>NC_136772.1:20172680-21596539 GCF_947034865.1 Barbatula barbatula
TAGTTAATCCTACTGGTTGGTTACCAGTGTATTAGTCATAGAACTTCTGCTGTGTACAATGTTCTCTGTGACACTTACTGTTAATCTCACACACACACCCATGCTTACACTTTCAGCATGTTTCTTAGACTGTATGATTTGAATACAGCTTTATGTAGTTATTTTGCCCATGTGTTGAATTTGACGAGTGTTGTTGTCTCGACATGACTGGTGTTGACAGTCTGCTGCTGTTTCATCATCTTCCCAGTCTCTCATTTACACAAGTAACTGCTCTGAGGTCATTGTTTTGCCATGTTGCTGTCAAAACGTGCTTTCTGCTCTCTTCTGCTTTCTATTTTAAGACACTCTTGCATCTCTCACTGTAGTACCTCTAAGTGTGATGTAACGTCTTGGTGCGAGTTTGAAAGTTCATTGGTCAGGAGAGAATCACAGAGAAGGTGTGGATGGGCGGACCACCGGTTCGGGACTAATCATTAACACGAGCAATGGGAAAACACATCTCTCCCTGGTGAAGGTCCTGGCCTGGTTTCTCTAACCGTTTTACACCGGACCAGATTTCACCCACATCACATTAGCCTAATTGTAGAACCCATTTGGAAGATGCTGAATGGTTCTGTATTAGTGCCGGGAGATATTTTCAATGTGGAGATGAATGTGGTCGTCCCCTATTGCTACAGCCATGACTGAAATTCAAAAAGAGGACATGGAAGCTTGAATCAGATGATGGGTTGATTCGTCCTCGACCTGAATGCTGTATAATGAAGATTCTGGTGGGTCTTTTCTCCCCCCACCCTTTTCACTCTTTCTTTGTGTTCCTCTCTTCCCCTCTTTGCAGTGTTTTTGTGCTGGGTAAGAGCTCGCGAGAGAGTCTTTCTATAGAGTGCTGATGCAGCCAAACAGAATCCTTTCTTTAATTCCCACTCCAAATTCCCATTGATGAGGCAGGCCAGCTGCATTCTGGGAAAATAGTTACCGTTTGTAAACTCTATTCATTTTTCTAGCGCTGCCATACTTTTCGTTTTGTTGTTTCACCTTCATCTTCCTTTATGAACTAGCAATATAATAAGAGAACACAGTGTGGTCTTATATGAGAAAGCCCAAGCATTTCTGGAACAGATGCCAGGACAGGGGGATAAATCAAAACCACCCATAGGAATTAGTTTTATTGCTAAAGCTTTATCTTTTATAGCTCAGCAAATACAGTGAAGTTCTCGGTTATGTTTTATTTAAGTGTCTGAGAAAATTACTTTGAAGAAATACAGTGGCATTTGAAATTTCCAAATTTCTTGGGTTTTGGCTTTTTATTAGCGAACAGTCATTCCAAAACCAATGATCAGTGTTATCCCAGCATGAGCCACAATGTTCCAAACAGCATTTCAATCAAAACAAAGAAAATCTGACATTAGTCGCATTCCCACCACAGGAGTGATTTTGTAGTTCCATAACTCTTTGTCGCTTTTTGTTGCGTTCGCACTTCTTTAGATTGCATATCGATTATCGAAGTGTTGGCACATCTTTACAGTTTGAGATATTGTTGAGATCTCCAATCTGGTGAAAAGCACTATGAATAGTCTTCATGTGTCACAGTGAATGAAGTTATATATGAACGAAAAATGTTCATTTAAGCAGATTTTTGGCAAACGAAATGGCATTGTGCGTGCAAGACATGTTTAGCTGGGTTAAGCGAATCTGAGCTGGACGTTTGCCCAGCGGATGTATTAGTCGTAATAAATGCTTTCAGTCCCTGGAGTGCAGGGCTTAGAGTGTGGGAGTGCTATGAGTTTCTGGACTATGGGAACGCATCTCAACTGAGGATGGATCAATTCAAGGTCACGAGTGGCTTCCTGCTCTTCTGCTCTGTGAAAACATTGTACACTTGAACGGTCTGTGAAAAGCTGTCGACTGTATTTCAAAGTCTTTTTTTACTCTGCCCGTGGTGAGAGATGTTTATAACACGGCTAAGTGTCTCTTCCTGGCTAAAGGGCTTCTCCTGTGCCTGTGTGTAAGTGAGCATAAGCCGACAGTGAGCGGAGGAAGATTGATCGCTAGCAAGCGGCTTTCCGTCGTCTGAGCGAACGCTGAGCTGTGAGGATTGATCAGCTTTCCCGTGGAAGATCTATCCGTCTTCCTAACAGTGCTCATTACAAAGGAGGCGGACTAAACTCTGTGGACATTAAAGGGGGGGGGGCAGGGTTTGGGGCGGTTCTCCGATTAGCAAAATGGCTGTCATTTATCACTGCGCTGCTGGGACAGAGACCTCTATTTTTTGAAGAGGAGAGAGAGAGGATGGTGATAAACGGTGACCTTTCAACAACGTCCTCTGACACGGTGCCCACGGTTGTGTCTGGAATCTGGATCTTAGAAAGAGTGAGCGATGAAGGCAACAAAATGCTCGATTAGTAGACGTACGATAAGCCCAGAAGCTGTTAAACAATTAAATCTGTCACCCGTTTTTTCTACAAACATGCTCCTTGCTTATTTTCCCATGACTGCCTTCAGTTGTCATTGTTGATCTTTTTATCTCAGCAGATTGTACTCGAAACATCTTCTACTGTGCTTAATCGCTCTATTGCAGTGCTTTTTTGGAAAACTGCCATCAGATTATAATGTCTTGATGGGTCTAAGATACCTGGAGAAAGCTCTCTATTAGCATTTCCATCTTAATGGCTTCCCTTGGCTGGCACAGGACACCCTGAAGTATTGCAAAAAAATTATGTTGGAACATTACGTGCTGATGGAATCACACCATATTGATGTCTGATGTGCACTGCAGCAGACAGAAATATAGAAATCTATTGGATTACACACTTTTATAAATATGAATATTTATTCACCCTTATGTTTTTCAAAACCTGAATATGACTCTTATGTCTGTCTGTATATGACGTCTGCGAAACACAGAAGTGGATATTTAGAAAGAAATGTGGTTTTGTGTCCATACAATTGAAGTCAATGGGGACCAGTGCTGTTCGGTTATCAATATTCCTCAAAATATGTTTTTTGTGGTCTGCATAAAGTCATGCATGTTTGGAATGACATGAAGGTGGATAAAAAAAAAGAATTTAGATTGTGTTAGTGATCTATTATCTATAAGCCTTTAACTGCCATTAAACAAATAAGTCACTAGCAAACGAAAATTAGGCCACGTTTACACGATGACAAACGTAAACGTTTTTCTTTTGCGTTTTTGAAAAGTTTCACGTACACACGACAACGTTATCACAACAATCTGCCGTTTCCGTGTAAACGGACAGGCAAATCGCGTAAATAGTTTTGCGCTTTCACTTGAAAACGGTCTCGTGTAAACGGCCCCTTAGGGTTTGACAATATTAAAAAAAGAAATTTGCAATAACTTTGTAAATATGATGCAATGCGATGCAATATTGCTTTGAGTTTGTAAAATCAATTAAAATATATTTCAAAATGGAAAATTATGTAACCAACAACAATTTGACAATGTTATTGCAATTGCTGATGTTTGCATATTTGAACATCTGCAGTACATTTAGATATATTGTGCAGCCCTATAAAAATATTATGATATGTAGCTTGAGAAAATCTAATATTCCATCTATCCTTTTTCTCTTTCGAATGTCCATCAATATAGAACACAGAACTTGTTTTGTTATTTGTTCTCTCTACACAAATACTTTTTGGCTTCCCATTTTATCTTTCCCTTCTCACCTATCTGCATCAATCATGAGCTTTAAACTGATGTCTCTCATGCCCCCCCATTTGGCTGAGAGAGGATCCCCTCCGTCTTCTCCATGGCTCTCTTTTCCCTCTGCACAAAAACACGGAGAGTTGAGGTCACGCTTCCAGTAATGGATGAATCAGAGGCACGCAGCCGGTAAAGTGGAATGACTAGATTAAAGCGCGGGGTCATTTTTATTCAGCTGCTGCGCTGTCTTACCCGGCCTCTTTACTAATTGAACTGTCATTTGATGACCGCTTTCAGAGAAGACTTGCTCTGCCTTCGAGCTGCCATATTTGCATTTAAGAAACACAGCCCGGCTTGGAGATTCATCTCACCAGTGCTAATGAAATCTTTCATGTGCCGTAATTGCATGTGGGAAGCTTCTCATGAGCTGTGTGTACTGATGTGATGGGTGTTGATACAGGAATTACCGTCTTATTAACACAGCGAAACAAAAAGGGAAAAGGTGATGACTTCATCTGCGTCTGAGATCAGTCCGTAATAAGCAGTCACAGTGGTCTCACGATTGGCTGGCAGGACAAGGTTTGGTCCTCATTGCAGCTTGTTGTGGGGAAGACTCCGGCACTTAAATATCCGACACGTAGATGGGAGTGCTTAGACTCCTAAACAGACTTTGTCTGTACAGAAGTAGATAAACACCAGAAGGTCTTATTTAAATAAAAGAGACTAACACTTATAGACCAACTGAGCGGTTTCAGCATTCAGAGGTCCGGAAGTCTCTGGCATATGGGATCTACATCACTTGCGCGTTGTAGTCAAAGCGTGAAATGAAAGCTGTCGTCATGCATATACACACACACTCAGACTCTCTAGATCTCTCTTGCTTTCTCTCTCTCACTCTTCTAATGGCTGTGCATTTGACTCCATAGCCATTCCAAAAGCCTCTCCGAGTGATGAAACAGAGCTTTAAGTGTGCTTGCCCGAAACACCATCAATACTTAATCAGTCCATTACTATTCAGTGCATATTTAAACCTTCAGCAGTTCCCCCTCACGTAGCAGGCAAGGCGTTTAAACTCCGCCATGCCAATAAACTCGCCTACTTATTCATTTATGGGTTTAGCAATTGCCAGTTATCGTTTCTGTCATTTTGCTGGGAGGAACAAGAATGTTTCACGTTCATTTAAAAACTTGTGCACAGACATTTTTAATGTCTTTTCTGCACGTCTTTTTTTACAAGACCAATGGCAAGGATTACGTGTCTTAACCTTCGTGGATATGTGTGACTATTTTCTTCCTCTTTATCTTTATTACTCTGACTTGGTTTCTTAATCCTCAGTTTCATTGTTTGTTTGGTTCTTTAGGCTTGTTAGGGTTGTCAGCTATACTGAGATATATCCGGTTTGACTTTTTAATGGAATGAGGATGTTTATGGAACAGCCGCTTTGAGTAAAATACAGACTAAGCTGGCCAATGTTGCACAGAACAAAATTCAAAGATTGTTTTCGGTAAATTTAAACAAAATCTATTTTGTGTACTACTAATAAAATTTCTACCAAATTTCTCATAAAAATGTTGTTAGTATTTGCATTTAATTCCAGAAAATGAACACTTGGGAAACGGGTGCTCTATTATTTCAGACCTCAAATACTGCAAAGCAAACAAGTTCATATTCACTTTTAAGTAGTACAACAGTAATATTTGTACACATATTTACTATTTAGGAAAAGTCCACCAATAAATTTTTTTATGTGATAACCTGTATTTTTATCACAGTTGTCATGTGTCATGCTGTCAGTCTTTCACATTACTGTTGGATGACTTTGTCGCTCCTGAGGTTTGATTTTGTTGAAATTCAGCAGTCACTGGACTGGAATGTTCACGATACGTCTGATCAAATGAACATTTGGAATGGTTTTCGTGGCTGTTTGCGTTATAAAAGAAGTTTATTGTATTTTATTTAAACATGAATCTTTGCAAAAACATCTTTTCACTTCTCGCGCTCTCTGCATGGGGTTGGGTGGAGGGAGCGTGAGCTCACCTGCCGATTATGCCGTGTTAAATAGAGCGTATGTAATCATGTCTGTCTCCTGTCTGAGTCATGCATTTGTCAGAAAGACCTGACTTAATGTCTTATTGTTGGAAAAGGTCTGAATCTCTGTTAAAAGCCATTTAAAATTTTCCATCTTATCTGTACATTTACCTTTGCATTTAAGATATAACAGTTGGTCAGTCTACTCAGTACTGCGAGTATTTGATTGCATAGGTCATCTTAAATTCAATTCTCTCTCTCTCTTTCTTGTTCCAGAGGGAATCAATGAAAGATGACAGAGGAGGTGATAGTTATAGCCAAGTGGGACTACACAGCTCAGCAAGACCAGGAGCTGGACATCCGGAAGAACGAGCGCCTGTGGCTGCTGGATGATTCCAAAACCTGGTGGAGAGTCCGCAACACGTCCAACCGGACCGGCTACGTCCCCTCTAATTACGTGGAGCGCAAGAACAGTCTGAAGAAAACCTCGATAGTGAAGAACCTGAAGGACACTCTCGGTAAGAACTTTCATAGTTTAGTGATGCGGTATGTCAATTCATAGCCCTATTAGGAAAGGGAACCGCTTCGCTCGGCGTCAATCTTGCAAATGTCCCCGGCAGCTATTTTCTGTTTGGGTAATAGCCATGTACAGCTTCTTTGTGCTTGCAGTCTGTTGGCTAAGCTTATGGTGCTATACAATATTTTAAATTACCAATAATAACTGACAACAGTAGAACTATATTGCTAGGAAACTGCATTTTTCTGTCTGGTCCAGCTAATGAGCATGTGCTGTGTGAAGCAATGATGAGAGAGTTTATAATGAAGCCAGTTGGCTTGGTTTAACTGAAAGACTGTATTTTTTGTTTTTAACCGACGTAGTGTCTTCCATTTCTTTTTCTACGACTGGTCTATCTCCTTCATGTGCCGTCTCTGGCAGTTTTCTTCAGTATAACAGCAAAGCGGTAAAAGGGATGGCTCACACAAATTTAAACCTGTCTGACTTTCTATAGTAGATATTTTGAAGAACGATGATAACCTAGCAACGTGGTATCCCATTGACTTCCATTGTATGGACACAAAACCATTTCTTAAAATATCTTCTTTTGTGTTTCATGCAGAAGAAAGTTATATAAAGGTTTAAAAAGACAGGAGGAATAAATGAATACAGTTTGGGGTTAACTAACCCTTTAATACCTGGCCGTCTTCTATCCTCACAAGCAGTTGGATTTAAGGTTTTGCTGAAGAATGGTTTGTCATTAGCTAAATTGTGTTTTACCGGAGAGCTTGTGCAGGTCCAGGCTTCATACCGCTTTGGTAGGTGATGACGTGCGTGAGACGCCCTCGCAGTCACCATGCCCTACTTCCCTGCACGCCTCCAGAACTTATTGCTTTCAGCGCTCAATCTGTCATCTCAAACCACTAAGGAAGACTCTTGGGACGGAAGATTTTTGGGTACATGCTGACAGCACAAAACAAACACACAGAGATACATGAGGAAACACCTTGACCGTCTTGGGTTGGGTGACCGTTTATAAAAATGCGATTGGAGATGCTTTAATATGGAGTTAACTTTTTAAAAAATGTATATTAGGTTTGTGGCCCTTGCAGCTGGTTCTTGAAGACAAGCGACCCCTACTGTCCGTTAATTATTCTTGAAGGCATAGTCCCTTATCTGGAAGGTTTGACCTTAATGTGAACATTGGTTTGTTTTGCCTTGTTTTATTTAGGTTTCTTAGTTTTTTAGGGGTGTTAGGATATACCATGACGTGATTTTTGGATAAAGTACAATATTTATTGTGGCTCTAGGTTTTTTGACAGATGATGCATTTGATGCAGTTGGTTGAGCTGCCAAGCTGACCTGCATCTACAAATATTTTGCTGCTCTCTCATATGGTTTAATTTAGTAGCTTTCTTATATAAAATTCTTGTGAAGAAATTTCTTATAATTTACATACCAAAGGATCATTTAATTGCCTAATGTTGCCAATTGTGTAAAAAGCTTTATATACTACATAAATGTTTTTAAATGGTTGAGGTTGAATAAATAAATTTGTTATTTTTAGTTCAGATTAAGTTCAGTCAAATTTATTTAAGTTCATTAAAACCCATTGAGTCATTATTTCCACAGTTTATTCATCATGTTGGAAAAGACTTAGATTTCTCCAGTCACCGTAGTAATTGTCGGTTTCTATCAAAGCAAAAACAAATTATAGACAACAATGTTAATATACGAATAAACAATAAACATACCCTAATGATTATATAAGACATATTTAACAATCAACCAAACAGAATATCAAGAAATATATATAATAAGTGTTGATCATTGTCAGATCATATTAGCTAATGCATTAACTAATGTTACCTTATTGTAAAGTGTTACCTATTTCAGTTCATGAATTGTATTGTAATGTATTGTATGGGATCAGTATCACGTATTGTATCAGATCATGAGCTGAGTGTTTGGTTTCTATGATTTCATCCTTACACATTTTTTCTGTGCTATATAACATTCGATGGCATCACTAGAACATCAAAGTAAATCAGTTGTGTGCAGAGTCATATTTACCATCACTGGCGTTACTGCAAGTGTAAGTTATTAATCAGTTCTCCCATGGGCCGTCTCAAGACCTTGATTCAGTAAGACATACAGGTGTGTCGGGATTAATGGATTTTAGGTCCAGTGCATCTCAATTTTACCCTGCTCATACAAAGCCAGAGTTCTGGGCCAGAAAGTTTCCAATTCCACATGCTCCTGAAAGAGAGAATTCATTAGTATTGCTAGAAAATGTAACCGGCTAAGGCGAGAGAAAATACCGAATGCATGAAAAGCCCTGTCTCTTACAGTGACAGATTAGGATTTCATTGGAGGCACTGACTAACGTATGTTTATGTTTAACTTTCACAATCTCCATTTTAAATATTTAGCAGGTCTGCGTACTGGTGCGCTTAGCCCTGCATATGCTTTAGAGTTAATGAGCTCTGAATAACATTTTGTTATTTTGTTAATGGGTTCCTAACAACAGGAAGCAATGAACTGATAATGGCGCGTCTGCTGCGGGGCTAGAGACGCAGGGTGTTTTAATAGCTAATGAAGTTGTTAAACGCAATGAATTTTCCCTGAGACAGCCAATGAAACTGGAGAAGGCCATCATTCAGCTTTCAGGAAACAGTGTGACATTTTACCTGCTTTATTTCCGTCGTGTGTGCGTAAATTCTTGGCAGGTTAACAGGACGATTGTTGAAGCAGGTTATACGAGATGTTGAAATAATACTCCTCACTCAGATTGAATCTGTTACTTGGCATTCAGTCCTTAACAAGAAAGTATTTGGGGTTCTGGATGCATGAGTGTTCCCCCTATAATGTGTGAAACAAAGATAGCGGGGAATTCTTGTATTCCAATGAGGAAGGTCATCAATATGCAGCGGTGAACTTCTGAGTTAATGCTGTATTGGGAATTAATTCTCACAGCGAGGCCATAGGGGACTTATGATTGGTGGTTGTCACGGGTACCTGCGTTCAAACCCTGCCTCCGTCCTGTTGAGCGTAAAACCTGTCTGTCTTTGAAGATCTAAGGATCGTCATTGTGTACAGCAGTGTTTCTCAAACGTTTTCTGCCATTCCCCACTTTGGAGGTAAGGAAGGGGTGCGACAGGGTCCCCACCTGTCACCAATAGCCAAAAACAAAATGGTTATAAACTTAAGGTCCACTGTCTGTCTTGGTTTTCTCTGCTGATGCCGAATCTCCAGTTTTCTTTCCATTCCATGTCACAAACCTCTGACGTAAAATCATTCTTGCAATTTGTTTGCAATCTGATGTTGTTTTAAGTTAGGCTTACATTTAAATGTGTCTTTGTGAATGGTCATTAATAAAAGATTACATATATCCACCCATTTGTCGCGCACCATTTGTCATGTCTCTATTCCCCAGCAGTGGGGCCGCCCCACACTTAGAGAAACACTGGTGTACAGACACACAGAAAATCAGACATTACCATTATTCCACATGCAGGTCATGACGAGAGTTTTAATGTGAATTGACATATCTAACTCGGCATCTGATCTGTATAGAGGACACGGTTCCGTCCTCCTAACTTAAAGCAAGGTTCAAAGTTCAATATATGTTAAAGTCCCGCTGTGGTGAAAGTCTTTAATGCTGTTATTTGTCTAATGTGGTGTTATTGAATATGCCTTTAGACAGAACGTGCAAATTCCTTATTCAAAACCATTTCGGAGCATTTTCCCCATAAAACTGCAGTTTACCAAAGATTGTCTCTTGCGGTTTTCTGTGTCATAAACCTGCTACCAATCACAGCAAAACCGTTGATTTAGTGGATCGATAAGTCTGAGCCATAGATATGTAAACGACTTTGCTTCTGCGATGCGAGCAGGCTCTGTCAAAAATCACAAGTAAACAGCATGCTTCCTATCAATAATTAAACCCGACATGAACTGTACTATAACTTTTGGTTATATTTGTCATATTTAGCATATTCTTCCCCGTTCACTGTAGCGGCAGTGGCGCGTCTTGTCAGTATTAATATCTTAGGTGAAATTAAAGACATTTGACAGCATGAAGAAATGATTGTCACAGGGAAAAAAAAATGTTTTAATGTTCAAAGATGAGTTTAAAATATGTAATATATTAGCATCAGATTTTTTAGATAGATTGTTTAATTGACAAATATTATTATTGCAGTGGTTAGGAATATCATCCGGTACAGAAATGGATACTCGGAGACAGAAACTTGCATTGTTTTTCACTCATTGCACACAGACATGGTTATAGGTATAAGTAGGATTTGCTGCTTTTTCCCAAAGTTTCAACATTGTAATGCAGTATACAAAGAAAACAGGAATAAATCGGGTCTTCAGACATCCTCTTCACATAGCCCAGCATTTCTTACACTGTAAATAGAGAGCAGGAGACATGATATGGGAAGATTATGAGAGAGTTAGAAATAATGAATCGTATAACTGAAATCCCTGCTGAAAAGACTAGCATGAAATGTTGCTTTGCTGTTTTATTCAACAAGCTGCTTGACTGCAAAACTGTCTTGGTCAAGAAGCTTCACTAAAGTCTATGGTGTCTGACCAGGTTTTGTCTTGCTTGTGAGCATGTACGCTAGCCAACCAGCTTGGAAATGTGGTGTTTTCAGCAGGTTAACAAATGATGTCTATGTCATTGAAACCAAAGGCTTAACGTACTGCAGTAGAGCCTGTTAACACGCATGATGTCATTGTCGCTCATTTCTTTAGCTTTACCAATTTCAACATTGGAGTCCGGAATGGGAATGATGGTCGGCTCATGGTTCTTAGACCAAGCATCCCTGAAATACAATAATATCACACAATTGCTGACGGTGTTTTGGTATTTGTGTGTCTAAAGAGTTTTTGGTCTGATAAAACTTGCCTTGGATAGTGCATAACAGAGTTGTAGTCATAGGGAGTCAACAGATTATTGGTGTCCACTTTTTTTTAATTGCCCTCGCGGCCTGTTACAGTGTACAAAAAATGTATTAAATAGATTGTTGGTGGGTCTTTCTTAAATTATGCTCATATACTGTAAAAGGGCATTCACATTATGATGATAAATATAACGATAACTAGAAGTATAACGGTATTTAGAGAGTTTTGCATCTGAACTCTTCACATCTTTCCAGCTTGCAGAGACTTGCTATATATATAAGCGTTACATCTATAAGTATTTTATCCTGTCGTAAACGATACTATTCGACAGCTACTGTGTTTAATTTTGTCTCAAAACCGATGTTGCATTCAGCAAAAGCCAAAGAACATTCAGAGATCCACTTGAGACTGTTTGACAAAACGTTTTATTGCTTTGTGTCCTTATCATAATAGTTGTTATGTGAACTCTGCTATTCTCTTAAACCAGGAACGGTTTCTAAAAACTTTTCAAAATAGGATATTATTTTAAATGTTATGAAAATGTTGATAGTTATACAGCAGCTGTTGTCAATAGTGTGTCATGTGATAATGTTTTTTTTAAAGCCTTTCCAGTTTCGATGTTTTTTAAAATAATTTTAACATGTTCGTCACGGTCACTGCGGTTCTGCTCGTGATGGAACCCGAGAGCATGAAGCATCTCATGCTGAACCGTTTTTTTACTTATACACTTAGATCGTTCCAGAGACACTACCTGCCCTCCAACTTGGCGTCCCAATTTTGAATTGCAGCTGAAGACCACACAAATCATCCTTTAGCAGACGTTATGTTGAGGAAGTCCTTTTGTCCTTCGAGAGGAATGAATCGAATGCAGGTTGAGTTCTTGAAAGATTGCAGGCCTGTATTAATCACATTCTTCCTTAGCTGTGGGGGAAGCAGAGTGTTAAGTGAAACATTTACTAGTATTAGGTTAGTTGAGTAGGAGTTATCATTTACAGAACTGGAGGGAGATGACATAGGGCACATAGACTTTTCCGTCTTTGTCTTTCTTCCATTTGCACTTGTCAGCTGTGCATGGATCTGCATTCTGTAACCCTGTCGCTACAACAATGTCTCCAAACATGATCACAGGATCCTCCAGTCCTTGTCCTGTGTTATTCACTCAACTTGTTGATCGAATGACTTTTTACATTTATTTATTTAATATATAGATTTACCAGAATGCTTGTTACCCTCAATTATTCTTGACACTGGAACATCATCTTTTTCAGTGCTGGCATCTGACAGTTTGCCAATATAAATAAAACACACAAAGGACTCATTTAAATATAAAACATCACCAGTTGCTGCGCTAACAGATCAACTTCATTGGTGTATCTTACCAGTCTCATCAGAGATCCTGCTGAAGAACTTCTGTTTAAGGATTTTAAACTGGTATCTGTCATGTGTCTGCTCTCACCGCAAAAGAACGACTCTGAACTGGAACAATGCTCAGCAGGAGAAAGTTGTACATTATTAGCAGGTACATGATGAGAGCTTCCCAAAACAATGTGCTGGGCTAAACATATGTCAGTGTTATATAGTATTTTTAACTTCCCTTTTGGTAAACCAGCCTTCACGAATTGACAAAACATTACATCATATGGCAAACGGCGGCCCTTTTTACGGCCTTCGGATGTAAACGCGTTGCGTAATTCTGAACCATTTTCTTTTTTTCTTCCTGCATGCATAATTAAATAAAAATGTATTTATTATTCGCAATATGTATTGTTCAAAAGCAGCTTTACAGAAGAAAACCTATTTTTAAAAAAACGAAAAACAAAATACATGGTGTTTGTAGAACCAGCAAGATCGTTCTAATTAAACTATGTTGACGGAATTTACAGAAGCTTAAAGCTAATCGAATCTAATATTATATTATTTTATTAATTAAATTAATTACCCATAATAAAGGTTAAATAAATAGGTAAGAGAACAAAAGTTAGGAGAGTAATTTATTAGTAAAAGAAAACTGTATTCACCTTTATACTGCAGTTTTGTATAAGTCAGAAACCAACTGAAACTGAGATATCATCCCATATAGGTTAAATTATATGAGAGAATGAGGCGTCATACGTCTAAATGCAGATTTCAGGTTGAAAAATACACTGATCAAAATAATCATAAAACAAATCCAAAGCTTGTTAATAAGCTTGATTTCTTAGCAACCTAAATTTGTATTGTTTATCTGCCCCATGCCGTGAAGGAGCAAGTCTCTGTGCAGCCGGCCTCAACAGACTGAAAACGGACGTTCACCCGAGCATTTAGATGTGATAAATTTGACAAAAGGAAGGTTTGTTGTGGATAAAGCTTGTAAGTCACTTTGGATAAAAGTGTCTGCTATGTAAATCTATTACTGTTCGTCCGTCCTGTTTATAGCATGAAATTCCACTGATGTGAATGCAATGCGATACAGATAAGCAGAACAAGACAACATCGTAAAACTGACCAGTGGTCCGAGAGGGCCTCGAACCTACAAATGTACTATTGTGTCTGCTTTATTTATATCCATTTATTTTGCATTAACAATATTACCAAGCAAAGAAGTGTTTTTTAAGATATAATAATATCTGTTCAATTAGGAATCTGTTCAGACAAGCACACTTTCACCAGATCACAGAGAGCGTGTGTGGGTAAATATGTTTACACCCAGGGTGGTGAAAATGGCAACATTCGCTGATAAAGCAACAGTCCAGTAACCACCGGATGACAGGTTTTCATCCAGCTTATCCTTTGTTCCATCCAGACCTCAAGACATAATGAACCATTCAAATAATCTGACTATTAAACAGCACGTCTACGCACTCATGGACATTTATGTTGATTTTATTTTTTAGAATATAAAGTAAATGGCCTGATAAACATTCGATTGATTGATTTAATGCTATTTATTAAAAAAATTATTGTTCGGAGCTCCGCCACAAAAATATAGAGACCCCCCCAAGCCGTAAACCTAGGGGAAACTACAGGAGTTTCGTCCAATCAGCAGTAGCCTTCTCATTCCAACAAAATACCCACCTTTTCCGGTTTGACTGACTTGTCGTTTTTTTTTCGAATTGTTGTTGTGTTTCAAGATTTACGATGCTGTTTCAGATTTGTCATTTTGATTTTGGGGATTTTATTTTGCTTTTAGATTTGTTTTTAGTTTTGCGATTATTTGTTTTGTGTTGCAGTTCTCACTGTACTTGTAATTCAACACTGTAATTCAAATTTACAAAGTTCTTACCAATCTGGTTAAATATAGAGGAAGTTGTTATGTTTCTGGTGTTTCACTTCACTTTTTGTTCTTTATTGTCTTGTCCAAGTCATCCATTTTAAACATTTTTTGTAATGAAACAAATAATAATTTAGGTAAAAATTTTAAATGCTTCCTATATGCACCACTTTCAAAAAAAAAAATATATCGAAATCTAATATGTTTTTATTTTTACAACAATAAATTCAGACATATGAAAAAGGTATTTAAGTTTAAAACAAAATGAAAAAGGAATTATAATCTGCATTTGCATAGTATATGGGGAATCACAATTGCCATTTAAATATTGCAAGGTCGTAACACATATAGAATGCAAATGCAATTTGCAATTCCTTTTTAATTTTGTCCGTAAAATTATTCCATACTCAACCTTTGAACGGTAATGTGTAACTGCGACTATATTTGTATCTGCAATAAGATATAGTTTGAGATGTATTGCTAAACCTCTGAAAACTGAAATGCTCTAGCCGCAACAGTTTTGAAATTGGAACAGACGCGGTCGAAAACATGAACAACCATTTCCCTAACATCACATTGTACTGTACACACACTGTACGAAAATGTAAGAATTGGTTTGAATAATCACACGGCTTAGTTCGATACAGGTGACAAACACAACACGGTCCTCACCGTTTACACACCACACCTCAAAATTGTTCACACTTGTTTCTAATGATGTAAGTTACAAATTGTACAAATAAAGCGCAAACAAGACGCAAGAAACTGCTTTCCTGTAGCTCAGTGGTAAGAGCATTGCGTTAACAACGCAAGGTTGTGGGTTGGATCCCAGGGGATTGCAGATACCTCTGTAAAATGTATAGGATAATGCTATGAAAGTCGCTTTGGATAAAAGCGTCTGCCAAATGCCTAAATGTAAATGTGTTGTATGAGGCGGAAGAGTATGTCCTGCAATGTTATGGGTGTGATGTCACGGCTCTTGGTCATCTTCTCCTTTGTCTGTACCACTCCTCCTTACCAACCTGTTCCTTCATTCATATTTCCAAACAAAATATTTTTCATGCCATCTACTTTTTAATTGAAACATGAGTCAATAAGGGCACTTGGGTTGCCTTCACTTGAAATAGCGATTATTTGAATTATTTAATTTCTCAGTTTTATGTAATGCAGAACTATTATTGCAGAAAGGCATAAAATATGCTATCATTCGAAAAGCAGTGTGTGCGAGCACCTCATGAATGTAAATATAAGAATGAAACCTAGTGCAAGTAGTGGAATACATATGACAAAGAATTTCCAAGGATTTTGAAAAATTGTGCGAAACCGGATTCACGGTTTGGTCCACATAGACTTCTGTTTCACTGATTGTATAAAGAGCCCGACTGTGTTATCAAACGCCAGCTGCTGTTATAAAGCACCAGCGCTTCCATTGCAAACAAACCTTAGCTTTCCAGTTATCTTTATAGTTATTATTCTTGGTGTAAACGGGCCTTACAATGTGAAGTACTGTACTCTCACTGACCTTCTCCGAGACACATTTTTAAGTATACAGTGATGAATGGATTCTTCAAGTGTACTTGAAGTTACAAGCTCATCACAGAAATGTGCAGTTGATTGAATGAAGGGATATTTGGCTAATGTCGTGGTTTGGGCTTTAATGGACAGAGTAATGTTAGAGGGAGCACCATTATTAAAGCTGGGATGGTTTGACCATGTTGCGTGCTGAAAAGTCAACTTGATACTGGACGGATGACGCAGGTAAACAATGTGTTTAGAGGTTACTAACCATAGAAAGTGAAACACTATCGGGAAATGCGAGGCAAGTGAGAGTGCATGTGCCAGCTCTTCTGTAAATGATGGAGGGAAGAGGAGAACTTGTGAATTTGACAGCGTATTCATACATAGGTCTGGGCCACCGGGGTAGGTTTGTCAGTGTAATCCTTGTAGTTGTTTTGTGTGTCATGCTATTGTCATTTGAGGTGGCCCAGAGCCGCTGTTCAAATCTTCACTGCTCATGTCAACAGCTTCCTCCCTCTCTGGGCGTTTAGAGTTTTCATATCGTGTCACCTGACACATGCTTTTCATAGATTTTTCTATTTTTATTACATTTTTTTATAAGCCTTCTCAGGCGTTCCTCTCACGTATTTGGTGCTGGTTGGCGGTATGTGCTTCTATTTCTAAATTTCCCAGAAGGTCTTTGTTGTGTTCGTGTCTTTATTCCCGGTCAGTCTGAACTTCGGAAATAGACGTCACTCTCAGCAAACATGCTTACGGTTCCAACATGAGGAAACGTTTTTAGTTTTATTGTACAAAGATCTAAATCTGCATTCGCCAATAGTTGTTCATTATTCCTTTCACTTTATTTATTCCATGTTTGCCTTGCATGCTCTATGTAGTTTAATGCCTATATTAGAAAGCCTTTAGCATTGTATTTTAGGTTAATATGCAAGATGGTATGAGGTTGACAGACATCACAAAAGACCCCATCAAGTGTACTTCAGTGGTCAGAGAGCCAGGAGTGGCTACTTTTTCGTACATACCCAAGTTTAGGCTGGCGTGCTGGGGCTGTTTGCGTGTAAGCGCGTGTGCATGGATGCGTGCGTGTGTGAATTGAATTGCTGTTCATTTGATGGCTTTCCAAAAGAATTGTGACAGACATCAAATGTTCTTCTGCGTCACCATGTCTTCATTTCTCTGCGGGTCATTGCTTGCCAAATTGCCTTCTCCTGTCAGCTCCCATCAAAATGCGTTCTTTCTTTGTACCCTTCTCGTCCTCCCCTTCCACCTCTGTCTGTCTTATCAGTAGGAGACAGCTCCAGTACACTTCCCCTGTTGCCTGGGAGGCCCATTGCGCTTGAGATGCTCGCTGACAGCCGAGGTTTGGAGTTGCCAGACCTCAGCTCCATTTCCACACCTCAAGACACTTTCATTGTAGTCTGTGCTCGTAAACTGTCCGAGCGTGTGGGTTTGCTTTACTTAGGCACTTGATCAATAGCGGAGGAAAGAACATGGTTGGACACAGAGCTCTTCTTAGGGAAGGACTCTTAGGTTACACTTGGTTTTCAGATGCGTCTTAATAAGAGGTGTAATGCTGTGTTCACAACTAACGCAAATGAAACGTTTTGCACGAGTAAATTGCGTAACGTGTCAAAGACGCGAATAGGTGCGGACTCATTCCAGCGATGCAAATGATGCCAAATTTCAACACGTGCAAGAAATTTGTGCAAAAAGTTTATTGACAACTACTGTTTGACCTGTCAGGACGCATGAAGACTCCCTGTCGCGTAATGTTTTTGCGTCACTTGCATGAAAAGGAAATAACGAACTATTACACAATGCTTCACGATTGACCTGAACACAGCGCAAGTGTCTTTCATGTCATCTATATTTTAAACTCACACATCAGCTCAAATAGCCTTGTTCAGTTGCATCAGCAAAAAAACTATATCAAATGTCACTTTCTTCCACTATTTACAAAATGTAACCTGTTTCAAAGAAGAACCGGTTGTTGGTTTGCATTGCTTTTTAGAGAGACTTCAGATCTGGGTCTCTTTAATAAAAACGGCTATTTAATTTTCGGGACTCTGGGTTGCTATAAAAAATCTATTTAGTAACATTTAAATTTAAGTTCTTTTTAAAAAGCGTTTGCTTTGAAACGTCTGATTGGTTTAATGAACTGCCAAGCCTACTGAATCACTTTTTTCGCTTTTTCAGATTTTTCTCCACCTTATTCTATTGCCTCTTCTGTTTCTGCAGGCCTGGGAAAAACGAAAAGGAAAACCAGTGCCCGTGATCCCTCTCCTACGCCCAGCACGGAGGCAGAGTACCCGTCCAACGGAAGCGCAGGAGGTGGTGGAGGAGGCGGAGCAGAGCGGATCTATGACCTGAACATTCCAGCCCTGGTAAAGTTCTCCTACACAGCAGAGCGGGACGATGAACTCAACCTTGTTAAAGGGGAGAGGGTGGTGGTCATGGAGAAGTGCAGTGATGGCTGGTGGAGGGGAAGCCACGCTGGACGTGTCGGTTGGTTCCCATCCAACTACGTTCAGGAAGAGGTGGGATACGCAGACCACGACGGGGTCTTCGGAGGCCCTTTGGATGGCTTCCGCTCCTTAAAGCTGGGGCAAGAGGTGGCCATGCATAATGGTCGGCCGGGGGTCTCGGGGAGCTCGGTTCTCCATGTGGTCCAGACTCTGTACCCCTTCAGTTCTGTTACAGAGGAGGAGCTGAACTTCAAGAAGGGTGAGACAATGGAGGTTTTGGAGAAGCCAGAAAACGACCCGGAGTGGTGGAGGTGTAAAAACAGTTGCGGGATTGTCGGACTGGTGCCCAAGAACTATGTGGTGGTGCTCAATGATGGGCCTGCGGTGAGGGGTCTGGGGACAAGTCACGGCTCTCCTCACATCAGCCACACGGGGCCTTCACGTACAGGCAAATTTGCAGGAAAGGATTGGTACTATGGTAATGTCACACGGCACCAAGCGGAGTGTGCACTTAAAGACAGAGGATTGGAGGGTGACTTTCTGATACGGGATAGTGAGTCATCGGTAAGTTATACAGAAACATTTAGAGGTTACAATAGAAATCTTTTTTTACAACATGTGGCATGAGTTAAACACCTAAAATGTAAACATGTTTTAAAGCTGCAATCTGTCATTTCTGCTTGACGTCTCTTTGAAACATAAACTTAAAAATGCACTTTTGTTTATGTGAGTTGAAGTCAAACTGACAGCTCTACTGTCATTATTAACTTCCGAAATTTCAGGGTTTATGAGAAAACGCTTCCCTGCAAAACCAGGAATTTTCTGGGATTTCACTGTTGTACAGCAGGTGGCGCTGTTACACATTTTCTGAAAGGACATTGGGAAAAAAGCTGGATGGCAACATTTTTTAAAAGTCTGGGGGGGAGAGTTAGTAATAATAATAATAATAATAATAAGCATGATTATGTAATTATTGTAGTTTTTTATTTTTATATTAGCTTAAAGTTAAGTTTGGGCCACATAACGTTTACGTTGATGCCGCTTAAACCATCTATATTTAATATTTTGCTTCAGTTTGTAATTTTAGTGACTCACCTTAAGCGTATTTCAGTTTATTGCTGATGTATCATGTTTCATTTCCGTTAAGTTTTTTAAATAATATTCAGACTGATATTTTTAATTCAATGACTAGAGATTCAGAGATGGAGAGAGTTGATTTAGTCAACTATAATAACCTTTATTATAAGCGTACCATTCCAAATCCAAAGCGAACCATTCCAGTTTTCCTGTAAGAGCATGTTGTTAACCACTCCAAGGCTGTGGGTTCAATCCCAGGGGAATGCACATACTAAGAAACAAATAGAATGTAGAATAATGCAATGCAAGTCGCTTTGGATAAAAGTGTCTGCCAAATCCGTAAATGTAAATCATGGTAAGGTATTCATTTGTGCACTTTCTCAATAACTGAAAAAAGTGACTAACAAAGTGAGCATTGCCCACCCATAAAAGGATTTGATTTTTCAAACACACTACATAAAATATATAGACACTTTTTGTCATCATCCAAACTTTGTCACATACTGTCTTGTCTGTGTTAGTAGTGTCAGATTTTCTGTAATACGAGCGAGTGCCGCCATCTGCTGTTTCCACATAAAAATGCAACAGCACACTTCGGTGTTGAAACCAGTGTATTTATTCACATCTTTATTTATTTTTTCCAGCCCAGTGATTTCTCAATTTCTCTGAAGGCCGCAGGGAAGAACAAGCACTTCAAGGTGCAGCTGCAGGACGACATGTACTGCATTGGTCAGCGGCGTTTCAGCAGCATGGACGAGCTGGTTGAACACTACAAGAAAGCGCCCATCTTTACCGGCGAGCAGGGAGACAAACTCTACCTGGTCAAGGCTCTGGCCTGAACTTAACAAACGTTACCTCCCCATCCTTCCTCATCTGTCCTCCTTCCTCTCTTAAACACACTGTCTCTTCATTGGACTTCACTGAAGCCTTGATTGAGAAGAAAAGATTGGAGTTACTTTGCCAAGCAGCTTCAAGGTCTTTGCCATTTCTACATTGCCGCCAATCTTGATATAAAGCAGCTTGTCATTCTTTTCTTGATATACATGTTTAGTTACAGCCACTTCTGTCAAGCTGTTGCTGGTAAAACAGTGTTGATCCTAAACTCACTCACAGTTTAAATCTCTGCCCATAAAACATGCCCAAACAGTAGGTCAGCGTCACATGGCCACTTTTAGAAGATGGTCTCACTTGTTGCTCTTATATGAACAAGAGATTTGATTCTTATCTTAGTCAGAACTGACCCTGAATTTGATTTGTGCTCTTCCAACTTCCAGCCTTTTTGGATCTTAAAACTACATCCAGTTTTTGGGGAGGCAGTGATTTGGACTTCTATCCGAATGCTCTCAATACGGTCACATTTTTCTTGGATCATTCAGGGTTTCTTCAGGATCAGGGTGCTTTCTAAATGAGATAAACTTCTCAGTTACGGCAGATGGGAAGGAGACTGAGATAAAGAGAGAGCAGCGTTTGAGACCGAATGGTTTCTGTAGCCCAGGGCAGAGTTTGAATTTGTGTCCGTTCAACCGAATGTGTCACCCGCTTCCAGTTCAGCTACCCTTGATGTCTTATCACACGCCTCACCAACACACCTTTTCTCTGCTCGCAGTAACACACATAGTTGATTGTGAACACTACTTCAGAGTAATAAAACAAACAAAAAAAGCTTTTATGTCTTTATTTTTGTCTTATTACTCTCGGACTGTTTGCCGATAGGAGTGTTGGTCAAGGGGCTTTCAGTTTTTTTTAACTATTGTCTGAATGTTATTGAGCAATGTTATTTAATTCTTCTTTCCACTGTATATATATATATATAATATATATATATATATATATATATATATAATATATATATATATATATATATATATATAAAGATATGGTGCATATATGAATCGTTTAGATCCAGCATTATGGTACTGTATTGAGGACAGTGTGGTGAGAATTGAAATACTTTTGTTCAATAAAAGTTTTGCAGAATAACTTAAACGGACCTTCAGCTCTTTATTTTGTACATTTAATTAACTGTTTTTTTGAAACAGTTATAAAAATTAACAAATAAAGGCAGAGACTAGATGTTCACCAGGTTTGCTCTTTTACCTTTTTCTATTACATTACAGATCACATATTAAATTAAAATATTAAATATAGATGGTTTCAGCGGCATCAACGTAAACGTTATGTGGCCCAAACTTAACTTAAAGCTAATATAAAAATAAAAAAGGCATTTGTTTTCAATAGAGTTGATTTGATAATTAAAATTATTTTTTATTCATAAAGTTTAGGGTAGGGTAAGTGTTGTAGTGCTTTAATATGACAATAAGTTGCAATCATTTAAATAATTTTTCTAAATATAATGATTTACTCAGTTATTAATGCATAATGTTTAATGCACAACATTACTGAGGTGCAAATAGTAACTTTATCTGACACTATTTTTTAAGAATCAATAGCATCTATACTATTTCTACTTAATCCAAACAAAATGGGCTATTTTCGGATAGTGAAAAAAGAATTGCTGCCTTGGGCAGTCTATTTATACTCGTTGTAAATAGACACTCCATAAAGGTGATAAATGTTTTATCAAAAATAAATAGAATACATTTTATTAATGTGTCTATTCACTAAAATCCATTGAAAACATTTAAAGTGTTACTGTTATTGTTTTAATAACGTTACTGGTTCGTTTTTTGTTTTGACAATAAACTTAACATTTATTTCTAAAGATACAACATTTTCATACAACCAGGAAGATTTTGCTTTTTTATTGACACTACAGCAAACATACCATTAACACTTATAACAAATAAAAAACAAATATAACTTAAAAGGGAAAATCAAGATTACATTTTAAATTACATATAATTTAAAGACACGATTGTATGATAATATTCTAGAGACAGCATATTTAAATGATACAATTAAGTAGCTTTTTGCTAATATAATTGTGTCTTTTTTACTATTATCAAATTGGAGAGAATCCAAACAAGGTTTTAAATTATTTATTTTACTTGATTTCACCATGAAATCAAACGATATATATTTTTTATTCAAACTATATTAAGATTTATTTTGTTATCAAATTACAACTAAAGCTTGTTTTCTCTTGGACGTACAAAGATAACTTCCCCAAAAACATCTTTGAATGGAAACGTTCATAAAAAAGATGTTGATCTAAACAATATGAGCAATTTCCATCAATGTCCATACGTTTTCCAGAAGCCTCAGAAAAGGCATTTACTAGCATAGCTGCGGTCAAAAGAAATGTCAGTATCACATGCAAGCTGAGATAAAAACAACTTTGGCACGCTCCTTTACAAATGGGACATATTTTAGAAGTATTCGGATAAAAATCTGAACTATTAATACCTTTATGAAACATTTAGACAATAGAAATAAATCTATCCCCAAAAAGCAAAAGTTTTCAAAGCCTTAAACATAAATTAAGGTTCAATGGTATCAAAGGCTTTCTGAAAGTCTAAGAAGACAATTTAAGCCTCCTATTCCAACAAATTTTAATAATCTAGCAAATCCAAAATCAGTCTAATGTTCCAATTTATGTGTCAACCAGCCATGAATCCAGTTTGACACTCACTAATGATGTCATTTAGACCTTTCTTTAAGCGATTTGCATAAATATGAGATAACATCTTATAGTCTACATTAAATAAAGTTATAGGACGCCAATTGTCTCAAATCAAATGATCTTTATCGTGTATAGGAAGTAGGGTTACTAATCCTTGCTTCATAGAAGTTGATCATGTGTTCGATTCACTACATTCCTTATATAATTCAAACAGAGGATCTTCAATTATATCCCAGATGCGTGTGTCTACAGGCTGAAAGTTTTCTTTGGATGTGTCGTCTGACACACACAGACAGTATAAACACAGCGAGGATGTGAGTTTCTGTGCTGACGCCATATGGTTTTCTCTTGCCCAGAAGCAGATTATTTTTTGATTCTTCAGTAGAGACAATGAAAATAACTAAATAATATCTTACATTCGTGTCAACTGGTAATGAGAACAGACTGTTGTAGAAAGAGGGCCCGAAGTGTTTCCAGCGTGTTACCATATATTGCAGCTGAATTGGCCTGCCTGTAGTCCAGATCTTTCACCTATACAAATACGTCAACAATACGTCAAAGACGACCACAAACTCTTCAGCAGCTGGAAACCCATATAAGGCAAGAATGGGACCAAATTCCAACACCAAAACTCCAGCAACTCATAGCCTCAATACCCAGATGTCTTCAAACTGCTTTGAAAAGAAAAGGAGATACTACACCATGGTAAACATGCCCCACGTCCCAACTTTTCCGGAATTCCGGTTGTAAGAGACGGGAGCAATTAATGTACAGTAAAAATAATGTGTTTGAACTTTAAGTCATGTGGATATACCTTATCAGACCCCCCCAAACAAACGGCGAACATCATAATGAGCTTAATATACTTTTATTGTAATACCACTGTAAAAACTTTATAAACCTCTGCTTTCATCACGTAGATTTTCTAAACTGGCACCACCAGTTAATTCTGACTATTCGATCGAAGCTGTTGAACAACAAACAGATAAAGGTTCCTAAAAGCTTTGTTGTATGGCTGTGCGGTTCCATTACGTCGCATACTTTGCAGACCCACCGGTGGGTCCAATATTGCATCATCAAGTCTTCAAGCTGTGAAGCACAAAACTAGACATATATGTTTATAGGTATGCTATCTTTTGAAAGCTTATATCTCTCTTACTAGCGTTTATGCATTTACGTTACATGCAGGACCATAATGAGGTCTGAATCATCTTCCCTTTTTGCCTTATATACAGATGCATATTCTTTAGTTTCATTTCAGGCTCTCTGTCGTTCATCCTGAACAGCCAGCAGTCCTGTTCATTGGAGGACTTTCAGTTGATTCAATCATCTCATCACATGATCAGAAACTGTCAAATTATTGATCTACAACTAATGTTTCGAACTTCTTTCTTTCAGAAACATCCCAGTCCCCAAGTGGTTGTGATTTAAATGTGTGGTCCAGTCATGAAACGGCTCATATAGAAGACATTTGTTGGAAATCAATGTTTAACATCACCTGGGGACCATTTCAATACACTCTTGTGCAGGTTTGTTATGGTGAGTACTTTTACATCTGAGCTCAACTCTCATTTGGACAAAGAATATATGAAATGCATTCCAGACATTTTGAATTCTGACATGCCGAATGATAAAGCCTTCTCTGTTATCTGTTTGTTTGTTTGCCCACACAGTAAAGCTCTATAGAGAGTGAGTGATAATTTTCTTTCTTTGACTCACACTGAAACTGATTTAGTTTGCCTTGTTTTTATAAAAGGATTACGGTTTGAAAGATGCAGGCAATGGCTGTTAGCCAACCAAACCATCTGTGTAGTATGGATCAGTTACTTGTTTGCAGTAGAGCAACGGCTCTTTACTAGGACACAAAAGCATCGGTTCGAGAACTTTACAGTTAAGATGCAAACCACAGGCATCTAAACAGACCAATGGCAACGTGAGAGAATACTCCTTAATTTGCATAATAATGATTTATATAGAATTACTTGTTATTTGCAAAGCCTAACTATTTGATGACGCTTCACTACAAACTGTGTTTCAGAATGAAGTCCTGCAGCTCCAACAGATGTGGAAAACTATTCATGTCAAACATGTGTAAGCACTTAAATCTACAAGGAAGCAAGGCCTTTCTTTTTTCTGCCTTAGTTTCCATTGAGAATGTTTGCATGGGCTTCCCTCGGGCCGGAGAGGGGGTGGGTTTTCTCTCTGCCCTTCTGCAAGCAAATCTACACCGTTGTACAAATCGACAGAGAAGACGAGAAATCATGACTTCTCAAAAGTTCTACCTACATCTGCTCACCGTTGTCACCTTACTGACTTTCCTCGCTCTCTCAGGTAAATGTATCTCAAGCTTTTCGATCTGGCTTTTTCTAGGCCAGGATGTTTTAAACGTGTCCGCTAAAAGTTTTTGTCTTAAGTACGAATGGGAGCGGTGACACAGGAAAGTGCAGGAAAAACTTGGCATAAAATGATGTTGGCAGAAATTGTGTTTGTATGACGTTCGGTCGCATGTGATGCTTGAAACCTCAGATGCATTTGCAGGGTATTAGGACCATTTCTTTAACGTCATTGTCTGTAGCTTCATTACTTTTCATCTCACCATTTCTCTCCGTTCTTCTTCTCCTGAATGCGTGCGTCAGATTGAGTGAGTCAGACTTTCCACACATGGAAATGCCTCAAAATAAACAACTGTGTTTCGGTCCTAGAAAGAGGGGTTGAAAATAGTAAACTAAGATTATCTAAGAGTATTCATTTGTGTTTTACTTTTGTTCTTGCGTCACACAACCCAGATTATACCCAGACATCAAAAAGACAGGCTACAAAGGCTTGTAAGGCTTGGTAAACAATCTTTTTAAACTGATAAACTATAAACTAATCGACAAAATCTTTTGTGGTTGTGTTTCTATGATTTTCTGTGTTTTACTTTAAAGGACAAAATAAATAAATAACATTTTAAACCAATACATTTTTTTTCTAGAGGTATCAAGTGGGAACAAATTGGAAAGATTCTTGAAGAAAGGTGAGTGCTTTTTACACTCAGCTACAACTTGTATCTGTTTTAGATGTCTTTGATAGACATTAGTGATGGGCCAGGGCATGGGTTCGGCAAACCAGAAAATGGACAATTCATTTATTAGCACCATTTTTTATTTCGTTCTCATTTCTCCCAAAGTGACTACATAGTCTTACTAGAAATATATTAAAGGGATAGTTCACGCAAAAAGGAAAATGTCATGAATTGCTCCCTCTACTTTTAGAAATGTGTTTGGTTGATCAGAAAGAAACATATTTGGAAGAATGTTGAGATTTCTGGGGCACCATTGACTACCATAGTATAAATATAAAATATATAACTATAAATACACACTGCTGAACAACTCAATACTGTTGAGATATTTTGAAGAATTTAGGAAATTTGAAAAGATTTTTCTACTATGGTATTCAATGGTGCCTCATAAATCTCAGTTGCTAAGATTTTTCTTAATATCTTTGTGTTTAACCGAACACAGAAATGTGTACATTTGGAACAACTTGAGGTTGACCAAGTCATGACGGAATTTGTGGGTGAACTATCCTTTTAAACTTATTTGGATAAAGTGAGACAATGGAACATTTATGTGGTTTTACAAAACTGAAAAACTGTAGATACTATAATCAGGGGTCTTCAAATACTTTTCTTTGCGGGAAACAGAATGCCGGCCAGTTTTCTTTTACCATATCATAATTTCTTCTGATATTTTTGTATCACTGTTATTTATTGCATTTTGATCCTTTAATACGTTTTTTGTTGCGGTTACGCTAATACATGCAGCTCATAAATAATCTTTATAAAACTGCAGTTTAACGTCAAATAGCAAAGCGAATCAATTGCTCTGTGCACGAAACGAAACGCTTTTAATCGCAGATATGGCTATTATCGCATTCATGTACCCCACATACTTAGTAGGGCAGATCCTTTGAAGTGCTAGTTTGTGGAAGTGAACAGCTGCTTTTGTAAATATCCACTTATTTTAGAAGCTAAGGCAGGCCAGGTAAAGATGATTGGCAGTAAGTGTGTCGCTAAAAGCAACATGCTTGACACGGTATGAAAGTTTGGCTGTTTGAAAAATATTTTAAGGTTGTTTAGAATTTATTTTTCTGGCCAAAAAGACCTCATGATAGGCAGTTGAAACCCTAGTTTCTGTGTCCTCTGGTACACTTTTTTTCTGTCGCCCACTAGTGGATGGAGGTGTAAAACCAGCTGTGGTAGTGACTCCCTCCAAAGCCAAACAGTTCCTCTCCTCCCTAAAGAGGCCTAAAAGGAATTTATGGGACCGCAGCCGTCCTGATGTCCAGCAGTGGATCCAACAGTTCATGTATATGGGCTACGATGAAGCAGTAAGTGCTTAATGTTATAGAAGGTTGTTTGAAAGTGGTACTTTCTTCTGTGAATACTTGACAAATGAAAAAAATTTAATCTTCTCTCTATCTCTCAACAGGTATTGGTCTGGCTTTTGTTGAAACTAGTAACTTTGTATTAGCACCTACTGTTATTGCTCCTGTATGACATATCGTTTATTTCTCCCTGAACTCTCTGTAAGTCGCTTTGGATGAAAGCGTCTGCTAAATGTAAATGAAATGTTTATGAGATACTTTGAAACCACGTATTTGACCTTGACGTCACGCTTACATTAACTGAACACAAGTCTTCAAAGTCTCTGTGTTGTTTTCACAGATATTTTTCAAGTCAGTGTTCTTGAAACAAAGTTCCCTATCGATACTTCACTCGTACTGCGTAGCAGGACGCTATGGGGAAAACTCATTTTTCTCCGATGACTGAAGCAATTCAATAGCGCAGTGAAAACTGCACGCTAATTGGTTGGAAAAAAGTAAAACTTTAAACCAATGGTAGCGGAGCTGCCGGACCAATGGCGATGGTACCCGCCAGAAAGGGCAGGGCTTACGGCTATATAAGCCGACGCATCGCCGTAGGGTCCTCAGATCTCTTCTCCTTCAGCGACGACGACTCTTCGCTTCCCGAGACTGACTGACTTCGCCGTCGAGAGAGCACCTGCAGCGGATTCGGCCTCCTGCTCAGCGGCTTCGCTTTCGGCGGATTCTGTTGGCGGCTTCGCTAGCGAGCGGTTTCGCTATTCAGCAACAGTCTTTCCCTGCCGCTATCCGGCGATGCTAAAAGAGCAATTTCTTTCCCGGCGTTGTTGCAAATGCCGCGTCGTCCCTGTCACTCGTGTGGGGCCTTCCTGCACGCCGCTGACGGGCACGACGAGTGCGTCTCATGCTTGGGTCCTTCCCACGCTGAGGACGCGCTCAAAGAGACGGAATGCTCTCACTGCGAGAGTATGAGTCTCTCCTCTCTGCGCTCGCGGATAACTTTCTTTTCAGAAAGTGACTCCGCCACTCAATCCCCCCCGCCTCAGCCCACACAGGCCTCTGTGCGAATGAAGCAGCGGGGTAGAGGAAGTAAGCACTTGGGGAAGCGCGAGCTCACGCCCGCTCGGCATGCCTCCCCCTCTCTAGAGAGAGAGCTTTCCCCTGTTTGCTTCACCCAAACAGATCAGCGTCCACTAGCGTCCGCCAGTGGCATGATCTCGTTCGGTGGAAATGAACTCGAGGAGGACGACACCATGTCGTTATCGGCTTCGGACGGGGAGGAGTTAGCAGGCTCAGTAGATGACCCAGCCCCCTCTCCGTCCCCAGAACCCAGCGGACACGTGCCAAGTGCGGACTCAGAACTTTTACGGGGACTCACAAAGGCAGTCAACGAGCTGGGTTTAGAGTGGTCTCCCCCAGAGGAACCCGCTCGCAGCCGCCTGGATGAATGGTTCCTGCCGGGGTGCCGTCAGGCCCCTCATCAACGGACTTGGCCGTTCTTCCCGGAAGTTCATAGCGAACTCACCAAGTCTTGGCGCGCCCCCTACTCGGCCCGTCTAAGACCGTCTTCTTCCTCCACTCTCACCTCGGTAGACGGCGCAGAGGAACAAGGGTATGAGAAACTGAGTCGAAACCGCACATCTCTGTCCGCCCACTGCCATCGGATGGAAGGCGAAGGCAACTCATCCATCTAAGCCGTGCAGAACCACCTCGGCCCTCGCTGGACGTGCATTCTCGTCCTACGGCCAGTCGGCTTCGGCATTACACTCCATGGCAGTGCTCCAGGTCTACCAGGCCAAACTCCTCCAAGGTATGGACGAGTTCAGTCCTGACCCCGCGCTCTTCAGAGAGCTTCGGAGCGCAACGGATCTCGCCCTACGCGCCACCAAGGCCACGGCCAAGGCGATAGGAAGATCCATGGCCAGCCTGGTGGTGCTGGAGCGTCATCTTTTGCTGACGCTCACAGAGATCAAGGAGGCAGACAAGGTCCCCTTCCTGGATGCTCCAATTTCCACTACCGGCCTCTTCGGACCGGCGGTCGAGGGATTTGCAGAACGCTTCACGGCTGCGCAGAAGTCTTGGCAGGCCATGAAGCACTTTCTGCCAAAAAGACCCGGATCCAGACCTGTGGCGACTCACCCCAAGCCAGCTCCGACGTAACAGCCGGTGAGAACCCCTGCTGCTCAGAAGGCTCCTGGAGCTGACGGTCGTCAACGCTCCCGATCGGGACGGCGCTACCCGCATCCCCCACGACAGGGTCCCCGGCCTAAGATCACGCTGGACCCTGCGCCTCTGGCGCCCTCCTGAGACCGATGCAAGGAAGAGGAAGGCTACAGGGCCCGCTCCAGCTGGCCCTCCTTCAAAGACCGCTCTCATGTCTGCCCAGTCACCCCAGTAACTGTGTTTTCGTTCCATCTGTAGCACGGCGTAATGATACTGGTTCCCCATAGCGTCCTGCTACGCAGTGAAGTATCGATAGGGAACCGAGGTTACATTAGTTACAGAGTACGTTTTCGGTCTCCTACTGTGAAAATGTCCGCAGTTATGTGTGTCTTTGTTGTTCTTCACCATTTCCCCCCGTCCATATCCTTAGAGAGGTTTGGTGTATAGGCTGCATTTTAAGCAGGCACATCAAAGAAGAAAATGACTTGTGTTTATGATGGACGGTCACAAAACTGTGTACATATGAAACGTAGCGGTGCCAAAATGGTCCAGAATGCTTATTTTGGTGATATCTGTCATGTAAAATATGTCAACATTTACAGTAACAAACAATAAGGGTATACTTGGTAACATAAGGTAATGTACAATGACCTAATAAAATGGAATTGTTGATTGTTATTCACACCAAAGATGCCAACTCGTGCGACACTAAATGTGCATCGGTGCAAGTTACAACATTTCTACTTAACTGAGAAATTAGCGCGAAGAGCTCATTGACACCTACGTCCGGACGTGTGAAGATAATCTCGATCATTCAATGTTGTTCACTTGAGAGCGTTCACGCAAGTAATGCGATGCTTTGTGTTAGGTGTGAACGCAGCATTAGCTTGTGAGTTAACACATTCACTGAAGTTTTACTGCCACAATTACTTACACATCTTTAAATTTAGTTCCGGGTAGTTACCAAGTTCAGTGATTTAAAATTGTTATTTCACATAATTGAAATGTAATAACAATGAAATGACTGTTGCATAAAAAAAGGTTAATTTCGTTTTTAAAGATTTCAAGAAATGTTTGTTGCGTTTTGTGAAAATCAAGAACTATGGTGTACTTAGATGGTCTCTCTTAAATCACCCACATTAAATTAATTCACGTCTCTAAAGCTCTTGTTGACAGATTCTGTCGTTGAGGATCATATATGTCCTTTTGTTCTGTGCCGAAAGGAATATAAGTTACTCCAGACATTTTTTTATCTTCTTTCAGAGACTTGAAACTGATCTCGCCTATTGGATGGACCACTATCGATCCAATGACCAAGGTCGCCAGCATCACTATGATGAAAACTCTCCCACGGGTCCTCGAGGATCATACAGGAATGGAGCAGATGTTAACTACGACTACTACTAAGTCACCTTTTTCAGAACGGTTCATAGGAACTGAATATAACCAAGTCATCCCCCCCCCTTAAAATACAGCACTTGACAATTAAATCATTTTGTAATCGGTAATACACATGTGATTAAGAATATTTAAAGAATGGAAATGTATTATTCATCTGTCAGGAATGACTTGCCCTAATGAGAACTTTCTCCCAGTTTCAGCTGTGAAACAATATAATCTTTTGTTGACCTATTAATCTATCAATGATTTCTGACTTGTGTATTTCAGTGGATGAACAAAACCTGTTGCAGTATTAAAAACTCTTCTTCAGAGGCATATCTGTTCAGATATATCTTACATTGTTAGTCCGGATAACAACAGCAGCTTCTGTAACGAAGGGCAGAGAAAGTGAAAGGAAGTAAATATTTTATTAAAATACCCTTTTCACTTGAAATCAATAAGCGGTTCAACATTCTGTATGTGAAGTAACAACAGATTTAGCTTGAAATCCACAAAGTTTAACGCACAAATAACTTTTCTCTCACCTGTCCTCATATCTTTTATGGCAGAGCTGGGTGAGATTTCCTGCTCTAGACCACATTCAACATCTCAAGTCACAAAACATCATTGCCATAATAAATTTGTGTCCGTTCAAAAAGACACTGCGAGTTTATATGCTAATAAAAAAAGCGACATCAATTAAAACACAATGTAAACACACAAGAACAAAAATGTACATAATCTAAGCTGATTTTAAATAACAGACAGACGATTGACAAACCAAAGTGCAAGGCAAAGTCTGTAAATTCGACATCTGAGGCACATTTGACTGAGAAATAAACTCTTTATAGCAGTTCTGTAGCTGCTTTCAAAAGATTGCAAAAAAATCACATCTTTTAGAAACAAAAAACTTTTCTTTCAGGGGTGCGGAAACCCACTCTGTAAAGTCCGCCAGCCAGTATCCCTGAGGTGAGCACAATTCTTCAGTTGTGTCGGGGTCTGCCTTTTTTCATTCGTGCAGCCTTGGGTTTGGGAATATACTGATTGTTGGCTTGATGCTCCAGCTCTCGGCTAAAGTATTGGATGGTTTTATTCAAGCCTTCTTCCAGCGGCACCTATAATAAATACAAATAATTTTGATTGCAGATGCCACATTTGATTCAGTTTATGAAATCGTTATCATAATCCTGCATTAGGGTATGTATAGTATGATATTTAGTATAATAAATGGTCCTATTTGAACAGTTTGGCATTTCTAGCGGTTTCCATCTCTTAACACCCTTTTGGACATCTAGTTAATGTCACGCTATATAAAACAGACAGCATTCTGGGTGGAGATCAATGACGTCACATGTTAAATACATTAGCAAAACATGTGACTTCTGTATAGCATTGTGTTTGCGAGACAAATATCATGGGTTGATCCCAAGTTGAGATACAGAGGTTTGAATAAAACCATCTGCCAAATGCATTAATATAAAACAAAACAAATTTCCAGAGACAAAACATCACAAAAAACCTCCAGGTTTGGCATTCAAATGAACAGAATGCTCTCTAAGGTATTCATTTATTTGATTCGATAACACCAGAACTCACCACGGGCTCCCAGCCCAGAAGCATTTTAGCTTTACGGATGTCTGGCCGTCGTCTCTGTGGATCATCCTGAGCTTCTGGAAGGAACTGAATATGACTTCTGCTGACTGAGGAGACAATCAAGTGACATTGCATTAACTTCATTATAGATTCTGACAGCACATCTGCAGTTTTCCACTTCCAACTTACCTACTAGGCTCTTTATGAGCTGAGCAAATTCCAATATGGTGTGTTCCTCTGGATTTCCCTAAAGAGGGAAGAGTGAGCAGGTATGAGGAAGGAAGATCAATAGGGCGATAGAGACAGACAGCGGCTTAATATGGCCTTAGGTTGAATTGGCCAAGCAATTTACCTTCCGGATAATATGACTGATGCCAAGTACTATATTCTGTGTCACGTGTCAATTACGTATTTCAGGAAGATAGAAATATTCTCTGGAACTTTAAATGAATTGGATGGGGAAAGTGGAAATTATGAAAACTGTAAGTTTGTGCTGTCGGTTGGACGTAATTGGCCACGGCGGATAAGTGTCGCTTTAATACGTCAAGTTAAAAATATTTCAACTTTTGGACCAATTCAGAAGAGTGGGAGGATAAAAGAGTGGAGGATAAACAAAGTAAACAACGTGTGTATACATTAGCATCTGTGAGACTTAATTCATTTCTAATCGTGCCTTCTGTTCAAATCTATACCGCTCTACGTGTCCTGTGCGAGCGGTCTCCCAAGGCTTCTAAATTTAGGCGAGATGATTAAACTCACCAGGTTGACCGGACTGCTGACGTTACTATTCATCAGAGACACCAGCCCGTTCACCAGATCACTGTGGGAGAAACAAACAGGGAAGTAAAACACGATCTGTAGTGGGTGTACATACAAAGAAAATCCACTTGATTAAATTCAGCTCATCTGCGCTCCAAAGGTGATGGTGCAAACTCTACATTTGTGAACATGAATGACATCTTTCAGAAAACGCTCAAGTGTTCTCATCTACACAACAGCGCGGATGAACTTGCAGGACAAACCTTGCTGGCAGAGTTGAAGACAATAACAAGGGCTTTTTGCGCAGGCTTTAAATGCACAATGGTTGAGGATCGCAAAAACAGTTTAAGTGGGAGTGATTTTGCTTGCCGAGCATACAAATGTTTGACATTTCGCTTGTATTGAAGTCACACAGCCCTAACAGACTTCAAGCAATAACACAATTTGCCTTAAGTTCAGAGGGGTCTGCCGCCTGCACTTTCTTCAATAACCTTCCTCCATCTCCTTCAATTTCAGCTTATCAGCTATATGTTGACATGCAGCTATATTAGTTATTGAATACATGTGCTCTGCACTGGTCTTGACTGCAATGGTACGCAAGAATTATTTTAATAGCACAAATGAAATCAACTTCTCTTAATCATCCTTAAAATGTGTATTGGTCAGTAATGGTTTCAATGCTTTTAAAGGAGGTACCTCGCTCCAAAATAAATTCTGTCATCATTTACTCGCCTTCGAGAATCCAAATCTGTATACAATTCTTTTTTCAGATGAACACGGAGAAAGATATTTGGAAGAATGCTAATAACCAAACAGTTCTTGGACCCATTGACTCCCATAGTAGGAAAAAATTAAAACATTGTTCTGTCTAACACAAAAGATATTTGGAAGAATGTAGGACAGCAAACAGTCCTGGGGCACTTTTGAATATCATTGTCACTATGGAATTCAATGGTGGACATGAACTGTTTGGTTACAAGCATTCGTCCAAATATCTTTCTCTGTGTTCAATTGGAACAACTAGAGAGTGAGTAACTCATGACAGAATTGATATCGTTGGGTGAACTATCCCTTTAACATACAGCATTATGTCAGGAATAATGTACAGGCAGCTGGTTGTTCAGTGGGATCAAGACCTGATGCGAAGCGGAGGTTTTTTTCTGGTACTGACTGATGCCTGTACAAACAACTTTTTTTTAATTTTGTATGCTTGTCACAGAACTGACTAAAATTTGCCTTGTTGCATGAGGTATCAGCCTTTGGTATCGGTTCATTTTTATGAGAAGTACGAGTACATGAACTTCGTATCGGGCCCGATACTGGTGCATCCCTAGTTGATTGTATTTTGTTTTAAACATTTGTGTAGAGTTAAAAAACAGGTATTACGTTTAACAAAAAAAAGACTTATGTCCACGTTTGAGCAGATCACAAGTTCTCTGATGAGTGCTGCTGAAACAACCAGACGTGTAATCAATGTGAATTCGTCCGTCTCCGCCGTGGCCACACGTGTACAAACCAGTCAATCATCACTTCTAAGCCAAATTCTCTGAAGCGTGTTCAGGACCAACAAGCCACAAGCTCACGTCACACATCGTTCCCGGTCATAACACTTGCTGCTCACCTTTCCTGCAGGAAGATCTGCCTCAGGAAAAACGCCTCATAAGGGCTCTATTATTCTCCCTTTTATTCGCTGTGTTTATTTTTAAAACACACCTCTTTTGTGACGAGTTTGCACGAGTAAAGCCGCTAGTTTCCCTCCATTAACTTCCAATTATACGCATGCGACAGACCAGAAACAGAAGATCGTCCGAATGTATTTTGCAGAAATACTCTTATTATAGAGATGGGAGTGCTGTAATACTTTGGAGTACCAATTGGAGAACCGTTACGGGTTCTCCAATTGGAGAACCCGTAACGGTTAACAAAAAAAACGGTTAAAACGGTTAACAAAGAACCCGTAAAGGCTAACAAAAAAAACATTTACAATCCTTTCAAAAGCTTTTGCTTCTTTGTTGAAGGAGATAACGTATTTACGAAACACACTCTAGTCCAGTTTGTCCGTTAAGGGCTACTGTAGAAACAACATGGTGAATTCCGTGTAAGGGGACCCGCGATGTATGTAGATCAAAATAGCTCATTCAAGGTAATAATAACATAATGCTTCATTGTTAAGGTCTTTATACACCTGAAGACATAGTTGTGTATAGTGAAGGAAAAAATGTTTTGATCCCCTGCTGATTTTGTAAGTTTGCCTGCCTACAAAGAAATGAAGGGTCTATAAGTTTTATGGTAGGTTTATTTTAACTAGTAGAAACCAAATATCAACAAAAAAAATATCATTAAAGGTTTTAAATTGATTTGCATTTCAGTCAGTGAAATAAGTATTTGATCCCCTACCAAGCAGCAAGAATTCTGGCTCCACAGAATGGTTATGCGCCTACATGTACCACAGATTAGTCCTTTCACTTTAAGAAAGTACTCCTAAGTCAGCTTGTTACGTATATAAAAGATGCCTGTCTCTTCCATTTCAAACTCTCCACCACCATGGTCAAGACCAAATAGGCTTCAAAGGATGTCAGGGTCAAGATTGTAGACCTGCACAAACCTTGAATAGTCTACAGACAGAAGCTTGGTGAGGAGGAGACAACTGTTGGTGCGATTATTTATTATTAAAAACAAAATAACTATCAATTGCTCGTAACCAAGATGCTTTCTGTTTGGTCATGGATTCTATTCTATAGCACACGTGAATGTCAGTCCCCATTAGCCAAAGACCAAGGGAGAGAGAGAGAGTATCAACATCCAAAAGTAAAAATCTGGAAACATGATATCTATAGCTGAATATTCTTTCACAATCTTGTTTAGTTTTTAGTATGTATTGTTTCTGACCAACAAGATTAACATGTATAGAGCATTTCATCGGACGCGCGCGCCGGACCCCAAGTTAACTTACGGTTTGTGTTTGGCTAGTGGCTAATAATATAACCATTTATATTCATTTGTATTATTATTTTACTGTATAATAATTATATTAAATAAACAATTTGTTGTATGTTCATTTTATTAAATAAACAATTTCTTGAATGGGTCCTGTAGTTGGTGGCATTTAAAGAAACCGTATGGTACATTGACAACTAGCGGTTTTGTAGTTTAAATAATGGAGAAACGAGTTTAGCAAAGTAATGGTTCTTATTGGTTTCTTTTAAATTTTATCAGAAATTACTTTCGGTACACATTCACAAACACAAGAGTGCCTGTAGAGTAATGGGGTTACAAAAGTGTGCATGGGCGTTTGTTTATGTTGTTAAGATGAAACCGTCTATAACACTATACCAAACATTGCATTTTCGGTCTTCATTTTATTTCCATCCACTGCCGTCTTTTATTAAGGTGAGATAAACTATATTGGTCCATCTTCTCTTTGCTCAGTGTGTACTGTGTACTGCTTATTTGAGATAAGACTCGTGTATTTATCTTGAGGATGAAGCAGAGCGGGGCTACACAAAATCTATCTCCTTTAACAGTAAGGGCCTTGAAATTTAAGACTGTCAAAAGAGACCTTCCCTACTGGCTGGCATGTTCTCTGGGGTTCCCTTTTCCTGTTCTCGAATTTTCCACCCATTCTTTAGTGGGACAGATAAAATGTAAAGCATTTTTATTAACACTTTCCAAAAATGTTGGAGTTTTTAACATTATTTAAAGGCCCAGTGTGTCGTTTTTTTGGAGGATCTAATGACAGAAATACAATATACACCTCTGAAGACATTATGTATATGTATATTATAAAGACCTTACCTTACTTAATTCATGTTAGCTAAAACATTTAACAATATAGGGTTGAGTTTGGTAACATTTGTTAGTGTTCAAATGCTTTTTTCAAAACCAATCTTCCAACCAATATGCATATAATAATATAATATAACAATGCATACAGTGCAGCATATACAGGATACATACTCAACATAGAGTTAAGACTGGAAAATATAAATATAGGACTAGAAATAAGACCAAAAATAAATTAAGTAAATTAACACTATAAATTAAAATAGATTTTTGCACACATTTTTGTGTGGCCACACACACACACACACACGCATGCAGCTTACAGGATCCTCCCTACCTATTTACAGCAAATGCCTTTAATTATAAAATGGCATACAAGGCAAAAAAAAAATGTAAGAGCACGCCATATCCTTTTCAAATGTAAAAAATAAATTGAATTAGCTGTTCAGTATAAGCACTGACAAAGACTTCCCTGGCTCAAGGACAATCACACATGGCATCTACTGTATATAATGTTTGGGTACAGTAGATAAAAACAAAAGATGCATGAACAGTAAGATATATATAATTAGATCATATTAAATACGATGACCATAAGGGTCAACAGTTGGCGCTAGAACGGCACGTGAACCATTTAAATCTCTACAACACATCAAATCTCAGACACACCGAAAAAAAATGCTTGTAGAATTGACTTTAGACATTTTTATTAAGGATTAAAATCAGATTGCAAGTCAGTTTTGCAGCTATAATTCTAGTACAACTTGACCAGAATCTTTTTTATTCTACTTATAAGTTAAAAACATTTAGTTTTTGTTCAAATATCAAGTAAATGTAACAAAGTAAAAATAAGTAGGTGGTCTCTGTACTGGCATTAGCAGTTCCTGCTCAATAAGTGAAATGACACACTTCATGGCTGATATTGTGCCTTCCTCGGCCTAGGCACAAGCAACGCTCTTCTGACCTAAAAAACCCAAACTTAAAAATAATACCAAAACTCTCCTCAATCTCGAAGATAAATCAATAAAAACACGAGCAAGTCATTCCTTTTACTGAATAACACTTAAAATGAGCGTTAATCTGGGAAATGAATCTCCTAAAGCAGTCAAAACAAAGTATTCTTGGAACTACAGATCAACAAGGTAGTTATATCTACAAAAATTATGAATATAGTCTGAGCACAAAATAAATAAGTATAACTCAATTTCACCAATTCAAATAGGTTTAACATAATAAAATTGAGATGGATTTAATAATAATAAAAACAATATGTTCGCTTAAAATTACTCAAAACAACCAAAATGTGTTTATATTTTATTCCCAAGAATTTTACGTTATTTTCACAGATTTTTTTATTTGTTAAAAACAGGAAGAATCATATTAAGTATATTTAAATAATTTCTTTTCATAAAATCAACCAAGGCACATAATAATTTTTTCAGTGCACAACAAAACAAAGAGACCACCTGAGACCACTGTGAGCATTGAAAACATTTCTCCTGAATATCAAACAACACTCAAAATTGAGCAGTAATGTAAAGTATTAAAAATGAATTAAAGAACAACTCGCTTCTTCCAAACATACTATCTGTAGGGAGCCATATTACTGCCAGGCATGAAGGATTCACTCTGCATTTTCTTCCCCACCCGTCATGTAAATTGTTATTCTTTATGAATAAGTCATGTAACAAGTTAATGACCTCCCCCCAGCATCATTAATAGCAGTCTGGCTACGTTTTTTAACTAGACCAGCCCTTCTCAAAATCCAGACCCACATCCATCCACTTCATTTTTCAAGTGCACTCTCATCAGACCCCCGTGGCACACAAACACGCAGAGGCATGCAAACCGGTGTTGCAATGTTTACAGACGTATTCCGTCAGAAAAACCTTATCTTTCATTCAGTACAAAAAAAATGTCACTGGGTTCTGAACTCTAAACTCAGTCTTTTAAAAAAGCCACACGCCTCTATAGATGAAAGTAAACTGATTGAAGAACTGCAGATTGTGTTTTGCTTTCTATTTACCCGGAGGGGGGACATGTGTTGCGTGTAGGTGTTTGGTTTTGGCGATTTCTTATCATATCCCACAATACCCTGGCTGTCACATGCGGATGCATGTTATAAAAAATTATTTGTCTGTACTGAAGAACACAAACTATCAGTCTATGGCTTTTAAATCAAAACATCGGCTTTAGATGTAAAAACTCATTCAATGCCTTTACCATGAAGCATCAGCAGTCCCATCAAATGCAGGCTTTGTCCTTAAAAACTGCAGAGAGCAATCTGTCCGCAAAGGCCTGATTTAGACCAAGGTCAATTTCATTATGGCAAAAGCTATAGATGTAAAAACTCAGATGTAGAGTAACAGAAGCCAGATGAGTTTGCTCTCTGTTCTTATCATTTGACCGCACAGTAACAATAGAAAGCAAAAATCTAGGTAAATTAGCTTGGTAGAGAAATCATGTGTCACAGAATTAAGCCTAAAATTAAAGTGGATATATTTGACTGCATGCGTATCCATATAAGTCCATATACAACTACACACTAGGCATTTTAGTATAAAGCAAACATGATGAAACAAAACAAATGTAACCATAATAATGATGAAAAATCAAAATGTTTTATGTTAGCCAATATTACCCAAGGTTGGGTAATTTAACACTTTGTGAAAAATACTTACATTTTCTACTTTTGTTATTTTATCATACAGCTTGAGTATGTGTGAACTCTCTCAATACTATTTCTAGGCTCTTATTGGCTGCTTTTGCTTCCTTATTTGGTCCTTGCCATATAAAATACTTTAAGGAATTAAAGTACATTTTGCTGCACCTTTTGCTACATGCAGTTCATGAAATTTAATCGTTTCATTAACCCTTTCATGCTTGAATTAGGATAAGGGGCCATTCACATTTCACGACTAAAACCATGTGGCAATGCGAGCAGCGTCTCATGCACGCGCCACTCTGAAAAGTTGAAATATTTTCCTCTGGATGCAGCGCCGACGCACCTCGAAAAATGTCCCTGCCGTGTCTGCATTTAAAATAATGAACTTGCGTGCAGGATGCAAAATGTGAATCGCCCTACATAGTGCAGTGGACACCATTCTGATTTATTTCTTACTCTTTATACGAGAAAGGGTTAAAGGTAATGTTGGCTGATTTAGCCTGTTACCTCAGTTCTTACCTTACATACTGGAAAGCTCTCGTCTGAGACCCTGAACCGTAAACCTGAAAGAGTGCACAAGGTATGTAAGCCCAATAAACATCAAAGCGTTCAGAGCTGCTACAAAGTGAGTGAGTAATGTTCACAATGTTCAAAAACCAAAAGTGTTTCCACCTACAGTTACTTGTGGTGTGGTTATAAATGACATTATTTTACCTTTCCAGACTTTAATACTTAAATATCCAAAAATATTTCACCATTTTGTCACCCTCATGTCATTACAAACCTGTATGACTTTCTTTCTACTGCAGAAACCCAGCAGAAATGTTGATAACTAAGCAACACGCCACTTACAGGTTTTAAACAACATGCGGGTGAATAAACAATAACAGTTTTCTTTGGGCGGGAACTACGATATTAAATCTATTATAATGTTAATACATTTTTAAACAATTTAAAATTGATTGTTTGGAGATGTGATTAAATCCTCCACTGTGTGTGGATAAGGTGAAGGGGTCTTACCGTCAGCGGCTCTCCTTGTAAAGCCTGCAGAATGAAATTACTGACCACTCGCCCGTCATTCATGTGCATGCGAGACCCGAAGGTGTTAAAGATCCGAGCCACCCTCACCTCCACGCCCTCCTGTGAGACAAGCATATGCAAAATACCATCATCTCATGGGTTTCTATCCAGAGATGAGGGCTATGCTGAGAATATCATATGATGATACATTAATGATTCATTCGATAACAAATAATACACTTATTACAGCAGGGTCTAAAAGTGTAATAGTGTACACTAGGGCAGCAGGTCATCTTAATAATTGAAAACCCTGAAAACAACCTTTTTTAACAAAATGAACAATGTTGCTTTGCCTAGGGCTGTTAAACTACGAATTGCATCCGGAATAAAAGTTTCTGTTTATATACCATATGTCTGTGCACCGTGCATATTCATTAGTATTTATAAACACAAACATACACGCGTATATTTAACAAAATATCAAATAATTTTTTTTAACATATTTTTTGTTATTTGTTTACTTCCTATTTATGTTCATCACAATCCATGTTATATTCAAATAAATATACATTTTCCTTTTCATTTATCTCATATTTTCATTTATTATTTTATTTATTGATTACTGGAGTCCCACAAACGAAAATCTTGCCTAGGGCACCAACAGAGGCTGGACCTGCCCTGTGTGTACGAGTATGTGTTTATAAATACTTAATAAATGTGCACAGACATATAAACAAGCTTTCCTTCAGCTCAGTGCTCAGCGCATGGCACCAGCAATGCAAAGGTCGTGGGTTCGATCCCAGGGGATGGCACATACTTTGAAACAAAACTATAGTGTAATGCAATGCAAGTCGCTTTGGATAAAAGCATCTGGCAAATGCATGAATGTAAATGTAAATAAAAACAAACATTTAATAAATTAAAAAGCCCTAGATAATTCTCAAAGCTACTGCTATTTTTCCATATCTCCATCTCTAAAGATTGACTCATAATGGAGACAAGAACCTTCCGGGATGGAGACGACCAATCGGTAAGTCTCACCGGATGACCCGACGTGCCAGTACAACTTCTATGAATCATGTGTGATTCTTGTGACGTTGAGATACTTTAGAAAAGGCCACAATCAATGTCATCAATAACTGCCGATTTACATCACGGGGTAAAAATACAAACAGCTTAATAAAGTCTGAGTGGCCGCACAAATCGAGTGATGGCCATAAATACACAGAAAGCAATAAACTGGGAAAAGTCTTCTGGAAAAGGACACTAGATGTGACACCAGCTTCATAAATCGTGAAAGACAGCCCGTCTCAAGACAGCCCGTCTCAAGCCAGACCGTCTCAAGCCAGACCGTCTCAAGCCAGACCGTCTCAAGCCAGACCGTCTCAAGCCAGACCGTCTCAAGCCAGACCGTCTCAAGCCAGACCGTCTCAAGCCAGACCGTCTCAAGCCAGACCGTCTCAAGGCTGTGTTCACATTAAATACTTGTGCTGACGTTGAGAGATTTTTTTTTAACTTGAGCTATACTTTGAACATAAAACATGAAAACTCATGAATATCATTATAAATGAAGGCTAGAAAATGGCAGACTGCATGGAACAGGGACGGAACAAGGACAACCTGCCTAAGCGCTCCTCTAGGGAAAAAAGCGCATGCTTGACTACAAGGCTACCAGTTTGACAGCATACTAAATCAAAACCGCATACAAACACTTTGTGCGCATGCCACAAACCACTTGGGTTTATATTGTGAGGAACTCAGATCTGACTTAAACACAAAGCTTGAATGCTTCACACAAATCTAAAGGTTATCTCATCATTTACTCACCTTCATGCCATCACCACATTCTTTGTTCAGTTGAATACAAACATTTATATAAAATCAAATTATCTTCTCATATGATGTCAACGTGATAAAAAGAATGATTTTTGCATTACATGTGTTCTTTATCAAACAGCTTCCGCAGAACACATCGTGATTGCACGGACGTCTCAGAAGGGCTGATAGCATAAAGCCTCAGTTTATTAGATCAGACTGCATATTTCAATATGACATATTTAGCTTTCTTTAAAGCCACAATGGCTTTCCTGCATGAGCGTAAATAATCATTAGAAATAATAATCATAACCTCTCAAGCCAATAAGCTTCTAGTATCACTTCAGTGTGTCGTCAGACCTGATGGTGGAGAGAGGACCACATATAAATTTGGATGTAGCGACCGAGGATGCAGTTCCTCTACAGCAGGGGGGCTCTCCTGCCCCCCTGCTGTGGTTTCAATGCCGTCTTTATAAGGCCCTGTTTATTCCTGGTTTTGATATGTTTTTTGATCGATCGGATCACCAGTGGACAAAAGAGGCACATAACGGTTTACAATTGCTGCTGTAATCCATCTATTTTGTCCACTTTTGACCACTTCTGTCCTGATTTCTTCAAGAAATACCTGAAAAGGCATACACAGCCAAATGTATTTGCTTTTCAGATATTTCATTCGAACAGACGAAATAAGTGCATGCAATGTACATATGAGCGCGACCAGAGATGACGGAAATTTTTTTTCCATTTCTGCTTTGCCAGATGAGAGAAAGCGCCGAACACTGTATGAATGTGTTAGAAGTGGAATGGTGAGAAAACATTCTGCTTGCCACGTTTTTCGTCTTTAAACGAAACGTTAAGGTCTTTAGCCGGCAAACTTTAAATCCTGTCCGGCTAGAGCACTTCTCATAATGTTTACGCATGATGTCCGTATACGGAGAGTCGACGATCTCTTGTGGCTGTTCATCAAACGCCAAAACAAAAGTTTACAGAATTGGGATTTGGTCTATAGGCCTCAGTTTCTTTCTATTTCATACCCCTTCCGCTTGCCCCTTGAAACAGAGTGGCAAGGGGAAGGGCTAAAAACATTCCCCTAAGATGAGGACACCATTACTACACTGTCATTGTAATATGTCATTGACTGTACAGAGATGCAGCAATGTTTATCACAAACTTCCAAGATGCTGTTGTCAGCTGTGGTCATATCAGTTTTGTGTATTACAGCCTAAAAAGTGACTTTTTCGTCAACATAAGCTGACCACGCAACTGAGATCGCATTCTGTAGATTTCTCCCTCTGTTCGGGCGGGAAATCGGAGGGTGAACGTGAACAGACAACCCTGTCTGTTCGCCGCATTGGTCGGAGCTCGGAGCACGTTCTGCTACCCTCCGTCCGTGACTGCATTCCTGAGATGGCCATTGTCACAACAACTTTTTTGCAGTTGTGAATGTTGCGGTTCTATGGTGCAATCAGTAATGCGTTAATTTTACTAATGTTTGCTACTTTTTATCAATGTTTCATGTATTCGAGCCGAAAAAAAACATTCAATTAAACAAACGTGATAATTATTTGTTGTTTAGATCCTTATTAAAGCCTAAATAAAGGCTTACATTACACTCGCATGAGCAGCCATGTTGGAAAATGTCATACCCCTTCGTTTGAAGTGATGTCCAGAAAAATCTTCATTTGAAGGGCTATATTGCCTTTACCCCACCCCTCTTATCAAAAGAGAATCGAGACATCCCTACCCCTTCACGTGAACGCGCTAAACAGAGGGTTAGGGGAAAGTGTAGGGGTAAGGGGTAGGAATGGGATTGGGCCTAACGAAAACACCTCGACACTACTCCCCTATTTCAACAATCCCACTTCTTGCCAAAATTATATATTTTTTATAAATTACCAACATCAAAATAAAAATAAATTGCACTATATTGCCACCTAGTGGTGCAACTGGGTAGCAACTACCTTGCATGCAAAACAACCTGTGTTATAGTGATTTAGAGGTTACATATACTGTATTTTGCAGCTCCAGACTATTTTTATTTGTTGGGAGAGGGCGGAAAATGGCTCTTTTTGTTGCAAAGGCTGCTGACCCCTGCTCTACACATAGTTAGAACGGGCATCGCCATTCTTTCTAATTGTACCGATCATAACCTGTAGAATGTAGAATGCAGAATGCGTTTTATTTGTGTTAGTGATTATTGTATGATGATCGTGGTCATATTATTATATGATTATTATGCTGGTAAAATTACAATGCATCTTGAAAGACAAATCGCTCAAAATGCATTTTGTATTTTTGAAGGCATCACTTAAGTCAACCTTTATTTATGCAATTAAGATCCAGCGTATGAAATGTAGCACCATCCAGCGATGAGGTTGCGAATTGCAACCAACGGTTCACTTTACCCCTCCCCTCCCTTTCGAAGCACTAAGGTAACCGAGCGTAGCACTAACTCATCTTTGTCGAAGGAGATATCGTATTTATGAAACAAGCTCAAAGGTTTGTGCGTTTAGGGCTACTGTAGAAACAACATGCTGAACTGTAAGGGAACCTGCGGTGTATGTAGATAGAAATAGTTCATTTTAGGGTAATAAGGCTTTATTAGTCAAGGTCTTTAAACACCTCTGAGGACATATGTATGTATATTATATCACATGACTGTCAATAGAGCCTCGAAAATTACACATTTGACATTCAAAGGTGGTGCTGCTCATAGATTCACAAAAGACATTTGTGCTTCCGTGGTCGATCAGACCATGAGACTTTCCCATAATGAGATATGTCATACAGATGTTAGATAGACACTTAATTGACTGCGTACGGACTGCTTTAGATGGCTCATTGCTCATTGTAAATTAAGCAAGCAGTATCATTTATAATGATGATGCATTAATAATAATTAAATAATAATTCAACATTATTCTTACAGTACACCCTTTATGGTTTATTCAACGTGTTCACAGGATCCGATGCAGTAAATCCAATCCAATTGTCTGCAGGTGAAACCTAATGCACACTTAGCACACACATAAACGGACCATCGACTAAACTCAGTACAGAAATAAAAGGGATGAAATGATTGCTGAACGAAGGGATGAAAGAACAAGTTATAAAAGAGAGAGGCAACTGTGTTAAATATGGTGATTTGAAGGGATAGTTCACCGATTAATTCCTAACAGAAATTGCTTGAATTAACGGTGACTCAATATCTTTCTTAATAAAAACAGACGGAACTACAAAAAAGTACACTGACATTTGCTTATTATAATCACAGACTGTACGAAACGAATAGCCTGCCCACAAACACTGCAGAAAAATAAGAAACGAAAAACAATATTAACGTCATATAGTTGCTTTAAAGAAACGAATAATCACAACACATCAAGCTAAAAAATGTATAAGAAACCAAAAAAAAGCAGCTTTATGTTAAATAAGTTACGTATATTAACAATATGAATAGCCTAATCACGGCACACACTTTGCTAAAATAAATAAATACGAAACGAAAAACGTTTATGTTAAATAAATGGCAAAGCACCACTTTTTTAAGATTAGAGAAGAAAATTAAATCTAAAAAAAAGCTCTTGATAACAGCGCTTACATGTTCTAAGCCAGTAAAGCCCCTCCATCGTCTTGTCAGTCAGCTCACTTCACTTCACTTTCCTCACATGATAAATAAAACCTCACTCCAGCTGCTGATCTTTGTTGTGAAATTTGTTCCGCCTACTCCAAATACAGCAGATGCATTCAGATGCGTAATTGAGGTCTGATCTTTAACTAAACGAAGTGATTTATTGCTAGAAAAATGACGGTGGGGTCGGTGCGGCTGTGGACAAGTGAGGTAATCGGTAGGCGGGTGGACACCTTGTATCTCCGGTGACACCGGCTATCACAACAAGCCTTCTGCATACGACACTTTCCCTGGTGGAACACAAAATTACGATATTTTGAGAAATGCCTCGGTGGTTTTGTGTCCATAGAAGGAAAAATCAATGGAGGCCAATGTTTTTTGGTCTTCAAAATATCTTCTTCTGTGTTGTGAAGAAGTCAACGAGTAAATGAAATCATTTTTATTTTGGGCTGAACTCTTTCTGTAAGTTGAAGAACAGCCAAGGAGATCGAGGAGTTTCTCACAAACCTGCTTATTTGATACATTTATATAGTGGATACAAATGCAGAGGCAGTCGATAGATAGACATTTTTCCAGTCAAATACAAGTATCTACACTAAGAATTCTCATAATGTTTTTACTTCAGAACGAAGTTCTTTTTACTCTATAAAAATACAAGTATTTGGGATTTATGATACTTTACGTTAAAACCTCTAGTACTTTCTATTTTTACTTAAGTACAAATATTTGAATTCTTGAGTAAAAAACTGGAGCAAAAGAGCAAGAATGTACTAGATTGGCAATGTACCTAAGTACAAAAGGCAAATAAAAACAACCTGTACTTATGAATTGTAGTGGAGTAAAAAGTACGATACATGCTTGATAATCCAGGAGTAAAAACACCTACAGATAGAAACTACAGATACTTGAGAATTAAAATACTTAAGAACTGTCCACCTCTAAACAAATGAGACGCATGAGAATAAGGTAAAAGAGAAAAAGAGTCTCCTTTCATCTTTCCTGATTACTCCTTGCTCTTTGTTAAATAAAATATTTACTAAATGGACTTCAATATATTTTCAAAGATATATTTTTGCTTCCTCCGCAGGGTGGGCTTCCTCCGCAGGGTGGCTGGGCGATCCCTTAGAGATAGGGTGAGAAGCTCGGCCACCCGGGAGGAGCTCGGAGTAGAGCCGCTGCTCCTCCACATCGAGAGGGGTCAGCTGAGGTGGGTTGGGCATCTGTTACGGATGCCTACTGGACGCCTTCCCCGGAAGGTGCTCCGGGCCCGTCCGACCGGGAGGAGACCCCGGGGAAGACCTAGGACACGCTGGTGGGACTATGTCTCCCGGCTGGCCTGGGAACGCCTCGGTGCCCCCCCGGAAGAGCTGGAGGAAGTGTCTAGGGTGAGGGATGTCTGGGCATCTCTGCTTAGACTGCTGCCCCCGCGACCCGGCCCCGGATAAGCGGTAGAAAATGAATGAATGAATGAATATATTTTCAAAGAGTAACCACGTGGTCCAAACCACTCTGAGACAGCAGTTCAAGAAAAGAAAAACAGCATCATAATTGTGGTCTTCTGTAGCCTGTCTGGATGTTCAATAGACAACTGTGATATCTCCATCAATACCAGACTGAATCTCTAGATAATCAATAGATAGCAATAATGCTTTTAATTTTATTGCAGTATTCGATGAGACAGCAGTCTGACTCTAATGATAAAGATGTTAGTTGGTTCTTTGGTCATCCACATCATACACTTATTAAATCAGCTACGAGTCGATGATAATATAAATTAAAATACTGAATAAGAACACAAAACAGGGCTAAATACGGATTCCTTTCATGCAGTGTGTCACAGAACTTCAAAGTTCTGGAATAAAATGAATATTACTGTAAAAAACAATGTAGACAGTGGAGAGCAACCGGATGAACAGTCATTCATGATGTGAATGAAAGGAAGTGAATGGAAGGGTGATTCATGTGTAGCTGAGCATAAAACATGACAGCAGAGCTGAAAGCAGGAACAGATGAAGCTTTGCCACCAACTCAATGATCTTGGCTCTGCCGCAGAGGGGGTAAACGGGTGATGGACATACAGATATGGAAAAGAGGAGACCCCGCTGGGCAGAAGCACAAAACGATAAACAAGAACAACCAATAACGCAGGGGGACACAGACAGAAAGAGAAAATGGTCCATTTTTACTTCCCAGATGATCCTGTGACGTGACATGACAATTTCTACTCGCAATCTTAAGTTTGATGGAAGCATAACTTTCCTTGGTAAACTGAAATCAAAACTAGCTTTCCTTAGAGTTGGCAATTTTAGAAAAGCGTCACACGTTTCAGCCGTTTAAAAACTCTGAGTTGACTGATATGATGTGATTACATGCATTCTTGGATCAACTCTATTTTGCCCAAACCACTAAATCACAATCTGTCACTTTTCCACTGTGTGGCTGAATGTATGGAAGTAGTATGATGCCATTAGTCTTTGAAGCAAAAAATCATGTTGAATTACCACTGATCAAAAATAAATCTGTGGCATAACCAGTGCTTGCATGTACAGAGTCTGCAATTCAATATGGTTGTTCAATTAAGATGAAAATATTTCGGTTTAAAAGTTAGCTTCCCCAGATGATTTCGTCATTTAGCAGACGCTAAATTTCAGATTTAAAGATTCAGTGGTTTCAATTAATTCGGCGGGAATCCCAGGAGAACCAATAGCGCACCGAATCCGCCGAAGCATGATCACTACCTGCTGCCTGCCGCTTCATCCGCAGGTGGTGGAAGTCGTCAAACTTTTAGACCAATTAGCCGCTGGAACCCATGAGGACCAGTATTTAGTTTAGTTTATCAATTTGTTTATATCGGCTATTTGGCTTCATTTTGTTTGATTCTCAAATCCTTGATATTTCTCTTTATAAACTTATGACACATAGTCCTACGCCGCTTTATAATCATAAAATATTTTACAACAACGTTTTTTAAGAAAAGATTGTTATTTATTATTTTTCTATTGCCATTTACACTTACTTTTATTTGTCTGTTTAAAATGTAGGCTATATTCTTTGCTATTTTCCCATTTAGTTTTATAACAAAATAAACGTTTTTTAATTTAGATGTTGAGTTAAGTTTATTGTGTTGGTGTTATGTAATTAATGTAATGCTTTAAAATCTTGTTGTCTTGCTTTCTGACACATTTATAATACCATTTGCATGCGTCATTCAAATAGCTTTATGCAACAGCTTCACTATTTTATTTTAAAAACTCAATACGCAGTAACGGTTTAGTCCCATTATTTGATAACTTATGATAATGCTTCTCAATAGCATGATTTTATGTTTGTATTTGGCGAGCTATTTATACGAAGAAATATACAAATTGCGTGCATATGATATGCAAGTGTTTTGCGTGCACTTTTGATTTACATTTAGTCATTTTGCAGACACTTTTATCCAAAGCGACTTGCAAAGAGTTCAGGGAGCAATAAGCGATATATCATAAAAGAGCAATAGTACATTATGTGCTAATAAAAAGTTACTAGTTTCAACAAAAGCTAGACCACTACCTGTGGAGAGAGATGAAAAGGGGTGTCACATGAGCCCTTTTGGGTTATTGGAAGATTACGCGTTTTGAACCAGCTGAAGTGGTTTGATAGCCTTTGCAGGAAGACCAGTAAGGAGAGCATTGCAGTAGTCCAACCTTGAGATTACCAGGGCCTGGACAAGGAGTTGTGCCGCATGCTCAGTGACGTAGGGTATAACCTTTTGAATGTTGAATAAGGCATATCGACTGGATCGCGTTGTCTTTGCAAAGCTGAAGGACAGCTGTTCATCAAATATGACTCAGAGATTCCTGGCTGATTTGTAGGGAGTGATTGTGGAATTGCCAAGTTGGATGGTGAGATCGTGTTGCACCGTAGGGTGTGCCGGAATCAAGAGTAGTTATGTCTTGGTCAGGTTCAGCTGGAGGTGATGCACTTTCATCCAAGCCGAGATGTCATCTAGGCAGGCTGTTATGCGTGCTGCTACTGTGGTATCGTCTGGGTGAAACGAGATGTAGATCTAGGTGTCGTCAGCATAACAGTGATGATGGGTCCTAAGGATGTCATGTTAATGGTAAAAAGCAGCGGTCCAAGCACTGATCCATGAGGGACCCGAGTGATCATGTGGGGAGCAGTGGACACCGAGCCCCTCCTTGACACCTTGAAGGATCTGCTGGAGAGGTAGGATTGGATTAGGATTGGAGTCTGAGATTCCTAAGGATGACAGGGTTGCTAGCAGTATCTGGTGAATGACTGTGTCAAACACTACAGATAGGTCTAGCAGAATCAGGACTGAGGATTTGGATTCTGCCTTGGCTAGCCACAGTGCTTCTGTGACCGATAGCAGTCCAGTCTCAGTGGAGTGGTTTATTTTGAAGCCAGACTGCTTGTCATCTAGAAGTTTGTTTTGGGATAGGTGTGAAGAAACTTGGTTGAAAACTGCCCTTTCAAGAGTTTTAGCAATAAAAGGGAGGTTGTGGGTTTCTTAAGTCTGGGCTTGTTTGAATGTGGATGAAAAGTGCCGGTGAGCAGGGAGGTGTTGTTGATGTGTGTGAGTGCGCTGGATATGGCCTGAAGGAGATGGGAGGGGATTGGGTCAAGGGGATGGGAGAGAAGTCGGGTGACTTCGGTGCCAGCCAGTTTTCGTGTTCATACCTAGGCTAGTTAATCCACAACCAATGGGTTAATACAGAAACTTTTAGCTACAATAGATTGGCAGTACTAGGAGATCAGATAGAATACTTCGTTATATTAATTCAATTAATATATAAATGTGTGATGATGCCTAAGAGATCAGTGAGAACAAATATATTCACTTTATTGTGAAGATGAGTGGACTGCACGGGCAGCATATCAAAAGTACAGTATCTGCATTTCTTGCTTTGGTCTTCGTCAGAGCCGACTTGTACCACCTGCTGGTGAAGCTGGCAGGCAGCATGTAGAGATCTTGCATCGTGAATTTCAAGCTGAATTTGAAACACAGAATTTGGTTCTGAAGCTAATTTTTAAACCGGGATAATATGGATTGAAAATTGTCTGTCGGATATTAAAGGTTGTATTTTAAAACAGTGAAATTGTGTGTGAAATGTTTCAATTTGAAATATTCACAGCTTAACTCTACAACTATATCTAATTGCAGACTATAATGCTGGGTTCACACCAAACGCGAACAATCGCGTTCCACGCTCTTTATTATTTGCGGGAAAAGTTCGTTATTTTCGAGAGAGTGACGTGGAATTCTAAATATTTTCAACCTTTGCAGAAGAGGAGATTGACGCGCATTTGCTGCAATCACGCTGCCAGACTCACGTCGTTCGCACACGCTTTGTATTGACTAATAAACCTGCACAAACCGCTTTATTCGCGTTTGGTCTGAACCCAGTGTAAATCTGTTGCATTACAAGTGCTTGCATGTTTATTTTTGATAAGTGGTAATTCAACATGCTTTTTTGCTTCAAAGACTAATGTCATTAAAATACTTCTAAACAAATGGTTCTTGGAACGCTGAAGAACAGTTATACAGTTCTTTTTCCAGATGCTTTTTGGCACGGCGTGATTATAAACCATTTTCAGGTCTGAATTATCAGCATGGTTGGCTAACAGCAACTAAGAATTGCCCACTTGTCTGTTGCCTGGCTACCAGTTTCTCTCTTGTACCAGACCAAATTCAATTGAGCATTTCGTGGTCTCACGCGTTCTCTGTATTGACTTTCGGTTATGCGTTGAGCGCTGTCTGTTATTCTATCAAATTTAGTAGAATCAGGGGAAGATGAACATATCTGACCATCCTCCATGACCTAGTCGCTATTTTTGTCATACCGTCTACAAACTCTTGCGTTACCAATGATGACGAATGCATTTGTATTATATTCCAAAGAGCTCTGTTATCGGTCTATCCGTGTCCAAACTGGGTACTTAATGTAAATTTTTTCTTCAACTCAAATGCGAAGCATAAAGATAAAAGTTGCAAAAATGAAACGCATTAATCTAAAATGCATAGATGTATTGGAAATAAAATGTTCCCTCTGCATTCAAATCAACTTAAATGTCACGGGTTTCTTTTTTTAAAGGACAGGACTGATAGCAGCTGTCATTTATGGGTTGTGACGAATTTATTATCATATCTTCCTGAACTATGATTATGTCATAAAGTAAAATAAGTTCATTGGTGAAACAGTGATGGTGATCCAAATCTGACATCAAGTGTGGAAAAAGTTATAATCAGCTGCTACAAAGGCTGGTGCCTTTCAATCATATTACAATGTTTAACAAGAGGATACCAGAAGAAAAGGAAGCTGTCAATCCCATTGCACAAAAACATATTGAAATGCCCCATCTCCCTACCTGAACAAAATCTACTGATGGACGAATTTTTCTCTTACCTGTTTCATGTAGGCGTAACACATGGTCTCAGCAACCCGCTTCCCTTCATCATAACAGGCCCGTGGGCCGATAGGGTTCACATGGCCCCAGTATTCCTCATTTTGAGGGTGCACCTCTGGGTCTAGTAGAAAAGGAAAAACAAACATTTTATAAACCATTTTGTAAACTCCAAATATCATACCAGGCAGCTTGTGGTATTATAACAGGGTATTTTATTTTTCTTCAACAATAACAGTAGGCAGAATTCAGTCTGGTCAAGCAGATATAAAGCGAGACTGACTCAGCCTACTGAGAGTTTCTCAAGAGTATCATTGAGAGATCGACACAATGAACAAAACAAAAAGACTGGTGTGGGGTGCCCCATGACATCATCTCATGATCATATAGAGTAAGATGAAGTTTTAAACCCTTATATAAAAGATCATCCAGGCCATAGAAAACCTCTGGTTTGAGATTTGATAAACCTATCGCCGGTATGTTAGTCACAGCTGGAGGTGGTACCCCAGGCTGAAAATCCTGATGGAAAGGTTTCATCTCTGACATCTGTGAGCCAAACGGTCACCTTGGGATACAGGCTTTTAATTAACTGGTGCAGTGTAGACCACCACAGAGGCGTGATGCTTTTCAGTAAGTGGCACAGCTAAATCAGGCCGAACAAATTTAACAGTCGATTCCCAGGCATGATGATCAAAGAATTCTCCTAATGAACTAAACATTACTCAAATAAGTTATTGTATACATGTTCTTTGGAACATACTCTGCTAATCCTGCAAAAGGGTGATTGACGAAACCGATGCTTATAACTCCATAATAATTGATTTAAGAGGTCTGAAGCAAAGGTTAGGGTTAATATGATCGGATTTATGGACTTTCAGATGCAGAAAAGTAATTGATTTTTTTAATTATTGATTGCTTTCATGTAAAAAAAATCTATTGCTTTTAAAAAAAGAGTCTCAGAAGAAATCCATAGTGTTTCTTTGTAATGTAATAGACCCAGCTAAAAGATTTACATTTAGTCATTTAGAAGATACTCAAGAACACAATCTGCTTATATTATACAGTTTTATAGATACCGAAGACGAATGAGTAGCCACAGAGCGTGCAGGAGTGTGTTAAAATAACCCTTAAAGATGATGATTGAAGATAATTCACAGATTCATGGTTGTGCCCAAAGGTTTGAACATGAGAAGGGGCTTGATCCCATCTGTTTACCCCGTGAACACAGATGGACAACAAAACCATGCCTGAACAGAACTAATAAACTTCATTTAAATTTGATTTCAAATTGCTATTGTAGTGTCTATATTCAGCATTTTCTTAGTTGTTTCTTAGTTATTACTAATGCTGTCAATTAAAAAAATTATACATGCATTATTCATACATTCTTTTCTGTCATTCATCGTTTTTAAATATAATTTTGCATGTAAAAACAACAGATTTTTTTAACCGCGTCATTTTATGAATGAAAGTCAACATTCTAATACGAGAACTGCAACTGATCTCTCTATTGCATGGTTTTTCTTACATTATTATAGCCCTTCAGCATTATAATTGAGAGCTATCATGGCTTAAATCTGAGAAAAATGTAACGCATGCGTTAACGTTGACAGCCCTAGCTATTACATATTCTTTTATTTTTTACGGTCTTGTAATCTATAGTAGCCCATCATTCCCATCATCCTAAGAGGAAACAAATTTGAGAATTTAATTTAACCATAAGTATAAGTGTAAATTTAGGCTGATTTCAATAACCGATAATTGTTTAAAATTGGAAGCAGATAACTGATACTGGCCGTTATACATTCTCTTAATGTTGAACACATTTTTTATTTTAAAACATTGACTGTTATACAATAGTTTTCATCAGGTTCTTTTAGCCACCAAGCCTTATCTGATGATAAATCCCTCGTTCCTTTGAAGTTATAGCCATTTTCTATTTTCTTGAATGTTTTGAATCATTATGGCAATTGCATATCTACTCCATGCATTGATGTCACCGCCTTGCTTTACAACTGCTGAGGTTATTTTGATCAAAAGCAGCTTTTTCCCCATAAATATTGTATAAAAATTAAGGCCGTAATGCTCTACCTTTGTAGATCTTCAAATATCGATCCAATGCCTGACTAATGTACTCAAAAAGTTACTGAAACACTGCCTCTTTTGACTTTGAGGGGTCTGTCTAGCTTTTTTAGTTCAACAGGATTGAGCTACACACATGCGCATGCATGCACACACACACTTTATGTTGACATAATATATGTCTGTGCATTGTGCATATTTGTTTTGTATTTGTAAACACAAACACTTACACGCATACATTTAGGAAATATTTGCATGCACGTATTTATATTTATATCTCTATTAAATATATACATTTATGTGTATGTGTTTAGAAACACACAATTAATATGCACATTGCAAAAACATATGTTATGTAAACATACACTTTAATTCTGGATGCGATTAATCGTGATTAACCGCTTAACAGCCCAAGTCATAATACCTTTATTATAATATTGATGGGTTGTTGTCGTCTAAAGTAATGCTTTTAGGGAAATTACAGTGACTTCTACCTATTTAGCAGCACTTTTATAAGGAAAATATATTTTGACCACAATATAGACTGGAGACCTTTGTGGAGAGCACACATACCTCCATATACTTCTGAAGTGGAGGCAAGGAGCAGGCGCGCTCCGACTCGCTTGGCTAGACCTGGGGATAAGAGACGACATAAGAAAATTTGTTGTTAATTTCTGCATCTAACCAAACAACCACACCACACATTAGTTAGAAGAAGCCTACAATACCAAAGCAATCAAACCAAACAGCCTGGTCTGGATTAATAATGTGCAACTATGTTTTTTCACAGCTGTTTGCAGTTAAATTGTAAAATGACTAAGTGTTTTGACTAGCTAAAGAAATATTTATATCAGCCACTCTATTAGAAAACGACGTCCAATTCATGTATAGTATAAATGATTATACAACAGTTAGATTTGGACTCAGAAATATCAGCCTCTTGTCCAATCAGATTCAGAGTCACAGAACTGGAACAGAGACCATTAAGAATGACAATCACAGACTGACAGATGCCCTGACACACCACTGGATCACCACTGGATCAAAATGTTCTTATGCTAACCTGTAAAGTGCTAATGGACATAAAAAACACGTTTTGCCATTTCCTGCTATAAATGCTAAAAATATCTTGTTCTGTACTTCCACTGTACCCATTTGAAATAATGATGCAGTCATGAAGGATGGATTTATAAATGTCTTCCAGTTGCAGGTCTTAACTCATTTAAACATCAGTCAGTACTTACCTAGCATGTTCAAAGTACCGATGGTGTTGGTTTTCAGAGTCTTGATTGGGTTGTACATGTAGTTTGGTGGTGATGCAGGGGAGGCCAAATGATATATCTGGTCAACTGTGGAAATTAAAGAAGAATACGGATTTAGAAATTGAGGGGAAAGACATCAAGGGGTTGTTTTAAATCACAAACCGTGAATGTTAGGGGTAATTGTGTGTAGGAAGTAAATGAACAACTGGTCACAACATAGTGCACTGCCAAGAGAAACTCATGATCACTCGAAATGCTTCTGGCATTCAGCCACTGGACTAATGTTTACAACACAACAGAGGACTGAAATCCAAGGATATAGAGGCTTATAGCAACTCATACAGCATCAGAATACATTACCCACCATCACACACTCACTTGTCAGACATAACATTTTATAGGGCCTTATGAAATCCCTTTCATTTTCCCCCAAATTCTGTTGTCCAGTTTTCCATCTTTTATTATAGAATAATAATATATTTGTCCATGAATATTTCAGTAATCACTTATACTGACATATAAAAAAAACTTTAAACCATACAGGAAAAATTACAAATAAAAGGGTATAACGTTAGTTGGTAAACCAGTATCTTACAAGTAAATTTTTCTTTTTTTATATGTTTGTTTTATAAGTGAACCTAAATTTCAGTACAATAGGTTAATAAAGTTATTATTAGTTATTAACCTAAATTTAACCTATTTTAGTTCTTACACCTTTTACAAAGTCAAGTTACAGCACTTCTCCAGTACTTTCAATGTGTGTTTTCATGTTTTTCCAGTTAACATACTTAATCACAAAATGTGATGTTAAAAATGATATTCACAACTTAAATTGTTGAATATGCCAACATTTAACATGCTTCGCAAAATTTGACCATCGTTTGCAAGAGCCTGCAGGGCCTCAATAAAACTTTTTAATAAGTGTTTTTGCTAGTTTCAGTCCAACGTAGTTATTATTTTCAAGTCATGTTTAAAAAGCAAATGCATTTACTCCCATTGGCATGCTGTTCTGAAAACGAGGGGCCCTAACGTACACGCAGCGCAATGCAACGCAAGTGTTTTTGCTAGTTTCAACCCAATGTAGATCTCACGTTGCCGTCCTGCGCCACTTTGTTTAAATAGCAAATGCATTTGGGCAAATTTTGTGCCCATGGGCATGTTGGTCTAAAAAAAGAGGTGTGCTCAGGCACATTGTTGGCACGTTGCTATTTTGAGGAACTGAAAATAGACTGCGTCATAGACCAACTCTAACATGGTCTAATGTCTAAAGTCAATGTCGCATTATTATTTAAAGAGTGCTTTAGGAATATGTGCCCATAGGCAGAAACACAGCGCTCCTACTTTCTGTTTATTACACACAGAGGGACAGGCAGAAGCACATAATAATGTCAAATATTTATAAAAATGAATTACAATGTCAAAGATGATTATTGTGGACAAAGATAAAAATTTATGCTGATTACACTCAGAGGGACGTACAGCAGCAATAATAGCAAATTATAGATTGCTACAATAATAGCAAATATAAAATAAATGGATTACAATGTAAAATATCAAAGAGAAATATTTTATTTAGAAATATTGAACAGAGCACGATCACATGCTTTGGTGCTCACAAAGGCATTTAAGGCATGAAACACCAACCAAACACAAAAACAAACAACTGCTCTTTTAAACATGGTGACGTACATAAAGCACATCCATCTGATCCAAGTGTACATGGAAATTGTAATCCCCAGTGACCACATATGCCATGACAAGAGATAGCAGACTTTGTCTTCTTCACGCTTCTCTTAATTAACAGAGGTTCTGGAGGTGAGATGCTACCTGACAGAAAAGAGCAGAGGCGAGACTCTGTGTCTTACACCTGGACCATAAGAATGGCCTGAAACTCATTTTATTCAAATTGCCTTCCGCTCTATGGTGCTTATTTCCGTTCACCTCTTTAACTTTAAAAGCTTTTTAAAAAGTTTTAAAGCGTCGGTTGAATCTAAATCACATTTCCTCTTTCCTTTGAAAGTCCTCACAGTTACATAACATTCACTCCTTTTTAGAAAGTCCTTGTACTCTAAAACTGGATTTCACAGACAAAGACGCTGGCGAGAGACAACTGAAAGAATAAATCCAGAGCTTTAATTTCAGCGCTTGATTGCAGGGATTGTGCATAATTCTAACCATTCCTGCAGGGCGCGAGAAATTCCCACGATGTTTGGTTGCCCGTAAAGATGGTTACTTAGAATTTTTAAGGACCAACAGCTGACGATTGTTGATCAATCATTATGTATTATACTATGTATAATAAGGGGGCTATATTTACATAATATAATAAAACATAATATTTGCAAATAGCAGCATCCATAACAAAAACATTTCACATGTCGATTCACACATCGTTGAGACGTAAACAATTTAAACTTGTGGAAATCATAAAATGTTTAAAGTAAGCTGTACACAGTTATACCACATGTGTTCAGGGACATTCATTGTGATGATCTTTCGCATGGTATTCATTCGTCCAACGACAGTACTGTTGTCACGTGAGTAACAAGCTTATTTTAACTACTATTACTTCCTATTCAAATGATTATTAGTATTATTAGTTTAGAATTCTTACTATAGGTTTGCGGGACTATATTATTTAGTAGCATGTTATTCATCCTTAATTAGCAACGTTCTTTTAAATGTCTTCCTGTGTGTTCTGACAGCCATACAAAGTCAAAAAAGTTATATACAAACATAAAATAGGTAAACTACGCCTTTAATGCTTTCATACTATCAACACTGACAATTTATTGCTTAATAAAATGAAATGTGTTCCGCATGCAATTGGTTTTTACCTTCGATATAAAGAGGCTCCACCACATCATGGTTTATCAACTCGAAGTTCTCGTGGCCAATCCAGTGCTCAACATTCCGTTTGCGGCCAGTGAAGAAATTATCCACCACGGTCACTTCATGACCATCCATCATCAGTTTATCAGTGAGGTGGGAACCCACAAATCCAGCTCCACCTGTGATCTACCAGAGAACAAACAAACACCTATTGTGTAGCTCACTTCATTATTACAAATTACAAATACATTTGTACAGATTTGGAACAACTCCAGGGAGAGTAAGTAATGCTTTTTGGGGGGCTGAACTGTTCCACATCATCAGTCCAAATTCACTTTTTATGTACAGAGTGAAGTCTCATTCAGGCAAGGTTACGAAAACAAAAGAGAAATATTTTATAAAGTGATTTTTTCTTGCTGATAGGAGATTATAAACTATAACGTTTTTAAAACCGTTCTAAATGTAAAGGAGTACACAATTATAACAAACAAACAGAGGAACGACTCGAAACTGTATACAATCTTATCTTCATCTGGTGTGAACAAGCCTTAAGAATTACTATGAAGATCGTCTTGTGTTTCCAGACAGAAACATTTTAAGGTAAGTGTATAGAGATGTGGGCGAGTAAAACCTGACATGGTCTTTATTTCTATCTAAACTACCCCTTGAAAGCTTGAGAATCATTCAAAGAAACATGCTAAATTAAGCAGTGGTCTCACAGGGGGTTGATTTACAACATATGACAGAAAGAGAACAGGGTGCAAACAGAGGAAATGAGCAGCTTTCTGCTCCCTGCTGTTTCCTCTCTCTTCTTCCCTTTCAATTATCGGCGACACCGCCTCTATTCCTCTAGAGCTATTGCAATGTAACCACAGCTGTCGAATATTTTGATGGTGTTTTAATCTGCCACTGTAACCTTATACTGTAAATGTGTGAGCTTTCTTTTTGAGAAGATAAAAAACTGTCATCAGAAAGACCAACTGTAATTTAGTAGCTCAAGTCACGGCCAGACTTTTATGCATTTGTATAGTATATTAGAATTTATATCCTATATATTCAGGAGACTGAAAAGAAATGGCATCCTTACCAAAATCCTTTTTCGGTCTTTCTCAGACAAGAATTTCACTGGCGGGTACTTCTGGGTAAAACTGAAAATGAAATGGACACATAAAAGGTTCATGAATATATAAAACGATTCCGGTTTTGTCTTAAGCATTTCAACTACATTCCAGCAAAAACAAACACTTCTCGGCATTCTCTTGGGCGAAAGACAGAGTTGCAAAAAATATTTATATTTTCTGCAAATTAAAAAAGATATAAAACATATAATGTGTGTGTGTGTCCCTGGACAACAAAACAATTCATAAGTAGCACAGGAATATTTGCAGCTATAGCCAACAATACATTGGTCAAACGTATTGATTTTACTCTTATTTACCTAAAATCCTAATGATGTTTGGTATATGTTCCATGAAAATACATTGAAAAGAACAATTTATTTACGATAAATGTATTTATTGGCACTTACATAAAAAACAGACGTCTTAAAGTTTTACACTATATTTATTTGATTTACTTTTGAGATTTGACCTTTGCATCATGGGATAGAGAAGTGTCCATTCGATCCACACACACACACACACACACAATATTAGTGTATTACAAAGAATAGCTTTCACAGCCGATGTTAAAGTCATGAAAAAGCTGTTATTTGACCATTGGATATGTTTTAATGTGTGTAGCTAAATTCTTATGACCAGCTGTAGGACTGAAATGAAAGTGATGACAGAAAGTGAATCTCTGATAACCAAACACTACTCCAGCGGCTCTTTCTTACCGTGGTCGCGAAGTGTCACAGCGCTGCAACTGAAGAAAACATGCAAACACAAAAAACTCAAGCAAATTCAGAAAGCAAGAAATGCGCTTATTTGCAGTGCGATTCTGTGTTTGTTTGCGTTGCGAGTATTTGCAGCACGTTTCTGTGTTTTTTGTTTGCGTTTCGAGAATATGCATGGAATGTGTCACCAAACTACTGAAGAGGCTTTCTGAATTTGCTTGTTTTTTGTGTTTGCATGCGTTTTCTTTAGTTGCAGCGTAGTGACACCTAGCGGCCCCCGTACTTTTATCATTTCCAACAGTTACAATACCCCATTGTTTCAATACAAAAAAATTTGTTTATAACATGTAGGTTTGGCTGGACTGCATAAATGAATACCGAGATGCATTAAAAATATTTTCTATAGGGACAAAATCTCTTTGTGTTACCATGGAACCAAAGGACAATTAAATTGCATATACTGTCAATGGCTCTTATCCAGATGAGAACATTTTGTACCTTTGCTCAAGCTCCCGTATCTTCTCCCTGAGAGGTGCCACTGCCTATAAGAAACAAAACAACAGATACATTCATTATGGGGGATTCAAGAAATCTAAACCCATAAACAGAAGAAAATGTGCATTCAGAGAGAAAGAGACTATTCAATCATCTTTTGATTAAGAAACCAATTAGATGGCAATTTAAATAGAAGAAAGGTGGCTTTGTCGAAAACATTCATTGGTTTGACTATATATGCATTACCCAGTGAGTTCAAAGCTGCAATATTTCAGAATTATGATATATATATAAAAAATATATATCAAAAGAAACAAAATCGGTGTTCAAAACAGTCTCCTTTTCTGACCATGATTCACAACAGAAACCTTATGTTAAAGGTTTAGTGTATGAATTTTTGCATAATTTAGCTGTGACTGCTGACTCCGCCCCTCCCTATAATAAGATAATGTATTTGAAAAACGCGTTCTGTAGAGCAGTTTGTCATTTTAGGGCTACTGCAGAAACAACATGGCAAATTCCATGCAAGGGGTCCATGGTGTGTGTAGATCAAAATAGTTTTAAATAAATACAAACATTACGCTTTGCTAAGTAAGGTCTTTATACACCTTTTAATTTAGTTTATTTTGTTATTAAATTGCATTTCTGTCAACAGAATCTCCAAAAAAATACACACTGGAGCTTCAATAAAAATTTATGCTTACTTTACATAAATTCTTATAAGTTTCAAATCGAGATGCTGGAAAACATCTCATCCTATTAATAATGAATTCCAGATTTTCTCATCTCCAAAAGGCAAAGGAAAAAAACTAATGAATTGGGTTTAACGACTTTCAAACAGTCAAAAATCTTTCAATGAAATATCAAGCTTAAGGCAGGAGAATAAATGTCAGTGTTTCTCAAAGCAATCACACATGCATCCATACGTGTTAAAAACACTTTGAACCTGAAGGTCAGTCAGATGAAGGAAAAGGCATCTTCTATGAGCTTTTGCAGGTGATAAGCAGACATTTGAAATCTATAATGAGACGATATAGATCGCTGTTACAGCACTGACTTTTAATGTGAATCTGTGTTGACAAAAATTAATTTAAATGAGTTTCATCCGAGATTATGGAGCACACAGTTTCCAAACACGCTGAGATTGCTGTGCTTCCTGGCACCACCACCAAGGGCCGGTTGCATGAAGACTTAGAGACTAGTTTTAGAAATTAGTCATCTAATCTGGTCAAAACTTCTTTAAATCAGTTACATAAAAAGGTAGATTAGGTTTATTGAAATATGAAAAGCAAGACTGGTTAGTCCGAACTGATCACTAGACAGTGAGACTAGTTGTTAAGACGCAGACTTAACTTTGCGGCTAAGTTATGCAACTGGGCCAAAGTCTCTGTGATGTACTGATCTATAGATATCTATATCATCTCCCCCCTTCAGTATAAGGATATTAAATATTTTCTTGTCTTGCTTGATTTAACAGAAAAGAAAAATCACATGACTGTAATATTTTGTATAATTCAAAATATAATTCATATCCAGCAGAAAGGGTAAAAAACAGGCAACACTGTAAAATGTCATTGCCTTCACATCACACGGCAGTACCGCAACACATTTCTGATTGAAACATGGCATTTAACAGGGAGAAAAATTATTGCAGGACTTATTTCTATACACCGTAAGGTGGTCTCTGTCTGACAAAAGAACAGGGTACACCTAAAGCCCTATTCGCGAAGGATAAGTATGATCTGTGGACCTCGTGTGATTCAGAAATTACCTCCCCACATCTGTATTTCATGTGGTCCAAGGCGAAAAAAGCAGGCGCCAAATAGTTTAAGAGCCACATAACATGAACTAACAATCACATACTTTTAGTAATCCTGATGTGTGTAAATCTTCCCTCTCATAGATTTTGCTCACAGTTTTTTTCAAGTAGTTTTTTTGGAATCCTTAAATTGATTTAAAACGGAGATGGATGAAAATCTTGACAAATTAGGCAAAGTGGGTGTGTTTTTTGTTTTGGTATTTCAGTCAGAATTGTGAGTGCAACACCAGCTAACAGACTTTTGTAAATGAACTTGATGATTCACAACGTGTAAGTTCAGCGGACATTTAAAAAAATAGTTTTAAGACTACGAACACTACACGTTCACCGTGCAATGCTTGATTATGAATGGATTTATGAACTTATACCCAAGAAGTTTTTTGAGTATATATGGTTGAAATATGTACTACACTGGTCTAATATGCATTGTGATTTATAAATGGTCGGTGAACCTAAAGAGTTGTATATGATGGAAATGTGATGTTTCTATGGTATGTTGAATACATTGCACGTGATGAAAATTGAATACTTTCGGTTTGAGGTTGTACATGCATTTGAAATCTGTTAATCTAAATTCACCTCAATGTAGTGCTGTGTTGAGATGTTTTTATGAATTATGTGAAATGAAATCCAGTGTCATCGGGTGAGCTGGGAATTTTCGGGAGATCTAGAAAGATATGTAATTGCACAGACTTTGATTATGGGAGTAAATTTGAATGAAATATATAAGTGTATAAAAAGAACAGGATATTTTAGGGATCTTGTAAATCAATAGAACTTTATTTGAATCCTTTGGAGACGGTTAATATGAACACAAACATTTGTCTGAATATTATACCAGGCTGGCACCCCTATTTACTTTCCCCCCAAAAAGTCACATAAAAAAGTGGCACCCCAGATGGGCCCTATGACTTTTGAATAATATTCTGTTAATGTCATTATGTTAAAATTGTCTCGCTCTTTGAATGGTTGCTTCTGCAAATATATCTGAATTGGGAGATTTATTAATAATGGATGAGGACAATGAAGCAACTGCGTTTAACATCTAAAGAAATTCCCAGAGTGAAGCAGTTCAATCTGAAATTGCACAGTCTATGCCTGTAAAGGATAATGATATCCCAGCGTTCTGTTCTAGATATGGAGTTGTGTGGAGATTCTTTAATGCTCCCTGTGTTACAACCTCAATCTGTACCAGGTCCCTATAAATTTGAAAATGTTATGGAAACTATACGTCTTTTTCAAAAGCGCCTTCAGTTGTAAAAGAAATATGAACGTCAAAATAAATTGGAAGCCATCACAAAACTTTCTGAATCAATTACCTTTTTTTGAATGAACAGCAAAATTTGTTAATCCAGACTGTCCACAATTGTAACCGGTTCTACTCGCCCCGCTCTGCAAGGGCCTCGAACCGGCATCGGTCCGGATGGGAGACGTGCGCTCTAACAGGGAGGCTAATGACCGCAGTCTCTAGCGTCTGTCGCTAGAGCGTCTCTGTTGGTTGGGGAGTGAGGTTCACACACTGCACCGCTCTTCACTACCTGGCCTCTGTTACACATACCAACCTAAACCCCACTCCCATCAGGGTAACAGCACCAATGTAACTGGTTCTACTTGCCCCGCTTTGCAAGGGCCTCGTACCAACGTCGGTCTGGATGGGAAACGGGCGTTCTAACGAGGAGGCAAGAGACCGCAGTCTCTAGCGTCTACCGCTAGAGCATCACTGTTGTGAGAGATGCTCTCTGAGTGAGGTTTACACACAGCTCTTCTCTAGCTGGCCTCCGTTACACACAATCATATAGAATATTTCCAGACTGAAGTAACATCCACCATAAACTAGCGGGTGAAGCACCTACATCCTGAAGTGTTGACAGATACTTTAAACTACTCTCTCTCCTATCAGGAACTAGTCCTATTCCTCCCCGATTACAGTCCACAAATGCAGAATGTTACCGATAGAGATCTTATGTCAACTAATGATCCATTCACACATGAAGATACAAAAACAAGATATCTGGGGAAACCAATAAAATGAATTTTTCCTTCTTTTGGTAGAATGAAGGTTACAACAGATACTTTGTTGTATTTGAAAAAGTGCAATGACCATTTTGCTGCAAATCCCCTTACTCAGGAAGAGCTATTCGTTATTCTTTGAAATGTGTTGCATGGGACTGCCCGAGATTTGTGAGGCATTGCCCAATTAGAAATTGCTACTTGGAATGAGTTTGAGAAGTTTCAAACTGCTTTTTTGTTTGAAGATTACAAGGATGAACTAGCAGAGAGAATAAAAAAGTTGGGCTTCACCAATGTGCTAACTCATAAGATCTTTCTGACAGAAGAAATGCCCATCAAACAATTGACAAGATGTTGGAAAACAACATTATTGAACCCTCATCTTCAGCTTGGCGCGCCTCCAGTAGTGATGACTCCTAAGAAAACCGGTGGATGGAGATTCTGTGGAGATTATGGGAAATTAAATGCTGTCTCTCAGACGGAACCTTATCCATTCCCTACTACGATTCTAAGATTTCCTCAATTGGCAGGAGCAACAGTTTTATCAACTTTGTCAGATGTACAAACCTGAAGAAAGGAAAGTGGCAGAAAAGGTGCAACAAACCGAGGTACATTGGATATGGGAAATGTAAGGAATTGCATTGTGGGCCCATTTCCACGAAGTTCTAATCGTAAAATGTACCTTGTAGTGTTTGTGGATTATTACACAATCGTTGGAAGGAGCATTTTTTCTCTTTGCCATGCTATTCAGAAAAAAAGGGCCTCTTAATTATTAAGTGGTACTGGAGGATACTGGAGAAGATGGCTGAATTGTTCATGTGTCACAGTTAAAACCTTGTTATCCTTCAGCTGCCAAAATAGAAATATTGAGCCCTGCTCAACTGTTGGAGAAAAAAAGAAAAATAAAGAAGATAAAGAGATGATATAGAATCAATATCAAACGTCAAAATGTTTTGGAAATGTTCGCAGCAGAAAGTGAGGAAGAGTTCTTTAATTGTATATCAGAAACTTTTGTCAGGGGAAGGGGAGTGTAGCGAATCTAATGTGTGAACTTCGCTCAGTAAAAGGGTAGTGTTTCCCTTTAAATATAGGGCTAGTATTTGGGATGTGACATGGCGACAGCAGATCAGGAAGTGCTGGTGAGATAAATCAGTGCCGTCGCACATGCTTGAGTTTCAGTTTTTTCCCGCTTGAGTTGTTTATTAGTGTTCTTCTGTTGAATCTCTCATGGAAACTATATTTACATATTAACATTGAAACTTCTGCTGAATATGTGAATGAAACTCCGTCCAACGTTGTGTTTGGAGTATGGAAATCTTCCTCTGAAGTCAAAGTGTTTGTTTCTCAGATGATGATGAGTTTGGAGAAAATGTGTATTCTTAACTTGATTTAAAATGGAGATTGATGATAATCCAGACATATTCAAGGCTATTTAACTGGCCTTCATCTTCTCACAGATCTTCAACAGACCACTGGAGCTGTGCAAGGTTCCTTCCTGTTTCAAGCGCTCCACCAAAATTCCCATTCCAAAGAAACTAAAAAAAAAACAGGACTGAATGACGACAGACCCTTCACTCTCACATCTGTGGTCATGAAGTCATTCGAGAGACTGGTACTGGCCTATCTGAAGGACATCACAGAACCCTTACTGGACCCCCTGCAGTTTGCCTACAGAGCAAACAGGTCTGTTGAAGATGCAGTTAACATGGGGCTGCATTTTGTCCTGAAACATCTGGATAGACCAGGGACCTATGTGAGGATCCTGTTTGTGGGCTTCAGCTCCACTAAAAACACCATCATCCCATCACTGCTCCAGGCAAAGTTAACCCAGCTATCTGTTCCTGACTCTATCTGTCAGTGGATCATCAGCTCTCTGACAGACAGGCAACAGTTAGTGAGAATGGGGAAACTCACACCCGGCACCCGCACAATCAGCACTGGCAACCCCCAAGGTGCGTTCTCTCTCCACTGTGCTTCTCCCTGTACACCAATGACTGCACTGCCCAGGACCCTTCTGTCAGACTTCTGAAGTTCACAAACGACACCACACTCAGTGGCCTCATCCAGAAATGTGATGAATCTGCGTACAGACATGGAATTGAGCAGCTGGCTGTCGAGCTGAACACGCTTAAAACAGTGGAAACGATTGTGGACTTCAGGAGAAACCCACCTGTGCTCCCCTTCTCACCATCATGAACAGCACTGTGGCAGCAAGTGTATTCATTAAGGTTCCTGGGCACAACCATCTCTCAGGACCTGAAGTGGGACAATCACATTGGCTACATCGCTGAAAAAGCCCAGCAGAGGTTGTGCTCCTTACATCAGTTGGTCCTCCGCTCATCCATCATCCAGCTCATCCTGGTTTGGCTCAGACACTAAGTCAGACATCGGAAGACTACAGAGGATGGTTCAGACCACTAAGAAGATCATTGGTGCTCCACCTCCAAGAACTGTATACATCCAGAGTGAGGAAAAGGGCTCAGAAAATCACCCTGGACCTCTCACATCCAAGCCATCATCTCTTCACAATGCTGATGGCGCTACAGAGCACGGAGCACCAAAACAACCAGACACAAAAAAATGTCTTCCCTCAGGCTATCTACCTCTTGAACATGAAACATATACACTGTAGGTATAAAGGGCAAAAATAAAAAAGAAACAATTCAACAACGAGTTCACAAACATAATGGCACTTGACTCCGTGCATACTTTGTCGCAACCAGAACAAAGAAAATCATTGCTTTAAGCAGCAAAACAATACATAGCGCAAGGACAACTCTCCCTTAAGGTCACCTCCAGATAAATCATTTTCTGTAAATTATATTTTATTCTGCTGTATATAGCACATACCTTGTACTACTTTAAGAGAGATATTCAGCTCAGAGATGTGACTGCTCACACAACCCCCATCAACCCCCACCTCCTGCTGAAATCACCCTTTGCCAAAACTCAAAAGAGGAGGTGTTCGTCAAAGTATGGTAGGTAATTTGTGGGTCAATTTTAACTAAACAAATGACAGAAATGGCTGATTCGCACGGGACTAGAGGTCCTAAGGGAATACTAATCCCATGTGAATAGCGCTTAAGTGACAAGGGATCACATTGTGATTAAAAGTTATAAATATATTTTGTCCCTAAAATAAAGCGGTCCGACAAAATCTAAAATTTAAGCGCTCTAACGGTTTATGAAATTGAAATAACCCCCGGTGTACTTTCAAAGTATGTACCTAGTGTTAAGAACAAGTATTGTCATAAACCGAGAAAGGATATGCCTTGAAAATCTGTACCATAATGTTCAGTTTCTTCAACTATTTAGTTGTTTCTAAATAAGCACACCGCAGGTTTCTTGCCCCGACTATGAAACATTATTGGCATCAAACGCATGAGTAATTATTTATTCATTCTAACATGCTCTCGGGTAGCTTCAATGGAAATCGATTGATGGGGAACACATAGTTTCCAGCAAAGATGTTGCTGGTGTTCACGATAACAAGAATGCAAAAATAAATACAAATAAAAACACGAAAGTGAAAAATTAAAAGCACATTATAAAATCCCCATTAAAGCTTGTTCTAACTGACCTCATCTATCCTCTGCTCAATCTTCATTTCCCCTTGTTCTTGGATAGACCTGTGGGAAAGGACAACACACAGACGTTATCATCCTCACACAGATACACAAGTACACAGAGTAAAGCATATGAGGAACACAATCCTCCCCTATCCTTCAGCTCAGCCTGGGACACATGGTGACGATTCACAGTCAACAGTCCCAACAGTGGGTGTTGATTTAAACAAAAAAATGCTTTCCATCAATCAGATTTTGGTTTTAAACTGCGGCCGAGTAAGAAAGTCTGTGAACATTAATGTGGCAGATATTATGACAGTCAAGTTGTAGTAATGGAGAGCTTCTGTCTGACATTGTAGAGAACTCCAACAAGAGCTTCACAATATCGTCACATTGGAATTATAAGGTTCTAATTTACGGTCTGAGTAGTTTTGAGATATTGAGCTTTAATGTTTTTGCATTTCATAAACCAAAAATGTTACGAGGAATAAATACAAGTGTATAATAGAGTGTCATAAAACCATGTAAATGTACTTTTTTTACACATATTTCATATTTTAGGATGCCTTTTTCTTGTTCAAGTTAAGCATAAAAGGCTGTGCTAATTGTTGTATCAATGTTTATCCACAGAAGGTGGGACAGATCAAATTACTTTTTAGAGACGAGAATGGCTGAAAAAACAATATTTTATGTTGTAATCAAGACTCTTGACGCTGTTGACTATTTGGCATTAACTGCATTATGAGAGTCCATGTAAACAGGTATTAGGAAGCTAGCGCTGCTGGCTAGTGTTGTGTATATCAATATAAAAAAATGTATCCCCATTAAACAAAACAAAAAATACTGTTGCTTGAGCTGTTCGCGTCTTTGCATTGACTTTAAATGTAAATCACTCGCGCTTAATGCTTCATTCGCGTTTGGTGTGAACACACTATAAGGCAACGATATCCCTAACAATGCTCTGATTCTTGCTTGCTAGTTTATAAATATTTTTTCCTCAATATAATTCCAGTCTAATTAAAAGTAAAATTTAACCATGATATGATTAAATTAGCACAGTTTTTATCTCTTTTAATCGAAGCTACCAATAAGATTTATTAAAAAAAAATCTTATTTTAGTTCTGTGTATAGTCAATGTTATAAAGGGCGGCTGGACTCTCCATACCATGACATTTATGAGTTAAAAATACTAAAAAGTCAATTACAGAAATCTCAGAGTAGAGTTTTTTGGACTAGTGCATGGTCTATCTGTATGATTACTTACAACACCCGTTCTTTACAGAATTTAAAGGAAGATGCTTGATGTTTTAGATGAATGAGCTGGAAAAATACACAATACATCTGTTGCAGTACAAAAATAAGATGTAATTACCTCATATTTGCATAGGTTCCCCAGACAGCTGAAAATAAGAAGAAATTTCACATTAACACATCATCACAACAAACCAAACTGATCCAAAGTTACCAGAGTTTATTAAAGTCCTGATAACACCAAGAACTAACAATCGGTAACTACATTAGCGTTAGGGCTGTTCAGCGATTAATTGCAATTAATCGCATCCAGAATAAACGTTTGTGTTTACATAATATTTTTTTGTGCACTGTGCATGTTTATTTTTCTATTTATAAACAGATGCACATACAAGCATATAATGTAGGGCTGTCAAACGATTAAACACATTTAGATTGTGGTGTGAACTCGGCTATTCTGTTAAAATGATCATCCATGGTGTGAAAATGTTTCAAAAACGTAACTTCATTTCTAATTCCTCAGATGTTGGTAGTGATTAATAGTCACTAATGGAAATCTGTGCTGTGATTTATTTTGCAATCCTATAAATAAATAACAGCAACCACAATGTCATGCTGTTCCTAATGGACCTATAAATAAATACACGTTTAAAAACTCAAGCACACACAGTCTCTTCTAAATGTGTCCTCTAAAAACGATATTCTTCTAAGGAGCATATATTTCCATACATGCGGATGTATTTTTTGCTCTTGGGAGGGTGAAGGTCTGTTTACGCTCTCAATCTTATAAATACATTCATATCTTAACCTTTACAATACACACGTGCCCCTAATTCTCTGGAGAAAATAAAAATCACCATCTTTAATATCCATCTTTTCATCCATCTTTAATGGCATTGTTCTCTCCAGGCGAGAATCATCATGGACACTTTAAAACAAAGAGCTATAGCGCTGAGTAAACCTTGCTACAGTTGACACCGAATCCAACACAGTAACTGATTTTTGTAATTTAAACAGTAATAAATGTGCAAACAATATTATACTGTAAATAGCAAAGAATTATGGGGTTTATACAAACTCCTGTAATTAGTTTCTACTGTAAATCGAAAACTGGCCATGACAAGGGGGATTGTTTTTTTTTTTAATCATTTTTTTAAAGTATTACTTCTGTAATTATTTTATGTAAACCTGAGATATTTTAAAATACATTAACTTGTTAACAACCAAACACAAATTAGTGGGGAGAAATTTGATTGAGAATAGCATTATTAAGCTGCGGTTATGAGCCTTTTTCCCTTAGAACCCCTCCCACACCCTAAAGTTAGTGAAAGCATTCAAATAGTCACATTTAAGCGCGTATGGCGGATTTACATGTTATTGATTAAATATCATATCTATAATTTGTATTTACTTTTATTTTATGTCAGAGGAGACAGTGGAGCCCATTTCTGGCATTTACAGTCAAAACGGGTATGTAATGCCTGTACATTATTATTATTAGACTGCTATGAAAAAATGGCTATGAAATATGGGTTTAAAATATTAGCGCATTTTATGTTTTTTTCCAAACCTTCCCGGGGCTGTAACAAGTTCCATGCTAAAAATAACCAGGTGTGTGCTGAGAATAAATTAGCCAGTGTAGCAGCACGCGAAACAGTTTGTCAGGTGCATTAGCCAGATTGTGTCTGTCGAGTTTGTCGTTTTGTTCGTTTGTGTGTGACTATTCAATGACGCAGCAGTATTATACCTAGTTTTAGTCTATTTTAGTCCACCAGATCTCGTCACACCCCTACTGGTAAATACAAGGGGTATAACGGTTGAAATTACACGGTAACTCACGGCTTGCACAGATGCGTCGTGCGTGTATACAATAATGCTGACTTTGTGTGTTTAGAGATTAATTGTTATTACATTTGATGCAGAACAATTTTTTTTGTGTATGATACGGTCATTTGGGTTGGTAAAGGAAGAATGTGAATGAAATGTTATACCAAAATGACTTGGACTTGTGACTCATGAGACTCGTAAATAATGCAAGTCATGTCTCGAGTCAGCAGTCGACGAGTCCAAGTCAAGTCGCAAGTCTCTGTTTTTGCGACTTAAGTGTGACTCAAGTCCAAGTCGTGGACTTGAGTTTCCATCTCTGCTGTATATATCTTTTACCTTTTAAAACATAACATTGCATATGTACAAATGAAATAAAGATGAATCATAATTGCAGATACAAAAGCTATCGGGTCACAAGCAGTGAGTGAGTTCCTTGACTTTTAACAGACAGTAGGAACATGCTGCTGTCGCTTTAAGAGGAACGCAACGTTCCAGTACACAGATACCATACACATGCGCAGTTTTTAAGACATGACCTACCATGTTTTTTAAGATACTCGACAAGAGGGGCATGTTAACCTACTTTGTGTGTGAATTTGTCTGTTTAACCGCAAGACTTCAAAGACAACTCAATATTTGCAGCATGTCCAAGACATTTCCTTGTGCTCACTTCGGAACAAACGAAGCATTCTAACCCGCGCACACAAACACACACTGCTTGTTGCAGTCTCACGGTTGTCAGAGCAGAAATTAAAACTTTAGATTCTATGTTCTGTAATTTATACTGCAGCGTCTTCTGTATTTACACAACATGTCCAGACGTTTGCAGGCTGTGCGTCAGTAATCATGGTCCGTGGGGAAACGCGGTACTCTGTGTGTACTGTGGTTAAATGGATTAAACAAAGCTTGATGTTTTTTGCATTGGAATAATCAGAGTTACTCTCCAGGAATCGTTCCAGCCCTACTATGGTTACTAGTGTCAATCATCACAAACTCGGACACGTACGTAGAATTATCAGGGCATTAACTCCTGCATTTAAATGGGGTTGTCAATCCCGAAAGATTGCAGTTTGTACGTGTTTGTATTATTCTGTTGTTTTTCATAATTATTAAACAGGAAAGCCATCTTATACTCTTAAGCTGTTCCTGGGGCTGCTATCATTTATGGTTACTTTCTAAAAAAGGAGAGGAATATATTGTTTGCAAGTTGTCAATCTATGATCCCTATTCATCTCTCAATTCATTAGGTAATATATAGTTCAATGACATTTTTTAATAAATAATTCTACATGATAAATAGGTTATCGTGATCTTACCTAAAAATCCTGATCGGAGCATGCTTACATTTAATAAATCATGTGTAAATAATGTGTTTTTTCCTTGTGTTTTCATGTTCATTCTGACAATACACCCCGATTGCACCAAATGCCAAAAATCAACCAGCACAAATGTAAAATCACCAGTTTTGCATCCCTGCATGTATATTGTCATGTGACCAATATGCTCTTTGAACTATGGCGTTTTAACAACAACCTATTGATAGACATTGGTAGAAACATTAAGCGGTTTGTCGGTTTTAACCTCTGTTTCCATCTCAATGCATTGTTTGGCTGTTTTGTTCCTTGGTTTTCTGAGTATTTTGAGTTAAAAATAAAACTTTAACTGCTGAGTAGCAGTAGACCTGTGAGTAGACCTGTTTCTTCAACTTTATTGCAACATGTGAATTATAGATTGTTTTAACAGGTAGAAAATGAGTTCTGTTTAAAGTAAATGAAGCCAAATCGTAAACAAATACTGATTCTGTAATAGGAAATCTATACAGTACTAGATTCTAGTACTGTAAATGAAATACACTAGACAGTTTTAATACTGTGATAAGACATTACAGTAAAGATATGAAAATACAGCAGAAAGGATTACTACTTTGAAAATACATTGAAGTATACAGTTTACTGTAATCACTTTTATGTGTTAACATTTGGTCACAAATATAAATATGCGTAAATGTGTTCAAAAGTCTTAAAATGCTGCCTGGTTGTTTTAATAGGTTATGTTGTCGATTTTCATTTTTAATAGTGACATTTTTCTGCATGTTTTCACACAACAATGTAAAGATAACTTCAAATAAAACTTGCATGTTGTTTGTTCTGCTTTGAGCAGATTTGAAATGATCTAGTGGTGACTCAAGTAATACACGGATAAATTACGTTCGCTAAACTTCTCCTTGGTTGGTTTTGTTTTAAACGTCTCAAATATCACATTGTTCGTCCTCAGGGTCACAAAAATCTGTCACAACATAAATAGTAATGCATGTTGTGTTCGTATACTTTTCAACAACAAGTGCTAAAATCCACGTTTTTTGCAGAGATCTGCAGGCGCTTCCGTGCTCCCTCATTGGGTTCTGGTGCGCGGAGCGTGGAAAAACGGAGAGCAGAGCGCTAGAGCCGAGAGTTGGGCGCTCTTCCGAGGAAAGACCACAGGCTCTAGTGTCTGTCGCTAGAGTCCCTCTTAGGGTCAGGTTTTTTAAAGTGGAGCACATCCATTGGAAACAATTTATAAGTGAGTAAATTCGAATGGTCTCCATTAGTGATCTCTGCAAAAATAATACTTGCAAATGTGACCATTTTAGTCACAGTCTGGAGCCTTGTGCTTTAAAATTTACAGCAACCTTTTTACAGTGAAGGCAAGGCGATCGTGAACAGGAATCTCAAGAACAGAGCATTGTAGAGGTAATTATGCAAAACCCTCTATTCTCAATCTGAGCGGTTCACTCGCAGTGGCCTCGCTGCTGTCGCCAGAAATTCCTGGCTGCTGCATGATTTATTACAGGCTGTCTTGCGAATGGACAACTTGGCATGTGCCGCCCGACGCCTTGCCAAGGCAAACAGCAGAAAATCGCAATCGATTAGCTCACTTAAAACCCATCACTCTGTATTATTGACATAATATAGCGACTGTGTCTGTTCCCTGAACCAACAAATACAATTTATACTGATACTATTTATAACCAAATAATTTAAGCAAATTATAAATCTGGTCTTAATTTTAAATCACTTGAAGTACTGGTGCTTTACACGATGCTGCCAGATCAGATACAGACCTAAAAGAATTCGGATAATTTTTTTCTGAATTGGTAGTTACAGAAATCATTGGTGACTTTAACATCCACATCGACAATAAAAAGGATACTTTAGGACTAACTTTTATAGACATTATTAACTGTGCTGGTGTTAAACAAAATGTGACTGGACCCACCCACCACCGTATCTCTGTCGATAATGTAGAAGTCCTTCCCCAGAGCGATGATATTTCGGATCCTGCATCGTTGCTGTACGATTAGTCTACCAAAAACATCTCGATGTACTGTAAGCTATCGACTGGAGACACTAGAGTCTGAATCTTTCTTCCAATTCAACTCAATTGTATTTATATAACACTTTTCACAATGTACATTGTTCCAAAGCAGCTTTACAGGTGAAAATAAGAAAAACCAAAAAACACAAACAAGGTAAAACGCAGCGCAGTACATGGTGTTTATATAACAAAATAAATTATTCTAGTAAATAATATCTAATGTCAGCAGTCTCCCGGTGGTTTATTTTGCTCATTTTGCATTAAATGAATGCTTGGCTGAAAAAACTTGTCTTTAATCTAGATTTAAATTGGGCGAGTGTGTCTGATCCTCGAATAGTGTCGGGAAGGATATTCCAGAGTTTAGGTGCTACGTATGAGAAAGCTCGACCACCTTTGGTGGATTTAGTTATTCTAGGTATTATCAAAAGTCCTTAGTTTTGAGATCTTAGAGAGCGTACTGGGTTGTAGTGTGATAGAAGCTCTTTTAGGTAGGTAGGGGCTAAACCCTTGAAGGCTTTATAAGTGATTAAAAGAACTTTAAATTCAATACGATTCTTAATGGGTAGCCAGTGAAGGGTTGATAAAATTGGGGTTATGTGATCGTATTTTCTGGACCTGGTTAGAACTCTGGCAGCTGTATTCTGAACTAACTTTAGTTTGTTTTTTGATGATGCAGGACAACTACCAAGAAGTACTTTACAGTAGTCATGTCTCGAGGTCACAAATGCATGAATAAGCTTCTCTGCATCAGCCACACATAGAACATATCGTAATTTGGCAACATTTCTAAGGTGGAAAAAAGGCTGTTTTTGTGACATTTGATTTCGAAATGACAGGTTGCTGTCTAATATAACAGCTAGATATTTTACTGTATTTGCTGGAGTAACAGTACTTCCTTCAATTTGCAGGTTATAATCCGGTTATAATACGTGTCTTTGTCCCGATAAGTAATATTTCTGTTATATTAAATTTTAAAAGGAAATTACAAGACATCCAATGTTTTATATCTCCAATGCAATCTGCCAATTTGGATAGCTGTCTTGATGAGATATATAGTTTATCATCTGCATAGCAGTGGAAGCTAATTCCACGTCTTTAAATAATGCTTCCAATGGGCAGAATGTATATGGAGAATAGCAAGGGTCCTAGATCCGATCCCTGAGGTAATCCATAATTTACTTGCATAAGATTTGATGATTCCCCATTTAAATGGACAAATTGATGTCTGTCTGATAAGTATGAAGAATTGTAGTGCTAGTCCCTCAATACTGGTATAATTGTGCAAGCGATCTAGAAGTATGTTATGGTCTACAGCAGGGCTATTCAATTACAAATTCAGTTGGGCCAGATTTTCAAACCGAGAAAGGTTAGTTGGGCCACTCATAGCAGCGGCGAAGCAGCTCGTAATGACACATTTTAAAACCAACACAAACAAATTTATTGAAAAACATGTAAGGTTTATTCATTGTTTCTCTTTTAACTTTGGTCAGTTTGCACAGCAAAAGGTGCATAGAAAACAATAAAAGAGCTAACTGAACAGAATCTGAGGTAGCTCCTACTTTTTCCACTTACAAAAGAAAAGAAACTGACCTAGGCACCTCTTGCCTAGGCCTACCTAGGCTACATATCTGACCTGTCTGATCACAAAGTGCATAAAACAAAATAGTGCACAGTAGGCAATTCGCAATAACATTAAGTTTCCTTTTGAAATAAAATAAACATCTTGCTCATATTTGACCCATGCAGGAACATCTCAAAGTGCATAAAAATAAAAAGTGCACAGTATTCACAACTATAACTAACTACACAAAGTGTAGGCTACTACTGCACATTGAGGGAACATATTTTAAATCACCACCATGTGTGATTATGCATGCCTTTTGTTCCCACATTATATTGATGTAGGTAGGCTATCTTTACCCTGCTGACTTAGTGGGAGAAGTGACATTTTTTGTTTTGAACGAGAGCAGTGACTTTAGGCTCGTAAGTTGTCAATGCAATCCGAAGACATTGGTGGAGAGTACGGTCAGTCAGGGCGCAACGAGAGTTGCTTTTTATGGAGTTCATGTGTGAAAAACTTGACTCGCATGTGTACGTTGATCCAAACATGAGCATGACGATCGCAACTTTCTTAATGTTAGGGAACTGATGTACGTTGACATCAGTCCAAAACATTACGCTCCTGTGCCATGGTTACAGATGACTGCATGTCAACAAGTTCGAGTGTGAAACACAAAGTTCGAGTGGGAAACACGAAGGGATGCTGCGGTAGCTCTCTCTTGGGCTGTAAATGACCGTACCATGGTAACACTGCTCCGGTTGTAAGATGCAATCAAACTCTGCACTTTTGCAGCCCTCTCTTGAGATCCCTCAGGAAAATTGCTGCGGAAAGTGTGGTGTTTCTCAATGCGGTGCCGCCGCAGATTGTAATCTTTAAATACTGCAACGCACTCATTACAAATTAAACACATCGGTTTGGCATTTGGATGTGGCGGTAAAATAAACAAGTATTTGTCAGTCCAGGCAGGGTTAAACTGACGGTTTTCATTGTCAATTTTACGTTTCAGTGTTGAGAAAGACATATTGATAGTAATGTAGGCTACTACCGGCACAGCACGCTCTGCATTGTTTACATGTTGGTAGTTTTGGCGGGACGCAAAATTACCAATCCCACTATGGCCACGCCAAGACCCGCCCTACGAAGCAGCTCGATTGGTTGGGGTTAGGCATTTCACATGGACACCTGGCCAATAGTAGTGTGTGAATGCTATTGAAGGGCGGGTCTTGGCGTGGCCATAGTGGGGGGAAAAATATCGCTGACGGGACCCTATTTTCCCTTTTATACTTTCTATTGCGGGACCACGGGCTGGGCCACTCTGAGGTTGCTTCTGGGCCGCATGTGGCCCGCGGGCCGCCAAATGAATAGCACTGGTCTACAGTATCGAATGCAGCACTAAGGTCAAGCAGGACTAGGAGTGAGATGTTCCCATTATCTGATGCTATAAGCAGGTTGTTTGTTATTTTAACGAGCGCAGTTTCAGTACTATGATGTGGTCTAAAGCCTGACTAAAAATATTTCCTGTATGTCAATATTTTGTAAGAGCACAACTGAGTGGACACTACTTTTTCTAGTATTTTTGTAAGGGAGATTTGAAATCGGTTTATAGTTTCAAATATGTCATATTGCACACAACCTAGAACACGTTGATGCTGTAACGGAGACTCTTAACAACATCTTCACAAACACCCTAGAAACCGTTGCTTCCCTTCGGTTGAAGATGATAAAAGTAAAAGCACTGGCACAATGGTATGACCAAAACACCTCTGCCCTTAAGGTCCAGCGTGTAATTTATGGGATGATATATTGATAGAAATGCAATATAATAGAAATGCACTACATTTCGTTACACTGTACTTGTATACGTGTAATGACAATAAAGTTTAATCTAATACATAGCTATACCTTCAGAGGTGTATAAAGAGCTTGCACAGTGAAGCGTTATGTTTGTATTTTTGTACCTTAGAATGAGCTATTTCTATGTACAGATACAACGGGTCCAATAAATTCACAATTTTCTGTCAGCAGTCGTAGTGCCTCAAAAGGGAGGGGTGGAATGAGAGATTGGATGCAATTTGCAACATTGCCGCTAGATTTCACTGACTGGACCTTTAAAAAAAAACTACCAGAAAGATGAAACGTAAATGTAAAACTAAAAATAATTTTGAAGTATTCCATAATACATGGAAGGAGAGTGTAAGTATATACAGACAGTCTCTGAAAAACAGCTCGGACTATATATTTTAGCACTCTTAGAACCTCTGCTCAATATTATAAACTCATCACTTGCATTAGGATATGTCCCAGAAGCTTTCAAGCTAGTAGTCATCTCTCTATCAGTACCACTGGACCCGAGTGCCGCTCTTAATACTATAGACCATGCCATTCTAATAGATAGAGTGGGAAACTAAGCTAATGCTTGACCACCAATGCCAACATAGTTTAAATCCTATTTATCCAACCTCTACCACTTTATTTATGTAAATGATGAAATATCACATTTAATATGGACTTAAGTACACAGGAAAAGCCAGATGTAATGGAATATGATAAGTTCTCACAGTGGCAATATTATTTTTAGCATGGCCTATGAGTAGGCGTGTGAAAAAAGGGAGGGAAGTTGTTTTCTGGGACAGGTGGGCAGAAGTGGTAGACTGGTTTGCCAAAGTCACTTTCTTGGTGCGCACCCGTTCAGAGCCCTGGGATATCTTAAGAGGTCAAAAAAACTAGAGCAGATGTTAATCAAAATAGCACTCCCCATGACCCAAATATCCTCATATGAAAGTCTCGGTCATGTTACTAAGGTCTGTGCAGCAAGTACATGGAAATTGTGTGCTGCATTATGAATTGCACACCGACAAAGTAGTCATTGTATTCCCAACGTTTTTGTGAGTGTTCTTATAGCATGCATTACCATAAACTGTCTAATTCTTTTGTTGTTCATTTTCTAACAGATAAACAGCCGTCACTGAGAAATTTCTCAAAATATCTACTTCTGTTGTGCTCCGGGCGACCCGAGTTCGAGTCCTGGCTCGAGGTCCTTTCCCGATCCCACCCCCACCTCACTTCCTGTCCTCTCTACACAACAGCTGTCCAAATAAATGCATAAACGCCCCCAAAATATAATCTTTAAAAAAAGAACAAAAAAAATCTACTTCTGTAATACACAGAAGAAAGATATATATACATTTTGGTGCATAAACGATGACCATTTTTATTTGTGTGTGAACTTTCGCTTTAAAATTAGGGCTACACAATATTGAGATCCCGATTATTTAACAAGATAACTCATTAACCTTTAAAACAACATAGAAAATAAAAAAATAACTTGGGTTTAAACTCTGAATTTAACTGAAAAATAAAAGTAAAGAAATAGCACTGCGGAACCACTGTAAAGGAAAGGGTGCGCTGTGCATTTATACTACAAGAAAAGAGAGGATCCTTGCTAAATGGAATGCGGTAGAATAATCTTTTACCTCTATCATTTAGCTTTTGTATTAAAAGACGACTAAATGGATGATTACCATTCATTTTCGATTAATTGCACAGCCCTATTTAATATCTCTTGTTTTTGTGAGAGGCAAAGTCTGAATTATGTCCATGTAATGTTCATTATGCTGCATTTATAGAGCCTAGTCAGACCGATAGAAGCTATGGACTACTGCATTGCTTTGTGTTTTTCATGAATATGCATTTGAATGAATATCATCGACTGTATTACACAGCCATGTGAATCAGTTGAATGAAGCACATTATGCAAGCAGGTTAAAACCAACAAATGTCACTCGTATGCACATACTAATATGTTAAGAACAAATAATTTTGCCCTAGAATAAAAAACTGGAGCCTTTTATATTGTGTAATACCAATTGCAGACATAATTTACTGTCCCTATGTTGTATCCTTATGGCAAGGCTCACTGCCTGTAGGTACGTGACGGCAGGTGAACTCAAATTTCTGTCAAACCTTGTTATAAACACTAGCTGCTGTTAAGAGTCTATTAAGCGGATAAAGTTTATTACCCATATAAATCCATTATAAAGAAAAAGCTTAACATACTGAAACAACGACCACGTAAATTGTTATTTCTAATAAACCTGGATTTTAATAAACACTAGCTCTTGTTAAAAGAACAAGCGCTCATTACAGGGATAAGAATGGTCTCATAGAAGTTCATCATAAAGAGACCACATAACGTGGCTCAAGGCAACGACAAACTGAGGAAATAAACTTTTTCTAAAGTTTTTTTTTATATCAGGGAAAAATAAATGTATTTAACCAAGTTTTCTGTGGTTGTGGGTTTGTTACACTAAGCTGCTTCTTTTTAGTGGACTTCTATGGGAAAGAAACGCTAAACGCAAGATTTTTTACTTTAACCGTTTAATAAGGACTCGTTCTTTTAACAGAAGCTAGTGTTTATTACAAGTAAGGGAAAACAGAAATTTCAAGTCACGTGACGCAAGTCAAACATACGTTGGAATCACGATGTCGGCTCACTACCGTGATGTCTGTCAGCCATCGGTCACTTGGCCTAACCCTAGTGACCATGAGGAATTTTTAACCAGTCTACACACAATGACATCCGAACCTTATTCCTACCAAACAGGAGGTTAGATGAATATTCATAAAGTGGGATGTTATGTACAGAACTGAAGGGAAGCATCTTTAGCACTCGAGGGTAAATCTAAATGAGAGTTAGATCAAACCAACCTAACGTTACATTTAGACTAAATGTGGTACTTCAGTATGTGGGCTGTTCCACAGTGAATGCTCGAGACAGCGCGAGAATCTTTTTTACAAGTACTCGTGCATATGCGACCTGCAAATTTGGAATTTCATGTGGAAAGAAGAGTAGAACGCGACCCGCCACCAGTGCAGGCTGTGTGTGTCAACTGTGCGGGTCACTCGCCGCGGACGTGCGCAATCCAGATCGTCATTGACAAGTTTACACACACACACACAACGTGAGCGCATTACTCAAGAGTATCTGTTTGCCGTGACGGGTTTTAAGCCCGAGTACGAACGATTTGAATGAACTGCAGAGGAGTGCAGAAAACGTCATTTATCTGTTGATTACTTGAGACAGCGTTGGATCATTTCAAATCAGTTCACAGCAAGAACAAACGACTCTTGCTCTTGTTAGGTTTAATTTGACGTTATATTTACATGTGCTATTACGTTCTTACAATTATTTTGTGTACCAAGTACACTTTTCCTCATGTTCACACAACACAAGACCTTATATTTTGCTTTAATGGGCAAGACTGTAAACAATTAAATACACACTTTGACAAACACAATATCTGTTTCAAATGAAGTCGGACACAAATCAATAACAAAGCTTCGCTGTAAACATTACCTCTTTAAATCACTCTCACCAACCTCTGGATCTCTTCCACATTTTGGGGAATGATCTGCCCGCTGCTACAAGATCAGCAGATTCTGTAGCAATCTTTAAGAATCGGCTGAAACTTTCACCCCCTGACCGATCAGTTCTTACTTCTATATCTTTTCTATCCATTCTATAAAAAAAACTTAGCTTTGTATACTGTGGTGGCTATATGAAGCTATATGAGACTCTTTGTGGCCAATATAACCTTGTAATTACAGCAGACTGAAGTCGGGCTGATTTTGAGAAGATTACCCCAGAAAGGGCATTGAATCCTCCAAAGATGATAAGTGTGGCCCGGGAAGAGATAAGGCTGATATAAGCAGGCTAGTTTCTCTCTGCCTGTCTTTCTCTAACAGACTGACCACTGATAAAGGTCAAAGATTCCCCCCCCCCAAAAACTTGCCATTCAATCGTAAAAATCTCTTTCTGAACTAAATCGGCTATTGTGTTGCTTAAGATCACATCACCTGTGTCTCATTTAAAAGCAGAAGAGAAAATTTGTCTTTTAGTCTTTTTTAATGATTATGAAACACTAAACTGCATCTCCAGTAAGAAGTCAAATATTCAATCCCCAATCAAAGAGGGACTGCAGCTTCAGGAAATCATTCCAAAATCTAGCATTCAACCTTATCCTTTCATGTCAAAGACATAGCTGACTTTCTGGTGGCTACCTGCCTGCCGTGAGATGGGTAGGAGATTGACCATAAAATGATTGATGTTCACATGTTCCCTAGATTTCCCCATTTAATCTCCATCACAAGGGCAACTAGACAATTTAACCAACATCGATTTAACCAATCAATTTGAACTCTCACTGATACATGACATATCTGCTGGTAACTCTTCATTCAAACATCTTATCCACACATGTTTGTTTATGTGATTTATCACACTGAACGACCTGCTTAACTGTTGCATATGTGCAAGTTTTTCTTTATCATACATAATAAATAAATAAATTATATTTTAATAGAATACGTACAATTTGTAAAAAATGTACCGGTATCGGTAATGAGAAGGGAAACATTTAAGAGAATATTAAGTTTTAAACTAGAAAAATATAAAGTAATTTGTTAACTTGTTAGCCATTTAAAAGGTTCTAGTAGATGAGTTTCTTCACATCAAATAAAACTTACTGTAAATATCTTTGTGTGTGTTTAAAACGTTACGGTGGATTAAATGTTTTATTCCTGGGGCCCGTTTCAGAAGGGAGGTTTAGTGAAAACTAGGGATGCACCGAAACCACTTTTTAAGGATCGAGTATGAGTACCGATACGTTTTCCGTGGTACTCGCCGATACCGATACCGACACCTGTTGTACAGTTTTTTTTTTGTTTGTGGCAATTTTCTAAGAACAACACAATGAGACTAATGAACATATCAGCATCTTTATTTTAAACAACTTCAACTCATATTATGAAAAAATGTATCAATCTTATGTGCTTATCAAAACTTTTCAAAACCCAAAATTCACAATAAACTCAAAATGTTCAAGCATCCAATTACACACGAATAGCGTGATTTAGGTGTGAACACTATGACATTGTGTCTGCTACGGCAGGTGTCTCTGTGTGCACTGGAACGTTCTGTCAATTACGTCATGTGAGGTATCGGTCTTTGGTATTGGGGAATTTTTACGAGTACGAGTACATGAGCTTGGTATCGGGCATGATACGCATCCCTACTTTCTAATGTGCATTATGTGCAGACAGAAAATTCAAAGTTTTCGACTGACTAGCTAATAGTTCATCATCCACGTCCTTAGGTACGTATGCTAGCCTAGCAGTCTTCCTAAATAACACCGACATAAACATTGCATAAGGTTTCTTTAAATTAGTATGTAATAATTTAATAAACACACATCACATAAAAAAATTGCCTACATCTAAATCAGCAGTAGCCTAAATAAATCTTAAACATTAAAAATGCTTTCACAGTACTGCATTTAAAATGGATGAATTATAATAAATGATGCTTAAGAAATTATAAAGCAGAGCTTACCTAAAAATGAATTTGAATTGATGAAATAAGATATGTTAGGTCAGTACAGAATGTTTTAAATAGTGAAAACAACTCCAGCTTTAGTTTGTCTTTCATAAAAATAAAAGAACCGATAAGAGTACCATTAAAGTACCGGATCGATAAGTGGTATCGATAGAAGTAGTAATACCGTTAAAACCTTAACGATACCCATCCCTAATCAGAGCGGTGCATCCCTGGTATCTGGTCCCTAGTATCTATTGAATAAGTACTAGTAGCCAATCAATAAGTACTAGTATTTAATAAATAAGTACTAGTGTCTAATGCAATAGTTATTAGTAACAAAAAAATACTACTAGTAGCCTAAAAATAGATACTAGCAAACTTTAATGCTAAAATGGCTTGCGATACACAGCAGTAACGCATCTTGTTAATATTCATATATTTGCCGCTATTGCCCACATTCGCTCATCATTTCATTTGCTTCCTGAATCGTTAAGCCCCCGTCATATGAACCATCAAACAACAGGCTTGTTTGACTTCAAGCAGCCCTGCATACACTTATCGACATAATGACATTACAGAAATGCGAGAGAGAACTGAGAGCTATATGCTTTTAAATAGCTTACTCGGTAATGCCATGTAAGCTGTCTATCGGTCCAGATGGCGCTGGATGAAATCAAACAAGCCTTATAACATGGATTACCTCATCCATCCACACGAAGACGTCCTTACTTTTTCTCGCAACCATGTTCATTTTGTACATCAATGACCAACATTTGTGTGCGCATACCAAGCATGTCAGAATGGTCAGGTGACATGCGTTTTTAAAAATGTGGTGTAACGCAGATTTTTTTTTCAACAATATGGAAACGGCAGAACAGTTTAAGAATGTGCTTAAAAGTTTTGAACAATTCTTACTATTAATTATACCATCTTGTACCCTGCAATAAACACTTACTTAATCTTTCTCAATCAAGTGCACTGATTTGAAGAGACACGTCTTCAATAAATGTTTAAGCAATATCCTGCATCACTTCTTATCACTTAATAAGATTTATGAGATGAAAAGAGAACCGGCCACACATATCTGCCACAAAAATCGGCCATCGGCAGGCCTGATGTCTAAAATTCAGCATCGGCCAGAGAAAAACCCATATCAGTTGACCTCTAGTAATGCGGTCACCTTATGTGTGTGTAAACTTGTCAATGACGACATAAACTGCTCGCGTCTACGATGGGCAGCGGGAAACATCAGTGACCTGCACAGTTTACTAATAACACACACAACCTACACTGCTGGGCTTAAGATCTACTCGTCTTTCCACATGAAATAACAACTGGGAGAAATTCTAAATTTTCAGGTCGCACATACGGGAGGATTTGTATAAATGCTCACACTGTCTTGAAAACTGGTTGCAAAATGAAAACTGGAGCCCTGATATAATTATTTATAATGTTTTGGCCGATGGCCATCTAGTAAATCGATTCTGAAGGGGGTCATATACTGGACAAGACGCACAGCGCAACGTAGTATCATATTTAGAACATCTCGCAGGTATAACACACGACAGATAGATTCTGCATGCTTGAGCTCACGTTCAAAGTTAACGCCTTATTCAATTTAGGTCAGTTTCAACATATTTTTGTTTTTAATTGATGTAAAGCCATAATATATACATGACTGGCACAATATTATACATGAATGTAAATGTAAATGATTTATTTTTTAAGGTCTTAAGTGAAGCATATCCAAAAAAGTGAACCACTGGTATACACTGATGCAAAGCATATTACAGCGTCATACGTCAATAGTTCTGGTAAAATGTAATAATAATGCCAAAACAGTCAGAGTTGCTAAAATGTTATAAAGAGGCCAGCACAATTACAAACACAAATATGTGTTTCAATGAAAATATAGAAATATCACTAGAAAAAATTATTGTAATACTGGAAACTTTGTATAAACTTCTATGCCAAGGGATCAGTAAAGTACTTTGTGAATTAATTCTGCATCGTTGGTATTAACTTCAGATATCACCATGTTCCATGTAAAATAATAATCCCTTGACGTGATAGACATTATGAGATCATTGTACTTCTAACACAATGCAAGTTACTTTGGATGAAGGTGTGTGCTAAATACAGACATGAATACAAACAACAGCAGAGATTATTCTCATTCAGTCAGTGGCCTAGATGTACTCACAGGCGATGTAGGCAATGAGAGCGAGGGCGATCAGGATCTTCATCATTCTTCTGTTAATGACTGTTATCATCCAGCTCATCCGCATCATCCTCCAGCACACAAGGCATTGAGCTCTTCCTCACCGCTGCTGCATCTCAATCTCATTCATCACTCCCATTCATATGCCTTGCATGAGATTTTAACCTGACGCTTATGTATTGAAAGACTTGTCAATCTGATTCGAGGTTAACGTAGTCAAGCATATACGTCGATATCGACTTCTTCTCGACTTGTGTAAGTTAGTAAAGGAGAAACTCCATGTGAAAGCAGTATGCGGTGTGTGAACTAACACGCGCTGTTGAAAGCTAACCAATGCTATGTCCTCTAAATACTGTTTCCACGGCAAAACGATGTCCGAGTCTGTCGGGTTTATATTCGGGAGGCATTTAGGTCAAAGCGGTTTATCCGTTAAAGGAAGTAAAACGGCATTTTCCTCGTCGGTTATTAGTTAGCAATGTAGCGTCATAACTACATACCTTGAGCTAGATTGCTAACTTTTATATTACTACTCAACATAACCGGCGTATCTTGAATTTCCTGGTCTATAAGTAGGTCCTCAGTTTATCGATAATCTATATAATTAACAACGAGTTCAGCTGCGTTCACTTGAAGTGGAAAAAGACAACGCGACTCCGTCTCTGAGCAGGATAACATAAGCGATGATGTCTGCCATCGATTACTCAGGCTGCCGCCGTAGCAAGATATTAAATGCATTAAGTTTGCAGCTTTATTAGCTTAAATGCTAAAAGTCATCACGTGAATTTAATTTATGTTAATATTTTAAGTGTTATTTTTTGGGACAAATGAAATAATGAAAACGTTCGCCTTTTAAGTGTCTTTTGTGCGTTGTCAGAGGAACGTAATCAAACGCAGATTTATTCACCTTGTAAACAGTGGCCCATTCATGTATAACGTGAGGGGAGCAATACTAAAGTTCAGTGATTTTCCACGTTGGCTCACAACCCTTGGTCATTGGATACGTTTCCTGTGTTTTATTTCAATGAATTTTTGTTTGAAATAGTTTGAGACATTATTTCCAGATTTGCAATGGCGCTTTAAATGTGTTAAAACACATTTTAATTATAATATAACTAGCAAATTAACAATTTGAATATTAGAATGAAGTAGGCCTGACTGTGTTTTAAACTGCCACTGTGTCTTTCCATTGAGAAGGCCTAGTTTACATAAATGCAAAATTCAGTACCAGATAGTCTAGATAGGGGTGTGTAAACCTTTTTGAATTGGAGGCTAAATTGAAAATTTTTTGTCTTCTGGGAAACCTGTTGTTTATACTTGTGAAGGACAGTTCTTAATGAAAAAAATATTATATATAAAAAAATATAAAATCTTTACACGTCATCCTGTTTAAACATTTTCACCCCCTTCTCTGAATGCATCGTGTTACTTAAACAAGGTATAGTGTTACTTTCCTAAAAAGCAATTTGTATAAATTCACTCATTTTGTGCCATGGAGTATATGTAAATGTATTTTTCGTAAAATAGCTTATTCAGAAAAGTACTTAAAAAGAATCAATTTCTTTGAAGATCCCTCTTATTTTGTCAAAAAATAAATAAAAATTTTGCATATTCTTCAAGGGGGAAGAAACCTATAAACAGAACTGTAGTTTAGGATGCTTTTGCAGATTGTCAGAGAATCACCGATTGCTGTTTACATTAATTGTTAGAGTTAATATGCGGTTTAAATGGAACGAATGCCATTAAAATACCAAGTAATCACGGATGTAACTGTAATTTGATAATCACCTTTCAAGTGAATTAACATAATCGGAAGAACATCGGAGATGCCCTGATCACGAATTGTTAATATCCAACATGTAAGAGTTTGAGCGTTTTGTTTTAGATTCTGAGTTTGAGTTTTTGGTTTCAGAATAGCTGAAAACTACGGAGGATGAATAAAGTATAAATTAATAAATAGATACATGTGCAAATGTGCATTTATTTCGGACAGTCCCCCAGAACGTTTAGCCGCTTTTGTAGAATGGGTGCTGGAGAGAAATAGACTGTTTTTCTCCATCTGCTCCAATGAGGACATCTCCCAACCCAGAAACCAGCCAGCCTTGGTCAGTCGTCGACCATCCATTTTCATTTGCGCCACTGTTATTGCTAGCCAGCATAGCGGCAAAATGTCAGAAATAAAGTGGAGCACAAAAACAGAAAATACAAAGGTTAAAAGACCACTGTGACCAAGATAGCAGCAGGAGGACTGACATCTCACATTGGCTAACATTGGTGCTGCGGTTTGAACAACAAGTTATTCCACAATGAGATGCATATTATGTTTTGTATGTACAGTGGCTTGTGTCTCAGTAAAGATCTACCGAGGCTGATATAATTCAAGTATACTAGCATAAAATTATAGAAAACGTGCAGCGCTTTCTCTTTTTTTCCAAAGCTGTGGAAGCTTGCGCCATAGATATATAGTGTGACTAAATGCCTAATTGAAGCACTTCAGGAACGTAGACGTGTCCGCCATCTTGGAACGGTCAACTGACGTCACTCACAGTTTGCTAGAATGCCACAACACTGCGCACAACCACGGCTTTGAAAAGAAAATGGGATATCCTTTCGTAGTTTCCATGTGTTATAGTAGTAAATATAATGTTCGAGTTTACACAACAATAAATATGTTTTCATAATCAAACACAGTCAGCTTGCTCTGGAGTGTAACGGATCAGCTCGCCCATTCCAATATGGTGGACAGCCTACATATAGTGGCCCATAGAAACAGATGCTAATGTGGTATCTAGTTATTTATATCTATGGCTTGGACTCCTGGTGTCTGTAATTGCTAAGCAAGCAGGAATGTAGAGGAAACACTGTAGTATTTGCTGTCTCATGTGTGTGTAAACCAGTTCACCTTAATATTTGCTACATTCCTTTTTCCAGTTAAGCATAACGATTTAGTTTTTTTTCAGACTTGGGACATTTGCAATGGTCCAAACCTGAGTGCAATTGTTCCCGGGGTCCCCTCACAGCGTTGGTTTGGTTTCACACTCACCTTGATTCTATCGAACCCCAGTGTGTTTGCATCCATCTTATGTCGTCACAAACGTGCACAGTGCATGATAGTAAACAGAACACAGGTCAATATATTGTGTTTTTATTCACCTGGTGCTATTATGCAACAGAGTAAACAACACTTGGTTTGCCACTTGTTCGCTTACAGAGCTTTCTGCTGCTTGCAAACAAACTATTTATCAAGTCTATTTTTATCATGAAACAGTGTATTACCATTCATTTACCCCTCTGATTCCAATGGCAACGCACAAATACTATGCAGGCTCACTCTTGCTCAATCCAAGGTGAGTTACCAACGCTATCATCTATGACATGTGTTTTATTTACATAAATACATTGTAATTGGCTAAAACCATGCAAACCATAGCCCATTCCGAACTAAAATGCAAGCATGAAAGGCACCTGAAAGCCATCTAAAGGGGGGCCTCACACAAAGAGCAACCTGGGGCCCCTGATCACCTTAATCAGCCCCTGGGGGCGAACTGTAACATGTCTGTCCGAGTTTTTATTGTGTTTTGGTTTTGGCTGTTCTTCTCCCTCATTAGTTCCCTTGGTTGTTAATTAGTTTGTAACTGGTTCTGTTCTCCTTGATTATGTTCGTCATTGTGTTTAAGCCCTGTGTTCTCCTTAGTTCTCCTCTTGTCCGGTTTTAGGCTATGTTACGTGTGGTTATGTTAGACTCCTGTTGGAATATCTTTCTGTCTGGATTTACTATTGAATTCTACTTTTGGAATACTTCTTCATCATGCTCTTGTGTATATACACCATCGTGTTACAGTTAGAGTGTTGGACTGGGCTGACTGCTGGTTTGACATACCACGGATTCTGAAACAGAAACCCACATTTCAGGGTTAACATACTCAGAGTTGTATCTAGTGCTCTGCCACCTTAAATGCTTTAGACAACACTGCTTTAGCAAGTTCTCAATTATAAATCATATTTTAACAGGGCTCCCACTCTAAGCCAAATGTCAAATTCCCTGACTTTCACTGACTAAAAAGTTTAATTTCCATGACCTGTAATGAATGAAATCCAGTCTTTGAAATGGAAATTTGTTTGCCAAAGCTGGATGGCATTTTGCCTTAGTTAAGAGCTACAGGTGACTGCATTTGACTTAAGTGATCGCCAGGCAACAAGTGGGAAGGGAATAAGATTGTGCTGAAGATAACCCTGACAATACGCAAAAAATTTGTAAAAAACACGACAAAAAATACAGTATAGACATTTTTGATTTTGATAAATAGAAACTAAAATGTGACAAACAAAAATCCCTGATATTGCATGAATTCCATGATATTCAAAAAATTCCATGACCCGTGGGAACCCTGTTTTTACAATAAAACTTTATGTACACAAGTTAATGATCCAAAATGTCTTCGGTCTGCTGAAGGATTTTTAAGTCGTCCACATTTAAGACAGTATCAAATCTTAAGTATGATTACGAAGGTGAGTGGGTCCTGACACAAGTTGTCTAACGCCCATGGAGTTAAGAGTGTCTTTAAAAGCCATTCCTAAAGCATCTATATCATTATCTACATAGATGTTAAAGCCACCAATAACAAGGACTCTGTAGACTCTTTTCAACAAGAGCAGAAAATAATTAATTTTTGTGATGTTACAGTATATGGCCATAGTGATTCTCGGGTTTGTGGTCTCTCACAGTTTAAGGCCCCGGCATAAGTTAAACACAGCGCCTCTAACTGCAGGAAACCCTTTAAACACCAAATGTCCTGCTGAGATGTAACTTTCAGAATGCACATAAATAAAGGTGTTGATTTACGTTACATTAATGTCAAACTCAATTACTGGAGGGCTGCAGCTCTGTTTAGGTCCAACCCAAATCAAAGTCTTCAGGATCATAAGCTGTGTCTCGTTTCGGAAGGCGGTGTCCTTGTGTCCTCAGGAGGTCTCATTCTCAAAAGGATGCGGCAAACAGAGGATCCTCAACTTTATCCAAGAATTAAACGAGACGTCTTCATAGGACATACTTGCAGAAAAAGAAACAGGAAGTACCACAGTGTTATGACAACAGGTTGTAGTCGTACACCTGTCTAATTGAAACCATTAAAATAAATCACTAAACACTTGTAAACCTATTTACGACATATGCCTTCTAAGATTTAAATAAAACGTGACGAAAATTATAAACTGTCACAATTGAAGCACTGCATATTTCATTGAATGTGCAGCTGCTGCAGTTTTCAAATAAAAAGACATAGACCTAGTTTTTTAATCCCTTAAATTGGGAAACAGCTATAGACATGCATTGGCTGCTTTGGTCAGCTGCCGCGATTCGTCAATGGTGCCACTTTATTGGTTGTGGCAAGAGTAGCATGTAAACAAATTCAAGTATACTTTAAATTTCAATATTTAGACATAGAACATTTTTATTGTTGTTATAGAAAATTGCTAAACATTCATTAATTGTGCCTGTTTTTCTTGGAAATACACTAGTTTGAACATGCTAGGAGATATGTTATGACTATGCAAGAGAAAGAACAAGAAAATAAATGAAAATAACTAAAAAACTTAAGTATTAATTCGAGAATAAAACACAGCCATGTAAAGATGGTATGAAGAAGCCATTTATTTGAATCATCATACAAATAAAAATTAATAAAAAACTTCCATTGGGGAAATAGCTTTTCCTGTCAAAATTTTATCTTTTCTTCTCTTTTTTCCTGGAGCTTGTTCAAATAAATTTTAAGATAAAAGTTGTCCCTGATGATGGAGTCAGCAAAACAGTTACAGGAGTAAAACATTTATGTAATATTTGTAAAAAAATAATACAAACATACATTATAAATAGTGTGATAAAGCATAATGTAACCAATGAGACTTTTCTTTTTTTCGAATATTTCAAAGTGACGAACTATGTTCTGATCATGTGCATTTCATTTACTTTACATTATATCATAGCGATGTTTGCACAATTATTAAACAAAAAATAAGAAAAACGATTGCTTGACAAGCATGAGTTTGAACAATCCCTGAACTAATGTCTAACGCAACAGTCTAGTGTTTTTTTATTAGTTTTTTAACAACCTCTGTTCTCTCCTTGCCATGTTGTTAATTTAAATATGACTTGGGCCTACCGTCTTTATGGAAAGCACTTATATGTCTATATCACATAAATACCATCTGAAATATTTAAAACAAAACCATAAATCTTATCTCAGCTGAGTTTGCGATGAGCCACCAATGAGAGGTGTAAGACACTGTTGCTTAGCAGATGTTGGATATTTCCGGGTTGATATCCATCATGTCTTGATCTCTTTCTATGTTGAAGTATACTAAAAAGTGAATATTGTCAGAACTGTTTATACTCCTGAAGGCATTTATCCAATCCTATAAACCCACACAAAGCTCTTTCTACATTATGTGTTCAATTATCATTAAGCTTAATCAATGAACAAAAACAAGTTCCTAACAGCTACATTTACATGCAACCAAATAACCTGCTGCTAGAAGTAACAGTATCAAATAAACAGGTATAGATGGTCTAACAGCGAAATAAAATGATGCAGTTTTGATGTGCGCATTCCTGCTAGGACAATCTGACTGGAGGGATGAAATTTCAGGACACCGTCTTCACAGAAATATTGATGTTCAAAGCACATATGGGTTGTGATCTGACTCAGGCATAAAACATGCGAATCATGTTGTTTGACAGGAATGATTACAGCAAATGACTGCCAGTGACAGCTCATCAGACATGATGTGAAAATAGTGATGGTTGTTTTTTCAGCCTGAACAAGTCACTGTGCGATTTCCATGATTACCAACAAAGACAAAAAATAGTCCCTCGCAGAGCAGCACAAAAGTGTATTTTCAATTTAAGCATGGGTTTGTTTGAATGCAAGGGTCAAGGCCATGTTGAATCTGACGAAGTAAATGTTTTGAAGTGGACATACAAATGAAAAGAAAATAAACTGCAGAAAAACTGTTGACAACATTGACGTTGAAAAGCAGAAACACATCAGAATCTAATAAATATGACAGTCGGAGAAAATGTTACTAATTGATTTGCAATACAAGCAATTTAAAAACAAAAAACATCACTGTAATTTAAGACAATCCATGCCACAATCTTAAAGCAGCCATAACTCAGCCAGTTTCTGTATATCTTATGTTAATCTTGAGTACTTACAGAATAGAGTCTTTAGTTTGATCACATTTATAAAAGACAGATACAGCTGTAGAATTATTTCCGAAAACATGCGACGCGTGTGGGGGAGGCAGAACTAAAGCACTTGCGCACACATTGCCAAAAAACATAGACATCCGTTTCACTTACCGCGTGCGGTTCATGTCCGGCATCTTAGCTCTGGGGCCGCCGCTCCATCTATCAGTTTCAACCTATCTCCAAATCCAGCGTTATATCCACTGTTTATATAACATTCATCACCCAAATGCAGCGAACAAACAAATACAGCTGAACTCCGCAAACATAGTGCTCTCTCTTTCTCCTGAAGTGAAAGTGACGCGTGCGCATGCTCCCCTTGGTTGATGCATAGGCGTGCCGCATGCTTTTCCGGGAGAATTGTCTAATAAGGGACTAAGAAAAGTTGTTCCGTCAGAAATAGCTGAGATTAAAATAGAAAGTAATTTTCTTTACTGTACACTCACAAATATTTATCTCGCTCATATTGGACTCTGAGGCAGGGGACAGCCAAAGGTTAATTTGTCTCAGACATGACTGTGATTCAATCCTTTACACTTGGTGTGAAATGCACTCAGCAGGACTGCAGTGTGACCAAAAGACTTTCATGGAGCATGAACACAAATGTTTGCTATGTTTCATCGTGCCACATGCAGTGCAAAAGATGAACAACTGATTGAAAAAGCAACTGTCCATGTAAGCATGTCTGTGTATTTGTAAGCTACGTTAATGATGTGAGTGTACAATATCAATCAGTTTGAAAACCAAATGGAGAGGAAATGTATTTGTTTCTAGCAGATCAAGTGTCACAGTACACAGTATAGCCAATTTATTAAAGGGCTCTTAGAAACAGTTGGCTAATAATAACAACAACGAACTCCAGAAGACATTCTTAAATTCCAGCCTACCAAACCTAGATTGTGCGTCAATCTTTGAATTTCATTAAATGGCAAACTCACACTGCGTCTACGACAGGTTAAGTATAGGCTGATGTGCAACGTGATCTGGACCTGTCTCGAGCTATCCCAGATGCTAATATATTTATTACACTTTGAAGGGAGTAGGGCATAGGGAATATCCAATACATTCTCATAGGAATTTACTCACAAACTGCTGTGAGACTGGATTGGAGTGTCCCTTCTGAATGGAACGCAGGGCATAAGTGTTCATGATGTGGGAGGTGTTTTTACTGTTGATCCTTGACCAAAGTCTTGTTGTTAGTGCAATTTTTCTGCGTCGTGTAGTGTAGTGTGCGTGCTGCTGCAACAAAAAGATGAAGGATGACAAGAAACCAGGTTGTGTTGTGTAAGCGCCATTGCAATTCAAGTAGTCTCACAGTCCTGTAATGTGTCAGTTCGGCTCAATTTAGCTTTCCACTGTGAAGCAAAGAATATCAGAACATTGGCCTTTTATTAAAACTGTGTCCTTTTACAGTACCACAAATCAAATTGACATTGAATGGGTAGTAAGCATCTGCACAGCTTTGGCTCCTAAGGCGACACAAAAGCATTACAAGTATGCAGCGATTACCGAGTTTTATTAACCACACTTAAAAATGTCACAGTTAATTTTTTGTAAAAGGTTCCATTACACTGCGTGTTTATATAATACAAAACGGAACTGTTCCAACTTACACAAAATGAGAATAAAGTTACATCAGCGGTGGGTGCACCAGCTTAAAGTACGTATCAGAGACACAGAGGCTTCAACACACACTTGATTAACTATGGCACCAAACAGCGAATCTTATAAGTACATTCACATGCAAGGCTGAAGTGGTGACAGGTGGGCTTTCAGTGCAACGTAAACAAACAAAGCAACATGTAAGTTAACGGAATTGCACACGAGAAGCGTCACGTCGAAGACAGCTCATAAGATGCTTTACATTCTGGATGCCCAAGCTCAAATTCAAAGTCTACTCGTGATGCAAGTTAAACCAATTTAATTTATTTTTATGGTATTTTTTATTGAACAATAACTGAGCTTTGAACATTATTCATCGAATAGACTTTATATCACTAATAAATCATTAATAAATCCATTATTTGCTGTGAATGAAAACGGTAAACAGCTAAACAAAATACATGTGATCCTTGCAAAAGACATGTGATCCGTTTTAATGCTCATTAAATAACAAAAAAACGCTTCTGATTTTGCTTATCAAAGTTAAAGTTTACATGTCTAGATCGTAACGGTTGCTCTTTTTGGCCTGATTACGTTTCTCCATGTTGCAAAATATAGGGCCGTGGCGTCTACACCTTGAATTTATAGAGGCGCGGGCGCCGCATTTATGTACGATCGTTCGTACGATGAGATTGCCGGCATACAAATGTTTGATGAATCACACGTGAACCCTGTTGTAAGATGATTTCTGTGCACTACACAGCATTAAAGGAGCAATGTGGAGATATTAGCAGCATTTTCTGTTGAGGTTGTGAATTGCAACAAAGAACTCACTCCACACCTCCCCTCCCCATTTTGAAGCACTGATTTTCCACGACAGTTTTTATTGAAATTACTGCAAATGAATCATAGGCAAACAGTTAAATTAATTTACAAACAAGATATTTTATTTATTTTGCTATTATATTCAATAAAATAAAGCTTACACATGTAGGGGCTGAATATCATACCTCTTTATGTATAGAAAATTTACTTCTCCATAGGTGGGTATATTAAGTTACATTCTATCCTCTAAACTCACTTTCGCTAGAGCCTATCACAGCATATCAGGTGAATGCACACATGCATGCACACGCAAGCACGAATACACAAAAAGAAATCAGTACTTTTCCTGTTTTCTGCTTTTCCTGCTTACTTTTTGCAGAAGATGGCGATTAACATGAACTCTGACTGAGAATTTGGACTGCAGAGACTCTCTATGCAACTGTGTGACACTGACACACAACCATGTGCATGTCTTCTGAGGTCATGTTTGTTCTGTTTATGTGGGAATCAGAGGTCTTCTTCAATCCTTTGATGCTCATCACATATGGCCTAAAGGCTTTAGTTGAAAAGCTGCAGTGAAGAAACATACTATTCCACAACCCATGTAAGGGAAGCCTCACATATGATGCCAGGTTACAGAAAAAGGATGCAACTTATTTCCTGGATGATTCGTTACCATTCTAATGAAATTGTGTACAACATGACTGATAAAAAAAAGTATTGGGAGTCACTTTTGTGATAGATAATTAAAAAATTAGAAAAAAACGAAATACAATCTTGCAAGGCTTTCAACACCAAAAAGGTCACTTTGAAACATAAAATCTGTAATATTTACTATCTACCAAACAAACAGTCTCAACAATTCTCAGCAATGTACTGGATAATGCAATTTAATGATGTCGAATGTGAAGTCATGCGTATCTGGGATGTAGGTATGTGAGGGCTTTAAACTGATTGATGAGAATAGCAAGTAAAAGGGTCTCAGGTCGTCATGGACAGGCTTTCATGTGACGTCATAACAGCTTTATAATACGCCTGTTGCTCAGACAGTCGAGCTCGCGCACTCGAAGGAATCCTGAGGTAACAGCTTTCATGCGAATGAAACGTGGATACTTTTGCAATTCTATCATGTTAAAAACGGAAAAAACAAGTAGCTTTTAAACGGACTTCACGCGATTAACAACAACTCCACTTTTCTTTGTGTCTTTACACATTTCTGTTAAGGTTGTTGCGTGGCGCGCACTAAATAGCTGTCAAGAGTGACAGACACCGATGGGGTTTTATTCTTCTGACGGAAAGAACTTAACGTTATATCTTAGAATTCAAATAACCTCTGTTTTTGGAAAGTAAATGAGACTGAATAGTGACATGTTTAACCAGCGTAAAGCGGATCTGTCTTATTTGACAGTGGCAGCAGAAGTGCGCTTTAAGTCGTTAGTGTCGATAAGATAATGACGCGCAGGACTGTAGTGAGCCGTTCACTGAAGACCATGTGAGTCTTTGCTGAAGAAATCCAATAGTAATTACTTACTATTTCAAATATGTTTTCGGGGAACACGAGCGGAGAAGACCCGTTAACTTTCCCGCACGAGGAATGGCGCGACTCACCGGTGGAGACGCTCCCTTGGGCGGGATTCGTCGCGCTGTCCGTGGTGCTAGGACTCATCATGACTTTCGGCTTCTTGAATAACTTCATCGTCTTAGTCCTCTTCTGTAAGTTTAAATCGCTTCGGACTCCGGTGAACTTGCTTTTGTTAAACATCAGCGTCAGTGACATGCTGGTGTGTGTGTTCGGGACGAGTCTGAGCTTCGCGTCCAGTGTGCGCGGACGATGGCTGCTCGGGCGACGCGGGTGCATGTGGTACGGTTTCATCAACTCCTGCCTCGGTAGGTGCTCTTACCTCACTCAAGATATCTCTTATCTAGGATTAACATATTGGGATAAGCTGTACCACATTCGTTGGACCGGTCAAGTGGGCAAAGATACTTGCTGCTACTGATTCAATTAAAATAGCCAAACTTCAGTCCAAATACCAATCAGAAGTTAAACTGAGGTGATATTTTACGGTATAAGACTTATTGATCATCCAAGTGGGGTTGTAAGATTAAAGGTCAGCTTGCATGCAAATTGTGACAATTCAAAATTGTTACCTCAAACAAATCCAAGACCAATTTCTAATGTATTATAATACATACTGACCTCAAGGCAATGTTTATTGGCTACTGAATAAAGGAAGCGTTCTAAAATTGCCATTAAACACACTTGAGTGTGTTACTAAATTGACTAAGACTAGAAATGTTAAATGGAAGGAGAGTAAAATGCCATCGCATGTTAAATGCCAGTGCTTACATCTTTTGCAGTCTGCCAGTCCCTCTCAGTTCCTCGTTGCATTCCTAATATTCTTGTTTTCATATTTTATCGACCACATCAGTTTAATTTCTCTCGGTTCACTCTGCTTAATGAACTTATGCAAAGGGTACTTTGTTTAGACGGGTCTCAATATTTAGAAATTTGTGTTTTTAGCCGTGTTTTAGCCAATTTTAATCTATTTTATCAGGCAGTGAAGAGCTAATGGCAATAGGTCAAACAAAAGAGGATGCAAGGCATTTTTACACACTGATGAATTTATCAGTAGATTCAGGCTGTTATGTCATTTCGCGGTGTGAGTATTACGATCTGAAATTCTACACAAGAAATGTGTTGCCTGAATATTAATGTTGGAATGTTTGCAGAGATTTGAAATGGATGACAGTCTTTAAAGCAACACTCTTATATTTAATCTTAACACCTAACATTTAAGTGCTTAATATATACAAGCACACGCATACCCCAAACCCAGAGGATTGTAAACCCAGAGGATGACTATCTTACCATGTTACCAGCAGCATTTCTCTGTTTTTCAGCTGGTGTGTTAAGCCAAAAGAACCAGGTCAACTATACAACCCAGTAGCTCTGATATACAGCATGTCTATGACTCTGGTTTTGGGTCCGCTTTAGTGCCTTTGCCAAAGCCTTTGCCAGATGAATAAACATTTCTTATTATAAATTGCTCCTTCCTGAATGACAGCATTAGCCATGCATAGAAAGTGTTGCATGCTTCCATTGAAATATTCATAAAATGCCGTTTCATCTATACTGCAAGTGGAAGTTGAATAAATATTGACTGTATAAAACACCACTTTGGCAGTGGATTTATGCAGATTTATGCAATGGTGACCGTTTTGTACGTATTTGCTCATTTGTTTAAAGGAGTTTTATGTCATTTTGTAGGATCTATTCACAGAAATGCATTATTACTGTTTATACATAACTATGACTTTAGAGGCGTGTTATGACCTTACATAATGAAGCGTTATTCTTTTATTACCTTCAAATGAGCTGTTTCTGTATTTACATACACCAGGACAGTAGCCTTTAATAAAACAACCGCTCTTCAAGAACGTGTTTCATAAATACGTTATCGCCTTCGGCAAAGAAGGAAAAACGTGACGACCTCTTCGTTCTGTGTCCGATGCCGTAGTGTTTGGAAGAAAGGGAGAGGTGTGGAATGATCCGTTGGTTGCAACTCGCAACGTCTTTGCTAGATGCCGCTAAATATTTCATACATTGGACCTTTAATTTTAACCAAAAAATGCAGACTGCAGCTTAAAGCTGTCTATAAGACATATGAGAGCAACACTGAGAAACCAATCTGACTTCTTTCAATTTCACTTGCTAGGTTTTCAGTTTGAGACCATGTTCTACATTAACAGTGCTAAATTACCTAAATGCAGGGAGACCAACCAGAAATGAACTTAGAGCATGTGGAGGGGTAGAGTATTATGCAATTCTAAGAAAATATTTAAAAAAATATATATAAACGTCTTTTTTTTGTCTGATATATCTGACATATCTGATATTTTTTGTCTACATAGTCTGCTACTACAAGACTTTACAGACACATGTGTATTTGACTCTTTTGGGTCCGATAGAATTGAGGCAGACCTCTCTACATCTCTCCATTCTTCTCTGGTTTGTGTGTGTTTTTTTATTTAATTTATAATCAAAATTAGTCTTTTTTTTGCTCCCCCATCATCCTCCCCGCATCTTTCACTCTGTTTTTTTCTATTTGACACCACACGTCATTTAAACAACATGCTAGAATGAGCAGCTGAGTTAAGTTTACCAAAACCAGAGACAGGTGTTCATGTCGTAACAGGTTTTTGAAAATGTTAGGTGTCAATTTGTCAATTCTGTACTGTGTTCTGTTGAAGGTGCAGCTCAAATGATTTTTGACAAATGTCACAGCTTTCATTTATACATTTTATCAATCTTTAATCAGACTGCTTTCATCAAACCGATGAATTTACAACTCCGTGCGCAGGCCCACATGCTTTGAAACTAGGGCTGCACGTTTTGAGGAAAATGTCACACTGCGATTATTGAGGTAAAATTGCGATGTGCTATTACGATAAACTGGGTATAATGAGTCAACTTGGTTGCTATCAAGGAAAATGGACACACAGATAACTGAAAAAGGTGAAATTTGTATTTCTCAACTGAGATATGCAGTTCAAACTAGCAAGTTTTCAAATTAAAATATTTTTTTTTTAATTAAATTAACTTAAAATATATTCTCAACAGTACAGGTAAATTAAACAAATAGAACATAAATACGGATGTATACATTTTTTGGAAAATAATCCCAACAAACCGACATTCAAGCAGGATGTAACATACTTGTATGAACTCTTTTGAAAAAGAAACTGGATATAAATGTGTGGTTCACTCTGTAAAACTTAAACCTCTAAAATCTTTGTAGTTACCTTAAATGGTTGTTCCTCAACCAACTGGTTGAATCTTCTTTCTAAAGCATTCTATTTAGTACTTTATTTACAGTTTTAGTTTTGCAAATTTTGCACAGTATGCCTCTCTGCTCCGTATCTGATATCCAGAAACAAAATTATCGGCAAATAACAGAGGTAGCATTTGTTCTGGGCACTAGTTCAGTGTCGGTTTGCTCTGCATCCATTTCTCCCGTCTCCACACTGCGCCCCGCAAGTCACGTGACCAAGCACACGCGCCACCGCCACACAAGACGATTTGTTTTTTTTTTCTCGCATAGAAAACTGGCATATATCTGTTAGAATGGATGTCTTGTCACGTGCACGAATGCACTTGTCTCTTTAATATAATCGCAACATTTTGCCGCCATGTAATCGCATGGCCTGACATCGCGATTGCGATATGATTCATCCTGCAGCACTATTTGAAACACCTGAACAATGGCAGTGATGCCATCACTGTCCATGACCACCAGGGACCCGTTTCAATAAGGAGGTTCAAGCAAGCCTGAGTTTAAATTTGAACTCTGAGTTGATTTACTCAGATAATCGCTACTCTGAGTTTTCTGTTTCAGAACAGCTGGTTTCAATGAGTTCAATCCACTCTGAGTAAATTCACCCGAGGTTACGCGTGTTCACCGCGGCTTTAAAAAGCCATCATCAATTGAGCGAAGATAACACGATTCACCATGGCAACGCCACGTGACAAAAAGCACTCCGTTTATTTCTCGCAGTCGAATTGGAGGCACTATATATATATATATATATATATATATGTGTTTATATATACCTACGATTTTTGTCATGTAGGTGCAATCCTTCTGCAATAAAAAGAAAATGGCAGCAGCTGAAAATGAAATATAAAAACATCATTCAGTCCGGTGAGTTTAAATGCTCTTGCTAGTAGGATGCCTGACTGGGAAATGTTTGATATATTTAATAAACTGGCCTTGAAAGTTTTGAGTATATGAGAACCGAGAACCTGGCTATAGAAGACAGAAAACTGGCCATGCTTGCCCCAGCTCCAGCTGTGTAACGGAGGCCAGCTAGTGAAGAGCTGTGGAGAGTGTAACTGTGTGTTCACACCGAGCGCGAATGAGGCGTCAAGCGCGAGTGATTTACATGTTAAGTCAATGCAAAGACGCGATAGACGCGCTTGCGGCGCGAATAGCGCGAATGAGGCGGCGCGAATGACGCGAATGACGCGAATTGCGCGAATGACGCGAATGAAGCGAATGACGCGAATCGCGCGAATCGCGCGAGTTGAAAAATCTGAACTTTGGCGGAAATTCGCGCCGCGTTAACCAATCAGGAGCCTGCTTGAGTAGTGACGTAGACGACGTAGCGAGCAGAGGCAGAAATAAAAAATGGAGGACACGCTCATCTCAGTGTGTGGACACCCGGAGCTATATGATACGTGTTCATAAAAATAGGAATAAAAAGGATCTTGCTTGGAAGAAAGTGAGTGAGGAGGTCGGAGAATCCGGTAAATTGTAAAAACATTTTCGTGAAGCGAATTTCACTCGCGAATGACGCGAATAGCGCGAATGACGCGTTTTTCACGCGCGAATAGCGCGAATGACGCGAATGAAGCGAATGACGCGAATGACGCGAATGAAGCGAGTAAACACAAAATGTTCAAGCGTCAAACTACTCGCGAATAGCGCGTTTTTGACGCCTCATTCGCGCTCTATGTGAACACACAGTAAGCCTCACTCCCCGACCAACAGAGACGCTCTAGCGACAGAGGCAATAGGGACTGTGGTCTTTAGCCTCGTCGTTAGAGTGCCCGTCTCTCATTCGGCCCGATGTCGGTTCGAAGCCCACGCAGAGCGGGGCAAGTGGGACCGGTTACATGTGCACCTAATCACATTGGGAAATCCTAAAGGATATTTGAATTATTAGTTTACTTCCAAAAGGTGGCATCAAGACCACATTTATTTGATCAGCCTAATTCATAAAGACGTTCACTATTCACCTACAATTCCTATGAACCTTCTCATTGATGGCTCTCACAGGAAACTTAACAAAAGTGTATAAAAAGTGCTCGAGAGCGATTCACACTAGAAGTCTTCACAGGTCCACTTAGATCCGAAAACCAAGGTCCGGCCCGAGACCCGAGCGGGTTCGGGTCTAAAAGATTCACGGGAGCTTCGGACACGGGTCGGGTATATTATTAGTGTCTTCGGGTCTCGGGAAATATAAAGTAAAAATGTTTTTTGCTGAATTGACCCGAGGAAGACCCGAACTATCCTGTACAATAACAGCGCGTCGCTCGTGTGTGTGCGTGTAGTTACCAACTCTCCTCTTGCGAAAAAAAACAGATCTGTGCAGGGGATTAATCAGGAAACTGGATTAAGCTGTGTCTTTATGCTGTTTTGCGTAGGCTATTTAGCCTGAGTTTGCACAATTTGCCAGAGCAAAACAAGAGGATCAACGTTTCCATTGCCATATCAATTTCATTTCCATTAATAATGTTTACATTTAGGTCTAGTCGGGTTTGAAAAAAAATATACGATGGGTCGGGTCGGACTCGGGTCTAACGTTATCGGGTCTGTCTCGGGTTCGGGGCTTTAAAAAAAAAATTGGCATGTCGGGTTCGGGTAAAAGTGATTCGGGTCATTTCGGGTCGGGTAAAGATCTTTGGACCCGAGAAGACCTCTAATTCACACTTCTCTTACTGCTCTACATACAGTTGCCTTGCTAACGTGTTCTGCATCCCCCGTATTATATAGAAAGCTTCCATTAGCAAAGAAACGTGACCATAAAAATAATCTTCTCAGATGTAAGAGTGCGACCCTGGCGAGTGAGGTTTGTGATGTAAGGATGAAGCAGAATGTGGATATATTTAATGGACTGTAAAGAAAAACTGTATCGCTCAAATAAAAAATCCTCCGGATATGATAAAACATCCAAACGGGCTTCACCATATATGGTATATATATTCTCTCCCAACGTAAATGTAACTCTCTCTGAATGAATGCAGCTTCCTCATCTACGGGTTCCTGAATAAACGGACATGCCATTTTAATGTCTGTGTCACGAACTCGTGCCCAATTAAGGAAAACGATTGAAAAAACAAACGGCGAAGGCAATTTCAACACCGCTCGCGTTTCTAAAAGGGGCGGAGATTGTAACAAACCCCGGGTTAGTGAAATAAAACCTGCTCCCAACTAGGTTAGGTTCACAGAGTAGGTTACTATGGTCACTCACTCGGAGTATAAGATACCTCGATTTCTGAAACGGGCTTGACTTTCCCCGCGGCCGCGGGTTTGATATACCTCGCATTCTGAAACTGAAAACCCAGAGTATCCCGTTTTCTGGGGTTAACTTACACTGAGTTTGCACTTACCCTGCTTTCTGAAACGGGTCCCAGCTAGTGCCATATTTACAGTACACGGAAAAGTATTTTACACAAAACAATAAGCTGAACAGGACTGGCAATTAACACACCTGATTTTCCTTAATAAAAAAATAATGTGATGTACACTTTCTAGTAAAAAGTGACTGCAAATCATTAGTTGTTAGTAAATAAACATTAGTAAATATATGCATGCAATGCCAGATGATTGTATTTATAGTAATCAAGCTTAGTTACTATCCATTAAGAATAATTTTAACACTATCAGAACCTAAATTAATTAAAGAATGTGTTACTTTCTTCTTCAATAACTAGTGAGCTAGATGCTCAAATAAACCATGCAGTGCATGTCATTTTCTAATAGGATGACAGAAAAGAAGAAAATCTTGAACTGCAATTGAAATCCTCCCCCTCCCTTGTGTCACAGACTTCATTATGTGCTCCTGTCATTATTGTTGTTCCCTGTTGGTGATTAATGAAGAATGCAGCTCTATTTAGACTGAAAGCAAATGGGTTTTGATAACAGCTCATAACAATTACGAGAGAAAAGCTGGCGAGAGACAGAGAGAGAGAGAGAGAGAGAGAGAGAGAGAGAGAGATAGAAAGAGAACCGAGGAACAAAAAAACCCCCAGCAGATTATTGTGGTTTGTTGTGGTTTGTTTTGAAGTGCATTATCTGCTGTTTTGCAGATATAAACACCTTTATGACAGGCAATTTTCATTGCGTGTTAGATTGTAGTGATAACGTGCTAACAAGGAGAAACATGTAATGGAAAGTTCAGCCCCACTTGAGGTATTTATTTGCCTCTCAGGTAAACAACTAAAGCAAATTCAATTTTGCTTATATGTCTGATTTAACAGACCAATGCCCGCAGAACTGCTCATGAAGAGCAGTCAGGGCATTTAATACTGTATACTTTAAACTAGTTTTAAATCCTACCAAAAATACTAAAAGACTCTGAAACTGTAAATGGCTCCTCAATAACAAATCAAAGCTTCAGTAACGTCACTATGTTGGGAGCATTTCGAGCTGTTTTACTGTTGCAATGGTTTTGGTTACCTGGGCCTGGGGCCTTGTGTACAAAGACTTGATTCCATACTAAAACATTGCATACGGACAAAGCTGCGTATGCAGGATCCCATGCATATTCTCTTTGTACATCACAATTAATGTGCAATTGACACACACCCCGTATCCTCCCTCAATTGAATACACTTGAATATGGTAATGAGTCCACTTTTGCAAAAGCATGCAGCAAGAAATGAAAATTCGCGGAATGTGAGTTAGAGGGGCTACCATCAGAGTTAGAAAGATTTTTTTCAGGGGTCGATGTACTTACTGCCTTTGAGCAGTGAGTTGCCTCCATTGTGTAGTTGTATCCGTTGCTGTGGGAGACATTTGATTTACTTTGGTACACACAGCATCTCAGCCTGCATTTAAATGTCAACTGCATGCAATCGAGCTGACCAAAAGTACACCAGAGATTTAACGCATCTATTGCATTTATGGCAAATGTGCCTGTGTTTATTTAGACTCTGATGGTGCAACAGCAGGAATGTTCACTGGCACGCACTCAGAGTCCATCGCTCCTGTGCAGCCAGGGCCCTTTGTGTCTTGACGCATACTGTTCTGGAGTCACAACAGCAAATCGTTAGGGCCATCGGAGAACTTAACAGTCCCCTGAAAAACCTAACTGAAGCACCCATAGAATTAAGCCACTCATTAAAAAGAATTGGTCAAAAAGTTAACTTTGTGTATGATTACAATTTATATTGTTGCAATCACATGTTGACGGCCCTGAACAGCTTGTTGGTTGGGTCACTGGTCCTGTGTCGGGTCATCTGGTGGTACCACCACATCACCAAGTGCAACTTAAATGCATCACTCACCAAGAAGCCACCCATCGTGCACCAGGCCAGCTTGGAGCCTCATCCCAACCATGCTGTTTGTAAGGATGCATAAATCATGTTGACCCAGGCCACCTTGCCACAGTATTTGTTAGGCGCATTTGTGCATCAAATATTATCTGCACATTTATTGAATGGAAATGTTTCCGATTCACATGTGCAAATTCTTCCTCAGATGGCGCCTTTATAGCAATGTGTGTGCAGTCAATCGCTCCTTTTATATTAGGAAAACCTGCTTTCGCTGCAAATTGTGCTTTGCATTTGGCTGGTCAACTGCATCGTATGATAACCTTATATACCTGGTAGATATGCGGATGATCCCGTCCCAAACAGCTAGCATTGTGCCGCTCAAGGACGACTGGCTTATTCCTGAGCGGTCTGCCAGTTCCCTTTGGAAAGAGCTAGTTGCCAGGAAACCAAGTGTTGTCAGCACCTGTAAGGGAACGGGTAATGCGTTTCTTCTTGCGGTCTCTCTCTCCAAATTCGGACCCAACTCAGCACAGAGCTCCAAGAGTATAGCTTAGGAAATCTCAAACGGCTCATAAGCCAGTCATCATCATGGTCCAGAAAATCACTGTGGTCCCTAAAAACTCCTTCTCTTTGGATTCAGCCATTGGCAATGTCCTCTAATAAGGCCAACGCTGCCATTGTTATAGACTTAGGGCTGTGTGTTTTTATCTTGTGCTTTTGTATGGTCTTACCTAATTGCATAATCGATAGAATAAATCCATACGGCTCGTGTGACAATAATATGTCAATCATTTTATCAATTACAAATTAATAGCAATGTTTCTCTCAGGTGGTGGTGCGATTGACGTGTCTAATGATGTGATAGTCTAATGTATGCAATTGCCTTCATTGCCTCTAAGAGTTGCCGACAGACGAAAACCAAAAGAAATGTACGTACGCCAGACATGAATTTGGTGAGGAGGAAAGCACATTCTCACATTAATTTCACTGGTAGTACATCCGACCAAAAGGTTTTGTGTGTACGCAGCATTGATACATGAGGCCCCTGGTCATTTGTTACCCAAATACAACCTGTGTTTCTGAAGAATTAGAAAATAAATCTTATCTTTGACTGCGGATGTCTGTGCATTGTTTTATTTTGGCATTGCGCTATTTTATTTACTCTAGTCATTTGAAAAGTGAATATAAAGAAAATGTATATAAAGGGCATCTTTATGTTAAGCCAAACTCGTGCTAAGGTTTTTTCAAGAAACAAAGACTTTCTTTGAGAGAGCGAAGGAAAATGATTACAATTTGGCAGCTGTTTATTGATTAGTTTTTCTTTAGTCACAAGTAAGCTAAATTACAGCTTTACAAACTGTCACAGATTCCCTTCTTTTCACAATAATAACTCTATTGTTTGTATGCATTAACCCTCATGTCACGGATATAATGCGTATTTTTCTTGCTGTCTCTGGGAGAACTCGGAGCGCCCGTCCCTTGTCCGGGGAGAGGGCCCGGGTCCAGTGTGTGCCCGGACTCAGGTTTCTTCCCCCGTTATGCTGCGTTAAACATAGGCTAATGGTGAGGATTTGGGGTGGAGGAGGGATGCTGAGAAAATGTAGAGAGAATACGGGCCAGGCATCTTGTCTATTTGTAGGGGTTTTCCCCAGGCTAAAAGATGATAGGTGAGCTTAGTTATAGAAAGCCAGCCGGGTTAGTTATCTGATTGTGAGATTGGTCATGGAAAGCCAGCCGGGTTAGTTATCTGCACATGCTCCTCCCAACTTTGTTAATAAAACATCCTAAAAAATCGTTCAGAAAATGATCCCAAAGACATCGTTCTCTGTATCTTTAGTGTCATACTTGTGATATGAACCTTGCTATTCTCCTAAATGAAGAACAAATTTCGCATTTTTGTTTACTTGATAATCCAGTAATTTGAAACTCACAGACTGTTCAAACAGAATTTTTTTGGACAGAACCCCTTTCTTGAAAAGTTTAAATGCGTTAGTCCTACTATAGGTAGTGAAACAAGTAGTAATCAGCTCCAAATGGGACAGAAAGGACACATCTCACGCTCTGCCGCTGATGCTCAGTTCCTCAATCATTTCAAAACTGTTGTACATCATTATGGAAATAAGAGGGCCATCATACATCCTCGTGCATTCCAATTTCTGAACCAATCAGTGTGAACTGGAGAGGTTCATTATGGAATGCCCTCATTATTTTTTCATTATATAGAGAATTAAAATAGTTTTATTTTTAAGAGGAGGTGGAACCAAGGTAGTCTGACAACACCTAGCATTACTACTTGCTTTTAACTATTTGAATTAGAATTTAAATGCTTTTAACTATTTGAATTTTGTTGTATGGCCGATGAGTCCTGAAGCTTTATGTGACTTGAGAATGGAAGAATAAAGAAAATAAGCAAAAGAGGTCTTGGAAAGCCATTGTTTGTATACAGACAGAATATCGTGTTTGTATAGAAGGCCTATGAGGTCACAAATACCTGCTGAAAATATCTTTGCTGTGATCCAACATGCAATGACAGCTCACCTCACACGTGTGCCCTTTTTTATAAAAAGACGTAACCACAAAGCTCTTCTTGTTCAGACAAAGACATACACATTTGAATCTAGTGTTGGGACTCTACTCTACTCTAACCTGGTGTTTGTTTTTCTGTCTCATCCTCAGGGATCGTGTCTCTGATTTCCTTGGTGGTTTTGTCCTACGACCGCTACAGGACATTAACAGTGTACCATAAACACGGTCCAGATTATCGTAAACCTCTTCTTGCGGTAGGAGGTTGCTGGCTGTACTCGCTGATCTGGACTGTGCCCCCCCTTCTGGGCTGGAGCAGTTATGGGCTGGAGGGGGCAGGAACCAGCTGTTCTGTATCATGGACCCAGCGCACCGCACAGTCTCATGCCTACATCATCTGCCTGTTTATATTCTGCCTGGGCATTCCAGTGCTTATCATGGTCTACTGCTATGGGAGACTGCTTTACGCCGTCAAGCAGGTAAGAAACCGGGCAATACAGTAGATATTGTACTGAGTCAACAACGCACATTGTCATGTGGCCAAGGACAGATGTCTTATATCTTTATAACACAGATTCTTCCTAGTACAGAAAGCAATAGACAGAAAATGAACCTGTAAAATGTCTAAAGGCATAAAAGCGACGTGTTGCCATGGTGACAGAAAAGCAATGAATAACTCTTATTCTCCAGAGAGTTTGCATCTATGTCTTCATAAGCCGTGTTTACGAGAGCTTATCAGAAAATCATTTCTCTTTTCTGATTCATTTACTGCAAAATTGTGAGTCATCAAAATATTTCTTTTAATATAACCTGTTGAGAGTACACATCAAAATCTCAGTTGTGTAAATGCCAGAGGATGATTGGATTTGGATGTTGTGTGCTTCACACTCACTGGAGTGTTTTTGGGTTCATTTGGTTGCAGTGAGGATGAAAACACTTGACTGGGTATATTATTATTATTAATATCATTATCATTATCTTTACCTCCACACGGCGTTATGAATCCAGACATTTATCACAGTCATGTTTGCCTGATGTAGTTCATCAAAAAAACTAAATCTAAATCATATCTAATCTTGATATGTTACTCAAAGCTCTGTTAACACTTCTGTTCAACCATGAGGCAGATACGTAGACGGAATGAAAAAAACATCATGCAATGAATGAAGTGATGTAGAATAAATTAAAAAGACTGATTTCAGTGCTCAGTCTGATTTCGTCTGGCTAGAAATATATTCAGCAAATCGCTGACTTGGAATTACTGTATAGTTTTTTTATCAAACCTTTTTTTCTGAAAATATGTTATAAGGTTAACAAAAAATACATGATGTTAATGACGGAGAATACCAATATGACAATATCAAAATTGACAAAAATGTCAGATAAATCATTTTTAAGGCGACAATATTCTAACACACTAAAAACGGGTGTTGAAATCAACACAATCTGTATTATTTCTGAGACAACATTTATTTTTCTTAACGCTTCTTAACGTCTCTTTCATTTATTTAACACAAAATTGTCACAAAATGCCACATAACTTTTGTTTAAGGATGTTAGTTTTCATGAATGATTTATAATTACCAACATTTGAATGTAAATACTGTCAAAAAAATTCTAAATACATTGTAATAAAATTCAGCATTATCTTGTAGAAAAGCCGCTTTGGATGATGCTGGTCCAGAAGAACTTCCTGTATCAGTTTTTAACACGACACAGACAACAAAACATTTATAAACAAATCAAATGTTATAATTCATATATTTAAGATTTAGTTATGTGTAAGATTTAAAAATAAACACACGAAACCGGAAGTACCCTGGACCAGTGTATACATCTCTTGCGAAGTGGTCTTTAATTCAGCCCTTCCATCATAACATGAATACAGAAGTAAATTTGCCTCAATTGGATTGAAAGATACAGTATTTAACCCATTCAAATACTCCAGAGCTGTCTCCTACAGACTCTCTGAGGAATGGGGCAGCCGCAGATCTATTCCGACTCATTTCGTTTTTACACATTCTTTCTGTTCATTATTCTGCCTCTGACAGCTCCGAACAATCTAGATCAAGGGAGGAGTTTCATGTGTTTTGGTTGTGGGAGGCAATCACATGGAACAAATGGAATGGTTTTGTCATGGCTGCACAGTTACTCGAGGCGTAAATACAGTGAAATAATGCGCAAAAGATGCATTTCACAAAAACCTGCCACTTCTGTCTCCCATGGCTTAAGAAGCTGTAAGAGGAACATTGTTGTAAGAACTAGGTAGACTGTTACCTGGAATAAAAAAAGCTTCTCTATTTGATGTTAATGTAGTTTGCTAAAGTCTATTGAAGATATAAAGAATGGATTTTCATAGTTCAGGATCTATTTTGCACACTATTTGAGGAAAAAGAACATTGAATTTGCCAGTTAACAGATCTGGTTATTCTATCACCATAAGCTAAATGATCATTTTAAATCTTAATTTAAATAATTCAACATTTTATTATTGGGTCAATGAACAAACTCAATTTGGATTCTACTGAGAAAACAGGTACATTTACAGTTATTCATTTGGCAGACGCTTATATCCAAAGCGACTTACAATTGAAGAAAAGTGCCAGTATTCACGGGAAGTGCCAGTAATACAATGTTTCAGATACACAGAGTTCTGGTAGATTCAGGTTGTCGTCCTTTCAGCCTGAATGTTTTGAAAGGCATTAACAAGCTAAACTTACATTTCCCATGAATGAATGGGTACATATTTACCATGTTTACCGGCCCACAGGGTCTCAATGATTATAATCATTATAATGAAATGGGTGAAAAACAGTCATCGTATTGATTTGTGGTTCAATGCACTACCTGCCTGCCCAAGACAATTATGCATATCAAAATGAACATTTCCCATCCATGGAAGCTTTGAAAATGTATCACCGATGTTACATCAAGTAAGATCCCATCTGTTTCGCTGGAGTATTCATTCTTTTTTTGAAGACATCCAACAGGAATGAGTATCTTATATCAGCCATCAGGATTTGTGATTCACAAAAATTCACATTCTTTCTACAAACCCCACACTGCAGCCTAACACCGCACACTTCACACAAGCTCTCTGTCTGTCTCAGGTTGGGAAGATTCGCAAGACGGCAGCTCGTAAAAGGGAATATCATGTTCTATTTATGGTCATTGCCACTGTGGTGTGCTACCTACTGTGCTGGATGCCATACGGCGTCGTGGCCATGATGGCTACATTCGGCCGGCCGGGAATCATCTCACCCGTTGCCAGCGTGGTGCCCTCTCTCCTCGCCAAGAGCAGCACAGTCATTAACCCGCTAATATACATCCTCATGAACAAACAGGTAACATTTCCTTAAAGCTGTTTCGTGTAAGTTTTGTCTCTTTATTGCCATCTTTGACTTGAATGCTTTTTATAGACCGCTTCAGCGGCGACAACAAATGTTATGTTGCCAAAAATTAAGTTCCAGTAGCCCCATGCAAAGAATCAATAACTATGGAGTAATATTTATTTAATTTAATACAATTAATATACAATTTCATATATTTATATTATATCTATCCATCCATCCATCCATCCATCTATCTATCTATCTATCTATCTATCTATATATATATATATATATATATATATATATATATATATATATAACATCATTATTTAATGTTAACATTATACATTATGAAATAATATTAATCTAAATTAAATATAAAATAAATTAGATTAGATTATAAACAAACACTGACCGGAAGTTAACTTCGGGCCAGGCGTGTGCCCGATAAAACTTGCTTGATTTTTTTTATCGTTAAAGTTACAGATAAACTACTGTCGTCTTGCCCGATGGCCCAATGATGCAGACTCACCTTCATACTATACTGTAGTTAAGCTGATAATGAAAGATAAAACATAGATAAAGATCTAACATTACGCAAAAACATTTGTTGAAACGTTATAAAAAAAAACACTTGAAAGAGAAGAAATTTGACCCAATCACAAACTTACAAGTCAACGGTCAAGGTTTTATTTCAGTGGTGAAAGGAATACACTTAAATACATTTAGCAGGTAAAAAATTAATTCAGTTACAAATGCATATTAACACATGGAGAAATACAAATGATAAAACATCCAATGGCTTTTAAATGTGTTAGTCTAAAGAGCAACTCCCACACACATTTTCACAGATTTAACAAACCAGGAAAAACATGAAAAGGCTATGTGGTTCAGAGCTACTGAAAGTATATTTAAAAAAGGAAATGTAGGGAAAGAAAAAGAAATGCAGATATATGAAAGAAAATGTGCTGAAATGTACGGTAAAGAAAGTTGGCACAGATGCACAGCACCACAGATACAGTACCATTCACATTCTCACACTACACATTTGGCACAGTTCTCAGGAATCTACTGTGCATTTATGACACTGTATTGAAGTTTATCAGCAAAATCACCAGAAATTCCTTTTAACTCCAATAGGCATAAACCATTTCAAAGACACCAAACTCCATTACAAGCAAAAGATTCAATCCTCCATGACTGGAATGGTAATATATTTACCATAAATACTAACAAGCCCTGCTTTACATCACATGCTCTGTGCACTATAATGTACATTTCTTGCTGCCTTCAAGATCCCCCCAGCCCCAGTGGCCCAAACCACAAAATAGTCACATCCCCAATGACATTTTAATACAACTTTAAAAATTATATTCTGTCTGTTACCTTTTGATAAAGGCTCATGAAAAGACATTCCCATGAAAATTTGGCTGACACAGGTCGAAAAACATATCCCCCTGCCCTCAGTACACTGAGCTCCAGTGCTATTGCAGGGGACACGGGTTCGAGTCTGGCTCACAACGTTTTTTCCTCCCATTCCCATTGCTTTTTCCAATCATTTTCGCTCTGCTCTCCTGTACCCTCAATAAAAAGCCAGTCAATAAAGTGGCAACGAGGCCAAAGACAATTATCTGAACCTCTCAGACTCTGAGTCATAACGTATAAATGAAGGCCTGAAACCCACACACAGGCCAGACTGAGCAACCAGCAAATCACCTTTAGAAGACACACCGTATGTTCAGTATTATGTAATGATAGTTGCTTCAAGCCCCTTACATTAAATTCAATCTTACATGTTAAGCTTCCCACAGTAAACAAAATGTCTTAAATCCCCCAACATGGGGAAACTTGCTAGAGCGAAGTTCAAATATTAGCTTTACACAACTCAGCTTATCATAGGCCTACAAGGACGATGAAATGTTTCACCCTGGTCGAGAGTATCATAAGCTCCTGAGGGAAAGAACCGAATATTGTTTTACTTCTACACTATACACAAGCAGTCAAACTACAGCTCGACTACAGAAAATGACAATCAGCTTGTGAATGCTTTTCAGTGGAACACATTGAAACAATGCACACAAGTAAATGTACCGTTAATTTCAACATCCGTGAAAAAACACAAAGTGGAACGATTGAAATAAACAGCTGTACATAGAAGACAACGCAGGGATGCGTCGCCAGTCATTCGCTTTAAAGAAAACTCCTGCGAGAGCTGAGAAACCGATTTCAGTGTTTACAGGACATTAAAAAAGACCAGGCTACCTCGGTTTACATGAAACAAACACCACACCTGTACTTGTTTTATTGCCAAGCAGCAGTTTTAAAGTCCCCGATTAAACAAGAAACAAGCAATCCTTATTCAGAATGATTCCACGTAAAAATATCACAATTGAGAATGAACACTCATCCTTTTTTAAGTTATTAACATCTTGTTCAATAAGAGGACTGTACAATGTAAGCAAAATCTGCTTTTGTTATTAAAAATGGAGGAACGTTTAAGCAGAGTAGAAAGAAAACCATCGACTACTCTGTTCCTCTACCACAGTTCAGCGAGAAGTTCTGGAAGCGCAAACAATTTGTTTTAAAGGCATGTCAATGTGGGACAATGTCTATTACAGCAGGAAAAAAAGATCGCGTTTCCAAAAAAATACACAAACATATGGCAAACAGGTTGAAATTTCCAAAAGGCTATAACAAAAGTAGGAAGGTGCCCATGTCAATGTGTTCTTGTGTCGATTTCAGTGTGCACGACTTCTAATAGTTTTAATGCAAATTTAAAAAATCCCCAAAACTGTTTTCTAATGGCTTTTAAAACCACAAAGATCACGTCCAAAGATCTATAAAAAGCTTCTCATTACACCTCTATTGCTATTTTAACCATCTTTATTCAAGCATAGGCTCAGGAAATGCAATTGTAAGTGCCCTACAGCAGGTGGTTTTGGTCCGCAGAACACCATCTCTAGTCTATAAACACGGTCCGGACCGCTGGCAAGTCTCTGCGCAGTCCTGCGGTGGTCTGCAGATGTCCTCTGCTTTACAAAAAGAAAGACGTTTTTTGTGTCTCTGCGCTCAGGGCTCACAGTGGACCTTCTTGAAACCGTGGAGCGTTACTTTGCCTTTCTTTTTGAGATCGGTCTCAGAGCCTGTGTTCATGCGCTGGATGAGCATCTTCTCATACAGCAGGGGGTGGTACGCGCCCAGAGTGCAGGCCGCGTCATAGTATCGCTCGTGATAGTGGCACAGGTCGGTCTGTCGTAGTGAAGGAATGTATTCGTACACGTGGACCTCTTCACATAAAGACATCATCATTAGGATACCTGAAACACAAACAAAACAGGAGATCACCAAACCGGGCCTTGTGTGTCCTTGTTAAAGACATGGCAAACTATCAGTCATAGTAGTATACATATAACGAATTTTGCTAAACAAACAACTTAATTTAAGCAATTTTTGCGCACATTTGCTATATTAACATTTTCAGAATTCCATCCATTCACTGTTATAAGGTAGGGGGCACCGTAGCACATCATGTATGAAGATCATTTATCATTCATAGACCTTTTTTCTTCATTTTTTACATTTATTATATCTTATCCACATGCTTTGAGAAGTGAATTTAGGTTTTTCGGTGTAAAGGCCATGTTCTTTTTCATATATACAATTTTATTATCAGCTTTTTGTAACAAAGTTGTATTCAGTTAAAACTTATCCACATGACTTGAGAAGTGTTGATTTAAAAACTTTGAAAAGACCATTTGAGCCAAAGAAATCCCATTTCATTTTAGGCACTGTACTTTTTTCATCAATTTAATTTGCCATATTCTCAAAACTTCCTCAGCTTTTTATTCACCGTTTTGTATTTGATCAAACTTATCCACATGATTTGAGAAGTGTTAATTAAAAACACGAATTTGGGCTCTGTTCTTTTTTCATATATTCAATTTTGCATGTTCTCAAAGCTTTATAGAACCCATATTACTTAATTATACGAATACAATAAAACATGCTTGTGCTAACTTGCAACGTAAAAAAAAACATCGGTGGGAACAATTTAATTGAAAAGCCTCTCATTTATATTATTGAAAGAAGAATTTTACTGCCCAGAGAAAGAAGTTGCTTGAGGACGTGTTTACTCTAAGCATTTAACCTCCATAACCCTCCTTTATTCTAAAAATATATCCACAGCATTAGAAAACAATATCAGATGCTTTTTGTTTTCCATATAAAATAAGATTTCCCCCATTAAACGTTAGGGTGAAAAATAAAAAGAATGGGTGACATCAGAAGAAAAAACATGTTTGTTTTAAGGGTGGAGCAAGCTAATGCGTTTTGATCACAAAATCATTTTCTTTCTCAACAGTTCTACAAATGCTTCCAACTCTTGTTCTGCTGTCAGAAGGTGTCGGTGCAGAACGGTCACTCCCTTATGCCATCAAAGACCACAGTCATTCAGCTCCACCGCAGAGTCTACAGCAACACCGTAGCTTGCACCGCACAGATCTCCACTGGAATCCACAATTATGAGTGCAGCACTCCTCTGACAGCGAGAACAAACCCACCACAGATCACCACCTGAGCCCAGCAATCCTGCTCCAAAACACTCGCCGCTGTCTACTGCATATACTCTGACCTCTGCCATGATGTTGAAATCTCATCACATTATGTGGACACCGTGAATTATTGTCAAACCTACTGCGCTTTACTGACTGTAGCAGTTAAATCTTATTCTGTTGTGTGTTTGTTCATGAATGTGTCTTGTTTTGTCATTGTTCAGTAATTCACTGTCAACCTTTTATTTACACGGTTTATCTTTACTGTGCTTCTTTCTTCCCTATGAGTTGGATTTGCATGGAACACAAACTGAGAAAATGTGTATCCAAGTTAAAGCGTCTAGCAATGTAACAATGCAACAATGTAAGTGACTAAATGACAGATATAAAGCAATAAGCCAGAGAAAGTCATGGTTTACAGTGATGTGTTACATAAATAAAATGTAACGATATTAATTAAAAAATTATATCGCTCCACCACACATCGCATTTCCCCTGAAACGGAAACAACAAAGAGGTTGCCAAGCAACACAGACATAGCAACCGACAGTGGCACAGTCATATATATACAGTGAGGGATATATATATATAAATATATATTTATATTTGATCCCCTTCTGATTTTGTAGGTTTGCCTGCTTACAAAGAAATGAGGGGTCTATACTTTTTATGGTAGGATATAAAAAATAATCATGGTAAAAATATTATATAAAGGTTATAAATTGATTTGTATTTCAGTCAGTGAAATAAGTATTTGATCCCCGAGCTTAACATAACTGTGTACTTTGTGGAAAAACACTTGTTGGCAAGCACAGAGGTCAGACATTTCTGATAGTTGGTCACCTGGTTTGCACATACATTTAATCCACTCCTCTGTGAATCTTTAAGGTTTCTCGGGTGTCGCTCAGCAAATTGGAGTTTTAGCCTCCATCACAGATTTGCTATAGGACTAGGGTCAAGAGACTGGCTAGGACATCTTCTCCTTAAGCCACTCTTTTGATGTCTTGGCAATATGTTTTGGGTCTTTGAAGATGTGTTGTGGATGGCCCGTTAACATGACAGTGATCTAGTTAAGGGGAGGAGGTTCTTGTTTAGGTTCGACAGTACACTGGTCCGTCCCTCAGCCCCTCAATACGATGAAGTCATCCGCTACCCGAGCAGAGAAAAAGCCCTAAAGCACAATGTTTCCAACACGCCTTCTCTGTAGGGATGGTGTTCTTGGGGTCATAGTAAGCATTTCTCTCTCTCCAAAAACAGGAGTCAATTTTGGTCTCGCAGCACTTTGCCCAAAGCCTTTTCTGAATCATTTTGATGTTCATTGTCAAACTGCAGACGAGCCATGCGGGCCTTCTTGGGCAGGAGGATTTCAATCTATTGTTGCATAGCGAGTTACCAATGGTTTGCTTGCTAACTGTGGTCCCAACTGTCCAGTTAACAAGCTTCTTCCATGTACTTCTGATCTTTAACCTTTGATCATGATCTTCTTTTACCCATTGGGGAAATCTTGCAGGGAGCTCCAGACCAAGAGCAATTGATAGTTATTTTGTATTTCTTATTTCCAAATAATCGCACCAACAGTTGTCTCATTCTCACCAAGCTTCTGTCTGTAGCCTATTCAAGGTTTGTGCAGGTCTACAATCTTGTCCTTGACATCCTTTGACACCTATTTGGTCTTGACCATGGTGGTGGAGAGTTTGAAACGGAAGAGACAGATTCTGTTGGCAGGCATCTTTTTATATACATAACAAGCACACTTTGGCGTACTTTCTTAAAGTGACAGGACCAATCTGTGGTCCATATAGGTACATGACCTGTCTGTGGAGGATGGGGGATCAAAAACTTATTTCACTGACTGAAATGCAAATCAATTTATAACCTTTATATATATTTTTCCCAGATTTTTAAATAAACCTACCATAAAAATGATAAACCCTTCATTTCTTTGGAAGTAGGCAAACTTACAAGATCAGCAGTGGATCAAATGATTATTTCCTTCACTGTATAAAACTAGATGCCTTATTTAAGCACTCCAGACATGTATGTGTCCACCATATTGGAACAGTCCACATACATCACACACTGTTTGCTAAAACAAACCACAGCAACAGTTTTAAATAAGCCCAATTTTAGAGTACAACCACAGACCGGCAAGCTCCGTTCCAATATGGGGGACGACCTACGTACAGCGACCCGTTGAAACAGCTGCTATTGCGTTATACAGTTATGTTCAAAATAATGTGTTTGAAAAAAGTGAGTAAAGCTCAAAATCCTTTTATTTCAATACACAAATGCATTGGGAACAATGCACATTCTATTCTAAATCAAAACGTGATGAAAAATTTATTATTATCTAGTTGAAACACACATTTCAAGGGCATATCCTCTTCGGCATGTACTCAAACTGATCCATGAACTGATCCATTTTCACAGCCTACTGTGGCTTGTATTCAGTGTGTGTGTGTGGGGGGGTCTTCTGACAAACTGACTACGACCCCTAGACGCAAAAAGAACAAATTTGGTTCATCACTCCACAAAATATTACACCATTTCTCTTTAGGTCAGTCTATGTGTTCTTTTGCAAATTGTAACCTCTTCAGCACATGTTGTTTTTTCAACAATGGGACTTTGTGACATCAGACTTTCTTTGGTCACCCTGGAGCTGATCATTGGCTGAGTCTTTGCCATTTTGGCCATTCTTCGATTCATTTGAATGGTAGTTTTCAGTTTTGGTTGCCATTTTAAAGCACTTGATATCATTTTAGCTGAGCAGCCAAAATGTTATATGTTTTTCCATATCTAATGATTTTTTTAAATCAAAGTGGGCTGTCTTCTGAACAATGTCTGGAACGACCCATTTTACTCCGATTTTCAGAGAGAAACATTTGTTGACTTCATCCTTAAATGAGGGCCACTTGTTTTCACAGAATGATTTATAATTTTGAGTCATATGTCATGGATCAAACTTTTTGTAGTAAATGTTACATTTAAAGCAAATTCATGTGTGACTGTATTGGGGCAACAAATGTAGCTTTTTTTAACACAATCACAATGGTTGTGTTTATTTGCTAGAAAAAAACTATTTTTAAAATAATTGCAACAAGAGTTGTGCGACAAACTTGATTTGTTCCAACATTTGTCAGTTGTGTTTTATTTGTTTGAGCCATTACAGTAAAGAACTTTTCTGGATACAGTAAACATCTACACTGCCGTTTATTTCAGTGGACCGCTGTGAAGTCAACAGTATTTCAGCTACAGTGCAGAAAGTAAAAAAACTGTCTCCAGAGGGAAAAGTGTTCATTTCAAAAGACAGACCACCTAATGCATTATACATTGATTTCACTTGGGACCGAGTGCAGTAAATTCTCCACAGACTTCCAAGAGAACAAAAGAAGATTTCCATTTGAAACTTCAATATTCCGTAAAGAAACTGCTCATCAATAATCAAGCTCAAAGGAAAAGATTGATTGTGTATGAAGAAGTGCCAAACATGCGAAGAGGACAATGTGAGCATTTGTGTGTCTGATCGTGTCTATTTGTAATAGTACAAAAACAAACCTTTTCTAATTGTCGTAACAATAATAATATTTGTCGATTTGTTACAATATTTGTTCTGCCAATTGTTGTTCTAAGTGCAAATGAAGAGTCTGGTTCCAAAGTGAGATGTTTAAAAATACTGTTGTTTATTGTCCATTCCAGTTAATATAAATCAAACTGCAGTTGGTTTGTTTATAATAACAACTCAAAAAATACAGTTTACTAACACAATAAAAACATGTTAACATTTACAAAATAAAAAAAACGAGTGATCTCATTTTGGAAGCAAACTCTTCAAATAATCTACAGAAATTGATCTCAACAGTATTATCCGTACAAAATTGTGCTTGTTATAAATAGGGAAGACATATATACCTCTTATACAGTTGTGATTTCTCTGCCGTTTTGTATGACATGTCATCATTGCACAGTTTATGGAACTGAAAAGTCATTTTAAAACACGACAACTCTCACTGTAGAAAACAACCAGACTATTCCAAATCGCAACTCATAATCTCTACACAAACGTGACCTCTGTTTCCATGGTAATATCTAGCGTATCATAGAAACGGGGTTCATATTTGTAAAGTCTATTTGACTAGCGATACGCTGGGATATCAGACACCTGTTCAAAAAGGGCCGTAGCCACAGAGGATTATTCTCAATCCTGAAGCAATGTTAGCAAAGTAACATAAGTAATATGAGTAACATAAATGCTGCTGGAAGACACGAAGTCGAGGAAATGTGGCCATATTTAATCATTCATGCAGTAAAATTTTTTTGATTTATAATCAGATATTCCAATATAAATAAAAACATATATTCCGTATGATATGTACGTATATTAGCCTACATCATTGCAGTCATTATTCACTGATAATTGTCTCCCCTGACAAAGCTTGGAAAACAATCTTACATTTTTGGTTCAAATCAGTCGCTGAGCATATAAAACGCCATTTTCAAAACAACTTTTCTCTGAATTTAATATTTACAAGTATGTGTTTAGGTAGAATTCATATTTTTGTTTCATTCTGTGAACAACTAACAATCTTTCTCTCTAATGTCATTTGAAATTTCTATTGGCAGAAAATGAAAACCGGAGAAACAGGTTAAAATAACAGGAACACATATGTATTCTTTCAGACCTCAAATACCGCAAAGAAAACAAGTTCATATCGGCTTTTTTACTAAATACAAGTACAAATACTAGTGTTGTATTGCTTAAAAGTTCATGTGTCTTGTCATCCTGTCAGTCTTTCACATTGCTGTTGGATGACTTTGTCACTCCTGAGGTTTGATTTAGGTGAAATTCAACACACACTGGATTCGAATATCCACAATACATCTAAAAATTCTGATGAAATGAAAATTTGGAATGGTCGATACCTCTTTCTACTTCAACCTTTTTTTAAGTTACATCAACTGTCCGCTTCCCAAAATTGAAAATCAACTCCATCAGATGTACTTAAAGCTAAAGGCAGCATAAGGAATAAAGAAAAACAGTTATACTCTGTATTTTTTAGCTAAGGTTAGGATGATTTTGTCAGTGGTCAATATGTCAGATTTTCCTGGGCTCTATAGCTCCATTTTGAAATGAAAACCCTGAGTGTCTGCTACCGCTACCCCCCTCAACCACCAAACAAATCAGTTGTTTAGACACAGTCATGTTAGAATTCAATTTGGGGGCACTATTGCTGCAAATGTGTTGCATGCGTGTATATGCATGTCTTACCTATGAACCCTGAGGAGGGCGGGTTGGGCTGAATGTCCTCCAGATTGTTCGCCTGGATCACATCCCATAACTGCCAGATGTACTTAGGGTGGAGGATATAGAAAGGCTGAGTTGGAAAGTGAGTCCTGTGCTCCCTATATGGTGCGAACAGGTTGTAATCTGGATTGGAGTACCACTACAAAAGAACACAACAAAAATGAGTCGATGAGCAACATAATTCTTTAAGAACCACTAAAATATGACTCTAGACCAGTGGTTCTCATACTGAGGGCCGTGACCCCTGGGGGGCCCCAAGATGGATTTTGTGCTATTTTATGAATTGTAGAAGTGTATCATATATTTCGTGCAAACAAACATCAGAAACATAAAACCGCCAACCAAACGAATTGATTTGGGGGGCGCAAAACAATGCACACTACACAAAGGGGCCTTATAACCAAAACATTTAGAACCACTGCTCTAGACCATTTACCTTAGCTGTCAGTACTGGTCCCTTACGATGACAAATTGTAGATAAGGAAATGGCTTTCTAGAGATTTGTAGGCGAATAAAACCATGAAATTTATGAGTTTCTCCATTACTCCACTTCTCCATTAGCAACTAGACCGCATTAGGCAAATTTGGACCCTATTTTGAGGCTTCCCCTTTCCTCAGTCACATCACACTCTCTAAATATAGGTCTTATAACATTTCTGTCCTTCTAGTCAGCCATTGCATAATTCATTACTTAGCTGCTCGAGTGTAGAGGAGCATGCAGGTCCTGGTAGGGTTTAACTACACCACTACTCATCTTCAATAGACACCAAAAGAAATGTTTAAGTCTGCATGAAACTGAATTTTAGACATACATCTGAGTGAAAAGGAATGAAGAAAGTGGAATGAAGAAAAATGTAGGGCGGGACTCGATTACGTCCTTTGGACAGTTTGTGGTTGGAAGCCTGGCTAATAGACGGTCAGTATAGTCCATCCCCAGGCCGAGACATAGTTCATTGGAAAAGAAATGTCATTTGGGGGAGGGGAAGCTCATCTATTTGATGAAAGATTATGAGGACACATTAATAAAATAAAAGTGTAGTAATACAAATAAGATGTTCATGCAAATTCCGTTCCAATTTTTTTAAATAATTTTAACAAATCAACCTAAATACTGACAAATAGTTTATATATTTTGTTTAACATAACATAAGATTTTATTTCGGTCCTCAGACTCCTCACAGATAATCACTCATAAAAATAAAGCTATACATAATAACCGAAAAAGGTGTAGGCTGAAGCCTCTGCTTATTAAGCCTACCCTTTATACATCATTATCAATCAATTTAGCACAATACTTCCACAGGTATTAATTAATACAAGACAAGCCAAAAAAAAAAGTACTAAGTACATAAAGAAAAACGTCATACACATTGAATTAAATAATTATTTACCACCTTATTTTTAAACATTTTCTTGAATTTATAAAGTGAATTACACAATTTTAGATCCTTATGCAAATTATTCCGTAGATTTACCCCTTTGACAGTTATGCATCTATTTTTTGTATTAGTTCTTGCCCTTATTTTTTATATGCATTCCTCTTAGTTTATACTGGCTTTCTCTTATTTCAAACAGCCTCTGGATACAGTTTGGAAGCAAATTATAATAAACCTTATACATTGTCTGTACAGTATAGAAATTTACTAAATCATCAAATTTTAAAGCTTTTAAATTACTAAACAATTGATTTGTTGGTTCGTGATAGTCAACGTGTTTTATAATCCTTATTGCTCTTTTTTGTAACATAAATATTGGATTTATATTGGTTTTATATGTATGTCCCCAAACCTCCACACCCAAACCTCCTTCTGTATTCAGAAGCTGTTCCAAATTTTTCCCTGAACAATATATGTTTGTGTCATCAGCAAACAAAACCATTTTTAATATTTTCGACACTACAAATATCATTTATATACAGTACAAACATTAAGGGGCCTTTATTTTTGTATATTTTATAATTATTTTCAGCTTGTTTTGTCCTTGTTGCAATATATTTCCTATATCATGCATTCTTCCTTTTACACGCCTTCTCTATTCCATTTGTAATCCATGGTTTATCCAGATTTTTGCGCTTCCTTACAAACTTCTTGAAAAAACTATGTTTTTCATATTTTTCAATCAGTATGGTTAAGAAAGCATCATAGGCTCTATTAGGATCTTAATTTACATAAACCTCACTCCCATTATGTTTCTTTAAATCCTCCCCAAGGGCGGCAATGGCTTCTGGTGTTCTATGTCCAATCATTTTAACATTGTTTGTCCTATTTACATTTGGTTTTGTAAAAAATCTTTGAAAGATCGCAAAAACTGGAAGATGATCAGTCATATCATTTATAAATAATCCGCCTACAATTTTCCCTTCAATTTCATTTGTATATTGTCAATTAGTGTAGCAGTGTCAGATGTTATTCTACTTGGTTTTGTAATCACCGAAAATATACCTTTACTATACATTGTGTCTATAAAGTCTGATGTTCTCTTATGTCCATTTGGATTTAACAAATCAATGTTAAAATCTCCACATATAATTTGTAACTTGTTCTCATTCCATTTATTTTACACACCTACTAATTTATTCATAAATGTATCAACACATGTTCCTGGTGTTCTGTACACACAACTAATAATTATATTTTTAGATCTTTCAATGTCAATCCCTATGGTTAAGCATTCCAAAATGTTTTCTATAGTCCATGACATACTTTTCATCAAACTACATTTTAGCGCTGTATCAACATATAAAGCAACTCCTCCTCCTTTTTTGTTAACTCTATTAATCGTAAACAAATGATATCCATCCAATTCCACATCTTGTGGTTTCTCATTATCAAGCCAAATCTCTGACACCGCAATCACATCAAATGTATTAAACTGGCACAAAAAATCCTTAATTTGTACAAAGTTTTGGAGAGACTTCTACTATTAAAATGTATTATTGATAATGCCCCTTCCATTTCCACATTTCTCTTAAATTGTTCTTCTGTATAGCAGTGGATGTACATATTTTTACTTTCAAAAAACTTGATTACTTGATTTTCCAGCGTTTGTAGTTCCTCTGGCGGGGAATTTTCAACAACTTTGTCTCTGGCCACTGTGCTGGCATACGTTCAGTGTTTTGTTTCCAATCCGCTTATAATTAAATTATCCATCCTTGTGAATTGTTCCAAATCGTCAATCCTTCTCTCTAGTCCTTCAATTCTCTTGTCTTTCTCTTTCACAAGGTTCTTCAGTTGTTTAACTTCATCCATCAGATCAAGTAGCATAGCTTGTAGTTTAGCAACTTTGCTCAATTCATCCGACATGAAGTTTAGAGGTTTCCTAATCTCCTCCAACTCTTCCTCAACTACGCTACTGATTTTCTTCTGTGGCATTTTTGTTTCGCTTTTAGTTCCGTTTCAGTATAAATCAGCAATATCTATTTTGTTTTGTTTAATTATTGTCACTTTGTTCTATCTGAAGTAACTGCATGCCACAAGGAGCCGCCATCTTGGACCAAACTGATTGTATGAATGTGTGAGTGGGAGAGTGTTGATTGAGCTGCTAGATGATGTTTCAGAGCCCACGGCATTCATGTGTTTCTGTACTGATTAGGGCACTGCATAGCTGGTGTTCTGGTGGAGGGAAGAATTTGAAATAATCCTATGAAAATAATCCTTTAAAGTATTCTGTTATTTCATGTTAATCTGTTTAAATCCAAATGTTTTGGTTCTCGGGAGGAGACGCGCGTGTCTTTGGCGTCCCATGTTGCTGTGGAAATAGTGCCACCATGAGGACTTCATATTTAAACAATATTTGCTTTACAGAAAGAAAACAAAGCAAAAGAAATGGTCAAATACAGTACAGTACATGATATAGAAAGACTAAGATCATTCTAATAAAGCTATGTTAAAGGAATTTAAAGAACTCCGTGCTAAACTAATATCAGCAGTCTCCCCGTGAGCAAGTCAACATGGCCCAGGGGCGAGTGTCCAAAACTCCAATGATGAATAAATGGAGACAAAAAATTTAAATTTACATTGGAGCTCACACTCTAAATCAAATCAAACGCTAGACAAAACAGGCTTTCTGGCATAATCTTGTGTGGTTTTGTTCATTCAAGCAGTGGTACGCTGTCTGACAGAGATTCACTGACGCAGCCTTTAGCCCGTGACTGTATACACCAGACTGGACCGTTGTCAGGTTGCGTTGCGCTGCATCCCACAGCTAGAAGCTTAAATGCTTTAAAGGCCTTTACACGAATAAGAGCGTGAATGTAACGCTAGACAAAGGATGACAAAATAAACAGATGCTGCGTTTATTGCGTTACAAATTTTTCATTTTTGCGTTAAATCTCTAGAGGAACAAACGTTTATGGTGTCTGACACCATAATTTGGAGAAATGAAATTGCTAGAAAATAAAAGGTACTTTATGACCCTTGTGATAATTCCCCCCCCCTCCTCTTTAGACAGCCTAGCACTCTTACTGGCTTCCGAGTGGTCTTTCCAGTTTTCAAAGACCACCTGAAAATGTAAAAACGCACAATCCAAAGATTTACATCACACTTGACAACACCACATCAAGGACGTGCAAATTAAGAGTTTGGTTCCACGATGAGATCACTTTTACAAAAAAGATTCAATGTTTTGATTGTGTTTAATTGTGTTAGTTGGCTTTATTTTTATTGTTATGGCCTAAATAAAAACAAACCTACTGCAATTTGATATATAACAGAAACTGAGTTATCCTATTTTGGAACCAAACTCTTTATTATTCTCAAAGGTGTTGGAAACAATTTAGTTAGGAACCTACAATGGTTCTCTCAGATGAAAACCTATTTTACTTATGAATGCCCCATTTCATGTCTACAACAACGACAGCAGGGCATGATGGGACTGGAAACACAAAAGATGAGGCAAGGAAACACAAAACGGATCGAAATCTTTTATAGTAGTCCTACGCAATCCTTTTTTCCTGGTACTCAATTAAATTGGAGCAAAATCATTAATCCCAGGCAAATGAGCATAACCTTTCAGTGTGCTCCACACATATGCCACAGTGCTCATCTTTATTGCAAATGTGCCACATCCCCTGCTTCCTCTGTACGTGTGTTCAGAAATATAAATGAATGTGGCCATCCTTGAACAATCTCAGAAATGTGCACGTGTTAAAGGGATTCTGTCATCATTTCCTCCCCTCGTGTAATTTCATACCTGTATAAATGACCTTGCTCTGATGAACCAAAATAAAGACATTCAGAAGAATGGGTAACACTTTAGTACAGGGGGCAATTCTCACTATTATCTAGCTGTTATTAGCATGCCTATTATTGGCATATTGGCTGTTTATTAGTACTTATAATGCATTTATTCTGCATGCCCGTACTCTACAACCCTAATCCTACCCAATACCTGAACCTTACAACTACCTTATTAACTATTAATAAGCAACACATTACGAGTTTATTGCGGAAAAGTCACTGTTAATGGTTTGTTAATACCGAAGAATGTTAGCAAATTTCAGTTCTGGGACATGACTGACTACAATAGTACGAACAATTTTATGGTAGCCAAAGCTGCCCCAGAACTGTTTGTTTTCCCAAATTCTTCAAAATATCCCATTTTGCATTCAACAGAATTAATTAACATAAATAAGTTTGGATCCAAAATTAGGATCCATTTTCATCATGTATCATTTTTTGTTTATTATGGCTTAAATCAAAACACATCAGCTGCAGTTTGGTTGACATTAATTGGAATGCACACTAAAAAAAGATTGTTGACATTTTTAACCGAACTCTTCAAATATACAATATGTATTTTACACTAGGGTAGCGATTGATGTCCCAGAACTGAATTGCTAACATTCTTCAAAATATCTTTCTCTGTGATCATTGGAACAAATCAATTTATACAGATTTGAAACCTGGGGTTGAGTAAATGATGACAGAATTTTCATTTTTGGGTGAACTTTCCGTTTAAAATTAATCTCAGTTCACCATTGCATACATCAAAATACTGTAGATGATTTACAGACAAAACAGATGAAATCTGTGTATTGGGTACATACTTTGTACAAGTCGAGGGTGTATGGCGCTGGGTCCCAGGCAACAAGTGTTACATTCTTATACAATGAGCTTATGTTGAATTGATGCTTGGGATTAGCCAGAATCTGCACAGAAAACAGAGGACATGTTAGTTACACTGAAACAAGAAATAAATAATCTATTACAGTCTTAACGGTGCATCTGAACAAGCTATGTTCTGATTGGCTGCTTTTATAGTGTGATTTTGGAGCAATGAGATTTAACCGTGAGAAGAGCTACCAGGTGCATTGCCACAAAAATGAAGCAACGTCTTTTGAAATTTCTGGTTAGGACAGCGTAAGGTTCACGATAAGATGATCCATGCTAAACATTGTTTTTTTTAAACTTGTATATAAAGGACGAAAAGCATGCCAAAAATGTGAAAACAAACACCTCGTGTTCCATCAAATAGGTTTAGCAAATAACATTTTAACATGAATAACATATTTTTCATTTGCTTGAATTGTTGTTGCTTTAGGAGGCACTTCAACTAGGGTTGTCAAGGTACCATAAACATATCTTACGTTACTATACCTTGTGAAATATCACGATACCAAGTAGTATTGTCATGTTCATAATTTAAAGCTACAAAATAGACCAAAATGCCTTAATGCACAGATCTAAATATTTGCAGTATTAACACGTTTTAGCAAATACTGTACTATAATATTTACTACATGAAAATGTCTAGTAATTTTAGCAACGCTTACTGTAAGATAACTACTAAAGACATGTATTTTAACATTGGAACTGATTCAATGTGCGACAAATTGCATTCATAGTAATGCTTATAAAATAAAATGTTAGGCTAGCTTTAAATGCAACTAAAACGGCCAGTAGGTGGCTGCAATTTTTGTATGTCAGTAAATCATTCAACCAACTCGTTCATAATATCGGATTCATTCAAGAACGAAGCAAGTGTCTGGATGAATGACTCACTGAATCATTATCTCGGAGGAGTTGTTTAAAAGAACGTCAATGCAACATTACTTAAAACGCTACAATACCACAGTTTAAAAAACGGCATCGCTGGAATATTGAAGCTTCTGCATCACGATGCTACCATAGTGCTGGTACACCATCAACTTCAACAGGGTTGCCAAGTCCGTGATTTCCTCACTTAAGTCCCCATTTTTATTCCAAAAACTTTTTTCATCAAAATTATAATATAACTCTAAACCCTTTCTAAGTTTTTTTGTACGTTTATTTATAAAAACGCAAATTAGCCCCTCACAGTCAACCAAATCATATTTCGTCCGTTTCCGTGTCATATTTAGGGGCGTGGAAATGTCCCCACAGTAACAGACTGGTGTGCATTCACGAATGTGTCAAAAGTTAACAACGACGTTTATGAGTTTAGGCTGTGTAATTTTAACGCATACTGTGACTTGATTGGTTACAACATTCTTGATGTAGAGTAGATAATGTCCATTTTCAAACCATTTGGACAATGCTTGGTCAACCCTCAGCAACATTATGAAGTTCAAGGGATTTCATTCATCCGCTGTTAAACGTATAGTAAGATAATATCATTTATAAAAACAGACAATGTTAATGAATACTACTACACAGTGACTGAAGAAATTGTGTGCAATGAATAACGCCGTGAGCCCATTGGCATAGTTTTTTAACGAAGATCTGGCAATCCTGCATTCCACTTGAGTAGATCTGTTTATTTTCTACTCTTGTTTACACAGACGTGACAAACGCCCTGTCATGAAGTCAAATCAATCGTCACGTAATGATTTTAGTGTATCACACACCTCGATCATGAAACGAGTAACAAAGCGCTGATTTAATTAACCCAGCATGCATGTGTCCACCAGGACGGGATGACTGACGGCTCCACACACAGCCACGGAGTGCACAAGCCAATTGTGATGATGTTCAACGATGTGGCTAATACACAACAGAGCCTCAGTTGTACATGTGTGCAAACATCAAACATCACTCACCTGAGAGTTGATGATGCGTATGGTGGTTTTATTCCCAACATCTCTCTCATAACCGGCGGTGGGAGCTGTATTGAACCGCAGAACTGCATCATGAGAGTCTGGAATTACACAAATTGAGACTTTAATGAGGTGAAGACCAGGACTGAACTATAGTGAGAACACATCTGAAACGATGATCGAGACAAATATTCCCACACTTCACAGGAGAATAATGCAAAACAAACATGTCCTAGTAAGAGGAACAGAGGATTTAATCTTCTTTGACATGATCAAAACAACGCGAGGAGACAGCGAAATGCATTGTTCCATAATGAAGGATTGTGATGACCTCAGTCGGGACTCATTGCAACTATACTTAATAATGCACACGAGTCTACATTATAAATTCCTGGAACTGTAGGGCAGAGACCAGGAAATCAATACAATACATGTGATAAACATGTTCTTCATTTACATCCAGCAGACGCTTCACTTACAAGCAATTACAATGCGGTCAAGTTATATTTCGTCTGTAGATGAGTTCACTGGAAAATAAAGCCGCAACCTTTGGGTGGCAAACACAATACTGCTTTACCGACTGAGCTACAGACTCGCAACAAATCCTTTGTCGAAGGTTATTAAAAAGATCTCACTTTTTTAATAACTAAAAAGATGTAAAAGCGTCAGCTAAATGTTCTCAATGAAACCATCCAACCTCTCAAAAAAACATTAAGGAACCTTTTATTTCACATCAATCTGTGGTGTAAAACGACAGTGCACTCTAGTGGACGATTTGTTTACTGCAATTAAATGTGTCATTCGCATACAAATACAAAGCACACGATGAATAGACTATTTCCAGGGATGCGCTCAAAAATGATCTTAGAAACCCTGGGCAGCCCCATCCATCTCTCAGTTGACGTGCCGTTATTGGCAGCCATAAATTATGAATTTTTGTAAACTTGAGCTTGACGTTGAGCGTGTCCCCACAATTCTGACAGACACAGTAATCCCTCGAGAGAACATAAATCACACAAGGAGACAAACAGAGTAAGCGGAAGAGAAAGCAGGAAATTAGTCACAGGATGTGAAATGGCAACACAAAAGAAAGCGGTGAAAGAATATCACAAATGAATCACACAACAGGAGTGGATCTGTTCTGAGCTTATAAGACAAAATGTTTCTTTCTTGGTTACTGAATTTTTATATTAAAAACAAAGAGACAAAAGTATCAACGTTTCCATTTTGACCATGCTGTGTGTGAATTAACTGTTTAAACACTAGGTGGCACATGAGCACTGACAACTAGGACAGTACTGCAGGTAGATTTGAAGCGGATAAGACAAAAAGGTACAGCTGGGCGATAGTGATCTTCAGCTGCAATACCTGAATCAAATCTGGAAAATCCCTGCTGACAAGTACAAATATGTACGTGACAAACTACAGGCACTCTGTTGTGATTTAGACTAGTATTTTCTACTATTGTTTATAGGCCAACTCTCCGTGACTGCTATAAAACAAAGGCAAGCAGTAGTTATTATTATTGTTAAGGCTGTAAGTTAACCTTTTCTCTACAAAACACTTGTAGAGAGGTTCAAATTTTGCTAGCAAAAGTATAAATAGTCTGTTGTCATCATTAAAAAAAATATGCAAGTGCAGTTCATCATGAATAGGCGGGTAACTGACAAAATACGTTAAAGTTACATACAGATGGATAAATTAGGGCCATATAATTTGAAGATTACCTAAATTTGCTTTAATGATAGTGGTATATTTGTCCACATAAATTACAGTAGTATACAGTACTATAGTAAACTGCAGTAAAATTCTTAGATACAATAGTGTTTTTTACTTTACTATAGTAAACAGTGTTTATCACTTTACTACAAGGGCACTACGACGTTCAATAGACAAAATACTGTGGTGTACTATAGTTTTTGCTGAGTGTTCAGCACTTTTATTTTGAAAGATCTTCAAGAACAAGCTTATTGAGTTTTTGCCGATAGCTTCACTCAAACCGTAAAATGCTCGTAAAATAAACTCTCAGAGCAACTCTGGAGATGAAGTTTGTGTGTTTATATCTTCATACAGTACTGACGCAGATAAATCCTCGACCAACCCTCGTGTTGAATGTTCAACAGTGCACGTAATTCACGAAGAACAGCCCGAGGACATGTTTAAATAAAAGGATTCAGCTTTAATGTCAAGCCCTGCAGACTCATTTACACATACCAGTTAAAAAAGCAACACCTCATGAGAGCGCTCTCAGGAAAGAAAACATACACAGACAGCAGACAGAAAACAAGTTTAAGACTGACCAGTCAAAATCACTCAAAATAAGCTCATATCAGCAACCAGAATGAATTGAGGCACGGCGGTCTGATAAATTTTAAATAACTTGCAATTTGATGATCAAATTACTTGATAAAGTCTTCCTCCTGTGGTTTTGAACAACGTTTATCAGCTTTTCTCTTTTTTACTGTATCCAATGGGGAAGATCGGCCGACTTTAATTGAGAATATTTGAAAGTTTTTCAATATTTTTTACGATAGTTTAGGTCATCACAGGGGGCCCAGAGGGCCATCAGGGTACGCCACCGATGTAGGAAGCAGAATAGTCTATATTATTTGTCGATTTGTTATTAATAGTTGTGTGTGTGCATGCCTCCGCAACAGAAAACAGATAAAGGGATTACAAAGGCAACAAGATCGGCTAAAATGTTAATGACAAGTGAATAAACACGCATATATATACACAACAATATAGTAAATCATCAAAATCACAGAGGTCATGTTTATATTTTGTGCTAAAAGTCGATAAAGTAAATCTCACGAAGTGTTTAACAGTGAGCCAGCATACCTACGTGCCAGTACCACAGTAAAACTCTTCAGAGACTCTACAGGCACACACTTCTAAATATTGCCAAGAGACCAAGTTTGTCAAAGCGCATTGTATTCTTGTGTTGCTCATTACGATTACAGTAATCCCCAGGGACGGATTATGATTTCAATGGGCCCCGGGGCCAGTTACCTCAGAGGGAGTTTTTTTACTGCTGTGTTGCAAGGCCACGTATATCATTTATACTTCTGTATGGTGTTCCAAAGGGTCCAATAAAAATACTTTGCAGCACACACTCGTCTCAGTCAACATGACGTCTACGGCTCTGCCGCTTGACATGTTGGTCTGCCTGAACGTCATTTCTGCAAGTTGGATGACATCGCTCACTGTAAATGTATTTATGTTGCATGATACTATGTCTCTTATCATAGACCGCAGAACTGGGGGAGCCAGGGGGGCCACGGCCCGGGCAACTTTTGTACTCTGACAAGCTATCTTATATGAATAAAAGCCTAAGTTGTATCTGTGTTTTTACGAGCCAAACAATACTAGTCACCACACAGCTTCACTCACTCTCACCAACTGCTGCCGATAAAAAAACTCACACTGACAGCTGCATTTCGATTTGAAATTAGTGTGCATTGTTTATCAACTACGACGTTACGTCGACGTAGTTAATAGGTCTGAGGGAGCTAACGGCGGGCACCTGTTTAACCACTGGCGGCAATACCAGGCTGCGACAATGAATTTTTCACAACAAATTTACAAACAAAACAAAATTAGCAAACTACTCCAGCTTCCACTGTGGCCTCAACAACAGACCCTGAGCGTCCATCTCTACCACGGACTCCGACGAGCCCTGGCTAGCTGCTCTCCTCCGGCTTCAAGCCAAGCTACCGACAGCCACTGTACAAGTGAGTGCTGACTTACTTATTAATTTAAGATTATTCAACATGGAAAATGTTAATTTACACAAATGACCCTGCCATTAGCATTTATTTTTATGGGATTGCTCCTTGTCAACATGTCCACAGATGTCTAAGAAGAAATGACTGTGTTTTTAGTTTTTCCACATTCATCATGTCTCTTGATATGCAAAATATCAGCAAGGGTTGAGGAAACATCGGCAGCTGGGCGCAGGAAGTACCTGCAGATGGTAGCAGGAAGAGGTTGTGCTAGAAGGGACACTGCTACGGCCAGAAGTGATTGCCGTAGAATTACAAATGATATTAGCTAATGCCTACACCTACACCAACCCTAAACCCAACCTCACAATAATAAAATAATAGTAATCAACTGTTGTCAGCATGACAAAAATGATGCGGTATCTAAATGTGCCTGCCCAGTTGTGATGGCTGTATCCCTTCTAGCCAAAAGGAAAGCAGTACAGGAAGAGTAGGCAGAACCTGCCACTTGTGTTCTGTCAATCATTAACGTCCTGACAGTTTCAGCAACCAATCACATGGAACTGCCAGTGCGAATCTGTATAACGGTTAATAACATCATTTAAGGGTTGACAGCGATTGTTGAAGCGGTAAGTTTTTTCGGAGTAATGACTTATTGTTTAAAGTAGGGCTGCTCGGTTATAACATAATCTGGATTATTTTGGCCGATATTGAGATCCTGATTATTGACCACACGATTACTCATTAACCCTTGAAACAACATAGAAAATAAAAAACACTTGGCTTTTAAACTCTGAATTAAACTGAAAAATGAATGTAAAGAAATAGCACTAGACAGGCAAATTTCCACCTCCTACTTTATTGCGTTGAAACCATAAAAGTTTCCATTTCCAACATCAGGGCAATAATTATGAAGTTATGATGGACTGGAGATGTTGCAAATCTGCATGCCTGAAAGAGAATGTGTGTCTTTATTGTTTTTATGCACAGCAAGGAGAATATTTTTTCAAAGATCACAGACTGAGAATTGCAGAAATTAGTTGAATTTTTGTGTCATAAAAATAAAGGAAAACTGCACATCCCTCATCACAAGTTGTTTGGGAGAAACAAATCTTCTGCTCTCATGCAAAAACAAACTCCACCATATTAATCTGCCATACTGAAACTGCAAACAGTACTGGGGTCTATGGCCTTATGAAATGAAAAATAGCTTTTTTTGGCACAAGATTTGGTGCACACAGGGATAAAAAGTACACCATGTCCACAGTTAAATATACCACCAGATCTTCATTGTTGTGGACCTACTTTAATACCAGAGGTCCAGATACATGGCATCATGTATTATATCGAATACCAACAGATACAAATAAAAACCGGACTTGCTCTTACAGAAATATTATAAGGGTCATGGTTAGATCTTCCATCAGCACATTGGTTAAAAACAAACATCCGAATCGACAAAAATGGGTCACTGACCAGCCATCCATCTTAGTTCCCTGATCTGAACACCAGTTCATCCCACTCATGTTCTAAAGATAAGAGAGGACCAACATTTGAAGGATCACACTAGAACAATATAAATCTGAAATAATCAATAACATGTTATGATAATATGTTAAAATAATCGTAAAATATAATAATGATTTTGCTATATATCATGGTTAGAAGCTTTTACAGATGTGCAACAATAATTACACAACGTCAAGGTAACAAGACCCGAACCTATAGGTTCATAATATCTGGTTTATTATAATAGGCGTAATGATTTTTATACAATGATTTTATCCCCTAACAAACGCAAACAAAATAGACAAGACGCAGTTCAGTTGGAGGAATGATGGAAGTGAAAGTTAACAAAGTAGACGCTTGACACACTGCATTAAACCGTGTATAGTAGCCTGTTACAACACTGAAAAATGAAAAGAAATAACTTCACTAATACACGTGAATGACATGTGATGCCTGCCTGGATGCTTCACTGCCACATGTGAATTACGTGACTACTACGTCAACGTCTCGTCTGCATCTTGAATTCAATACAATAAATAGCAGAATACAAAAACAGTTAAGTGGACCAAGACGTTCAGTGAGACGATTTTGTGCTGCAAAGTCTTTTTATTGGACTCTTTGGAACGCCATACTTCAGCGTCGTGGTCCACTTCGACAGGCAATGACGTCAGTGCCCAAGCGTGTGTTGCTTGTGTAACCAAGACAAATGGGTTAAATGGGTGCGTACCGTTTTCCCTGAATGGGTGTAGTATGAATGCGATCCGGCTGTCGTTCACCATATTGACGCGATCATGTGACGTACTTATTCTTCTGTGCCTGTTCGATGGCGGGTGGCCATTTATGTTTGAGGTGCATATCCGCCACCAATTGTACTGGAGTGTGGGCCAGAGATGAGTCATGTGATAAAATGACAAGCGCAACAACTGAAGTTATGAGAGACAGGTTGCATTAATACCCTAACATGGGTTCTGAAGTAAACCGCACATTCAGAGCTTTTTATTTTCATGTATTTTCATTTTTACATTGTAGGGCTGTATGCTTTTGATACAAGTAACAATTAAAAGGAAAACAGAAGCTATGTGATTTTGCGACGCGTTTTCTCAGTTTCATTTCGGCAATAACAGGCCCATCCACACTTCCCATTGGGAAGAATGATTATACCAAAGGAACATTCTTTTTGTGACAGAAAAATGCTTATTGACTGTAAACTGCTGCTAATTATTTTGTCTGTATTCTGCCTATTGGTTGATGTCTCTCCCGTAGATACGTTGCTCTAATATACATTTTATTGGAGTATTAAAAAATATTTTCTGTGGTGCTTTTTAGGTGCGAAGCATGTTTTGACATAGACTATATCCAAATTATATCCAACCACACTCTCGTTTAACTTTCACTTCCTCGTCTGTGTTTTTCTTCCCTTGTCCATAAAACTACTCTTAATTTTCTCTTAATTTTTTGTTTGGATAAATAAGTAATTTAATTTGAGTAATTCATTGGTTTAGCACTTATTTGTGTTTTGTAATTATTGGTTTATGAAAGGGGGATTAGAAAGTCAAATTGCGCCAAAGTGTATCCGTTAAACCACCTGCTTGTCTATATTTGACCTTGTGAATAATTATCATGTATTTTGTTGTGTCTGCGAGGTAAAAATCATTTAAGCAATATATAATATTGTAAAGGGCAAATATATGTACATATAACAAACTGCTGAAAATAAACTCAATATTAATGCTTCGTATTTAAATTCTATGAATTAAATCTATGCACATTATAAAGCACATCCATTTAAGAACAAAGCCAGGTCAATGTTAATGTTACAATAGCTTTACAAAATTAACAACATGTTTAATTGTAAGTGAAAGTGCGCTGAGACTGTTTTGCAGGCTATGCGTACTATTCTATCCCGTCGGCTAATTGAATATAGAAGCATCTCAAGACCCATCGCGGAGATTCGGACATACTATAGTGTTTTCTCTTACTACATAGTCGATACGTAGGCAAGCTTCCGATATAAATGAGATGCGCAAGAAAATAGTTCTACCATCAACAGCATTTAAAAGACGATAACATGACAAACTTTTGAACAATGTCCTGGGGTGTGGTTACCGCGGTACAAGTGGAATAATTGACTGTGTTGAATTCAATTATTCAAAAGTTAATACAATTATTGGATGCTTCGCATCGTGGCCGCAACTCACCTGGTGGTGTGCATTAACTTTCTAATAATTGAACGGCGCCCGTTGTCAATTATTCCATTAGATTAGCAATTGTTGATATTTTACATTAATACAAAGGTAATGATTTATTTGCCTTATAATTATCTGAACAAAAATCGCGATGACACCTGATTTTTTTGCGACAAATTTACTATTAACAGTTCTGGCAGGTGTACTCTTGGCTGCGCTGTGGTGTTCCTGGCTGTTTTGCTTGTCCTTGAGTATTTTTAGAGGACGCACTAGGTTGGCACAGCTGACGGGAAATGTTTAGACAGGACAAGCAGAATTTTATAGACAGGATAAAGGGGCTTCAGGGAAAAAACACCTGCTCAAAGCGGCCCCCTGTTTAGACTCAAATCTATCATGTGAGCTAATACCACAGTACAATACAATAACTACAAATAGCACTTGAGTCCAAGCACATCAACAGCATGAACAGTGCAAAGCCGAAAATGGCACTCAACAGTTATTTTTAAAAAGGGTTTCAAAGACAGATCCACACCATCTACAGATGTGGCAAATTTTCATATTGTACAAAGGTTTGTCTGGTTTGCCACGAAATTTGAGCCAACGTTTGTGTTAGTAGTTGTGTAAGGTAGAAGAAAGAATGCATAGTACTAGCATTAAAATCAGGGGAAAGTGATTTGACATTATGCACACTGCACTGTCATCTACAATGCCAAGTTAGTAAAAGCTTAAGCCTTGTAATTACAAGGTATAAGCATGTCAGCGTTTTAAGGATTATAATTTTGAGTTCTTAGTGGTGATGTTACTAAACTATAATTGGAAACTAATAACAAAGTGGCAATGATGTCTACCAGGTGCCGTTTCAAAACAGATTTCTAGTTTGTCGATAACATGTTTGTCAAATTTTGATGAGTGGGAAAGTAAATCTGTTTGAGGAGAAACATGTTTTTACTAGGGGTGTAGCGGTGCGTGTATTCGTACCGAACCGCCACAGGCAACATTTCAAATATAGTCATCATTCCTATGCCCTACTCCCTTCGAAGGGCGGATCCCTTGGAGTTTAGACTTAACAGGGCATTTGCGTCCCATTATGTAGACGTTTGGAATGCACTTGGCAAAGGAACCTCATTGTCTTTAGCTGGCATGTCCAAGTGAGAACGAAGCATTGTGTACGTCAGCAGATGTTGCTGTTTTAATGGCATAACTTGGGCATTTGCAAATAAACATACATTTTATATTATAAGTTTTTAAAATATGCTACATAATATATGAACACTAATATGTATAAAAGTATAAAATAGATCGTTTTTTTGCAAAGAGCTGGGTTTTGTGCTTAAGTTATGCCATTAAAACAGCAACATCTGCTGACGAACACAATGCTTTGAAGCATTGTGTCATGCCAGCTAAAGACAATGAGGGAATTACGTCGCTTGCCTTGCCAAGTGCATTCCAAACGTCTACATAATGGGATGCAAATGCCCTGCCCATCGAAGGGAGTTGGGCATAGGAATGATGAATCCATTTGGAATGTTCCCTGTAACGGAAAGTGGAGGTAATAGTTCAGAAGTTGGTAATGTGGCAAGACTGAATGGAAGATGTTGGTCAGAGGATTTTTGACCACGATGCCAAAAACTTCCAGTCAGCAAAATCTGCCAGAACAAAGACTGCACAGTCTTCGTCCCCTAACTAATAAAAAGAAATACTTCAGACTAAACAATACTCCTTATTAAAAACCAGATTTAAACACCAACCCCCACATAGCAATTCAGTAGTATCTACTGCACTTACAAAAGAGACAGCTTCAGATCTACTTATAATCTTGATGAAAAATATATGAGGTGTACAAGTAAGTTTATAATCTAGGATTCAATGTCTGCCTGCCATCTCTGTCACAGTACCCATTGTCCTGAAGAATAATGAAAGCTGTGCCATCCCAATGGAAACTGCTTCCTGTGCCCACTACCACCACAACAGATGCCAAAGCCGGAAGAATTTGGGCTCTTTGTCTACCCGTGATCCTGACGATTATGTGACCGTAAGGGGCATCAGTATCCCACTGACCCATTCAGAGAAAGTGGCATCACCGCGGAAACCAAAATCCTTAGGCAATGAGAATCCAAGCAAAACAAGTCTTTCGCATTCATGAATAATGCTAGCATCACGTCCTTTAAAGGACCATTCAGAGCTGGTTTGGATCCAAGATGAGAGAATCATCGAGGGAAGCAAAATCTTTCAAAATGAGCAGACAGGATGAAACTGATTTTGACGGTGAATAATATTTCACTAGGTATCAGAAACATAAATTAGAAATAAATAGCCTAGCTACAAAACAGCATGCAATGTTTAAAGGGATAGTTCACCCAAAAATGACTAACAATTCATCATGTACTCCTCTTCGAGTTGTTCCAAATCTGTAGACATTTCGTTGTTTAAGATATTTGGAGGAATGTTTATAACCAAACATTTATTGGACCCCATTTACTACTAAAGTAGGAAAAATTACTTTAATTAAAATTGTTCTGTTGAAAACAAAAGAGGATATTTTGAAGCATTTTGGAAAGCAAAGAGTTCTGGGGCATTTTTGACTACCATTGTAATTTTTTCAACTATATTAGTCAATGGGGTTTGATTAAAAGCATTCTTATTAAATATATTTCTCTGTGTTTATACAGGTTTGGAACAACTAGAGAGTTTTCACCATTTCCTTTCCCTATAAATGTGTCAAACAAAAAGAAGAATTCTAAATGCCATTCAGCTTAATCAGGGCTCCAGACTCATTTTTTCCACTGGTCACACTGGTGAGACCCACTTTATCATTTGGTCGCACCAACTCACAATTTGGTCGCAAATTGAAAAAATTCACAATTAAAGTAATCATAATGACCTTGCATGACCTCAGTTGATGAGTCGTTCTATTCGTTTGTCACTGAGTCTTTAAAAAAATATCGGCATTAGACCGCTTCATTTATGAGTTGTAACACTTGCGAGCCCAATAAATCCAAAATAAATGCAAAGAAACTTTGTATATTAATTTATACAGTAGTTATTATTTTGTTTTATATTCAAGTTATAATGTTGGCTAACCCTCTTTGCAAAAAGCTGTAATTTTGCCACTGGCCTTCTATATTTTTGCCACATAAAATTTAATTAGCTAGCTCAAAACTCAAGTGACTCTAGTAATTTACATATATAATTTTTTCTAAGCACGCTTGTGTTCGGAGGTGACTGATTTGATGGGTTCAGACAGAGTATCGTGAGTTCATTTGAAACACAAGCTGTTTCAACAAATTTAATCGGTTCCAACGATTCATTATGTCGCAAATCGGATATAGCATATATTTTATTCGCATATTTTTTTACGCACTCGCCTCTTTGTGAAATTTTTAGAGCTGCAACTAACGATTATTTTAATAATCGATGAATCTGTCGATTATTTGTTCGATTAATCGATGAATCGGATACAAATTTTTAAAAGCATTCATTTTCAACCCTTTATTGAAAAATAGAACTGACATTGCAAAACATATTTCAAAAGCTTTATTATTACTTATTATATTATTATTACAGCTTGCTGTGGTTTACATGATGCATTTCCCATCAAGAAGCCTCTCATGGTTTGCTGTTTTTTTCTGGAATTTTTTCGGGTCTCTCTGATGGTCTTTCCTCTACCTCCGCTCTGCTTTTTTAATTTATTTTTTCTCCGCTATGCTGCGCGGCGCGATCAACTTTTTTTAGTCCTGTGACACACTAGATGCGTGGCGTGAGCGTCTCAGAAGCCTGGCATGACCGTTTTTAAATCGGCTCCCATGTTAACAGGTTAGAGCTTGCACACTGCCTGCGTGAGACGAGCCGCACGGAAAACGCGTGCATGCTAGGAATTGAATCGACGCCTATTTTTCACGAGACACGCAAGCGTGTTGGAAGCGTTTCCAGGCAAAATAGAATAGGAAAAGATGTTTATATGTAATTTTGTACACGAATACATATTAATGAATGCCATTTTGATGTTTGAAAGCTAATCATCATTTATTTGAACGTATTTTCAAATTGAATTTCATTAAACCAACATCTACACGTTACGGGGTTTACATGTCCACTGTAGAAAACATCAGGACTTAAATCATGTTTATAATGCATTTTTGGAGAAACAACAAGTGAATATTGAAATAAATTATACATTAATATTCCTATTAAGTATGAGATATTATTACTAAAATGTTGCAAATGAATACTCCAATTAACTACCTTTTTCCATAAAATCTTCCTCCAAGAAAATGCTTAGGCTATCCAATGAAAAGATACATTGCATTGAATGGGAATATTAATTTATGTCCATCTTAAACACATATTGCATAAAGTAAACTCGTGCATCAATTGATTACGTTACATCTTTAATAACATATCTGAGAATCATCTTAATACGAATTGTGGTTCGTATTAAACCCCAAAAAGTATTGGTGACTGAATTATTTTTGTTTTTTATGCTCTTAACAATGTGATTAAAAAAGGAAAAAAATATGACACACTACAATAACAACGTAGTCTAGTGTGTCATCTGAGTGACGGTCCAACATCAGGTAATAAAGCTACAAAACATTTGGAAATGTTATTTAAATAAACAGACAGCCTACTTACTCATTTTTCGGATTTTGGAAGGTGTAGGTTATGTGAAAAAAGTTTAAACTTGTCGTGAATACAAGACCCTTGTCTGTCGGCGGCCTCCCTCTATGTCACCTATAGCAGCAGCAGCGCGCCAGCGCCGCGTCAGGCACGGTGCTGGTGTGCAAAGATACACAAAACACGACGCAGCCGCCACAGAGCTGACACGCAACAGAAACGCCACGCTCACGCCACTCAAACATGTGGCGCGCGTTATAGTCGCGCGATACAACGAATCGATAATGAAATTCGTTGCCAACATTTTTAATAATCGATTTTTATCGATTTTATCGATTCGTTGTTGCAGCCCTAGAAATTTTACCTTACACGTTATAAAAAAACATTGCATTTGCAAGCATTTTTGATGCAGTATAGAGCTCTGTTTTGGCATAGTTCAAGTAAAAGAACGAACATTATTTGGTCGTTGCCACCCTGGTATGAAGTTATACTGGTTGACTGGTCTAAAATGGTTTAAGGTGGTCCTCCCAGCCTGTCAAAAGTGATCTTCTGGTGGTTTCTACTTGTGGGTCAGCTTGGGTCTTCTAATCTAAATAAAACCAGGATGGGAGGCAAGCCAAGACCAACTAACCAGGCTTTGGCTGGTTTTATTTGCATTTTCAGCTGGGCAAAACCAGATCCTACAGCTCAACTGGTCAAGCTTCTTCCAAAACTTGGTTTTCCAGTTTTACATACAAACAAAAACAAGTGTAAACTTTGAATGTACTGTGGCATGATTTGCATAAAAGTACCAGGGCAAATAACAAACACCCATAAAAAGTAAACCGAACCAATAAACACACTCCACTACTATCATCTTTAAATACAATTTTCCAGCAAAGATTTACAGGTTATTTTAAAGAGAAAAACTCACTCACCAATCTCTTTTCCAAGCCCCGAGTGGAGCATGGCTCCAGCTGAGGTGACCACGGCACAGGTTTTTAATCCACCCCCAAAGAGTTCATTCAAGGGTAAGGCAGGTACGATCTTGTCCCAGTTTAGGGTGGAGAAAGGCTTCTCAACCCCATCTAAAGTTTTAACCTTTCCCTTCCTCTTCAGCTCACACAACACTTGTTGGCCGCTCTGTCGTGCTCTTCGGTGTCCCGTGTAGGCAACGTCGTGTTTATTATTATTAAGGTAGTCTTTCACAGCCCTCTGGAGACGTGGACTGAGCATGCCCACCGACAAACTTCCCTTCCAAAGGCTGTCAACTACAGATTCTGATTTTGGAACATAGTTATCATCTGGGTCCGGCCTGCCACGTCTAGATGCCCTTTTTGTTGACAACCTCCTGTCTTGCTCGTCCTCTTCTCCTCCTACCACCTCCTCATCATCTTCATCCTGCTGATGTGAATATTGGCTGTACTCCTGCCTCTCGCGACTGCGACTCACAGCAGCAGATCTCGAGCCCACGTCTTGGGTGCCAAACGCAGACCAGGCCGCCAGGCTCTGAAGGTCTGGATAGGGGTAGGCCTCCTGGCTGAGTGGACTAGGCTGGGGATCGAAGCTGGGGTCCTCCTCCCGACTAAGCCCCTGCCGAGCGTTACTGGAACCAGATGGGGTGGCCATAATGGTGCGAGGGTTGCCCTGCAGCGAGGTCAGGCGGCGAGTGTCTGTGTAGGAGAGAGCGGCCGCAGAACGTGGCGCGGCCGCAGAACGTGGCTCGTCCACGCGTGACTCCATAAAATAAGAGAGAAGACCCAGAAACAGCAGCACCCAGGCCAGCATTAGGCCAAGGGCTATTCGCCACCATTGTTTCAAACTGGACTTCATTTCCCAGCAGTACTCTCGGCCACTCTGCGCTGTACTCCAGACCCTAGTGAAAAGGGGCCAGCAGGAGGCCTGTGACAGAACACAACAGGTTAACCTCTCTATTGATATACAAAGTACGTCTCACAGTAGTTTTTTTCAACTAGTTTTCAAAAAAGCTACTTTTTTATACAATTTTCCTAAGATAAAGATTTTTGATTAAAATTTTTTAATTTTTACATTATGTTCCAATTGAATGGATTCTTGGTAATCACTGTGCCATATCAGCGTTATGTTTATTATTGTATTCAATATAATAAAATTTAATTGTCCGGTAGATTTACTGTTTACACACAATTACATTTTGAATAACACTTATTTTTGAGGACACAAAGCATCAAGAAAGAGCAGACAGCATTGAAAATATTTTGTAATTTTGAAATATTTACGATATCACATTTGTGGTATAAATATCATGGTTCTTGTCAGTACCGGTATATTATGACATCCCTAATAGAAATTAACGTTAAAGGTCAAGTGTGTGATTCCTTTGTAGGACCTATTGACAGAAATGCAATACAATGTACACATCTATGTCTTCAGAGGTGTATGAAGACCTCACACAATGAAGAGTTATGTTGTTATTTCTTTAAAATTATCTATTTCTATCTACATAAACCGCGGGTCCCCTTACATGGAATTCTCCATGTTTCTACAGTAGCCCTAAACAGACAAACTGCTCTACAGAGCATGTTTGTAAACGTCATCTCCTTCGGCAAAGAAGTGAAAACGTGATGACATTCTGTGTCAGCTGCCGTAGTGCTTCAAAAGTGCAAATTGCAACCTCAACGCTAGATGTTGCTAAACTTCATAAACTGGACCTTTAAAATTATTAAATGCTGCAGAATTATTCATTAATTTATATTGGTAATGTATGTTAACAAATGAAATGTTAAAATCGAATAACTTTGCAAGTGTGCTCAATATTGCTTATCTCCACCCTCGACGGCTGTGTTGCCGGCAGTGTTGTTTTTGAAAACCTCCAGTATGATCTTGTATCAGCACATATTTTTGTTGATGGTCAAAAGAATGCCCTTGACCCAATGACACTGAACTATTGAACCAATGAACTGTTAGAGAAACACGTATATGTGGTAAAAGCAATATTTATACATAAGGCAACCCAGAGGATGCACAAAGAACATAAGGATTTTAAACTTGGATTTAAATTAAAACATGTTCCCAAAACACTTTCCATCTTTTTATCAAATGTCAATAATGACAATTTAGGTGCTATGCAAATAAATTCACACATTCATTTCATTTTAAAAACCGAAAAAGCCGGTTGTGTTAAAAATGAATAGGATATATGAATACCTATAAACATGTTAATCCAAATCATTTCTGTGGTACATCATTTTGTTTACCACAGTCGGATCGAGAACGCTGCTAGAAAAACTGACAATTTAGCCTGACAATGCGAACACAAGTGTTTTAAAAACAGTTACTCAGTCAAAGAATAAGGAGAGTATCTCTTTCGATCTTCATTAGAAAACAAGAACATTTTCTGTTTGCATTCCTATAAGAGAATCATGTGTCCCTTGAGACCCCTCTTTCTCCAAAACACCCTTAGTTCTCGTTTTTCGATTCTTTAACTGCTAATCTCAATTGAGATACGAATACGGTTGCCTTCATAATGTTCTTTCAGTCATCTCTTTTGTGTACAGAAACTGAAATACTTCTTCACTGTGTGACAGAACCGAAAACAAAAACCAAACACACGCTTACCTTTTCTATTCCATATATGCTTGACTCAATTTATTCTCAAAGAGTTTGTCAATCCCTGAAAGACAAAAAGACACCAATTAGATAGGATAACAGCCTTCTGAACTAAAATTAAAGCAAGTGATGCCGCTTCATAAGCTTCTTACTATGCGAAACCCTTTCTAAGAATCCAAAGCACATGAAGTTTTGTTATGAGTACATTTGGCTGAAAGGTTTTGGTTGTAAGAAGAAACTAAGTGTATTCAACAACCCACCTAAGTACACTACAAGCCCTTCTGTAGCTGTGGGCGAAGTTCTCGTATCAGTCAACTCCCAACTGACCTGAAATAAGTAAATAAACTAACTACAAAGTAAATAGCGCAACACTTTTCAAACAACAGATTCAAGTTCTTCCTGTACTTTGATACTCTCGCTTACCCATACATGCAAATCAAGCAGATATCTGTCGCAGATTTACAAAAGACGTAGACATTTAGAAAACAACAGTGCAAGGTCAAATACCCAAATAAAGGTAATGAGGGTGGAAAAAGCATAACACAAATTCTAATGGACTTAAAGATTATAATAAGAATTGTATTGGTTTTAATACTATAACTATAATACTATAACTATAATGGTCTTTCTAGTTCTCCGGTAATATCCTCACTGGTGGGATGGTAACCAACAGAACACCATTACAAACTCTCAAGACCAAAACACAAAAGGACGAAAGACCCCATTTTGTAATTGTTTTAATGGTAAACATCTGACAGTTCATGATGGTATTTGTAATGGAAACAATTCTTATCTGTATAGCAAGGTGTCCTTATCTAAATATGAGTTTATGAGTTATGGTTATGCAAATTATATTTTGCCTTTAGTTGTAGGGCTGTGTATTGGCAAGGGCCTCACGATACGATACATATCACGATAGATGGGTCCCGATACAATATATCACAATACATTCGATACGATACACACGTTCAATATATTGCAATTATTTTTTTTAAATAAATACAAATTAAGAGTGAGCTAAAAATACATGTTGGTGTGTACAATCTATGGTATTCTGGTATGTTCATCACATTATAGTGATAACTCTGCAGACACAAAAGATTCCATTCAATTTTATTAACAAAGCTATTTATAAGAGGTATTTGTCATCTAGCAGTATGTTGTTAATAAAAAAACAAAGTACATTAAAATCTATTCATAAAACTGAAATTGTCAGTATGACTCTCTTTTATATCCCACTCCACCAGTGCAGTTTTCAGTAACTCCGCAATGTTTATGCCAGTATGGCTCGTCTCATGCATTGCGCGTGTCTGTGGTTGTGATGTAATCCTAACATACGATGCATTGCAAGTCAGGGTCACTCGCTCTACCGAGCTAAGGGATTTTTTTACCTCTTCGTAAATCCCGGGTACTTCTACGTCCGTTATGTGCCTGCGAATCGGAATCACATAACACAGCTAGTGTTCACCATATGCCCGAAGCCGGGGTTTTCAACCACACTGTCGCAAAGCCTTACAAATAAAATACACCACCGACTCTGTTATTTTCTTTGCACGAGCTAAGATATACGGAAGCTTGTTGGTGATATTATATGAATGAATCTACTTTACGCCATTTGCTTTCTCGCACCTGCTTACTTTTGAGACATTGTCCGTATGACAGCGAATCACAGCGACATCAACAGGAACGGAAAAAATGGTTATGCGATGAAACGTCATTTTGAATCCATTCAAAACATGACTTATTTAAGGTATCGATACTATAGGTTGGACTATCAATACACTATCGTGAAAAAAATTATCGCAATAGTTAGCTGTATCGATAATTTTGCACAGCCCTATCTAGTTGTGAATTATACTCTTGCTTGACTGACATTGGATTGGCCTTTAATTTGTGTTTTGACTGGAATAAGCTGTGGATGGAGTGGTGAAGTACAGATCTGTAATCTGTGTGTAGTGAGAATGTTCAGAGCTGTTATGAAGAACGGGTCACACACAAACCAATATTTTCAAATACAATTTGAGATAAATGATATTTGGAAGCTCTGATTAGTCGCCATTTTTAACTTTGTAATATAAACTGCATTTGGCAAATGCAATAGGCTACTTAAAAATGTGGGGGGAAAGCGATTTAAAATAGTTTTAGATTAGAATAGTTTTATTTGGGTAGTCTGGGGAAATCGTCTGGTACAGCACTTGAGACAGAAATGTTAACTTGCATTTTCCATCGTTGTACACGGATACAAGTAGCATGTGCCGGTTAGAAAGTGTAGTATTTGTCCCGGCACTCTTGTGCTGTGAAAGCACCGTTGAGCGTAGACTAAAATGCCAGTTTCTGTTCATCCATTGCAAACAACTGAAAAACTATGCTGACCTCAAGAAAAAAAGAAACACTTTGGTTAAGACCCGGCATTACGGTTTAACAATATCAGTCCGTATCTTATTGCTGACAGCAGACAACCACAAGAACATGAACGGTCATAAACATTTCCTTCCTCTGAGCTGGGATGCAATCTACAAAGACACTCACATTTTAAGAGCATAAACTTACAAAAAAGCCCCGATTAGTCCGTGTAGGGGCTAACGGAAACTGAAAGAGATGTGTGCATTGAGAGAAGAACGTAACCGGAGCGACGCAGAGAAGGAGACAGATAGGACTTACACGCCACGTCTCATTTATTATTCATTTAGCCAGAAGCATAAAGCCATTTTTGAGTGTCAGTTTGCTTAGTGCCAACAGTGTACAGAACAAAATGAAAACTTTTTTTTACCAATTCAGCATATCTTATATCCGTACACAATTTAAGAGATAAAATTATTATAAAAAAAATCATATTATAACTTGACTAAAACCAACCTTATTAGAAAAAACAAGCATTTGAAAATAAATCAGTGTAATAACTAAAATGACAGCAACCATCTTTGGTAGAAATGTATTTTAGGGTTACCTGAATTATTTTAGTTTGGCGTACATTGTGTTCGTTTACATGGAGAGGGAGTTTTCAAAAAAGTTCGGATTCTACCGCATTGAAAAAGCCTGCAGGTTTGAGGCCTATTCGATCTTCTTTTCCTTTTCACGGTGTAATCTTAAGTAATGTCTGCGCACACATAAAACCGCTAAACTGGCTCAAAACCATTTAGTACAGACGCCAAATCAGTATGTGGTGCTGAAATTCTGCCACAGAGATACACTAAAATATGGAAGAATTTTGATATGAAATATCCAAAAATCACTTGCACAGTGCAATATATTTCATGCAGTTGCGTACTTACAATATCCCAAATGTTCCCAAGAATGTGCAAATCCAGAGAAATTCCTATTTCTTAGTAACTTTAGACAAATGAACATCACGTTTCTAAGTAGCAGATAACCTGCACTATAGTTTAACATAATTTCATTTTATTGCTAAATATTTAAGAAGTTTAAATCAATTACATTTACAATGTTTCATGGGAGTGGGTGTTACCTTTCACAGCGATTTCTGTGGCCACAACAAATCATGTGATCTGTGGAGCTTGCTACAAAATAATGGTAGTGTAGTTTAGTTCACCAGGATTTCAGCCAATAATCACAATTTTGTTTCTAAAATTAAATTTATACCGACTAGCGACTTCTACAGGAGCAAGCAGTATATCAACGCTAAACCTCAATGCTCTTGGTGGGTCTGTGTGAAAGGTTTTTTCTGCCATGCTGACCCACAATCGTTTCATCAATTTCACCAAAGACAAACGTTTGCACCCGAGGCTTGTTCTGTCCTTGTGGAGGGCCATCAATATACAAGACGAGAAGCAGAACTGAGCACATGAAAGATAAGCGAGAGATTTTTGAGCAGACAACCTTGAGAGTGCTGGTCTCAATCCAGTCAGTCTCTGGATGACCCCGTTTCGCATTTACACCTCTGCCCATTATGGATGATCGGGCAGTGCCCTGTGAAAGACACCCCGCCGCAGTGCAGCGATGTGAGGAAAACGGCTCCGAGGTCATTTGACATTGGCATGTATGAGGAAAATGGAGTGAGCAGATTGATGAGCAAACACATGCTAGCTTCCGCACGCTGAATCCATTAACCTGAACCCTTCATCTACATTGCTAATGTACTCCAGTAAACCAATCCATTGCCAGACATTTTTACACGAGCCCAGTAGGATTCAAAAGCTCAGCTTCAGCATCTCTAAAGGTCTGTTTCTGATTGCCCGGTCCAGCTTCATCTTTCGGTCACCTGTGATCTTGCAACCGTTCAGCACATCACACATGGACGTGAGCCTTACAAATTTGCCATCCAGCTGGGAATTTTTTTTAAATAAACCAAGGCAGATTAAACCAGCAACCAGATATAAAGCCACCATCTGCACCACGTCCCTGAAAAGAACGGCGGAGGGACAGACAAAGGGGAAAAAAGGTGTTGATGGTCTCTAAAGCACCAGTGTGGGGGCATTGGTGATGTCAAAAGCGCCGGTAGCAAATTAACACTAAAAATAAATAAAGATATCACTTTACATACTGATAATCCGAAGTACATTGTTAGTCAGATACCACACACGTACCAAATCGACTGACACCTATTTCAGAACTCACACACAAATCCCATGCAGTGTAAATGTAGCCTTACAGACTTGACAAAAGGAAGAAAACACACAGCTGTTTATTACTGTTTAGTAAAAATAATTAGCCATTTTTAATACAAATATTAATTTGTGTTCTAGTGAAGAAAGGTAGCCATATACACCTGGCATGGTGTGATCTAACATACATTTGAACTGAAACTGAAACATCTGTATTCAACAAAATGTTGTGTAATCGAAATTGGTATGTTGAGCAGTGAAATCTGACTAGTATTGTTATTCTGCAGTGTGACAGTCAGGCACATGCTTATGAGCTTTTGCATTTCACAGAAGAGGAAGAGAGAAAATCTGTTGAAGTGTTCGTTTGAAATGATGGAAAGATGCCAGCTGGTAAAATGTATGGTTGAATTCACACCTCCCTTAGCAACAATCCCCATTCATTCGCATCCATTATTCATCCATTCCTCTCTGATGCGCCTCTGAACGTTTAACTATATAATCAACACTAATCTGACGGAATAATAGAAGCTCTGAGGAGGAAATATACATCTCTTGTTTTGGCAAACGCTACACAGCTATCAAGTAAGGTGTTGAATCATATATTTACACCTGTGCTCAAAGCCTGTGCATCGCTTCAGAGTCCATTTGCGAGAAAATTGCTCTTCATCCATTTTGTCAGAACTGTGACGCATCCATTTGAATAGCTAATCTGCGAGCCGGGCCTGCAGACTTTTTCAGAGATGGAATCAGCGCAGGAGATGAGGGTTATGGGCTGCCAGGGGCATAAACATCCTATTTGCTTTCAGAAGGTAATTAGAAAACGCTCTCTGAAGGTATGAGGCTACGAGCAATCAGATAATATAACGGCAATACCTGGACGTCGACCTTGAGAAATGAGCATCCAGATGAAATGTAATGGATCTAATTTTGACTGCGGTCCTTCATGAGTTGGCTTGCGTATTTACAATGTAATGGATCTCATTTGGACACGGCTACTTTATGAGAAGTCCTATTTACAGTACCTATTTACAGGCATTGAATTCTACCCACAAGCACAACGTGCATAATAGGGAGATAATACTGTTGCACAACACCGACAAAAATGAATGACAATACTGGCCACTGTCTTGCATGACTCATCTTTTGACACTTTAGCAAATGTTCAAAGTAGAATGTGGTTAAGATGTCCTTTTCTATTTACTTTGTCATTTCATTTCTTCGACACATATTCATTTATCAGAGGTGTTTATCAATATTACGGACATTTTTTTTCATAAAATCGGATTCAAAGCTATTTTACCAACTATGCTTGGCTAATACTTACCACAAATGTAGGCACGCACATGCAATCGAGAAGTATGACACATGATGACACACTTTATGAAGTGCAACACACTTACGGTTTCTTCTGTGCTGTTTGTACACCCTAAAATATTAAGTTCCCAGAGGCAACCATATTTTTAAAACACGCCTGAAATATTCATAACCCGACACGCCAACCCTCCCACAACCCTTGCTAAGTCAAGGTTAAAAGGGGTCTGTAAATGCCAGACTGTGTGCATAAATGTGACTTAATAGCTTCAAATAACCTAAATGGAGCAAAAAAAACAGATGTTACATCAAAAAAACTAGAATCAGATCCGCCACGCAAAAAATGCACAACATGTCAGATGCACAGAAACCTCACAGAAATTAATCTTTTTCTGGGCTCTTGAGAACACCCCATATTGAGGCAAGAAAGTTTCAGGGACAAAATTAGAACAGGACAGAAGTCCCTTATAGTGCAGGTTTTATCAGCTTCTACAGTTATCAATACAAATAAACGCAATGAGATTCTACCCATAGGAACAAAAATATAGCGCCTTCATAGATCAGTTCTCAGTTGTGTTTCATTTAAGTATCAACTGCTTTATCAATTGCTTTAAAAAAAATAAAAACAAACGAGACGATAGTTAAAGAGTAAGTAACATTAAATCATGAAAATGACATTTCATGGCAATGTGTTATGTTGCCGTGTTTGAAAGAAAGTATTCTGCCAAGTTGCACGTCCAATGGTAAATGAATAACAAAGTTATTGGCTGTAAAAAGGACTGCGAGTCATGCAAACGATACACGACCTAGTCCGAGACCATCATCTAGGTCACTAGAAATAGTCCCCGCCTACGTTTTGTTAGCATTGCTGCAAAAACTTCACTCTCCTCCCCCAAACACCATTGCTCGTTCGTCCAAGTGTCCTTATATAGATATAAGGTGTAACTAGTTTCTTGTTGATGAGCGCCTTGGAATGTTTCTTTGTCAGACTCGGCCTCAAACTGTTTCTATACACTGTATATAATATCCAACCACCTGTAAACCGTAATCCAGTAATGATGATAGGCGTTCTATTTGCGACAAATGATAAACGCGTTTGCCCAATCACAACAGACTACATCAATCACATGATACTAGGCTCGCGGATAGATGGATTAGACGGATGAATCACGGAACGAATCATTTGCGAGTCAGTCAAGAAGTAAGGTAAGAATAACTGCCTATCATTACGACATAATAGTGTTTTTATGGTTCCAAAGCAACTGGTCTGACACGCCCACCTTACTTGCGTTACACCAGGCAGGTCTGGGTGAGCATTCGCTTTTAGATAGATTTAGAATTTAAATAATTTTTGCAATTTTACGTGTCTAATGGGCATGGGCAACTTATAACACACCAAAGACAAAGAGAAATACTTATACAAGCCATATGACCCCATTAAGATGTCCCCATTAAAATAAATTTACTAAAATAATTTTTTGTCCATAGAAAGCACATTAAATGTTAGTAAAAGTATTTGGTGAATAAAATTACATAATTTGGTTGAAATAATGTTACATCGACATTCAGTGTAACACAATATTTATTTACATAAATCAGCATACGCATTTTTATCTTGACTAAGAAAGAATAAGGGAGCACATTACATTTTATTGTGCTTTTAATGAGTAAAATATTAATATTGACAAATGGGCAAAACCTAGGATAGTGGAAAACTTTAAAAAATTACAACTAATTAGCATTTGGGGTGAAAAGTAATTATTCTTTTTAATATGTCAAATAGATTTTTGTAGTAAATATCCCTGACAAGATTGTTGCACTGAATGACATTTTGTATTAATAAATACATTTAACATTTCCTAAACATGTATACATGTATGTGTTTATAAATCCAGAATGTCTATAAGCAGTACACAGTATATTATGTAAACACAAACTTGTATTCTAGATGCGATTAATCATGATTAATCGTTTGATAGCCCTAACGTCAATACAGTTGGTGAGAAATAATTATAATTTTTCCAAAATTATAATTATTGATTGCAGTCTTGGTAAATCTGAGACTAGTTTGTGGCACTATGGAGATCTCTTTTAAAACCGAGACATTTGTCTCAGGACAAATCCAGTCTTTTCCTCAGGAGATATAGATCAGAGATGCAGGAGACCCTTTGTCCCTCCACTGAATGTATTTGATGTCTAGAGATTAAGATTTATCTTAAATTTTTTCTAAACTATAATTAAGACAGAAACACAACATTATGCACAAAATAATGATAAGAAATTATCAAACCTAAGTAAAACGAATGGAAACATGAAGGGTCGAAAAGATCACTAATGCCAATTCTTCTACTTCTAATTCTAATTTAAGACACTTCATTGCAAATGATATCATCAGCATAGCAATTTGAGTGAAAAGCATATAATTTGTTCATAGTTGCGTTGCTCTCCTTTGCTTTAATAACAGCATGCTCTCAAGCTTTATGTATGAATTACCATAAACAGAAAACGAGCAATACCTATTTAACATGTATGACTTTAACATAAAATTATGAGAGTCTTGTCTTTTTACCCAATGTACTATATTAGAGTCGTGTAAAGTGGAATGAATGAAACATTTTTAACCGTTTTAACTTTAAACTTGAGCAAATGAGCAAATGGCTACGTTTACATGCACCCTCATAATGCAATGATTTTGGCATTATTGCGATTACACTTTAACCATATGTAAACACAATCATACGATCTACATCAGCGGTTCTCAAACTTTTCAGATCAAGTACCAGATTTAACAAATTAGTTGTTCCAAGTATCACTTAATGACTGCCATAGAAAACTCGCATGAATAAACATTAAAATGAATAGTAGAGCTATGTTTACACCCCGTACTCCAATTTTAATGCATTATTAATAATACAAACACTTTTTTTATTTACCAGCTATTTTCAAACTTAATAAATGTTTTCCATGTTTTTCAAGTTAGTCGGCAGTAATAGTGGACACAAAACACTTTTCTGTAGTGCACAGCAAACAGGGCTCTGTAAATTACTCTTATGGGGGATTAACTAACTTTGCACCTTGAGGGCAAATTCATGGTAAATATGACAGTCCAAAGTTTTACCGTCAACAATTCACTTTCAGCATTCTCTGCTCCTTATCTTCAGACAGAAACAACGCGAACGTTTTGTATACTAAATACATTTTTAAATATAATTTCAAGAAAAATCTGCCTTGGAATAGTTTACGTGTCCTTTAGAAAAGCTGGTTGTTTAAACCCATGGTTGGTTAGAATATATAAAGAAATATTGATGATTTATTTATTTTTTTATGCCAGATCAGCTACAAAGGCCATTTTCCAGCAGTCTGGATATATTAAAATTTCTAATAAAGCATTACATTTTATTTTATTAAATACAATACATATACAATCAAATATTAACATCAGTTAATATGAATACTAATTAAATATAAAAAGTAGTTTGATTATAACAGAATGGAAGTTAACTTTGCCTGTGCAAATCACAATACTTGTGTCTTGTGTCACAATGTCATATGCCAATGATTTCTATTTACTGTAAAAGCAGAAAAAGAGGACAACACGGATGACGGCATTGACATGCAATACAATGAAGAAGCCGTTAAACTGGTTAAAACTGAATTTCCCTGCATTCGAATGTTGGAAACATTTCAAAGATATGAGTGCAACAAACGACTCGAGCGGGACATCACTGCGGACATCTCACGCCCCACTATAACAGTAACACTTTCATTAGAGAGCAGTAATTCATACCACATATTGATCTGTCTGCAGTTTATGACGGCGGAAATGCGAGCGCCTTCAAATTAGAGTTGAAATGATCCGAATGCCTGAGCTATTCAATAGCCTGGTGGAAAACGAGTAAAGTGATAGGAAAGAAATCAATTTGGCAGCACATGCCTAAATAAAACCGAGGTGAGGGTTCGTCTTTTTTCTTGTTTGAGTCACCACCTAAGTGTAGAGAACCAGGATGATGATGAGCGCAATCACGGTCGTCTTGATACTCCGTAATTGAAAATCTTAGTGCGTGGCCCTGTTCCATCTTCCAGGGCCCGGGTGCAACATGAGAGGCAACTTATAATTGCAAACGCGGTCACTCAAGAACACTCCAACAGAGCATGATTCTTGTTCTGCGTAATTCAACACCATAAAATGAGATTGAAAACAACTTGATTACTGAAAGAACCACTCACTAGCGTTAATGGTTTTCAACATGCGTCTTGCAGGTGCGTTGACAACATGGATTGAACCATTTAAGTGGCGGTGTCGTTGGATTCTTCTCGACAAACTCGCTCACTCCACACCATACACAAATGGCTCAGCGTAACCCAACAAGCTCTGGGAAAAAGAGGGGCAGGGACAGGACCCCTGAGAAGTTGAGTCAAAGGGCTTTAAACACAGCAGATATGGACAGCTGTGAAGCCTTCAGATCTCCCAGCCTTCTTTTAGCTTGCATGAGAGCGAGAGAGATCCGGTTTCAACACTATTTTAGATGAGGACTGAATCATGACGACACATAAATAAGGTCTTTGCCTTTGAGCTTTATGTTGAATATCTACAGAAGAAGTGCTGTAATATTCCGTATAATAGTGACATCAAGGTAAAAGTTATAAGTAACATACAAAGCTCGTCGAGCCCACCCTGAGAAAAGACAGTGCTTCGGTGGAAATTATTTTCGTTTATTGTGGAGGACAATATAACGATTCAATCGGGGGATTTCCCCGTTGTCTTGCAGGTGCAAATGTCAGATGCAAACCAAGCAAAGCCATTCTACTCTGAAAAAAAAACATTAGTCAGCTGACATTAGCGGTGTTTCCATTATCCTGTTTTTATGCACATTTTTAAGCATCACATTAAAGGCGGAAAAAAATGTTTGCAAATGTTTTAACACTCCATCGCTTCAGGTGGTTTTTGACTTTCGAGAAAGAATGCGAATAATGAGAGATGTAAGCACATTTGTTGAATCAAGTATGATATGGCGAACATCGGCCACGTACACACTGCATCTAAATTCGGATGTCTCTTCACCTTTTAGTGCTTAATCCTGTTCTGTACACAAAACACTAAATTTTCAGGAGTGAAAACCGCATTCCATTACCAAATTAACTCCCGAATCAAACAGGTAAAGACAACCACATTTACAGAAATGCCACGCAGTGTGTAAGGAACTGAACAACTCATCTCTAATGCATGTTTAATTCGTTATTAACTATGAGTGCGCCTTTTCTGTTTGAGCAGTGCAAGAAAATCATGTGACAAGTGTTTATCATGTCACGTATTTTAAAAACGAAAACACCTACATATTTGATTATACTAAACAAACGCCACACCCATAGCTTTATTGGTGAACAATGACCAAACACAAAAATGTATTAACAAAAGAACATGGCAACACTGCGAGAGCACTTTGTGAAGAAGCCAAAGATGACAAACAAAACAGAGCGTCCTCTCTTAACCGTAATTTAGCTCAAAACATAACCAATCTTTACCGGAAAACTATTTACTAAAGAGGTTAAACTCTTGGGATTCATGTTTCTTTACTGCTGCGGTCAACACGTTAACTTGCCATAGTTTCAACTTGCAAAATGCGGTAGTAACTACCTGTTCCGTACACATTCATATTGACAGATTGTTTTTATGAATTCACTATCGATATTTATAAAAAATATAAAAGCTTGAATTAGATTTTAATCAACTTTTCTGTTTGATTGAATTAATTTAATATTTTAACATCACACTGTTTGTGTGTGTGTGTGCGTGCGTGCGTGCGTGCGTGTGTGTGTGCGCGTGTGCGTGTGCTGAGCTAGCGCTCATCGCAAGGTATTGTCTTCTCCCTACAGGCGGTTGATTTAGTCCTCATTCCAACCATCTCACAAGCTGTCAGTCACACACACACACACACACACACACACACACACACACACACACACACACACACAGCTTCAAAAGCCAGTCCTCCATAAGGGCAGTCATCAGAATGATGCACAGCAACTATCCAGGAGGCAAGAAAGCAAACATCTCCGGATCATGTCAGAACACAACAACTGAAAATCGTCGACCCTTTGGCAATCTTTGGGTTCCCGGCTAAATTTACAGCTTCACATGCTCAGCTGCACCCAAAGATCCTAATTAAGATTCAGTTTAATAACTGATCCACCAAAAATGCTGTACACTGTACAGTTGCAGCTCACAGCAATAATAAATCATGAAAGCAGAATAATTACGTGACACTTTAAATGAACCGATCTTTTGCAATTCATTTGCAAATAACAAAGGCAGAAACAGGGGCAAAGCACCTAAGAGCACATCAAACACATTAATTATTTTTAAGATGAGATCATCGGAGCACTGCCAATGTCACTTAAGTTCAATCAGAAAAGAAATTATTCTGCATACAAAATCACAAGCAAATCACAGATGATTTAAGAATTTAAAGGTGTTGAATAATAAGGCAGTTTTTTACCACCGCGGTGGTAATGGAAAAATTAGTCCAAGTTTATATGATTTATTGAAATAATATTTATATTATATTTGCGTGTAGCAACCACATGACGATAAACCTTATTAAAATATCTTTTGAAATAAGATATCTGAAATAAATGAGGATGATGTTTAATGCACAAATGTCGATGTCCATGCGCAAATGTCCATTTGTAATGCGCAAAACCCATCCGTGAAATGGTACACAGCAGTAACATTTAAATAAACAAAAGTAATAGGGATGCACCGAAATGAAAATTCTTGGCCGAAATCGAAAACCGAAAAAGAGCAAACCAAGGCCGAAAACCGAAATACAGAAATAAATTATGCGAATTATTAGTACCATGGAATTTATAGCTATGACCTTGTACTAACTTTAATATTAATTTATGCAATTGCAATGGCTTGATTTTAGTAAAGTTTCAAAGAATAAATCAATTATAAATTATGCAAATATTTATTTAGCACATTGCAACAATGCACAGTATAAAATAAAATTCAAACTTAAATGTTTAACTTGACCCTACTCATTAAATAATAATGTACAGCACTTCTGGGGACTTCATACAGATAACCATCTAGCGGTTGAGCGGTTGAGCTTGTCATCTGCATGACATTTTAGAAAGATTTGAGCTAGTGTATTTAAATAGGGCCAGTGCATAAACATTTTTATCAAAAAAATATATCTAGCAGAAATATGGCTACAATCTTATAGTCACATAAATAGAAGCCTAAGAACAGAATAGACTTCTTATTATTTGAGGCATTTTCTTGCAGGATTTCACTGAACATATCAGACAACGAGGGTGCATGTCCCTCATCTGGTGCAGAGAGACGAGTCTTTTTTCTCCGCTATGATCTCCTTCTGCGCTTTGCGCTTCTCCGTCTGCACGCGGATGGTTCTCCGCATACATCGCGGCCCGGATCGCGATGACCTACCCTTGAAAATTTGCGCCGCATTAACCAATCAGGACCTCCCATGACGCGAATTCGCGAATTTCACACGTAAATGATGCGAGTAAACACAAAGTGTACAAGCGTCCATTTAAAGCATTTGGTGTGAACACTCTATAAAAGGTAAATACGAGATTTACTGAAATACGTCCACACCGCAGACTTGTCGCTTCAGACAAGCACGTGCAGGTCGCTGTCTCTGTTTGCGTCAACACATCATTTCGGCCGTATTGTTTCGGTGATAAAAGTCTTTCGGGCCGAAAACGTTTTCGGTCGCCGAATATTCGGTGCATCCCTAAAAAGAATAATGAAAACTTAAATAACATATGTTAAATATGAAATAAAAAAGCTCTTTTGACAATTCCATTTGAAACAAACAGAAAAAACCTAACTTGGCTTTCCTATTCAGATTGCCATAAAAATACTACTTTTTACTACTCGTTGATGGGAAACTAACACGTTGACATTGGCCAGATTAAGATGTGTACAGCTGCGCTAAATGCAGGTTCAGAAGATTTGCTCAGAGCGCAAATGAATAGATGTCTCTCCGCAACCGCGGCAACCTGCGCACCAACTAGCTGGTTTTGAATTTAATAAGCTGTTCATATCACAACAAGATCCATTGCAAAACCTGCACTCGAAGTCACCAACGGTAACGTATGCCAATCCTATCCGTGTTAATGCAAAATCTTTTAACTAAAAACATTCACAACTGAAAGGCACAAATACCAATCCTTATCTTATACAACCTTATATTTGTCACAGTGGTGCGGTTGTCACAGCCACCATCAAAGCCCAATTGAATACAATTACAAAATTGTAGAGGATAAGAAGAATGACTGTAACGTTTGCCTAAATCTCTGCTCAAGTCAAATGATCATACTAAAGGTCTGGGAACCATTCCTAATCACCAAATCACATTTTGTTTTGTGCCGCCATATTTAGGTTTGTGGCAAATACCACTACAGTAACAAACTCATAATACCCGGTCTGTAAACCGGTCTATGTTGTGAACCTCACATAACTAAGAATCCAGCGTTTAGTTGATCATCATGGAATCTCTTCTTAGAATTCTCAGTTTAAGAATGACCAACACACCTATCCCTACTCACCTTTTTTGCAACAACAAAATTATATTAACTCTGATATTAAACAAAGCTGCATATACTCAAATAAATCATAGTTCTAACATCATGCTTACTGTCATTTAATAATAACCTAAAACGAAAAGATTCATCCCAGCAAAACATTAATAAGATTACCCTGAGGCGGTTTTCTAACCTTGCTTTTAATTTTCAGAGAGCAGAGCTTATTCAGGTGGGAAGCAGGGAGTCACAGGTCTACACACATACCTGTACTCATACCAGGCTCCATCTGTTCCACAGGAAACATGAATGAACTTTGACCTTGAGAACAGTGATCCGGAACCCTGCTGTGTACCTGGGCAAAGGATGACGTTCAGTATTGAAATAGGAGTGCACAGACAGCATCCCAACTGTTCTTATGAACAGAGGCCAATTGTCACACACACACATACATATATACATATATATATATATAGCATTTCAATAATAATTCAAAGTTGCTTCACATCGTCATGCCAAATGTTATCGTCCATCACAATGTTTTACTGTAGCCATTGTCCGATGCCAATCTAATAGGATGTCAAAATGGATATATCCATCAAACAAACATTTACATTGTGGTGAACAATGTACTGTAACTGTACAACGTTTTACATTAAGGTGTGAACAGCAAAAAAAGTGATAGTCCGACCGAGTTTCGCATATTTAGCTCAAGACATTATTGGACAACCCAATGCCTGCTGGTACAAAATACTTCCTGTCTGTTTTCGTGCATCACGCAATCAGTTTGTCATTGAATGGGGTCCTTTGTCTGAGCTGTGTGCAAAGTATAGGATGGTATTCGTTCTGTAGGACAGAGTGTAGACTGGAAAGTAATCTCTTTTCAGCAACTGCGCCCAATGTGCTATGGAAATGTCTGATAATAATATTCTCACTCAAGCTGCTGTATGAAACTGTAAAGATGATGGCACTGGCCATAACAGATTATAACTAACACAGGGCACCCCTTTGACCCTTCTGGAGGACTTTTTAACCTTTAATTTAAAATATTGAAATAAGAGATGTGCAGATACTACATTTATCCACTGAAAACTAGTTGAGGGATTATTCAAGGGGATATCTTCAAGAAAATTAAATGGACATTTCTTAACGTCATACAGTATAATAACTATTAATTATGAACATCGAACTGGTGATGTTTCTTAACATTTTCTATATACAGACCACAAATGAATTGCATTTTCCTATAATCTTCTGTCTGACAGCTATTTTTAAAGCATTTGCCAATAGTGTGAATAATTGCTTTTATAGATTGATGCAGATTATTGGCCGATATATTGGTGCGTCTCTAATTAAAATAAATGATTTTAAGTTCATTTTTACTGAAACGAATCGTGCTACTGATTTTTTTTTTTTTTTCACAAAATATATTGTTAGAGAGCTTCCTGAACATTGACGATATTGAAGAAATCAAGACAATTTCACAAAATGCTCTTTACATTATAAAGAATGATTTACATAGAAATGAGGGTTTTCTCTTACATTTTAGAACATGAGACTATATGCAGAGGCCATTACCTCTGAGACCAAAATATTTTAAATATCACAAATAATTATTTAGTTAAAATAAATAAATTATTCATCTCATAAACAAATCTTAAACCAGACCACTTATTTGAAACAAACATAATAAAGAAATATTCACTATTCAATATTCACTAGCTTTATCCAAAGGGCAGCCACTAACTCTTTGTCAGAATTTCTATTAAATTTAAGAAGAATGAAACTATATACGTAGAAGACACGTAGGCTAAATCTTTTTTGATAGAGGTATTTCCAAAGGCTAAAGAGTAAGATCTAACTGCAATATAGAGCTAACGGAAATAAGAGCTTGTGTCGTAACAATCGAGCCACAAAATGTACCAGGAAAGCCAAACCTCCTCAGCAGCTCTCTATGACAAATGACTAGGGGTGTGATGAGAAATTTATCCCACGAGGCAAGACATAAGAATTTTAACCTTTTTTAAGAAATCTTCAATGACGAAATGTATAGGGCAAAATAAGTCCCTTATTCACCTTAAAAACACAAAATGCAAAAAAAAACTTCTTTTTTAATAAATTATGTTATGCCGTAATAAACAATACTTACACACAGAAAAATGTTTTGTCAGAAACTCAACTGAATGGCAGGAACTCCATCATACCAATTGCGTGAGGATATTGTGTTCTCACGAGACCAATCGGATCTTGCGAGATCTCGTACCAGGAAATCTCGTCACACCCCTACAAATGACTTTTCTGCATATCAAAGAATCCTTCTACTTCGGCTCACAGCAGGGCCCACCCCTACTAAGAGATTCCTGCGAGCAGCAAGGTCTCTGCACAGCGAACACTGTCAACAAGCCAGCACATGGCAGATTCACAAAGATATTTATATCTGTCATAACTCATTCAGAAAAGGCGAGGACAATGTTGATCCAGATTGGAAATGGCATTTTCTTCTTGAGTTAATAAACATATAAAGAAATCAGGAATTAAAGCCTTTTTAGTGTTCGTATAATAAAAACCTCACTTTTTAGTTCAAGTAAAATTCAAGAATAATAGATTATCTTTCCATTCTTTCATTTTCATGACCTTTTTGTTATGTATAGGCGAACAGCAAAAAAAAAAAAAAAAAAAAAAGTAAGATTCAAGCTCACATTGACCACATAAACACCTCAGCTCACATCAAAGCAGGCGAGTTCGAAGTCACTTTATATTAACAACACAACAGAAAATATTAGAAATTCTTATATGGTGAGGAGGCAGAGTCGCAGCACAAGAGCTAATAGGAATACATAACAGAATTAGCATATCAAATCTTATGTTCCTAGAAACAGTGACTAATGTGTACAGAAATACAAAAAACAACCGGAAGCAGTGTGTACATCAAAAACAGGAACATCGAGGCAGCAGGTTGCAAGAGCTTGTGCATGAACAACCTCGAACTAAAATGCATGACCACACCCATTAAATCACACAACTTAAAATAATGCAACCATATTTGCATTTGCAACCATATATTTTGTGCAACAACTATATATTTATAACTTTGCTAATCTATAAATCAACATGAATGATAACAGGGTATTTCCTGCAAGGTGTGCAGTATGTCCCCAAGGTCTGCATAGACATTTCTTGTTGTTGGATATGCTTCTGTCATCCTTCCCCTAGACAACACAAAAATTCATCAAAACTTCTCCATTCAACTGGGCTCATCAACCGTCAGATCTTCCAGAATGGCCAGAAACCTGGGAGTGGTGATCAATGATCAGCTAAACTTCACAGATCAGGTTTCCAGCACCATCCGGGTCCTGTAGATTCATACTCTACAATGTTTGGAAAATTCCTATCCGAGCATGCTACATAAATCATAATCCAGGCTCTTGTTCCTTGAAGACTGGACTTTTGCAATGCACTACTAGCTGGTTTTCCTGCTTGCACAACAAAACCTCTATATGCGATCCAGAATGCAGTCTTCAATGAACCGAATAGAGCACACATCACTCTTCTCTTCATGAAGTTACATTGACTCCCAATAGTCGCTCGCATCAAATTCAAGACTCTGCTCCTAGCCTACAAGCTACAAGGCACCCCCTTATCTTCATATTCTGATGCAGACTTATGGACCTGCCAGATCCTTCGCTCTACAAATGAACAACGTCTTGTGGTGCCATCCCAAAAAGGTTAAAAAAAATTTGCTCTCACGCACCTTCTCCGGATCGGTTCCACATTTGTGGAATGATCTGCCCGCTGCTACAAGATCAGTAAATTCTGTAGCCAATAAAAGAATCGGCTGAAAACACATCTCTTCCGACAGCACCTGGCCGATCAGTTCTGACTTCAATCTCTTTTCAACTCTTTTTTTTTTAAAGTACAAACTTTGCTCTGTATACTGTGGTAGGCTATATGAGACCAGTTTTCTTGCACTAATGCTTTTTGTTGTCCTTATGTTGTTCCAACTGCTTCCATTGTGTACCTCATTTGTAAGTCGCTTGGATAAAAGCATCTGCTGAATGACTAAATGTAAATGCATTTCTAAAAATGCGTCAAATAAAATGCCTTGCATTTGTAAAATGTGTAATACACTTGCTTAATGTATAATAAAAAAAGTTATTACGAAGTGAAACCTTTAGATATCAACCTGTATGGTAATTTAGCCTGCTTATTGACTTGTTTGCAAAAAGTATATATATATTTATGAGCACTGTTTTGGGTAAAAAGTATTTACTGGCGAGTTTAGTCTAGGGATGTAATGTTTCTCGATAAAATAATTTAACCGCACCAGTCTCCATCAACGGTTCGGCACCCGCTTGGACCACGGCTCATCTTAAATCTGACAATGCATTTATAATGTGGTTTGTTAAAAAATTATGATGCGTAAAACAGACTGACAAAGTTCAGCTAATGTATGTTTGTAGATGAATACACATGTAATACCTATAACAAATAAAATAACACACAAATTTAAATAGGATTGACGTATGCTGTAATATGACCAGTCACATATGCTTTCATCACCCTGGTGTTTGGAGCGAGCGCAGGTGAGACCTGAACAGCACATGTTGCTGTTTGAACTAAAATCATTCAAGCCTTGCCAATTTTAACATTTAAGTGTGCTGTAAGTCTTCGTCGGTCTTCATCCTCTATTAGATGCATACTTTTAGTGCAGGGTTTTTTCCTGCATAATGAAAATTGGAGGCGGCCGCCTCTGTCAAATTTTGTGCCACCTCAGACTCTCGCCCAAATTATGTCGGGTGTCTTCCCAAAAACACTGTGTATTCTGTCAACGGACTGTCATTTGTGACTGCAGTTGCGGCATTACGCCACAGGGAAGGCGCAGTTTAGTAACCATCATCAGTCGCAGTACAAGAGCTAATAGGAGCTGCATTAGCTGTTTCATGGCTGTTCGGGTGAATATTGTTTGTTTTGCGTGCAAGTATGTTACATTTTTTAACGTGGCGTACATCATTGTAATGTTTTTAACTGTGCAGTTGGTTTGCTGAATCAGCGTTATACTTGCGCTTGTCTTAGCACTGCGAGTCTCTGGTGACTCCACACATCTCCCAAAATGGGGGTTAGGGGTGCATCATATCAAAGTGTCACGCATATCAACGCAAGTTTCTCCTCAGCATGCCCAAAGATAAACTTCGTTAAAACTATTAACTGTTTTACAAAGCGATCTGACTTTTGAAATACGTGAGAATAAGCTTTTTAATATGCATGGCACCCTGCACAAGCACAGCGGGTGAGAGAGAAAGCACCGGACTGGAGCGCATCACAAAACTACAGCTTGAGAGAAGGTCAATAGAATATTTGATTTATTTTGTTCATTTGTTATGGGTGGATTAACTCGCATGTATTTTCATCGTAACGCCAAATTTGCAGAGCGAGTAAAAAAAAGCTAATTAAAATTCCAATAAACACAGAAAAAAATATATATACTAATTTTCCATTAAAGTGACAGGTTAGATTAAAGGGAGAAAACCTATAACATATAGGAGCAAAGAAACTGAACTCAGTCAACTGTGTTCCACTGACCCCTTTTACAATCTATAAAACATTGAATCCATTGAATCCACTAGCATCGATCAAGGACTGCAAGATGCAGTGATGGTCAATAAACCACAGAGTCAACGTGTAAAAGCTATATGTGATAATGCAGTCTGTGTCATATTACATTCTAAAACAAAATTTCAACAACATCCTCCAGCATCGAATGTTGATATGCGGATCATATTTTCCTCCTCCGAGGGGCCATTAAGAGCTGGTATAAAATGATGGTCAGGCACCTGGATCTCTACAGATCTATAATCCATGTTAATGCATGTCTGTTTGTCAAGCCACGGTAATTCAAACTGATAATAACCACTTTTAACATAACACTTTTCATTTTAACATTTAACTACCCACAAGAAGTGCTTGTTTATATATGGCTAACTGATTAACTGTGTCTTTTCACAATCTGATTCCATGGAATAATAAAGGTGATGACTAACCGACTTCCTTTTTACAAGCAACCAGATTTGCAGACCAACATAGAAAGCGCAGACATTCAAGAATTCTTAACTGTGTGGCAATTTTTATGCATTATACAAAATGTAGTATTTGTGTCTGGTCTTTATCTTCTGATTCAGTATTGTTTTGAAGCACATCTGTAGTTTTTGATAGTCACTGTTACTCATTTCCCTATTTTAGAAAAGCTCCGCTTGTTCTTTTGAATTCATCTGGATTGAGTCTGTCACAGCATTTGTTGTTCTTGTCATACTGGAAAATTGCCTGGATTCACAGACTGCGCGCCACACACACACAAATTTACACAGCATTTATGCCAATTCTAACCACCGATAATACTCTAAACTTATTTACAATGCATAACAATATAATAATTCATAATATTTAAAATATAAAATATATATAAAGTTGAACTCCATTAAAGGGATATTTCACTACCAAATCAAAATTTCCCCATGTTTAACTCACCCTCGAGGTATCCAAACTGAATAATGGAAGAATAATCCGGTAAATTTTAATAGCACGTATCATTTTGCTTACAAGCAATAGAATGGGAGTGAACGGGTGAAGCTCCAAAAAGTGCATCCATCGATCAAAGAACTGCTCGACACGGCTCCGTGGTCTTAAACTAAGGTCTTCTGAAACAAATCGATGCGTTTGTTTAAAGATCGGTGATCATGTCATGTCATGCATTCTGACTTCTTTACGCTTTTAAACGTGCTGGCTTCTCACGCTTAACATGGTCGACTTCTTTAAAAAGAATTGGACGTATGACGTTGTATTTCGGTCCTCGATACACTCCCCCAGCACTCCAACTTGTTTCGGAAAGCTTTTTCCGAATCATATTCCTTTTATCGGCCATTCTACCGGAAAAGCACGGCAAGGCGAAAGAGAGAGCCCGCCCACGGGCCAACCAACGACCGAGACCCGCTTACCATCAAGGTTATCTGCGCAAATACTCTACGAAGATGCCACATATGCAATACTAATTTATAGGCACTCCATATTAATGTGAGATTGGCATAAACTGCCTGTGATACGCGATCTTTAAGAGAAATATCCATAATGACACTGACAGCACCATTAACGTTGATGTCTGGCTTCCGTCGTCTCTCGAATGCGCGTCAACCAGAGTCTTGTTCTTCCGGCAGAAGTAAGTTCCGGTGACAAATGCTGCGCGTTATTCATTTTCAGCCATTGGGATAGTGTCTACTCTGGTGGGAGATTTAGTTCCGGTCATTTGCCTTTAGGGCAAGTAAAACATGGTTTGGTAGCGAAATATCCCTTAAATGGGTTCTTCTAAACGTGCCACAGAATCCCCAAAAAACCTTTCTTAAAATTTCTGTTAGTTTGTAATATTCTGGAACCCTTTTAAATACAGAACGTTTGTGTGGGGTTCTTAAGGAACCTTTTGGGAACCTTCGGTTTTTAAGAGTGTCACATCATCCCTTACAGACGCCAAGATGAATTGAGCATCATTTGGCCAATGTTGAGTCAATGAAGAGCTTTCAGTACATGCCTATTCTGTGTGGACAAACCATTCATTTCCAAACGCAATTTCCCCTGAAATCGTACCCTCATAGGTACCCAAACGTTTAGCTATTATCCAGAACATTCAAAATTCCAACCCTGCTACCCACCTGAAATGTTTTTTCCCGTCAGCCTTCTCACCTTTGCAAGTAATGGGACTGTACACGCCAGTAGACTGCATGTCACTTCAATGTCGTAATAAAGGTATTTAATGCAACTTGTATTACTGTGTATAACAAATGGAGCGGCAGCGAATGAGGGGCAGGGTTAAACGCGCACTCAACTCAACCCAGTGCGCTTGTTCTCAACACACTTTAAAATAAAAACGCATTCAATTGAATGCAATAAACCAATGCATGCATATCTGAGCAGACCGTGCGAACGCACAAACGATTTGATAGCGCGATATGTTTTTGTCTCGGATTGTGTTGTGAGGGACCGATTCACCGAGGCAACAATACAGCGTGGAGCCCACGGCGAATCGTTCATCCGTTTAAGGAAATAAACAAACCACTAAACAAACGCGTCTCGGTTTGTTAATGGTGAAAATGTGATTTCATTTTAGGATAGCAAACGGTCTCCGTATAACGAGATAGGAAACGCGGCTTACCTCAGAAATCAGCCCGCGTTCATTGTTCGCTCGAGAGACTAATGTGTTCTTCTCGATCCCCAATAACCGCAAATGTTCGCGCTGTTTTGATAAAGAGAGCTCCGTAGGCGTGTTGCGTGTACGGGGGTGATGCTCCGGCGGTAAAGGACGACCGTGTAGTCGTATGTCAGCACGAATCCTCCGGCTCTCGTATCGTTGTTTTATCAGATGACTTGAGTTTAGCGTGGAGGGGCGGAGCTGAGTTTTGTACAGGGGGCGCGTGATTGACAGCTAGTGGCGCTCAAACCTCAGAAGCTCTTTCGGATAAGCAAACTGTCGACGCAATAACGCGACATGTAATACAAGGGGCATTGCTTTGAGGTTGGTCACTTGCTTTGCGTTGCCCAGCTGTATTTTTGTACCATATTTAACTGCAATGTAATATGCAGGAACACTTTTGAACAGGGGGATTTGAGCTGCAGATTTAAGGTGATGTGAAGTTTTTTTGGAGGGGTTAAAATAAACAGAACTCAGTTGAGCTAGTACATAAAAGATCCCGTCTGCCTATTCACAATGGTAAACGTTTACTAGTGATTTAGAAGGTTCAGGACGATTTTGCATTTGACATCTAATTCAGTAGGCTATGTACCGCAATACTGCTATTCTCGACGAAGGGACACACTTACTAACAATTACACGATTGGACGATTGACTTTCCAAGAGCATAAAATACAGTACAGGACCAGAACAACACTGATATGATTGACTTTTTGAATCAATCATCCACAGTAACTGTTGAAATAATATAACAACTTATTTACAATATAAATTTACGTTGCGTAACTTCTGCTAATATGCAGCAAAATAAAACATTCTTGCTCGTATGATTTTTCTATCCAAGAGTTAGGCTTAGTGAAGTATAAGGATGCTTCTTCATTGCATCCTCCAATTGCACACAGTACATAATATTTCTGCCCTCAGCTATTTGAGTAAAAGGGAGAGGGGTTAACATAATGCAGCTGGATACACTGAAATATAGCCTTACATATATAATGACATGCTAGTTATACAATCTTTTGGTGTAGTTTTTATCTACACACGTACAATCTCATACAAATGGTTATTTTGTCACACCTCCTTTAAGTGCAACTGTGCATTCCCTCCACATCTTAAACTCTACCCCTGGTTAAGAACCTCTTGTGAAACAGAAAAGTTCTTCTGATGTTAAACGTTCTTTATGGAACCAAAAGGTTCTTCTATGACATCCAATAACCTTTTGAAGCACCTTTTTTTAAGATTGTACATCTCCCTACACCAATAACCTTTACAATGAAATAACGCATGCACGCATAGGCTGAAGCAATATAATTGGGATGCCAATGAAGCAGTCATTTTAAAACATTTTAAGGACACCTTAATGATCCGTTCTCCTTGTCTTACAATGTAAAGTATTATACATGTATGCCTACTAACAGTGCCAGTCTTTAAATCTGACGTTCCAAAAGTTCAAATAAGGAGTTTATTTGCAAAACAGCTAAATGTTTTTATTGTGTTATCATATTATCATGAGTTATTCTGCAAATAGTTATATGCTGTTGTGTGTTTTCTCTTTAGTCAAACGTGCTTTATGGCTGCAACATAAAATTCAAAGTGACCTATTTGTCAGTTGAAATGTGACCTCTGCATTTAACCCATCCAGAGAGTAGTGAACACACGTACACCCGGAGCAGTGGGCAGCTATCACTGCAGCGCCCGGGGAGCAAGTAGGAGTAAGGTGCCTTGCTCAAGGGCACCACAGTTGTTACCCGCCGGCCCTGAGGATCAAACTGGCAATTTTCTGGTCACAAGTCCGACTCTAACCATTAGTCCACGACTGCCTAAAACGGGACAAGCCTTTGGCTCCACTGTAGCAACCTTTTACCCTTAGTTAAACCTTAAATAATGTAAATAAAATAAAATGTAAGAATGGTCTGACACTGAAATAACATATTGCTGGATTTCTATAAATGCATCAGTGACGTGACTCTCGCTTTTTTTGTGTCCCTTAGGTTCAATTATATTTAAAAGGGTAACAATTTGAAAATAAACTTGCTGATAACTTGAATGCATTCTATTTTCCGGGGACCAGGTCTAACATTTTAGGTTTTGCATTATTTTGAGAGAATATTTGGAGAATGGTTGCAAAAATGTCAATGTGGTGTAACTGCAAAAACTATTAAACAGTCCTGTTTAATAGTAAATACAAGTAAATGGAACGCAATTGTTCTGAATATTATAATTCATTTGGGGAGTCTAGTCAAATTCAATTATTGACAAGGTGGTGTAACCACCATTTAAGGAGCAATTTTTTTTAATTCTGTGCAAGACACGTGACAGGATATGAAATCACAGAGAAGAACCTACGGTGACCCCAACTGCTGCATGCAAAGGTTAGTAACTTGCAGAAATAGCATTAGGAAAAGTTACTCAGTATAAAAACAATGGAATACAATGGAAAGTTTGTTTTTCCCATGGTAAAATATGTTTGCACTCTTGTCATTCACTTAAACATCTCTGTCTGTCTAAAAGCATCTGAGCTAGTATGAAATTTAGTGATGGCCCTTCAGAGAGACATAATGCAGTTTGATCTAAACGTCTGCCAGATAATGTCTTTTTTTTATTAGATCAGCATAATCGCGTTGATAGATAGCTCTATTGTGATCCTTTTATATTAATCTCCCACTGCCCAGTGTGTAGAGTGGAACTAAATTAGTATTTTTTTAAAAGTCGAAATGACAAATGTAGAATACTTGAAAGGTCAGAGACGTGCCCACTTCCCCATTGTAAAGGGTGCCGTGCTTCTCAAAAATGCACAGCAGAACGATTGTTATCCTGAAAATTGATCAAAGTGACGTGTTTATGATCACGCCATATCCAGTTAAGATTTTTTTCACAGGCAAAATATATAATAATGTGTGTAATGTTTGACTTGTTCCAATGCTGAACAGAAGCTATAACCTTTCGTTGTTTAAACAGTTTGCTTCCTAATTTTACCATTAGTAAATGTCAATAAATAAATGCTATGCCGGGAATTTTTTTTTTGTTTGATAGTATACAGCTGCACCTCCAGGTGATGTGATAAATGAACCATTTGCATGACATTGCCTGTGGTCACCTGTTTGGAAAAAACAATACATCCAGACTGTATAACCAGTATGTCAATGCATGTACCCAGCAGTATTATGTTCACCCCATCGCTTAATTTTACTCTTATAGCTCAAGGCAGAACTATTAGGCGAGTGTGGAGCGTGCACTGAAAAAGCATCGGTGTGCACTGAAGAAGTGTATCCTTATACTCCACCAAACCGATGACTTTGATATGGCCCAGTTTGAGATTTCTGAGTTAAAACCAGGTCTGGGCTCTCAACTGAATATTCAGTCCCCCTTTAAAGGCTGAATTTTCCTTTCATCCCTCCCCACCACGGTAATCCCTCATTAGTCAAAACCTCCTTTCCTCTATGTTTCTCATGTCTCACTGGGCGGACTTGTTGGTAACAGAGCAAGTTACGGCCGCTACTTCTCCATTTTCCACCTCATTACCTTTCAAATCTATTGGGCTCCTGCATCCTGTATCTTTGAAATGTAACTGCTCGAGCTATTTTTCCATCTTTGTACTTACATCAAAGATGCACGCTTTAAAGTCTCAGCGTTTTTGCAGACAGCGCAGATGCATTATGTTGTGGGACTTAAAAACAGCCATTAATGAGATTTTCCTCTGGTGTCCAAGTGTTGTTTATCGACACTAGCCATTTGTTCAGCTAAATGATCCAGCAATATATCGGCTGAGTGAGTTTATTTGTAGCTGATTCTTTGTTTCTGTCCTTTCCACACTCTCTCATCAGCATTAGCACAGACTTGTGAACTTGGATCAAAGAATTTACCCACAATTCCTGGAATTATGTCAGCTATGGGCAGTTTCTCCTACTTCACAGTTTTTATAGTTTTGTCATATTTTACATTTAAGCTGTTGTTTTTTGTCACTTCGCTCCTCGTGCAATGTTTTACTGCTCCACCAACACATGCAATACTTTTCTTTTCTCATGAGACCCCTCTCACTCTCTCTCTCTCTCTCTTTCTCTGTCTTCTTTACAAGAAATAACATTATTGTTAACAAGAACACATTGTCATCACCATCAGAGCCACCAGTGACTGTCCAATGAGCTTCATTATCACCATTAACATTATCATCATTGTAGTCATCTCCAGAACACTCTATGCTGCATCTGTTTACTATTTACCATTCATTCATTTGACTCGAAAAACGAAAGTTGTTTTAGTAATGTTTCCCTAATATCTGCCCTGATTTATTTCTGTTTGTTGCGTTTACAGATAATAATGAGGGCAGTTAGTGTGCCAAATGAGTAACGGTAACCATGGGGACAGAGAGGCTCTGGCCTTTTTGGGAGAGACGAAAAATACATTTTAGCCATCTGCACTGATCGACGTCCTCGGATTGAATATGATGTGGGTCAGCTCATTTAAAGCCGTGTTCTCGAACAGCTTTTAACCCCAGTATTGACCTGCCTATTCAAACCATTGGCTTATGTTTGGCATCTGTGAAAAGGTGAATCAAATGGTTATTTTTCCAGCGTATGCTTTTCAGAAGGCTTCTTTTAAATGTTGCTGCAAGGATGGAGAAGTGAGAATAATAGCACGGCTAGAAACCTCTCACTTCTGCTTGCTTTTGAGTCTCACAGGGGTTTATAAAGGTGGTTCAGACACAGCCAAATTGTGTTGGTTGTGGCTGGTAGATAGCTCTCCTACAGTTAGCAGATCGCCAGCTGAGCTCTGCAGCTCCTAAGCAGCCTCCCACTGGGCTCCAACAGCCTCTTCCTGCCGTCTCGATATGGAGATATTTGGCAGAACCAGCATAACTGTTGCAGAGTGCTTCCCTTAATGTAAACATGCAATGCCGGGAACAGGAAACATTACACATTGCACCGAGATAAACTCTCATCTCTGAGTGGGACAAAGTGCTCGGGGAAATGATAATAACAGAGGAAAGTTTCTCTTTAGTGTTGAGTTTTGGGACCATCGGAGGAAGTATGACTTTCCTTACTTTATAACTTTCATGTGATATCACATACCTTCTGTTTAGTCCCAAAACACACACTATCAGTCAGAAAACATACTTAAATGAGTTTTGACTTCACCTGAACTCTGTTTAGCATGCAACAGCTTGTACAGACCCACTGCAGTGCCTTGAAATGCGCAGCTTTGTTTGTTTGTAACGTCCATTGAAACAGGAAGTCACATTTTGAGTGACCCCTCCCCCCCTTAAAACAACCAATATTTAACATTTAGTTTACCTCACAGATTGAGATTTTTACATTAAGTTAGATTTTATGTAAAGAAATCTTCCAGTACCTTTCAAATGGTAACCAGCTTAACAAATGACTTTATATTTTTCTAGTTAAAAGCTTAAAAGTCTTCTGTCACGCTGTGTATACACATAGTTTCCCACATTAAAAAAAATCTGATTAAAGTAGCTATTATTCAATAAAAAAATGTTTTTAGCAAAACATGCTATTGGATTTACAGTTTTAAATGGTTACGGTAATGAGTATTTTTGATTCAAGTCCCGGAGTAAATCCTTTTTTTGCAAAAGAATTGTGTTACACTGGCAGTAAAAGTTTAGAAATGAATGCTTTAAACATGTCATACCTTGTTTTTAATGAATTAAAAGGAAATAATGGGAGTGTTTTTAATAAAATCGTGTTTGACATCTTGAAACCAAGATTTCATAAGAATCCCCCAAGTAGTGTTGTCACTGTATACCGGTATTGACAATCACTATGATATAAAAAAACATGATTATTGAGCGTGCAAATCATAATTCAGTACCTGCAGTTTTGCCTTGAGGGCTCCAATGGTTACAAATTCTCTAATCCCTATTTTAAGTGTCGACAAAAGGAGAACACACTAAATGAAATATGAATTTGACTAATAGAAATATTTGTTAAGAAAAAGAACCATTTAAATAGATATCGTGATATCCTTTCAGAGACTTCTTGTGACCATGATAACTGTGAAGGGAAAATGTTTTATAGCACGGAGGCTCGCATATCTACAGCATATCTACAGTGCCCTCCACTATTATTGGCACCTTTGGTAAATATGAGCAAAGGAGGCTGTAAAAATAAACCTGCATTGTTTCTCCTTTTGATCTTTTATTAAGAAAATTATTCCAACAATTTATTAAAGTAAAACAATTTAAAGTGGGGGAATATCACATTATGATTTTTTTCTCTAATACACCCTGGCCACAATTATTGTCACCCTTGGAAATTCTTATGAGTAAAATATCTCGCAAGTATATTCCCATTGATATTTACATTTTCTTGTGTAACTGCGTTCCAGCATCCAACTCATGAGAACATATTAAGAGAGTCTGTGCAGAAATGTCCTTTAGACAATGAGGGGCTACTTTTAACAATATAAGCTTGCATACATTTTATATCAATTTTCTCTTGTTGCATAACGTGAAAATGACAACAACAAAAAATAAACAAAGACGAGGTTGGGTCTTCCATTTGCTCTTCACTGCAAAATTTAATCTCGCAATACATTCGCAATGTTGTTTCTCTGTCTAAAATAATAATCTGAGGCAATATTTGGTGGTGGTCCTTCAGATGGATATAATGCAGTTTAATCCAAATCTACTATATATATAATGTCTTATTTTGTTAGATAAAACACACATCCATTTCTGAATGCCCAGTGTGTCAGATCCATCTCACTTACTTATCAGCCTGCTCTTTGGTAATTTTACATAAAAAAACACTGCTAGATTCATCGCTCTTAACTAATGGGCTTCCAAAAAGGCGTTATCTGTCTTTGGTGTAAACACCCTACTAATGCTTAAGCAATCATTTATACCCAGCCAACATTTGTTCACAGTATATTTGTTCTTGCGCAATGATGCTGTGTTGCAAAATAAGATTGCGTAAGAATATCAGCTCATTCTAAAGCAGGCTAAATTGTTTATCAGGAGAATTCAGCCTTCATGCATTAACAGCTTCGGCTACAGAAGATCTGATAAATATACCCATAAAAATATGCTGTATACTGAAGAGGACTTTGTGAATTGCTGTAGTGTAACACCTTTCTTCTATTTTCAGAGCTATCGGACAGTATGTTAAGTTCTCAGTGATTAGACGAGCCAGCTCGCTCTCTCCTTAACCGACGGGAACTAGGTTGTTACCATGGCGACATAGGCAGTGACGGACACGGCTGCATGCGTTATGTGCGCTGGTCCAACATGAAAGTGGCCTTGAGTGGAATCCCAATGAGGATGGAGAAGTGAATAATCCTGCAATCTAAAAATCGTGCTACACTCTCTCACACGCTCATCTAATCGGATAGATTCATCCAGCGTGGAAGCACAGAATGAACTGAAATGAACACTTTGTATCACAGTCGCTTTTTCATGATTTGTTTATACTTGTATTTAAACGCAAGTGGGGAACCGTGCAGGTATTTCAGCATACAATAGATACAATCCTCTGTTCGTTTTTCCTTATTTCTTGTTACACCCCTCCCCCTGTCCTTTAATAGCCGTGCACATCTGTTTTGAGTGACTGGTTACCATTTGCATGGTAATTATCTACAACGCGCTGTGGTTGTTCACACAGAAATCCAAATTGTGTTTCCCATTTGCCAGATTCCCAGCGTTATAAATACAATATGATTGTAAATGAAACACCTTTGTGACTGAATGTTTTACCAGCATTTGTTTCAGTGAGAGAGCAGGAGACATGTGTTAGCATTTCTTGCGCTATATTTGAACAGCCATTGCATATAAACTTGCAGTATTGAATTCTAGTAGAATAGTCACCATTAAAAATATGAATGCTTTTACTGTAGAAAACACCAGCGCTCGCAAGATAGCAAAGAAATAGTGTTCACATTTTTGGTGAGTTTAGATTTCAGGATGCAATGATGCATCAAAGCACATTTTCAGCACATCAGAGGAACACCAAAGCAATTACAGTCAAAAATCCTCATGACATCAGTTTTTACTGTATAATGTACATAACCCAAAAATGTGGTATGCCTGTTTGCCCAAGGTCTTAGTAAGTTTCTTTGTAAAAGTGTATTGAGCATTTACAGCTGAATAAATTGCAGGCGCTTAATACTTTGGGACCAATCACAAAACTGTGCTGCCTCGCACGCGAAGTAGAAATAAAAGCCAAAAACAGCGAATGACGAAACACACCCAACTCCTTTCCCCACAGCAACAATAACCAGTGGATGCAGTCAGAGCATGTTTTCAACGACCACCATTTCAATTCTAATTTCGCCTCTGTAAGTTAAGGACCTCCAGTGCCTTTTCCTTTTACAACCTCAAAATGACTGATGCTGTGCCATAGGGAGACTAAAATTCCAGGGAGGAAAAAATAAAAATAGCTACAATTTGGGAGACCGAGGTAGTCAGTAATTGAGAACTGCTGCTATATATTTAGCAAGGCCAGAACAATTACCATGTCCTAGGAAGTGCAAAATCTCTATTTTCTCTCCTTTTATATTCTGATGTAGCTATACTGCTTTAAGACCAAAATCAGGACCTCGCATTATCATTTACCACCTAGTGGTCACAAAATGGTTGATTAAACTTACCAACATCAGCAGTCAATATGGTGAGCTAAGCAATTCATTTCAATTCATCCATATACAGTTTATTGTGAAGAACATTGCAGCCCCTGCTTTGTGCCCTGCTCGTAGAAAGTGCCTCATCAGGCACAATGGATATAATATAGACATCATTAATTCAAAGCACAAAGAGTGAGTAAGACAGAAAATAACTGCACCTCCACTCTCTTCTTTGCTGGAGTTCATATGGGCATGAAATATGCATGCGCTTACCATTAACCTCGCTGTCCTCCAGTCTACTGCACTCACCGGAGCTCAGCGGAGACGTTCTCTCAGGCCCTGTTCACTAATAACACACGCTCTGCTCAAAGTAAGCGTGTCTTCAGCCTGGCAGATCACTTTACAACCCCGACATCTGCAACTACATACTGTATTCCAGAGGAATTTCAATGTGAAGATTTCTAGTAAATTAAAATGGGTAGTCATTATAATATAAAGAAGTTTATGGAAAGATCATCATCATCATCATCATCATCATCGTGTACACAGTATAGCTGTAATTAAAGGTACGCCATGTCTGCTAGGAAAAATGCATAAACCAGCTTGGTTGTAGCTGGTCTGCCATACTTATTAGGTTGGTTTAAAATGTAGTATTTTTAGATGGTCAGCCTTAGAAACCAGCTTGCTGACAAGATACATCGAACAAACTTAACACCAGCTTGCCTTGCTTAGAAAACCAGCTTAAATCCAATAAGACTGGCACACCATATTAGGCTGGTTAATTTTGTTAGAGCTAAACACAAAGCCATAAGGTTATACTTAATGTATCAATTTTATATTAAATTCATCGTGGAGGTTTTTATATTATTGCCCTTTTGCTTCATAAAATAAAATGATAAAATTATAATGGCTCTCTGTTTTCCCTTGCCGAATCAACAAACATTTAACATCTCTAGTAATTCCCTGCTATTCTGAAAGTAATCTGCATAGTTTTATTTTCTTCTTGTTTATTTTACGTGTTTTGTTATCCTCAGTTCCACTACTTCACAAATAATACCCATGCATAGTCTTGATTTTGTCTTGATTTTCTAGTCTAGTGGCAGAATCATGACAGAGCCACGCGTTTTGAGTGGAGGGAAACATATTATTGTCAGTCGCGACAAAAATATGCGGTCTCTCCGGTCTCGTCTTTTGCTCCGCCCTTCTCGTTTCTTTCGTTAGCTTCCCGCCTGTGTCTCATTATCCACACCTGCCCACTGTTATCTCCTTGGATAGTCTCCCTATATAATGCCCTCATGTCTATTGTCCTGTGCTCGTTTGTTGTGCAAACTACATTGTTCGTTATGCTATGAACCTTGCTTATTTTCCTTGCCGTGTGTGTTTCTTGCATTGCCCGTTGCCTACCCTTATTGTGCTTGTTTGATGTTGTGTCGTATTTTCATTGTAGTCTATTTTGTCACCTCGTGGGAAGTGTTTTGTTTGGATTCTTGTTTTGTTCTTGTTCGTGATTAGACTTCAGAGTCATATTTGATGAACAGCTGTCCTTCAATGATCACATTACAAAGACAACTCAATCCTTCCGATATGCCTTATTCAACATTCGAAAGGTTTGACCCTATCTCACTGAGCAACTCCTTGTCCAGGCCCTGGTAATCTCAAGGTTGGACTACTGCAATGCTCTCCTTGCTGCTCTTACTGCAAAGACTATCACACCACTCCAGCTGGTTAAAAACGCAGCAGCACGCCTCGTCTTCCAATAGCCCAAAAGGGCTCATGTGACACCCCTTTTCATCCCTCTCCACTGGCTACCGGTTGAAGCCTGTATCAGATTCAAGTCACTGATGCTTGCCTACAGGACTATCACTGGATCTGCGCCGGCATACTTTATGCCTTCTCATGAGGGCATTCAATCGCTTTCCCGCTTATTCTCCTTCACAACTCATTCCTGGTAGAACATTCTTCCTCACTCGGTCCGGTAAACCACATCTCTCACAACTTTAAAAAAACTACTTAAAACCCATCTCTTCAGAGTTCTCTCAATCTCTGCCTTTTCAGGATTAGAAACATAATAATTTAAGATTCAGTGAGCAGGAACTACAGGTTTTGTGTATATGATGTTTCTATGAACAATGCCCAAATGCATTAGGTATTTTTATATAATTTTTATAACTGCCCCTTACAAGAAAGTACATTGATGGTTCCATTTTAAAATTAACATTTAAATTTGTATTTATTTTGAGATACCATGGCACGTTGATTCTGTGTATTGACAATATGGTAATATTGTTTAATTACCGGATTCAGGTTTTTTTGTTAAGCATTGTCATGATTTATCATTTATGCACAGTATGCTAACATCATACTACTTCTTTCTATGAGCCCTTATATAAAAGAAGTTTAGGTTTTTAGAAGAGATCCCAACAGTGTCTCACGACTTGCCAAAATGCCTTAAAAGTTTACAATCAGAAATAAGTCATTTCAATATAAATTCAAAAATTTACTACAAAATTCTTTCAAAACAAAATTTACATTTTCATTATATTTAGACCAAGTGACTTACAAATGAGGAAAATGTGCCTGCAGACCACTAAGCTAGAGAAATACAGAAGCTTAAAGAGGAAAACAAAAATAAATGAATAGGTCCATGCTAGAAATTACCTTAATGAAACACGTGGGAGAGCCACCAATGGGGTAAATGCACAAGGGGCGATGACGTACTTCTACTAAAATCTCATCCAGTTAGATTTGTTTAGTAACAAAACGTTCGGATTTCGGCAAACCGACAGCACTTTGGGAGAGCATTGTTAAGTGCCTCTGCAATCATGCCTTAGTAAGTGCAAAAGTTCACTTAGCTTTTTTTCATATTTGTTGATGTACCTTGAAACGGATAGCCTGAAGTGCTTCTCCTTTTTAGTTGTCGACATATGGCAAAGTGTTTGAAAAATGAGACTCACGTTGTCGTTATCCTATGTGCATCCTGAAGTGAAACGCCATTGTTCCCTATGGCGCCGGGTGTAACAGCCTGGCTGAGATTTTAGCGGAAGCGGAATTTTGAGAGACAACATACAGTACTTATAGGATTGTTTTGTAAATTTAAATGATCAAACCAGAATTAAAAAAAATTATGTGCTTATTTAAGAGGAATATGGAGCATTATGGATGTGATAATTCACTTACTGGACTATGGAAAACTATGCTTTAAAAACAAAAAAGAGAGACCTCACATTGGTATTTTAACCACTATATGTTATCTGACCTATCAATATAGTCACAACCTTTGGTTTCATCTTTAGGTTGACATTTACATGGAATTGCCCAAAACAACAGCTACCAAGAAAGGCAAGCCTGCATATCAGTTGAGTACCATGTATCCTGACGTTGTTGATACTTGGAGTACTTTGACCTGTGAGAGATGACAAATTGAGGTTAAATTAGAAATGTTGCCATGTGAATGCAACGCTGTATAAATGTTGTAATCCCTGTTTGGGAACAAAGCAAGACCTCTACAGGTCTCAAAATGCTCTTAGGTTAGACAAGCAGCCTATTTTCCCACTTACCTGAAGTGACTCTAGTTAATCTGAGTAATGCAAGGTCAAGCAATCCAATTAAATCTACAGAGCTTAAGCTAAACATCCTATTTATGTACATAAACACGTTTACTGTGAGCTGCGCTGGAAGTGTAGAAATGGTGGTGGTAGCTTATTTCCATGCACTGTCACGTAGACTTAGCAATTGATTTACTGGATCATTTGTCTAAGTAAGGTAGGGGCAAAAACACGAGACAGCTTAACTATCCACTGTGACCCAGCACTACTGAACCTCCTCTATACCCCTCAAAAAATGTGGTTGATCACAGTATGTGTCTGTCAATATGGGACTTTCTTTAAACAAACATAACAGGCATATTTGTTAATTCACAACAGCTTCATTTAAAGATGGCACAGAATGCAAATGGAACCTGTTTAAACTGGGTTAAGGGTTTACAAATAAGACGTAGGTATTTGCACCTTCTGTATACTCTCGATTTGACTATGGCAAAAATGACACCAAACCACATGTACATGGTACATACATTTCGGTGGAGGGAACGATTGATTGAATGAATATTTCACCTATAAGACCTTGTGCGCTGTGTGTAATAGGGCTAACATGGTTAGCACAGATCCCCAGACGGAGCGGATGTTTCTTATCTATTATCCACCTGACTGCCTTCCAGTAAAAGATTTTCCCCTTTAGGCTCCATTACAGAAAGTGAGACAGCAGGGGGATAAGAGGCTCTGTGTTTGCTCATCCGTGTGTGAGGGGCCAGAGAATGGAGCTCACCCCGTTTCATTGACTGCTCTCCGGGAAGGTGCCAGGCTCGCTCGCACAGGGTGTTCAAAAGACGGAAAGTCCTTGAGATAACATTTTCCCAAACTCTATGCCCCATTTAAACAGCTGAGAACAGATATCATACAGGGCCTTGTGCCTTTGCAGATTTTTTGGTAAGTGCTCAAAGAGATCAAGATATATATGATGAGAAGAGGAGAGCTGTCGGATAAAGGAATGGTTTGTTCAAAACCCATATGGCTTTCTTTTGTATAACACAAAGCTAATGTCTCTGCTTATAAAAAACCTGATTTAAAGGAGTCCATAATAAAGAGTCTTTCTCTCTCTCTCTCTCTCTCTCTCTCTCTCTCTCTCTCTCTATATATATATATATATATATATATATAAATAAAATAAGAAAGAAAGAAAATAAAGATGCTATTTGGTGTATTTTCATACATTTTAATATTGTTTGTCAGAGAAACAATACAAACATGCATATTAATAACCAAAATCATTTCTAATTTATTATATACACAATGTTTTAGCCATTATGCAATGCATTTTATCCAGATTTTGAAGGCGAACGTTATTGTCTTCTATCCCGCCGGTCATTAGCTGACGGGGGCTAACATTCACGTGTGCTCTCATACAGAATAAACAACCAAACCGCAAGCAGTTTATTATTGTATTTATCAGTATATTCTCATAATATTTAAAGTATTTGATTATGGTGGATGCTGATGTCTTAAATAGTCTTAAATGTCTTAAAGGCGGTAGTTTAAAGCTATGATTTAATGCACGCTTACCTTGAACAGACACTTACTGATACTGAAGGCGTTCTTCTTTTATGGCAGGATGGCTGGCTTGTGTCAAGAGGACATACCGCCACCTACTGTCCCTGTGTTTATATATCTGATCTTATGTTTTACGTCTCATATTTTACTGTTCTATATGGAAACCATGTGTGCCAAGTCATGTTTTACTGTAATTATAGTAGCTCCAGGAACGTGAAAAAATGGCAATCTCATTGGTAAGCCACTTTTTAATGCGGCGCGTCAAACCAAAAAAACAAGCCTGAGACGTTTTTTAATTATGTTTTTTCACCTGCCGTTTTGCATGTCGGTTTGCACACTCACCTTGGCGTCCTTTGTTTAGACTCATGAGGCATGAAAGGTCAAGGATACAGGCGCGACAGGCCCTTGAGTTTCTGGTTCTGTTAAGTCCCTCCTTCCGAAACGCTCTGATTGGTCTACTGCTGAGCCAGTCTTTTGTGATTGGTCTACTGCTTAGAGTGTGTTAAGATGTCCCGCCCATTACCCTTTCTGTGTTCCAGGGGCAGGGTCAATGTAAATTTGGGGATTCATACGTTTGTTGTAGTCTTTAAAAAGTGATTTCTGTTAAAGAAAATATCTTCCTTTTTGCTAACTTTGAGCGTTGCGACTCGAAATAAGTGAAATTCCATCAAACCTCCCATTTAATATACATTATAATTATGATATTCAATGTGATTTGGTATAGTGGTACATTTGCTGGTCAATGTGAAAAATTATAATCTTACAAAATCAAACTGTTTTATTGAACATCATTTAGATAAATATTATTGAAATGCGGTAACATGTCAAATTACAGGAAAATACAGCAAATTAACCAGCTAAACTTATATTTTTACTTTACAAAGAGTATTATTTTGCAATATATTTCTGGAACCCCAACTGTCAGAATATTACTGTTCTTACAGATATTTTTACAGGTTTGAAGACTAAATGGAACCATGTGTGGGCTACAACTGTTTTACCCTCAAGCAAGCCAATTTAACCTCAGGTTTCTCCCAGGGGACCATGTCAGTAAGAAGTGTACGGTAAGTCAAGAAGTCTAAATGAAATTATAGTCTTGCATTACCAGACGTTTGAATAAGTGGCGCAAAATTGGTCCACATTGCAGTTTATTCTGGCAAAAACAGTCCACTGAAACAGAAAGACACTGCTTGACCCACATCAGAGTTTTTCTTTTGTGCTGTAAATGGGCGCGATTATCCAAAATAGTTTATACCAATTTTCAATTATCAATACCATTAAAGTGTAATACTTTCTGTCTACAATAATAATCATATAAACAATTGGGTGGAGATATGAGCCTATAGAGCAATCACACTGGCATCACTGTGTAGAAATGTTTATTTCTCAAACCTGTTTTCATTCAGGTCAAAAAGAACTGGGTCACTTCTGCTCAACATTTTCACTTTTCAAGTCATTTCAGTTTGTAGTGGCTGATTTGTATGCGACATTAATTCACCAGCATCATCTCAATCTGGAATGAAGAAAAGGAGATGCTGTTTGGAGACTGCTGCAAAGCTGTTCATATTAACATATTTTAATCTTTTATTTTCCTGCCTGTCATCAGTGAAAAAAGCTGATGTGAAAAATTAGGGCACACATCTTACAGAGTCTGACGTGAATCTCGACTTGACATACAATTGTATCTCCCTCTCTTTGCAAAGTTGTAAATGTCAGACATTTCAGAAGATGGATCGAATTTTTACACAGCCCCTAAAGGGACCTTTGCAAAAATAAGAAACCCACATATACTTTCACACTGCACAATAGACCTTCCGTCCCAGCACTAGAAAGTTTAGAATTTCCCATTTTCAGTGTGTTTAACCTTCGATATTGTTATATATGTGTCTTAATATAGAGTCAATATGTGCATCTATTAATAGAGATATATTTTAAATCCATCTACATTTTGAGGTTTCACTGAAAGGGCTATTTGAGCTTTAAAAAAGCCATTGTATTTATTCAGCATTAGCTTTATGCCTCAGGCACACTTTATAAAGAGAGTAAGATACCAGTAATGCACAAAGGAAAAAGCAAAACTGGAAAATTAACACGTGTCTGCAAACAAAAGTTAGTGCTTTTATTTAAAAATGTCTACCGGGCTTCGAAACTCCAGAGTGAAACTTACCCTCATGTCATTGGAAAACTGTTAACTTTCTTTCACAGCAAAAAAATGAGGTATTTGCACAATAAACTATATTTATAATGTTTTTATGGTGCTTTTCATGGACGTGAACTGTTCCTCATTCCCATCCACCTTCATTGTAAGAAAAACCTTCTGCCAAGCTTTTACTTTTTCGAGAAAGCAAGACTGTTACACAGGTTTGTAGTGACATTAAAGTAAATAATTATAAAATACTTAAAAACATACTTAAAATTAAACACGTAGGAGTTTTTTTAGGAGTTACATAATGTGAAACTTTAGCGCTAATAAACACACACATACAAACTTGAAAGACAAGACACAGGCTCTTTTTTGCTGCAGGGTGTTTTAATGAAATGCTGCAACTTTGACAGTATTGATATAAAAGTCATTGCGTCAGACTGAAAGCTTGCAAAAATGCCACTTTATGACTAATGACAAAAACACTGTATCTTTTCAATATTTAAACACTGTGTTGTATAAATTGGCAAGCTCTTTCCATGACTTGTTATTGGTGAAACTGTAATGATTTAAAATGAAAAAAGAAAAACTTGAAAAATGGAGATACAAGGTTTCAGTCAGAAAGCATCAAACTGCACCTGTGAAAAACCGATTACAGCTTTTGTTCTTATTCGTTCAACTGTTCATTGTACGTGTTCGAAAAAGTGTTCCCAGCCTGAGAACTCACCACCAACCCTGTATGACTGGAAACCTCCCAGACCTTTCTCATTGCTCAGATACAGATAGATGTTAAAAACTGAACGTTGTTGCTGTGAACATTAGTTAATTCACTATGCAACCTTATTGCAAAGTGTTACTGCCATATGTACTTTACTGTATGTCAACATCAAACAATCTATTTGCCAAGTTTATTGACCAAGCTTAGTCTATTCTCTATACTCTATAATTTTGTTGAAAATGAATGTGTGAAAGTCAATTCATGTATGAACATCGCACTGGTTAATACTTCATGAGATCCATATTTCGCTGCTGCGCAATCAAAGTCAATGTTTATTCAGTTCAAGCTAACCGATCAAGAAAAAAAAAAGACTGATGACGAATGCCTATGAGATCGCCTAGACAAGCCTCACTTATCCTTATGCTGGTAATGCCATGAGTCAGCATTCTTTCGATGGAGTACAGGTATAAACACGGACAAGATCATACTTGTAGCCAGCAATCAATTTTTCTGTATTAACTCTCTTGAGTTCTACACAACATCCAGTTTAGATCACTAGTGTTCAATATAGTCATGCTTTAGTTAACAAATAATCACAAAGCCAAACTTAACACTGAATAAAACAACACCCAAAAACTGCTAAGTTACTTTCGACATCATAAAAATGCCTTTGGTCGAAAAGGGATGAACCCAACTATTGGGTTGTAAATGAACCTGCTTGGTCGTTTTTTGGATTGCTCATTGTTGGATCAAACTTAAACATTTTCTGGAAGTAGGTAAGAGCAATGGCCTGGGATTAAACATTCCAATACAAACATTGACAACAGATAGATTTGAAATTCTGGTCATTTCGTTTCTATGGATCAAAAATGGTGAATGCAAATAATAATACAATTTGACTAACCACATAATTTTGCATAGGCTAACACGCTTCTGCTGTTGCTTATGGGTGTATTTGTCATTTTTCAGCATGTCATGTCAAATGACGCATTTGAATGGTACAACAGATAGAAAGCCAACACACTGCCGTTTTTTGTGCAATACATTTCATTCAGTCTAATATTTAAGTGTATGTCCTTTAACTTATGTTGCGATTGACCCTTGGCAGGACGTAACAGTACACAAAACCGTCAAGTGTCCAGTCCAGTACTGACTGCAGTCTGACCCCTGAGGTCATCCAATCTGAGAAACAATATCACAATGGAACCTCATTGAGAACAGCAAATGGCTCTGATCACGAATCAGTTGAATTTCCACAAACAAATTGTATAGACCATTAATAGTTGTGTTGGTATGAGACTGTTTGTGACTGCTCACATGGAAGATGCCCTCCAACCCGAGCTTCCTGTTTGGAATTTCTGAGAGATCTACAATCATCTGCTGTCTGGACACAAGCACTCGGGCGCAAACACACACACACACACACACACACACACACACACACACACACACACACACACACACACACACACACACACACAAACACACATTAAAAGACCATGCAAAACAAAAATTTACATTTGTATCTGTGTATGTGTTGGCTATGTGCAATTTTGCTGTCTTCTGCCTTCACCTTGCGTGCAATCGCATTTATTATAAATCCGCCCTTCCGTTCTGTCCCCATGCGTTTTAAAGCCCAACGGGAATCAGATAGGCTGCCACCCCTGCATAAGAGTGAGGAGTGAGTAAATAATGAAAGTATTTTCATTAAGGGGTGAACTATACCTTTAAAATAATTCTTTTTTTTCACCCATATGACTTTCTTTCATTAGACATGTCAGCTTTCCTCATAAAAGCTATTTTAACATCAGCAAACTCTGAATACAGCACACAATCTATATACTGTAAATGTTTTTCCTGATACTGTAATGGTGCTTTTGTGTCTGAAGCTCAGGTCAACGTTCTTTGTGCTTTATAAATATCATGTTCCATAGAAACAAAGAAAGACATATGGGTCTGGAAGCAACATGAGAGTAAGTAAAGGAACCTAAACGATGACAGACTTGCCATTTCTGAGTGAAATAAACCCTTTACCATGCATTTGTACTGGAGTAATGGCTTTGTGAAAATCCCTGACGCAGCAAAAAAAGCGCTAGCACGGCACTGTCTGTTTCTCTCTTCCTCACTGCCGGAGACAGCAGGCCATGACATATACCAGCATTTGAAGGACCGGAAAAACAGAACACATGCAGGCGAAAGGGTTAAGACTGTGGAATTACAGTAAGTGCAAAAACACTTCAAAGTAAATAAAACAGAACTAGAACAGTTTGTTTAAGCAAGAACTTTACAGCACAGAAGTAAAACTCATAATAAGCTAATTCTGCCATAGTCTTAATTGTAACTGATCCCCACTTGACATTAAATACCAGAGACACGACAGACATGTCTAAAATATTTAAAAGGTGAGAGCTATAAATCTAAAGGTCTACAATGACGCATGGGTAAACATTTAGACCTTGTTAAGTCTTTGTGAAAAAAATACTTTAAGTTTCATGTTCATTTTGACTTTCTTCCAAGTCAAAATTTAACACGTCTTTAAAGCTGAGCTGCAAAATTAGCTTGTTGTGCATTTTGTGAATGTGAATGCAAGACCACTCAAATTCACATGTTAACAATGTCTGTTTGGTTCAGTGACCCACTCAGACAAAGTAAGACAGTAAAGAGCAAGCAGGATAGGTGGTGTTTTCTTATTTCATTTTCATTTCATTTATTTATTTATTAAGCACTTTTACTCAACTGGTAATTGAACAAAGTGTTGTACAAAATCAAAAATAACACCACACAGACAGCCATAAAAAACACACAACATTAACGCCACAGTTAAATAACAGCAAGATAAACCCCTCGGTTTAATAGCCTACAGGAGCAAATACTATACCCCATTAAATGCTGATTCTAGGAGATATTCTTTAAGCTTGAGTTTAAAAACAGTTAATGTAGGTTCCAATCTGATAGAAAGAGGTAGATCATTCCAGAGTTTTGGAGCTATCACTACAAAAGCTCGATCTCCACTTCTCCGTTTTGTTCTAAGAGTCTTTAAAACCAGCTGGTCAGCTGACCTCAAAGACCGTTTTGGGTCGTATTTCTCAACCAGATTTACCAAATACAATGGAGCCATACCATGCATTGATTTATAAACAAAAACAAATGATTTTAAAATTTATTCTGTAGTCGATCGGTAGACATTTTAAGGAACTCAAAACTGGGGTAATATGGTCTCTCTTACGAGTACCTGTCAAAAGCCTCGCAGCAGCATTTTGGACCAGTTGTAAGCGATTAATCGATCATTTTTATGCCGACATATAGTGAGTTGCAGTAATCTAGACTTGTGAATATAAAAGCATGAATACGTTTTTCGAGATCAGACGCGGAAAAAAAAGGTTTCACCTTCGCTATTAATCTCAATTGATAAAAACAATACTTAACCACAGAATAAATCTGTTTCTCAAACTTGAGATCAATGTCAAAAAGAACTCCTAAATGTCGAACTAATGGCTTACAAAAGGGGGCTAAATCACCCAGATCAACAAAATTATTAGGAATTCCAAACCACACAACTTCAGTTTTTTCTTCATTTAGTTTTAATTTGATTTGATGTCGTATATACATTCCCACAACAACTCCATTTGGTTCTTACTGTTTTTTTAGGGGAGATAAATTTGCATATCATCTGCATAAAAGTGGAAGGGGATTCCATGTTTGCTAAAAATTGACCCGAGGGGTAACAAATACAAAGAGAAGAGAATTGGGCCAAGAATGGACCCCTGTGGAACCCCACTGAGCAAGGAGGCAGGTTGTGAGTAATCTTGACCAATATTTACAGAAAAAGTTCTGTTTAAAGGAAAAGACTTGAACCATGCAAGCGCTGTACCACGAATTCCCACAACATTTTCTAGGCGTGAGAATAAAATCTCATGGTCAATGGGGTCAAATGCAGCGCTAAGGTCCAGTAAAACAAGAACTGCTGAGGACCCCCGAGTCAACTGCAATCAGTAGATCATTTGAAACTGATCAAAGCAGACTCAGTACTATGGTAAGCCCTAAAAACTGACTGAAAGATTTCAAAAATATCGTTCTGAAGCAAAAATGTGTTAAAACGTGTCAAAACGACCTTCTCTAAAACCTTGGATAAAAAAGGTAACTTCGAAATTGGCCGATAATTTAATACGACTGCAGGGTCGAGATGTGTTTTTTTAAAAGAGGTTGGACAAAATCATGTTTAAACTGATTAGGAACAACTCCAGTTAAAAGACTTGTTTATGACATAAAATACTGGGAGCGAGAACATCAAATGCTTCCTTACTAACCTCGCTGGAATTATATCTAATAAACAGTCAGTTGGTTTTGACTGCTTGATTACCTCGGCTAGTGACTGCAAGGAGGTCATTTCAAAATGGTTAAAACTAACAGATAGTGGCCGCACAACTGAAGGATCAAACAGACTTGGTTCAATCATGGATTAAATCCTAAAGATCTTTTGGACGAAATAGTCCAAAAAAGCCTCACAAGTAATATGGGGAGAGTGAGAGAACACATCAATTTTTGGATTAAAAACAGAGTTTACTATATTAAATCAAACTTGCGGCCTACTGCTATTTTTTGTAATTGCATCTGCAAAATAGTTTCTCTTCGTCATCTTTACGGCATTCTGATAGTTGCCTTGAGACTCCCGTAACATTTGAAAGGATATTTGTAACTTTTCCATTTTCGTTAAAATTTACTACAGGTTATCCTCAACCCACGAGTCACATCATTCAGCCAGGGCTCAGGTCTAAATGTGCACTTTTTGACATGAAATTGGGCTACTAAGTCCAAAAATGGTAGACAAACGTAATATAGCACATCTAACGAGGACTCTAAATCCATATTAATAGAGTGCATTAAATTACAGCATTACATAAAAAGGGTTAATTTCGTAAAATAGACTTTTATTCCCGGCGTAGTTTACTTGGAGCTCTAGGTTTTTCAATTTTATGAGGTGAGAAAAAGCTTTATCTGATATTTCAACATCAGAAATAGATAAAAAAAAGTCAAAACTAGGTCTAATATATGACCATAAACGTTTATGTACGTGCTGTATAAGATTAAAAGAATCAATTACATTAAAAAAATATCTTAGTAGGGCTTTGTAGGACAGCACACATGTATGTTAAAATCACCCACTAGTAGTAATTTATCATATTTCAGTACAATTTCACTTAAAAAATCAGTAAACTCACAAATAAAATCCTTATTGTATGCATTGGCGGAGCCAGGAATTCTTCATAGGGGTGGCCAGGCAGGGGCCAGTAGTTACTTTGGGGTGGCACATAAAACATAAAATACTTTTTAAAGTATTGTATGTGCCCAAATCACAATGATGTATAATGGCATTTTTTATTAAAGTTTACCAAAATTCTGAGCGTCATAATCTTACTCACCCTCAAGTTATTTAATAAAATAAAACTTAGGAAATTCACTTTGAAAACTGAATAAATATCTCCCAATGATAATAAAAAGTTTAAAAAGGATCAGAAATTATTTACTTAAGTGAATTTTATTTCAAGTGCAAACTTCAGCAAAAACACAAGCTGTTTCCAAATTACATATCAGTAATTACACGAGTACAAACAACCTACAATAGTTTGATTCTACGGTTATTGTGCTTTAAAGCAAATAAGTTTACAAATTCATCAAAGTTCAGAGACTTGGCTCTCCTGGACTCCACAATTAAGACACCTAGATTGCTCATCTTCATGGTTGAGCGCAGGTAACTCTTCACTAGTTTGAGAGTATAGAAGCTGCGTTCACATCCAGCTGTACTCACAGGAATGGCAACAGCAATTTTGCACAATCTAAAGAGCTTGTGAAATACCTCTTTAAATGGCTCAATAAGTACAGTCACATCTACAACACTAGTGGGCTTCTGTATGCCAACTTGCACTTTTCTCTCCAGAATTCTTTTCATTTGGTTCATTCGATAGTTTCGCAGTCCGTATGTAATCGTTTTGCCATGATCGATCGAGGTAATTTTGATCAAAATCTAAGGAACTATTATTATTATTTATAATAGATAGCAATTATGATCGGGGTGGCCAGTGGGGTGGCCGTGATTATTTCCATGGTGGCCATGGCTACCCCTGACCACCCCCTAGCTCCGCCCCTGATTGTATGTGGGTGGACGATATATTACAGCACATGCAACCTGACTTGTCACATTTAATAAAAACAACTGCAGTTCAAAGCTTAAAAAGGGTCAACAGATAATGTTTGACAAGAGAAGCTGTTTTTAAAAACCACCACCACCGCTTGTGGTGCGTTGAGTATTAAGGAAACCACAGTCCGGAGGTAGCAGATCCGTGAAAGGACTTAAATCATCAGGAATTAGCCATATCTCAGTCAGAAGCAAGAAGTCTAGGTTGCGTTCAATAAAAAGGTTATTTAGAATAAACGTCTTATTTGATAGCGAATGCACACTCATCACCGCTAACTTTAATTCGGTAGATACCTCCTCTAAGTTTGGATCTTTGCGAACTTGCCGGAGATTTTGCACGTTCGACTTCCGTCTGCAAATCCGAGAGGTCCGATAGCGTGATGATATGATTCCGTCACATGGACTTGCCGGTAAGATCCACTTATAGGAAAATTCAAAAGGTGAAGAACCAATTTTCTTCCCGCTTAACTGACGGCTCGAGGAAACAAGAGTAGGTCAACTTGGAAGAGGCAAAGCCCGGCCCCGCCTTCACCGCAAAATCACCTCGCCGTCCGCATCTCCTGCGACGTCTGTAAGCACACAGCGGTCGGCACAGATGGAACAGAAACGAGCAACAAGGTGACAGGTAATTAGAGCCAAATCCATTTTGGTTGTAAAAGCCTGCTCCATCCATTGATGATTTAATATCAAAAAGCGTTTGTCGATCGTAAGTTATCAAGACAGCAAATGTTCATCAAATGTTCTAGTTTGTCTCGATCAAGTCCGATGATTATTTTCTACTTCCAAACAAAACCATTGATGAATCATATACTGTATGTTTGGTACTGTTTATATGCTCTCCTACTTATAAGTCGCTTTGGATAAAAGCTATGGATGCAAATGTAATGTAATGTAAATGTTTGCATCAGTCGGACTCTTGACTTTCATTTAGTTAATTATCTTTCCTCTTGAAGTAGGTTACTTGTTGTGATTTGAATCGAATGGGCTGTTTTAGAACCAAATATAGTGATATAGGAACATATTTTACTTGGAAGAATTACACATATCAAGCAAACCCACATCTTGTCGATAAAACGCAGCAAAGCGTTATCTCAATTCACATGTGAATAGTTGTGCAGGAGGCTTAAAAGTCAAATTATTTGGAGGATCTATAGACAGAAATGCAATATAATATAAAAAACGATGTATTCAGCAGTGTTCAAAGACCTTACAGAATGAACAGAATGTTTTTATTACCTTATAATGAGCTATTTCTATCTACATACACCAAGGCCACTTACATGGAATTTTCCATGTTGTTTCTACAGAACGTGTTTCACAAATATGTTATCTCCTTCGGCAAAGAACCGAAAACATAACAACATCTTTGTCGTGTGAGAGCCACCATAATACCCCTAAGGGAGGAAGTTGTGGAGTTAGTTTTTGGTAGCAATTCGCAACCTCACCCCTAGATGTCGCTAAAATCTCCACATTGCTCTTTAACTTTACAACAGTAAATTCAAGGGTAAAGGTCAGAGAAGGATGGAAACTGTCAGCATATCGGGCTGTTGTTTTTGGTTCCCCCCTATAGGCGTCACTGTGTTCACCTGTTTGCCCCTCATTACTGTAATTTGCTTCCACATGTGCCTTGTTTGCCCTGTGTATTTATATAGCCTTTTGTCCCCGCTTTTGTTGGTTGGTGTTTAACGTTGTGTAGCCAGTCTCTCAAGCGTTACCTAGTCTAGAGTTGACTAAGAGTTCTTGCAGCCGTCTTTTTTGTACCCTTTTGCTTTGTGGATTATCTTTTGTTGGACCTTTGAACTCCGTCTTTGCAGACTGCCTCTGCTGGATTATACCTTTTTTGAGTGTTTTTTTTCTCTTGTGACTGTTTTTTTCGGAGTTATGTAGTTATATTAAAACCACCAGCTTTACTTCTCAAGTCCTTGTGTGTGTTCATTGTAGTTATTCTTCTAGGTAATATGCACCTGATGCCCTGAATATGTCTTACATGGTACATAATACGTCAGTTTCTGTTGATGTATAGATAGTTGTTCACAAAAGAGGGTGGGATTACAGGATATTAAGTCCACCCCTGAGGAAGTAATATGTCTCATTAATTAAAATGTTTTCTACATGATGTTAAGAGGTGAAAAGTTGGTTACTTTCTACCCTAAACAATGCCGAAAGAGTTAAACAAATAAACCTATTTACTGCACATGCCTGCTTAGATAAAAAAAAGTGACACAAATTGTAAACTAACACCATATATTTGATTGAAGGTGCAGCTTCTGCCGTTTATTCAAAAACAGACGTTGGCTGATACAAAGAATTGTGGGTTATCTCTAGCAACGAAGGTTACTCCAAATTCTCTGGAAGTAGGTCACATTAGAAGGGTGCATACCTGCTGTTATTAAACTTGACAGTCTCTATGACATAGCACGCTTCAAATGAGAACTCCGGAGGACGCAGCCTTCCGAAACGAGACACAGCTAATGTTTATTGACAGTAAAGGCGTCTATAGTACTGTGTACTGTATATACTATATACTGAGTTTTTCACAGAAACATCTGAGACAAAGTTGTGTTGTGGAATTTTCTTATTCCTTAATCAAGGTGAGTCAATTTTGACAAACGCAACACACAGAGACATCAGGTACTTTGCAAAGTATTTTATTGTCATTTAATCTGCATCATAAGCAATGAGCATGGTGCAGAGCAAAGGCACTCTTTCCTTCTGCACCCAGAGTTTATATATTAAAACGTGAAAACCCCCTCCCTTTGCCCCCTAGCCAGAATCCCGAGCTGGTTTCCGAGAAGTGATGCCCGTTATTCCAAACAGAACATCTTGGCCTCTGCTCGAGGGCAAATGCAGAGTGGTATGACGCGTATAGAGAAAAACATGATAACATAGAGAAGAAAACATAGATAGAAACTTCATAAACATATAGATAGACACATCAAGAAGCTAGACTAGAAAATTTCCATTACATTCCCCCCTTTTATCATATATGATAACCAAAATCTTTATACTTTGACCCGTAAGATGAGCAACGCCCTTTCCCTCATAACTAAAATTTTTCTGAGTTAGAGCTAGTCTAAAACTTTTTCTTTTTCCTTTTTATTTGGCAGTCCCAGGGGACATAATGGCCCACATTTTCAAATTTTGTTGCCTTATCCACAACATCACCTGAGGTACACGTACCTCTACACAAATACATATTTGTTCCCCAGTACCTAACAGAATTAGGGTAACACTGTCCCTCCCCATACCATTTTATTAAACTTGGAATTTAGTGTTGCACAGAAACAAAATTCTATAATCTCTAATTTCTCGGGGTTCGATGTGTCCCCGACTCGAACTGTGGATTCCCTTTGTGAGCACCAATAGTGCCCCTCCTGTCGCTTCAGTCAGCACGACCATTGCGAAGAGCCATTGTGGATGCCATTTTGATGGCCATTTGGAGTTGCCACTCCTTGGACACCTTTTTGCAGTGGGAGGCATGTCTTTCCTACGACTTCCTGGAAGCTGTGTAATGATTTGTCAGCTCCATTTGCTACTGCTCCTTTGACCTGCAAAAATATTTTGAGAGCAAAAACACAAAAACACATTGCCTTGTAACATCCTCCCTTTTGACGCGTGGTCTAGGCCATGCGTCAAAATCGCAAAAACAGGGAAACAATGTTTTGGCAAACAGGTGAGGCCATTTGGGCCCCCCCAAACATTGTCTGTGTGTTTACATGAGCACTCCTTGCAGAGTGCACGCTTAGCTGGTTCTGCAAAATGTTTGCATCTCTGCAAGAGAAAGAGTTTTGTTAGTGATTTCTGGAGAAAATCTGTCTGTGGCTCTGATGTTGCTTGCTTTGGTGCAAGGTCAGCTCGTCGGCTTCCTGCAAAAATTGTTTCAGATACAAAAGTGTGTGTGGCATAGTCACACACAACAATGGCTGATGGGATAAGAATGGCAGATAGCATATCAGCAACCGGTGTGTGATTAAGAATGTTTTTACCATCAGCTTTTACAAAGTTTCTGTGTTTACACAGTGTGCCAAAATCATGAGTTACAACAAATGCATATCTACTATCTGTGTGAATGTCTACATTTTTATTCTTTGATACTTCGCATGCGCGTGTGTGTGCAATGAGCTCTGCTGTCTGAGCAGAGAAATGGTCCCTAAAAATTATATCAATTGCTTCTTTGCTTTTGGACTTGCGATGTCTGTAATTGCAGACACGCTTTGCGGACAGCTGTCTGCCGCGGTCAGTAATTTCGTGACCCAAAAACCGAACAAATTGTTTTGCCAGCTGGACTTTGGAGACATTTACTTTGTGTTCTTTTCTCTTATCTTTTCAAACTGGAAACAAAGGTGTGCGCACAGGTGAATTTGGGCATGGCACAACTATGCCTCTTTTTCCTTTTTTTTATCTTTTTAAACTCATTAAATATTGGCCTTATGCCATTGAGGGCTTCTGGTTTGAGGCTTCTGTTTTTAGGGGGTATTGCTGTTTGCATGGACGAAAATTACCCTTGGGTGTTATCACAGCAGGCTCACAGTTCCTAATCCCCAAACATAATATTTTCCTGTTACCCACATTTGTACGGGCACCTTTACCAAAATGTCTGGTATGGCAATACTCATCATTAATCTTTTTGTGTGTGAAAACACTTCAAGTCCCCTTGTTGCTGACAGACAGGCATGATTTTCACGATGGGCGTGCAACAAATTTGAATATTGCACGTCATCCCTTTTAACCCATTCTATGGCGTGCGCATATTTGTCAGCAAAACACCCACAGCTCCCCACACCATTGTAATCAACGTCATGAGGCTCTGTGAGGCAATACTTTCTACATCATACTTACATAATTCAATATTACATCGTACAGCTGTACGAGCGCTGCACTCGGGTCGTGTTGGTATCATGCTCAATCTGTCATCATACACATTATGACTCTGCCCAGCAAATGAATCGGGCAGCAGTCAGACATGAGAAACCTGTGTTGAAATTTGTCACTCCCCAACTCACATTGCACCCTTTTGACATTAATTATTTTTCATTAGAGCCACTAGCATTTAGGGAAAACACAGCTAGTTTAGACTCTGGCAAATTTAAACACTTCTTGTGAATCACAGTAGGCTATTTGTTGCCCCTGAATCTATCAAAAATTCAAGCGGTTTGTTGCACACAAGCATTGTGCATTTTAGCAAAGTTCAGAAAGCGGTTTTCATTCATCATGGAATGTGAGCTAAGCAGATCTTCATTGCATACAGTAGGAAAAAGCATTTCTTCATTGCATATTCTAAGGGAAATCATACTCACCACCCTCGGAATGATGCCTCACCTCCTCACTTCCATCTACCTTTTCTTTGACCCCATTGGTCTCAGAGGCTTCGGACAGTCGTTCCGCCAGTGCCCCGTTCTTCCACAATTGAAACATTTCTCTGGATCATAGGTGCTAGAGGGTTTAAAACCTCCTCTCCCTCGCCATCTTCCTATTCTTCCGTGTTCTCCTCCGATATTCATTAGAGCCATGTGGAGTTCTTTATCTTGGGTGTTTTTCTTCTGAAGCTCTTTCTTGCCTGTTTGTCTTTCGGCGTGTACAGCATGACGGATGATCTCACGATCTGGCTCGATGCACGATTTTTCCACTTCTCGTCTCAGCTCTCCCCTTAGGTTTCGCAGAAAAGCGGATCTGAAATGTCCTTCGAAGGGACCAATGTCTGGTCCGTCTGCATCAGGTTGAAGTTCAGAATGTTCTTTAAATACTTCCTCCACAGGCCATTTACTCTGTAACTTTCTCAGGTCAGATGGTTTCAGTTTGACTTTCAACAGTCTCTCTAATTCTCTCGTTGAGGGTGAGAATTCTTTGCAAAATGTCAAAAGTTCTTTATACGTCGGTGCTGGTTGCGCTCTTTCTTGCTTTTGACGCACCACGGGCTGTGGTGGAGACGGCACTTGTGCTGGTGGAGACACTGGTGGGGGCACTGGAGCTGCCTCGATCGGGTTCAGATGTCGGTGAGGAGGGACACAATCATCCTCCGGTTGGTGTTTGTACTCAATCATAGATGGGGGTAAAGAAGACAGAGGGGTTAAATCATTATATTCAAGCAAAACAGGGTACAATGGAGTTTTCGGTGGTGGCAGTTCTTCAAATGCCATTTCTTTAAAAACATAGTCACGTCTATTTGCTTCCTTTTCCCATAATTCTAAACATTTACACGCTTCGTCATATTTTTCCCTTTCTTTTGTAGACATTTTAAATATGTCCTTTTTCCCCATGTGTTCTCTTATTTTCTCTAATTTTGTGGTACTAAATGTACCGTTTTCTGGAAAGTTAGCTTTTTCTATTAAATAGGGTACACCTTGTAAACTTCCCGTTCCCCACCTTTTCCTCATTTCTCTGTATGTTGGTTTATCCATATCATTTCTTAATAGTCCCCCAGACTGTTTAGAATCTCTCTCGATTCTGAGTAGTCTCCCCTCTTTAACCAGACTGTTTTAAGCAGTCCCCCATACTGTTTAGAATCTCTCGATTCTGAGTAGTATCCCCTCTTTAACCAGACTGTTTTAAGCAGTCCCCCAGACTGTTTAGCGCTAAGTAGTCTCCCCTTTTGTTCCAGACTGTTCAGAAATCTATCTGACTCACCACTTTTCCTTTTTGTGCCTTGCACTGAGTTCTTTTGGGATCACGTCAGCTTGGAGTCCGGAGTAGAGTTCTCTCGTCCCTGTATGGGGTTAGAGCTGGATTTGCTATGTCCAGGATGATCAGTCAACTCTAGTCCGTTCTCCGTCAGCCTTGTGATCCCATACCTCGTCGCCAAATTGTTGTGGAATTTTCTTATTCCTTAATCAAGGTGAGTCAATTTTGACAAACGCAACACACAGAGACATCAGGTACTTTGCAAAGTATTTTATTGTCATTTAATCTGCATCATAAGCAATGAGCATGGTGCAGAGCAAAGGCACTCTTTCCTTCTGCACCCAGAGTTTATATATTAAAACGTGAAAACCCCCTCCCTTTGCCCCCTAGCCAGAATCCCGAGCTGGTTTCCGAGAAGTGATGCCCGTTATTCCAAACAGAACATCTTGGCCTCTGCTCGAGGGCAAATGCAGAGTGGTATGACGCGTATAGAGAAAAACATGATAACATAGAGAAGAAAACATAGATAGAAACTTCATAAACATATAGATAGACACATCAAGAAGCTAGACTAGAAAATTTCCATTACAGTTGATAAAGCATGAGTGCCCTATTGGGTCTCCAAAGCTATCAATAAATGATTTTTGGTAAAGGGTCTTCCACATTGTTTTGAAGCAGGTTCCTCATTAAACTCACTGCTGTGATTTGAGAATCACGAAAACGGAGATGTTCAGCATGACCAACAGCTTAAGACACAGAATTCATCACGGGTGAAATCTGTCAGTTTAATCTATTCTGCAAACTCGGCTTTCTCCTAAAGCTTATGCCATTGGGAAGAATAAATCCCATACTTCATTCTCAGCTTCACATGTGTACATTTGAGAGTGAAAAAAGCCGGATGGAGGTAAGAAGAAATAGACATCAAGACATCAAGAAATGCAGTGTTTAGAGGGATGATGCTTAAGAGTCTGGATTGTATGTGGATCACAGAAAGCAAACTGATGTGAGACATTGGTTAATTTAGTGATTTTCCCAATAATCAGGAGAAAAACGCCCCCTCACCAAGAGCTTAGACTGAGACTTTGTTCAGTGCCAAGAAACACAAAATTAGAAATACAAGGAGAAAAAAATTCAGAGACCTATATAATTATATACAATGACCCTAAGTAAGTATTGAGACATTTTTGTCAAACTTAAAAGTGTATAAATAACTTGGCAGTAGACGTAATAAATGTTTTAATCAGAATAACTATGGTAATGTTCCAATAGCATTACAAAAAAAATTATTTACGTTATTTTGAACAGTTTAATTGTTCTTTCAATGATATAAAACTAGCAAATGTTCTTTGTGCAGGGTGCAGGGAATTCACTAATAATTTGATGATAAACAAACAAACAAGTCCGGCTCAAGAAACCTGCAGGAGAGCACAGAAGTAAATATGATACACCGAATGTCAAAACGTGATATAATACCTAGTTCCAGCTTTGTTGGGGATCCTTTGGCTAAAATAACCTACAAGACTTTTGCTCAGGTTTTACCAAGATTTTCAGTCTGGACAGAAAGTCCGTTCCAGTCTGCAGATTTGATCAGTTAGTGTGTTTCTACATGAAACTTTTAAAAAGTCTGCGAGTGTATGATGTCTAATTTAAAAAATAATCTGTTCAGATTCTTGTAGTGTTTTCCAGCCATTAAGCAGAAAAATGATCTTCTTGGCTGATTATTTTGGTCCTCACGTTAAAAACCAAACATGTCCATATCTGGTTTGGGGTTAAACTTTTAAACCTGAAATTAGAAAAAACTTCGTTCTTCATTCTTTTCACTCAAAACATACACTCACCTAAAGGATTATTAGGAACACCTGTTCAATTTCTCATTAATGCAATTATCTAATCAACCAAACACATGGCATTTGCTTCAATGCATTTAGAGTTGTGGTCCTGGTCAAGACAATCTCCTGAACTCCGAACTGAATGTCAGAATGGGAAAGAAAGGTGATTTAAGCAATTTTGAGCATGGCATGGTTGTTGGTGCCAGACGGGCCGGTCTGAGTATTTCACAATCTGCTCAGTTTCTGGGATTTCACGCACAACCATTTCTAGGGTTTACAAATAAACATCCAGTGTGCGGCAGTCCTGTGGGCGAAAATGCCTTGTTGATGCTAGAGGTCAGAGGAGAATGGGCCGACTGATTCAAGCTGATAGAAGAGCAACTTTGACGGAAAATTACCCACTCGTTACAACCTAGGTATGCAGCAAAGCATTTGTGAAGCCACAACACGCACAACCTTAAGGTGGACGGGCTACAACAGCAGAAGACCCCTCCGGGTACCACTCATCTCCACTTCAAATAGGAAAAAGAGGCTAAAATTTGCACGAGCTCACCAAAATTGGGAAGTTGAAGACTAATGAAAAATGTTGCCTGATCTGATGAGTCTCGATTTCTGTTGAGATATTCAGATGGTAGAGTCAGAATTTGGCGTAAACAGAATGAGAACATGGATCCATCATGCCTTGTTACCACTGTGCAGGCTGGTGGTGGTGGTGTAATGGTGTGTGGGATGTTTTCTTGGCACACTTTAGGCCCCTTAGTGCCAATTGGGCATCGTTTAAATGCCCTGGCCTACCTGAGCATTGTTTCTGACCATGTCCATGCCTTTATGACCACCATGTACCCATCATCTGATGGCTGCTTCCAGCAGGATAATGCACCATGTCACAAAGCTCAAATAATTTCAAATTGGTTTCTTGAACATGACAATAAGTTCACAGTTCTAAAATGGCCCCACAGTCAACAGATCTCAACCCAATAGAGCATCTTTGGGATGTGGTGGAACGGGAGCTTCGTGCCCTGGATGTGCATCCCACAAATCTCCAACAACTGCAAGATGCTATCCTATCAATTTGGGCCAACATTTGTAAAGAATGCATTCAGCACCTTGTTGAATCAATGGCACGTAGTATTAAGGCAGTTCTGAAGGTGAAAGGGGGTCAAAAACAGTATTAGTATGGTGTTCCTAATAATCCTTTAGGTGAGTGTATATCAAACATAATAGCAAGAGAAGTACAACTGCAAGTATTTTAAGGACCACCGTATTTTTCTCTAGTGTAAAATTTTAATGTTTTTCCAGACAGATCTGAAAGATTGTGTGCTGGATTGTGAATAAGATTCAAGTGGTAAAATTAAGATATATTTAAGTTCGAAATTTAAAATTTAAATAAATGTACAAATAAACAACAAATCGCTTTAGCGTGCAGGAAAATGTGCAACTAATGCAGACAATGTGTCTTGTGAAACACTGTAAATAGTTAAAAAATGTTTAACAAACATGTAGAGCCCCCAAAATAGATGCGCTCTGGTTTCAGCTCTTAGAAAGTTCTTAATTTGAAATATTGCACACTGTTAGAGTTTTCATTGTGTTTTTGTGGTAAGTCACTGGCAGCACTATTGCTGAAAAGTGCCCCTTTACAGTAGCTTAACTGTATATGTACCTTACAGTAATATGACTTTACTGCAACTTCTTTACAGTATAATATCCATACTGTAATGTCTTTGTACAGTATAATACCCATACCATACCAGACACAGAAGTGTAGTTCACTCAAAGTCAAAGTTTACTAAAGATGGGTTCAGTATATATATGCAAAAGTGAGGAAGTGACGAACATATCACTTATATCTGAACATCTCACACAATAACAAGATAACGCAATAAATCTGACATTGGTTAGGTCAACGTGTGCTGAGCACCCCGTCATAATGGAGATCCCTTAGACAAAACATATATCTGTCCTTGCATGTTGAAACAGCTGGGACACAGAGAATTCTGGATTCTCACAATAATATAATATAATTGAATGAAATCGCTAGTTAATCAAAATATGCTAATATAATATGCAAATGTGCTAAAAAAGGACCTTGTTTTGCTATGGGAGAATGCTATACCGGAAGCCCGCGTAAAACTGAGATATTAGCGGAAATACGTAAGCAGTAGGGCCTACATAGAGTCAATTGTAAAGTAAAATAATTCAACAGACAAATAGATGGAACACGCATAATAACATGATACTGCTTGTTGTTGTATATTCTTTTTTTCTCTTCATGTTGATGAAATAAAAAAGAACAAATAAATAAATTTTCTTACATTGCTACATTTGGATTACACTGTTTTTTTTATTACTTCAACTCAAAATATTTTGTAATATACTTTGTTCTAAGCATATGCATTTATTCTACAACCTAATTTTTGAAAAATAAACTTTGCCTGCCCGAACGGGTATCAAACCAATGCCGTCTGATAGGAAGCCACTGCGTTAACCACATACAGTGTACAGCACAGAAGGCCAATACTGTAATGCACCCGCTGGCCTCCATTACAGTTCAATGAGTGAGTTCATCTTGTAAGTGACCTCTGGAGCAGGAGAGCAACTCACAGCCCAGACGCACCACAAGGCTCCAGCCTCGCCATTCTGACTCCAGGGACTCGCCATCTTGCAAGGCGGCTCTGTGCTGGCGGCCATCTTCTGAGCGGGCTCTGTGCAGGCAGCCATCTTGCGAATGGGCTCTTGCCAGGCGGCCATCTTCTGAACAGGCTCAGGTAAGGCGGACATCTTGTGGATTATTGGATATATCCGGCCTGTGGATCTGAGAGACTACTCGAGCTGCGCCTTCTTTATACGGGTGCCACCGACTCCTGGATTATATCCTGACCCAGGCGGAGATCAAGCTCCGTGCCTCCTGTCCAAACGGCAGCCGAATGAAACCGTGCGTGAATTTGGCAATGCGCTTCGAAGGTTGGGGATTAAAGCATACCCTGCGGTAGGGGCAGATACGCAGGATTTACTAGCCAGAGACCATTTTATTACACATGTAGGGAATGGAGAAACTCGCATGCGGCTCCGTAGCTTTAATCCCCTTACGGTAGAGGAAGCGATTAATATTGCCGTGGAATTTGAGCTTATTCAGGGTTTAGAACAATGTACGGTTCATCCCGATTCAAAAGTGCGGGGTTTGCAAGTCTCTGAAGTGGAGATTAAGGTAGATTTGCTGACGGGGGTTGTAGACGCACTTCGGAATGAAGTGCAAACGCTTCAAAAATCCGTACAGCAATGGTTGGAAATTGCTCCACCGCTAGTTAAAAATGTACCCCTGCAGAAGAACAGCGGTGAGTCGTCCGTAACGATGATGAGCGGAAGTAGACCGGCTCAGCCGTTAGTGGGTGGGTGTTGGGAATGCGGGTTTAATCGGCATTTGAGGAGGGAGTGTCCTTATTTATCTGGAAACGGGAGGGGGCAGGCACGTTAGGCCAAATGCCTGCCCCAACTCCGGAGTATTTTTTACAAATGGCCTCACCGTTCCAGAGCTATCCGGGGGTCTATCTTGCCGCCAAACTAGGTGGGTGTGATGGGAAGCTTTTGGTCGATACAGGTGCCCAGGTTTCAATAATGCCAAAGCAGAGGTGGCTAACTATTACTGATGGGGGGGCTCGACTTGAGCATCATGAGGGTGTGGTCAGGGTAGTTAGTGGGGGGAAACTGACGATTTTGGGACGTTGGCAGGCGGTGTGCCAGTTTGACTCATTGGGGGTGATAACAGAGTTTCTGGTGGCCGATGTGGAGCCGCAAGAAATTCTGCTGGGCGCTGATTTTTTGTTAAAATTCGGTGCCGTTATTAACCTAGAGCAAAAGAGCTGCAGATTAATGGGGAAACAAATACCTCTTCTCTTTGCCAACGATAGGGATGCAAAGGTAGGAGAGGTCATTGTGCATGAGGATACATCTGTTCCACCCTGTAGTGAGGTTTTAATTACAGGGGCGGTAGAGGGGGTCGGTGATAGCTCGCAGGGTATGTTAGAGCCATCTACTTCTCTTAACGCCCACTGTGATCTTTTGGTGGCTAGAGTGGTGTGTAAGGTGGAACAGGGTCTTTTGCCCATTCGCGTAATTAATGTTACAGAAGATACTCGTATGTTAAAACGTGGAATGAAAGTCGGGACATAATTCTGTGATGTTGAGTTAGAGGAGGGAGGTGGGGATTATAGCAATCCTATGAATACGGTGGACATGCTTTTAGATCGGTTAGGATTACGGGAAAAGGGGTTTGGGGAGAGTGAGATGCGTGCAGTACGTGAGCTGTTGGGTAAAAACTTGTCTGTTTTTAGTTCAAATAATGCGGATTTAGGGCGGACCAAATTAATAACGCATCAGATTGATACCGGGGGGGGTGAAGCCTATTAAAGTATCCCCGCGGCGGGTTCCTCTGCATTTACAAACCGAAGTGGTGGAGAATATCAGAGATATGCAGAGGAATGGAATTATACAGCCTTCGTGTAGTCCGTGGGGAGCCCCTGTGGTTCCGGTGCGTAAAAAGGATGGGACCCTGCGATTTTGTGTAGACTATAGGCGGCTGAATGATGTAACGAAGAAGGATGTGTATCCCTTACCGCGGATAGATGATGCGTTGGACAGCCTTGCTCACGCCTGCTGGTTTTCCACTCTTGACCTGGCCAGTGGGTATTGGCAGGTTGAGGTGGATCCCAAAGATCGAGATAAGACAGCATTTACAACGCGGCAGGGTCTGTTTGAATTCAATGTTCTGAGCTTTGGACTATGTAACGCACCTAGTCCGTTCCAGCGTCTCATGGATTTAGTGTTGGCGGATTTACAATGGACCACTTGTTTGGTCTATTTGGCTGATATTATTGTTTTCGGGAGGACATTTGGGGAACACCTGCAACGGCTTGAGGAGGTACTCAGTAAATTACGGCATGCTAATTTGAAGGTTAAGCCGTCTAAATGTGTGATGTTTTCTACACAGGTTAGCTATTTGGGGCATGTTATAACTGCCGATGGGGTACGAACTGATCCGGCAAAAATAGATGTGGTGAAACAATGGCCCATACCAAGAAATCAATCGGAGGTGCGTAGTTTTGTGGGCTTGGTCTCTTATTACCGGCGGTTTATTCAAGGATTTGCTGAAATTGCACGGCCGATACACCGTCTGACAGAGAAGGGGCGAAAGTTTAAATGGGATGAGGAATGCCAGCAGGCGTTTTTACAGCTTAAAGCAGCCTTGGTGACATCTCCCGTCCTCGCATATCCTGACCCACGGAGACCATTTATTTTAGGCACCGATGCCAGTAATATGGGCATTGGGGCAGTGTTGTCCCAGGAGATAGATGGGTCGGAGCAGGTTGTGGCGTATGCTAGTCGAGCGTTAACAAAGCAGAAGCGGAGGTATGCCACCACAAAGAAAGAGTTGCTTAGTTTGGTGGCATTCACTAAATATTTCAAACATTATTTGCTGGGTAAAGAAGTTATGTTACGGACGGACCATAGTTCTTTGAGGTGGTTGTATAACTTTCAGGGTTTGGAAGGGCAGCTGGCTAGATGGGTTGAACAGTTAGCTAATTTTCAATATAAAATTGTGCATGGTCCGGGAAAAAAACATGCTAATGCGGATGTGCTTTCACGTTTGCCCCAGTTTAATGTTAAGTGGGGATGTGATCAAGACTGTGGTCTGGGAAGCGCCTCTGTTCGGGCTGTGCATGAAGTGGTTCCATCTGAAGAGAGGGAGACCGATGATGAATTGGTTATAGCACAGGGGAAGGACGCGATTTTGCAGGTGGTAGGGCGGTTACGATTTAAGGGGGAGGAGGGGTGTGTGGAACTTACCTTGTTCAGTGGTAAGTTTATCTGGTAAAATGATACAAAACATGCCAGTGTCCCTGTGTTGTTCTGGTCTTATCTGTATATGACCATTATTCAAACATTCAATTAGATTTAAAGACCATAAATAACTGTTAATATAAATAATAAATGTTTTCCACCTTGAAATAAATAAACAAGTAGCCTAATTTAATTTAAAACCATCAGGAGTGACATCCAAAGTCATTCAACAGCAATGTGAAAGACTGACAGCATGACACGACACATGAAAACTGTGATACAAATTGAGGTTATCACACATTTTTTTTTCTAATGACTTTTCTAAATACATTCTTTGCAGTATTTGAGTTCTGAAAAAATACAGAGCATCTTTTGTGTGATTTTGGCCTGTTTCTCCACTTTCTACAAATAAATGCAAATAAAAACTATATATAACGAGCAAAGTGGGACGAGAGCCGTGAGGGAACAGCCGAGGCCGGTAATGCGAGTGATGAGTGTTACACCGGTCTCGCATCTCTCACGGAGGAGCTCCGGGATCATAAAAGGACGAGCGACAGGAGGGTACGATGAGAGAAGACCAGGCCTGGACTTTATGTTGTGTTTAAGTGTGTTTGTATGGCCGGAAGTCGACAGTGAGGGAGCTGCCGGCATTTAAAGTTTGTTTTATTGTTTGTTTATTTTATTAAAAGATTATGTTGTGTTCGCAGGTTCCCGCCTCCTTCCTTCCTTTTATTGAACCGTGTTACACCATTTTTTTTTAAAGTTGGTTAGAAGCTCACAAAATAATAATTTTACCTAAACTGTAGTATATTTTAAAATAAAAAATATATATATTTTGAAATGGTCTCTTACTTTTTTTTACCACGTCTGTATTTAGTGAAAGGTTTTCTAAAATAACTTTTCTTCTTTCTGACATTTTTCATAATATTTTGAGCACAATTCATTTGATGTTAAAGGTTTGTTATGGAACCAAAAAGGCAAAAAAATAATTCTATGGCATTGTGTTACACATTGGGTGTATGAAAGTCATTAGTTACATTAGACTGAGTTGGAAAAAAAAGATGTTTTCATCATTCAGGATCTATTCTCTGTGGCACTTTTAAATTGGGGTAGTTCTATGACATTTTACACAAGCCCCAACAGTGTGTTTTATGCTCGATCATGTCTAGATTCAGAGCAGCAATTTATGAGGTGTTTCAGAGCTTCTGTTTGAAATATATCATTTGCTTTGAATCTAATAATTAAAGGGATTTAGTGAGTGATAACGACACAAGAGGGTTTTGAAATCTACTCTGAATTCTTTCACCTACAGTGTCTTTCTGACACCATTTATTTCTAACACTCCAGTTCTCTCTATCTCTCTCTCTCTCTCTCTCTCTATCTCTTATGCGTTATGATGTTTTATGAATGCATGGCAAGCAAAGTTAGAACATTATGGTTTGGTTCTGTAATTGCACCAGCTATGATGCAACCTATGTAAAACAATCATAAAAGAGCCCAACTGCTGGGAGCTACCCGCCCCTCCTGCATCCTGCACTAGTTATGGCCTTGTTGTCTGTTTAAGTTATGGTTCTGCTGAGCAGAATAGGAACAACTAATGCATATTGGATCTACCCATGCTTATCATGGGATTTCCATGGCTACAGTTCTGCTGAAAAACATAACATTTTAGATTAAATGTTTTGATAAAACTAGAGCTTTTTGAATCTTCAAGATGCAAAGTTTTCGTGGCGTGAAATGACGTGATTTTGCATCATTTTGAGATGTTTTAATGCAAAGCGACTAACAAATGTGGAAAGCAAAAACAAACGCAATTTGTTGAAGGCTGTAAGGAGAAAAGTCTGGAAAATGATCAAAGTAAAGTCTGAGCGCTGCTTTACTGATAAGTCAGAAGTAAAATACAGAGAAGATATTAGTCTTGTATTAATTCCATGCACCATGACATAGAAGCATGATTTTTAGTTCTTATACAGATTTTTCCGTTCAATAATCTCTTCAGCCACAGAAAGATTCTGTGTAAACCATACAGCCCAACAAAGCTTTATTTTTAGCCACGTAGACACCGAAACCAAATGCAAAGATCAATATCAGTATCACAACTTTCAATGCAAATCCACCACCAACGCCTGCCTCGGGACACCAATAACAATCACCTACTGCAGATCAAATGATAAACAAGAGTAACAGGAATTCAACCCAGATCTCCATTGAAACCACACAGTCTTTAATTCTTTGCATACCAGGACTCAGTCTTGTCTACTCTTTATTCTCTTCCCACAGACAGCAGCATAACCTTATAAACTCCTTGTAGCATCTTAAAGAATTTACAAGACCCATTTGGCTTTCCAATTACCACAAACAAGCAGATCGAAATGTCTCCTCCTCCTTTTGCACAGCCCGAGGGATAGAAACCAAGTGTAGGTTCCTCCACCCACCCAGCATTGGTGAAGGTCTGAAGTGTCAGCCTCCGGGACTGTTTTATTTTTGTGACATGTAAAACAATAGCAGACCCTTTCAACACACACACTCTCTCTCTATCCATAGCCCCATCGCTCTCTGTTTGGTGTAGCTGTTTGACAGATTGTAATGGTGTTCTCTGCCTCAACATGTCCTCCATCACACTCCATGTACTGCAGCTGTACAGCAAACATGCACCTTGGTCGGATTATTTTTTAAAGCAAAGAAAGAGATAAAGAGTTCATATGCAAAACAGATAAATCCATTTATAAATCGTTCAATATTCATGTTTTACTGTGTCAGTTTGCCGTGTGGAAATACTTGATATTGTTAATAATTGTAAGAATAAAAATTCAACTGATTGTAATGATATTGACATGTCTTTAGTAAAAAATATTATAGAATATATAGCAAAACCATTTACACATATTTTTAATCAATCATTTTTAACAGGAATATTTCCAAATAATATGAAAACAGCTAAAATTATTCCTATTTTTAAAAGTGGTGATAGACATCTTTTCTCCAATTACAGACCAATTTCTCTGCTTTCCCAGTTCTCTAAAATTTTAGAGAAACTATTTGTGCGTAGGCTTGATAACTTCATAGACAAACGTAAACTATTAAGTGAACATCAGTATAGAGCAAATAGGTCAACCTCAATGGCAGTGATGGAAATGGTGGAAGAGAATAACATCACTGTTGGTCACCCTTAATGTTAGTCTGTGGGTTTTGCTAATATTTATTTAATGAAATGTATTTCAAAGAGTGTTTCAACATTGGCAACTGTGTTTTTTCACTGTAAAAGTATAGCAGTTTTGGAGATACAAGGCTTCTGTCCAACACCAGAGATGTATTTGCGCTGCTAAAATGTTTAAATCAACAATTCTTTATTATAATTTTGTTTAAACCATACACTTTAGAAAATAGGTCATATTCAAGCTGGGGTGTCAGAATAAAGCTAAAATAACATAATCAAATGTGCATAATGTGAATGTGATTTTGCACTCGAATTTTAAGAAATGTAAATGTACATTCTATGTCTATATATTGACATTTTTAAGTTTATGTTATGGGAAGTGATTTCTGTTTTCGGTCCTCATGTAAACTCACATCACAGGTTGTGCCGATGTTAGCCTACTGACAGTGTTTTTACGTTGTAGCTGCTTAAAACAAATTAACTGATGGATGTTAATTTTGATTAAGATTACTGGAATATTGTACAGAATTTGTACATGTTTTTAAAATGCAGTTAAATAATCATGAACCGTAAAGCAAATGTACAGCATGCAATGTACAGTATTTGCACCGGTTTAGTGTGTTTAGCAATGACTAAACCAGTAAATTATTATAAAATTGAAAAAAGCGAAATGTTAAATCTGACATGTTCTAAATGATGCACTAGACTTGTGTGTTTTGAGGGCACCGGTATGGAGGTGTCTTTAAGGAGCGCGGCGAGGGCCCATGTGGGACAGGCTTAATTTAGCTCTCACAGAAGTGGATTCTGACTCAGATTGTCTGTGACAGCTGTTTCTTCCCACGCATACTGTACACAAACATGTTTCCGGACTCTCCCTTTCAATCTCTCCCTGATTCACACACACAGCCCCTTGAAAGATGAAAAGCGAATGATGATTTACCTGACACGAAAATTAAAAAAAAGAGGAGTTTGTTACAATTCCTTGGAGAACGGTCAAAGATGATCCACTGCTAGATGAGACAGCAGATGGGAAAACTAACAATCATCATTATATTTGCTTTACAGAAATGTTGGATTTGATAAATCAACATATGTTGAGTACTGTAACAAAACTGTTTGTGTGTGTGTTAGCTCGCTCACATTAATTTCCTACTTAATCGTCCCCAAAGCTCATCAGAAACACCATATCGCCTCCAGTCTTCACAGTCTCTGCATCTGTTCTTCCCCATCCAGCAACCCCCAATCCAACACTCTTATATTTCTAAATCAGCCAGTGATTTAGAAAACTCTCTGTCAACTCAAATTGTCTGTTGAGAGGGCTGCGGGACACCTGAGCATCTGTTTCAATTCACACCTCAGCACTGTCAGAGAACACTTGAGGGGTGTTGTGGGAGGCCTTGGGTAAATGCTGTTTTTCTCAGGACAAGTGCTTGCATGAGGAGTGATGAGGCAGCGGCTCTCCAGTGGACCCCTGGCTGAGTCAGCACCTGAATCTTGGGTCAATCCTAATACGTAACTTAAACGGTTTAACATTTACATTGACGTTACAATATACAACAAAAAATACATCACAAAGAGAAGTGTTCATTTCAAGATGTAGCCCAGTTGTGTTGTGTTCACAATGTCTGTTTGTTTTATTTCTATAGCACATTTCAGACAGCCTTCGGTTGACCGAAGTGCTGTAAATATCAAATAAAACACAGAGTAACACACAACAGGGGTATAAAATACACAACTATCTTCAAACAAACGTTACCGATATAAATACTCAAACAGGAGCAAGGCATCGCACTATTTGCAATGGTGGATTTGCAATGGTTTGGGTTGACCTGCATTATGTCCCCTCTATGTTTTTTTTATGTGATCTCACATGGAACCAGTTGTGCTGCTCAACTTTGCACTGTATGTTTATATATAGGCATATAACAGGAAGCACGGGCTAAATGGAAGTGTAGTCATTGCTGTGCCACGGAGACTGATGTGTGGTGACTGACGGCTACCACCACGGGATGAGATGTAGATAAAACCATTTTCCGTTCCATCTGTCACGTCAGTACAATGAGACTAAACGGTCGCGTTTGTCTGTTCGAGTCTTCCTTGCGACGATAACGCCCTCCAGTGGCAAGAGTCGTGGCGCTGTTGTCGACGACATCAACGTGCGCCGGAAGCGATTTCTATCCTGCGCAATGACGTCATCGCACTGACAGTTCTTCAGTGTTTCGGTGTTTGTTCCTCTGTATTAAGACGATGTCTTTAACACAATGAGTTGAGATTACACGTGTTATTCGTTATATGAACAACACACTGCAGACGGCGACATGTCTTTCCTCGTAGATTCAGCGATAATGGTCACATCTCAGGTGAGCGCTGCTTTCGCCATAAACGATGACATGCGTGACACGAACCAGACTAACACACGTTAAATGTTACATTTGCGCCATTACAATGAGTAATACGTCACATTTTATGTTTACACCCTTTGGAGGAAAGCAAAACAACGCGCACGAGCACCCTTTTAATGTTATTCAAAATAACATCAGTTTAATTAAACGTAATGTAGTATTATTATTATATTATTAGTATGTGAACTGTTAATATAATAAATCTGAGCGACTGTCAGCTGTAGAGGACATCACGTGTTGAGTGCTTTGTTTGTGTACATGGTTTCTCTCCACAGGTGCTGTTTTTCGGTTTCGGGTGGCTGTTTTTCATGAGGCAGCTGTTTAAAGATTATGAGGTAACGTTGTCATGCATTATGAGTGTTTGACAGCTGTAAATGGACATTCATTGGATGTTGGAATATTGTCGATTTTTGGAATAAAAGATCAAAAGGAGAAACAATGCAGATTTATTTTCACAGCCTTCTTTGCTCATATTTACCAAGGATGCCCATAATAGTGGAGGGCACTGTTAAGGTATCAAGTCAACTGTAAAATATCCATAATATTATTCCCTGTAATGCACAAGGCTTGTAAATTATTACTGTAAATGGAGTTCCTTCTCAGCTCCTTCCTGGTGGAACATTCTTCCCAATGCGGTCCGGTCAACCACATCTTTCACAACCTTCAAAAAACTACTTAAAACACACCTCTTCTGTGAATACGTGACAGACAAATGAAAAAAAACAAGTAAAAAGTACACTCTTCTCTCAACAGTAGTGGTCTAGCTTTTGTTGAAACTAGTAACTTTGTATTAGCACCTATTGTACTATTGCTCTTTTGTGACATATCGCTTATTGGTCCCCGAACTCTTTGTAAGTCGCTTTGGATAAAAGCGTCTGCTAAATGACTTAATGTAAACTGTATTCTTTTATATACAGTACTGAATCCTTATTGTTGATGTTTAATACACTGTACAGTACCTACTTAAATTAATAAAACTCTGACACCGTTTCAGATAAAGGTAACAAATCAACTGTGCAATATTCAGAATATGATTTCCTGTAATGCACGTGGTTTGTTTTTCTGATTATGCCTGTATTTTTTTTATATGCGGCACTGAATCTTACTTAAATTCATGAAACAAAATTCATTATACTTTGACTGCGTTTCAGATAAAGGTATCAAATCAACTGTACAATATTAAGAATATTATTCCCTATAATGCAGAAGGTTGGTTTTTCTGATTTGTTAATCTTAAAAAATAAGGATTCGGTAATGTATATAAAATATCAGATTAATAATCAGAAAACACGCCTTGTGCATTATAGGGAATGATATTCTGAATATTTTACCGTTGGTTTGATACCTTTATCTGAAACGTGTCAGAGTTTAATTAATTTAAGTAGATATAGTATGTTAAACATAAAAAAGAAGGATTCAGTACTGTATATAAAATATCAGATTAAAAATAAAAAAACAAGCCTTGTGCATTATATGGAATAATATTATGAATATTTTACAGTTTGTTTGATACCTTTATCTGAAACGGTGTCAGAGATAAATGAATTTAAATAGATATAGTATATAAAACATATAAAAAAAGAAGGATTCAGTACTGTATATAAAATATCAGATTAAAAATAAAAAAACAAGCCTTGTGCATTATAGGGAATAATATTATGAATATTTTACAGTTGGTTTGATACCTTTATCTGAAACGGTGTCAGAGTTTAATGAATTTAAGTAGGTACTGTACATTGTTTTAAACATAAAAAAGTACTTTATATAAAAGAATACAGTTATAATCCGAAAAACAAGCCTTGTGCATTATAGCGAATAATGCATGTTTTTTCTGAACATTATAGTACTGGTTTTATAGCATAATGTCATGTAGTTAATTTTTTTATTCATTTTCATGGTTAATTGATATACATACTGTATTGTGGTGAGGAAGGCGGGACGAGAGCCATGATTTTCTAGAAATGAAGCCTTCATTTTTCCTAGAAATGATTTTCCTAGAAATGAAGTGCAACATAAAAGGCATACAAGTATGTCTATCTGAGTTACTTTGGGTTAAAAACAAAATGGGCGCAAAAAGTTTAATAGGTATGAAACCAAATGTCTAACGAATATCAAACATCAAACTAACTTTACGTCAGTGACGGTTTGAGATTTTGTTATGTTTGCTCTGTCCGTTCAGATTCAGAATGTCCCTTACATGAGATCTTGTTTTAATTTCTCAACAGGTTCGACAGTATGTTGTTCAGGTGGTGTTCTCCATCACGTTCGCCTTTTCATGCACTATGTTTGAGCTCATTATCTTCGAGATCCTTGGTGTATTAAGCAGCACGTAAGTGTCTGTATAAATGCGTTGTTTATGAGAACTAGATTAGGTGCTTTCAGTCACACGATGTTTGTCTCCGCAGGTCCAGGTATTTCCATTGGAAGCTGAATCTGTATGTAATATTGCTAGTTCTGATATTTGTGGTGCCTTTCTACATTGGCTACTTTGTAGTCAGTAATATACGTTTGTGTAAGTAGCCTATTCGGTTTCTGTAGTGTTTAAATACATCATCTCAATGTTTTATGAAGCGTTTACCCCACGTTGCTTTGTTTCCTCTTGCAGTGCAGCGACAAAGGCTGCTTTTCTCATGTGTGGTCTGGTTCACGTTTATGTATTTCTTCTGGAAACTGGGAGATCCTTTCCCTATACTTAGCCCAAAACATGGTAAGAAAACAGTAAACATAAAATATGATCAATTATGCTGTATTACGCTAGTTTAAAATTGTGTGAGTTAAAGAATTATGAGAGATTTGTGATGTCAGCTAAATAGGAATGTTGTTCCAGAGGCGGACCAATTATAGATATTTTGTTTTAAAACTTTATATTTAAAGCTTTTTTCAAAACTTTGTAAACTTTTCAGTCAAATATACAGATGTGTATCTTTTTGTCTCCTCAGGCATTCTGTCTATAGAGCAGTTGATCAGTCGTGTGGGGGTCATTGGGGTCACACTAATGGCTTTACTGTCTGGCTTTGGTGCTGTAAACTGTCCTTATACCTACATGTCATATTTCTTAAGGTAACATTGCTCACAGACAGAAAGAAATAGCACACACATTTAAATATGGTGTTTGAATGCATATTATGAGTGTAGGTTCAATTTCCAATTAAATTATACTTACATAGCGCGTTTTACAAATTTGCATTGTTGCAAAGCAGCTTTACATATACTTAGGTAGTGGGAAATACTATGTAAAAAACTAAATGTTTGTTTTAATTTCTCAGAAATGTGACCGACAGTGATATCCTGGCCTTGGAAAGAAGGCTGCTCCAGACCATGGACATGATCGTCAGTAAAAAGAAAAGGTAAGATCTGCATTTTTCATCACTAAATTTTTTGTTAATGTTAAAAGAGTTTTATCTTTCTAGTAGCAACTTTTTATGTGTGGTGTACAACATACAGCTTTGCAGCACCTATAAAGAATATTTGACTAGGTGTTTCCAATGTCTCTTTGTAGGATGGCCATGACAAGAAGGCAGATGTACCAGCGTGGCGAGGAGCAGAATAAGCAGACGGGATTCTGGGGGATGATCAAGAGCGTCACCTCCTCACCATCAGGCAGTGAAAGTATCCTTAACCATTAGGTTAATTCAAAGTGCTTGACTAATAATACAGGTCATGGGCTAGTAAAACACGACCCTTTTGATCACAGTCAGTAGTGACCCAGAAACTGTAGGATTACCAAGATCACATTTCATTACACTGTCTTAATGATCGGAGCGAGACACTTAGCCTCAGTCTGCTCCTGTGGGACTGTCATGCCATTTAAGTTGAAAAGCTTGAATTAAACTGAGTGCATGTGTAATGAGCGCATGTGCTTTTTAAGTAGAATAGTAAACCTGGATCTCATGAGTGGTTTTTCTTAAGTGTGGTACCGCAGACCTGTGTTTGATCCAACAGGAGGTAGATGCCCTTGAGGAACTTAGTAGACAACTGTTCCTGGAGACAGTGGACCTGCAGGCAACCAAGGTAATGTGCTTTTTTTAATATTGAAATTCAATGTATGGATTTTTTATACATTGATATTATCATAAAATCATGGACATTTCTATAGTTAGTATGGTCTTATTTTGTTATATAAAGAAATGGTTCTTAAAAAGGTGTAGAAACCCTAAAAGATAAATCAAAAGAATTTCACAAATGGTCCTACATCTCTGTGTCCCCAGGAACGGATAGAATATTCGAAAACATTTCAGGGGAAGTACTTTAACTTTTTGGGGTACTTCTTCTCCATCTATTGTGTGTGGAAAATATTCATGGTAAGAATGATTTTTATCATTCATTTTTCTTTTTGTAGATCATTCAGTATGTAGTAAGCCATATGATGTCCTAAAATGAAATGTGTTCCACTTAGGCCACGATAAACATTGTGTTTGACCGTGTGGGAAAGACTGACCCAGTGACAAGAGGAATTGAGATCACCGTCAACTATCTGGGAATTCAGTTTGATGTACGTTCTACAGACCTAAGCTACTGTTAACATTCTATATATATTTCGTAAAATGTTTATGCATTTATAAATGTCTATACACGGCTGAAGATTCAGCCTGCTGTGCTGGGCCTAAATTGCTTTTTTGCTTTACTCTTTCTTTACTCAACTTTTCTGTGTGCTCTTTATTCGACTTATATTATCAAGTGTTGAAACTGAAAGGAACAGTTCGTCCATAAATTCACCTTTTGTTATAATCTTATTATAATTTAATTTTGTTATTGTTTAAAATAGCAATTGCCTCCTCATGTTGACTCTTGTAGAACACAACAGAAAAAAACGTGGTAAAGAATGTTTATTCTGCTCTCTTTCATGAAATGAAAATGAATGGGCTATTAAATATTCACCATAAAAGCCACAAAATTGTAGTTAAAACAACTAATGTAGTATAGTCTACAGTTAGTTTTCTGAAGTCACATGATGACTTAAAGTCATTATTCACAGAAAATCGATGCCTTGACCATAGTCACCATTAACTTTCTTTGTATGGAGCTTACAAATAAATCTTATATTCAATGAAAGAAATAGACATAATGAAACTAATAATACAAAGTTTCAGAACACACAAGGTCGATTAGGAAATGTTAATATTGGGATGGAATGCTCAATTTCAACATCAGTTTTCCCAGGACGTTCTACTCTATTAGCTAACATGTAAAACATTCCTGCATAATCACACAGTTTGTCAGTATATAATCATTTTAAATAATAAATGTGATGTCATTTTATTTTCCTGCCCTGATCTCTCATCTGCACAATCCCCTAATAGACTTTATACTCATGACGTAAGCAAACCGTGATTGTGTGTTCTGCGTCAGCTGACTTTTACTGCTTTTATTGGCAGTTAATAGTTCCCCAGCCTGTCTCTGTCAGCACAGCGCTCATAATGACTGTTTAATCTTTCCCCACGAGGAGCTGATGATTCAGCCTCTTACACGTGTAACATCTGTGTCCAGATTCTCTCTCTCCTGATAAGAGCAAATGCTGCTCGTCCTTTCCTAAAGGATAAAGCCTCTTAATTCATGTGCAGAGCTTCTCTAAAACTCTATTCCCACAGGTGAAGTTCTGGTCTCAGCACATTTCCTTTATCCTGGTGGGAATCATCATAGTCACGTCCATACGAGGCCTTTTAATCACACTTACCAAGGTAATGAGGCCCGAACGTGCTTTTCTTTCTCAGTCAATCTTATCACTTCAACTGCCTCATATTACACGTGTTCGTGTAGGCGTGTTGGTTCAGCTTGTGTAGTGGGATGGGATTATCCTTTATGAACATCTGCGCCGTGCTTTGGCCGAACTCCGTTTCTGAGAAGCTTTTATGACATTTATAGCACAAAACTGTGCGGTTTGGGCTAATCTGTTTATTTTGTTTACAGTTTTTCTATGCCATATCCAGCAGCAAATCGTCCAACGTCATCGTGCTGGTCTTGGCACAGATCATGGTAAGACTATATAAAACAGACATAAACGTAATAAAAATCATTTATTTTGAATCCAATAAAAAGAATGATTGTTTGACATGTCCCATGCGTCCCTACAGGGAATGTATTTTGTCTCTTCCGTGCTCCTCATGCGTATGAGCATGCCTCTGGAATACCGCACCATCGTGACCGAGGTACTGGGAGAACTCCAGTTTAACTTCTACCATCGCTGGTTTGACGTGATCTTCCTGGTCAGTGCCCTGTCCAGCATCCTCTTCCTCTACCTGGCCCATAAACAAGCACCCGAGAAGCACATGAACCTGTGACCTCCCAAGTGACCTCATCGGCAGGGGCAGAACAGACTGAAGTGTCTTTCTTCTTCCTCTCATTTTAAAAGGACTTCAATGCCCCCTGTAAGGGGCAGTATTGGGTCTGTATTTCCTGAATCAGGAGGGGCCTAGAGACGGTGTTTATATGAGCCTTGGTTTAAATGAGTGATGCTGAATTTTGTTGTCTTTCAGTATATGGATTAATGTTAGTCATGAACAGTCTTTTTTTATGGAATTACTAAACATAAAATATTCTGAATCAGATTATTGTGTTGTCTGAATGACTGTTTAATGTGTGTTTGGATTGAATGGTTGTAACCATAAACTGCTGTGAGAAATTCAGCCAACAGCCTGATTTAACTTTATGGTCGAAAAAAAGAAAAACAGTGATCATTGATAGAATTCGATTCTTCCAAAACAGTTAAATACGTGCACATTTTTCACAAGATCTTAGGCTGACCTGTTGGACTCTTGTTATTCTCTCTGGCCTGTTAATTGTTAATTTCATTCCATATCTCTAATGATTCACATATTAATACTGTATTAAATGAGAGTCGTGCCAATCTTTTACCGAAGACTTGACAGAACATGTGTATATGTGATTTTGATTCATTTGGGGTACTGCAGTGTGTGGTTGTAACGGACTAGTACATCTTATATGAGGACTGTAGGGGGCAGTGTCTATTTGCTATATCACTGCATGGCGTTCAAAAAAGGAAGGCTTTTCCAGAATTTAATGAAAATGCTTTTCAGGCATCCCCACTGGTTCTTAAAATGATAAAAATGCATTTCACAGAACCAAACCAAAGAGGTTTTATTCCTTACATTTACATGAAGTCATTAAGCAGACGCTTTTATACAAAGCGACTTACAAATGAAGAACGTCACAGGCGGTATAGAGTTCACCAGAAAATGACAAAAACATTCTGAAAGGATAAATTATACATCAGTATGCATTGCTTGAAAGCCCATAACTTTTAACATTTTCTCAAAGTGCCTGTCTTATTTAAATTACTCAAGTTTTTTTAAGCTTATCTTTTCAAATCCTTTGACGCATGACTTATTACTTTTTTTAAAAGCTATGTTTATTCATTTAAGGTGTGATGTTATATAGACGGTTTCATCAGGCGCACGCGCCTGGCCCAAAGTTAACTTCCGGTGTTTGGTTATCGGTCTGGCTAGATACTTTTTTATATTATATAAATGTATATTAATGTACGTATTTAATTAAATTAAAACCCAGGTTTGGGAGGTTATGGCTGCTGAAACCTAAACAAACCTTCGTAAATAATTATCTTTGACCCTAACCCATGGGAGTTCTCTTTGGGGTGTGCTGATAAACTTAAAAGGTATCATTTTGTGAAAAAAGCCTGGAAAGTATGTATTCTTAAATGTCATGCCTCAAAGGGTTAACAAAGCAAGTTTAAATAGATTTTTATTGTGTAGAGCCCAAGCAGAACAGTACAGGCATAACTCTTACATTAAATACTACCATTTTTTCTTTAAGGCTTGAATACACTACAAGATTGTTTTTTAGATATTCAAAAATATGTGTTCCAGCCTTTAGCTGTTAATATTCTAGAATTGAAAATACATCAGTATTTTTAAATCAATGGTCCTGGAGTGTGTTGTTTGGCTTTTCACTGTTTTTAGATTGTTGTTTAGGTACAGTAAGTGCATGGACCTGTCACTAAATCAGGATATTGACGGATCCGTCAGTGCATTGAGCTCAGAGTCTCTCTTCCTCGCTGTCCGATGAAGAGGATGATGAGGAGGAGGACGAAGCCTAAAATTCAACGAAAAACATTAGAATTAGCATTTAGCATAATCTCTAACTGAACAAATGTAATGATTTTATATTGAATTGAACACTTATGCACAATAGTCCCACCATGTAGATGGAGAACTAAGGGTGATTCTCTGTAGGCTAAATAATCACTAAAATGTAAGTCTGTTCCCAACACAAAGCTATCATATGGCCTTAGAAGACTTACAATGTTTCATAAAGTCTTTTTATATTTTGTGATGCTTTTTGTATACTGTAAATGTATAAGCATGACATCCAATACACTGTATCCCGTATCATTTGTTGGAAAAGACAAGACTTGTACTTTATAGGCCAGCTTTAGGTTTGGAATTATACACGAAGGTAAGGATGACATAATTTGTTCCATATTCCTAAGTATCCACCCAAGGTTATGTCATTTATAGGGCAAATCTGATGAAATGTTTACGTTCATTTAAACGAAATGTTGTATTTGGCCACAATCAACACAAAAGCAAGCAACACAATATCAGGGAAATTCGTAACTATTTTGCAAGCTGCTTTATTCGTACTATCTTATTCGTGTGTTTCAGTTTGATTTGCTTTCGTGCCAGTGATGTTACGTTAAGGGGAGGAGCTTCAGTATTGCGTTCTTCTAATAATCGTACCGTTTTTATAAAATTCACAACGAAGAAATTCATACGAATTTGCAACCTCGTAAAACAGTTATCCAATCGAGAATTAAAACGTAAAAACCCACGAGAAACTCAGAATTGTATTAATGTGTATAAAAATGATTTGTCCCAATTAAAAGTTCCTGTTCCTCAGAATAGAAAATGCCTGAAAGCGGTACTGACCCTTGAACGTGGTGGAGTGGCAGTTTTTTCTGTCTCCTTGTCGCTTTCTTTATCTTGATGCTGTTCGTTCGTCTCATCCTCTTGTGCGCTGGCTGGTGTTGGAATATCAGCGGAGGGCTCTTCATCCAGTAGTTGAGGGGTGATCCCTTGTGCTTTCAGGTGGTCATAGGCTGTCTTCCCAGTCACTAAGAGGACCAGGCTGTCGCCGCTTTGGCGTATGAGGTTCACAACCTCCTCATGTGAGCTCTTTTCCACGTTAACTCCATTCACCTCCACAACAATATCTTCATCTTCCACTCCGGCTCTGTCTGCTGCTCCACCTTTCACCACCTGACAGAAAAACCCCATTGAGAAATAGCTCATTTTATTCTTTTAGGTTGATAGGCCCAGTCATATGAAAACTGTGGCAAATGAAAATGTTTTAATTCACTTTTGCGTTTCAGAGAAGAAAGTCACTAGGTTGGGATGACAAAAATGTTTTTAGGAATGATACTACTTTAACATCAAACACTGGACCTACAAACAGGTCTAGACAAACGTTGGTTTAAATGTCAGCGAAGGGCTAGTAGCACTTCAAAGACATTATTTTTGAGAGCCCACCTCTTTGATGTACTGTCCATGGGCTCCCTGGATGCCATTGAGATGGAAGCCATATCCTGCAGCAGTTTTCTCCAGTCGGCAAAGTTTGGGCTTGTGGACCGTTTCTGCTGGAATGGGTGCAGGAACTGCTGGGACGGGTGCAGGGACTGCTGGGACGGGTGCAAGGACCGCTGGGGCTGGAGTCAGGGCAGGTGTAGATTCAGGTTCTGATTCCGGATAGCTGGGCAGATTTGCTCTCATTTCCTCCCAGTATAAGAGAGGAGAAGCACCACCCTATACAAAACACCATGATTTGAATAATCCCTTGACTGAAATGTCACTTTATTCGTTTAGAAACGAAAAAGTATGTGTCCCCAAATCTGGAATACTGGTTATACACGGAAATACAGCAGGATCATGTTAAAGCAAACATCACGAGCATCAGTGTTTCAAATCCAATATTATTTTGTTCTTTAGAAAGAAATCCCAGAGACTCACCAGTTTGTACATTTGTTCTGTTTCAGCATCCAGCACCAGGAGGCAGCACTTGTTTCCTTGACGTATTTTCTCCACCACCTTCTCGTGTGTGCAGCTGTGTATTTCGTCTCCGTTCACAGCCACCAGCCGGTCAGAATCCTTGAGTCCCGCTCGCTCCGCTGGGCTTCCTGTATCAATTTCTCCAATGTAATGGCCTAAAGACATTGAGAGATACACACATATGAATACTAAGTACAAAAATATGTCTAAACTTTTCTATATATTTTGTGTTTTGGTGGTAGATATTTATTTCGATTGCTTATTCCATATTATACAGTACATCTCTTTAGATATCATTCATAATAGATATTTGATGTAAACATTATATTTCTATTACACACCAAACATCTAGAAATATATGATTTATAAGTAAAGTTATTTTCTTTACATTTAATCATTACAATTTCTGATTATCATTTAATATAGAAAATATACATTTGATCACATTTCTTTATATGTCACATGTTTGTTCTGCCGAACACAATGTAATATATTTGGAGGAATATTTATAACATAAATATGAAATTATGATGAATGTGGAAAACCAAACATATTCTTGCAAATATCTTATTTTGTGTGCAGCAGGACAAAGAAATGTATACAGGTATAACTTGAGGGTGAATAAATGAAGACAGAATTGTCATTTTGGGTGAACTATCACTTTAAATATACTCCTTTACACTGTAAGCATTGTGGTAACAAATGCTGATCTTTTATATTACAGCATTATAAAACCATTTACATACACAGATAACCTTTGCTTATCAACGTATAGTGTCATCAACTTCATTTCGTAAAAGACTATGACACTTAAGCATTATCCGTGGACTATGATAAACTTTGCATCATTAGCTAGCGAGTCATGTTTCAATTGACAATTTCCAGGACCCAGGAATTGAAGTGACAACCTTGCTTTTTTCCCCTTGAGCTAATGTCTGTGATCAGAGGACTTAACCTCAGGTGGCTCAAGAGAGTCGGCCGTCCAATTAGTCAACTCCAAGTCACTTTGGATGAAATGCATGGCTACTAACTATAATTACTGGTAAAATTCATTCAGGCTTTAATAAGATTTAACAAGGCACTTTCCAGTATAATTTATTGTTAAATGCTTCACTGGGATGACGAATGAAATTTTAATAGCTTTGTGCAGGCTTGTGTAATGCTCTGTAACTATTATTTGCACGTCTTTGTTGCTCAGAAGATTATCCGACCTGACCTTGTGGCTGATTCCTATACATTTGTACGATGTGAATCATAAAAAAACAAATGCTTATTGGAAAAACCCCACCGCAAAAAAACGATACAATCCTGCCCAAAACCCAACCGAAAATGTAATGGTTATAATGGTATAGAATTGTATCTGTATTGAATGGAAACTTGAATGGTCTCTACTGTTATGTGATGTATTCTATCTGTTAAACCTTGTTGGAATAATGCCCAAAACACACTACAAAAAATGAATTTTTAATAGTTAAATGGAAAAAGCTAATGGTTCATAATGGTATATTAATGGAAACCATTTCTGTGCTGGTTTCTTTTAAGTTTCTATTACTTTTTTAACAGGGTCGAAAGCGACTCATACTAAAACATACAAATAAGATGGAGGGAGCGATTGTGGAAAAAGATTAAGTCAATGAAATTAAGTTTGATCTCTATTTTAACCAAGAGTCCTGCGCTGCATTCACTCACCTTCACGATTAGGTTCCTCATTCAACATAAACCCATAACCATCTGCCCTCTTGACCATGTCTGCAATGCGTGGCTTTTGTGGGAGGTGCCTGACCGTTGCGTTAGCCGCCCCTGGCCGGATGCTTTTGCTTTTGAAGTATTTGTCAGCGTCTTCATCCACCAGTAAAAGCATGACACTTTTCCCAGCTGCTTTCACCTATCAAACACAGAATGATCAGTTTACTGCCATTGCCATTTCATATTTGTGCGGTACATTAAATATAAATATTGTTGATAAAAGGATTTTTTGAATGTTGTTACCTTTTTCACAATCTGATCATGTGTGGCGCTTTCAAAATTTTCACCGTTTATCTCCACCACACGGTCGCCCTCCTTCACGCCAGCCTTATCAGCCACGCCTCCAGAAATCACTTCTGTCATGAATGTGCTTTGATGATCTAAAGGTCGAATATATCGATTATATTTAGATAATAATAAAGGCATACCGACTCAATACTGATCTTCGAAGAAGGTTTAACTCGGCTTGCCTTTGGTAGATCTTAGAGAGAAATCAAAGCCACTACTGGATTTTTGCAGATAACATAATTTGGCTTTAGGGGCTGGTGCTGACACTCCATTCATAGTGGGTTGGTTCTGACTGGTCTTGGACTGAGGCTCGGCAAGGTTCCCTCCATCAACTTTGGCCTGCTTGTATGCATCTTCTCCGATAACATGGAACGTGACAGTCATTCCGCTTTTTCTCACCATATCTGCAACCTGGCCCAAGAAAATGAATGTAAACCATCCAACATTTTGGATATTTTAGGATCATATTTTGGGTAGTTTTCTCGTAAAATAAAACTATTATGTATTATCTACTTCGGTAGTATGACATTCTTTTGCACAAAAGAAGATATTTTGAAGAACGTTGGTATCCAAATAACATTGGACCCCGTTGACTTCCATTGTATGGACATAAAACCAGACATTTCTCAAAATCCTCAGGAAGAAATGTCCCTTTAATACCTGGTTGTGCTCCATACTGTCCACAAACGTTCCATTGACTCTGATTATACGGTCTCCATCCTTCAGACCAGCCAATTCAGCAGGGCCCCCCATCTCCAGGGATCGAATCAGGTGACCCTCCTCCCCTTGCTCCACCCGGAGGTAGAACCCATAGCTTTGTCCCTCACGCTTGGTAAGAGTGACAATGCGTGATTTTGTCCAAGCCATATTTCTGTTGGGAAACAGTGGGAACTTCATGCTGGGGTCATCTAACATGTGATAAGATAATATCCAATGTCATTAAAAGCACATTATATGCAGATGACCGACATTAATTTACACCAGAAATACAGTGGAAGCGATTGCCAACAGCAATGTGTCATATGCAATACAGAACTTTATGTCTCTATATATTTGTTATGATGACAACATTTTTAAAGTTGTGTTGGTTATACACAGTGGGTAACCCTTCCCTGTTGACATGATAAGGTAATCTTATGCTCTTATATGCAGAAGATAACTGGGGTAATATAAGCTTCGAAGGGCACAAAATCAAAACTGTGTGTTCTGGTGCACCTGCAAAGTCACGAGAGGTGGAGTCAAACGTTACAATCTACACATTCTATTTTACGTGCAAAATGAAATGTACTTTTGAGTAAAACAGACACAAAAACGATTGTGGACTTAATTATAATAAAGTTGAGGCCTATATCAGATCTAATCCATTCCATTCTATTCATTATAGGCCAGAGGTTGAAAGAGGGCTTGGTGATGGTGAAGTTGTTTTCAAGGAAAAGTAACTTATTTACATTTTTGATGAAACACTTTCTTTGGAATTACATGCACCAGTGAATTAAGAACAAAACTAGGATGTTTTTCGAAAATACAAAAGATAAATTGTAATTTAATAAAAGCAAAAATAATAAAACAAAATAAAAACGTGTGTCACATTATGATGTCGGCTTGTAATGGTTCAAAGTGCAGCTTTTATTGAGTAACAAACATGACCAAGGAATTAACCCTATTGTACCAAGAGAACATCTCACAATGAAGAGATACAAAATGAAAAAATTCTGTCTTCATTTACTCAGACTCTTTTCATTATGAACCTGTTTGAGTTTCTTTTGTGTGTTGGTAACAATGTGGCTACCCATTCATTTGCATTAGTTTTGTGTCTATACAATAGAATTGAATGGACACCGGTGTTGTCCGGTACCAGTATTCTTCAAAATATCTTCTTTTGTGTTCTGTAGAAGAAAGAAAGTCAGGTTTGAATTGCGAAGGTTTGAAATGACAAGAGGGTGAGTAAAGGATGACAAAATTTTCATTTTTGGGTAAACTATCCCTTTAATGCATGTATGAGCGTTTAAATACAATACGCTACATATAATGGAATAATAAGGGATGGCTGGAAATAGGAAAGAGAGAAATACCCCAAAAGGGACCAAACTCAAAAGTAGATTTACAAAATAAGTGTTTGCGACAGTGTTTATGTCAAAGTACATTTCACTTTAAATTGTTAATACCTTGTCTCCTCTGCATTCTTATGAATGTCAACCATGAAACGGCGGTGAAGGTTCAGACCGGACTAAAGCATGTGTTTAAGACTTTAAATATGTTGCCAAAAGCTCTAGTAAATGTTTAACTGGGGTGAAAGCACAAGCATCCAGAAACTTAATCGAGCACCAGCGATCCCATATCAATTACATAAGACCTCACACATCAGCAGAGAGCTCAAGCACACCTCTCACACTTGAGTGGTCCATCGACTGCTTTATGATCCGCCAATGCTATATTATTAGACTGAGGCTAAAACAACCCTTAAGTAATTTAATAACCTCTCGGTCATTATTTCTTTTTTCCTAAGCCAACTTTTTAGTTTTATTTTGCTCAAGCTGTCAGACTGTTAGATGTTGTGTTTTAAATATCTGTAAGTCATTGCAAGTACATCTAGAACACCAGCCAAGTCAAGTTCCAATGCCCAATACTGTAATTCTCTTCTCTTCTCATCTAGTCTTGTCTTAATAATACATCATTTTCAAACCACTGCAAACAAACAACTGCCTCAAAATGATTCACAGCAATAGAAGAAGTAAAAAGTGGATGCCACTCACCAGTTGCAGTGCCTTCGGTGTGGCTGTCTGCCTCTGCTCAGATGTTATCTAGCAATGTTGAAGTTTGTGTGAAGGACTTTGACATGCCAAAGGTTGTTCTAAAAGGTAAGTTATTTAACTGCGTCTCGTGGTTGGAGGTTTTTTCTCGGTTGCTATAAGTAACCATACTAATACCTAATATACAGTAAAGTTAAAAAATATTCCTTTTGTACTCATTTACTAGCTATGCAATTAAATGCCATTCATGCTTTGAACGTATCAAACATTGCATAAAACGACAAGCTATACATTAAATTCAGTGTGTAGGCTAATGTAGTGCAACATTTTGTTCATAATCACGCAGCGAGATTAAAATGAAAACCAATGCATGTGATGGCTTTATAAAACCCATTAGAGTAATGGGAGCCACAATGTATGTTACTCCTTGTTTATTTCAACAATGAACAGATGCTTAAACAAATCACCGACGGGGTCAGTCTTCTGGTAAATGAGACCCTCTTAACTTAATGGGTGTTTTCAGTAGCCCGCTAAAGTGACCTGATTATGAGCAAACTCATAAAACCCAAATCCTGATGTGTGGCAGAGTCAAGTAAGGAGACTCTGTGTACGATCACAACTTTGTTTGCATTCCTTCTGCGCTTGTTCATGTTTGCCTGAGTTTCCATCAGGAGACAATGACATTGTCCACATCAGTCAGCCTCGGCACATCTACTCAACCGCTTCATTTGGACTTGGTATCTCTGTTTAAATTGCTCATCAGCCAAAAAGAACCCAAACAGAAACCAAAGATATCTATTACAAATTTTCATGGATGGGCAGATAATGACTTGTACCTGTATATTATCATATAATATCTTATCACACTATCTTATTAAATGATAGGTTTACGTTTAATTTAACTTACCTAACAATAGGCCTACAGTACGAACAAAAGCCATTGGGGTATTTAGACAAAAAGTAACTTTACCTTTTTGTAAATTTCCAAATTTATGTATAGATTTGTAACTTCATTTAATTTTGTCACTGAATAACAATAATTATATTTTTTGTAACAACAACAACAATACGTATTATTATTATTATTATTAATAAACATTAATATGATTACAAATATGTATATATATATATATATATATATATATATATATATATATATATATATATATAAAATAATACATATAAAATCCTTAATGTATTAATCTATAATCTATTATAAATATAATGGATTTTAGATTTGTCTTCTAGAAATTAGATTTGTTTTCGTTTTTTAATACAAATAAATGTGATAGTAGGCTACACTGTGATACGCTAAAACAAGCCCAGATAGGACAAACATTTTATTTAATTTAGATTGAGATAGCACAATGACATCTATTACGCATCTCACACAAATATATATACATTGTTCAAATGCCTTGCAACGGAGTTTCATTGAAAGAATAATTTCGCCCTCAGTTTTCACCTGTTTTGCTTTCCACAAGGGGGCACTGATGCATCACTCCCCCGTTCTTATCATTCTTAACTTTTAAATCTTCCAATGCATCTCCTTCTCTCCTTCTCTTCATTGACTCCACCTCTTCGCGATGCTCAGATCCCTGAAACCCACAGACTCACCCCCATATTCCCACCCCGTTGTTTAAAGCCTCATCAATAAACACCCAGCCCGCGCCTAAAGAGAAGCAGAGAGACGGCATACAAAGGCGCTCAGAGCTGCATCACATTCTCTTACAGATCAACAGAGTCAGCAGCAACCACGACAGAAACCTTTTATTCACGATGAGCTGAGCTGATCGACTTACCTTAGTTCTCCCTCTCTACGTTTTGTCTATTGACTTTTGGTTGAATGCTTCTGAAATCCCATGTACACTAAACCACTACTATTGCGCGTTTGCTAGACGGATGTTTTAAAGGGAACGACTGCCTTTAATTTGTTGCGACCATGTCCGCAATGGATTTACAAGCGTTCAATGAAACGTCTGGGATTTGGGAATGTCTCCAGTTTCAGAACAGTTCGGTTCTGAACGGGAGTTTGGAGGTTCCCAACGGCACCTGCGGAGATGCGCTCCTGTTACCCAAGACGCAACCTGCGCGCCCCAAAGGTAAACATCTTCTTTATTTATTTCTAAATATATTAGTTTGTTGGATTATAATTTTACTTGAGGAAACGACGATTTGCTTCCTGAGAAAATAGATCAATTCACTTCTGTCAGAATCTTATTGCGCTGATTTGTTATTCAAGCCTTTAATTGAAAAGTTATACTGTAAAAAACTGATGTGGTTTTGACACTTTTGTGGTCGACTGCGTCAAACGAATAAAAATAAAGCACGTCTTCTGCGAAAGCCTGATTTCCAAGCGGTTCAAGAAAGCCTCTAGATACTTCGTTAAGAATATTGTTCAGACAATCGGAATAATTGGGAAGGACATGGCCCACTCAATATCTGTTAATATAACCCTGAAGATTTGGTTTAATTGGGAGTACGCGTCTAAATGAAACCACGCGCTGTGTCTTCCCCAAGGAAACGCGGAGTTTGCGCTCTCTCTCCTGCTATTGAAATCACATCCGAGCGCGTAAATAATTCAGCGGTCGCTCGTTGCATTTGTTTCACGTTCGTCCTGTGGGCAGTAGCTACGTGACGAGGGGCGTTTTTTTGCACGCAGAGATTGTTTATCTTGTGCAAGCCTAGTGATTTCAGATAAACCCCTGATTTATGTAAAACATTTCACTGTAAGCAATCAATATTATCCCACAAAAAGTAAAACCAACAATTAAAAATGAAGGTGCTTCACCCCATGCCACAGGGGAACCATTTTTGGCTCCCCAAAGAATCTTTCAAAGGTTCTTCAAAAATCAATCTCTTTCATTTTTTTAGCCTGTAGAATCATTTTCCACTACAAAGAACATTTTCTACATCAGAATTGCTCAAGTTAAAGGTTAGGGAACATACAGCCAGACAAAGAACCTTTAATTTTTAATAGTGCCCAAAAAAACGAAATATTCCAAAGTGCTACAGGAAGAATCGATCTAAGCATTGAAATGAGATAGTTCTTATGTAAAAAAAACAAACAAACACACTTTATTTCTCAGGAGGCCCCTGAGAAAAGCTGCACATTGGGTTGTGTATTAGATTAGCGTCGGACATTACTTGACGGGCTTAACTGGCACTCGCAGCATATCAAGTCATAACCACAGTGGCCCCAAGCTTTCACGCTGTTGTGCTGTAACATGGTTGTGAGATCTCTGGTTGTGGACTGGATTTCAAAAAATGGAATCCATGAAATAAATATTCAATCGGAGATTAGAATGTTTAAAGACTTTTCAGACCAATTGCACTACATACAACAATTTGAATACTGTAACTTGGCAACTGGGTAACTGGGCAAAAGCGTACAATTGTAACAAAACAAAACGATGCAAAGTTGTACTTTATGTAAATAAATAATAACACAAATCAAATTCACTTCCCACTTTCACAACATCCAAATCAACCAGGTTTATTCAAATAAGAATAATGCCGAATCATTTTGCATTGCATTAGTTACAGCAACAAAAGTATATTTTTAAGATTCAGATCAGGTAAGGTAACAACTGCCTGCTTTTTACTTTCTCCCTGGGAGGAAGTGTTCAGCATACCTCCAGGGGGACGGCTAAATTTAGTTCACGGCCACTGAAGAGCGCAATCACAGAATGCACTACAACACACATTTGCTGCCGATTTCCTCAATCAGGAGAGGCCGTTGGACCTCTCTGTTCTTGCGTCCAGGGTGCACCGTGATCATCAAACACTCCTCTGTAATTGTCGCCATCACACAGAGCTCCATCAACGTCGCTCTTCAAATCCATTCAGGCCTTTTACGTTCATAACTGGACTGCTGCCTCATGACGAAACCGGAGATGGAGATGTACCAGAATGTTGTTTTGATTCTATAATGAGAACAAGAAGCGTTCTGTCGGTCGGTTGAAAAAATGGCAGAATTCTTTCTACGCCTGACGCATGAGAGGCGGCAGCAAATCAAGTGTATGCATGCCTGGCACGAGTACGTACACACACTATATGAAGAGTTTGGTTCCAAAATGAGATAACTCTGTTTTTATTGTGTTCGTTTTTTGTCATTATGGCTTAAATCAAAACAAACCAATTGTGATTCAGTCTGATTGATATATTAATTGGAATGCACGATAAAAACATGATTCTTGAAAAAATATATAAAAAGTATCATCTCATTTTTTTAACCAAACTCTTCTTATTTTCTGATCTTGCATGCTGGCTTTCATATTGGACTTTATTAACTTGACAAATAACGCTGAGATAACGCTGCATCCAACCTGGCGAGAATCTTGTTGAGCCTGCAGGGTATATTATCATCATTCATGAGCTCATTTAACATTTAGATGACTTCAGCGATGAAGCTTAGCCCTCTCTACAGGATCATTCCAAATTGCATGGATGCCAACTGAATGTCATCGTTTTGGTTACTAATATAATATGTGAAAAATCGAAATATGTCATTTAATAATGCATTGTTTTCTTTTATAAAATGAAGAAGAAAATGAGCAGGACATTGTAATTGTATTATTGCAGTACCGTGTGCCGGAACAGATTTATTGATGGTGTTAATTGACAAATGTGATGTTTGGTTACCCTGAGCACCGCAGCATGTGTTCAGAATCTAAATGACTGTATTACCAGTGTTTTTGGCTCACATTTTAAGGTGCACAAGTACTGAACATTTGCTTCTCTGTCATTTTAAACCCCAATTATCATATTTGACTAAAGGAAATTATGTGTTTATACAGCAATGCTTATCCATTTGATGAACTTTCAACATTTGCATATCTGAGAGAGGTACATTGAGAAAACCCGTTTCTCCTGCATAACATAAGATTTAGTGCAACGATAATAACACAGTTTAAAAAGTGTTCATAAAGTGGCCATAAATTATGAATACACCCGAGACTTTTTCTAAATGTGGGTGAGCCATTTAGATTTCTCTTGCAGACACAGATGCGCACACACAGGTGCGGTCTCGCCTTCTGACACTTAAATTGTTATCAACACCTGTAAAGCTTCCTGACTCACCGTAGACCCACTGCAGCTAATGTCACGAAATTCGTAGCAGAAAATCTCTCCAGGCTTTGAATAATTCTGGTAAATACGAGAGCGAAATGCCAGCACGATGATGTATTCAGCAGTTTGATAGAACCATTTACATGTGCAGTGCAGGCATGATGGGAAGGTCTAAATGATGGTGTAAGGGAGGAGGGGGCTCAGGGGTATAGGTGGGATCATTAGTTTGGGAGAGATGCTGCACATTAACTGTGACATCTAAATGGTACTGTAGAGAGAAAGGCTATTTTCAGAATTGAGTACTTGACTATGCAGGCCTTTTCTCAACACTTGACAGAATGTAGTGTCTACTAGACTTAAGAAACAGAATTTCAAACAGTGGAAGAGAAGGTTAAGTTTTTAAATTATTAAAAAAGGTTCGCTTTCAGAACTATATTCTCAATTCAGTAACACTTTTTCGCAATTTTGCAGTGCTGCAAAGCAGCTTTACATGCACATTCTGTAGAAAGACATACATTTAAAAATAAAATATATATTAAATATAGAATACATGGTTTTAGAAAATATTCTCTCTCAACACAATGTACTTTAATTGCACCGAAATTGTCTGTGTTTGCAACTGGCATTTTCTATTTGTAGTGCTAATAAGCGCTGTGTATATTAACATGATGCGCATTTACATTTACATTTACATTTATTCATTTGGCAGACGCTTTTATCCAAAGCGACTTACAAGTAGTTTTATACAGTGGCACATTACTGCAGAGCAATCAGGGGTAAGGTGCCTTGCTCAAGGGCCCTTCAGTCATGACCTAAAGGCATCAGTCATACTTACCTAATTGACTGGATTGTAATCAATTTCTGTGTAAATGATGACAGATACGTTCAAACTTATTCTAAATTTAAAATATGAAATATTTAAATAAATTTTTATTCATTCAGACTTTAGTCATAGCTGTTTATTCAGACTCATGCCGTTCAGTAAACTGCCTTTAATCTAGTTATACTATTTCACAAACATCCACTGCATTATTTATTAACCACACATAACCTTAAGTGGATCACAGCAACAACCACAGCACATGGTTAACAGAATCCAGCAAAGGCGAAAGTCTTTCCCTAATTCAATTAATAGAATTTCATTATCAAACAGTTGATTATTTAAATTGCTGACAAGCTCTTGTCCAGTCACTGTACACCGATTATGAAAAGCCTTCGAGAAGTATAGTACAGGTTACTTTTCTGCCTCTCGGATATTAATTGCAACCCAAAAAATCCATGATTTAATAGACATTCATCCGTGTCACAATTTGTTTGTGCAGATAGCAGTTGATTCAAAGTTTTTAAAATCCATTGTTAATGAGCAAGAAAAATGAATCACACACACACAAAATATTTGATTTATAATTCATGCGCCTAACTTTTAAGATATCTACACTGGTCCTGATGGTAATGTATTTACACTTTCTCCCTTTGGTTGATCATAGTCATTAAGTACCGTGTTTTTAACCCGGGTTTATCAACTCATGAATTGATTATGAGGCAAAAGGCAATTCAACATCGCAAACAGTAGCATATTTTACTTCCGATGTGATGTAAAATGGAAATGACCAAGAGATGATGTGAAAGCAAGATTTTTGTGTGTATATGATGACAAAATACAGTATCGGTCTTGAATGAACTATATTTCTTGACTACGCATTTGGATAAAATGATGTGTCAGACATCAGACTAAAGTTTTGTGGTGAATTATATAATGTACACAAACCAAAGTGACCCAGAATACGAACACACTGTTTCTGGGTTGATCTGAAACAATGCTGGGTCAAAACAGGTCAAACCCAACCGTTGGGTTATAATTGAAACAATGCTGAGTTGTTTCAACCTATTGTTGGGTGAAATATAAACATTCTCTAGGAAAATGTACCCCAACATTTGGGTTTGTCCTCTGAACTAACCATGCGTTGGAAATTACCAAGCATTTTGGAGTGCAGTGGCTAAACTAGGCAAAACATTATTTTTGAAATACTTTATTCTTGGTTTTGATGGATCGCTTGTGACGTAACTTGTGAATGTTGACAGGTTTGTGCGTAACGTGTCGAGATGTCCTACACATACTGATGCCAAGATTACACGTTGAAATGCTGAGGGAGACATTTCTCCATAGGGAGAACATAATTTATAGAAAATAAAGTGGATTTGATTAAACTGTGCCTGTGTAACTTTTCAATTGTGATGGGGTCATTCTCCTGAATGTAATTTATGTTTATACTTTGTCACAGCCTGTTTGTTTGTTTGTTGGTCTCTATGTGTGGTCTGTCTAAGATGGCTTGACAACCGGAGCCAAATTTTTGTCAGACCATTTTTATCAGCAGACATTCTACACCTTCCATCCATTCCTCAAACCCGGAGGACTTGATGAGCACTGATGTTTGTACTTGTTTAATGAAACGAAGTATATTTAAGGTCACTTCAGCCCATTAAAAGTAAAAGTGACATGATATTAAAATATCAGTCATTCCTCCCCAATTCAAAAAACTGCATCAGGGTTGCTTCAAAGTATTTCCCGAGGCTCGTGAAACCCACGTTTGTGACAGAATGTACAGCAATGTGCAAACTGTCATGTTCACGGCTCTCCCACGTAGAATCTAGTTCCATGAATACTTGATAACTTTTGGAAGCGTTCTAAGCAACAAAGAGAGGAATGTGACAGATTACATTGATTTATGTTGAGCTATTTGTGAGGGCCACATGTCTCAAAAGATCAAAGTCTTGGAGTTGTAAGGATCATTTTGGCGAATCTAATCCTTTAAGACCGATGGCTTCAGGCGATCGGTAATGGAGCACACACACAGAAGTCTGGGCTCTAGTCAAACGTGGCCGTGATTGATTGATTTAGCCTGGCTAAGCTACAAACCGGATATGACTGTTCACATCCCATAATCCTCTCTGCTCATGCTGGACCACATTGACTGTGCTCTGCAGAGGCAGTAATGAAAACAGCTTGAAGCACTTTGACAAAAAAATTATTCTTTTCCAATTTGGCACAAAAACTTGGGCACATTGTTGAGATGGGTTGTTAACTCTTTATTACAGATCATTACAGAGCATTAACTATGGTGAAAAAGTGCTGTTCAAATATCCGCTTAAACCATTTCTTTATGTAATTCATTTAAAAACAACCACGATTTGTATAATCAATGTCTGTATTGAGTGAAGCTTATTTTCATGGTTTCTTTTCTGTTTCCATGTGGAACGTGATGGATATTGCACAGGTCACATTGGCACTTAACCAGAACAAAATTCTGGTCCACATGAAGTATTTATGTATCTTTTCCCATCTAACAGCCTTTGATCAAATAAATCTGGTGAACATCTGTCTTTTGAACAAAAGTTTGAACACTTGTTTTTTCACATCATATAACCCTACCACGCTTAGAGGTCACTACAGTACAGTATGTCTTCAAAGACTTATATAAAACACATTAAATAGGTATTCAAAAACATTAAAGCAACAATTTGTAGTTTTCTTGACCTAAAAAGAATGTCTCTAAAATTATTTCAGTAGTAGAACAACTCTTGACTGGACGGATTCTACTCCCGCTGCTACCTGAGCGGCCTCATAGCGGCTACAACCACACTCTGTAAGTTCTGTGTTCGAGTCTGTTCACACAGCCCCGCCCATCCCTTGCCAGCAGAAGAATGCCACATGGTTTCCAAACAACATTTCTGCATTCGCTGGCTCCATTAGCTTAGTAACATATTCACATGTATTGCTCTATCCACAGGGAGCTTATACAGCGACATTATTTAAAACACTGGTAACAGACAACTACGCTTCAAAAGTTGATTTATTTCACTAATTCCATTCAAAAAGTGAAAGTTGCATATTATATTCATTCATTACACACAGACAGATATATTTAAAATGTTTATTTCTTTTAATTGTGATGATTGTAACTGACAACTAAGGAAAATCCCAAATTCAGTATCTCAGAAAATAAGAATATTGTGAAAAGGTTAAATATTGAAGACACCTGGTGCCACATTCCATTCACTCAAATTACCTGCAGAGCCTTCAAATGGTCTCTCGGTGTAGTTCTGTAAGCTAAGCAATCATGGGATAGACTGCTGACTTGACAGTTGTCCAAAAGACGACCATTGACACCTTGCACAATGAGGGCAAGACACAAAAGGTCATTGCAAAAGAGGCTGGCTGTTCACAGAGCTCTGTGTCAAAACACATTAATAGAGAGGCGAAGGGAAGGAAAAGATGTGGTAGAAAAAAGTGTACAAGCAATAGGGTTAACCGCATCCTGGAGAGGATTGTGAAACAAAACCCATTCAAAAATGTGGGGGAGATTCACCAAGAGTGGACTGAAGCTGGAGTCAGTGCTTTTAGAACCACTACGCACAGACATATGCAAGACATGGGTTTCAGCTGTCGTATTCCTTGTGTCAAGCCACTCTTGAACAACAGACAGTATCAGAAACGTCTCGCCTGGGCTAAAGACAAAAAGGACTGGACTGCTGTTCTCTGATGAAAGTAAATTTAGCATTTCCTTTGGAAATCAGGGTCCCAGAGTCTGGAGGAAGAGAGGAGCGGCTCAACAATCCACGTTGCTTGAGGTCCAGTGTAAAGAGCACCTCATGCTTCCTGCTGCTGACCAACTTTATGGAGATGCAGATTTCTTTTTCCAACAGGACTTGGCACCCCAACTAAGTATTGAGTGCTGTACATGCTCATACTTTTAATCTTCATACTTTTCAGTTGGCCAAGATTTCAAAAAATCCTTTCTTTGTATTGGTCTTGAGTAATATTCACATTTTCTGAGATACTGAATTTGGGATTTTCCTTAGTTGTCAGTTATAATCATCGAAATGAAAAGAAATAAACATTTGAAGTATATCAGTCCGTGTGTAATGTATGAATATAATATACAGGTTTCACTTTTTGAATGGAATTAGTTAAATAAATCAACTTTTTGATGATATTCTAATTATATGACCAGCACCTGTATAGAGAAATGTATGGCCTAATGCGTTGTAATATCCTTACACTACTAGCATTTGTCGTTAGAAACACATAAAATGTTTTAAATTCTTAAAAAAAACCTACATCTAATTCTCATTTCAACCTAAGGAGGCCGCCATGTTCTTTTTCGATGATTACGCGCACAGAGAGGCCGCCAAAATAAACACAGACACACTAATCAGTTCTTCAGTAAATATAAGGTTCTGTAGGATAATATATATATATAATGCTAAAATAAGAAAGAAAGAAAATAAAGACGCTATTTGGTGTATTTTCATACATTTTAATATTGTTTGTCAGAAACAATACAAACATGCACAAACCAAAATTATTTCTAATTTATTATATAAAATATGTTTTAGCCATTATACAATGCATTTTATCCAGATTTTGACTTTATGTTGATTTATCAACATCAGTAGCCAAAAGTTATTGTCTTCTATCCCGCCGGTCATTAGCTGACGGGGGCTAATGTTCACGTGTGCTCTAATACAGAATAAATAACCAAACTGCAAGCAGCTTATTATTGTGTTTATCAGTAATTCTCATAATGTATAAAAGTATATGATTATGCTGATGTCTTAAATAGTCTTAAATGTCTTAAAGGCGGAAGTTAAAAGCTATGATTTAATGAACGCTTACCTTGAACAGTTGCTTACTGATACGCGTTCTTCTTTTATGGCAGGCTTGATGGCTTGTGTCAAGAGGACATACCGCCACCTACTGTCCCTGTTTTTATATATCTGATCTTATGTTTTACGTGTCATATTTTACTGTTATATATGGAAAACGTGTGTGCTTCACTGTTGCGAAAGAGAACAGGTTTAGGTTGCAACCATTTGACATCACAGATTTTGTCAGGGAAAAAAATGGTGGCCTCCAAGTAAAAATATTTTATCAAAGTTTATGAATACTGTGACAGTTATACAGTTTTTTTATTTCACAATTATAAAGTCAATGCCATTGTTCATATATTAAGCCATACATCGCTCTATACCCAAAGGAAGTCACTTTTATAAAGATGCTTTAGAAAAAAAAAGATTATATGTGCATCTTAAGCCAGAAAAATGGCACTGATCTATTTTAAAATATGTCAGGGCAAGTTATTTTGAGTTAAGACTGATTTTAGTCTTAAGCCTTGTCTACGAAACCGGGCCCTGGAGGTTCTTGAGTTAAAACGAAACTAGTTTTCATTGCTGTCTATATTACAAAATTTAAAGAATAAAATGTATAATAGAATAATACATGGGAGTATGGGATGTAGAGGCTGTGGAAGACCAGTGTACTGAACATAGAAAACACACATCAACTCACTGTGAACTCACTTCAGTCACATGAATATTGCAAAATGTGACAGGATCACTTACAATATATATTGAAATGCTTAACAAAGTGTTCCATTTTAATGATGATATCTCATGAATTCATTGAAAATGAGTGATGTTCTTGCAGAGTCATGATCCTTAGTCTAATATTTATGTTGCAGTAATATTGCAATTTTTCTACATTTTCAGAGCTTTCGCTCAATTGATAACCACTCAGACAACTATCGAATTTCACACCAGCATCTCTGATACAAATGTCAAGTTTTTAACTCATCACTTATATTAGCTGACGGACCGTGACGGAAAAAAACATTCAGAGTTTTAAAATGTAATTTCTGGCCACAGAGACCAGCTAAAAATGCCACAATCCATCAGCAGTGTCTAAAAACAAGCTGCTTTAAGTGTTTCAACTGAGAAAGCTTTTACAATCTAGAAATGTAATATTGTTTTATGATAGTTGCTGTGCTTTCCATTACCAGCGTCAGGTTGCATTGTGGATCATGGGATTCACGGACTGACAATGAACAACAACAATTATTTTTCTTATTTCGTTTGAATTTGAACATTTACATATTTGAAACCAAACACATGTGTTGACATGCATGCACAATGACCTAACATTAACAACTAACATTAACAACTAAAAAAAGCTGTAAAATGATGTAGCTCATTGTTAGTTAATGTTAATGCATTGCCAATGTTAATGAATGAGACCTTCAGAAAAGTGTTGCAGAAAAACCGGACAGTGCATAGCAGCTGTATTTATTAACATGCTAATGTAGCTGAGAAAACACTTCTGATCACCGTATATGGCCAAACTTCAAAGGAGACAATTTTTTTGTCAAGTTCTTTGAAGCTGAATTACGTCATTTGGGAATAACCATAATAAAGCTGTATATTAAATGTGATTAAATATATCTAATATAGTTTGAATTTTGCAACGTTTCCTAAGATAATGTCATTAAACTATAGTTTCGTATGATTAATGAATATGAGAGTGTTAATGCAGATGATTTAATGGTTTGTAACTCTACTTTACCCTTTACAAAAAGTACATTTTTAAATGTTTTTTATTTTCACTGTATTTAAAGTAACCCATGAGTATGTGTGTGGGTCTAGTGTGCTCACATAAAAATGTTTATTTCAAAAGCCATCATATTTAAACAATTATTAAAAAATACTTTACTTTATTACGAGGAACGCACACAGCATATATGGTTAATATTTGCTGAGTCGGATACGTTTATCAGAAAAACAACTAGTTACTTATTACTAGTGTTCTTAGTTAGTTTATTTTTGCCCCCATTTTGGGAAGTGTTTGTTTGTAGTTTTGTATTTTAGTCTTGTCATTGTTTTCCTCCATCGTGGGTGTTTGTTTTGTGTTTTATAATTAAAGTCTTTGTTTTCCCCACCACCTTCCGCTGCCTGCAATTGGGTTCTTCCTCTCTCTGTCACACCCCCCGCTTGTGACAGATCGAGACAAATTACTTCTCACAAATGGTAATTGAGTTAGTAACTGAGTTACATCATTATAAAAGTAACTAATTACCAGGGAATGTAACTATTGAGTTACCTTTTAAAAAATGCTCAAATATGTCAAATAACTTGGATGCCCCAATATTAAATATGTTAAATGGAAACTAAATAGAATAAATTATTCGTAGAAAACACTGTACACTAATCTACACTATTTTAATGTTGCTGTGGGTCAATGTATGTGGGTCATATTAAATTCAATATTTTATATATCAATATATTATTATTGTAAATATTATCATTAGTATACTGGAATAATAAAACACAATAGAATAGTTCAGAACAGTTTTTTTCACAGATCACAATAATGCTCCTAAAGACATGTACGGTACCAACTTCACAACTGCTTGACATAATTTACTGTACTTATTTTTCGTAGTTTCTTACAAAAGTTAACTGTTTAATAACAATATTATTGTTTGACTGATTAATATTTTGACTGCTTTCCAGTATGATAGCCGGATGTTATTTTTGCATACTTAAGATTGCATTTTATTAAACAGAATATTTAATTACTCGCAGTTATAATTTCACTTTCGCTTTGGAAATGTTATAGTTTTGTGTTACCCACAGCAGCATCCCAGCCTCATTCCATCCATTTAAAAAAAGTCTCTGTGCTCTGGGCATTGCCATGACATATAGGCAGGAAATAAACAAACGCCCACACATGCTGTAAACGCTAGTGTGGACGAAAACCATTTTAAAACTAAATCTCTGCTTACAAAGGGAAACGTATCGACAAGGTCTCAGCTACACGTTTTGTGGCAGCATGTGACGATGTGAGGTGCTTCATTAGATAAGAATTACTTTCCACCGACGTGGAGCCTCTTTCTTCCTTGGCACATGTTGAACATTACATACACTTTCCTTGTGTTTGACCATAATGAGGGAAAGTAGTGCTTATATTTCCAGTTTGCGAAGGCTACATTTGAACTTGTCGTGCTTGCCATCGCTCTCAGACTCCTAGACATTAGTATACTCTGTACCCTGTGTTTGTGTGTGTACCCTGCCAAACTCTGCCTCTGGTTGGCAAAAGATTAAAATGTAATTGACCTAAATCAATCATCAGAACCTATCTAAATTAGTTATTTGTCCAACCCCCATAACACAAAGCAGAGAAAAAGACCTTTGCAGGTCCTTTGGAGGAGAGAGAGCCTACTCGATTGAAAACTGCATCAGTGAGCTCAATTATAGTAACACTTCATTTTATTGTCAGTAACGGTAATCGTGTTGTAACGGGGGAAACAGTAATCCGTTTGATTACTTGTTAACTTAAACAAGTTTACTTAAACAAGCAACGCTGTTTATTTATAACGCAGTTATTTCCATCACTGGTAATTTGCTAACTTAAGTTTTATGTTTCTCTTTCAGAAATGAATTCACTCCGCATACTGCTGTACTCCATCATTTTCTTACTGAGCGTGTTTGGAAATCTGCTCATCATCGTGGTGTTGGTGGTGAACAAACGAATGCGGACGGTCACCAACTCCTTTCTGCTTTCCCTGGCCATCAGTGACCTCATGATGGCAATTTTCTGCATGCCCTTTACTTTGATTCCCAACCTGTTGGAAGATTTCATTTTTGGAGCAGCCATGTGCAGGATTGTGGCATATTTTATGGGTAAGATTAATTTCAGTCCATCACTACAGGATCAAGTGAGTCTATAATTTGTTACCTTGTTAACAATAAATTATATCTCTGTCGACTGTACCAAGTCGAGTCAAGTCAAGTCAACTTATTTATTTATAATTTTCATTGTTACAAAACAGCTGTAACAGAAAACATATTGACTATAAGCAAAACATATAAGGTTATGCAAGTAAAAACTTAAAAGGTGAAAACACAGAAAACAGACACAGACGCACAGATTCAGACACACCCTAAACACTCCACACAACACGCACCAACACACAGACACACACATACAAACACACAGACACACACACACAGACACACACACACACGCACGCACGCACGCACGCACACACACACACACACACACACACACACAGACACATGCACAGGGGCCATCACCTAGAACCACACACCCAATATAAGGAGAGAGAAACACAGGTCAAATATTAAACAGACTATAAATTCCTATATTCAGTGTTAATTAAATAAAACTTCAAAATTCTAGCAGCCGCCCTCCAGCCAGCCAAAAAAGCGAACCCAAAATTCCATTGGTGGAAATAAAACCTCAGAGGGAAACCAGGTCTAACCAGGGGATTTCAGTTCCCCTCTGGCAAAAGCTGCAGCCTCTGCACAAGCTCGACAGTGCTTGGACAATAAGGCAAAATAATTTTTATTTATTTAAGATTATCATTAATATTCTAATAGAAGCTGAAATTTTGTTGTGAAGACATGTCAAGTCGCTGTGTCCTTCTTTATCCAGCTCTATCACCTCAGCATTTGTCAGGTGTGGGCATGGACTGCGTCCTGCCTGCTCTAGTAACCTAGGAATGCGCCCTGCCCGCTTAGGTAACCTTGAAACAATGAAACAAGACTGGCTGAGAGTGGAGTACTGTTTTGCATTCTTTGATGCAACAAATACTTGTCAGTTGTTGTTGGAAGTGTTCCTGGTTCCGGTTGATCTAACTAGTGCAGCCTAAACCTTCTGAATATTTATATTATGGTAGTGTAGTGTATGCAAGATTAAAAAGATGCGTCTTTAGTCTAAATCTAAACTGACAGTGTGTCTGCCTCCCGGACAGTACAGGAAAGATTGTTCCAAATTTTAGACACTAGATAGGAAAATTATCTACCACCTGCACTTGAGTTTGAAATTCTAGCTATTACCAACTGACCGGACGCCTGAGAGTGGAGTGCACGTGAAGGACTGTGATACAAGAGGGCTTTATTGGTAATAAGCAAGATTTTAAAGTAAGAAGAGCTAACAGCAGCTCATGCATACTGGTATCTAAATCACTGTGTCTTTTGAAATGTCCACTGTTCACTATCCCTCTGATGCACACTGCACACAAATGTTGAAAGCAATATAAAAATGTTTGAAAAAACAATCAATATGATTGTCTGGAAGGCAAAAACCAGGAGTCCTGTGCCATTCTCTATGCGCTGCTCTTTTATTGTGGTATCACTGATTAAAGAACTGCCCCCAAACTGCACATTAAAACAACTGTGGTTGCTTGCCTCACAAGTCAGTCAGGTAGATTCTTTCAAGCGTTTTGGGCAGAATAACCAGATGTTATGACTTTAGTTCATCAAAAGTCTCAAGACTACTGTGTGTACCTAATGACCTCATCACATTCCGCCAATCAATCAGCTTGCAGAGCAACATGACACAAGTCTTGTTTGCATGCTGTAGGCAGTATCGCCTTCTGGGCTACAACAATCACCTGCCCCCACCCCCAGCTCCACCTGTCTACATCGTTGCACGGGTGACTAACATTGCAGCAGTGTCTTTTTTGCATACTGTGTACAACCGTTTCTCACTCCCGACTTGTCACATATTTACACTCGGTCAGCACCCTTTGGTGTCACCTTTGAACGTGCATAAACAGGGAACTGGGTTGCTTTTATTTATGCAATTCTTAGCATATCATTATTATTTATAGTTTTCATATTTTGTAGCAATTAACCCCAACCCCACCCTCATATAAAACACAACACAAAAATAATAGTGTAGTCACAATAATTTTTCCACAAACTGAACAAAATAATTACAAAGTATTACAAATACTATCGAAAGGAAGACCTTTTTGCACCGACGACGTACGATAACTTTACATGAAGATGCCGTGTTCGTGAATGCACGAAGTCGCCTCCTATTCAAAATATAAACCAACAGCTAGATGCATTCGGTCGCGGGAGCCAATTTCATGGCACGTTTAAAGCCAATGAAATTACACGATCGTTCACGAGACTCTCTTCCTCTGGCGGCAATTTTTGAACTTCGTTGTTCACTGAATCTGAGCTTTACCGGGGGGGGGGTGATCACTTTCACATCTGTTCCTAATTCAAATCGATCATTTCACATTGGTACCCTTGCAATATCTATATTTTTTAACGACATTGTGTCTGCTTGTATCTTATGGTTTATTTTATTATAAATTGAGTCGGGAGTGAGGATTTGTTGTTGTGTAAGCAGTAGCAAGTCTTCATTCTCTCTCTTCAATAGCAGCAAGTAGATTAAGTTCTGCCAAGATCAAACAAATTGTCTTCAATATTATTGAGTTTTCATGACTGATATTAAATAACCAAGATTTATCCATTTGATATTGACATTGATACCAAATAATTGGTCACTAATGTACAATAAACACACTTATGAAGCTTATCGGCACTTTTTCATGAATCACTACCTTTTTAAATGAAAAACATGCCTCTGCAATGCTAGGGTTGATTTTGAAGCACAAGGAGAAAATAAATCGACTTAAATAAGGAAAATTCACTTTCTATTCAGCATACCACATTTATGGCTGTACCCACCATTGAGGTCCAGACCTTGTTTCTCCATAGTGTGTAATAAATGTTGTGAAATAATTCCCTTATAAGACAAACTCTGTTGTGGTGTTGCTAATATTGTTGAAATCGCCTAGACAGCTGATCTCAGACCTGGCTCACCATAGCAGTCTAACAGTGTTTGCTAATGTCACAAATGATGGAGGTGGCAAATTAAATATAGCAGGGTGGGAATAATTATCCAATCCAATCAAAGAAGGCTTGTGTTCACAGAAGCCATATTATGGAAGTCATCATTTTATTGTGGGGATAAATATAACATAATAATTGTCCTATTAAGGAAACTAAAACCCTGCAACCACCCTGCACTCAGGTACAGTGCCCCAGGAAAAATTACATTGTCATGTTATATTTCTTACTTCCATACATGGGTGATCAGATAGCGTTTCTAAAGGATGTTTTTTCCCCGGCATCATGTTCACTGTCTGGTGGAATTCTTGGGCATGACAGAGTTCAGAAGGTTGCAGATCTTATTTGCTTGAGTGTTCTCAAGGCGCTCAGAGCCCATGTAGTGTCAGAGCAGCATGGTAACACGTCTAACGCGCTGTGCCAACCGTAACCACGTTTATTTTTGAGGGGGAGGGATAGGAAGGGATTTGTAAAGCAAAGAACAATTTCCCTGGTGCGAGCTTTGGTGCAGAGGGTGAGATCAGATCAGTTGTCGGCTATCAGGACAGTAATTCTGCAAACAAGCAGGCCTGTGTCCAATCTCCGGTGTCCAATCTTACTCCTCTGATAGGATGCCATTTTAAAATGTTGATAGCTTTGTACTTTTACAAGAACATATTTCTTAAGGATTTGTCACCTTGAGTTTTGCTAGGAGTCGACACCTTTGGAAAACATAGATGTGCAATACATACATTCGCGATGAGAGCAACTGAATAAAAAAAAAGCAGGTGTATAAACCAGATGTAAAAGCAAAGATTGAATTGGGATTGTGAATGTGGGAGATGGCGGAGATTCTGGTGGCGTAAGCCTGTACTTCACAACTCATTTTTCACATTTTATGTATGTTTCCGGTATTTATGGTTTCCCAGAACCGGAGATGAGAACCACTGCCCTAGGCCACCTTCCTCATATTGAAACCTTTTATTGATGACATATACACGTATGTCTGTGGGTGTGTGTGCGAGAGAGATGGGGTGTTTGCTAGAAAATAAAGTGAAATTAAACAAAAAATAAATAAATAATGTAATACCAACACAGCTGTATACAGGCATTTATTTTTCCTGGACAGCACTAAGAATAATCTCCTACTTCTTACCATTTCTCTAAAAACACAGCCCATGTCAGAAATGTCAGAGGAATGTGCTCGAATACAAATGCGTTTAGCAAAGGCTCAAATAATGACTTCAAAATGAATTATATATGTAATATTCAGGTCCACATGCATGTCCCGTTTAGACATTCAGTTTATTTAGAAATGCAGCTCTTCACTGACACACATCAACTGACAATGCACAGCCAATATCAGATACCAAAAGAGAAAAAAGAGAGAGATTTTTAGATAGTGTGTTTCTGAAGCTGTCCGAATAATTGTGGGGAACAATTAGAGGTGGACAGTAGATGTAGTTGTTTCTATTACTATATACCGTAAAGCTTTATTATCATTTACCCCTTTTGGGCCCAATTGAGCTCAAAAAAGACAATTAAGCACCAACAAATAAATAAATAAAACTAGACCAACTGTGTTACATTCAAGTTTTCTTAAGTTTAACATCTGTTAATTTATTAAACTGGTTAATTTATATTAATTCCATATTGTCTCCTAAATTGAACATAATAGCAATACTTATTATGCATTATAAATAACCCATATAACATTTTGTAATAAAAATACAAATAAATAATTGTATGAGTTAAACATATTTGTTTAACAAAAAAATCTGGAATTACTATTAAGAATAACCCTGGCCTCTGGTGTCATTGTGTGAAATTCTGGTTTAAGTCATGCCCAGTTTATATGAATATGAATAGAATTTTAGAAATACTCATTTTGAGATAGATAAGAGATACAAAAACAGAAACAAGTAATGGCTTTGGACACCCCTAATGTCACATGTTTCCTTTTCTCATAAGATCACATGTCCTTAACTCCACGTTTCAAAACAAAACTAAGCAAAGTCTTAATCTGTGTTTAGATTGAAAGTACCAGAATTTAATCTTTCTCTGCAAATTGTTCCACAGTAATATTTACACCATTGTCATCTTACTATACGTACAAATATTCTTGTCTATGTCTACATCTATATGTGTTATATTGTTTTTTTGAAACAAAGCTATTATCATATCAGTGGATTACTTTATAATAAGGAAACATTTCATTGTGTAATTTCACTGAATCAAAACACACGTCGAAGACAAAATGCTGCTGTGAGCAAACATGTCGATTTCAACTGAGAATTTGAAGCTTTTTCATTTTTAATTCAAATGTATTGGTTAATAGCTTTTTGCAGCAGGTTTACAGTAAATACATATTAGTACAGATAGCAATGACAAACAAGCACATTTGCTAAATGGAAACAAAATAGGATAAAACAAACAGGACTGCAGCATACGTAAATTGAATCGATTGAAAAATAAACCAACAATACGTTGTAGTCCCAAGATGCTAGTGTTCAGCTTTAAGCACGCATTGTTTATAGCCTGCATTCATACAAAAATGTTAAACTTCAGCTACTAGTTTGTGCAATAATTCGCCAAATTATAATTTCCTTGAATGAAAAATTTGTCCATTCTTCTATCAAAAAACATGATAACGTGTTACATGTTTTCGTTTCAAATGTTATATATACCTGTATATATATTATTTTGCTTTACCACAGGTATCTCAGTCTGTATATCAACCTTCAGTCTGGTGGCTATAGCAATTGAGAGATACAGTGCCATTTGCAACCCGCTGAAGTCCCGTGCATGGCAGACCAGGTCCCATGCCTATAAAGTAATCGCTACAACATGGGTTCTGTCCTTCTTTATAATGACACCCTACCCCATCGTCAGCACCCTGGTCAAGCTCCCCAACAACAATGCTCACATGTGCCGTCACTCCTGGCCAAGGAGCGAGGTGGAGCAAGCATGGTAAGTGCACAACATCTTTCTTAGGCTTTGTATAGAAACCAGAAGCATGCTAGATATAATAATATAGTAATAACATATTTATTAAATATGTAAAAACACCCACACTTTAAATGTTTAGCATACTTTGCATAGGATCTGTTGCTATAGATACTAGTGTGATAATAATACTGTGATGTACCTATAACAAGAACAAAGCTGATTTAAATAAATGTGTGGATTCAATTTAACTTGAGCTTTGAGGTAAACTGGTAAATATGAAATAAAAACATGTTTTTATTCTGACTAATCAATTAATAATGTAAAGCTGGTAAACCCTATAGCCTCCAGAATGCATTGCAGCAAGTTCTATTGTAAGTCCGTAATACTGTAAATACTGTAAAGTTTGATTAAAACCAAAAAGGATTATAAAACATAGCTTTCCTGTAGCTCAGTGGTAAGAGCATTGCTTTAACAACGCAAGGTTGTGGGGAATTGCAGATACCTATGTAAAATGTATAGGATAATGCTATGTTGGTCGCTTTGGATAAAAGCGTCTGCCAAATGCCTAAATGTAAATGCAAACATAAAATCACAATGAATCAATCCAGTCAATTACAATCCAATGTACGATCAAATACCGTAGATATGCTACCAGACGAGCAACAGAGGGTAGACTCTTACTCCCCAATGCTAAAATGAATTTCCTTAAACGTGCAGTAATATATAGAGCTACGAAAGCATGGAGTCTTTACCATTGTCAGTAAGTAGGATAACAGGGAATTCAGATTTTAAAAGGCAGGTAAAAGCACACCGTGGATTAACGTATTTTTTGAGAGTTTCGCAATTCTTTGAACGAACAGGTGATGCTATATACTAAAATGATTGTTTATAGTGGTATTATGTGATGTCAAAAATGTATTTAATTTTATGGACTTTAAGTGCAGTGCAGATGCCAGGAAGACGCTTTTTATGTATGGAATGATGAATGGATTTTAATTGTTGGATGTACGCCGGGAAGATTAGCAATGCTATTGGGCAGAGCTAATGTAGATCCAAATATAGAGTAATACATCTATAGATGTCAGGTTGTTTTGGATCGGAACATTTGTTTAGTGACCAATCCATCCAGTACATCAAAAAAACATGGTGTCTATTTCATTATGAGAGACAAAAACAGAGCATCCAAGAGTCAGTCTACAGCATGTGATTAGGAGCAGGTGTGTTGTAAACTACTGTGTGCCTCTTGTGGCACATTTGGGTTTTATGACAGCCACTAGCATGCAGCTAGACTGGTTCCATTGAGTATGCAAAAATATTTGACATACTTTTTCTTAAAGGGGTCAAATGGCGCGAATAAGTGTTTTTCTGTGTCTTTGGTGTGTTATAAGTTCGCTATGCATGAATTTGACACGTACAATTTCAAAAATTAAAATATCAGAACAAAAGTTGCATTCTTTCTAAAAGCGAATGCTCACCCAGACCTGCCTGAAACCCCTATGTAACCACACCCCCGCAAATTTACGTAAGTTCATAGTATGACTTGACTAAGACCGCCCAAATGTACATACAAATAAGGTGAACGCACCTGTTAGTACAATTGCTTTGGAACCTGATGTTCCGAATATGGTAAAAGGCGTTACATTTCCATCAAACGCTTGCGGCATTCGACCAATCACTACGCACTGGTTAACTGGCCAATCATAGCACACATAAAAAATCTGCGCGTTTCAGAGAGGCGGGGCAAAGAGGAGATACAAACACGCATGGTATGTGGAAAATACAACGTTTTTGAACCTTAAATCGTTTACACACATTGCATTACATCTAAAACAAACGATAATATTTATTTTAGCCCTGTCATATGACTCCTTTAACAATAGAATGTTGGACACAACAGGATAGAATTTCAGGAAATTTACCATGAATAAAAGGATGTTGTTAGTTGCAGACAATGTTCTTTGCTTGAATTAGAGCTAGATGATTGGACAGCATTACCTTATAGAACTGAAGCTACAAGTAATCTTGTATGAAAATACACACTGCTGATTTCTTTGACGAGAGCCTAAAACAGAACAGATTCAAATGAAGTCGCAAAGTAATGACCATTTCATGACCAAGACCTATTCATTACTCTTTTTCCGCCTAGTTTCCTTTTTATGTTAAAAAATTATGTTTTATCAGGTTGTCATTCAAAAATAGAACTGAAAAATAACAGTGACACATGTCCATTTGCATATTATCTTGGCATTGTATGGCTAATATGTGCAATGTATAACACAAACTAGGAAATGAAGCAGTTTTGTATTACATGTTTTGCATTACATACAATTACATTTTGCAGACTTTTAGCTCAAAATTGTGAAGTGAACACAGGGCTCTACTCAACGCATGTGGGTCTGCCCAAAAAGGTTTCACTTATGTTCACAAAAGACACAATGTTTTTAGAATAATCAATACATTCATATTTTTATATAAAAATAATAATAATCATCAGAATAAACAATTCATTTGCTGTACACCCGAGGCTGTTACCAAGCAATAGAGCAACTTAGAAGAAATCTTATAGAAAATCATAATTCAACCTCAATGTTAACCTTTCATGGTTTAAATACCTTTTAATACATTGTGTTCTTGTTGGTGATTCATCAATGATTCATGTTGATTCATAAAAAAAATCATGAAAATAGAGCACTTGTCTGACAACTCTGGATACATTTCTGAACAAGTCTTAAGGAGATGTGCATGTGTGGGTGTATTAGTGGGGGGTTTATTGGCATTGTAGTGTTTCTAAAGACGGAGCATTATATTGTCATCTTGTTCCTCCATTGGTTTTATTTCCCCTGTTTGTGGTTTTTAAGGTATATCCTGTTGCTGTTTGTACTGTTCTTCATTCCTGGCGTGGTGATGATCGTCGCCTATGGGCTCATTTCCCGAGAACTCTACCGTGGAATTCAGTTTGAATTGGAGCAGAAGAAGGGACAATGTGGTGAGACCTAATGATGTATTACTGTATATGCATCCCAGTCTGATTTATTGCCAGATTTAATAAGCGCCAGACCATCTCAAAGAGTATTAACTGCTCTCGTCTGTGTGAACATATTTTGATGTCTCACCCTGAAGATTTAATTGTCTGTGTGTACAGTCATGCCCGTCTGTTTATAGAAAATACACAGCAGAACATTTCTGTAAATGCCCCTAAAATGGACTGCTTGCACTGAGCCTTGGACGTTCTTTTGCCTTGAATTAGTACAGCTTGCTATTTTCAGGTTATATGGATTTACAATGTGTTGTAACTGCATATGAAACCCTACTTAAAAGCAACATTCAAAGCAGATTTAATTTTTTTACATTATCAGAGATTTAAGAAAAATTCTAACATCACTATAGGTCTGGAAAAGTCCATTCTCACACATTAAGTTTACAAACCAAACTGAGAAAGCAATTGTAGGTTAAAGGTCCAGTGTATGAATTTTAGCCGCATCTAGTGCTGAGGTTGCGAATTGCAACCAACGGCTCACTCCAACCCTTCTTCAAAGCACTACGGTGGCTGACACTGAACTAAGATGTCGTCAGATGTTGCTTCTTTGCCGAAGAGCAGTTTGTCCATTTTGGGTTACGGTGGAACCAACATGGTGAATTCCATGCAAGGGGACCCGCGTTGTATGTAGATAGAAATAGCTCATTCTAAGGTAATAAAAACATAAGGATTCATTATGTTAGGCCTTTTAATACCTCTTTAGACATAGTTTATTACAGCCCTTCTCAAAATCCAGACTTCTGTCCGGATGCGGACCGGGAGGGAAGTCGATCGGGACCAACATCCATCCCCTTCACATTTCAAGTGCACTCATCAGACCTCCATGGCACACGCACAGAGGAGCGCGAACCAGTGTTGCAGTGTTTACAGACTTAAATCGTCAGACAGCGAGTGGCAACTAGTGACATTTTGGATAAACCGTATCTTTCATTCAGTAGAAAAATTTCGCCCCGCGAAGGTGAGGTTTTACCTTCCTGACGCAGCTCGTCTTTCTCGTCGTCAACTCTGTGCAGCAACCGGTCCGGCAGTTAGCAACACATTCAACTGACTGAACCGCAGCAGACTTGTAAATGAATGATTACAATGATTACACTGCTACTGACTGTCTGGGCATAGGATAATGAACCTAGTTCATCTACAGAAAATAATAAAATGCACTGCTGTATATCAGTGTATTTCAGTTATAATTCAAGATTTTAGCAATTCAGTTGAAATGACTACAGGTTACATTATAGTACTATTACAGAAACTACAGAAAAATATGTAAATGAGATCTGTTTTTTGGGCATTTAGTTTTATAAAAATGCAATAGCCTACTGTGTATGCAACAGTTCAGAGAGTAAACGTTACACTTGAGACATGTTTACGATAATTAGCATATGTACAGTTGAATTATTATATACAATTATAAGCATGATTATTAAAACAAGTTTTTTAACAAAAATAATTCCAGACCTATTGACGTTGATGAGAATTCAGATTTGGACCACTGAATGTAAACTTTGAGAAGCCTTGGATCATATTTATAATTTCTGTCAATAGATCCACCCAAATAATTACACACTGGACCTTTAACAATAGCATTTCACAGATTCACCGAATGGACCCGACAAACACACACACATCACATGTCCAAAGGTAAAATAAATATTTTTTAGCAAATAGATATCAAAAAGGAGTTACTACATTTCAGATGAAATTCTGCGGTATGGCTGATACATTAAACTCGATTTCACGTTTCAGCAACAGCCTTCACTTCAACACTTCTGCTTCCTCAAACCCATTCCTCCTGTCTCATTTAAAGTCAAAATTAAACTCCATTCCGCATTTTAGCTACAGCCTGACTTCCATCTGCTGTTTCCTTAGTTCCCTTGAACCGGAAGCTGCGATCGTTTTTACTTCCGTATTTTGACACATTTCCGAGTGAAATGGAATTTCTAATGAGAACAATAGCGGGCATAGCTTTCGTCTTTCTCTGCAATTTGATTGGATGTATAATTTTTTTTAAATGGACTGACAGTTGAAGGGGAGGAGTTAACGGATGCTCCGCCCAAGCGTCTATCTTATGTCATTCAAGATGGATAGTCATTACAAGAAGGAAGTGCATTTTCAGATTTTAACTAAGGATTATAAAGGCACACAAATTTTTATAAGTGATTGACCCACATTGATAAACTTACTTACATTATTTACTTACTTTATTTACAATAAACACTGCAATATTTCATGAACAAATAGGCATTGTCATAATTAATTTCACTGGGTCTTTAAATCCATGTCTCCTGGCTCATTCAGAGTCCCTATATAGAGTATTAAAAATATTCGTTTTGACACAGCAAGGGTAAACTAAGTATTGTTGTATATTATAAAGGGACAAAACTAACTGGGACAAAAGACCCCTACTACCCCTTACCTTATCATACACTTTATTATTAAACACATGCAAGCTATTTTTATGAAAATACATTTCTGTACGGTCTGATATGTGATGTGAAAATTCGACCCACTGTCAAATAGCGCCACATATAGTAGTAACGCGTTTTACTCACCACACTACTGAAGCTGGTGTCTTTTTCCTCAAGGGTTCTCTGCTATGATGAATACATCTCTGCATGTACGTAGTTGCGCCGAACGTTTGAGCCCTAAGAACTAAAACGCAATTGTGCAAGTTATCCATTGCAAAACAATAATAAGGAAAAATATAAACATGATATGACTCCGTAAATATCTGATCGACAGAACCCTTAGAGGTTAACATCTACTGAACCACTTATTACATCTTATTCCTGAGCTAACTGTCCTGCAGTAAATCAGAGTATATTAATATAATAAAAAAAAATTCTGTTCTGCACTGATGTTGCATTAAAGCTCCATTGCTGACTGACTCACCACTTTCACCATTAAATATTTCCTTTGAATGAACAGAATGTAATTTCCTTTCTTAATTTTGATCGGTTACAATTTGTGCTACAAGAGGAAACTCATGAATGTAAAAGTACAACCTGCTGTGGGTTTTTTTGAACTGGTGGAAGGGAAAGAATTAGATGGGATTTAATGGTTAGGGTTCTGAAGGAAGCATTGTATTGGTCATAACTATGTACTATCCTAACACAAACAGAACATATCATTTTGCCGTTTGTAAATGATCGACACATTTCTAATCTATATTCTTCCTTTTTAACACAATATGCACTGTAACTGAAATGTATAGTATGAAAATGTGAACAAACGTTTGTCACGTTGTGTTGAATCTACTACACAACTGACTAAAAGTAACAATTTCTATGATGCCTAAGCTTGCCTGGCTAAAAGCTGAAGTGTTTGTGTAGCTCAACTGAGAGCATGTAGCTTGCAGTGCCAAGGTCATAAGCTCCATTCAGAGTAAATACATGAATTCATCACTTTTATAAGACCTTGAATTCTCTTCATGTCACGCTGGATAAATGTGTAAATGTAAGCTTTACCTGGATTATGTTTCTGTATCTTTCTGCCTTGCAACCAACGGTATTTCTTTCAGAAAATGCAAATCTAGCTCAAAATGCAGTCTTTTCTTACTTTTGTAACTTAATGTCTGCCTTGTGCTTTCTTTGCAAAATATCCATTGCTTCTTCTCCAGAAATGAAAAATGGTATCAGTGGTGGTGTTTCATGTAGCAGCGATGATGGAGATGGCTGCTACCTCCAGGTGTCCAAGAGACCCACCTCCATGGAGATGTCAGCCCTCACCCCAACAGGCTCGGCAAAGGTGGACCGCCCCCGCAGCAACACGTCCGAGGCGAAACTGATGGCCAAGAAGCGCGTGATCCGTATGCTCATCATCATTGTGGCCATGTTCTTCATCTGCTGGATGCCTCTGTATTCTGTGAACACCTGGAAAGCGTTTGACATCCGTTCAGCCCACAAAGCTCTTTCTGGGGCTCCTATCTCCTTCATCCACCTGCTGTCCTATACCTCTGCCTGTGTCAACCCCATCATCTACTGTTTTATGAATAAGCGATTTCGCAAGGCGCTGTTAACTACCTTCTCGTGTTGTTGCTGGCTCTGTCGCAGGCGGGGCTTTAGGGAGGGTGATGATGAGGTCACAGCCACCGGTGTCTCCATGTCCAAGTTCAATTACACCACCGTGAGCACAATGGGCCCATGCTGATTCATTTTCTTCAGGTTGGGATAGATGGAGAACATTGGGGAGCGATGTTGACGGACGGTCTGGGCTTATAAATTACGTTATAAATATAACTTTCATCTTTGAACATTGTGCCTAAAAGTATGACGCTTTGACCTTGTTGATGGGCGTTTGATGTAAGTAGCCATATTTAAATCAAAGAAGTTAGGTTGTAGCAAATTTGTTGTGTATCGCCCGCCTGCAACAATGAAAACTGCATGCTGTTTCATAATTGATTACTCACGGTGTTACATATATGCCAGAGACTTATATAAATGTATGTACCTTAGATGGCAAAACCTTTGGTAGGGGATGTCGCACCTGGAAACCATTTTGGCATAAAGTGTAATACGTCACAATCAAATACTTGTTATGTATTGACTATATTCTGATGTATTGTAAAATAAGTGAACTCTAGAAAAATGCTCAGCTACGCAGTAACCATTTTCTGAGCCAAGGACTCGTCAGTTCATCAGTGTTAGAAAAAGCCATGACATCATGCCCTTGGCACTATCATCATATGTTCTTGATGTTGCCGGAGAGTTGGCAGGCCATTAACTCAGCAGGCAGTTGAGTCGCCAAGGCTAGTAACATCCACCCACTGGTAGATGTGCCACATGTACAAGTGTTGAACAGCTATGTAAATGAAGCTTACAATGGAAAAATAGTCGGGGAATTGGCTAGTGGGATGCCAGCCTTTGATGGTGTTATACTTACGTTAAGTGCCTGCTTAGCATATCCAGTGTTCTTAAGATCCCTTGAGCTGTTAGAGTTTTTCTTCAGACCATTCGTCTCATCAGAAGAAGTACTGTGGAAGACTTCTTATTCGAAGCCTTTATCAAAAATCAATGTTTTCAGCTGTTTAGGACTCTAAAATACTGACATAGCTCTGAATTACCACTGAATTTTTCATATAACTCCAAATCTGAGCTAACATCATCGCTGTATATAAAACATCTTTGCAGTGTTACACAAAAGACAATGTGTAAAACCAGTCACAGCATAATGTAGGTCTGCTTGGTGTTTTTGGCCAGTGACCTCATTCCTCATTTATGTGAGTGATTTTTTATATATTGCTTAGTTTTTGAAGTTGCCCTTCATGTCCTTCGCAGTTTGTGGCTCATTGTTTTAAGTAATCTCAAACGCTGATGGCCTCTGAATTTTGGATTCGCTGATTCGGATAATCTCATAATCTCAGCGGTTGATATATGGCTGCTTCTGTGCCCTTGTACATATTGTATAACTAAAAGCTTATTACGGTCATCTGAATGGATCCTCATCCAATAAGAGCACAGAAAACAAATAAACATTTAATCCTGATTGCCCATTGTGCTTTTGCCACTTCAGAAGACAAAAACAGCGAATGATATTGAGGCTGGTTAGAGAGAAGAAATGTCAAACCTTCTTGACCGCCCTTGCATCAATGGGAAGTGGGACTCAAGTCAGTGTGGTATTCACTTTAAAGTTTTCCCAGCAAAATTTTGTGGATAATAATGAACCTTTTATTCATTGAATTCATGTGACATTATTCTTTAAAAAATAACTTTGTTACCTCATGTCTTTCTTTTATAATCACGAGTGTCAAAATCTGCTTTAATTTATTGCGTAGCTGTACAGTGTCATTTAGTCTAAACAATGTCAAAAGTTACTTTTATATTTATTTTTACATTGCTTATTTTTTCATTTACCTAAGAAACAGTGCAGTATATCCGCTTGCTTTCTTCTCTGTTTATTTTTCACCAACTCCACTCTTCGATGTCTTTTCGCTTCCATTGTCTTTACTTTCTACTTTTGTAGTGTTCTGAATTCCTATTGGATAAACATGGCTTTATAACCAGTGTACTGTAAACATTAACTACGTTTCAATCCAAAGTTGTGAATTTAACTCATTCAGGAAGTTGGAAAATCACATAAAACATTTATGGAAATCAGTGTCCATCCAGTAAGTTGAAGAAAACAAAACTGTTACGTCCTGATAGATTGGCATTTGCAGACATATATAACCAAAAAGGTTACAGATCGGTGCAATAGCAGTGCACTTCAGGTTGTTTTCTTTTTTTATACAGTATAATAGATAATGACCGCAATTTCATCTTGTTTTCAGAGGTGTATGCTTGTTTGGGAACACAGTCTAAGACAGTTCTGGGAGATCATTATCGAAATACGTTGACGACAGACTTTGAATTAGAGCGTTCAGTCCACTAGTTACTCCATCAATTGAAGCGATCACATGACTTTTCTAATATGCATTGAGGAATTTATTTAGCAATTGTGTTTCATTGTTGTTTGTGCATAACTACTTGTTGGAAAAATATGACTCATTAGATCAGATGACTTTTTATGTGATTTCTTAACACGCAATTTGGCATTTTATGTGATATTCCAAAATTCACATAAAATGGGAGGATGGAAACCTGGCTAATGACATTATTGCATCCATATTCCCAAGATCCTTTTAACACGCTCTGCAGACCCATTTGTTCCCATTTTGAATTCATGGTCATTCAGACATTCCCTGATGGACTTACCAGGGTTTAACCGAGACTGCGTGTAGGTCATGTTTTCGATTAGGGGTCTACATTCAAGGTGGTGTTGCAATTGATTTGCTTTTTGATGTTTTAGCCTGTGATCCAAATTCTTGAATATTTCTCATAATTAAATAATTTTTTTATGTTTTGCTCAGAGAGCATAAAACATAAAAAGCATAAGTGAAAAAAAAAAACAACTAGTGAAGTGAAAAAATTGAGCTCTACTGATTTCCTTGTTTGTAAAATAGTTAAACTACTCTCTGTATTACCTCATTTCAGAAAGGGGTTGGCAATGTTTGTGTCAACAGATGTTTCTGTTTCCTCTAATTAGATGAGAATTGAGGTCAGAAGATAATTTTAGGTCTGACATTTCCAGACACATTACGACTCTTTTTATTGCATCAATAAACCCAATATACAGCAAATGGTCGAAAAATTTTATTTAAATAGGCATATAAACTTCTCAGAAACAATGTTATTGATACTTAAAGCAACTGGCAAACTGAGTAATGAGCCACGTTTTCTTTTATAAAGTTTTACATTTATGAAGGAAAACTCATAACCAAGTGGATTCACGTTTGAATGCTTACTGAGCTCTAAATGTAATAGTGAAATGCAATTCAGCGTGCAGCGTCACACCTCTCCACTGCCAAAAAATTCATGGATATGACTCTCTTTGTCTATTCAGTGTTAACAGTTCACAATATTGCAACAGGGTGCTTTCTAGTACTTGGAAACACAAAATACAGAGGCCAGTATCATTCAGGAAATGCTCAGATGGAGAAGTTTTTGAATTAGCAGAATGTGGAATAAATTAAATTCTAAACACTTAAATGAAAATAACCAGACAGAAAGCAACAACATCTGGCAGGAAAACACAGTGAAACTGTAATCGTTTAGGGATTGTAAAGAGCTCTGCCTGTGGACATTTTTTTATGTATTAGTCTGACATCACTACATATAGTCTGGACATCATTGTAAATCTAAATGCCCTGAGCATGGGTGAAAAAACAGAAGGGCTGTAAAAGTTGTAATTTCCCTGAGGTGTCTTTCTTTGGGAATGCTGAACAGTTTGACTGGGCAGTTTGTGAGCTCGGAACGCAGTTTTGTACTGTTGTGGCCCTCAGCGCTCTACTGATTAATAGTAACCACTAGGTAGACTCTGGTGTTATAATAAGATTACTTACTTCTCTCCTGCCTGGTGGTAACACAAGTGTGCGTAGACCCTATCTTTCATCTCCCTTCCCTCCAAAATAAGAATTACTTATTTGTCAGCTTCCCAAAATCCGTCATTGTGTCATCGATTACAGAAAGCAAAAGCAACAAAAAGGTGAAGTACGTGATTTCACTCTGAATCTTCAAAAAACAATGTATGTTTTTTTCAAAAAAATGTGTATATGTGTCGCATAGAGACTTCATTCAGTGACAAACCTTGACACAGTGTCGCAATATGACGCACATCTGTACAGTTAAATATATATATATATATATATATATATATATATAACAAAACCTTAGACACAAGTCAAAAATTAATCCTCTGAGCAACATCACCTGAGTAACATGGCCCCAGGTCTTTCCCAGAAATGCTTGACTTTGCTGGCACTGTATGCACAAGTTTATTGATGGGACATGATTTCATCAATCATGAAAATAAAAGATTCATCAGTCAAGATGACAAGTTATGGGAACACTAAAGGTTATTTTTACGTGAAATACTTAAACAATCTCTTTCAGAGGCAGCTTGACACAGAGGCTTAGACAGCATCTGTGCATCTGTTTCTAAAGCCGCAGACAGATTTCACTCAGAAATCATTATCGGTTACACATCCATGCGGGCCGTTGACAGATTGTGTTTTCTAAAACAAATAGCAAACCTATGCTCATCAAAAAATGTCAGATTTAATTAAAGTGACGACCTACAAACGCCGTCTGAGATACGGAAATGGATGCACTGAAAATGTGTGATTTTAATAAAGAAGATTAGGAGCTTATTTTCATTTTATGTTTTGTAATCAGTTTAGTTTTGGTTATTAACTATGTATTGTATTTTCCTTACGAGGGATTGTTAATTAATTGGTACAGAGCAAAATAATTGGTGGAGAGATCCATCACTGACAAGAATCTAATCTACCTTTGTACTATTTTCCTAAAGAATTATATTCTTGTTAATAAGTATATTCTGTATTTATCTCTTTTGAGATAATTTCAAATAGAAATAGACAAAATTTAAAGAGTACGATAAGAATTTGAGAATACTGGTAAAATACTGTAAAGTATTACTTATTTATTAATATTATTATTATCTAAATTACTACTTTTTCCTACCAGTGATACTATTTAAAGTAAATATGCTCAAATGTATACACCCACGCATATGCATATATTTTAACATAATGATTTAAGGTTTACATCTGAATGTGTAAGTGAAAATGTTAACTGTATCATTTACTGCCTCTTTACAAATGGTCTTGCATTGTGACAAATTACACAATACAAATATCCCATGCAGTCTTTCGTTTTATATAATATACATAAGATAACAAAACACTATCAAGGGTTAAATTGAACATTTTTCAAAAAATGTTTTACCTTTGCCGCTAGGTGTCACAGCGCTGCAACTGAAGAAAACACAAGTAAACACAAAAAGCAAATTCAGAAAGCATCTTCATTAGATTGGCGACACATTCCATGCAAATACTCAAAACAAAAAAAAAAAACACAGAAACGTGCTGCAAATTCTTGCAACACAAACAAATACAAAATCGCGCTGCTAGCTGCACAGACGACAATGGAAGTGTTTCCGGGGGACCCAAAAACCGATTGAACCGGACTGGGACGCGCTTCATATTGACTGTTCAAATTCGTTCAGTTGCAGCGTAGTGACACCTAGCAGCCACCGTACTTTTGCATTTCACAACTATCCGTGCATTGTGTTAACAGTTCTGTAAAAGTGTTTCATAGGAGTCTTGTAGAGCAGATGAAGTTTTGTTAATATTTGCTTGGAGCTCCTGCCACCACCACAAGAGGCTCAGAACTGAAGCAGCCTTCTAGAAGTTATTACTCCTGGCATTAATGGCAGTGCCCAACACATAATGGACTTGAAAATGGAGTCAGCCCGTACACTTATGTGTAGGGTATATCATTTGAGGTCAGAGGAGATTTAGGACATTTTTCCCACTCTAGTGTTTGAGTGCAGAGTTACTTTTTTCTAGCCATAGGAAACATTTATCATACATGACATATCCATTTTATTCGTTCTCTACCTACAGGTTAATAGAGTTCCGGGTTAGTACTCGGAAACAAAGGCTTAGTGTTTTGCGATGAAAAGGGTACACCAAATAGCAAGGAAAATATATCTTGATGATTTATGTTTTATCTGTGTTTATAAGGACTGAATGTTCATGCTGTTTTAAATGTAAATGTTTTAAATTTATGTATAAAAATATCAGGATTACAAATTTAATCTCTGTGTATTGTGTAAAAATGGTTTATGGTAGCACATTGGTCACTCACTAACTATAATCTTAAAAATATAAGAAAGTGAATCATAGAATATAGGCCACCAATGCCTTAAAACTACATGTGTGTTAATATTTGTTTGTATCGAACTGACTGTATTTGCTTTACATACAAGCTGAAAACTGTAATTGAATGCTTATGTGTGTGGATGAGATGTATGCTAAATCTGTTGTATGCACACATTCTGTGTGCTGAAATTGGTCTCTGCTTTCTGCATTTTAAGCAATTTGCCCCAGTGGCCAAACATGGAATTATTGTGTGGACACTTTTGAAGCACTGTTCAGTGCAAGATAAAGATAAGTGCAAGATAGTAAACTATATATGAATCTAAAAAATTGGTGGTTTCACATTGGGTGACTCTTGTCAATATTTCAGCACAGCAGGGTCAATGTTCAAGGCATGAATAAGCAACAAACATGCATATGTCCCAGGAGATCCTGTTGTATTACAATTACCTGCAATCAAAAAGATGTACACCTGTTGCCCTTAAAGTGTGTAAATCTGCATTCAAACCAGTCAGATCCTTGTTGGTCCGCTAATGTTGTATAATGTAATGCTGTACAGTAATACTATAATAAAGCTTATTAACTGCATGGTGTTTTGTGGCTAGACTCCCATAATCAAACACAAATTTCAGAGTAAGATTTTACTGGCCTTCAAAAATCAAGTTTAAAAGCTTTAATGAAACATGTTTAGTGTTGTTTATTTATAAAAAGTTGTGTCCATATTGCATCATATCAAGAGATGTTTCATCATTTTTCTTGAAGCTGCAAAAGCTTTCAGAGAGAAGATTATCGATTGTTCTTTTAAACGAACAGCATCTCTGTACATTTATGGTTATTTGCACTCGTCCAACAGCGAATATTGAGTGCCCCAAAGTACTGCAAGGTTCTGAACTTCTGTTTTAAAATGCACACTCTGAACAATTAATTTCCCCATGTGCAGTTTTGTCAAAGTGTACTTCTTCGGTAAGTTTTAAAATTATTTGAGGAAGATAGTGCTCCAATGTTTTACAATGATGTGCTTTAGAGATAAAGATCTGTCAAATACTTAAGAACAGAAAAGGCTGCCCTTCTAAAATCTATGCATGTGTAAGGTTAAATCAAATGTAGTTAACAGTTTAAGGATTTAGTAAAACACTAAACTTTCAGTGCAGGTTTTCTAAAGTTATTCCTATAAAGTTATTTACTGAAGAGACGTGTCAGCGGCAACAACATTGTCACTCTCCCGTACCTTCTCTGGATCTGTTCCACATTGGTGGAATTATCTAACTGCTGCTACAAGATCAGCAGACTCGGTTGCCATCTTTAAAAAAACGCCTGAAAACGCATATCTTCCGTCAACACGTCGCTGATTGATTTAAACTAATTATTTTCTTATTAAAAAAATTACTAACCTCACTATACTTAGCTTTGTATACTGTGCTAGGCTTTAATGGACTAGTTTTGATGCACTTATGTATTTTGTTGCCTATGTTGTTATAATTGCTTCCAATGTTTCCACATCTGTAAGTCGCTTTGGATAAAACCAAACATATACCGGATGTTAACCTTGGGCCAGGCGTGTGCTTCTGATGAAACAGCCTATAAGGACATGTTTTTGCTTTGCAATGTGTAACATTTTTTAGATTGTAAAAAAGAGAATGATCTTGTCCATCGCAAATGAATAGCTCACCGACAAGACATAAAAAATATTCCTAATTTATTTCAGATTTACACCTGTCAATACCCCATGTCGCACAGCACAACCAAAGACAATAGAACCCATAATTTGTAATGCCAAACAGACAGATATGGGTAGTAATTGATTACATGTAATCTGGATTACGTAATCAGATTCCAAAAACAAAGTACTTGTAATAAGAGTAAAATACATTTTAAAATACTCCCGCTAGTACTTTTTTATGGATTACATGATGACATATTAAGTACAGAATGGCAGTAAGTTGTTTACAGTTCAGTGATTCTCCTTCCATTTTTTACCTCTTTTCTTAAATTTTCATAATAAATCTACCTACTACTTACGTATACTGTATATGTTGGTGGATCTTCAAATTAGCCAAAGGCAACCGAAGTGAAGTAGTATAGAGATGATTCACTTACATTTAAGAATTTGACATGAAAATTATGTTAGGTTAGATATAGTAATTCAAAGATTTTGTAATATTTAGAGATATATAGAGATATACATATTTTTCTGTACCTCTTTTTGTGTAATTGTTATTATACAAAAAATAATATTTTCTGCTGTGAGATTTAATGGCAACCTGATAGCATGAGTTCAAAAGAAGAAAATACATCAAACACTCGTGTTTATCAAGCTGTATTCAGTTCACAGCGATCAGGCAAAGATGAGAGGTGTCCTTTCTCCTCACTGCTGAACTTTCCTGGCTAGGACTTCACACACCAAATGAGCAGTCTGGACCAAAAACATCAAGGTTTTGAAGAATGTCCGCTAACCACATTGTTAGTGACCTCAAAAGATGAAAACAATGTGAAGGAGTAAAACGTGCAATATGTCCTTGCATTTATGATCCTTCTCCAAGCATCTGGGTACCAGCGGATATAGAGATGGAGACGGTAAGTCAGATTAGCACTCAGCAGATCTGACCTGAGGCCATATATTGTAAGGAGCACATCTGCATTCATATACTGTAGGCTTTCCTCCAAATGATGTAATTGGATGTGATCCAGAAATAGACGGTAGGAAAAGCAATCAGTCATCCGAGAGATTTACCCTGGCCATTTATTGTTATAAGACATGCTCAGAACCCAAAAGACAACATGACTCAATTCTAGCTCAAATATTGTGTATGAAACACATGGCTTTAAGGTACAGATGAAGAAACCATGTGCTGTATTTTAATGCAGCAAAGTGAGAGGTAAAATCAGGAGGATCTCCAAGAAATCTCCAAGACAACAGGACAAAGAAATAAGACAAGCTAACCGTTACATAATACATTCAAGGTCAAAGAGGTATGTACACACATCGTGTACCATAGAGAAAGAAGATACAGGTGTAAGCAGTTAAAACAAGGTAAAACCGGGACACAGCAATCTAAGTGATACTTCAAAATAAGTATGACGTGGAGTAATCAATCAGACAAAGTGACCCTCAGTAGCGCTAATGAAAGTCCCAGATACCATGACACTGCCAACTTGACATATGGTTCCATGGTGGCTTGACAGCATCTTTCTACTGAAGGGAATGGAATGTTTATCCCCATTAAAGTAGTGGAAAAGAGGCACCACTTGGATTGATTTTAGAGACATCCGTTTAAAAATCCCTCAGCCCTATCTCCAGTTGCCTAACAACAAAACCAACTGCCAAACAGGTGATTACTGTCCAGATAAAAAACATTCTAGATAGCTAACCATTGACAACATTTATGCATTTGGCACACACTTTTAACTAAATCAGCTTACAGTAAAAGCAATAAAGGTAATGCGCATTTCCTTGGAATCAAACCCATGAACTTGGCATAGGTTGTTTGACATTGTCACGCCGCAAAGTGGGCCGCAAGAGATTTTATCCATAGGAATCACTCCAATTACCTATGTTTAGCGTAGTGTTTGACTGTTCATATTGATCAAACGATGTTTAGCAAAAGTTGATGTTCACGAGGGGGGAAAATGCATGTATTGACTGAGAAATGGAGATAAAAGTGGCTTGTAAACTTAAATCTGCGGTTGGGATGAGCCAAGCCAGATGATTTTCAAGAACGCTTAATGAGGTTTAACGTGCCTAAACAATGACCAGGTGACCAGAAAATTTGTTCAAACCTCGTCATAAACACTAGCTGCTTTTCAAAGATTGAGTTCTGATAAAACGGATAAAGTTATAAATCTTGCGTTAAGCGTTTATTCCCATAGAACTTCATCATACTGAAACAGCTTAACATACCAAAACATAGACTACGTAAAACCATACAAGTTGTAATAAACACCAGCTGCTGATAAAAAAACAACTTACTCCAGGTATAAGAATAGTCTCACTTTAAGCTTGTTCTTCATATAAGTTCAATATAAAGAAACCTTTGTTAGCCTATGATCGCAAGTTTTGTCATTGACAGCATAGTTCATAGTTTCATCATTAAGCAGGTATTATTTGCATTTTGAAGTTTTGCATCAGAAACGAGTGATGGAAATTCACAAAAAAGTTTTAACACTAGCTTGAGGTGGTTTTTCATTTTTGTGAAAAAGGGTTAATGCGAATAATGGGAACACATTGGCCAAATAAATTCCTCCAAAAAGTCACGCAACTGCACCGAGACAGTGTAACCTGACTAGTCCTGATCTTGTTACACAGCATCAAGATGGTCATTCTAAAATGCCTGAGCAAAGTTGTCAAAGTTTTTCTGTAATTGCCTCTTAGAACTGTCATGACTGTGTTTCCCAAACAGTAGGCATCCAACAAAAGCACTGCATATATTGTGTTTCGTAATCGTCTGCTTGCGCAAGTGTTATTATATTTAATGGATTTTCTGACTTTTTTCACTGATATTTAGTGGCAGTTTATTAGGAAGTGACGGTTGACTAGTTGGATGGAAACTGTGCTTATTCGCAAATGTTTTATGCGATATACAAGATTTGCGCATAATCAATTCACAACTTTGGATGGAAAACAGGCTATACACGTTCTATAGTTATCATTCAAATTTATACAAATTCCATGTTATGTCTTTTAGTTTGTCAAGAGAATTAAAGCAGTTTTTTTTAAAGTGTACATGTGCATACATTCCTTAGAACCCCGGATGAAACTTGCAAATTAATGAAACATCTGGAAATAAAACAATGGAGGAAAGTAAAATATTGATGCATAAAATAACTTTTAATTAATAAAATCAAACGTAAATAAACACAAACCACAACATAAAATCCAGGCCTGGTCCTCTCGTTTCGTCCTTTTATATGCTCCACAATCTCCTCCTCCGTGATAGGAGACCGGTGCGCCTACAGCTGATGCTCGTTAACACTCACGCCTCGCATCCCGGCTCTCGTCCCGCCTACCTCGCTACAGATGTATTCAGTGCAGAGCTGTGTAAATCCCAGTTGTATGATCCTTCAGTATTCCAGGGGCAACCGATACAGTTTCAGGACCACAGTCAGTTTTTGGAAAAAGTGCAATAATTAGTAATACAAATACAACACTAAAAATAAATGTACAATTACTTTTTGCCCATCAGCTGCCCCATTGCACTGATGTAGGCTTCACTGACACCTGAGAGAAAGAAAAACAGACAAATTAATAAAATAACAATTAACTTGAAAGTCTTCAACTCTTGTCATTTGAGATTTAGAGCTTAATGACATATCACACAGTAGAGGGATATGTATCATCAGTAAAAATCAAGATGCCACAGCCTCATTCATTTATTCATGTTCATTTAGCTGTTATTGTGTATTGTCAGGGTTGTGGGGTGGGAGAAGAACCCAAGCGCAGGCAGCAGTGCAATAACAAATAACTTTAATAATATAACACAAAAAAAACCAACAATGGGGAGTGAACAGGAATGTAACTAAAATATAGACATGAATCAAAAGACCCCCAACAATGGGGCAAAACAAGAAAATAGAATAACTGGACTTACTTAAGAAAATAATAATGACAAGACTAAAGAAAAACACGACAGGGTGGCAGGTAACAGCGCCACCAGCTTGGATGAAAGTTATGCAAACAGAAGCAAAACAAATCCGCACAGGACAGAACACAAGGGCAATATATAGGGGAAATAACAAAGGATTATTTTACAAGGGTCAGGTGTAGGGAATTAAACACTAAAGGGAAGCTAACGAGAGAACATGAGGGGCGGGCCAAAGACGAAACCAGAGAGAACGCATATTATATTGTGGCCGACAATAATATGTTTCTCTTCCGAATAGTAAAATAGTGACCAGAAGTCTGCAGTAGTGCGTAAGTCTGCTATTTACCCTGCTATCTTGTTTTAACTGTTGAACTGGACTGTTGCCTGTTGTTAGTTAAGATTATTTGAGCTTGTTTATTTAATTACTCGTTGACTGAGTGTTAAGGTGTTAGCGTTTGTTTTTCGGTTTGAGTACTGTGTTACTGTAGTCACATTAAGTTGCTGTTAGCCGCTTGTTACGGCTAGACATTATAGTTTTTCACTTAAAAGCATGGAGCTAGTTGATCGCGGTTATTACATGGCCCATTCAAGTCGTTCAGGCTTTGTTTTAGTTCACGCTCATCTCACCAAATACTTAAACAGTGCCTTTGTCCTGGCGCAGTAAGCGTCAGCGGAAAGCATCAGCCCTCGTGTGCAGCCTTCCTGAGAGTGAAGACCGAGGAGAGTGAAGACCGAGGAGAGTGAAGACCGAGGAGAGTGAAGACCGGCGAGAGTAAAGGCCGCCGAGAGTAAAGGCCGCCGAGAGTAAAGGCCGCCGAGAGTAAAGGCCGCCGAGAGTAAAGGCCGCCGAGAGTAAAGGCCGCAGAGAGTAAAGGCCGCAGAGAGTAAAGACCTGCGACTCTACCTGCGCGACTCTACCGAGCAGATTCACCGGCAAGGCACATCATTATATTTAACATAACTTTTGTCTATATTTTAATTGTATACTAACATCATGTGTTTCCAGTTTATTCCTGTACTCCATCACAGACAGTGCTCTCGCCCAAGACGCAAGGCATGTAACGTTCACTCTCACGCCCTTCCCCTTCATGCCTCCACTTCGACACCTCTGACTCTCTCTGTGGGTCTCTGGAACTGCCAGTCAGCGGTGAACAAGATGGACTTCATCCATGCTTTTGCTAGCCTGACATTCACATTCTAGGTCTTACTGAGACATGGATTCGTCCTGCTGCTCTCTTCACTAACTACTCCTTCTCTCACTCTCCCTGCCAAACTGGAAGAGGAGGAGGCACATGTTTGCTTATCAACAATAATTGGAAATATTCCTCACTATCTTCCCTATGCAACAACTATTCATTTGAATACCATGCTGTCAATATAACTTCTACTCCGTTCAGTATTGTCGTAGTTTACCGCCCCCCCCAGGTCCTCTGCACAACTTCATTGAAGAGTTAGATGTGCTGTTCTTATCATTTCTGGAGGATGGTGGCCCTCTCGTAGTCTTTGGGGACTTCAATATCCACCTGGAAAACCATGTTCTTTTGACATCCACACTCTAACTACTTAGTTCGACCTCACAGGCCGCGCCACAGCCGGTAGTCACACTATCCTCACTTCAAACATCGAACTCTACTCTTTCGCCTCATTGACTGACACCAAAGTCACGCGACTTCTCTCCCGCCACCCCCCCCCCACTGTCCGCTTGCCCCAATCACCTCCCATCTCCTTCAGGCCATATCCAGCACACTCAGAACTGCACTCACACACATCAGCAACACCTCCCTGCTCACTGGCACTTTTCCTTCCACATTTTAAAAGGTCCAGGTCACGCCCTTACTTAAGAAAACCACATTGGACGCTGCTACTACCGACAGTTACAGACCTATCTCTCTCCTTCTTTTATTGCTAAAACTCTTGAAAGGGCAGTTTTCAACCAAGTTTCTTGATATCCGATCCCAGAACAATCTACTGGATGACAACCAGACTGGCTTCAAAACAAACCACTCCACTGAGACTGCACGGCTATTGGTCACAGAAGCACTGCGGCTAACCAAGATTCAGCCCAGCCACGTGTTCGTAATCAGAATGGGCTAACACCACACTGTCTACAAGTGTTCTTTTTAGCTCTTCAAAGGCTACATTACAGTCTGGAGTCCAGTCCAGAGGAGTTAAATCTCAAAAAGGACCTGCTCTCTTACATCCACCAGGACCTTAAGCTGAACGTTTCGGACCAGCCGTCAGGTTGAACAGGGGTCTGGCGATACGGGAACAACCAGGAATAAATTATTGGTAGTACAAGACCATACCAATGAAAGATCTGACTTTCTTTTGCGAAGGTGTAATTCAATTATCCTTCATTAGATCCCCTTTATGAAAAGCAGAGATACCATTCACTTTCTCCTTGTCTACTGAAACACCAGTTTTTGACTACCATCAATCACATGGCCGAGGAACTTTACAGACTTCTTCAGAAAGTGACACTTTTTAGGTGCTAATTTCAGATTGCTGGAACTCAGTCTGGTGAACTCAGTTTCCAATCGTCTCAGCGGTTCTTGTTCAGAAGGAGTGAAGACCCAAAGGTTTTATGTATGAAAGATGCAGGGCTGTTGCATAGACCCTGAGGAAGATGGTTATACTTGTACAACCACATTGCCGTTGTCAAGGCAGTGTTACGACGGTCAGACACATGAAGTGGGATGTTGAAGAAGCCAGAACTTAAGTCCATTGAACTGAAAAAGGCATTGCCTCGTAACGCTGTAAGACATTCAGCTTTATGCGGTAAAGGATGGGCAAGCATACTCGCTCATAGATTTGCTGATTATGCCTTTCTCTTTCATGGCAGACAACACTTCACTCAGTTTCTGGTAGTGGGAGGGGGGATACGATGATAGGGGAGGCGGAAAGGTTGCTCATCATAAAGATGGATCCTGTGCACAAAATATTTAGCTTCTCCACAGTACAAACCATCATGGTGAGACGCAACAAGAGTAGCCATTTTTCTCTTCCACATCTCGGACACTTCACATCTATCAATATCGATGTCTTTCAAACCACAGCCTTTTAGCAGCTGAACAGGACCGGTGAGCGAGGTAGCGTCGAGGGACTCTGACTTAGGAACCTCGGAATGGGTTCTTCTCAATCCTTGCATGACAGTGAAATCTTTGACAGCTAGGCAGGAAGAAATGTCAGCTAGTTTGGAGTTAGGCGAAGCATGACTGATGTCGGATTAGGGTTAAGGATTTTCATTGGTACCCATCCCTCACCCCAAATTAAAGTTGCTACACGTCCGACAAGAACGTTCTTAGGAGTTGAGTGCGCACTGTTAGGTTCAACAATCACAGTACTACCAGGAGAAAACGAGACATTCGTGCTTTACACCTGGGAAGCAGAGTGACTGCTTGGCGGAGTTTAACAGTACTGAGTTTATCAGGTTGCTGAGGACCAGACCATGAGAAAATGCAGCTCAGAAGTTCGGCGAATTGCTCACACTCAGGATCGGTATTAATGCTCCCAGTACTTTTCGTGAGATTTCATGTTCTGTAGCATGCATTTCATCACGTTGCTTCCGATGGTGAACTCCAAGCACTACAAGAGTTGGAACAGCAAGCTTAAATCCATAGCATTCAATTTCCAAGTCATATGTACACTTCGGCTGAACTGTAAGGCCACCACAGCCAACAAGGACTAAATTACTTGGTAGAACTTGAAGATGTGTAAGAATACCAGCAGCTTGCAACTTGGTTTCACTCTCTTCGTTAAGCGTACAGAACTTACTACATGAATCTAACAAACCCCTTGATATGTAATGGCTGTTAACTGTCACAGGAGCTTTTTGATAACTGTCTAACTGCTCCTGAACCTCAGCTGCAATTCACTTCTCAGCTGGTTTAAACTGAAAAGACATAGCAAGACTTCGGTCATGACAGCTTCTGCAGCAGGATCCTCAATGCTCTGATTATGTCTGCGTAAGCACTCATAAGCAATATGAAAATACAATTATTGACACTTTTAATATTAAAATAAAATATTGTCTCTTTCTTCAAAGGCAATTATTCACCATTTCACGATCAAAAAGCATCATCAGTAATTCAAAACAAACTGATCGGATTAAGGATACAATGCTGGATGTCGTTGAAGTAACACAAAGTTCAAATCACTCAGTCTCTCTCTATGAACAAACATCCAAGATGAATAAAAGTGTTCCAGAGAGAAATCTTGTTGATCAGAAACTCAAATTGTTTACCATTGCTTTCTGATGAAACAGATAGACCCGTGAAGTCATGCGTTCTCCTCAACCGCTAGCATGTAGCATCTACCCGTAATAGTGGCAAAGAAGGCCTGGGAGGAAAAATGTTGAGTCTGGGGAGTCGTCATGCAACCAGGGCGATCTGCAAAGCGCTGATCAGAAGATCTGGAATGCACCATGTGTAACCGGTATAGTCTGCGTTGTGTTTTTCTTTTATGGGGTGGTAACCACTCGGATGTCACATAACGGTTCGACTCTTCATTTAATCTCTGATGGAAAATTATAATACATTCTTACAATGTGTCTCTCTCTCCCATGCACAGCCAGTGCGAAAAAAGGCAGGAGAAGAGGAGAAGACAAAATAGCATAAACATAAATATAACAAATGACAATTGTAACATACCTGATGGAAAATAATAAAACAGTCTTACAATGTGTCTTGTCCTTTTGTCCCTCTGTTAACTGAAAAGATGTGTAACATTTAGCCCAGATGCTCAACGTACAATGGTTAAACAAACGTCCAAAAAAACATGATAAAATATACACATAAGACAATATCACCAGTATAACTCAAATAACGTATTCAAATTTAACAAATCTGCCGGAGCTCATATTTCAAATATAAGAGATAAACAAGTTACATTCTGTACCTGTTACACTAAGAAATATATATTACAATTTTTGAAAGAGTAGAAAAGAGATCAGAAGTCAGAACTGAAGCCAGGTGTTTTTGACGGAAGAGATGTGTTTTCAGACGATTCGTAAAGATGGCCACAGAATCTGCTGATCTTGTAGCAGCGGGAAGAATATTCCACATATGTGTAACCGATCCAGAGAAGGCATGCGAGAGAGATTTGTACCTTTTTGGGATGGCACCACAAGACGTTGTTTGTTTGCAGAGCGTATTAATCTGGCAAGTTCACAAGTCTGCATTAGTGAGTGATCTCTACATAAGACATGATATTTACATATCGTATAGTGGGCTTTAAAAGTAGAGAGCAGGAAAAAGCACACATGCGTAACGTGTCGACACAGCTCTGGAAACAGAACCCCACAGATCAATGAAACTCATTTGTGTTATGTTGTGTCTTCTGCAATACTCCTTTAGGCCATAATACTGTTGCTAAACAATTTATTATTCACAGATTATGCATTTATCAATTTAGATCAAACATTACCTGTAGTATGTTCCTTCCTTGTGGTTAGGCATAAATGGAGATCGAGGATTATTTTCATTATAATTATGTAGACTTTTTGTACAGGTTGTGGGTTCCACATTAATGGCAACATGACGGTAGAAAGACACATCTGGAAAACAACAAATTCAACAGAAAACACACGGAATGATTAAAAGATATACAGTAATATACCAAAGTAAATCTGAACAAGAAATCAATAGATCAATAGCATAGTTTGCAACGGTTTTGAGCTGCAACATGGGTGAGTTGAAGTATCTCACTTCCGACCTCACAGCGTTTCAGTCAAAAAAATGTCCTACTCTCAACTCTCAACCATTTTTTTATATATATTTCTCTTTATATATATATATATATATATATGTATATGTAAATGTAAACTAAAGTATGTAAACTAAAGTAAATATAGACAAAAATTATGATAATAAAATTATATTAATAAGCATTATAATAACAGCAACAACAAAACAGCAGAGCATAGTCCATATAGTCCTAGTCAATCATAAAAGGGAACCTTGTTAACAGGCCAGGTTCTAATTCGAACCCCTTTGCCACAATAGAAATTCTAAAAAGAACTTCTAACTGTATACCAAATAACAAAGGACTTTTAGTTCAACTTGTAACCTTTTTGATAATTAGAAGTTCCTATTTGAACTTTAAAGTTATTTTTCTAACTCTAACTGTGTGTTCAGACCGAGCGCGAATAAGCGTAAAAACCGCGCTATTCGCGAGTAGTTGGACGCTTGAACATTTTGTGTTTACTCGCTTCATTCGCGAGTGAAATTTGCGCCATTCGCGCGTGAAATTTGCGCCATTCACGCGTGAAATTCGCGTCATGGGAGGGGCTTTAGCGGGAACGTAGTTGTAAAATACCCTTCCTTGAACCGCCACCTTAACGTGGTGGAGGGGTTTGAGTACCCGAGTGACCCTAGGAGCTATGTTGTCTGGGGCATACGCCCCTGGTAGGGTCTCCCAAGGCAAACAGGTCCTAGGCAACGGGTCAGACTAAGAGTGGTTCAAAAATCCCTTATGATGCTTAATAAATCAAGGACCGTCTTCTGCAGTAATGCGGTCGATGTACCGGTCTGTCGTGGTGAAAAAAGAGCTGAGCTGCAAGGCGAAGCTCTCAATTTACCGGTCAATGTACGTTCCTACTCTCACCTATGGCCATGAGCTTTGGACAAGATCTCGGATACAGGCGGCTGAAATGAGCTTCCTCCGCAGGGTGGCTGGGCGATCCCTTAGAGATAGGGTGAGAAGCTCGGTCACCCGGGAGGAGCTGCTCCTCCACATCGAGAGGGGTCAGCTGAGGTGGCTTGGGCATCTGTTCCGGATGCCTCCTGGACCTAGGACACGCTGGTGGGACTATGTCTCCCGGCTGGCCTGGGAACGCCTCGGTGTCCCCCCGGAAGAGCTAGAGAAAGTGTCTAGGGTGAGGGATGTCTGGGTATCTCTACTTAGACTGCTGCCCCCGCGACCCGGCCCCGGATAAAGCAGAAGAAAATGGATGGATAGTTGTAAAATAAGGCAAATAAGCTCAATCTACCGCCTTTAGCTACCTTGTAGTTTCAATATGTATATATAACCCAAATTGAGTTAAGAGTGTTTTTACAATTTACCAGATTCCCCGACCTCCTCACTCACTTTCTTCCGAGCAAGATCCTTTTTATTCCTGTTTTTATAAAAGTAGGAACAAGTATCGTAAAGCTCCGGGTGTCCACAAACAGAGATTATGCGCCTCATTCGCGCCGCCTCATTCGCGCTATTCGCGCCGCAAGCGCGTCTATCGCGTCTTTGCATTGACTTAACATGTAAATCACTCGCGCTTGACGCTTCATTCGCGCTCGGTCTGAACACACAGTAAAGGTTCATTCTCTTCTAAGTGTAATGTTTTTCAATGGCAGCTGTCAGTTTGTTAACCATGTCCAAAGTTGTTTTTGGTACATTTTGGACGCACTCTGTCATCCAGGAGAATTCAAGTGGGACTTAAATGTGACATTGAGGGATATACAAGTATACGATTTTAAAATAAATATGGTGGATAACAAATTTAAAGTTTACAGATCACAATGAAAGCGAGAAAGGCCTCATGTTACCGTCGTCACGATCGCAGATGACAACATCTCGGATCAACTGTTCATGTACCGCAGGGACAGATTAAATACACTTACATTTAACCAGTTTAATATGGAGAGAGACTTGTGTACATGCTTTTAGAACAGTTTAGGTTTGAACGTTAGCATGGACTCACTGACTAAAGTAGTTTTAGCCAGAGATATGACATTGACAATCTGCAGATGGAAGAGGCTGGCAAGATCGTCCTAGGACAAGTCTACTAACTACAATGGTTCAGATCTTACTTGTCAGACAGACATCAATTTGTCTATTTAAATGGGGAATCATCAAATCTAATGCAAGTAAAATATGGTTTACCTCAGGGATCGGTTCTAGGACCCGTATACATGCTGCTCCTCGGAAACATTATTAAAAAACATGGAATTACTTCCATTGCTATGCAGATGGTACTCAGCTATATATCTCATCAAGACCAGATGATTCCTCCCAGCTATCCAAATTGGCAGAGTGCATTGAAGATATAAAACATTGGATGACCTGTAATTCCCTTCTTTTAAATTCTAATAAAACAGAAATATTACTTATCGGACCAAAGACACGCAAACCAAATATTTTGGATTATAAACTGCAAGTTGAGGGATGTACTGTTACTCCAACAAATACAGTAAAAGATCTAGGCATTATATTAGACAACCTGTCATTTTAAATCACATCTCAAATGTCACAAAAACAGCCTTTTTCCACCTAAGAAATGTTGCCAAATTACGAAATATTCTATGTGTTGCTGACGCGGAGAAGCTTATTCATGCATTTATGACCTCAAGACTTGACTACTGTAATGCGCTACTTGTGGTGTCCTGCATCATCAATAAACAAACTACAGTTAGTTCAGAACGCAGCTGCCAGAGTTCTAACCAGGTCTAGAAAATAGAATCATATAACCCCAATTTTATCAACCCGTCACTGGCTACCCAATGGTGGCAAATCAAACTCCAAGTTACAAATATTGTAGAACAATAACTTCAACTACAAAAGATGCGTTTCTTGATAATTTGCCTGAATTGTCTCAAATCTCTAGCATTAGTAATAATATGTTGACGATCTTGACTTTACCACTGAAAATATTAATGCCACCTTCTCGGAAACGCTAGACCTCCTCTGCGCTTAAAGAAGATTAAAAATGACAGACCGACACCGTGGAATAATGAACTAACTCAGGCTCTAAAGAAAGCGGCACGAAAAATGGAGCGCAACTTTAAGAAAACTAAATTAGAGGTATTTCGTACTGCCTGGAAGGATAGTATTAAAAAATACAGGAAAGCCATAAAAACGTCTAGATCTGCATACCTTTCATCACTAATAGAAGAAAACCAGCATAACCCTAGGTTTTTATTTGATACAGTGGCTCAATTAACCAAAAATAAATCGGCAGCGACTTCTGATTTTGTTTACCAGCATAGCAGTGATGATTTTATGAACTATTTCACAAATAAAATCCAAGATATTAGAGAAAAAATTATAACTATGCAACCAGAAGTGAATCCCGCTGAACAAATGACTAACCACAGCGCCTCTAAGGAGAAATTACGTTTATTTTCTACTATAGATCACGATGAGCTCTCTAAAATCATTAGATCATCTAAATCAACTTCATGCATGTTAGACCCTATACCTACAAATCTACTGAAAGAGATGCTCCCAGAAATTATAGATCCTCTACTTAGCATTATTAACTCATCTCTGACATTAGGACATATGCCTAAAGCATATAAGGTGGCTGTTATAAGGCCCCTTGTCAAAAAACCCCATCTGGACCCTGGAGAACTAGTTAACTACAGACCTATTTCGAATCTACCTTTCTTATCTAAAGTTCTGGAAAAAGTAGTCTCAATTCAAATATGCTCCTTCCTCCAAAGGAATGAGATTAATGAAGATTTCCAGTCTGGATTTAGAGCACATCACAGTACAGAGACTGCTCTGATTAGAGTTACAAATGATCTGCTTATGGCGTCCGACCGAGGTTGTATCTCCTTATTGGTGCTGCTAGATCTTAGTGCTGCATTCAACACCATTGACCACAGCATGCTCCTACATAGACTCGAAAATTATGTCGGTATTAAGGAAATAGCTTTGGAATGGCTTAGATCTTATTTATGCGACCGTTTTCAATATGTAGCAATAAACAATGAGGTATCACGCAAATCGAAAGTCCAGTACGGTGTACCACAGGGCTCAGTCTTAGGGCCTATGCTCTTCGCATTATACATGCTACCTCTAGGAGATATAATAAAGCGACACGGAGTAAGCTTTCACTGTTATGCTGATGATACGCAACTTTATATTTCCTCGAAGCCTCATGAAACACAGCAATTCCATCGAATAGTGGAATGCATAGTCGATATAAAAAATGGATGAGTAGCAATTTTTTATTACTGAACTCGGACAAAACTGAAGTTTTACTTATCGGACCGAAAACCGCCCTACGTAACAACCAAGAATAATGCTTAACTATTGATGGATGTTCCATAAAACCCTCATCTTTAGCTAAGAATCTTGGCTTCATATTCGATAGTACTCTGTCATTTGAGAAGCAGGTCGCCAACACCTGTAAAATTGCGTTTCTCCATCTTAAAAATATATCTAAATTACGTCATATGCTGTCACCATCGGATGCAGAGAAGCTTATACATGCCTTTATGACATCAAGACTAGATTACTGTAATGCACTATTAGGTGGTTGCCCTGCAGGCCTATTACAAAAACTCCAACTGGTCCAAAATGCGGCAGCTCGAGTTCTTACGCGTACAAAAAAGTATGAGCATATTAGCCCGGTTCTGTCAACCTTGCACTGGTTACCTGTAAAGCATCGCATAAACTTTAAAATCTTGCTTATTACCTATAAAGCCTTGCATGGTTTAGCTCCTCACTACTTGAGAGAACTTCTAACGTATTATAGTCCATCACGTGCACTACACTCTCAGGTGTCAGGTCAGTTGGTAATACCTAGAATTTCAAAATCAAGTGCAGACGGCAGATCCTTTTCCTATCTAGCGCCTAAACTTTGGAACAGTCTTCCCTGCACTGTCCGGGAGGCAGACACACTGTCAGTTTAAATCTAGACTAAAGACGCATCTTTTTAATCTTGCATGCACTACACTATCATAATATATATATTTCAAAGATCTAGGCTTGCACTAGTTAGATCAACCGGAACCAGGGACACTTCCAATAACAACTGATGCATTTGTTGCATCAAAGAGTGCAGAACAGTACTCTACTCTCAGCCAGTCTTGTCTCATTGTTCCAAGGTTACCAGAGCGGGCAGAACGAAGTCCAAGGCTACCGGAGCGGGCAGGGCGCAATCCATTCCCAGACCTGACAAATGCTGGACGAAGGACGTGGCGACTCTACAAAACTTCAGTCGCTATTAGATTATTAATGATAATTTTAAATCTAAATTTGTTTTTTATTTTGCCTTGTTGTGCAAGCACTGTCGAACTTGTGCAGAGGCAGCAGTTTTTGCCAGAGGGGAACTGGAATCCCCTGGTTAGGCCTGGTCTCCCTCTGAGGTTTTTTTCTCCTCCAATGGAGTTTTGAGTTCCTTTGCCACCGTTTGCATACTGTTTTGCACTGTTTGCCTGGCCGGGGGGGCTGCTAGAATTTGATAGTCTTATTTAATTAACTCTGCATTTAGTAATTTATTGTGTGTCTGATATTTGAACTGTGTTTTGACTTCCATAACCTTTTATGTTTTACTTATAGTCAATGTTTTCTTGTACAGCTGCTTTGTAACAATGAAAATTGTATAAAGCGCTATATAAATAAAGCTGACTTGACTTGACTTGACTAAGTATCGTATTGATTTTAAAGTTGTTTTAATCACTTATAAAGCCTTAAAGGGTTTAGCCCCTACCTACCTAACAGAGCTTCCATCACACTACAACCCATCACGCTCTCTAAGATCTTAAAACTCAGGACTTTTGATAACACCCAGAATAACTAAATCCACCAAAGGGGGCCGAGCTTTCTCATACGTAGCACCTAAACTCTGGAATAGCCTTCCCGATACTATTTGAGGATCAGACACACTCGCCCAATTTAAATCTAGATTAAAGACACATCTTTTCAGCCAAGCATTCACTTAATGCAAAATATGCTAAATTAACCACAGAGAGACTGCTGACATTAGATATTATTTACTAGGTGTTTATATAACAAGTTAAAATATTCACGTACTGTGTTTTACCTTTTTTGTTTTAATTTCCCTTGTAAAGCTGCTTTGGAACAATGCACATTGTGAAAAGCGCTATATAAATAAAATTGAATTGAAGAGCAACTCCAGGATAGGCTAAATATCGGCAGTGACAGAACTGGGGCAGATGTGGCCTCTGCTGTAAGCTCTGAGAAAGCTGGCACTGAGTCGGGCATAGACATGGGCAGTAGTGCACTGACCTGCTCTGACAGTAACGTGCAGGTTGAAGAAGATGGGGAGACTGAATGAATAACAAAATGCAAAACACATATTTGCTGTAGTGAAAATTTGGTCAGATCAGATTTTTTTCTGACTATATATGCTTTTGGCTGCATAACCACATTGGTCATCACAGTAAAGGGGCCAAGCTGCAATGGGGTACCGTGTGTGAAACTTTAGCAATAGATGTTTTGCTACTGAGATTTTTCTTATGCACAGTGTTTAAATCTTACATATTTCAGACAACAGCAAGAGACAAACAAGAAAGCTTTGGAATATGCAACGTTGTTACATTGTTAGATGAGAGATATGTTGTCGAAAAGAGTGGTGGCTGGTGGAAACGTCATCCTCAGCACTTTGAAGAAGACAGATGTGTTCCTGTGTCAGAACATCTGACGTAACAACCTTTCACTCAAATGACAAAAAAACAAGCAGACTTCAAATCTGATTTTAGCCATTCAGAAGGAGATACTTTAGAAAATTATCTGATTTTAATACTAAACTCCTATGCTTTGTATCATTCTAATACAAAACAATTTTCTATGATTTCCATTTTTCTGTTAACTCTGAAGAAACACTAAAAAGATTTTGATGTTTAGATTTTCTGATTGACATAACCCTTAGAATTCAGGTTAGCTTTTACAAAGAATTCAGATACCTTACAGATCAGATAAAATATTTCATGGAAGGGAGTTTAACAGCTTCAAAGAAGCGAGACACACCTTTCCTCCCTCAAACACAAAGAAGAAATGAAAGTACAAAAATGTAAACTGAAACTGTGAAATGTGAGATCAAAAGGAGAAGAAATACTCTTTAGCACTGCAGACTCAAACTTCAGTTGATCTTGTCAAGTTCTTTGGGGTAATTTAGACAGACTGGTGAGTCATGTAAGGAGATAACACCTTTTTCAATGTTGTGATTGGCAGATTCAAGTGCCGATGTGCTAATGCCCACCAGCTTTCTAAATTGTGTTAATTTGGTTAAACTGGTGGAAAATCAGCTGACCATCACGACAATATGATTCAAAATGACTGCGAGTGAGAGAGTTTTTAGAAACCTTGTCAGCTCAATTGGTTAAAGGCGCATCATTGCACCTACAGTTAAGGGAAAAAGGCTTAATTCAGTACATCACAGAGCCTGGTTATTTCAGTCAACTGTGCATTACATTTTCAATTCAAAGGCATGCTACAACAATTTACGCTTAACTAAGTGTAACACAGATCAATAAAAGGAAGGAAGGAGACGGGAACCGGCGAACATAAAATAACTTTTAATTAATAAAAGCAAATGTAAATAGACAGTCGGCAGCCCCCTCACGGGTGAGCGCCGGTGACACACACAAATCAAAACTAAAAGCCAGGCCTGGTCCTCTCCTATTGACGGTTCCTGTCGCTCATCCTCTTATGCTCCCGATCTCCTCCGTGATCACTCACGCACTGGTCTCGAGTCCCGACTCTCGTCCCGCCTACCTTACTACACTTAGAATAAAAGTCATTTTTTTATTTTTATTATTAATATTTTTAAATAAGGCATTCACGCTATGCAGCCTTCAAATGCCACCTCTGGAAGATGCAGCCTTCAGTTTGAGAAACGGCCAGTGTAGCAACACAGGGTGGGGTGGTCCGTTAACCAATCAGAAAGTAGGTGTGAAATCATTGCCCTACATGACCACATATTTAAAAATAGCAGTAGAGTGACAAGGCATTGAGGTTTTTATTTTGAGTTAAAAAAATGCAAACTTTGGGTAACAACAATCTATACGATATACCATACAATGACTGAACAATGAGAGAGATATTACAATATTTGCTGGTCTCCAAGTATGTATACATTCAGAACTTGAACACGTTTACATTTTTAGTAATTTAGGTAGAAAATCATATATCAGTAACATATTCCTTTAAAATTCTGTCATTTTTCAGATATTTGTCTAGTGTTTTTCAGCTCATGTACATGTTTATAGAATGATTGATCTATTTGAATGCTTGTTTTTAATTATTTGCAGATTTTTTTCATCATATTAATGTGTGCAAATAAGCTATATTCTACTTTGAGAGACAAAAAACAACAACACCCCAACATACTGTACACTCACCTAAGGGATTATTAGGAACACCTGTTCAATTTCTCATTAATGCAATTATCTAATCAACCAATCACATGGCAGTTTCTGCAATGCATTTAGAGTTGTGGTCCTGGTCAAGCCAATCTCCTGAACTCCAAACTGAATGTCAGAATGGGAAAGAAAGGTGATTTAAACAATTTTGAGTGTGGCATGGTTATTGGTGCCAGACGGGCCGGTCTGAGTATTTCACAATCTGCTCAGTTACTGGGATTTCATGCACAACCATTTCTAGGGTTTACAAAGAATGGTGTGAAAAGGGAAAAACATCCAGTATGCAGCAGTCCTGTCGGCGAAAATGCATGGTTGATGCTAGAGGTCAGAGGAGAATGGGCCGACTGATTCAAGCTGATAGAAGAGCAACTTTGACTGAAATATCCACTCGTTACACCCGAGGTATGCAGCAAAGCATTTGTGAAACCACAATACGCACAACCTTGAGGCGGATGGGCTACATTAACAGAAGACCCCACCGGGTACCACTCCTCTACTACAAATAGGAAAAAGAGGCTACAATTTGCACGAGCTCACCAAAATTGGACAGTTGAAGACTGGAAAATATTGCCTGGTCTGATGAGTCTCGATTTCTGTTGAGACATTCACATCGTAGAGTCAGAATTTGCCGTAAACAGAATGAGAACATGGATCCATCATGCCTTGTTACCACTGTGCAGGCTGGTGGTGGTGGTGTAATGGTGTGGGAGATGTTTTCTTGGCACACTTTATGCCCCTTAGTGCCAATTGGGCATCGTTTAAAAGCCACGGCCTAGCTGAGCATTGTTTCTGACCATGTCCATTCCTTTATGACCACCATGTACCCAGTGGCGGTTCTACATTGAATTGCACCCCGGGCGAGAACATCTTTGAGCGCCCCCCCCTCGAAAAAACTAAATTATGTCATATTTTTCTTGACCAAAACTACAGTGGTAAAAATTTAATTTGTCATTAAAATGTAATTGTACCACTGTAGTTGAGGTCAAGAAAAGTATACATGACATTGTTATAAAACAATTTGACAGAGTATTAACACTTAATGATATTTTACTGACATTCAATTTGTACCACTGGAAAAAAAGTGGTCAGAAAAAGATTCATGACAGTTATAATGGCCTCATGACAGCCAATGTCAAAACCAATATGACAGTTAACCCAGCTGTAGTGGCCTTAATTCATTTATCTTCTTATTGGTTATTTGTAATCACTTGTTTTGTTGTGTTCACTTCCGTTTCCTTTATATCCGGTGTGTTATATTGTTTGTCGTGGTTGGTAGGGGGTGAGCGATGGGATGGCCAACTTTCTGTTGACCGTACAAGTAAAATGTTTGTTCTGTCAAATAAAACAACTGTGACGCGTACAGAAGTGTCCCCGTTTCTCAGTCTCTAAGGCAATATGGTTAGATGCCGAAACACCAGCTAAGTAGTGTCTTACATTCAATTATTAATCTGCTATGTCATGTTTTTATGACAATTATGACAGGTTAAGATGTATTGGTTAATGTAAAGTTGTCAACAAAGAACTCAAACAAACAATATTTGCATTAAAAATGTCATAATTGAGCGAATGACACTTAATGACAGTTGTCATAAACATGCATAAAACCTTCATATTCATGACATGTGTGATGTAGCAAATACATAACAAAGATTATGTTCGTCTTAGAAACTAGCTACAGATTGGAAAATTCTGTTTGCTCATTACGGGACCTTACGTTAACCCAACTGATGGAAATAAATAATAATAACTGAACTAGTAACAGTTTTGTTGCAAAGCACAATATTATGGTGAAATTAGATCTCGTGTTTGTTGACTTAAAACCAAATTTGTTGTATAAGTTCTACCTGCCCTGCGCGGGCCTCAAACCGGCGTCTGTCCGAATGAGAGTCAGGCGCTCTAACAACTAGGCTAAACACCGCAGTGTCTCTTCACACTGAAAAACTTTAGATGCCAACATGGATACAGTAATCATAACACAGAGAGAACATTATAGTTGCATACCTTTATCTTTTCAGCATGCAGGGGCGCCAATTTCCCACACAATGAATGATAGATAATAGATAACCGTTTTTTTTACTGCTCGTGCCGGTGCCGCCCCCCACGTGACATGAAAAAATGCCGCCCCGGGCGACTGCCCGGTTCGCCCGTGCCTAAAACCGCCACTGCATGTACCCATCCTCTGATGGCTACTTCCAGCAAGATAATGCACCATGTCACAAAGCTTGAATCATTTCAAATTGGTTTCTTAAACATGACAATGAGTTCACAGTACTAAAATGGCCCCCACAGGCACCAGATCTCAACCCAATAGAGCATCTTTGGGATGTGGTGGAACGGAAGCTTCGTGCCCTGGATGTGCATCCCACAAATCTCCATCAACTGCAAGATGCTATCCTATCAATATGGGTCAACATTTCTAAAGAATGCTTTCAGCACCTTGTTGAATCAATGCCACGTAGAATTAAGGCAGTTCTGAAGGCGAATGGGGGTCAAACACAGTATTAGTATGGAGTTCCTAATAATCCTTTAGGTGAGTGTATAAACAAAAGCTTAACAGCATAAAGGATCTTTGAATCTGAGTTTCATATAAACAATCTGTGTGATCATTAAGATTTGACAATAATTCTGATTTGAGAGTAAAGAGGTACATACGTGTGGCATTTTTATACGTTTGTTATGATATATTATTTTATTGCACTTATTTACCATACTGCTTATTATAATAACACATGTAGAATAAGTCTAATCATTCTTGTAGCAAAAAGAGCCATAGCCTAGAGTAAGTAGATTCTAAAATGTTCATCAGTTGGCTGCATCAGTCAATCTATATTCACAAATAGGGAAACAAGGTACAGGTGTGAACCATTAAAACAAGTTGTGCCGAGAAAGAATAAATTACATCTGCCAGATAAAAACACAGCGGTTACCAAGGAATGATACTGCCAACCAAACATCTGGTTTTATGGTGAATTAAAAGGTTCTGATGAATAAGAAGAACAGAATGTTTCATCCCATTAGAGTAGCGGACAGTGTTTTCGCTCTATTTCTGAATGAATAAATGACGTCTGACTGCTTTTGTGGTTCACTCAGAGATAAAGGAAAACGCAATAACGAGAATTATTCCACACAGGAAAGTCTAGTCCCGCAGCCCAGTTAACATGTCTCAGGTAATCCCTGGTGGACCAATGGTTCAGCAGTACCACATCTAATTACATCAGATCATTCAGCATCTTGAGGCCTCATTTCTAAAGCCAGAGATCATCTAAAGTACAACAACATCCACGTGCCATGTAAGAATTTAACATCTGGGTTTCTACATGCATGGGCTAGAAGTGTTACATTTTTTTAATACAATCTGTGCAGGATAATTATGTTCCTCTTTAATATTAAAGAAACAAGTGCTGCTAACATTGCATTTAGTCTTAGCATGAAAAATAATCTTCTGGTCTGAAAAAATATTCAGTGTGTTTTGTGGAGGAGTGATGTTGATTACTAACATGCAAGTAGCTCATTCACTATATTGCACAACAAAATCAATTAGGAAATCATTAGATGTGAAATGGAGAATATATCAAGACCTGAAATTGTGAATGGTCCTTAAAAAACGATATACAGTCATGGCCAAAATTGTTGGCACCCCTGAAATATGTTCAGAAATTCTAACAGAAAAGTACTGCATTAACACATGTTTTGCTATACACATGTTTATTCCCTTTGTATGTATTGGAACAAAACAAAAACAAGGAGGGAAAAAAACTTATTTGACATAATGTCACAAAAAACAAAAAAAATGACCTGGACAAAATTATTGGCACCCTTAACTTAATATTTGGTTGCACACCCTTTGGAAAAAATAACTGAAATCAATCGCTTCCCATAACAATCAATAAACTTCTTACACCTCTCACCTGGAATTTTGGACCACTCTTCCTTTGCAAACTGCTCCAGGTCTCTCATATTGGAAGGGCGCCTTTTCCCAGCAGCAATTTTAAGATTTCTCCACAGGTGTTCAATGGGATTTAGATCTGGACTCATTGCTGGCCACTTCAGAAATCTCCAGCGCTTTGTTGCCCTCCATTTCTGGGTGCTTTTTGAAGCATGTTTGGGGTCATTGTCCTGCTGGAAGACCCACGATCTCGGACGCAAACCCAGCCTTCTGACACTGGACCCTACATTGCAACCCAAAATCCTTTGGTAATCCTCAGATTTCATTATGCCTTGCACACAGTCAAGGCACCCAGTGCCAGAGGCAGCAAAACAACCCCAAAACTTATTTAAACCTCCACCATATTTGACTGTAGGTACTGTGTTCTTTTCTTTGGAGGCCTCATTCCGTTTTCGGTAAACAGTAGAATGATATGCTTTACCAAAAAGCTCTATTTTGGTCTCTTCTGTCCACAAGTCGTTTTCCCAGAAGGATTTTGGCTTACTCAAGTACATATTGGCAAACTGTAGTCTTGCTTTTTTATGTCTCTGTGTCAGCAGTGGGGTCCTCCTGGTTCTCCTGCCATAGCGTTTCATTTCATTTAAATGTCGACGGATAGTTGGTGCTGACACTGATGCACCCTGAGCCTGCAGGACAGCTTGAATTTCTTTGGAACTTGTTTGGGGCTGCTTATTCACCATCCCACATATATCCCAGAAATGTACATACATTTAGAGAAAAGAACAGTCGTGTCAGATAAAAATTATCTGGTCAAACTACAGATGAGACTTCTCATATCTCCTTTTGCTTGCTTTGAAGCTAAGTAGTCGTGAATACCCCATGGAGAAACGTAAGGGTTATAAACTCCTTCGGAGGGAGAGTACCACCCTAACTACATTACCTCCTGCAGTTAGGTTTGCCCTTTGATGATGGCATCAAGAAACCAGAACAAAAGGGAGTGGGGGGTTTATGGCTTTTCTTTCAATGATCCAGACCCTACATATAGTCATGTTATAGCAACACTCTCCCACATGAATAAATATAATCGCTGTGCATCTTTCCGTCAGTGGTATAAGTTGCAGAAGGGTGGAAATTGACAAGAAATACACAGTTTAACACCATCTTAACAATCATTTCGGCATTACTATAGCCTGAACCACTATAGCGGAACCACTCTTACAGTTCATCTTTAACAGAAAAGTGATTTGTGTTGATTCTCGCGAGAAGTAAATAAAACTGATGGCGCTTTCCATGCTCCATGTGTTTGCCGCACACGTCACACTTTCAGGTGCACATTCCTCAGAAACTATTGATCACCCCTGAGTTAACAGAGAACGTCTATAACAAACCTCTCGATTCTACACATTATTAACAGAGTAGTCCTAGATGCAGCGCCGCGCAACTTGGCACTTCCACGTCCGGTATGTGACCCCCTTTAATGATTCTGTTACAGTTATATCATTAGGAATCCATTTTCTCTTAATCTTCTTAGATAAAGGAGCTCATTGTTAACATTCCTAACCTCAAACTTACTGTCATTTTCAGGACCCAAAACATGTATGGTACCTATACTGAAAAAAGACTATACACTGGAGTTATATGGATTAACGTCTTGATGGCTGAGTTTTGGGTCCTCTTCTACAGCGATGAGACCTTTTTTAATTGTCTTCAGCTGAAGAGAGTAAGTCATATATTTGGGATGGCATTTAGGTGAGTAAACAATGAGAGAATTTTTGTCTTTGGGTAAACTAATCCTTTGTGTAACAAAAATGTATATAAGGGTTATAGTGGATGAATGTGGGTCTGAATCACTGATTTTAATTTTTCCTTAACGTTATATGAATGTAGCTCAATGTGATGTAATTGCTGTATGCCAAATCTATGTCTCAGCTGTGGGACAGAACATTCAAAATAACAACCTTTTGTTTAATCATGAAAGGTTTTCCTAGTGCGAACACAATCCTGATGAGTAATAGCGAAGCAGTTTCAATAAATGTTAAATCTTAGGTGCAGGACAACATCATAAAGAATGTGTTTGATTTGTTTATTTCTCTTTGTACTCGTGCTTGATGACCACACTGATGAAAGATGCTGCAACGCAATAAACACTGGAGTTTTATATTTGATTTTGCAGATAAAGGCAGCTGTCAGGATGTGAACTCTTCCTGAGGCAGACTGATAAACCGTGGGAGGAAATATTTAGTTTGTGCTGGAATGACAAATTCGAAAGTGTGTGACTCAGAGAAAAACATTTAATTCCTTGAGTTGAACATTGGGAACTGGAAAGATATATTATAGGCCTAAACCTTCACTGTGCTGTAATAATTGAAAACAACAGTCAGCAGTCATCTTTCCTATCTTTTGTATGGAGGCATTCTTGTGAAATCACAGTAATAGGGCTAACAGGCAAATATAATGGACCTTACAATAAGGTTTGGAGTCAGCAGTGAGTAATTGCAACAAAGTCATTTGCTTTCCCACTGTCTCATTATAATGAATCAATAAACTTTAAAATTAGGCTAATCTAAGTGATTTTCATTTTATGGTTATAGTTATTTAAATGGTTTATAATCAAATCTGAAGTTGTTTTTTTAAGTACCCTCCCTGTCAGATAAGAATTACTGCAATTTTGTTGCATGCCGTTAGTATGTCTCGTTGTAAATCTTTTATAACAACAAATGCCCCAAAGAACAGCTCTATGCCCTCTTTCAAAAATTTCTTAAAATAATATTCACTCATGTACATTTAATGATTTAGAAAACACTTTTTGTCATGGCAAAACAAGGACTGACTCAAATGCGGGGAAACTCAAACAGTTTATTTCCACAAGAAATACTTCCACAGGACGTTCCTCGGCGGGAGGAACAAAACAGTCAAAAAGATCCGCAGCCTCCGAGGCGGACGATACAGCGAGAGGCGGATCTGTGGTTCGGTGGTCTGAGTGAAGTAGTGAGAGCGGTCCTGGACGCCAGCAGAGATCTAGAGGAGAAATTGGCAGGACAGCCGAGACTAAAGGTGAGTAACACCACGAGGAGAAACAGGCGAGAAACTGAGACAAGACTAGGCTGGGCTATGAGAGAACTGAGACTCTTACTAGCGAATGCAATAGCGTTTAAATAGGCTAATCGCGCTAGACTTACGGCAGTCTGAGCTGGCAAATAACATGCAACGGTCAGACAAAGGACAAGAGACACAGGAGGGTAATAAAGGGAAAAACTACTGATAATTAATGGCGAGCCGGTGTGCAACAATCTAGGGGGAAATTAAGCCAAAGGGGCAAATAGCCGGCAGGTGCGTAAGTGACAACTAAGTGAATCACCAGTGAGAGGGAAACCCTAACAGGGAAACACGAGGGTGGGGCAAGTGACGTAGACATTGAGCACGTGACCTGCCGTCAAATAACAGCAAGCACATGCTCGACAAAACACCGCTCCCGTGCCAGACAGCTACCAGAAAAGACAGACGCCACAACAGTACCCCCCCCCCCCCCACCAGCGCCCCACGGCGCTTAGGGAGGGGGCTTACCCTGTCTCCGGTGGAAGTCCACGACCAAGGATCGATCCAGCACGTCACGAGCCGGAACCCAAGACCTCTCCTCTGCGCCATAACCCTCCCAGTCCACGAGATACTGAAACCCCCTGCCACGGCGACGGACATCCAACAGCCTCCTGACAGTAAATGCCGGAACACCGTCCACAAGACGTGGGGGTGGGGGAACGGGACGAGAACTGGCCGGGTTGAGGTGACACGTGACCACGGGCTTGACCCTGGATACATGGAAAACAGGGTGAACTCGACCAAGAGTAGGAGGAAGCTTGAGCCTTACCGCCACCGGATTGACGACCTTGGAAATACGGAATGGTCCAATGAACCTGAGGGCCAGCTTACGAGATGGCCCCCTGAGAGGAAGGTCCTTGGTGGACAACCATACCCGTTGACCACATACGTAGGCAGGAGGAGAAATCCGGTGACGGTCGGCCGCTGCTTTGGTCCTCTGGGAAGTCCGGGCCAAGACCTCTCTGGCTCTCGTCCAGGTGCGACGGCAACGCCGGACGAACGCCAGAGCAGAGGGGACCGCAGCGTCGAGTTCCTGGGTAGGAAAAAGAGGAGGTTGAAAGCCAAGAGAGCACTCGAATGGTGACATACCTGAGGAAGAGGACGGGAGGGAGTTGTGGGCATATTCTACCCACGAGAGCTGTTGGCTCCAGGAGTTGGGGTTGTTGGACGTCAGACAGCGGAGTCTCCGACCGAGATCCTGATTGGCTCGCTCGCACTGTCCATTGGTCTGAGGATGAAAACCCGAAGACAGACTCGCAGAGGCCCCGATCTGTCTACAGAATTCTTTCCAAAACCGGGAAGTAAACTGAGGGCCCCTATCGGACACGACATCAACCGGAAGGCCATGGAGCCAGAAGACGTGATCCACCAACAGTTGAGACATCTCGGCGGAAGGGAGCTTGGGGAGGGGAATAAAATGAGCCGTCTTGGAAAAACGGTCCACCACCGTGAGAATTACGGTGTTCCCCTTGGAGGAGGGAAGGCCAGTGACAAAATCCAGGGCGATGTGAGACCAAGGACGGGAGGGGATGGGAAGGGGTCGAAGAAGACCAGCGGGAGGACGGTGGGACGTCTTGCACTGAGCGCAGACTGGGCAAGCCAATACGAACTGTCTGACATCTGTGAAGACCGAAGGCCACCAAAACCGCTGACTTACGGACGCCAGAGTTCCCTGGACTCCTGGATGGCCGACCAGCCTGGAGGAATGACACCACTGGAGAACATCCGAGCGCATCGGAACCGGGACAAAAAGCCTGCCCGCTGGGCACCTCTCTGGCACTTGCACCCCACGGCCGGCCTCCACCACTCGCCGCTCGATGTCCCAGGTGAGAGCCCCAACGACCATCCCCCTAGGAAGGATGGTATCGAAGGAAGACTCCCCCCCCGGGGCCTCGAACAGACGAGAGAGAGCATCAGGCTTGACATTCTTCGAGCCGGGCCGGTACGATAGGGTGAAGTTAAATCTGCCAAAGAAAAGTGCCCAACGAGCCTGGCGCGAGTTCACCCTCTTGGCTGAACGGACATATTCCAGGTTCTTATGGTCCGTCCAGACCAAGAAGGGTTGGGTCGAACCCTCCAGCCAGTGCCGCCACTCCCCCAAAGCAAGACGAACCGCCAGCAGCTCCCGATTGCCGATATCATAATTTCGTTCTGCAGGGCTGAGACGATGAGAGAAAAAGGCACAGGGATGGACCTTCTCATCATGACTGGCACGCTGGGACAAAACTGCGCCAATCCCGACATCGGACGCATCGACCTCAACAATGAATTGTCGCTCGGGATCTGGAAGACAGAGTACAGGTGCAGAGATAAATCGAGACTTAAGTTTATCAAAGGCTACCTGTGCACGAGAGTTCCAAGAGAACGGAACTTTAGAGGAGGTCAATGCTGTGAGTGGTGCGGCCACCTGACCGAACCCCCGGATGAAGCGCCTGTAAAAATTGGCGAACCCCAGGAATCGCTGTAATGCCTTGCGAGAGTCGGGAATGGGCCAATCTGCGACAGCTTTGATCTTATTGCAGTCAGGTTCAATGCCTCGGGGGGAGATAACATGACCAAGGAACGAAATAGTATCGGAGTGGAAGTCACACTTCTCCGCCTTGACGAAAAGTCGATTCTCTAGAAGCCGCTGGAGAACCTCTCTAACATGTTGGGTGTGTTCCTGGAGAGAAGGAGAAAAAATTAGGATATCATCCAGGTACACGAAGACAAAGCGATTAATCATGTCCCCCAACACATCATTGATGAGGCCCTGGAAGACAGCAGGAGCATTGGTCAGTCCAAACGGAAGTACCAAATACTCGTAATGTCCCGATGGCGTATTAAACGCTGTCTTCCATTCATCCCCCTCACGAATACGAACCAGATGATAGGCGTTGCGTAGGTCCAGTTTGGTAAAGACCTGAGCTCCCTGCAAAAGCTCGAAGGCTGACGACATGAGTGGTAAGGGGTACTTGTTTTTTACCGTAATGTCATTCAAACCTCGGTAATCGATACAAGGATGGAGGGAGCCGTCCTTCTTCTGCACGAAGAAGAAACCTGCACCGGCCGGCGAGGAGGAGCGGCGAATGAGTCCAGAATTCAACGACTCGCGAATGTACTTGTCCATGGCCTCCCTCTCAGGGCCAGACAGGGAATACAGGCGACCCTTGGGCGGAGAAGTGCCTGGGAGAAGGTCGATGGCGCAGTCGTAAGAACGGTGGGGAGGCAGGGAGGAAGCCCGAGACTTGTGTAATGGAAATTTTCTAGTCTAGCTTCTTGATGTGTCTATCTATATGTTTATGAAGTTTCTATCTATGTTTTCTTCTCTATGTTATCATGTTTTTCTCTATACGCGTCATACCACTCTGCCTTTGCCCTCGAGCAGAGGCCAAGATGTTCTGTTTGGAATAACGGGCATCACTTCTCGGAAACCAGCTCGGGATTCTGGCTAGGGGGCAAAGGGAGGGGGTTTTCACGTTTTAATATATAAACTCTGGGTGCAGAAGGAAAGAGTGCCTTTGCTCTGCACCATGCTCATTGCTTATGATGCAGATTAAACGACAATAAAATACTTTGCAAAGTACCTGATGTCTCTGTGTGTTGCGTTTGTCAAAATTGACTCACCTTGATTAAGGAATAAGAAAATTCCACAACAATTTGGCGACGAGGATGGGATCACAAGGCTGACGGAGAACGGACTAGAGTTGACTGATCATCCTGGACATAGCAAATCCAGCTCTAACCCCATACAGGGATGAGAGAACTCTACTCCGGACTCCAAGCTGACGTGATCCCAAAAGAACTCAGTGCAAGGCACAAAAGTGAAAAACGGTGAGTCAAAAAGATTCTAAACAGCCTGATTAAGGGGAGACTACTTAGCGCTAAACAGTCTGATTTAAGAAGGGGGGACTACTCTGAATCGTGTTAGATTCTAAACAGTCTGATTTAAGAAGGGGGGACTACTCTGAATCGTGTTAGATTCTAAACAGCCTGATTAGAGGGGGGACTACTCTGAATCGTGTTAGATTCTAAACAGCCTGATTAGAGGGGGGACTACTCAGAATCGTGAATATGGATAAACCAACATACAGAGAAATGAGGAAAAGGTGGGGAACGGGAAGTTTACAAGGTGTACCCTATTTAAAAGAAAAAGGTAACTTTCCAGGAAACGGTACATTTAATACCACAAAATTAGAGAAAATAAGAGAACACATGGGGAAAAAGGACATATTTAAAATGTCCAAAAAAAAGAAAGAGAAAAATATGACGAAGCGTGTAAATGTTTAGAATTATGGGAGAAGGAAGCAAATAGACGTGACTATGTTTTTAAAGAAAAGGCATTGGAAGAACTGCTACCACCGAAAACTCCATTGTACCCTGTTTTGCTTGAATATAATGATTTAACCCCTCTGTCTTCTTTACCCCCATCTATGACTGAGTACAAACACCAACCGGAGGATGATTGTGTCCCTCCTCACCGACATCTGAACCCGATCGAGGCAGCTCCAGTGCCCCCACCAGTGTCTCCACCAGCACAAGTGCCGTCTACACCACAGCCCGTGGTGCGTCAAAAGCAAGAAAGAGTGCATCCAGCACCGACAAACAAAGAACTTTTGACATTTTGCAAAGAATTCTCACCCTCAATGAAAGAATTAGAGAGACTGTTGAAAGTCAAACGGAAACCATCTGACCTGAGAAAGTTACAGGGTAAATGACCTGTGGAGGAAGTGTTTAAAGAACATTCTGGACTTCAACCTGATTCAGACGGACCGGACATTGGTCCGTTCGAAGGACATCTCAGATCCACCTTTCTGCGGAACCTCAGAGAAGAGCTGAGACGAGAAGTGGAAAAATCGTGCATCGAGCCAGATCACATGAGAATGAGTGAGATCGTCCGTCATGCTGTACACGCCGAAAGACAAACAGGCAAGAAAGAGCTTCAGAAGAAAAACACCCAAGATAAAGAACTCCACATGGCTCTAATGAATATCGGAGGAGAACACGGAAGAATAGGAAGATGGCGAGGGAGAGGAGGTTTTAAACCCTCTAGTAATTATGATCCAGAGAAGTGTTTCAATTGTGGAAGAACGGGGCACTGGCACAAAGATTGTCCTGAGCCTCGGAGATCACGGAGGTCAAGAGAAAAGGTAGATGGAAGTGAGGAGGTGAGGCATCATTCCGAGGGTGGTGAGTATGATTTCCCTTAGAATATGCAATGAAGAAATGCTTTTTCCTACTGTATGCAATGAAGATCTGCTTAGCTCACATTCCATGATGAATGAAACCGCTTTCTGAACTTTGCTAAAATGCACAATGCTTGTGTGCAACAAACCGCTTGAATTTTTGATAGATTCAGGGGCAACAAATAGCCTACTGTGATTCACAAGAAGTGTTTAAATTTGCCAGAGTCTAAACTAGCTGTGTTTTCCCTAAATGCTAGTGGCTCTAATGTAAAATAATTTATGTCAAAAGGGTGCAATGTGAGTTGGGGAGTGTCAAATTTCAACACAGGTCTCTCATGTCTGACTGCTGCCCGATTCATTTGCTGGGCAGAGTCATAATGTGTATGATGACAGATTGAGCATGATACCAACACGACCCGAGTGCAGCGCTCGTACAGCTGTACGATGTAGTTTTGAATTACGTAAGTACGATGTAGAATGTATTGCCTCACAGAGCCTCATGACGTTGATTACAATGGTGTGGGGAGCTGTGGGTGTTTTGCTGACAAATGTGCGCACGCCATAGAATGGGTTAAAAGGGACGACGTGCAATATTCAAATTTGTTGCATGCCCATCGTGAAAATCATGCCTGTCTGTCAGCAACAAGGGGACTTGAAGTGTTTTCACACACAAAAAGATTAATGAAGAGTATTTACATACCAGAAATTTTGGGAAAGGTGCCCGTACAACTGTTGATAACAGGAAAATATTATGTTTGGTTGATTAGGAACTGTGAACCTGTTGTGTGATAAAGCCCAAGGGTAATTTTCGTCCACGCAAACAGCAATTCCCCCTCAAAACAGAAGCCTCAAACTAGAAGCCCTCAATGGCATAAGGCCAATATTTAATGAGTTTAAAAAGATTAAAAAAATAAAGGCATAGTTGTGCCATGCCCAAATTCACCTGTGCGCACACCTTTGTTTCCAGTTAAAAAGATCAGAGAAAAGGGAGCACCCGTTGAATGGCGGTTCGTACAAGATTTGCAAGCAGTTAATGCCGCAGTACAGCCACGAGCACCAAACGTACCCAACCCGTATACCATTCTCAGCCAAATTCCGCCTGAGACGAAATGGTATACGGTGATTGATTTGTCAAACGCGTTTTTCAGTGTGCCGGTAAACCCAGACTCACAATACTGGTTCGCCTTTTTATTTTGATGGCAGGCCATATACATTCACACGTCTATGCCAAGGGTACTGCGAATCACCGACCATTTACAACGGGGCACTGCGACAATCACTGGAGCCATTCCATCTCCCGAAGGGGGTGGCATTGCTTCAGTATGTGGATGACATTCTTTTATGTGCACCCACCAAAGCGCAATGTGAAGAACACGGTACGACTGCTCACTCATTTGGCACACGAAGGACACAAAGTGAATATCTCCAAAGTCCAGCTGGCAAAACAATTTGTTCGTTTTTTGGGTCACGAAATTACTGACCGCGGCAGACAGCTGTCCGCAAAGCGTGTCTGCAATTACAGACATCGCAAGTCCAAAAGCAAAGAAGCAATTGATATAATTTTTAGGGACCATTTCTCTGCTCAGACAGCAGAGCTCATTGCACTCACACACGCATGCAAATTATCAAAGAATAAAAATGTAGACATTCACACAGAGAGTAGAAATGCATTTGGTTTAACTCATGATTTTGGCACACTGTGTAAACACAGAAACTTTGTAAAAGCTGATGGTAAAAACATTCTTAATCACACACAGGTTGCTGATATACTATCTGCCATTCTTCTACCATCAGCCATTGTTGTGTGTGACTGCCACACACACTTTTGTATCTGAAACTATTTTTGCAGGAAGCCGACGAGCTGACCTTGCAGCAAAGCAAGCAACATCGGAGCCACAGACAGATTTTCTCCAGAAATCACTAACAAAACTCTTTCTCTTGCAGAGATGCAAACATTTTGCAGAACCAGCTGAGCGTGCATTCTGGAAGGAGTGCTCATGTAAATACACAGACAATGTTTGGGGGGGCCCAAATGGCCTCACCTGTTTGCCAAAACATTTTTTCCCTGCTTTTGCAATTTTGACACATGGTCTAGACCACGTGTCAAAAGGGGGGATGTTACAAGCAATGTGTTTTTGTGTTTTTGCTCTCAAAATATTTGTGCAGGTCAAAAGAGCAGTAGCAAATGGAGCTGACAAATCATTACACAGCTTCCAGGAAGTCATGGAAAAGACACGCCTCCCACTGCAAAAAGGTCTCCAAGGAGTGGCAACTCCAACCATAGGCCCATCAAAATGGCATCCACAATGGCTCTTCGCAATGGTCGTGCTGACAAAGGGAATCAACTGTTCCAGTCGGGGACGCATCGAACCCCGAGAAATTAGAGATTATAGAATTTTGTTTCTGTGCAACACTATATTCCAAGTTTAATAAAATGGTATGGGGAGGGACAGTGTTACCCTAATTCTGTTAGGTACTGGGGAACAAATATGTCTTTGTGTAGAGGTACGTGTACCTAAGTTTATGTTCTGGATAAGGCAACAAAATTTGAAAATGTGGGCCATTATGTCCCCTGGGACGGCCAAATAAAAAGGCAAAGGAGAAAGTTTTAGACTAGCTCTAACTCAGAAAATTTTAATTATGAGGGAACGGGAGCAATTTCACAAATGAGAGTAAGAATATGGAAAGTGACGAAGGTTGAGCAAGTGACGAAGGTTTAAGCAAGTGATGAAGGTTTAAGCAAGTGATGAAGGTTTAAGCAAGTGATGAAGGTTTAAGCAAGTGATGAAGGTTTAAGCAGGTCAGTATTGGTGTATGAGATTGAGGAGATAAAGGACACAGGTCAGAAGGTTCAGATATCAGTGCAGCCAAGGAATTTTCAGGCCGCAGAGCAGGCAGAAGAAGAGGCACAAGGAGTAGAGGCTAGAACATGGATAGACCCAGGAGAGACAAACGTAGGTATGAGAAAGGCAATATTGGAGTGAATGACAGTTGTTAGTGGTGTATGCAACTCGAGCAGGCATGGAAAGTTAGTCTTCTGAAATTAGAGGACCGGAAGAGGCTAAAGGGTCACCCTGCGAAGTCACAACCCTGTTGACAGTTGCAAACTGTACCAACAAGGCCGAAGAAAAGACAGTGCAGAGAACCAGGTGGTAAGTAAAGTACAGAATTGAACAGTTTGGAAGTAGGGAATTAGGATTGCAGGGTAGGTTAGTTTTAGATGTGTTCACCGCAGAGAAAAGCAGCGTGTGTGTAAAAAGCTCAGGGTCAGTTGTTGTTTCTACATTCAGGAAGCTGGATGATATGACTGAACAGCCTGTTGAAGTGGTGGAATTGCTAAAGTTGGGGAATGGGGCTGAAGCAGGTGGTGTTACCAATTCTAGTGGGATTTTAAGAATTGTTTAGATAGAAGAATGAAACCTGTAAGAGAAAGGGCGTTGCTCATCTTACATGGTCAAAGTATAAAGATTTTGGTTATCATATATGATAAAAGGGGGGAATGTAATGGAAATTTTCTAGTCTAGCTTCTTGATGTGTCTATCTATATGTTTATGAAGTTTCTATCTATGTTTTCTTCTCTATGTTATCATGTTTTTCTCTATACGCGTCATACCACTCTGCCTTTGCCCTCGAGCAGAGGCCAAGATGTTCTGTTTGGAATAACGGGCATCACTTCTCGGAAACCAGCTCGGGATTCTGGCTAGGGGGCAAAGGGAGGGGGTTTTCACGTTTTAATATATAAACTCTGGGTGCAGAAGGAAAGAGTGCCTTTGCTCTGCACCATGCTCATTGCTTATGATGCAGATTAAACGACAATAAAATACTTTGCAAAGTACCTGATGTCTCTGTGTGTTGCGTTTGTCAAAATTGACTCACCTTGATTAAGGAATAAGAAAATTCCACAACACTTGCTTAAGACGGACCGCAGGTCGTGGTATTCCTCCGGGACCCCTGTCAAATCTGCAGAGCTAACCTGAAACACAGGAGACACAGAAACAGGAGAGGGGCCAGGACCAAGACAAGACACATGACAAAAAGAACTCCACGCTAAAACTGAAGAGTTTGCCCAATCAATGTGAGGATTGTGCTGTGACAACCAAGGATGCCCTAATATGATAGGAGTATTGGGGGAATCGAGGATGTACAGCTTAATTCTCTCACAATGATTCCCAGAAAGAAAAAGGCTTACGTGAGGGGTGACGTGAGTGATTGTGGAGAATGGCCGCCCCGCTAGCGTCAGGACCGAGATGGGTTGATGTAGAGCAGTAATAGGAATTCCCCATCTCCGAGCCACGGTGACATCAAGGAAATTTCCCTCGGCCCCAGAGTCTATCAATGCGAGCCCAGAGTGCGTTGTGTGGCCGAAAGACAGGCGGAACGGCAGTAGTGTGCGGGATACAGGAGAGGATGTAGAGATGGCGCCCACACGGACTCTCCGCTTTACGGATGGGCGTTGGCTTTTACAGGACAGTGTGCCACCGCGTGATCTGCCCTCCCACAATAGAAGCATTGACCATTCAGCAGGCGTTGCTGTTTCTGGGCGGGAGAGAGGCGTGAGCGCCCAAGCTGCATCGGCTCTGCCTCCGGTGGCGAGACGTGGGACGGACCGGAAAAACCCTCCCCAAGACTGGCATCCCGAAACCGTCCGGACGATGGAGAAGGACGACGTCGACGCCGAGCGTGGACCCGGCTCTCAATGCGAAGGCACAGATTTATGAGTTCCTCCAGATCACGTGGAGGGTCTAGTGCGGCGATCTCGTCCGCGATGTTGGGGCAAAGACCGTCAAGGAAACGAGCGCGCAGCGCCTCCGCATTCCAACCACATGCTGCGGCTAAAGTCTTAAATCTGATCGAGTAGTCCGTGATCGTTCCTCTTCCCTGAACCACTCGGGAAAGCTGCGGTCAAAAAGATCCGCAGCCTCCGAGGCGGACGATACAGCGAGAGGCGGATCTGTGGTTCGGTGGTCTGAGTGAAGTAGTGAGAGCGGTCCTGGACGCCAGCAGAGATCTAGAGGAGAAATTGGCAGGACAGCCGAGACTAAAGGTGAGTAACACCACGAGGAGAAACAGGCGAGAAACTGAGACAAGACTAGGCTGGGCTATGAGAGAACTGAGACTCTTACTAGCGAATGCAATAGCGTTTAAATAGGCTAATCGCGCTAGACTTACGGCAGTCTGAGCTGGCAAATAACATGCAACGGTCAGACAAAGGACAAGAGACACAGGAGGGTAATAAAGGGAAAAACTACTGATAATTAATGGCGAGCCGGTGTGCAACAATCTAGGGGGAAATTAAGCCAAAGGGGCAAATAGCCGGCAGGTGCGTAAGTGACAACTGAGTGAATCACCAGTGAGAGGGAAACCCTAACAGGGAAACACGAGGGTGGGGCAAGTGACGTAGACATTGAGCACGTGACCTGCCGTCAAATAACAGCAAGCACATGCTCGACAAAACACCGCTCCCGTGCCAGACAGCTACCAGAAAAGACAGACGCCACAACACTTTTAAGTGTCAGGTACTTTCAAAGGTACTTAAAAATAAATAGAAAAATTGAAGCAATCACGAATCAGCAAAAAGGGCAATTATTGTTAAAGGGATAGTTCACCCAAACATGAAAGTTCTGTCATCATTTACTCAACCTCAAATTGCTAAACACAAAGAAAGATATTTGGAAGAATGTCAGTAACCGAACAGATCTCACGCCCCCTTTATAATCTGGTATAATCAGTATTTTTAGGAATGCGGTTAGGGGTGAACCTTCATGCTTGCTCTTTCGAAAATTCATTTGAAATCACCACATTATAAAATAGTTACTTAAAATGTATTTTTGTGTGATCAGGTTGGTCTTGTCCCACAAAATCGAATTGACCATTATCTTCTACATAAAGTCCAACATTAGCAAAACCTGTTACAACAGAAGCTAGAAGACGTCTCTGCTTCTTTTTGATACAGAAGAAAATAAGGAAAAACTGGTCTATTAAATGATTAAATATTGAATCAGCATTGGACTAAACTACATACTGTATTTGTTTTATTATCAAAGTTGTCAAAGACTTGTTTAAAAATCAAACCATTCCAAATGTATTCTCTGAATTTCTGAATAATAATTAAGTGATTTCAATATGCTGTGAAGTGATAAATATCTAAAGGCAAAACATCATCACAAGGAATAGCTTTTCCATAGAGACTTTTTATATAGCATTTCTCTCATTATTCATCACATGAATAATGTATTTTATTTCCATGGAAATGGCAGCATCGTATTCTGAAATGGACGTCAACATTCTCAGATGTAATCTTTTCTGGATCTCTGCCAGTTAATACTGCCTCTGACTGGAAATTTACAAACAAACAGCCCCAAAAATCGATTTGTTCCTTATGATCTCTTACTAGCACTGCACCGCTCATTTAAAACAGCAAGCATCATAAAGTTAAGGGACTTAAATTCCTTGAAAATGACTCAATCAGCAATATAAGGCCTGGTTGAATACAGTTTAATATGAATATACAATGCCAGTGTAACAAAATAAAATGCATAAAACAATAAAATAGAGTTAAGCGAAAAAGCCTAATGCCAAAGCAGCAATAAATAACAAAGCAGTTCTGAATAAATTATTAGGAAAACGTCTTGGTGACTGTAACCTCTGTTCCCTGATGAAGGGAAAAACGGTACCGGACGGGAGTAACCAGGCACCAGGAGTCAAGCCGCAAGCAATAAGGGGAAGGTGATGCTGCGTACTGCTACCCGATGCTCGTGGCAGCCCGGGTAAGCATAGCTAACTGTAACAAAGTTCCATAAAAGGGAAGGAAGGAGGCGGGAACCGGCGAACATTTAACAAAACTTTAATCAAATCAAATAAACAATAAACACGGAAGTAAAAGCCATAAAACATAAACACAAACTTAACACATGTCCAGGCCTGGTCCTCTCTCGTCACGCACTCCACCCACTCTTTTATGCTCCTCCGTGAGAGATGCGAGACTGGTGCAAGCACAGCAGATGCTCATTATCACTCACATGACCGGCTATCCCTCTCGTCCCGCCCTGCCACACTGACATTTACGCATCAGCCTCGTCCATGGATAGCAGTAGCACCGGGCTGGCACCGGCGGATTAACGTCCATGTCCCTGTATCACCTATAGTTGCGGACGGCTGGGCAGCCGCTCTGGAACGGGAAGCAGACGCATTTGTGGCTGCATCTAGGAAGAACACAGCCAACTGTGACCGCAACACCTTGATAGACATTTGCTAGCAGTGCAGACACGTCATATCAATGAACGCTACTTCATCATGGTTGGGGACACTAGCATGTGATGGAGGTATCATAACCTTCGAGTTGGAGGACGAATCCGCCGCATCTAAGGGAAGAGCGTCAAGACATGTATGACAACACGTGCACACTATCAGAAATGTGCTCTTTTAGACACCTAGGTCCGCTAACAAAAACGCCCAGGGGAAGTCACACACAAGAGGACTAGGCCACTGCTCTGTGTCATAGGATCCGGCAGGATAATCTCAGAGATGAGAATGCTCGGCATAGATGATGCCTCGCTGGTTCCGAAGAACAAAAGGTAAATGAATGGGCATGCCATCTTCCTTTTTCTATGCCTGTATGCACAGGGCGGAGACTGGCATGCCATCCCATTCGCCAAAGTTCATTGGCCTTTTAAAAGTACAAAAAGATGATAGGTTTTCAAGTTCAAACCCCATTCTGTCTCGACACAACATCGAGAGACCAACAGAAAGGGAACTGTGTCGGGTTGCATGAGAGGTCTTCACTCATTACCTCACCCATTGGCTAATGACTAAGACATCCTTGTCAAAACGCGTTACGCCTCTGAGAAATATGCTGACCTGAGAATGTGCGGAAATGCATTCTCAGACCACAGCTGCTCATTTATGCATGAACTTCATAATAATAAAATTAAGACAGTAGATCTCATGAGCAGAAATAAAACGAGGTAAAACTTTAAATTAGTTTAGGGAAAACTGTCCTGTTTCTTCTGAGAATCGCCTGGATGAAAAGAAAACCCTCAAAATCCAAAGAACTTGACATTCTGCCATAAAGATTATATGCCAAAGTTCACTTCTTTGCTCTACGGTCAGAAACTAAAACCTATAATTCGAGTTGGTGTGGTCATCCGATTTCATGTTAAGTGAAATTATTAATGACTTCTGGGACTCATTAAAATTCATGATGGCCTTCCACACCAGAGTAACTTGCATAGTGGAACAAATGTGACATTTCCCACTCACCCCTCATTTTGCTAAATCCACGCCTTTCAAACGCACAGCCCAAATTGACAGGTGACCTTTCATGATGTCACTTCTCCACAGACTGTCTCATTTGTTCTACCCATTTGGCCTCCAAGAAAAGGTGAGGAGGTCCTTATCTGCGACCAGGTGTTGTTTGGTAACAGGCTAAGTTAAGATGATAAAGTGTCTGATTGTACATTTTTTCCGTTATGAATTATGTATGGCTGTTAGCAGACAGGGGAATTATGCTGTTGTGATGTTGCGGTAATAATGGCACAATTACAATAATTGTTCTCGTTTAACTCGCCTTATCTGTCCGTCTCTCTCTCTCATTCTTCTTATTCCTCTCCTCAAATTGCTAAATGAATGAAGTGTATGTGGAGTCATGTTTTGCCATGAGCTATTTATTTCCAAAATAAAGATTTTTATTTTCATCTAGGATATGTTTATTATTTTATAAGCTAAAAAGAAATAGAAGCTTAACACCCTTCCTTATCTATGAAACTAGTGTTGGTGTATCTTTTCCTTGCCCTCTAAGAGGTGTCTGGCAGTTATCCTATAAGTCTTATCTGATGACAAAAGGCATTTGTTTTTATTGGCATGGAGAACCCCATCACACTGAAGTGAGAAAATGGCTTAAGAAGGCTTGCTGCCCGCTACATTAATCAGACACCATTACCACAGATAAAATCTCCACGGTTGAAAGAGGCAAACATTGTGTGCAATACTCTATTGAACATGTCTAAATAGTATCCAACGTTTGTATACCCTTTTATCTCAAAGGTAACCAACTATGAACCAGCTTCAAGTGTGAATTTTGCTTTCAAACTTTTCAAACTTGTATTTCACTTTTTAAAATTGAGTAGCTTTCCATGACCTCATGTGATAGAACTGTGTTCATCTAACACATACTTAAAACAGTACACCATGTGATTATGGTATTTCTCACATACTGTTTTTGAACATTGTCTCTGAGTAAATTAGATGTGTTGCTTACTAGGCACGTCATGCTTTGAGTATACATCATCTGATCTCATGGTCGGTTTCATCAGATGCACGCACCTCACCCAGGGTTGACCTCCGGTCAGTGTTTGTTTATTAGTTTGACTAGGGCAAGTAATATATAACAATTTGTTTTATTATATAATTTGTAATAAATGGAACATTTCACGTTTATATGCTATAATTGGGTCCCTGTTGATTTTGCCAACCCAGAAAACGTGAAAATAGACAGATTTGGTGAGCCTTTCTCTGTAAGCATGTCAGAAATCCAGCCGATCAGAATTCACTAGTTTCTGAATTTAAATTGGGTTCTTGTTATAGTATTACTGACCACAAAAATTGCTATCTCTAGAAAAGATTGATGTTTGCACATGCACACTTGTACACAGTAGCAGACCTTCGTTACACTTCTCAGTTCTGATCGATCCGCGTGTTGAACTGATTAGATAAAACTAACGCCATAGGGTATTTGTTGAAAGTTACGCGACTAAACCGGTAAACATTTACATTGCATTGTACCTGCGTGTGATGTTCTAGATAAACCCTATTGATACTGCTTATTCCTAAAGTTAAAAATATGAACATTCCACACACAAGCTCTGAGAGGTGGACTCATCACAACAGTCTGAGAATAAGAAACTAATTGATATGGAAAGGGTGGGAAATCATAAGTCACACACTCTACGCGGGGAACCAGTCACTACAGACTGCGTCAGTTTCACCAATCAGAGCCCTGTTTCAGATCGTTTTGTGAGAAGAGAGCCAGCGGTGAAGTATACAAATTAAATTTGTTTGTTTTTAAAACTGGAAACATGAACATCTTAATTTATATATTTTTTATTAAGATGTTATAAATTATAGTAATATTTTATTGTTTATCAATTGTATTAAACAAAATAAAAACTACTGAAAGTTTATTGATTCATTGCAGAGATCAAAAAAGTCTCTATAACTTGAATAAATTATCCCCATCAACATCCTGGTTTATATTAACAGTGACATTAATGAAATACCCGTCCCTGTTGCTTCAGGTTCTATATACCCAGCCAACCCCATAGTCAACCCGGCGCCCTACTTTGGCTCGTCGGAGGATTACCATGGATTTCTGCTGCAGTGTTCGCTCACCCTCAAGATGCAGTAGCATCGTTTCCCAGTGAGAGGGCTAAAATCTCATTAATGTTATCTCTGTTGACAGGTCGAGCGCACCAATGGGCAGAATCACTACGGCAGCAGAACAGTCCAGCCGCGTAGTCCCTCAATGCCTTCATCACTCACTTCTAAGAAAGCCTTCGGCCTTCATGAGGGCGATCTGACAGCCGGTGAACACTTGTCAGCCTCAAACAAGGCAAAACCTCCGTTCATGATTACTCCCCTCGGTTCCGTACCCTAGCTGCCAGTGGATGGAATGAACGCTCCCTGTAAACGACTTACGGACAAGGATTCGAGCCCTCTCTTCGGTTGCAGCTCGCGGCATGGAAGGCCACAAAGAGACTCAACGACAACCCCTACAAAGTTCAGTTCATAACTGGGAAACCCCTCTGCAGAGGAAATGTTAGTTTCTGGATGGGACCACTGTTAGATGTTTGTTTTACCCTACTGAGGCCGTGTTATTGCGACAGTAAACCTGCTCAGTACGAAAGGAACAGGCGCGATGTTACCGTCTGCTGGATTAATTCTGAATGCCTACAAATTGTAATCCCTCCTGAAGGCACAGATATGCAGTGCCGCAGCAAGCTCGATAATTTGGCGGAGAGCCTGACGCAACCGGACCAGAGAGAGGCCCAAGATACACTCCCTCTTCTGACACGCACCGCAGGTCTGTGAGAGACACAGTGCCAAATGATTTGTAGACGACCTGATTTCGAGAATATCTCTCTGCTGGCTTTGGAGGATTGCACCAGGGATGTCGTCTTTGGGCGCCCATGGCTCCTCGACCATGACCCGGTTCTCTCGTGGAAGTCAGGTGAAGTCCTGAAGTGGGGCATGAACTGTTTCTCTCTGTGTTTCCCTAACATAACACAACCCATGCAATCCGGTCCCAAGAATCCCTATCCACTCCATCGAGTCCACCGGAACAACTCAGTGTAAATCCCTGAAGACTACACCCCCTTCAGTGACATTTTCTTTCCCCAGAGAACAGGCACGTTACCACCTGACCGACCATGGGACTGTGCCATTGACCTCATTCCCGATGAACCAGTGCCCAGACGTAAAATATACTCTCTCTCCGTCAATCAGCAGAAGGTCAGGGAAGACTATATCTCAGAAGCACTCCTTATATCCGCCCTTCCATGTCCCCTGCTGCTTCAAGCTTTTCTTCGTTGCCAAGAAGGAGCCACGAGGCCCTGGATCGATAACCTTTCACTCAATAGAATCACAGTCAGTACCGGTACCCCCTTGGAACAGCTGCGAGCCCAGACCTATCCTAGCCTACCCCACCACAGTTAAAGAGCTCCAAAGGTTTCCCGGTTTCTCCAACTTTTATCGACTCTTCATTCAAAATTACAGTTCCATCACAGGACCGCTCACTGACTTGTTGAAGAAGCAGACCAAGTCTGTTCTGGACTCCAGGTGCAACCACAGCTGTGAAGACTCTCTTCTGGATACCATCCAAAAACCAAAGGCCAAACTGAGAGAAAGAACCAGGAGATAGGCCGCTGTCTCCCAACCATCAGATGACACCAAATGCACGCAGATGCCCGGAGAGCCGCACGCCTGCCTTCCAACCCGGACAACAAGTGTCGCACTCCCCCTGGGACATTCGTCTGAGACTGCCTTGCAAAAACTGAGTCCCAGATTTATTGGGATCCGCATCCTGCAACAAATTAATGAGGTCACATATTAGCTGAAGCTACCACCACAATATCGGATTCACCCCACTTTCCACGTCTTCCTTCTCAAACCATTACACTCAACTGTCTCTCCTCTCCCCATAGAGCCTGCTGACGACCCCCCTCTCCCGCTGGTGCTAGAAGATGGAACAGTCTACTCTGTGCGGCAGATTCTGACATCTCGGCCTCACGGATATCTGGTGGATTGGGAATGACATGGGCCCGAAGAAAAATCTTGGGTCGCGCGTAATTATATTCTTGATCCCAGCCTCCTGACCGAATTCCACACCTCCCACCATTAAGCCCCAGCCCAACGCAGCAGAGGCCACCCACCATACCACCGCCCTCTTTGATCCTCTGGAGCGGGCCGTGGAGAGGTGGGTTCTCTCACGGACATGCCTGGCTCCATCCAACTTCCACACTCACATTCACCCGAGATCCACCCAGCACACCTGCATCTCATCACTTTTCACCGCACCCAACAATACAAAAGCCAACCCTGTCACAGACTCAATGTCCGGTCTCCCCATCGGAAAAGGACTCATACATGTGGATTGCAATTTACCTGTTTATTAAGAACTTACCTCTGTGCCTCCAGCATTCTCCTAATGTTTTCCGACGATCTCCCAGTGTCTCCTCATGTTGCCCCCGTTCATCTGAGCTCTCCTGGATTTGAAGGATTTTGTGTTAACCGTTGTGTTCAGTGGCTGGCAATCTGCTCCTCGTCTGTAAACCAATTCCTTGTTCCAAGAACATTTATCAGTATACCGTTTGCCATCCCAAGGACTCCATATATTCATAATTCAATCTCATATTAATCTGGAGTACCTATAGAATAGTACTGCATACTTTGTATCTTCAAAGAGTCTTTAATTTGATCAAATTTATAAAAGACGCTTATTTTCAAAAACAGTCGACCTTCTGAATGCGCGTAGAGATACAGCATCGCATTATCCCGGCATAACTGTTGATTCACTATAAGTTTGTGTTGTTTACCTTATGCTTGTATGCGCAGATTGCCAACAAAACACAGACATTTTGAACCACAGACATCACTTACTGTGTGCGGTTCATGTCTGGCATCTTTCAGCACTAGGACCGCTCCATCTATCAGTTTCAAACAATCTCCAAATTCAGCATTGTATCCACTGTTTATATAACGTTCTTCTCCAAAATGCAGTGCACAAACAAACACAGCTGCCAATTTATATAGCGCATTTATGGATGTGCTAATTCTCTAGCTGGTTTACTCGTGGGCGTGCACTTTGTTCCGCTCTGGCTGGTTGACGCGTAGACATGCTCATTCACTCGCTCTCCCTGGTTGACACGTGGGCGTGCTCTTTCCCTTGCTGGTTGACAAGTGCTTTTCTGAGAGATTGCCCAAAAAGGTAGTAGGAAAAATTAACATAAGGGAACCTTGGGGGAGTGTATCGAGCACAGAAATACTACGTCATACACACAATTCGTTTTTTTAAAAGTTGACCATGTTAAGCATGAGAAGCCAGCACGTTTAACATTGTAAAGAAGTCAGATAGCACGAGACACTGTTCATTCCCCCTTTAAAAAAAGCTAAACATACAAATAAATTAACTGGATATCAAGCATATCTGGTTAGCAAAATGTCATAAGCAAGTTATTAACAAGTATTTTAACTGTCAGAGACATCAATAATTTTTCAGGACATCTATTGATATCTGTGAAATATCTAAATACCTTCTGTGTGGTATGAATAAACTGCACCCAGCATCTTTAATCAGAGCGGGTTATTGATTATAACACAACCTGGAAAAAACTTCAAAAGTTACTTCAACTTGGACACTGTGAACATAACTCACTTTTAGCTCTTAATACACCTTCCTACTGAAAATCCCTGTCATCAATCCCCAGTGAAGTCACTGTCATTTTCAAAAACCTCATTCGCATACATTTGTCATTATTTTAAACTAGGACTCTGCTCATCCATCTAGTTTTATGTCATAAGTGTTTCTATTTTCCTTGTTCACATATTCCATCTGGCATCAAAGATTGAGACTGACTTGAAGATACTTGAGGTCTCTGAATCTGTTTAGGTGATTACCGTGAATACTTGCCAAAGTCACTTGATGATGTAACCCAATTTAGCAAATGTAACCACAGTGTGTCTAACTGCATTAGCGAAAAACAGTAGTACAATATTTGTATTTCAGGTAACACTTTACATTAAGGTAACCGGTGGATAAGAAACTCAATATAACACCAACATTGTCCTGTCTGACAGCCTATATTAAAAACAACATCAAGATAATAATAAATCTGCTTTCGAGTGAAATAAATGATGAATAAATACATTTATTAAGCCTTTATAACATGCAAGTTAAACATGGCCCACTATTTGACAGGTATTTCGAGTCCCTCTTTTTATTCATGCAGTTAAAACTGCTTCATAATGCATTTGTAAATTACTTATTGATCATTAATGAATCCATTTATAAATGCTTTATAAAGGGTACCTTAATCCCAGAAAGCACAATCCATCTGGTTTACGTCTATTTGACGTCTGCATTTACATCTGCAAGACATCTGCAATATATAGTTTGCTCATCTGCAATACATCTCTGAGACGTCGGAACGTCTGTAATTCATCTGCTTAAGATCTGGATATCTGGAAACATCTGCTGCGTAAAAACATCTGCTAAACATCTGAGAAAGAGCAGTTTTACATCCATTCTAAATCATAAACATCTTACAGACATCATCTAGATGTCTGTATGACGCCTGACAGCAGACGTCTCCAAAGTGTATTGCAGATTACCAAATTATGTATTGTAGATGTTGCAGATGTAAATACAGATGTCAAATAGACATAAACCAGATGTATCTGTGCTATCAGGGATGTAAAGTGTTACAGAATTTCTGAACAGAAATTCAACATAAGGTCTTTATATAGGCAGTTTATACAGTTAAATAATGTCTGCACGGCTGCACTGTGACTTGGTTATCTACATAAATGCATACATTATTATTTTCACTCGCAGAGCTGTGTGGAAACATTGAAGTGAATTGTGGTAAGGTATTTCCGTCTAAATAGACAGCTTTACCCTCAGGGGTCAGGCTCCTCTGTCACCTTTCATTTGGTCTTCCACCTGCACTGGATGACTGTGGAGATATTCGCCGACCTGACAGTGTCACCTAATTCACAGTACTTGAATATTGAATTAAGTGCAAAAGCACCCATATAATAATGTGAATACACAATTTCATCAATCCAACAAGTAGTTATTCACATTGGTTAAATATATTATCTGGTTGTCTGAGTTCTCCATGCTCTGCCCTTCACTGCTGTCAAAAATAATCAGCTTTTCTTTTTCAGAATGAGATTGAAAATATAACTCATAATTTAATTTTCTGTGGGTGACATGCTGTGTTCCTGCAAATGTTAGATTGAATCTATTGTGTTATAAAAAGGTTGCAAACACTGTGTCGTGGTGTATATGTATTTCTGCACCCATACAGGTCTCGGCATTCAATCTTAGCAGCATGTCGCTGTATAACACTAAAAGCAGATTTTCGGCAATGAGCCTATTTTTGAAAGTATATATAGCTGCAGGCTCAGCCTGTAGGTCTACGAAATGGGATAGAGCCATCATCAAGTTGCACCATCTACCATCTCAATGTGATTTTCGGTTCGAAAGGAACGTTTTTTTTTGTCTTAGAAACCTAGACACTTAAGCAAAGATATACAAATATGTTTATAAATATATTTTGCTTCAGTGTGTCTGCAAGAAATATCCTGCCATTCTTAGACATCCACTGTAATAAGTCAGATTTTTCTTATGAACAGGGAGTTCTGCAACAGATGGTATGGCCCACACACTGATCTGATCTCACCATCATTGAGTCAGTGTGGGATTACACGATGAGAAAAAAAATATGTGAAAGGAGACAGTAAATGCACAAAAAACTAAGGCAACATCTCCAAGATGCTTGCAACATATTAACCGCACGTTACTTTACTGTCAGAAGTTTAACTTTGTTGAATGCTGTATTATTGTTAGAATGCTTTCAAACGTGTAAATGAATGAAATTAGTTTTGTTGTGAACACTATTTACTTTTAAATCAGCACATGCTGGTATACGTCAGACGTGCCAAAAATGTCCTGGAAATTGAAAAGGCCAGTTCTGAGATATTTTGAAATCTTTTTTCTACAGTGAAAGAATATTGACATACATAATCCATCTTTCTAACAGTGTATGGTTACGGTTATTAAATAGCTTTTGCAGATCGGCTATTGCGTGTATTTTTGTGATGTTGCCACAGTTCATTTAGAAAAATGTTTAAGATTAAAGTATGTGGTTAATTGTATTTTTAACTATATTGGGAGATGCGCTTTAGTTGAGGGAACATGATTTTTCACAAGATCTGCCTGCAAAATACTTTGTTTTATAAAACTTCTGTCAGCATTTGGGACTTTTGTGTCACGAGTTTATCACTAGATGTTATTGTACTCACCAGTTCATCTCCCATTAGTGTAATTGCTTTCACGTGTGCCATGTTTACTCAAGTGTACTCAAATAATTCTTTGTTCCCTGTGTTGTTGCTTGATCTTAATGTTCTCTCTAGTGTTCTTTAGTCTAGAGTTTGTGAAGTGGATTAGGTAAGCATGCCTGAGATGTTTCTTTTGTTCCCTTTTTTGCTGTTCCCTTTGTCTAGTGGACTATCTTTTTTGGAAATCATTAAAAGTTTCTTTTGGCAATAATTGTTTTGAAGACTATTTTTGTTTCACATCACATATTAAACTTGTAAGAAAACTAATTTGAAATGTGCTTGAAGACTATTTATCTACACGCCATGTAATGTACGGTAGGATTTTATGATAAAGAGTAAAATCAGCATGAATCAGCATTGACTTGAAAGCACTATTTTTATCCCCTGTTTTAAAAAACGTTTCTCACGCAGCTCACGAGCACACAAACATATGACCCACACTTAATGTAAATTGGAATCCTGGAGAAACTAATAATTGTATATTTTATTGCTGGTATTGAAATGGATAGTGGAAAGCATATTCTGTATAAAGCTGCTACTCACTTATGTAGCAGAAACACTATCAAGCTTCACAGAAGCCTGACGTTTGCCACACAAGTCATTTTTGTCACAGATCTAAAATAACTACCGATTACAGCACACTACCTCAGATGTCTTGGCACTGTCCCTTAAGTCTGGTAGAGAATATAAACATGATCAGTGCAAGCCAATCAAAACTGTGCATCATCCTGTTCTATATCTTACAGACGGTCCTTCTGATATTTCTGATATTAATCTGTATCATTTATTTTCAAAAATCATGTATTTTATTGTGCATTCCAATTAATCTCAATCAAACTGCAGTTGGTTTGTTTTGATTTATGCCTTAACAACAACAAAATACAGATAACTAACACAATAAAACAGAATGCAAACATGATAACATAATAAAAAACATGTTTTTCAATTTTTTTCTAAAACAGAGTTATCTCATTTTGGGATCAAACTCCTCATTTCTCAGTTCATTCATATTAGCAAAATGTGACCAACCAAAATTTGACAGCTTCAATTTCCATTAAATCTTACTGATCTATTGCAAATAGTTGCCTTTCCCATCATTAACTCAATGAAATCCGGATCTCTCTGAAAACCATGAATCTAGATAACAGCGAGAAAGACACATAATGTCAGTAATACTGGCGCTCCATTTGCAGTGTTTATGCTGAGTTGGAACATCCTGTCTAGCTGGGGCTGGTGTAAGCGCTGTAGCAACTTCAAAATGCCAAAAGTATAATAAGGGTGATGGACAGTGTGCTCTGTTTGGAAATAAACAATTAAAATGATCCGCTGCTGGATAGTCCGATAACAAAAGGTAAAGACATCTGAGGATCCTTTGTGTATGCACTGTTTATTGAAGAGACTGGGGATAGTTGTCACACTTTTATTCCAATGAATATTTCTCAAGATAGGTGGATTTTTGAAAGTCAATTTCTAAGTACCTTGAAGTCTTGACTTCAAATAAGCTATTGAACATTTCCACCATTATTCTTCTATTTTTGTCTATCAGTTCTGCCACACATCTACAGTCCAACAAGCATCATGCTGCAGAAACTCTGCCACAAGTTAGGTATTAATATGTATTCAGTGTTATACAGCATCTTAACATTCTATTAACAGCAACACCATTTAGTTGTGAATAAAAGGTTTTGACATAAGTGACTGGAGGATAAACATTATTGGTTATATAAATCAAATAAATTGTTCTGAAAGCAGGGGATACTTACCATTTGCATAAAAAGGATTCACATGGAACTCACATAATGTGCAGTATACTGCTGGCTGCTTGCTCTTTTTTATGAACTTGCTGTTGACTTAATAAATCTTTCTATATACTTTCTCCCCAAAGCCACAATTTACACCCAAACAGCATGACAAAAAATGGCTGGTTGTTTAGGAAACTTTCTTGATGGTAGAACGTCAATTTTAACAGATTCATTTTCGTACTGTGATTACCTGCATCCACACACAAACTTTATAATGCTGGAAATGAAACTAAGTTTTTTAATCACACTTATTTTGTAGAGCTGGTTAATCATTAATTGGATGCTCATTTGAATTCTGTTTAGGAACTGGATTATCTGACACATGCAGCTTGGAACATGTATGGCATTTGTTATAAGAGACCAAAATTGCTCTGGTATGATGTATTGAGAAGCCATAATTGCCTGGTTTGGTTATTACGGACATTTTTTAAAGTCACACACTGTTGAATTCTTGCAGTTTAATAAAATTCTGTTAAAAAGCAATGAACTGATTTGACACAAGCCTGCCTGCCAAAAAAGAAGGTGTTCCGTATCAGTAAGCGTATGTTCAAGGTAAGCTAAATCATAGCTTTAAAGAAATTTGAGCTTTAAGAAATTTGAGACTATTTAAGACATCAGCATTGACCACAATCGTATACTTTATACATTATGACAATATACCGATGAACACAATGCTTGCGGTTTGGTTATTTATTCTGTATTGGAGCACACGTGAATATTAGACCCATCACGTAATGCACGAGGTAGAGAAGACAATAACTTTAGGCTCAAAATGTCAAAATCTGGTTAAAATGCATTGTTTAATTGTTAAAACATTGTGTATATAATAGATTCTAAATTGTTTGGTTATTAATATGAATGCTTGTATTTCTGACAAACAATATAAAAATGTATGAAAATTCATCAAATTGCATTTTTTTTTCTTTCTTCCTATTTAAGCATTATATATATATATATATATATATATATATATATATATGTATTCCTAACAAAAAATGCTAGTAGTGTAAGGCTATTACAACACATTAAGCCATACATCTCTCTATACACCTGGTTGTCTTTAAGTATTATAAAAAATAAGTCTACTACAAGCATTCAACATTTTTGTATTGCAACATATGAGAAGTGGTGTTACGCAAGAAAAATTGAAGGCGCACTGACGATTAAAATATAAAATATTGAAACTTTATGCGGCATTGTACTGCCCACTTCCTCATTAAGCATCGGCCTGCCCCTCTTCAACTACCTCTTATGACAGTGTAACACGATCCATAAAAGGGAAGGAAGGAGACGGGAACCGGCGAACATAAACTAACTTTTAATTAAAAACTAACAATAAACCACAACATAAAATCCAGGCCTGGTCTTCTCTCACTGGTGTATGTATACTGTATGTATGTACAGTACATGTGGCAGAATTGACAATAATGCAGACTTTGACTTTTAACACTGAAGTCGTGCCACTCGGCGGCCATGTTTGCTACGCCTCTGGGCAAAATTTCAGTCAAAGCAAGACTACAGTTCTATCTACTTGAGCAAGGAAAGACAGATTCAATTTCTTAAATCGCCAGCAAAAATCATATTTCATACCAACAGTTAAACCTCAACTGTACTATAACTTTGCTTTCCTAAGATTATATTGCGCTATAAAGAAAAATTTTTGAGGTCGCTTCAACTACTGAGCTTGCGCTCAGGCTAGCAAGCGCCTCATGAGACTCAACATGGAGCCCCGCCCCAGAAAATCGTCAGACTTTAGCGACTTATGGTTGGCTCTTTGCATTGGAAGGCTCGACCCTCCAAAACACAGCACCATTGATTTAATAGACAAAATACAGATGACTAATACTGCAAAGTTACACAGTAACCCTGACCTTTAGATGAAATATGTTTTGATGGAGCAGAATTAGCTAAACATCTGATGAAGCCATTTAGTTATGACTAGAATGATGCTGTAGACTAAACAATCTGACCCTGAGGTTTCCCACGCTATCAGATCCCTGATAACATCCAAGTACAGTTTGAGAGTTCTGTGGGTTATGTGAGAATCTAACCTTGACCGGTCCTGACAATAAACCAGTGTTGCGGCGAAAAGTAGTTTTTTAGGTCCCATTCTTTTAGAGCCTCATTCAGTCAGAGAGGTCCACAGGGAGATAATAAGATGTAGGTGAGAGACAATTCTTTCTGGATGTCAGAGGTTTGTTTTTCTGTTTCAGCTTGTGTTTTAGCTAAAGATGAATTTACAGTAAAAAAAAATCAAACCTTTACTTTGACCTGTTGGGGGCTTAAGGCTAAACTGATCCAACAAACGGCACAAACCTGTTTGTCAGCGGTTAGTAAATCAAGGTGAAACTCCATCAGCCGTTTGCTAGTGTTGTTTTTTTACTGGCTTTTTTACTCTTCGGACGGTGAAATGCTGTATATATATATACATTTATTACAAATAAACATTGTAGTGATCTAAAACACTTAATTATCTTTTTAATAAGAGAGAATAAAATAATAATTGTTATTATTTGGCTTAGAATTATATAGTCATTTAATTAACACTGCATATAGGAATTTATAGTCTGTCTGATATTTGACCTCTGTTTTGACTTGCATAACCTTTTATGTTTTGCTTATAGTCAATGTTTTCTTGTACAGCGTCATTGTAAAAAGCGCTATATAAATAAAGCTGACTTGACTTGACTCCCCAGTTTAACCAGATAAGTGCAGTTACAGTGAAATATAGGTAGATACATTGAAGTTTTAGTTTTTCAATGTGTATCATTTGGTACATGCTTTAACAGATGTTTGAATCTACAAGTCACTGTAACATTTGTGCTATAATTTCACTCTTTCATTCCTGTTTAACAAAATAGGTCAACTGCTAAATTGTAATAGTGTTTCATGACAACCACAGACCAGTAGCGGCTCCAGACAATTTTGATTGGGGGGTCAATGGGGGGTCCTGGTCATTTAAAGGGGGGTCTCATGAAAACCAACAGAAAATACAGTGGACACGGGTAATAACTGCATATTAATGCTATAAACAAATAAAACAACACAGCATATCAACTACTTTGTTTTTAATTAATTAATCAATTGTAGTTTGCAAACAATATGCTCGAACTTGAATTGCCATATCCACACCCAGTGCCGCTGCTAGTCATATTGGTGCCCTAAGCATAATTCCATTATGATGCCTCCCCCCACCCTGAAATTTGCCAGTTTAACTTTTTATTACCAAACATATAACTCAATACCAATAACACAATAGCAGCATCGCAGTATAAAACCTAGGAACACTAAATAGAGAAAGTAAAATCTTCACAGCTTTGCTGACTTTGTCAAACATATGTAGAATAGCCAACACACACTACACATTTGAAAGTGCAAACTTTTCTTCAGTAAACAGAATTAGTAGCAGCACATCCACATTTCCCGAATTTAAGTTAATTAAACATGGACATACCTGCATGTGATGCACGGTCATCATCTCGCAGTTTCTTCTTCTTTCTTTTCTCTGATCCTGACTCCTAATGTCTTTTCGGGGCCATTTCCGTCTGTCACACTGCGTCAGGCGGACGCGCCATCAACCGGCGCTGCCGCGCGGACCGTACATGGGCGGGTGGTGGTGATATGGGATTGTTCGGCCGTGTTTTTTTTACATATACATGGCTAAAATGTGCCTGCCTAATCATTTTTCTATAGCCTAATGAAATAATATTAGATTTGAAAAAATGTTTTTCATTATGCTATTTTGGTGTCGCCTCAGCACTTAACTTGGCGTTAAGTTAACGTCACACGTCACTCAAAATGCAAACGTAATAGCTCATTTGCATAGCCCGTCCTTTTCTAGGTTGCGGGCTCTACGGCAAGTTAATGGTTAATTTGACTGCAGTGAATGATGTTTAATACTTTAGGGGAAAATCTTGGTATTAAAAAATGAACAATACATTTCTGACGTTATAATTAGCTATTAATGTTACCTGTCTACAATACTTTGTTCTCCATGCTCTGGTGATGCTTCCAACAAACAATCAAGTTGTGAATTTATGCGATCCCTTATTGCAGATAGGCGTCTTCTAAAATGATGATTAGGTTCTGTAGACATAATAAGAATGAATTGAACTCCTGACTTTATTTTAAATCAATCCCTTTGACCCGCGCTTTTGCAAAACTGGATGCTCCGACTTGCCGTAGAGCCCGCAACCTAGAAAAGGACGGGCTATGCAAATGAGCTATTACGTTTGCATTTTGAGTGACGTGTGACGTTAACTTAACGCCAATCGGCGTGCGGCGTTATTTAAACGCGTGGCGGCGTGTGACGTTAGTTTAGCGTCAAGCGGCGTTTATTTAACGCCTGGCGGCGTTAAGAAATCGGCGTTTCAATATTAATACGGCGATTAAAAGCACGCGTTTTCTGACCCTGTTGGCTTTCCATAACAGCGCGTGGTAGCGGCGGCGTTTGCCACACCCATGCAGTGTTGCCAACTTAGCAATTTTGTTGCTAGATTTAGCAACTTTTCAGACTACCCTAGCAACTTTTTTTTCAAAAAGCACCTAGCAACAAATTTAGCAATTTTTAAAATTTATTTGGCAACTTTTAGCAATTTTGGGAAAGTGACTAAAATCCAAAAAACATGACACAGCAAGGGCTTAGTGAGCTGGTTAGGGCATCAGAACTTCCAAAATTAAACTGCAGTAGCCACTGTTCATCCTGAAGAGGGCAGCACTCAGACGTTTTTACCTTTTTACAGCATATATTGTAGAATTAAAACACTTTATACCCACATGTAAAAAAAAATTGCTTGAATAAATGAACAGCATTAATAAAGCCCCAGTCTTACAGATCATTAACTAAAAAAAGTTGTTTTAGGGTTTAGTTACCCTTCAAGATCGCTGTGGAAATTTGAAAACAGGAAGACAAAAGACAACGAGCGCAGGGGCGGGGCTACATAAGGTCTATATAGCGCCCAGGGCAAGCACCGAGCAGCACGCATTTAAAATTTTTGGCAAAATTGTTTAAACACATTAAGTTCAGAGTACATTTGTTTGGTAAGCAAGTCAGAATTAAAAAGAAAAGATACATTTATAATTTCCTACAAGTAGGCTACCATTAACACTTCGAAAGGGCTAATGCATGCTAGTGCACTCACTACAGACAAAATCTGATTAAATTACGTATTTGAAGTTTTTCTTAAACTTTTCTTGATACATTTAAATAGTTCAACAACCACAGTTAAAATCCAGTGAATATAGCTGTTAATGAATGTTTGATTAGAGACTTAACTACATCCATCAACATGTCTCAATCAAAACTGTACAGCCAGAAGTACAGAAAAGAGTGGGAGTCTTTACCTGAATTTAAAGGGTGGCTGAAGCCAGTAGTTGGGGATGACTGTCGAGCATACTGTGCGTATTGCAAATCAGATATGCTTGCAAAAATGTATGACATCAAAAAACATTGTGCTACAGCAAAGCATATAAATAAATCAAAAGCATATAACCCAGCAAAGCAGTCTACATTACCGCAGCTAGTTAAGAAAGTGGATAACTGCAAAAGTGCAGAAGCTACTATGGCAATGTTCATTGCGGAACACTGTTCACTGCTAGCATGTGACCATTTAGGTATGGCTTGCAAAGCTGCCTTTTCAGATTCTGTGGCAGCAACAAACTTCCAGATGCACCGCACCAAGTGCACAGAAATGATTAAGGGAGTATTGGCTCCTTATTTTCTGAAAAGGATAACATCAGATGTGGGGGATGAGAGGTTCAGTCTCCTTTTGGATGAGTCCACTGATGTCAGTGTCTCAAAATACCTGGGTGTGGTGATTCGGTATTTTAGTGCTAAAAAAAGAACAATTGTGTCCACATTTCTTGGGCTGGTTGAATTGGAGGCGGGCGATGCCAGATCAATAGTAAAGGCAATAGTTGAATTTCTTGAAAAGTGTAGCCTTAAAAAGGAGAATCTTCAGGGTATTGGCACTGATAATGCGTCTGTGATGACTGGGGTACACAATGGCGTACACAAGATTTTAAAGGAAGAATGTGCTTTGCCCAATTTGGTACTCATTCGCTGTGTGTGCCATTCTTTACAATTGGCTGTCAGTGCAGCATCCAAAGAAACCATCCCTAGAAGTGTTGAATACTTAATCAGGGAAACCTACAACTGGTTTTCGATTTCCCCAAAACGGCGAGAGGCATACAAAGCAGTGTATGCCACCATTAATTGTGGTCAGAAACCCCTGCAGATCACCAAAGTGTGTGCTACACGTTGGCTATCGATTGAGCCTGCGGTAACTCGTATATTGGACCAGTGGGAAGAATTGAAACTCCACTTTGAGTTGACCAAGGCCAGCGAGCATTGCTACATGGCAGATGTGCTCCATGCTATGTACATGGACAAGAACAACTATGTCTACCTTACATTCTTAAAATCAATTCTGTCTGAAGTTCAAGTTGCAGTGAAGTCATTTGAGGGAGAACATACAGATCCTGTCAAGCTTTTAGACAATCTGGTACACCTCATATCATCAATTTGTAGCAGAGTAGTCAACCCTATGGCAAAAATTAATGTCCTGAAGGATGCCATTGATGGTCATCTCAGTCCAGCACCATATCTTGGATACCTTTTCGAAAGCACAATGGCCCAACTCAGCCTTGCGCCAGAGGACGAAAAAGTAATTCGGAGACGATGCATCAACTATGTTGTTGCTCTAAGCAAGGAGCTGCAAGGAAGGCTCCCAGACAATCTCGAAACCTTACGAAACATGACCCTGTTCAGTGTTAAGGAAACACTAAAACACAATAAAGGCACCAATCAAATTATTAAAGTAGTTGAGCTACTGGGGTACCAGCCAGAGACAATTGACAAAATTGTTTCCCAATGGAGAAATATCCATTTATTGAGGTGGGAATCAACTGAAAATACCATTGAGTTTTGGAGCGAAGTGTATAACTACACAGACGCTTCAGGGTTAAAACCATTCGAAGAACTGTGCAAAGCTGCACTGGCTGCCCTCTCTTTGCCTCACTCAAATGCAGAGGTTGAACGGCTGTTCAGCCAAATGAGTGTGGTCAAGTCTAAGTTAAGAAATAGACTGTCCCTGCACACTCTCAACTCCATACTCCTTGTGCGGTATGGACTGAAGCTGGCTGGTGATACTTGTTACCAGCATGAACTACCCAGTGAAGTTCTGCAACAGTTTGGCACCACAGCAGCATACAGCTTTAAAGCCATGCCATCCGTTTCTGCTGATACCAGCTCATTGGACAGTGAAGATGAAAATGATTTGCTTGTAAATCTATGATTCATCAATGGACTTTCCGGAACTGGGGGAATCAAGGATGGTGGTGACAGTGTGCACTGCACTGTAAATAAGAAAAATAATCTGAGGAAACCACTGCTAACCAGCCCAGCAGCACACCATTCTATGGAGAGAGTTGGAAAGAGGTGACTAGCAATAGACAATCACATTTAAGTTAAGATGCTAGCTGCAATTGTTCAATATAGCCTAATTGTTCATTTACTGATATACTTTGTTATTAACTTGTATACTTGTTGATTATTTTGGTAAGATATCAACTACCACAGTGCTTAAATTGTTCAGTTAATGTGTAATTTCACTGGTAAATCAGAAAATAGCCTACATAAAATGTAATTGTTTAAAAGTGTTTAACTGTTCAATATCAATGTTGTATTTAAAAATAAAAAAAATCTTATCATGAATAAGTGTTGTTTGTATTACTTTTACAAATGCTGTGTGTGTGTATATATTATTTATTTTACAAACAGTCATATCTACGTATTACATATAATGGCGTAGTTTTGCGTTGCGATTACGTAATGACGTCACTGCGTAATGACGTCACAACGTCATTTAGCAACTTTTAGCAACAAATCGATCTGCCTTTAGCAACTTCCCCTGAAAATGTGTTGGCAACACTGCACCCATGACAGAAAACATATTTACAATCCAAACGAACTAAGCGTGTATGATTTAAATTGAGGCTGTCTTGGTTTCTCGGCTGGGCAATGGATTAAATCCCCAGTTAAATCCTCTCCGCCGTCAGGATTCCCACCATCTGTGCCCGCTGTAGCGCTCGATGAGGCGCCATTTCTTTCCATCTGCTCACCTGTCTCTTCCGCCCTTTTTTAGGTATGACAAAACGATCCATTTTTAGCTTCAAGAAAAGTGCGTAGCAGCTCTTGCGGTCGCGCGACAGCGCCTTGAACGCAATGACGCAAGACGCAGCGGCAGCAACGTTCATAGGGCGTCGCATTGATTCTGATGTTTATATTTTTTTATATGTCGATTAAATTATTAATTATTATTGTTCTGCGTAGTTTGAAGAGAACGATTTTTAAATCTTTATCCCGGATATATATTTTAATATATATCAAATATTTTTTAATCAGGAAGGGGTGGGGGGTCTAATGGGGGGTCAAGGCGTTTTTTGGAAGGGTCTTGAGACCCCCCAAGACCCCCCCTGGCGCCGCCACTGCCACAGACATGAATTATTCTAAGGCTCTGAGGTTGCACAGCATTGAGTGGCATTAATAGACAGTCAATTAAGCCAAGAAGAGTGATAATTGTGTGAGACCAGAGCAACTGAGGGCTTTAATTCACTGGAGGCTTTTAAAGGAGTTCTCAGCATTTCCAAGGGGTTTTTATTATATCCCAGAGGTACAGAGAATAATATCAAAATAAATTAAAATAATGTCATAGACTAACAAACAGTGCTCTATGGACACCATATTAGTAAGCTTAATTTTTAACTTGCTGAGAACATTTTTGGATGGCAGTGTCTTGCATTGAAGTGTGAGCAAAGACCTCGCTTTCTTAAACATAATTAAATCACAAGCCATGTGAAACTAGCAAATTCGCTTGAATCGGTCAATACACCATTATAGATGTTGAATGATGGTCAGGCTCACTTGATGCATGTGATGAATCTCAGTCTTTCTGCCGCAGTGGGCTTAAACGTTAAAACAGAGTTCTGCAGATGAAAAAATACCACCAAAAGATGATACAATTCTCTTTCTTAAAATACCAAAATAACAGTTCTGGAAAAGTATGTATATATTTGACCCTTGTGTCAATCTGGGTTTATGTTTTCACGTCCTTATCCAATAGCTATTAATACAACGATACTGGATAGAATTCACACAATGAATAACAATGCTGTTATTGAATATTCGAAACAACTTTCAACACGGTATATAAAACTACTGAAGATAACAAGCGTTTCTCTAATTGGTCTTTTAACTCAAAATCTTTATAGTTGGATGAACTCAGATGCAAGCTCCCTGTTTGACAACCGGCCCTGGCCCCCAACTTTATGCCTCTAATTCCAAAGGAAAAGCAGTTGAAAGAAAATCAATGTTGCCTTGAAAATGAATCTATTATTGCTGGAGGGAACTCCTTAGGGTACGCTGAACAGAAATTGATGGCATGGCTCTTGCTGTACAAGTCAATACAGCATGTTCTACCTGTTGTAATTGAATGTACATTTTAAAGGGATGCAACTGTCCCATGTGATGGTTATATGTCACTTCTGTTTTCATCTAGCGCTTCATTTATTTATTCATTAGTTTAATTTTTTACTCTGCAGATGATGAAGTAAAAATTATTAGCACACATAAAAGAATCACCTTTTTTCATGAATGATTTGTTAGTATCAGGTTGTACTTATAGTGTAGAGGGCTGTCATGTTTGAAGCAGAATGTTTTAGATCAAAGACAATGACAGAATGGTTCTTGGGTCCTTCAAAATGGTTCTTTGAAAGGTTTGAAGGCATTATTTCTCTCATTTCGTCTCACAGAAACACTCTTCATGAAATGCAGTTTTTTGTTGAACCCTTTAATTCTACTCTTTGTGTGATGTATTTATTTTCTAGGTGCCAGTGTTTGATGCAAACACTTGGTGAATCAGAAGAAGTGGAATCAAAAGAAATGGTGGGACTTTCATGAATGTTTGGTAAATAACTTCAAACAACTGTGTTGTTTTCTTATTTTGAATGGGTGACATATGAAACAAGCCCCGTAGAAGAGTTTGTGGATGTCATGCTCTGGCACAAACTCGAAGGCAGTAGCACAGACCGTGTTTAGACAATTATTCATACAAGCTCTTTTGTTCCAGTGTCTGCACCAAGGACTTTGAAGGAAGTCACATACGCGTGGTCACGACAATATGCTTAGAGCTAAAAGCACAGCAGCCAAGGTAATGAATTATTAAAAAACCTGTGTTGTTGAACCTTACATAAATGAGCTAAATAAAGATCTTCTCCAGCAAATAACCTTCATATGAATGATGTTAAGAAAGCTTTATTACATTTTCTCTTATCTGCCCCCCACGACCAGAATAACTGTAAGGATTAAAGACTAAAGCACCGGCATTTGTTGTACCTTTTCCTTTAACAGATTATTTTTTTTCTTTTCCCATGAACTGAAAAAATAAATTGCACTTCTGGGAAAAGAGCTAACGAAGTCCATATGGGTCCAATTTGAAAATCACTGAAGATTGGTTTCTCAGATAGAGGCTGTTGCTCTGATAACTGTAATTCAGTTCCTGCACATCTCTGCAGGAAACACCTGGAGCCCACTCAATGTCTTCCTATAGTTATTCTGTAATGTGCTCAGAGACAAAAAACAGATTGAACAAATTCTGAATAAGACTAATTGAGTGCAATTTTTGTTCAATCAAAAAGCAATAAATATTCTCAAAGGGTCTGGTCTCTACATTGCTTCCCAGCAAAGGTCTAACTATCAGTCACCAAAACTACAACTTCAAGTGTTGTTCCGTATTAAACTATTTGCATTATAAAGTCTATAAAAGACAAAATATTGACACTGTATTCAAACATCGAACTTTGAAAAACATCGCACAGCCTACAACATACAGTTAAAAACAGCATTATACCAATATTATAGAATGCACATAAATGGTTTCATCGAAATTAAATTCAGTCTGTATTTGTTGATAGGTCTGGCTTGTGGCTAATAATGTAATTATTTAAATTAATTTAGTCAATGAGCAGCATCATCTTTATTGTGCAAACACTTATACTTTAGCTGCCTCCCACTGACAGAGTTTTAAAGCCTTATTGGCTTGGAATTTTAGCATGGCATGAAACCAAAGGACTACCAAACTACAACATAAATGGAAAATGTATGAGTGCATGTGTGTGTTTGCAAGTAATTGTGTGGCTAACCTGGTCTGTATGGATTTTTATGCTCCAATGAAGGTCACGCTCGGAGAACACTGAACAGTGTCTGCAGTTCTACTTGAAATTCTGTCTTCATTCCAGTTGGGCTTTGAGTTCATTTTGATTGAAAAAAGCTGCACCCACACTTACAAAGCAGGCTCAATGTCTCCATTTCTTTTCTAAGTTTTCTAAGCATTCAAGATTTCTTATTCAAACAGATATGTGAAAACGTATATTTAGTATAAACTTTCAAGATGTCCATAACTTCAACTGTAAAACCACTTGGAAAACAGTTCAAGAATTCCGGGAAAATATATTTTCGGATCACTTCATTCACTTTACCTTGGAAAAAGAAAGATCAAGTGTGGTGGGTGCATTTGTGTAGACTCACCATTGTTGTTTGCTCAAAGAATCTTTTCAAGGTTTTTAAATGAAATTACATGAGGCAGTTAGCCAGATGGGTTCCAATGAGGGACTGTTGGACTTTTCCACTTGCTCAACATTTTTCAACTTTTGCTCTTCTTTGACCTCCTGCCCCCTCACCTCCATCAGGCTTAACAGCTGATGAGTTTGCATCTTTCTTTATAAAGAAAACGACGACCATCAGCAGTCAGTTCTCTGTGCCGGCACCTCTGGAACACGGCCAAACCCTCGACACATGCTCGCTCCCCTCTTTCTCTCTCCTTGAAGATGAAGATGATGTTTCCATGATCATTTCTTCTAACCACCTGACTACCTACCAGCTAGATCCCATCCCCACTCATCTCCTCCAGGCCATTTCTCCATCAGTTGATCCTGCTCAGATCTTCCAGAACGGCCAGAAATCTGGGAGTGGTGATCAATGATCAGCTAAACTTCAAGGATAAGGTTGTCAGCACCACCCGGTCCTGTAAATTCATCCTCTACAATATTAGGAAAATTTGACCTTTCTTATCAGAGCATGCTACGCAAGTCCTTATCCAAACTTGTACAACCAAACCTCTACAGATGACCCAGAATGCAGCGGTAAGAGTGGTCTTTAATGAACAAGAGAAAGCACACATCACTCCTCTCTTCATTAAGTAACATTGGTTCCCTTTAGTCGCTCACATCGAATTCAAGGCTCTGCTCTTGGCCTAAAAGACCATCACTGGTTCGGCACCCCGTTATCTTCACTCGCTAATGCAGCCTTATGTACATGCCGGATCCCTACACTCTGAAAATGAACAATTTCTTGTGGTGCCATCCCAAAAAGGTAAAAAATCACTCTCATGTACCTTCTCTGGATCGGTTCCACATTTGTGGAATGATCTGCCCGCTGCTTCAAGATCAGCAGATTCTAATGCCATATTTAAGAATCGTCTGAAAACACATTACTTCCAACAGCACCTGACCGATCAGTCCTGACTCATATCTCTTTTCTACTCTTTCTATACAAAAAACTAAAAACGTAGCTTTGTATACTGTGGTAGGTACAGTTTCACTGCACTTATGCTTTTTGTTGTCCTTATGCTGTAGCTTTTGTTGAAACTAGTAACTTTGTATTAGCACCTATTGTATTATTCCTCCTGTACGACATATCGCTTATTGCTCCCTGAACTCTCTGTAAGTCGCTTGGGATAAAAGCGTCTGCTAAATGACTATATGTAAATGTACTCAAATCAACTTTATTTACAGTATATAATGCTTTTTGCAAATTTCATCAGCAGCTGTACATGAAACATATTCAAAGATTTACAAAAATATGACCATGAATTTGACTGAAAAAGCAATTAGTACATTTATGCTGTTGCTGATTAATGCATACCATTTCAGAGTTGATTGGTCCATCCCTTCCTCATTCCTGTTTCTGTAGCTCAATTGGTAAAGCAATGGGTTAGCATCACAAAGGTCTTTGGTTAATTCCCAGGGAACACACATACTGATAAAAATAACATACTGTAGATTGAAAACATTGTGTGTTGTGTTGAATAATGAATAAAAACATCTGCCAAATATTTAAATGGAATCAGATCAAAAAGTTATTTTACATGCTTGATAAATTATTTTTTGGAATGGCTTTAATGGCAAAGGCAGCAATGGAATACCATTACATCGAAACACAGACCATTAAAGATTTAGATTCTAAGTGTTCCGTTGAAATACAGAGTTGTGTCTGTATCTTCCAATGAGCTCAAAATGAAATAAGTCTATATTAGATTTTTTTAAAGCAGGGTTTCTTGCATTTGTAAGAGATTTAATGACCACCAAATAAGATGAATATTATCTACTCCTTGGAAATTAGTCATACTCATATGATGAGCAAATTCAGTCATTCCTCATGGGCACGGATATTGATAATTGGTTTCCAAAGATAGGCAACACGATAAGGATGTGGTTTCTGTCCTTCTTCCATTACTGCGATTGGGAAAACAAATTAATCACCTAAACCGAATTAATCATTACTTTTTTCAGCTGAAGAAATGTACCTCTACAAAGCAATTTAATTTTTGTATGGTTCAATCTGTTCTGGCAGAAAAGCTTTATTTTCGTTGAGAAATGAAGGGGGATTTTCACAAACAGCCAAATAATCAATTCTTTTACCTTTAGAATGAGTAATAAGCATGGACACGTGACAAATAAAGGGAAGGTTTAGACATTACGACATGTTGGACACACTAAGTGGACACAAATTTCGCTTTGACATGAAGAAACTACTGTAGTTAGAAGAAGCATGCTGGATTGTGGATCAGTATGATTTTGTTCATTACTTTTCTATTTCCTGTGGAAAGACAGGTTCACTGAGGAGGTGAAAAGGTCCTCACATTGACACATTTGGTATGTGATGTTGAATCACTTATTATTGTTTATTTAGAATAATTGTCTGTTTTCTCACGCAGGTTAAAAATTCTGGTATTGTTAACAAATTCATTGTGTGGTGAACAAATGACACAGCTCACCAGATTCAATGTAATTGGCCAAAATAAAACAATAATTTTTACACATATTTGATTATAAATGAACGTAACAATTCAAATATGCAAAATAGAGAATCAAAATTTAAGGGCTGCTAAGAACATAAAGTGAATAAATAAAGACCTAAAATGTTAAACTGCTATTTGGTCTGTCAAAGATCTGTTCAAGCATCATGATCGGTTCTTAGAATAACCATGGAATTCGGCAATATACTTTCTATGACTAACTTTCTTTATGTAGCAGTTTCTAATTATATGAGATTCATGAGAATTACATGTCAGTCTGCTTCACACACAATGCCACCATATGGCTGGAACGTAGTGTTCGAGTGAACTTTATGGTTCAATGGTTCTTTTGATGGTTTATGGTTTAAAAATCTGTAAAAAATCCTGTATGGATACAAGAAACATCTGATGCTGCTGCTAAATAACTTTTCTGCTTCTCAGTCAAAGAAAGCGATGCATCCCCAGGATGATGATATTTTATAATTTGGGTCTATTAAAGATGTTCCACCTGTTATACGGAAGACGTCTGCCACAACTAGATTCTCCACGCAATGAAAGATTCACAACAGAAAATATAATTCTTTCAGGAGTCACTGATGCGGTTTACACTCATCTGCGAGTCTAGTCACGGAGCTGAATGCAGAAATCAGAATGAATGAATGCCCATAAGCTATACTAAAGTTTGTACAGAGATGGAAGAGGCTGCATTACCTAATTTAACACAGAAAATATGAAATACCTGTAAGTGACATAATGGGTTATTCACACTGCTCTTAACCCGTGACTTCTCTTAAGTCTTCAAGTGTACAGCGATAATGAAATGAAAACAATGTAAATTCCATTATCATTATGGTAAATGCAAATACAATAGCATTTGTTTTCCATTGTGCGATAATAGAATGATGGTTAGATGTGTGGATATCAAGCTATTATAGACAGATGCACAAACAATATCCACTTATATAAAGTACCTGTCAAAAGTTTATAATCACTTACTATAAATTATAATTTTTCCACATTTTAGAATAATAGCAAATCCAACAAAACCTTTGAATAACACAACTGTAACTATGGAAATTATGTTGTAACCAAAAGCATCCAAAATAAATGAACTCTGTTATATTGCACTGAGTATTGGAGGAATTTCTATTTATTATTTGGGCCAACTAATCCATTTCAAAAGCATTTTTAATAAAATTTTGTTTTCTTATGAAAGAAATTAATATGTTGGGCCAATGGGGTACTGTATATGCACACAGGGCAATGACATACTTCCACTTAAATCTCAGCCAGCTAAGCCACTTCTGCTCTCATAGCGCCACGGTCATTTTTTACCAAGCAAGCAATAACGACACTTTTACTATAAAACGTTCAAATTACAGAGGACCGAAAGAGCTGGCTATCTGTTAAATGCGGAAAAGAGTGTCCATGCACCCTGCTGTATTTTTTTATGTAAAAGTAATTTCAAACATGAAACATACATACAGAGATTAAAGGTCAAGTGAAACATTTTTTTCAAGTGATCCTAAACTTTCGATAGTAGTGTAGATAGAATAATATTGAATTATTTGTAAGTATGTGTATTATTTTTAGCAAGTATTACAATGTAGCCCACCTACTAGGGTGAGTTGTTACATTTGCACTACTCTCACATTGCTAGAAAACAAACTTTAAGTGTTTTTTTTGTAGCAGATATGTGTATGTTGGTTGTGTGAATATATGATTATTTTAACTTTATACTGTATATTTTAAATGATTGAGCCTAATCCAAAAAAGCGTTCCCTGTGTCCTTGCCAGTTTTGGATGCGAAGAAACGACACTGAAAAACATTTCTGCAGAGGCTGTTTACTAAAGCTTACTGATTTAATACAACCACTCTCACACATGCACATTGCGTCACATTCCCGGGATTTAACAAGCTACCAAAATGCATGTTATAGCTGTGTATGAACAACACTCTACAGTCCTGATCTCCATATATATTTGATTTTCCCTCTCTGATCATTCATTTATGACTTAAAACATCATATAATATTCAATAACCATTTGTAGCAGATATGTGTATGGTGCTTGTGTGAATATATAGTTATTTAAACTTTATACTGTATATTTTAAACGATTGAGCCAAAATCAAAAAGTATTTCCTGTGTCCTGATCTCCCATATACAGTTTATTTGTTTGTCCCTGTCTGATCCCATTTATTTTTTAGCATAAAACCTCATTTAAATTCTCAATAATCATTAGTGTAATTTATCATTCAGGTATGCAATCAATAATGCTATTTAGCGCGCATACTCAGATCACACAGTTTCTTGTAAGTCAGACCGAATTGGTGGTACTAAATTGAAATATTGGAAAACGCTACCATCCGACAAAGTGGGTAGTATAATTTATGGCATTTTATTCCATAACCATTTAAGTATAAGCAGTTCTAGTATGAGCAGTAGTATAAGCAGAGCATTTTTAAGTAGACCATGGATAATTCGATTGATTTCAAACAAATATTGATGTCTACCAATTGCACCATTGAAGTGCCTTGACGCTAGTCATGCAACTAATGCCGGCCCTATTACTACAATAGCTTTTAGTGCTTGTTACAGAACAGAGACACTTTAGGGGCCACTCACATTTGAGCTATAGGGCCAGTACCTCCCCTGCTTCTATCGATTACAGTTCAGGACATAGCATAGAGATTTGAGTCGAGCCTTGTGCTCAAGTCCTTTCATTATGAACTATAAGCCAAACCTGTTCACCCTTATCATTCGCATTGATTATATTGAGCACTCCGAAACTGAATAGTGGTGTTCACTCCCCTGACCTGCTTTATACAGCTTCTAAGATCTTTTCCCTTAGATTCGGCAGTTCTTTGTAGTAGAGTGACCATTTACAGAAACATACTGTACCATTCACAGTTAATACTCGTGGCTCATTTCATTTTGTCCCAATTATCATCACATTTACATTTTACATTTAGTCATTTAGCAGACACTTTTATCCAAAGCGACTTACAGATGAGGAAACATTGGAAGCAATTATAACAACATAGGAACAAAATACATAAGTGCATCAAACGAGTCAATTAAAGCCTAGCACAGTATACAAAGCTTCATCATATATGAAAAGACACTGCAATGGATTTTCATTTTGAATACAAAGTTGCAGTTAAAATGTTTTAAAAATGGCAACCAGCACATTACAGACTGACCAGACTTTTGATTGTGGGATTTAGTGCATATTTTTATGTCAAAACCATATTCTCCCCATCCTTTTTTTACTTTAAGCGAATTTAACCAAATAACCAAAATGGAACTGTTGCTTCTCACATTTTACTTCTATTCCTGCAGAAACTGTCAGCAAAGCAGCAATTTCCTGTATTTATGATGTCTGGAGAAGCAGGCTTTAAAGCAGCATACGTTGACAAAAATAAGCCATAGGGGACCATTGACTGCTTTACATAAGCCCATGTGATGAAAAACATGCAGACAAAATCGAACAGTAGAAGTGTGTTCGAAAATGTGTGCAGTCCATGCCCATTTTTAAGACTTGAATTATTTGAATTACTCATGAATTACAGTACGAATATGTGTAAATAAAGCATTCACTAACCAACTGCTGGTAACTTTTACTATATTACTATAAAATAAGATGTATAACTACATTTATATATTTTATTAATCATTTACTAACACTTCAATTATCTCACGAACCACTGAAAAATGCTAAAAATGGTTTGTAAATAACATATTTATTTAGAAATGATACAATCCTCATTAATTAACAATGAAAAAACATTATTAAACACTGTATATATGTTTAGCTGTTTATATATTACTGCATATTATAATCTGCTTAATAATGTAGAGAAAATGCTTTAAAAATGATGAATTAAGTAATGCTTATCAAATGATGAATAACATGCAGTTATTATAAACATGCTGCAACATATAACATGCGACCAGAATATAAGATGAGCCCCCCCCCCAGTCGAGCAAGCCTAGTACTAAGCTTGGGTAAGTCTGTTTTTATTTCTGTATTGATCTTTGTTTTGTTCAAGCATAATATATTATTATAATGACAATGTTAAAAGACATACTGTATTATGTAAATTGAAAGGAATACAGTTCTGATTTAGGAACAAAAAAAAGCAATACACAGGGAAAATTAACCTGGCCTGGAGCATCAACTGACTCACCCTGTATGTATTTGATCCAATTACAGGAAAAATACATTGAAAAATTCATCATAATTAATGATGCCATTCACATGCACTTTTCTTCCAGCCCTCAATCTGAGAGTAAAACCACCAGATTCGTACACCCCTGCTGTCACTATGATTCATACAGTCTTGGCTGAAATTAGACATTAATTACATGCCTTTGGATTGCTCTATGATTTTGACGTATTGAACAAAAGTCATTAAGTGGGGATTGTTATAATATTCAATATTAAAATATAAAAAAAGTATTGACGTTATTGTTTAAAAACAGCAATTTTAAATGATTAAATGATATGGATGTTCCTGCGTTAAAGGTCTTTATATTCAATAAATGTCGTAAAATTTGAAGACTGCAAAACTAAAAAATGTTCAACACCTGGTTGAGTAAAATATGGACAAACCTAACGTAACCTCTGTTCCCTGATGGAGGGAACGAGACGAGGTAATAGCGCGTCCCAGTGGCCCTTAAGGTGCCGGGCGGCTTCTCGCTATTGGAGAAACTAGGCCTCCGTCCTTCATGCCACAACGCTGGCACCCGCTGCAGCAGTCGAGACACGATTCTCAGGCTCCTCAGCACAAAAAGTGAATGCATCCCTTTTATACACGATGTCTGGGGCGGAGACCGGCATGCAAATTTCATTCACCAATTTTCATTGGTCTTTTAAAGTCAGTTAGAGATGATAGGTTCTCAAGTCAAACCCCATTCTGTCGACACAACGTTGAGAGACAGACAGAATGGGAACTGTTGGTTTAAATTAACCTATTCTTGGTTGTTTCAACCTAACATGTCGGGGTCGTCATGATCCTGTCCTTGTCTGGAGTTTTCTAGTTCTGTGGAGAGGGTCGTGACAGTACCATGTATTTTGTGCTTGCTGTGTTCTGTGTGGAAACGCATGGCTTTTGTTGTTACTTTGCGCCACGTGTTCTCCTGTTTCTTTTCTTGGCCTGTTGCCTCGTTTCTTCGTTTAGCTTTCAGCATGTGCTTCACACCCCTCACCTGCCCCTATATCTTCCCGTAATCTGCCCCTTAGTGTATCATTCCCCTCACCTGCCCAGTGTAATGTTCCCTAATTAGTGTTCCCCCCTTAAGTCCCCAGTATTCTCTGACACGTACCATGTTCGTGTCTAGTCCCCATGCTAATTATCTTGTTCCCGTCTTGCTTTGCCGTGTTTGTGGACTTATCATTTGTGTTATTTTTTAACTGTTTATTTTGCCCCCTCGTGGGAAGTGTTTGCTTTGAGATCCTGTTTTGTTTGTTTTACCACCATCGTGGGTTTTTGGTTCAATAAAGTTTTTGCCTTGCACCTTGGCTGTCTGCATTTGGGATCTTCTGCCATATCCCTGACAGGTTTATTTTGTTATGTTATAGCAAATGGTAGTCCATACTTTAAATAACTCAGCATTTTTAGAGTGAACAATGCTGTCAACAATTGAAAATAATAATGAGCTTCCCACCAAACAACATGATAACCCTGGAAAAAAGACATTCCTGAAATAAATAATAAACACAACAACATCAATTCTGCAAAACATCATAAACCTTATACTGCAAACAATTCAAATGTTATCACTTCTTGTTTGTTCTATTTTGCATCCTCATTTTCTCCTTGACTTGTTGATGCACAGAGAGGATACAATATGTGACAACAACGACTATAAGGAATTTGTTCATTATTTATTTATTTATTTATTAACATTTGCAAAAATATATTGGTCACCCAAGCATCACTTTAAATCCATGTCAATTAGGATGACTTTGAAAAGCTAGTACTTGTCTTGGGATCTGCTGTTGAAGCTTGTTTTTAATAAACTGGCCAAGAAAGGTTTTAAGTGAAATTGTCCTCACAGTGCATATAGGGAATTAATGGATTTACAGTAGACTACATAAGTTTCTGGGTCACTGGCTGAAGGAGAAAGGAGCAAAAAAACGAGGAAGCAAGTATCAAGGGTATAGAGAAGAAATGAATGTAAAATAACAAGGCAGTCTTAGAAGACTTGCAATTTGGTTAAAACAGGCAATATTTTAATAGAGGCACCCTCTGCTTGTGTTTTAATGCTGCATTGGCTAGCACCAGGCATAAAACAAAGCCTTAGGGGACCTACAGAACAGTGGTAAACTACTGCTGTTATGCTTTAATTTGACATAAAATAAAAAGTGTTGAATGAGTGCTGTAATGGTGCTACATTTTAAAAAATGACATGCAATGTGATATTTACAAAAAAATGTGTAAGTACTTTCAAAGCATATTTTTAATGTAATATAATTATGTAAATATATTACCTAAATTATTTAAGCACATCAAGAAATCAAGAATAAACTAAACTAAGGTTAATTAGTTTCCCCAGGTGTTTCTTGTTACCTTTTGTTAACCTGGTATATTTAAACCCTAGTGTTTCCATTGTCTGGAGTCGGTCTTGGTTTTGATTTGTCCAGTATTATTTCTATAAGGTTATAAAGCATATGTATCTGCTTCCTGCCTGGGTTACTCTTCTCGTTGTAAAGCATATATTTTGTACAAGCAAGCTGAGAGTTGTCTCAGTATTGACATTAGCACCAGTTGTCAGCTCTCCCATAATCTAAGCCCAAGCACCACTGTATGGAACGATGGTAACCACAAAACTCAAAAATACAAACAGAATATTTTCTAAAAGTTAAAGACAATTGAATAAAAAACAATCAAATCTTAAATAAGCACACATAAATTAGCCCCTTTTCACAAAAATTACACTCCTATCACTGTCACATGCGAAGCATGCTGGGAACTCTAAATCCACTGCTCACTTAACTGAACATCTAAAAGATAAGGCTACAGGCTCGCGTGCTGCTGATTATGTCACAACGGGCTCAGACTCTCTGTCTGTAGTGGGTTCTGGTTGACGCTCTGTGCAACAGGGTGACGGTGGGGAGTTGGGCTGGAGATATCCTGTGCAGGGCCGACAGAAAAATACAGTCTATTATTCTCTAGCACCCACTCCACAAAATCAGCCAAATACCTCACAGGGACCATTCGCTGGGAGGCATGCCTAACACCGCTCGCAGTCTCACGAACTAAGAAATTAAGCCAACAACATAGTAAAACACCAAGCATGGCGCAACACACATGCTGGACTGGTTGCCCATTCTGGGTCCTCCTCAGGTAAATTAAAACGTATTTCCTGATCGATGCCACTTCAAAAACATTTCTTAGTTATAACCTCCTCGCCAGGCACGAATTTGCTGTACCACTGAAATTGATTTGTATACTCCACGGTGAACGGTGAACGGTGAACGGTCTATGCTTCCAAGAATCCCTTCCAGTGCTTGAGCGATCATTTATATTAATTCTGTGTAAATTCAGGAATATAGTCCTATAAATATTTAGCTTTTTTATGATCTGTACACACAACTGATATATGTATATTTGTCTATACTGTATATATGTATACATGTAGAGTACATATAATATTATGAGCACATAGCTTGAATGCAGTATAATTGGCCTTTTTGGCAGTTTTCCTTTTACCAAGAGAAGATATGGTCATTGATGTTGTATTTATCTGTATACATATTTGTGCGTTTGCAAAGTAAAGTTCATACAGTATGTAGTTGAACCACATTTTATAGAGCAAAACAATCGGAATAATTTTTCTGTTCATGTAGGTAAATTACAAGAACCACAGGGGGCATGTAATCATCTCTGATTAGGGCATGCTGGAGGAGTGTCAGTCACCCATTTGGACTGAGATGTTCATTAAGAATCCCATTATAGAAGTCATTACCAAATCACATCAAAGAGATCCCCAAGCACTCGACAGCTACATATAAAACCATAGTCTTCTTGAGGGGTCAGAAAGTTTTTGAAACGGATGCAGGTACAGGATCCACACAACAATGCAGAGCAATAGATTACAAGATCATTGACTTAACGATACCACATCCCCCCAGAGCCCCAAGCAAAAGTCAAACCTGATTATTGTCCATTCTGTTTACAAAAAGCAGCTCTAGAGAACTTTTGCCCGTGGTTCCCCCATTTGGTTGATAAGCGCAATTGTCTGCTATCAGTGTCGTAGATACTGTCGTTGTATAAGCTTCCCTGTAGGCAGCGCAATACAAGTGAACTTGTTGACTAAGCAAAAAACGCTGTTACATTATGTCACTTCATAAAACGTTAGCCCTCGTGGGTATACTACTGTGTAACTATAATCTGAGGTAGCAGCTGGTTGTTAGCCGTTAGCGCATAGTATGCTAACTAAAAAGTAGCTAGCGTGGTAACGTTAGCTACATAGCACTTTGGTAGTCAAGTCAACTTTATTTATATAGTGCTTTTTACAATTTTCATTGTTACAAAGCAGCTGTACAAGAAAACGTATTAACTATAAGCAAAACATATAAGGTTATGCAAGTCAAAACAAAGGTAAAATATCAGACAGACTATAAATTCAGTCATGCAGTGTTAATTAAATAAAACTAAAAAATTCTAGACGCCCCCAAAACAGTATGCAAACGGTGGCGAGGAACCCAAAACTCCATTGGAGGAGATAAAGAACCTCAGAGGGAAACCAGGCCTAACCAGGGGATTCCAGTTCCCCTCTGGCAAAAGCTGCAGCCTCTGCACAAGCTCGACAGTGCTTGCATAACAAGGCAAAATAAACTAATTTTAGATTTAAGATTATCATTTATAATCTAATAGCGGCTGGAATTTTTTAGAGTCGGCGCGTCCTTTATACAACTCTATCATCACAGCTTTTGTTAGGACTGCGTCCTGACCGCTCTGGAAACCTTGGAACAATGAAACAAGACTGGCTGAGAGTACTGTTCTGCACTCTTTGATGCAACAAATTATTGGAAGTGTTCTTGGTTCCGGTTGATCCAACAAGTGCATCCTAAGCCTACGGAATATTTATATTGTGATAGTGTAGTGTATGCAAGATTAAAAAGATGTTTAGATTTAAACTGACAGAGTGTGTCTGCCTCCCGGACAGTGCTGGGAAGACTGTTCCAAAGTTTAGGCGCTAGATAGTCACCAATAACACAACGCATGGATGTGAATGTGTTTAGTAACCAGCGAAAATAATACTAATATTGTGACACTTAGAGGTTACATAACTAATAATAATTATGACGACCAGGCGTTGTACTTTCTGTAATAAATGCAATCACTAACTTACACTCAACTTGCCATGAGAATAGTGCCTAGCATGGTAACTATAGATACCAATAACTTGCATGAACTAAGGAAATAGCAACCTTTGACCATAAAACATTTACTGTGGTTTTGGTAGTCATCGTTACCAAGCATAACACTAAATTCATGACAAGGCACAATCATGCTATACGTTAGCTAGAGACTGGCAACATTACATTATCTCTCGTCTACCTTATGGTAATAAATTGTTGGCTAGCCATACCCAGGCTACAAGTAAAATATGTGCATATGCCAAAAAGCAGGTTTGTACCGACCCAAATACCAAACTTACAGGTTTGCTAACTGCTAAGGTAGCAGCTGCAGTAAGATGTGTCCGGTTAAGGGTTGTTCTACCGCTGAAATAATTTTAGAGACATTATTTTAAGGTCGAAAAATTACAATTAAGTGTTGCTTTAATTGTGTGAATCTTCCAATGAATGTTTTATTTTTTCAGCAATTTATTATTACACAGATAGACAAAAGGGTATCTGCTAAAACACTGACTCAAAGTATATGTGAAATTATTACGACTACAAAAAGGTTATACAAAGAACAAAGAGTTGGAATTAATATATAATGCTATCAAAATCCAAAACTATATTTCATCGTCACACATCACTACAACAGTTCTTGCCAATGTCATTGTCTGCAATTTAACTGAACATTTTTGGAAGGGACTGTGATTAATTGGTTTGATATTCTCCAAAGTATTAGAACATTGTGAACATGTTGAGGATTCATGCACAGGAAGGCAATAAAAGTCCTGTTCATTAATACTGTATGTGACGTCAACCTCTTCACTGGTCATGAATTGAAATGTGCATTAAGATAATGATAGAGACCAGAGTGGTGTCAAAAAGATTTGTAGAGTTGTAATAATATGCAATCTCTTATAGTGTATTGTATTCAGGAAGCTGACAAACTCATATCTGAAAGATGTTAGGTGTACTGGAATGAGTGGGGGAGTAAGGAGAGGTTGACCAACCTGGAAAGCTGGCAGTATAGTACATCAGACTTGTTTAACATTCAGCGCATGATGTCATGAGACAAGATAAATGGAGTAATATTATGATTTTCCACTGTGCACGAGTGCCAACCGACTACAGAATAACAGAGGAAGCTGTTTGCCACAGGAAAATGTCTCCTCTGTGGATTTATTCAAGTTCGCAAATCTTCGCACTTTCCGGTCTCAGTGGAGCTGTATCACCCACCTCACCAGGATTATGAACACATATTGAATCCTAGAACCTTGTAATGCAACAATATCTTTATGCAAATGTAAGGTCTAAAGAGGGCTATAATAGTCCTTAGTCAAGGTATATGCCATATTTATTTTTTGTTAATGAAAACAAGGTTGTGAGGTATCAATATAAATTCTGGTCAAAGGCACATCAAAACAATACATTTTTCTAGGAGGCTTGTTTTTTGGAAAGATTTTCATCTTTCATGTTGATTTGATTAAATGTGACCCTGGACCACAAAACCAGTCATAAGGGTCACTTTTATCAAATTGGGATTTATTCATCATTTGAAAGCTTATTAAATAAGTTTAAGATAAATAAATATCTTCATGGAACATTATCTTTGCTTAATATCCTAATGATTTTTGGCAAATGAAAAAATCTATCATTTTGACCCATGAAATGTATTGTTGGCTTTTGCTACAAATATACCTGTGCTGTGCTACCTATGACTGGTTTTGTGGTCCAAGGTCACACATACCTAACAGGAATCTCGATAACGGAACAGGCTGTCTATCCCTGTCGCAGACAGATTTCCAAGTCCTGCTACAAAACACTTGGATCGCGACCAAATCGGTGCTCGTTTCACAGGTCAGCAACGTGATCCGGACAGGTCTCGAGCTTTCCCAGACGATTTTATCAAACCTGCTTGATATTATCGCCAAGTGATCTTATGTGTGACACTGTGTAACTAATCCAGTCAATTACAGTGCAGAAGGTTTCTGTCAAATTATTGCGTGGAGGGATTAAAAACTGCTGGCAAATATGAATTAGAATGTACAAAACGTGTTAAATGGCTGGTATAACAGACATAAAGCAAGCCCATAGGCAGGGGGGGTTCGGGTGGTTCGAACGAACCCACCCTCACTGCCAAAGGTCCAGAATTTAAGTCGGTTATTTTCATGTGATTATTGTCATCATTGTTTTAATCAATGCTTGTGACAAACTTCTGGGTTGCTGTTTCAAATTAATATGATTATTGTTGCAGGACGCGTGTGTGTATGTGTGCGCGTGCGCAGACAGAGAGAGTTCTCGCAATACACTTTTCAAAGCAACGTGAAGAAGCATCGCCTCTGAATGATGCGGGGGGATGGGTTATATATATATATATATATATATGAATGTGGACCTGCAAAGACGCGATGACCTACTTGCGGCGCGATTCGCACGAGTTGAAAAATCTAAACTTTGGCGAAAGTTTACGCAGCGTTAACCAATCAGGAGCTTGCAATAGTAGGGCCGTGAGCGAGCGTCAGAATATTGGCTTTCAGACCCAAATTTCTCTAAGTTACTCACATAGCCTAATAATTTGTTAAATTCATAACGTACCATTGCGATAGAACTGACGCGCGAACCATCAGAAAATTTCAAAGAGACAACAAAATGGCCAAGCGGTTGGGAAAGAGAAAAATTAATTAATATGCATAAGAATTTTTTTTGAATTTGAGTAGCACTAAACTATTAACTATTAATAAACTATTCTACCATTAGGAGGCATCATAAATACATTTGAAATCATAATTAAAACTCCACAATAATTCAAGTAGTACCTCCGGCCCATGTAATTTTCTGTTACAAACCGACCCGGCCCCCCATTAAAGACAGGGAGAATTATGTGGCCCTCGCAGAAAAAAGTTTGGGGAACCCTGGTCTACAATATATTAGCCATATAAACTTAGCGTAATTATAATAATAAAACATAGCAAAGAGGCATTGACAGAGAGTCAAGAAATGATGATGAGAAGAATTATTATTAATATTTCAGTAAAGTTCATTAAATCTATTCTGTTGTTAGTGTGATCTTTAAACTTATAAACTGTGTATGGACTGACAAAGTGTTACATGAGGAAGCAATTTGACAACAATGCAAAAATATTTTAGGTGCATCAAAAAGCGTGCTGGTTAAGATACCAGCAGACAAGCTAATCCAGCACAAATAAGTGCATAAAAGGTCACCAAAATGAAGTATTTGAACCTCATAATCAGTGGCGGCGCCAGGGGGGGTCTTGGGGGATCTCTAGACCCTTCCAAAAAACGCCTTGACCCCCCACCCCTTCCTGATTAAAAAATATTTGATATATATTAAAATATATATATCCGGGATAAATATTAAAAAATCGTTCTCTTCAAACTACGCAAAACAATAATAATTAATAATTTAATCGACATACAAAAAAATATAAACATCAAAATCAATGCGACGCCCCATGAACGTTGCTGCCGCTGCGCCTTGCGTCATTTCGTTCAAGGCGCTGTCGCGAGACCGCAAGAGCGGCTACGCACTTTTCTTGAAGCTAATAATGGATCGTTTTGTCATATCTAGGGCGGAGGAGACAGGTGAGCAGATGGAAAGAAATGGCGCCTTATCGAGCGCTACAGCGGGCACGGATGTTGCGAATCCTGACGGCGGAGAGGATTTAACTGGGGATTTAATACATGGCCCAGCCGAGAAACCAAGACAGCCTCAACTAAAATCAACGAACAATCGCATTTCACCACCACCCGCCCATGTACGGTCCACGCGGCAGCGCCGGTTGATCGCGCGTGCACCTGACGCAGTTTGACAGACGGTAGCCTAGGCAACTTATTTGGAAATGGCCCCGAAAAGACATTAGGATCAGAGGAAAGAAAGAAGAATAAACTGCGAGATGATGCCCGTGCATCACATGCAGGTATGTCCATGTTTAATTAACTTAAACTCGGGAAATGTGGATGTGCTGCTACTAATTCTGTTTACTGAAGAAAAGTTTGCACTTTCAAATGTGTAGTGTGTGTTGGCTATTCAACATATGTTTACAAAGTTATATGTTTCCCTATTAAATGCCCTCATCACTATTGGCTTGTGCTCATTGTACCTGTGTCTTGGCTTGTGTGTGTAGTTCCCTTGTCCCTGTTACCGTGTTTGTATATTCAGAAATGTCTTTTTTGTGGTTCCTGTTTGTTTATTTATGCCCCCTCGTGGGAAGTCTTTATTTTCTGTACCTTGCCTTAGTTCAGTTTTCCCCCATCGTGGGTGTTTGTTTTGCTGTGTTTATATTATTATTTATTAAAGTTATTGTTTAACCCCTCCACTGCTGCCTGCAATTGGGTTCTTCCTCCACGATTGTGACAGAAAACCCTTTAATAACACTTTAAAGAAGTTGGTAACATGTGGGAAGTGTTTTCACTGTTGGTCGCATCTCTTCTCCTCGACCAAGGCCTTGATGTTAGTGCAAATTTGTCTGCGTCGTGTTGTGTAGTGTGCATGCTTCTACAACAAGCAGATGAAGGATGACATGAAACCTTAGTGTAGTGTAAGCGCCATAGCAATGCAAGTAATCTCAAGCTTTAGTGTAATAACTCCGCATCCCCATAGCTCACTGATTACCCCCCTTACCTTTACCACATCAATTACACCCGCAGCTCATCACCCAGAACTCTATTTCTGTATCTGAATTCGCTCACTTGTTCACTCATTCACTATTACCAATGTAGCAATGCTACATAGTCCACTATATGGGGACGAAGTGAATCAAAATTAGTGAATAATTTTGGACACTGAAATAATATCTTTCGTCTGACAGTACTGTCAGAGACATTCATCGTAACACTTATATTACACCTATGTGACTTTGTGGATTAAAATGGTGGTAAAAGATGGTGGTAAAAGAATCATTTACATGATTTGTCACATTTATTTAATTAGTTTTTAATAAAGAGAACAAAACAAATGTTTGCCACGTTTATTAACTATTACATTTACTATGTTTAATAAAATTACTTAATATATTTAATTAAACACTGCTATATATGACATTCATTTAATCTGTTTATTCTCAAAAAGTAGAAAATTACTGTCGACAAGAACAAAAACAAGTATATCAAGGTGATTCGTGGCATTAACGTTCACTCCCCTGATAGTACATCTACATTTTCATCTGCAAAATATCTGGCAGATGCTGCGCTACATCTTTGAGACGTCTGCTGTCAGATGTCATATTGACCCCTAAAAAATGTTTGTAAGATGTGTATGATTTAGAATGCAGATGTTGGCAGATGTTTTTACACAGCAGATGTTTTCCAGACATCTTACAGATGTACCTATCTGGGTCTCCTCCAGCTGATTCAAATCAGACCGTTTAATCGCATTATATCATGGGAAATATGAGTGAGCGAGAGTACGTCAGTGTAGTGAGCCGAGAGTCGGTCTCGTATCATGGGGGAGATCAGGAGCATAAGAGGCGACCAACCGGACCGTCAGTGAGAGAGGACCTGGCCAGGCTTTTAGTTATGGTTTATGTGTGTGTCTGGCTATTTACGTTTATATTTATTAATTAAAGATGTTTAAATGTTTGCTGGTTCCCGTCTCCTTCCTTCCTCTTATTAAATCGTGTTTCAGTCGGATATACATTCAAAATCAGAATGCATTGTGGGTAAAAAGTAGTCAACAAATCTAGGGAATGAGTTGTTTACTCAGAATTCTGACAACACCACAAAATGGCGGACATCCGATATAGTGCACTATATAGGAGATAGAGGGGCGGATTCAGACACAGCTTTTATATAATTGATTTTATTTGCATAGATATCAACTAGATGCTGCATTAGCATCTGTTTCTATGGGCCACTATATGTAGGTCATACGCCATATTGGAGAGTGCGAGCAAGTCTGCGGCCTTCCAGTGGAATCGGGTTACTTTTTAACTGTTGCTCCGGTTTGTTTTATCAACAGGTTAGGAGTAAACGATTTTTGTCTATTTCCTCCTAAACGTTTTCAGATTTATAAAACCATCCGTACGCCTGAACCTGCGCATAATTCCCTTTATAAATCCCAGTCAGGGGAAGACCTGTATCCCCACCTGATCTCCTTCCCAATATAACCACATATGGAGCTTACCATACCTACATTAACTATGCATAATGTCATTTGCATATCTTTTCCATATACATATCTCATACGTGACGGTATGAGTCATGCAAAAGATAAGATTCAATCGACTGCTCCACCACCGGATCAAGTGTCATGTCCACAATAACATCAAAGCATGCACCATTGAACATGGTTCTCGCTGGAAATGTTTTATATACATTCAATTGCAGAACTCGTATTCTAAAACATATTTAAGTTTTTGAGGAATTATAATGCACCTCACACTCCTCGCTGTCATTTAAACATTAAAACGTGCAACATGTTGCAGGAAAGGGTTTAAAAGCAGCGCATGCACTTGAAATATATCTATTCTTTTTGTTTAAATTTAAGATGCCACTTGAGTGCTTAACTCCATTAATAACAGTGAAATATTTTATCATGTGTTTATAAAAGAGAAAACGGAGTTTAAAATAATTCTGCCTTCATTATTATGAAGACGGCGCTGATTAAATATTTAGATTAAAATTTGATTTAAGATTTGAGTTCAATTTTACAAGAATGTTTTTTACTCAGAACAAGCGCAAATAACACTGGATTGAATCTTCCTGATAACATGGATCTAACATATGATACGGAGCGAAATTTAACATGTGTGAGGCATTAATAAGTGTAATTCAATTCTTCTCATATTAACTTTCTACAATCTGACGTGCCTACTCACTTTCCATCCAAAGTTTGTTATCTATTAAAAACAAACTTGACAGAAAAATGTGTGCACCTGTAATCAAACTCTCACCCATGCTTACACACACTCCGGAGACGTGGGGAATCGGCGACACCGAAGGCAAGTTGGTGAACTCAAGTTTATAAATGAGACCCCAGACTATTTTTGTATTCCGTGGATGTCAGCTGTTTTACTTACCTGTTAAATCTTACCCGTGTATGTTAGTTTTTAATACTCGGGGGGGGGGGGGGATTAGCTGTCCACTGCACACCACATGATCACTGGGGTCCCTCAGGGATCGGTGCTTGGACCGCTGCTTTTTTCCATCTACACGACATCCTTGGGACCCATCATACGGGCACACGGCTTCTCGTATCACTGTTATGGTGACAACACCCAGATCTACATCTCGTTTCACCCAGACGATACCACTGTAACAGCTTGCATAATTGTCACCTAGATGACATCTCAGCTTGCATGAAAGAGCATCACTTCCAGCTGAACCCGGCCAGGACAGAACTACTCGTGTTTCCGGCGCACTCCCAACACGATCTCACCATCCAACTTGGCAATTCCAAAATCACTCCCTCCGAATCAGCCAGGAACCTTGGAGTCATATTTGATGAACAGCTGTCCTTCAATGATCATATTGCAAAGACAACGCAATCCTGCCGATATGCCTTATTCAAAATTCAAAAGGTTAGACCCTATCTCACGGAGTGCGGCACATCTCCCCGGTAATCTCAAGGCTGGACTACTGCAATGCTCTCCTTGCTGGTCTTCATGACCACTCCTGCTGGTTCAAAACGCAGCATCACACCTCGTTTTCCATCAGCCCAAAAGGGCTCATGTGACACCCCTTTTCATCTCTCTCCAATGGCTACCGGTTTAAGCCCGTATCAGATTCAAGTCACTGATGCTTGCCTAGAGGACTATCACTGGATCTGCACCGGCATATTTTCACACCCTCTTACATTCCTACACCACATCAAGACCTAACTTGGTCCGGTAAACCACATCTCTCACAACCTTCCAAAAACTACTTAAAACCCATCACTTCTCTGAATACTTGACAGACAAATGAAGAAAAAAAATGTACACTAACCCTCTCTCTTTCTCTTAACAGCTAGTGGTCTCGATGTTGTGAAACTAGTAACAATTTCACCTATTGTACTATTGCTCTTGTGTGACATATCCCTTATTGCTCCCTGAATTCTTTGTAAGTCGCTTTGGATAAAAGCGTCTGTTAAATGACTAAATGTAAATGTGAATACTCACCTGTGGATGTTACCTGTTTTTTCTCACCTGTGTTCATTAAACCGTTAAACTGTGGATTGTTTTGGTGTGCATCGTGTTCTTCCCCAGTGATATTGTGACACTTAGTTACATAACTAAGCCAATCGTCTGAGCCGTAAATGCCATGTGACTAATTACTCTGGAGCTATGGGAACACAAGGTCCTGACATCCCGCAAAGCTGATGTCACCATTCACTAGTTACTGTTCTGAGCTGTGACATCCACCAGAGAGGGAAAATATGTCTATTTCACGCTGTTATAAAAAAATAGGCTACATGATAAGACACATACTACAATATAATGGAATCTCAAGATGTATTTGTTGCTTGCAAACGTTTATTTTTTTATATAACGTTATATAACTTACAGCTATATTGTACGAACGTGCTCATTAGTGGTTGAACAACCTTAGATTTTTTTAGGTCGACTGTTATGTGATAAAAGTTACATCGACGTTGACTAGTCGATGACGACTTGCTTTGCTTTATCATAGCACAGACTTACAAAGATAAGATTTTGTATTGCCAGGAGTGGGTGAGAATTACATCCGTCCCACGTGCAGGCCATTGGAACAGTCAGCCGTCTTCTTAAAGGTGTGGAAAAAACACAGGACCCGCGACTAGTCGATTTCCATTATACTCGCATTAGGAGCCATTTTGGAAAATGTCATATCCCTTCTATTTAAGGGAGGTACTGAAAAATCTTCGTCTCCATGGCCCTTCATATAACTCCTATACCTCCAATCAAAAGAGAATTGAGAAATCCCTACCCCTTCACATGAACACACTAAACAGAGGGGTAGGGGAAAGTGTAGGGGTAGAAATGGGATTGTGCCCTAAATCTAGTCAACTAGATGCATCCCCTAGTGCCATCAGTGACTAAAGATTTTAACAGCATGTCTCATATTAGGGGATAATTGGGCCCATGGCAACGAATTAAACCTTAACCCCCATTGGTTAAGGATGCATTTGTCCAACTGTAGCTCAATTGGTAGAGCATTGAATTGACAGTCCAAAGGTCATGAGTTAAATTTTCAGGGGACATGTACTGTTAAATGTGTACCTTGCATTCACTGTAAGTCATTTTGTAAAAATGTGTCTGCCAAATGCATAAATGTAATGTGATGGTCTTCCCAATCAATATCAGTAAATAGTTTGGGTAGTAGGCAAAACTATGTATTCTACATGCTAGTGTTCCACTTTTTTTTTTTGTGGTGCATCACATGTTAGGACTCTGTCCATCCTGTCTCGAGCTTTCTAGCTCCCTGGGCAGAGTCATGACATTGCCACGTCTTTCGGGTTTCTGTTGTGTTATGTGTGGGGACACGTGGCTTTATGTTGTTACTTGGCGCCACGTGTCTTCCTGTTATGTCTCTCAGCCCCACCCTCCTATCTCCTGTAATTTCATTATTTCATTCCCATCATCTGCTTTGTGTTTCACCTTCATTAGGGTTTTATTCCCATCACCTGGTCTGTTAATCACTCTCGTTATGGTTTCATTCCAATCACCTGTCACCACTCTCCCCATGTAATCACTCCTCGTTAGTGTATCCCTTCATATAGTCTTAGTTTCCCTCTGTTCAGTGTTGTCTAATTGTCTAATGTTTATATTAGTTGTATCACTAGATGTCTTGCGCTCACGTTATTGGATTACCTGTTGTCGCTGGTCTAGTTTGTAGACATATTTCATTTTTCTAAAGACTTTGTTTTGTCCCCCTCGTGGGAAATGTTTGTTTGCTAGTGTTGTTTTGTGCTTGTTTTCCTCATTAATAATGCACCGACACTGTGCTCTGCAGTTATGTGCCACTGTAAAAAAAAACGACTTGTAAGTCGTCTGCCAAATTAATAAATGTAAATATAAAGGGAGACACTAACGAGGAGTGATTAAATGGGGAGGGTGGTGATAGGTGATTGGAATGAAACCATAACGAGAGTTATGTACTATTTTTAAAAAGTTTGTGTCAAGAATATAAACAGAAAGTTGAGGCTCTGACACTCCCTGCCGCCTAGCTGTTGTGTGCTTCACTCATTGAATTGATTTGTCACACCTCTATGATTGCTGTTGAACAACACATCGGTTGTTGAACTTGACCAGGATCTGGTCAATTTGTAGACTCTATGGTTAGTGCCAACAGCAATATCGGTCATGGCCAATTTAATCTCACATTCTCTAGCAGTCACAATGCATTTTACACAAGATAATTGAATAAAGTCAATGCTTTGTTTGATCTTGATGTTCACCCTTCACCATAACATTGACAAGTGTCTCTGCAGTAGTAAAATTTTTTTTTTACAGTTTTCAATCTAATGACCAAATTCGATTCCCTTATTGATTCCTGAATGTTTAAGGCCCAAGGCATCAAATGAATACCAAGCCGTGAGAGCATCTGGTCTATAGAGTGCAATAACTGTTACCTGTTTCTGTTTCTCACAATCCCTTTTCCGAATATCTATCCAGTTACCGTCCATATCCCATGTGTATCAATCTATGAATACATCTTGTAGTTTTGTGAAGTAGCTGAGTGTTATTCACATACTGCCATGCAATCAAAGGCACGCCATATCTGCTGGGGAAAGACTGAGGAAAGCTTTGATAATAAAATCTATAGTTTTTTTCCCCCTCTGCCTTTTATTTTATTCCATTAAGGAACATAAAAGCCGATGGAGTGCAGTTGTAATTTTTGTGGCAGTAATTTGTTTTAGAATGCAGTGGAGTCACAGTCCCCCTTGGCAAATGACACATTACAGTGCGGTAACTGTGGAGGCCGGTGACATCGGGAGGTAATGACGCATAGGTACAACTCAATCACACGTCAGGGCATTTTCACACTCTTTTGCGCACACGTAGGAGCACATGCACAGGTTTGACCAGCACTAGGAAAGACTTAACAATATTTGTCATGATCTCAACAGGCAAAATCAAAAGCAAAGAATTGGGCAATTAAAGTAATTAATCAAAACAAAAATACTGACATCAATTATACACCCTCATGTTTTTACAAACAGTGACCAGAGGCTGTGAAACTCGAACAAGGACGAAATTACAATAAAAGCACAATTAAGGTAGTCTGTGTAACCTTTGTGCACTGTTTTACAAGTGTTCCGAAGCCATTGTCTAGATTTTGTGTGAAAGAAGTTTAGGGGCATTAGTAACTTTTATTATTGTCACCTTTACTATTTTGGGTGTGTTATGCCAAAAAGCAAACATTTCAATCACACTAATTAATTCCATGGGAAAAAGTGTTACAAGCCTGGTCTCATGGAAAACTAAAATATTTTAGGTGGCGATTTGTATACAATGCAAATCCCACAAAAAAGTATGATTATTAAAAAGGCAAGAATGGAACGCCCTCATAAATCTATGTAGAGATTGCCCAAATTCATACAAATAAGCTAACTTTGCCGTGAGACTTCCAGTAAAAATGTGGTTACCTGGAGGAAATATGCTTGCATGTGTCTAAAGTCACATGCAACACTGAGGCAGCCTTAAAACATTTTCAATCATTATGAAATGAGGATATTTGTGATCCTGACTGGGAAAACTCAGCTCAAGTCATTGTTTTGTGATTTACGATTAATGCACACGTAAGCTCACGTCAAAAATGTTAATCGTAATGATATTTATGGTTGAAACTGGTTTTCACAGACTAGATCACATTTTACCAACTACTAACAAAGTCCACAGTTCCCCCTGCTCCATTTCTCATTTTTTGTTTGCGGCATTAATAACATGCACCAGATTTAGATGGGCAATTTTTTTTAATGAATTCCCCACTGATGAAGAACAGCATACTGTAGCTGGTCATCTGCATATGTTGTCATCCAGCTTCACTAAAAATGCTATGCTAATCCACACCTAGCCCCCTGTACTAAAGTGTTACCGGTTTTTTTTTTCGGTTTTCGTCAAGGACATTGAACTTGTATTTTACTAGGACTGAATATAGGATGTTTCTGTAAAACAATATTTTTAATGTTAACTTAATCTGAATTCAACTAAATTTGTTCCTTTGGCTTAGCATTTTCTTGCAATGCTTGGTTTAAGGGGGGAAGAGAGATTTCTTTGAAGAAAATGACCCCCCACTCCCCACGGAACATAACCCTCCAAAATAGAATTGTTTTATAAATTCTAATATATAACTAATATAAGTATTATATTATATCTTATAAATGATTTGAAGATGAACTTTTGAGTTAAGATTGTCCGAAGGTGTGGGGTATGGGGGTTGGGGTGTTGCTGGTGTGGTCAGATGCGGCAGGTTTTTTGGGATGTTTTGTTGAAAAACTAAAAAACTTCTATTGGAAGTGTATTGTGATTGTCAAAACATGAAATAGCAGATTTTTTTTACTTTTAACTCTAGGTGAACTGTACCATTAAGTTTTGAGCTGCTCAGACATGGAACTTACTGTATCTTATAAAGGTTGTAGACAGTTGGGAAATCTTGTCAAGAAGAGGAAATTACAGGAATAAAGAAAACAACAAAGAAAAAGTATTTGAGTATTACAATGTATTGTTTAATAAAGTGTTTATTACTATATGAATAAGTGTTCATATAGGCTTATAGTACCAAAACCTATAAACCAACTTTACTTTATAAATAGGCTACAGCTGCAATCCAACTTCTTTGGGTAAAATAAACCAAAATTTACTAATTGGGCAAGAACATAAAAATCAGTGTTGAAAACTGTCGGCCTGCCTTTCCGTGACTAAAAACGGTAAGCTTATAATAGTGATTGATAATTTGGGCTGTATGATTTTGTTGGAAATTTGGTTGACTTCAACCCATATGATGAAAAATACATAATATTCGGCATTCATTTCATACATTTATTACACTCCTTTAAAAACAATGGCGGGAGAAAATGGGTGTGTGGTGTCAATTGCTCGAGTCTCACAGCGAATGCGTGAGTTGGTAAACCTGCCTACTCCATATTTAACTTTATTCCATAAATCATTTATAGTAGTCACCCTTTACGTCTCTATGTGGGTTTCGCAAATGTTTAACCAATGAAAGTAATTAAAAGAGCTTGTGAATAAACCTTGTAACTCCATTGGACCCACAAACTCGAATTCTGACCCTCCCAGCCTCAGTTGTAAATAAGTAATGTTACCGTGCACAGTTTGGAGCATGTCTCTGTCGTGAATGGGATTTCTGTGTGCATGTCATGAAAGGGTAAATAAAGAAAATGAAAATGTACAGCATTTTCTTTACTGGACAAACACTGTATGTTTAAAAACCCAATTTGAGTTTATGTGAAACAGCAAGAAACTATTCCACAAAAGAAACATACAGGTATCATGCTGGCAAGCTTTAAACTTAATTCCATTCCATGTCCACTTCGACGAGTCTGTGTCTGTCTGTTTACACGAATGACAGCGCTGTGAGCTCTGCTGTTAAAATGCATTATTGAAGGGACTCTGCTGGGGCCATCTCCCCTCTGCTAAGAGCTTCGAGTGGGGCTTTGATGTGCAGGGTCGGGGTGCCAGATTGTGGATCTTGGCCATTGCTGGACATATGGGAATGGAGCCAGCCAAAGGGGACAGATGGAGGCAGAGTGGAATGAGAAGATGATGTGGGGTGAGAGAGGAAAGGTGGGATCCACGGTTGGAAAAGGAAGGCCGGGGGTATATGTACTGTAAATGGATTTATTACAATGGAAAAGGTCCACAACAATGACACATGAAATGTAAACCTATGAGAAAATAATATTTTCAGTCGCACACAGGCGCACTGTTTAACCTGATCTTTTGTAGTTCAGTGCAGATTCAGTGAAATTACATTGCATTATTTGAAAAGTACTGAAAATGTTGTTGTCACTATAATATATATCTTCATTATACAGTGTCTAGTGAACTTCTTCAGCACCTACATAACTACATAATTGTTACATAATTATTAGTAAATGAGATCCCATGATGCTCCTTTTTTAAAACAAAGTATGTTGTGGGGTTGGCGTAACATATGTCTTGTGTAATAATTTGCCGCGTTTACGTTCACTTTCAAATTATTGTGTGTGCATTAATGAAAGACATGTAGCCTTTATTTTTTTATATCAACAATTAACTTGTTATCAAGAATTCAGTTTTCACTGTAGTTGAAATGCTCATTCTTGATATAAATCAAGATAAATCTGAGAGTAATTGTAGATATCTAAAATGGCTTTCTTACTAGTAACAATCACATTATTGATATCAAGGATTAACATTGTGACTAGTGAAAATGTAATTATTGATATCAGAAATTGGCATTTTTACGTGTAGTAATTCAATTCTTGTTATCAAGAATAGACATTATCACTAGTGACCACACCCTTATTGATATAAAAAAAATGTTTCTAGAGTAAGACTTTTAACATGAAATAAATTATTTTTTGATATCTGAAATTGAATTTGAATAGCAGTCTACTGTGATATTTAAATAGTAAAAATGCAATTACAGATATCAAGTATTACGTTATTTACTATTTGAAATAAAAAAAATATATCAAGAATACACATTACGACAAGTGAGGACGTCATTGTTGATATCAAGAATTCACATTTTCACTAGTAAAAATGAATTGTTGATATCTAAAATTAATTTCCTGAGAATGATTAAAAGCTAATTCGGCTTGCCATAAATACCGGGCCTTTATACACCTGGTCACTTAATACGTTCTCTGATCGGATAGCTTTACGTCTTTTTAAAACTGTTCAATTTACACTTAGCCTCATAAGCTAAAAGTATCAAATATTTACATGTCACACTTAACACTTGGTTCACACCAAATACGAATTAAGCGAGTAAATGACATACAAAGTCAATGCAAAAACGCGTATATGGACGCAAACTTGCAGCAGGCGATGCGAATATTCAAAATATATTTATGAGGGAACTGAATGCCATATAAACAGCCAAATCAAGCTGTTAATTCTGCGTTACATTTCTGGCTGTAATCTAAAGCGTTACCAATTTTTTTTCATGCCTGAAACCCTCATCACACTGTTTACTGGACTGATGACCACTCGTCAAAAAGAAGGTTACTAAGATGACTAACAGCCAAACATCAATCACAACTATTTTCTATTTTTAGATACTTTACAATAAATACATTTTCCCTCATCATGTCATAGTTGCCTTGTTTCCCTGCCTTCGGCCGAGAGGGATGGATATTATTTTTACTGAGTACGATTCGAGTGGGAAATTAGCCCTCTAATTTCATCCATTGCAGTTAACCTTCACACATCATCTGCTTTTGTTACTTTGAGGAACATGCGAGTGTTCACCTATGCGCCCTCATTTTCAAACAGACCTTAACGCTCTGTCTCTTTCATTTCCTGTTCTCCATCTGAAGATGTTAGTCTGGTCCACCTATTTGACTTTATCCTTGGAAGCAGACACATGGAGATAAAGCGAAAGAGAAAAGGGTCCTGACATTCCTCCAGGATGATGCCTGCCTCAAAATTTTCATTTACCCTCGGGTCTGTTTGATAAAAGTGGGAAAGCCTTTCCCCCTAGGGTTGAAATAAAGAATCAATGTATACATTATGTAACAGTCTTACAAAGCTAATAAAGAACATTTAAAGAATAATTTTTAGTCGTTGACCATGAAAGTGGAAGGTGGAATCAAAATGCTGCATATGTAGCATTGAGATGTCAAATTTCCCTTGATCTTTTGAGGTATATATAAGAGGTCATTATACTGTAAAATCATCGTGTATGTTTCAAAGCTTTCTCCTCAGTCCTAAAAAGTTTTTAATGACACCAAACTAGCTAAACAACTCGTTTTCTATTTTTTTCTTGTATTGATCCACCTGCTTTTGTGAAATATGTGGCTTTGGGGCTACTGGAGTCGAGTTAAGATTGATTCACTGTTGTCAGCTTTCAATGAATAACACAACACAGTCACACTGTTGCACTCAGAATTATTTAGCATAATAATAATTATTGTCTAATAATGGGAGCATTCAAATGGGTTCTGGCATTGCAGTGTTGTATCACTGATATTTTAGTAATCCAGTTGTTGGAGTCATAAACAGGCGGATGAGTTGTGTGTGATTCCTGTGCTGCTTCAGAATCAGTCCATTGTCATAAAGGTGTCATATGTCATTGGTTATAAGTAACACATGCATGTATTAGACACATAAAATTGCAAACATTTAAGTGTCGGAACAAAAGATGCATTGTATCTAAAGCGAGTGCTCGCCAAGACCTGCCTGTAACGCCTCGTGTCAGTTGATGGTATGATTTAAATAAGACCACCCAAATGTATACGCAAGTAAGGTGGGCGTACCTGTCAGTACAATTGCTTTGGAACCTGATGTTCCAAATATGATAAGAGGCGTTACATTTCCGTCACACGCTTGCAGTACTCAACCAATCACTATGATAGCTTTTCAGCACGATGAGCTTTGTAAAATATCTGTGCGTTTCAGAGACGCAGGGCAAAGAGGAGATACAAACATGCACTGTTTTGAATTAAACAGCATTTGTCAACCTTAAATCGTGTGTACACATTGCATTACATCTGAAACGAATGATTATATTCATTTTAGCCGTGTCATGTGACCCCTTTAAACTTGTATTCTAGTTTCCAGAAAGTTCTGGTCATTAATGTTTGTTTCTTATGCAAAGGTGCTTTCCAAACAATAAAGAACAACGCTTTACTTAAATAAAAATAAAACATTTTCAAGGGACAAGAGAAAAACTGAATGTCTGATTAGATGCCGGTCATCTCAATTAAAGTTCAGCAGCTGTAGCTGTTTATAGTTGTGTGTTGATTTCTTAATCCCTTGGGATAATTCTTATATTGAGGAAACACATACCCAAGCGTGCCACGCATACACAAACATAATTAGGGGCTTTGTAATGACTCAAAAGTGAATTAACTGAACACAAAACAAGAGCAATCTTCATACTGATTTATGCACTTTTAAACTTCTCTTCAAAAAACTGTTTCAGAATGAGTGAACACATTTACCTGGGATAAGGCTTTCAGGAAGAATTCAGTATGCAGAAAACCATCAACCTTTAAATTACATATTGCTTTTCCCATTGTCATGTAAGCATCTGACATGAGATAATTAGAGGTAGAAAAATTGTTCAGTTCTGGATGTGATTTAAGACTACGTGACATTGCCAGTAGATATTTTTAACATGACTGGTTCCAGAATATAAGGGAAATATAATGCTCTCACTTTGTCTGTCTAAAAACGTGATGCCACAGGAAACAACAAATTATGAAAAATGAACGGCATATATTCAATAAATATATACATATGAATATATTTGATATATTATATAGTTTATAAATACAGTTATGGCCCTGAAACTTAAAGCCGATTTTTGGGGAATTTTTTCAAAATGTCTTGTAGATTTCCGCATAGATCCTTTCAAATTAACCATGGTTGTATAATAGTAAAAGTGTAATACTATGTTTTTATTATTACAAAATTGATAATCAATGTTTTGGTTAATATGATTATAATATGACCATTTACTTTTACTGATGTTTTAACTACAAAAATGCTTTCCATACCTAGTTTCTACGGAAGCCGTAAAGTGCCAAACAAAACATAAAATCGCAAAACAAACAACCAATCTAAAAGCCAATAAACGAATCCTGAATCACAATAACAAATCTGAAAACACATGAACAAACCATAAAGCACAACAACAATTTCGGAAACAAAATAACAAGTCAGAAAACACAACGACAAATCGGTCAAACCGGAAAAGGTAGGTCTTTTGTGTGACCGGGGTAGTTACTGCTGATTGGACGGAACCCCGTCAATCAAGATAAACAGTCAAGTGTATGTTTTCATAGAAAGAAATGGAGTTTGTTCAGCACTACTTTCAAGAAGGACATTCATATGGTGTGATTCTAGATATGCTTCTAACATATCATGATGTTAAGATCAGCTTGCGCTTTCTTCAAAGACACCTGAAGATGCAGGTTTATTCAGACGAAAAAACGATTCCCTATTAAGAGATGTCAGGAATGCTTTCAGAGCAGACGCAAAACATAAAATTTGAACCCACAATAAAGCCAGTATATTCTTTATTTGTGTACAATGCCACCAGCTACTTATTATTCTGTACCGCTAGCTACAGAACTGTACTTCCTGTTTATCTTGATTGACAGGGGTTCCGTCCAATCAGCCGTAACTACTCCGGTCACACAAAAGACCTACCTTTTCCAGTTTGTCGTTGTGTTTTCTGATTTGTTATTTTGTTTCCAGAATTGTAATTGTGCTTTATGGTTTGTTTATAGTGTTTTTTCTGATTTGGTGTTGCGTTTTCCGATTTGTAATTGTGATTCAGGATAAGGTTTTTGGCTTTTAGATTTGTTATTTGTTTTGGGATTTGTTGTTTTGTTTGGCACTTTACGGCTTACGTAAGTTTTACATACATATACACATTATATTACATAACGTGTTTACCATACTATTGTATACTAGTAATATGTATACTATGTAGGCTACATATTTGTTTAACATGCACAATCAGCGGTTTATTATAACAGGGGCAAATTATATCAAGTGAAGCAAGTATTGCTCTTTGCCTGAATGTATTTTTGTATTCTTAATATTTGCACGTGATTATTTACTGAGAAACATAGCAACTGGTTGTTCAGGTCTACATCACTCTGTAATGTGTAGATGACTAATCCTAGCTTTAGGATCGAAGCCTGAGCTGAAGGAAAATGTTGATTATCTGCTTCATTGTAGCTAAAAGCCAAATTGCTTTGGTTTGTGGTAGAATTATTCGATTATAGTTGTATAGTTTGCTCTTACATTGTATGGATTCTTTTGTTTTAGCTTTACCTACAGTGTTTTACAACCACGAGGATCCCTATAGTGCGTTCACACAAAGTTAATTGGTTCGGGGAGTCCATCACAGGAAAGGAAACACTTAGCAAAATTTTGCCTTTTGTCACTATACAGTATTTGCTGATAATATTATATAACTTAAATTATATTTTATATTATATCAACAATACCGTTCTGGTTTCCCTCCCCACTACCCCCACTATGCTCTACTCTATTATAATAACTTTTCAAAGCCAATACAAGTCCTTGTCATTTCAAGGTTACGCTGAACTTATGAGACAGAGCTGTCATTGGTCACATAATGCTGTTCTGTAATGTCACATTTCAAATGACTTTTCCTCACTTACTTTGAGAGACATTACAAAATTTGCATTTTCATCATAATGGGGCATGTAGAAGGTTTCTGGCACCACTCAGGTGCTTTTACCTGCTGCTGAAAGTCATATTTGTATGTTGTTCAGGTGAATGTTGTCAAACACCTTTTCTGCAGTTTTGTGCTAGTGTCACTAAACAGGACTGCAAAATGAAATTGAAAATGAAGTCCTCTTACCTATTTAAAAAAGAATTACATAGAAATATCATGAATACACTTAGTACAACATGCATGGCAAAAAATTGAACATTAAAATGTTATGGGCAATGTTGGAGTACCAGAATATTAAAAGGAATATAAAACACAATGCAAGCAAAATCTGTGTTATACTTCTTTTGAATATTTTTTTTATTCATAATATACTTAATAGGTTTGAATTATAGCTGACTGTCTTTAAAGTTTGTAAATGAAATGAATGGAAACATTCGTCATGCCAATGATCCAGTTTTTTTTTTCTGAAAATGGTAGATATTTTAACTCTTTTTAAGTAACTTTCCCAACAAGCAAGACTATAGCAGCATCAGTTAATAGTAAGATATAATGACATGTAACTTGTATTTCTGTAATTCTGTAATTAAACCTACAATGCATTGTTCCCTTTTCCTACTATGATCCAGCCTAATTCATTACAAGCAATTAGTGCCACATTAAATGCTTTTATATTAATTAAATTCTTAGGATGACAGCGAGCAGCCAGCTTTATGGTCAACCGAGCTAAAGCGAAATAAATTTGCATGAAAAAAGAAAATAGGCACCAGTGTGGAAATTGGATTGATTTGTTCACAATGCATAGCACATTACACACTAGCCAATGTCTCAAAACAACTGCCGTTTCCTATGCATGCCAGGTTCTCCATAATATGTCCCAGTGCAGCTAGCTGCTCTTTGTAGCTAATACAATGCTGTAAGTGCAAGCTTGGCACAACGACAAACAGGTTGTTAAGGACCAGAGCGATCTGAAAGAATGTAATATACACCATTATGTGAGTAAAGCATTGATTGTTGTAAATGTAACATTAGCCCACAAGTTAAATCAGCTCAGAGGGCTGCACCCTGCCTGTCTAAACAAGTAAATGGTGTTTGTCTACAAAGCTGTGAAATGGAGCATTGATGCATCTGAGTAAAGTTTACACTGTGTATTTCACGCTCTGTTTAAAACAGACAGAAGATATATGTTTTGTTTGGATGTTAGAACAGGTCTTGCTGAAGTGTAGTGGCTGTGAATGTGATGAAATATTTAAGGTTCATCTTCAAGTATTTCGGGCCAGATTCACTAAACAGGGCAAAACAGTGCGAGAGCGCGATTTAAAAAACTGCAGATGGGAGCGGAAATGTCTGCCGGTTATTTACTGTACTAACAAGGCGCACATTAAACAGAAAGGCGCAATATCTCATTCCCCTAATGACCGATGCAATGCAATATACCAAGAGCAGCGCAAATTAGTTGGGTTTAAGAGGCTGTTTACATTTAGCTTCTAAAACCGCAGGAAAAACGCTAACCGCATTGCTTTCTCCTGTTTTCCAAAGCATCTGGGAGTTCAAACCTATCTGGCATCTGCCGTTGCTAAGCAACCATAGGCCAGGCTTGCGGTTAAGTTGAAGGGGAATTAACAAAGTATATACGGATTATATGAACTGAAAATACCTTGCAAAAACCTCTGCTACTGGATTTATAAATGCTTTGATCATCTGTGTCTCCATCTTCACTGAGCTTGTCTATATTGGTCCACAGAAGGTGAAGCTGATTGGTTGGCGTGCGCATGCAGCATTCTGAAGGAAAGTTGAAATATTTTCATCTCGACGTGGGGGCGCTTCATGGCCGCATCGCTCCCAATTTGAGCGTGGTTGCCGCGTGTCTACATGTAAAATAATGACTTTGCACGTGCAATAGACGCAATGTGAAAGGACCTTTTTTCGGACATTAAATAAAGCCGCAAATGCCAGTACAATGATGAGTCCAAACCTTAGTAAATCGCATTGCGTGATTCATTTAAATACCCTCCTCCCATAAAGATTACGTCTGAAAAGTAAGCTCCTACAAATGCATTTAAAATAAGGTTGCAAAAACAGCTGTGTCGACCCCTTTTCAGCGCAAATTGTCAGTGCTTGTCATCAGTTAATACAGACAGTAGTTTTTTAAGCATGCCTCGAATGGTTAGTTTTTTGGGTAATCAATGAAAACATTCACAAGTTCACATCGCAGATAATAACGTGGGCCATATAGTATGCGTAATTGGCATGCTGTGCCGATTCCTCTCGAACTCGGAGCACCCGCCCCTTCTCCGGGGAGACAACCCCGGGCCCAGCATGTGCCCTGACTCAGGTCGTTATGCGAAAATGTAGAGAGAACGCAGGTAAGGGGCCCGTCTTGTCTATTTGTGAGGATTTCATTAGTCATAGCACGTGCTCCTCAAGAAATTTGTCAACAAAACATAATTTAAATGAATTAAAAACCTAAAAAGGCAACATGAAGTTATAGTAGTTGAAAGTTAAAATTGAAAAGTAGCTGTAAATAATGCTTTGCTAATGATATTACATGATGACTGGAAATGACTGGTGTTCTAATCTACAAGACATCACAAAAGATTAACACAATCACGATTTTGCAGTTGCAATTGGTCCTTAATTTAAAGCCTTTTACAGCTACAACAAGTACACAAGGGCAAGTACACAAGGGCAAGTACACAGGGGCAAGTACACAGGGGCAAGTACACAGGGGCAAGTACACAGGGGCAAGTACACAGGGGCAAGTACACAACGGCAAGTACACAACGGCAAGTACACAACGGCAAGTACAAGACAAAGGCAAGCACAAAGCAGAACAAACAACAACGATTCACACATCAGACAACGGAACACAAGGGCTATATATATACAGGCACAAATACACAGATGAAGGGACAAACAGGTAATAATGAGACACAGGTGAAACCAATACACGATAACGAGACAAAGCATGATGGGAGCTGGAGACAGAAAATAGAGTAGCATGGCGCCCTCAGGTGGTCGGCTGAGGCGCCAGCAAAAGGGCGTCACACAGGGCGTGATACTAACTATCTACTTCAACTCTAGATGAAGAAAGTGCCGCGGTAGATGACGGTAATGCTCTGTTAAAGATGGCGGTCCGCTGAAGAAAAAAAACAAGAAGAAGAAGAAATAAAACCTTGCAATAAAATAGTCTCTCTCATAACAGTTTTTGAATATCTAGCCACAAGTCTTGTGTGTAAAGCCGCAGATTTTAATGTATGAGATTTAAAGACTATTGTGTTGCATAGATGAAATGAAATACTGCATGAATTGTTATTCCTTTTGTGATGTATTTTTTCAGTCTATTGGAGCATGAACACTTTGCACTCTATGCTATGAAACTACTAGATGATAACAGAATTTTCATTTCAGGTGTTTTCATTATTCAGACGTTTGTCTACATATCTTAAGCTTATTGTTGCTGCTGACGTGCCGCGGAGAACATTCCAAACAAGTCATAAGAAAATAGTCTAGTTTGTCTGCCCTTTCTTATCAATGCTGTGTATAATGTTAAGGCTGTCTAACCATTGTTGATGTTTGATCTCTTTATCATGGCATTTTAGAATCAGGGTCCGACTTTAAACGGGTGCTGTGGACTTTTTTTGTATTGAAGCAACAGTAAAGATTCACGAAGCAACAGCATGAGTCTGTGACAATACTTGTCTGGGCTGGATAACACCAGTCTAAAAAGGAAAGACCCCCCCACCAAAAAAAGGTTTGATGTCAAGTGGCAAGCAGATATATATTAAATTATCTGTTCCGGATGCCTACTGGACGCCTTCCCCGGAAGGTGTTCCGGGCCCGTCCGACCGGGAGGAGACCCCGGGGAAGACCTAGGACACGCTGGTGGGACTATCTCTCCCGGCTTGCCTGGAAACGCCTCGGTGTCCCCCCGGAAGAGCTAGAGGAAGTGTCCAGGGTGAGGGATTTCTGGGCATCTCTGCTTAGACTGCTGCCCCCGCGACCCGTCCCCGGATAAGCGGAAGAAGATGGATGGATGGATGGATTGATAGATGGATATATACTGTATATAACGTGACTTTGTTAGTCCATTTTTTCCAAGATCCTTCAAACCAACAAAAAAATAAGACACTCAAAGATTGGTTGAAAATTGTTGGTAATCAATAAAACATATAAATGTTTTATATGTTCATATTGGTTAAACAACACAACTTATGAGACTGGGTTCTGTTTCTTTATTTTGTGAGAACAATTCAGTTTCCTGTGGCCTTTTTCTGACATCTAATTGCGGTTGGCAAATCAGCTTTCTGTGCATCCACATGTTTTCCTTTCTTTTCCTTAATTCCTGTGTTGATTGCACACATGTGCTTCTGGTTTGTTAATTACTCTGTGTGTGTATATGTAGAACCCTTTCAGTTGCCTTTGTTAGATCTTCTTTCTTGTGTGTTGTAATGCTGAATTCTTGTTGTTTTGTTTTTGAATTCTTTGAGTTTTGTTTAGATGAAGTGCATTTTGATCTCACAGCTTTTTGTTCTCGGATGCTATTGTTATAAAAGCATGGGGTGACCAAACCTTTAATAGAAATAGTTTATGCTGTTATTGATGATTTTGATCAGTACGTTGAGTTTGAGAATGCCAAAAACATCCCGCGTGAGCTTTATGTATTGCTGGCTCCCATCGGAACGTGTATAACTTTGAGAGCGGAGAAATTACTTTGAAGATTTAAATAGAAATGTGATTTCTAAACTACATTCTCGGTCTAAAGAACCTCTTTGAATTGGAGTCTGATGAAGAAAATTAAAAAAATATCGGCACTACGTTTAACAACTTAGAACTACATTTCACAATTAAATCGAGATGAAGTGCAGAATAAACGTTGCCTGCAATGCTTTTTGTTATTGGGTTCCTAAAAGTGAAAGTTTAAAGGTTATTTGGTTGTGGAAGAAGATGCACGATGCAGGTGCTATCAATTATTTAGCAAACAGGGAGGTTTGTAAGATTGACAATGTAAGCTAAACGCTTGAATTATCAGAAAATGAGAAAAATCCACCTTAAGCATGGAGCGTACATGTCAACCTCAGCTAAGAGATCTTATCAAATGCCAACACTGACGCTGCTGCTATTTTCCATCAGAATTTGAAAATGTTATTTATTCCCATATATGTATCACATCAGCCTAAATCTAATAAAAGCATGTAAAATATTAAAATGTACTTTCTTGCCATATACAATAGATAAGCCCAAACTTAAAAATAAAACCACGTTTACCATGTCATTACACATTTAGTGGTATGTCATGTCAAATCAAGATTAATTATTTTAAAGAAATATAACATTAATCCTAAAGAAGCCATTTTACTAAATGGAAGTTTGTGCTCAATGCTTATGGAAAAGTATTTGTACGCTTTCTGAAAGTCCGAGTTGGGGGAACATGTTCACAGTTCATTTCAACTCAGATTTGTATTTATATTGCACTTTTTACAATGCAGAAAACATCATATTTACGGGCAATTGTAAATTTTGATAAAACGTGAAGGCATTCTGAGAATGGGGAGAGAGTACGTTATGTACAATGGTTATTAATTCTCAAATTATTTTTGTGTTAAATGAATAATGTACAGTATATGGTGACATGCAACCTATTTTAGCTTTGCTTAGCCTGGTAAAGCCTTGAAACCCCTGTGAATGTTAAACCATATTGAGGATAAATCCCTATAGACACTATAGAAGCATCAGACAGTGATGCACCAATTCAGCAGAGGAATGTGAAGGGAGAACTCAAAGAGACCTCACGGCTGTGTGACTTATGAATGGTGAATACAATTTCTGAAAGGTCACTTTATTGTTAGATTTAAAATACAGCCCGGACTTTACTGTAAGTAATCACATTTGCGTACCTATGGAAGAATAAACAATCTTGATGCAGGATGGTTGAAACAAACAAAACCAACAAAAATAAAAATACTATAATGATAATAATGAATATTATTCAGAAATAAGCATTCACTGTAATTCTGATACCATATGCTTTAAATACAACACTTCCTGCTTTTTATAAAAAAGGTTTTTATTGTCTTAAACCAAACAACAATCTTCGTATTGAAGAATGCACGTAAACATTGACATGTTTGGTCAAATATTTAGATCTAGTTTTTCAGTGGAGAAAACATCACCATATTTTGAAGAAAAAGCATGACAGTTGAATGCAGGGAGCCATTGTGTTTATTGTGCGCTATTAGATACATAGGTATTTGTATGTACAGTGTTGACAAATCATGGTTTTGAAATTAGGAAAATATGATTTGTTTAGAAATATCTGAAAGTGTTGACAAAATTAAGTAAAACGTTATTGTTACAAAGTTCGATTAAAGGAAGGGAGGCGTGAACCAGCGAACATAAAACAGACTCTAATAAAACGAACACAACAACACAAAATTAAAATATAAACACACCATAAAATCCAGGCCTGGTCCTCTCTTGTCGTACCCTTGTCGCTCATCCTTTTATGCTCCCGGAGGTCCTCCGTGAGAGATGCGAGACCATTGCGCAGCTGACACTCATTATCAATGCCTCGGCCGTTCCCTCACTGCTCTAGTCCCACTTTGCTCGTTAAAGTTATTTGTTTGTTGAACAATTACCAACCAGTTACTTTTCTGTCAAGAAAAAAAGCTATAAATGCTTACATTTTTGTTGAAGTTTTTAATTCTATATGATATATTGATTTGTGTTCTAATGGGTAATTGAGTATTTTAATGGGTAATCAAATAGAACTGTTAATATGTTCCAATTTACAGCTGGTACGTTAATGTTTTGTCCCATATGTCGAGAATCAGCTTAGCAATGAAAACCTCAGATGAAATCATGGATTTTTAGCACATTGTGGAATGTCACTGTGTGCGATATTGACTTCAGTCTGACCTTTTGTGTGACCCATGCTGTCTTTAAAGGATTCCCACGGGGCTGCCGAGAGGACAGTGTCATCGTCAGCGATAGCGGGTTATTCCTCACTTAATGATTCTCTGTTCACTGGCTCATTACAGATTGCCTTGCAGATGGGGCCATGAGCTCAGTCCTCATGTGTCTAAATGTTAGCACCATGGCAACCAAAAATGGAAAGATTGAGAAATTGCTTTGGAATCACAAAGCTTAAATTTAGACCTCGGTTTGACTGTGACGTTTGTGCAACAATCTGATACAAAATTCAAGGCCATCGGAGTGAATAAAGGTAATGCAGATCATGATGTCCTAATGGTTGACATTTTGTTAAAGGTGTATTTGAAGGTGACAAGGAACAGAGCGTTACTGATCACTGGCCTACAGTGATCTAACGGGATTGTGTCTTTGATCAAGGCACTTAGGCTCAGTTCAGCCCTGGGGAATGGATGAAAAAACATCTAACACAGTTATTTACCTATTCTTGAGCCCCTTAAGTGTTGGAGAAGTCTGACTGGATGGGTGAATTCACACCCTGAACATTTATAAAAGTGGGCGTACCAATCAGGCTAGTTCACTGACTATAACAGGCTTTTTCAAAAAGTGCTCAGAGACCGCCAGGGGGCCACTAGAAGGATGTTATAAAATCTTAGTGAACAAATTAGTAAATCTACTGCAAGTTATTATTGTATCATTTATTAGTGTTTGTTTTTATATTATCATGTTTAGTATTTATCTAACAGAGTTTAAATGTCTCTTTATAAACATTGGAAGTTCATTTGTAAAAACAAAGTAATTTTTTAAAATTATGTTTTTATTGTGCATTCCAAGTTATATTGAACTGCAGTTGGGTTGTTTTGATTAAGTAATAAATAATTAACACAATAAAATGCAACAATATGACAAAATATAAAAAAACATGATTTGTCTTTTTGCAAATTACTTCATTTATAGAGCGATATATAGTTTGGGAAGGGGTTCCCTCGCAAAAGGTTCATCATTTTTTTACATTATCAAAACACTTCCACTTGCAAGAATTCTGTATTTAGGCAATTTTTCTCGGTTCATGTTAAGTTTTTAAAGATACATCTTTAAATGCAAAAGTTGAGACTGTTAAAATCATTTAATGCAGAATGATCTAACATGAACAATTGTACATATTAGCCAACGCATTTACCAATGTTAACAAATACAAAAACAACTTCAAAAACATAAATAGAATTTGGGTGGCAGGTTTATCCTCCAAAAAGCATAGAATTCAGAAGAATTATGTTAAAGTATCCTTACACATTTAATGCAGATACACTACTGTGGTGTCCACGCTGTACATCATAATGATGTCTGTCCTTCCTCTGTCATGCAAAATCTCTAGTGAGAGAGACACAACATATAAGACTGAAGTGAAATACATAAAAAAAACCTAGACAGCACTGAATATCATTATTTTGAATTCTGGAGTTATGAATTACAGACACGCCATTGTGACTTCAGGATTAATACAAATCACTTCAATTTCAGGACTGTAGCTGTGACAGATGTGCGTTGTGTGGAACATCTCGTACGCATCACCAGCTTTCTCGGCACGTGCTAATGCCCACCAATCTCTTTGACCTCTAAAATCTGACCTTGGAACATGAAGTGCACAGATGCAGAAGCTAAAACAAATGATCCAGCTTATCTCTGAAGGTTTTGAAAAGCACTGTAGATAATACGATCTTTGGTATTTATATATATATAAGGCTGTGATGGAGTGTGTGGATAGCAATTAAAGTGTGTACAAGCATTTGCTATTGGAAAACTGTTTCGTTTTTCTTTTGGCAGGGACATCCCCTTCCAACATCTTATGTTCTGGTTCAGATGGCATTTTTCATCTTTTTCAAGTGGTGAAGGGTTTGTTTGTGTGTAAATCTAAATCTGAATGCACACCAACATATGAGGACTCGTGTACCCATGTGCAGAAACAGCTTATAAATCGAACCAGTTTTTTTTTTAAATCCAAAAACGCAAAACGTTTTCTATGATTTTTAGGGGTAGGGCATAAAATATACAGTTTGCACAGTATAAAAAACATTACGCCTATGGGCTGCCCCCACGGTAATAATAAACCAGACGGGTGTGTGTGTGTGTCTGTGTGTTTTGGAGGGATTTAAACACACTAAATGACCAGCTTTCCAACAAGTACTAACAATTTAAATCCGAACAGATGCCAGACCCAAAGCACGCATCTCTTCTCTGTTTGCATGCTCTCTTTTGGATATCATCAGGATAAATACAATTGAGACCAGTCATTGAAAGATTATATCTTAATATCATACAGATCATATTGTGTCCTATGCTAAACCCCTTGCTTAAGTTTTATAAATACATGCAGGAACTGAGGAAGTCACATCAGGGTATTACAGCAGTCTCTGGGATTTATGGGAACACAAATCCAATACGGTTTTCAAATCCAATCTTTAGGACTGAACAGCACCACAGTCATTTTGCAAGGCATGAGATCTGATCAGTTAGTCCAAGCAATGTAGTCAGTACACACGCTATTTTGCAAGTATAAAGCTGGACATCGCTCTAGATTACGCAACATAAAAAGTCATAACAAATGCGTATTTCTGAATGACGAAAACCCCCAAATCTAACCTGTCTGGTCAGACTGATATGCATTGAAAAATTCTGATTTTGAACGATGTTAAATCATATCCACGTGCGAGTTGGATCAGGTCTGTAAACATTGGATTTCTATAAACTAAACGGATTGGAGTAAGAGATGCCAAAAATCTGATTTTTCAAAGCCGAAGAGCCGACGGGTAGCGTGCAAAGTCAAACTTCGCTCTCCAACAAAGTCTTGCACTTTTGGGAAATTAGAAGATCACCTCAAATTACAGATCCTTTAGAAGCCTCAAAATTTGAGACCGAAGAGAGAGGGAATCCAGAGAGAGAAAAATATCTGTGCTCTTTGCTAATGAATTTCGTACAAGAGTATTAGTGTCAGACTATCTCGTCTGGAATAATCAGTCCACTAAAGAAATGAAAGGCGGTGGGGCGAGTCAAACTGATCTGCTATATTGAAAGGCACGGAAGAAACCCCTTCCGCCGTAGGTAAACATCTCCGCTAGTTTTGTTGTTCGGATGAGTAGATGACGGAATGGAAAGAGGTCGCAAGTGAACTTGATCGAATGAACCACAAGAGCACAGGAATTTTAATCAGTGCGCTAAGGAGCGTTATAGGGGAGAGTGAGCGGATGCATCTCAGACCTGATAAATTTTTCGGTGCTTGGAAAGCTGATGTTTGGCCGATAAGCGCCGGCTGCTTACCTTAGCCAAGATAAAATTGCATTTTTTATGACATTCTATTGAAGTGAACAAGTGATCCTCAGAAATAAAGATATGATAAATAAGTAATCGCAGAGAGAGAGACATTGTGTCTCCACAAAGCTGTCCACCTACCTGCTATCGACGTTAATAATAGATGTTTCCTGTACTTCACTTTTTCAAAATGGCCGTGCAGTCAGCATTTTTTCAAAACCTCAGCTTTTCTTCTCTGTTCAACATAATTAATGTCTGACATCTTACCATCAAGGAGTTGGACTTTTATGGGATTTTGTTACTCCTTCAAAGTGAATTCAACTGCCATTTCATGTGGTTCAGTACTTTTCTATTTCATTGCACAGAGCTCATCTATAACAATGAAATTCCATTATCCTGGTTCTTTTTCACAATCTTTGTCACATTATGACACTGCTGTGGTGTGTGTGCGTGTGTGAGAGAGAGAGAGAGAGAGAGAGAGAGAGAGAGAGAGAGAGAGAGAATTAACTAACTAACACAAACCAAAGACCACAGGCTGACTTTTCAAATGCTAAGCAGTATTATTTCTAAGGCTGTAATTTTACTCTTTAATAACAAGAAAAGAACCAAAGACCCTATTATTTTCTGTTAATACAAAGGCTGCTTGGTTGGCCATTCTGTGACTGCCAGGGACATAACTCTCCTGTGAGATCTGATGCGCATCAAAATTCATGAAATTACTACATTTAAAAAAATAAATCACTTGAACATTTGAGTTTATAAAACTTAATCGTTTAGTAGTTTTCCGTGGTAGCATTCCCAAACGCAACAAGTACTATAATCTGCTTGCTGTGGTTGCTGATTCAAATAAATATTTTTTTGTACAGTGCATGAAGACATGGTTCTACTGACATCTACTGTTAGACATATGCATTACAGGTGACACATTGCAAGCTAATGCATTTGCAAGTTGCATCCTTTGTGTTGGGTCTAAAATGTATGTTGGTATATATATTCCAACATACATACATATATTTCTAAATATATGTATATATATATATAAATTATATATATAAAGGGATCTCCTTTTTTTTCTAATGAGAATATTGGTTTTCTACTGAGCATAGACTAAATAATGTGACCCTTTTTTTGCCTTTGCATCAAATTACTTTATAGATTCTCCTTTCCGAGGACCAAGACAATTCTGGTTTTAATTCCTTTTGAGAGAATATTTGGGGAATGGCTGCATAAATGTCAATGTGGTGTAACAGTACAAACTTGATACCAAATAATTGATCCTGTTTAAAAGAGGGGAAATTCTAAAACTAAATACCTTATCAGCTAGCTTGCCATAATCTTACAATAGCCCTTTAAATATAAATAAAAGTAAACCAAACACCATAGTTTGTGTGAAGGTGCTAACTACCATTCAATGAGCAATTTTCTTAATATTGTGCAAGAAGACATGTGACAGGAAATTATATCACAGAGAATAACCCGCTGACACTAACCGCTGCATGCAAGGGTTAGTAACTCTCATTAAATGTGAGATAATTAAACATTTTAAGGGTATGGTCATGTATTCTTAGGTATACATATCATATAGAATGACCCCAGGAATACATTTGATAATGAATCATTATTATAAAAACTACTGTTAACTTTAAAAATTTCATTTGAAATATTTCCATAAGGCCAGGTTCGTTTACGTAGTTGTCAATTTATGCATTTAAAGTTTGATTTCACATTGAAATGTCATATATAGTTTAACCGGTTACACTATTGACCAAAAACCTTTTTGTTAGGGGCCAATTTAGTCAAATATCACTAGTTTATGATGCTTATTAAAATTGTAATATAGACTAAACTACTACTTGGAGTTATTGGAACTGTTGAATGTTATATTATTTGAGAACATGGTGCCTTATCCACAACATCAGACTTAAACCTAAATAAATTGCGATAAACAATATAATGTTGCTAAACATTTGATATATTTAGCTATAATGTATATTTCTATTCCATTCACTTAACATTTTAAGCAATATATATAAATGTTTTAATAATGTAGCAGAATGGGTGTCTACCTTTGAACATGCATTCAGTGATAAAATAAATGTTCTCAAAATGACAATTTGCATTTGAAAAATACACAGAAAAGATTTGGGTCAAATATCAAATATATATCAAAATATCAAAAAAATTATTTTATCAAATATACTTGAAAAAAGCTAGGAATTTTTTTTCACTCCGAAAAGGTCCAAGTAAATGCCAAACCCACGTATTGGTTGTTCCCAAGTACGGGTTGAAATACATTTTATTCAAGCAACACTTAATTCTTTACGAGAGCACAACAGAAGAAAAAAAGATTATTAAACAAATTTAATAGCCAGGATTAGCCACCTTATTTTTATCGTTGTTAAGATGCAAGAAATTGTATGACATCCAGCCAGTGGCGGATTTAGGTATGGGTGACATGAGCGGCATCTAAAAAAATATGCAAGTAATATGCTCCACTTATTTTGAGAAGCTTCAGCAGACGTCTGTGTAAATGCCTCACACTAGCACAGCAGGCATGCAACAGCGAACTGCACGATAGGCTGTATGAGTGAAGTGGAATGGACTCACATCCCTTCTTAAAGCATTCTTTTAGCACTCCGCTAGACATCTGTTTATTCTGCTCTGGGTTTTCCATTTCCCACTCACAGTTTGTGTTCACTGACTCGGCTCACAGCAGATGACGGACAGACTTATCGACAGGTAGATGAAGTAGCCTATACAGCATCTTGACCAGGACCTTCCTGGAAAAATAAAGGTCAAATAAAATGGGCCCAAAATGGAACCCCACAGAGAAGAGAAACAGGTTAAGATAGAAACTGGCCAACAGACATTGTAAAAGACATGGATTTGAGATATGGCTCAAACCAACAACGTTTTTTAACCTTAATACCCACCGATTGATTAATACGTGACAAAATGATATTATCTACTGTATCAAAAACTTACATTTAGCAATTTAGCAGATGCTTTTATCCAAAGCGACCTACAAAATGAGGTGAACAGTGGAAGCAATTGAAACGACAAGTGCAATAAAACAGGTTTCATATAGCCTACCACAGAATACAGAGCTTAGGTATTTTTTTTAGAAAGAGTAGAAAAGAGATAGAATACAGAACTGATCGGTCAGGTGCTGACGGAAGGGATGTGTTTTCAGCCAATTCGTAAAGATGGCTACAGAATCTGCATCTTGTAGCAGCGGCCAGATCATTGCCCAAATGTCCGGGAACCGATCCAGAGAAGGATTTTGTACCTTTTTGGGATGGCACCACAAGTAGTATTTCGTTTGCAGAGCATAGGGATTTGGTGGGTACATTAGTCTGCATTAGTCAATGAAGATAACGGGGTGCCGAACCAATGGTGGTCTTGTAGGCCAGGAGCAGAGTCTTGAACAAATCATTCATTACTGCAGTCATAACAGTGCTTTCAGTACTATGTATGGTAGTAAAACCTGATTAAAAAGATTCAAGTATATGGTTTGGGTTCAAAAAGGGACCAACAGTGACAGGAAAACTCTTTCCATGACTTTTGAGAGGAATGGAAGTTTTAAAATAGGACGATAATTATTTGAACAGATAACATCAGCATTGGGTTTTTTAAGCAGTGGCTGGACAACCGCATGCTTTAAAAACGTAGGGATAATGCCCGAAACTAGGCAGGAAATTAATAATTATTTGAATACTAGAACCTCAAAAGCACCTTTATCGAAAGTCAGGAGGAACAACACACCAAAATGTATTGGTTACTTGGCTGTAACCCTGTTTGTTAGGATCAGAACTCGGAGTCAGATGCGGGTTTCAGAAATGGTTGGCTTAATCAGTAAACAGGACAGCAGAAAATCAACAAAGTCAAAGTCAGAGGTGTCTGGCAAAACCCACCCACAAGGATCCTTAAATACCCCAGAATAAATGCTCGAGTGCTCGGCAGAAAACTTCCAAGGAATAATTATATACAAAGCTGTCCAGACCCGTAGGGTGAAAAATGGCTGACGAGAATGACACAAGTTTGTGCAAAGTCTTAGATCCAACTGTTCTCAGATCAGGGAACCTATAACCTCTCGAATGTGCGTGAGAGGGAAAATCCGTATGAGAGACAAATCCTTCTGAAGAGGGTTGGAAGGTAGAAAATGGCTGAGGTAAATGACACAAACCCAAACGAGGTCTAGGTCCATTGATGCACAGAACTGCAGGGTTCCTAGTCTCTCGAATGTGCGTGAGAGGGATAATCCGTATACAAGAGGCAATCCTTTAGCGAAGGGCTCGAGTCGTACCACCGTCCGTCACACCAGTAGGGAGTCGAAGAAAACGGGAAGCGTCCCCGATGTCCGGGGGCGGGGCAAAAGTCACGCCTCTAGAAGATTACCGTTAGATAAGGTGAAGGTCTCCCAGCGATGGTGAATAATGCGGGAAACACCGTGCGGGGGTCTACAGCTCTGGAGTCGAGAAGGAAAGAATGGTGTACACCAAGTAGACAATAAGTCCCACCACACACACTAGGTGCGCCGTCATCCACGCGCAGAGACTAGACGTCTGAAAGGGTAGAGTCCACAGCAAGAATTACGTCCGTGACAAGAGAGAATCCATAGATTGAATCGAAATAACATGACTCGAGTTAAATAACACGACTCGAGTTAAATAACACGACTCGAGTTAAATTACACGACTCGAGTTAAATTACACGACTCGAGTTAAATAACACGACTCGAGTTAAATAACACGACTCGAGTTAAATAACACGACTCGAGAAAACTAAACTGAGGCGGGGAAGCCTGTAGTCTAGTAGTCAACCACGCTAACAAAGCAAACGATCTGACAACTGGTGGGAAAATTGGTGAGGAATAAGTAGTGAAGGAAATAACCAGAAAAGTGAAAGCAGGTGCGCGTGATTAGTGAGAAGGAGCGTCTGGTGCGCAGAGACTAAGTGCAAAACACGAGGGCGCGGCAGAAACGGACACAACGTGTGAGAAAAATAACAGAACACAAACAAAACAAGAGGGGTTCAAACCCGATTCCTGACACCTGTTCCCTTAAAAAGCGGGAACGAGATGTGGCATTTCGAAACGCTATGGGAACATTCTTTGTTTGACCGGTTGTGAAGCATATGTGTGCTAAACATACCAAAAATTTACTTAAATAACCTTGGTGGGTGACGTAATTAATAACACACACCTGAGGTCTATAAATACATGTGATACGGACATATCCTCAGGCTCAAACTTTGTCTGAAAGGACGTCCTAGCATGCCCACAGTGCGGCATTGAGGCACAGCATCTTTTTCCTGCATTTTAAGGTAACAGCCTGTCCCTCGCCCAAGCAGTGGTTCCAGCATGTTTTAAATCCACCTCCATTGTGCCAATTCCAAAAGATTCTAACCCGACGTGCCTGAACGACTACCGCCCTGTAGCACTCACACCCATTGTCATGAAGTGCTTTGAGCGGCTGGTCCTGGCACACCTAAAGGACTCTCTACCACCCACACTGGACCCATACCAATTTGCCTATCGCAACAATAGGAGCACAGATGATGAAGTGTCCATGGCGCTGCACTCCGTGCTCACACATCTGGACAATAAGGACACTTATGCACGTATGCTGTTCATAGACTTCAGTTCTGCTTTCAATACCGTCATCCCTTCCAAGCTAATCGTCAAACTTGGAAACCTAGGCATCAACAACCCTACCTGCAACTGGATTATGGACTTCCTGACGAACAGGCCTCAGCTTGTTAGGTTAGGCCCCATCTGCTCCACCACCACCACCCTCAACACTGGTGTACCACAGGGCTGCGTACTGAGCCCCTTTCTCTACTCCCTTTTCACACTCGACTGCAGGCCTGTGAACGGATCTAACTCCTTCATCAAGTTTGCAGACGATACAACAGTGATTGGTCTCATCAGCAACAACGATGAGACTGCATACAGGGAGGAGGTCCGGCACCTGGCCACATGGTGCACCGACAACAACCTGCTCCTTAACACCTCCAATACAAAGGAGATCATCGTGGACTTCAGGAAGGCGAAAGGAGGCACACACGACCCCATCCACATTAATGGGATGGCTGTTGAACGTGTTTCCAGTTTTAAGTTCCTGGGGACTCACATTTCGGAGGACCTGTCCTGGACCACCAACACCTCATGCCTGGTCAAGAAGGCTCACCAGCGTCTCTTCTTTCTGAGGACACTGAAGAAGAACCAACTGTCTTCAACTATCCTGGTGAACTTCTATCGCTGCACGATAGAGAGCATCCTGACCAACTGTGTCACAGTCTGGTACGGGAACTGCTCTGTTGCTGAGCGCAAGGCACTGCAGCGGGTGGTGAAAACAGCCCAGCGCATCACAGGGACTACACTTTCTGCCATTGAGGACATCCAGAAGAAACGCTGTTTGCGTCGAGCTCGCAGCATTCTCAAGGACTCCTCTCACCCTGCTCATAGACTGTTTACTCTCTTGCCTTCCGGTAGGCGCTTCCGGTGCCTCCGGACAAGAACCAGCAGACTAAGAAACCTCCTCCGAGGTTTTTTCTCTCCTCCAATGGAGTTTTGGGTTCCTCGCCACCGTTTGCATACTGTTTTGCACTGTTTTGCCTAGCCGGGGGGGCTGCTAGAATTTGGTAGTCTTATTTAATTAACACTGCATATAGGAATTTATTGTGTGTCTGATATTTGACCTGTGTTTTGAATTCCATAAACTTTTATGTTTTTTTTTCTTGTACAGCTGCTTTGTAACAATGAAAATTGTAAAAAGCGCTATATAAATAAAGCTGACTTGACTTGACTAAGAAACAGCTTTTTTCCCAGAGCTGTTTCATTATTGAACTCTGCCCCCCACTGATTCCACTACCTCTCTTACCTTTAACTCCAATGCTGCTATAACATTGTTTACATTGCACTACAGGGCTGCATGCATGACTGAACTGTACACACCAGTACTTCATGTTTTCTGCTCTACTGGACTGTTTACACACACACAGCATCATTTGCACTCTATACTGCTCACTTGCACACCAGGAATATTTAACTGAATGCTCATTTGCACTAATGGACCACTTCCATAACTGCACTAACCTATCTACTGCACTGTAATTCTATTAACTGCATCTACTCATCTATTGCACGGTAACTTCAATAACTGCATTAACTAATCTACTGCACGGTAACTATTAACTGCATCTACTCATCTATTGCACTGTAACCTCAATAACTGCATTAACTAATCTACTGTTCTGTAACCTATAAACTGCATTAACTCATCTTCTGGACTGCAAACTATTAACTGCATTAAATCGTATTAACTGCATTATATCGTTATTGCACCGTAACTTTAATAGCCAATGTCAATAATCTATGCATACCTAAGTCACTTGCACTATTTTAGTCTAAATTATTATCTGTTCATAGCCACCTGTACATTAATGTTCATAGTATATAGCCATCTGTATATATTGTTCATAGTATATACCTATTGTCATATTTTCATAGAACATTCCTACTGCAAAATATTTTTACAGTCCATGCCCACTGTATTATATTCTCCCATATTGTATTCTCTATTTATTCTAACTGTATATCCTGCACTTGCTAACTGCACTTCTGGTTAGACCTAAACTACATTTCGTTACACTGTACTTGTATACATGTAATGACAATAAAGTTGAATCTAATGTAATCCAAATGTGTGCAGAGAGGACCAGCCAGCCGCATCACAAACTTGCTGCAAGGGATGCGACCCCCCTGGTTAAATGGCCCCTAACTAGGCCAGGGCAATAGCATCCTTCACCCAATGTGTCATAGTTTTTCTAGTGGCAGCTGCCCCCTGGTTGCGACTCCCATTGCATATGAAAAGCTGCTCCGACTTACGCCACTGACTGGTGCCGTGGACGTAATTTTTAAGACATACTGGACACAGTACCTTTCCTGCTCCGGTGTCGTAAAGGGGGAGGCAGAAGGCCTCAAGAACAACCAGATGCATGGTGGAGAATGTAACTTTCGGAAGATAATTAGTGTGTGGATGCAAAAAGGCTTTGACCAGCCCAGGGGCAAATTCCAAGTAGGATGGCAGACTGACAGGGCCTGCAAATCTACAACTTTCTTCAGAGAAGTAATAGCCTTTAAAAAAACATCTTTAGGGTCAGAAATCTGATCAGTACTGAAACCATTGGTTCAAATGGGGTACCAACCAGATCCACGAGCACAATAGCCAAGTCCATGAAGGGACTGTCTGTCTAGTGCACAGTCTCAACCGCTTAGCTCCACGAATGAAGCGGGACTAATAGGTGTTTCCCCACAAAAACCCCATCAATCAGAATATGGCAAGCTTAAATGGCAGCCACAAAAACCCTGGGAGTACCAGGCCATTTCCCTGAGGACAGTTTTCCTTGCAGAAACACTAGCACTGGAAAAATCTGGCAGAAAACTGGGTCTGCATTGTGTGTCACACACCACCTTTCGAGAACACGCCATCTGAGAGCGTAACATTTTCTAGTGGAGGGAGCGCTTGCATTTGAAATGGTCTCTACTCGGCCAGGCATCAAGGTTCCAGAGCTCGGGATGGGGATGAAATACTGTCCTCTGTGCCTGAGACAAAAGATCCCTCCTGACTGAAATCGCCCAAGGTGAGCCGTCGAGGAGGTGCTGAGGGATGATAGGCTAGCTCTGTGAGTTAATTTACATTTACATTTAGTCATTTAGCAGACGCTTTTATCCAAAGCGACTTACAGATGAGGAAACATTGGAAGCAATTATAACAACATAGGCAACAAAATACATAGGTGCATCAAACTAGTCCATTAAAGCCTAGCACAGTATAAAAAGCTAAGAATAGTGAGGTTCACGAGTTCACCTGCGCAGATAACAGCGATGTTGATAGGGATAATAAAGCAAGAGCTTGGTTATGAAGGTTATGCGTATTTGGCGTGCTGTCCGGGAAGCGGGCTCCGAGCTCGCCAGATCTATCCGAACCCGAAACACTACACCTTGGTCAGGGTGAGTGCGCCGAGCTCGGAACCGGTTTGAGCCCAGAGCACACCCCCCGGGGCTCTTGCAAAAGAAAAGTGAGTTTGGGAGAGGAGCCGGGGTGGAGGAGGGATGCTTAATCTTAGGAGATCGAGCAGGTAAGATGGATTCTCTATTTATGAGCGAGCTCGCTATGGCTAATTGTGTATGTGCAGTGATTGCTGATTGTGGACCAGCCGGCTGATTATATGCTACGGCTCCTCCCGAACTTTGTTAATTAAACATCATTTCACGAGTTCACCTGCGCAGATAACAGCGATGTTGATAGGGATAATAAAGCAAGAGCTTGGTTATGAAGGTTATGCGTATTTGGCGTGCTGTCCGGGAAGCGGGCTCCGAGCTCGCCAGATCTATCCGAACCCGAAACACTACACCTTGGTCAGGGTGAGTGCGCCGAGCTCGGAACCGGTTTGAGCCCAGAGCACACCCCCCATAAAGCAAGAAGTTGGACAGCCGCCGGAGTACGCATAACCCCCAAAACGCGGTGCTGGACAGTATGGAGGCGTTGACTGCGTTCGGGTAAGGACAAGAGGATGGTGACTCCTTAGAAGGTGTGGTTTGAGATGAGGCAAGACTGGGGCAGGGGTTCCTCCAAGGATGTTTGAGACTGATATGGAGAGAGGATGCCTGCTGTCTTCGTGGGTGTCCCTGGATGAGGACTGATGCTGGGAGGGGGCTACTGAAGGAGGGATCCAGCTGAAGTAGGGCACCTGATGGAGGTTCCTGCTGGGGAGAGAGCTGCTGTTGTTCTTGCTCCTTAGAAAGTTGTAGATGGCAGAACACGAGATGGAAGCACTGGCCTCTGCGGAGGCGATCGCTGCGGCGACGCAGGCTTCGACGTCTTAGATGGAAGCACTGGCCTCTGCGGAGGCGATCGCTGCGGCGACGCTGGCTTCGACATCTTAGACGGAAGCACTGGCCTCTGTGGAGGAGATCGCTGCGGCGACGCTGGCTTCGACGTCTTGGATGGAAGCACTGGCCTCTGCGGAGGCGATCGCTGCGGCGACGCAGGCTTCGACGTCTTAGATGGAAGCACTGGCCTCTGCGGAGGCGATCGCTGCGGCGACGCTGGCTTCGACATCTTAGACGGAAGCACTGGCCTCTGTGGAGGAGATCGCTGCGGCGACGCTGGCTTCAACGTCTTGGATTGAAGCACTGGCCTCTGCGGAGGCGATCGCTGCGGCGACGCTGGCTTCGATGACTTCGATGGAAGCACTGGCCTCTGCGGAGGCGATCGCTGCGGCGACGCTGGCTTCGATGACTTGGATGGAAGCACTGGCCTCTGCGGAGGCGATCGCTGCGGCGACGCTGGCTTCGATGACTTGGATGGAAGCACTGGCCTCTGCGGAGGCGATCGCTGCGGCGACGCTGGCTTCGATGACTTGGATGGAAGCACTGGCCTCTGCGGAGGCGATCGCTGCGGCGACGCTGGCTTCGATGATTTGGATGGAAGCACTGGCCTCTTGCGGAGGCGATCGCTGCGGCGACGCTGGCTTCGATGACTTGGATGGAAGCACTGGCCTCTGCGGAGGCGATCGCTGCGGCGACGCTGGCTTCGATGACTTGGATGGAAGCACTGGCCTCTGCGGAGGCGATCGCTGCGGCGACGCAGGCTTCGACGTCTTAGATGGAAGCACTGGCCTCTGCGGAGGCGATCGCTGCGGCGACGCTGGCTTCGACATCTTAGACGGAAGCACTGGCCTCTGCGGAGGAGATCGCTGCGGCGACGCTGGCTTCGATGACTTGGATGGAAGCACTGGCCTCTGCGGAGGCGATCGCTGCGGCGACGCTGGCTTCGATGACTTGGATGGAAGCACTGGCCTTTGCGGAGGCGATCGCTGCGGCGACGCTGGCTTCGATGACTTGGATGGAAGCACTGGCCTCTGCGGAGGCGATCGCTGCGGCGACGCAGGCTTCGACGTCTTAGATGGAAGCACTGGCCTCTGCGGAGGCGATCGCTGCGGCGACGCTGGCTTCGACATCTTAGACGGAAGCACTGGCCTCTGCGGAGGAGATCGCTGCGGCGACGCTGGCTTCGATGACTTGGATGGAAGCACTGGCCTCTGCGGAGGCGATCGCTGCGGCGACGCTGGCTTCGACGTCTTGGATGGAGGCTTCTGCTGAAGAGTCTGCTGTGGCACAGCCTGTGACTTGGGCGATGGCCCCTGCAGGCTGGGTCTGAATCCCTGGTGATTGCTGAGGCGGTTGCAGTGACAGTGAGATCTCCCGCTAGGGAGATGAAGGCTGAATAGTGGAGGCTCGAGCCCATGTGGGTGAAGGATGGATTCTTAGATGATTCGGGAAATGAGGGTTCGATGGGCTTCCCTGATGATTGAGAGATCTGACCTGATGTAGCTCTTAAAAGCTTCCGACGTCCAGCGCCCTAGTGCTTGGATTTGAGACTGCGATAGGCCTTTTTGGGCGGCTGTAGTTGCTGCGCCTATGCGGAAGGAGTGGCCGGAAAAGTGGTCTGCGGGAATGCCAGACAAGAGCAATACGGCTTTGAGGTGTTTTTGGAACCAGAAGCGTGTGGCTGGGCGGTTAGATTCATCCACGAAGAGAGGGTCTGATGTGGTTTTGGTCTGAGATTTCCTGAAGTGAAGGTAGGCTAGAAGGGTCTGATAAGGCTGAATCGATGACTGGAGGTTGAAGATGTAGATGAAATGTCCCCTTCTGGTTTGGTCCGTCTTGCTTTGTTTAATTAAGAATGAGATCGTCTCTGAATCGAGTATTGATAGGTCGGATAACGTTGGATGTATTACGGGGTTGAAGATGGACGTGGTGGAAATTTCAGAACATCTTAGAAAGCCGAAAAAGGCTAGGATAAACATGGAGTCGAGCGTGCGATCGACGTGCTTGGAGTGATATCCTTTACGGAGGGTGGAAATGCATCTGGTCAGTATATCCAGGGTTATAGGTTGCCTGGCGTCTGGGCGAGCAGGCTGGGTTCTTTGAATGCCCTTGATGAGCATAGATGTTTGGGAGCTGGCTATTGCTGCGGATGGAGAGTTGAATATGAGCTTGTGGAAGAACTGGACCCCACTCATGTAACCTTTAATTGAGCTTGCTTGGAGGTTTTTTGACAAGTTTAGGAAGGAGATGAAGGAGGTGATGGAGATTACGGAAAATGAGGGAAAGGGAATGTTGAACGCGTGGTGAAACGCCTTGAAGCTTTTCCATGCGGTGAGATAAGATTGGAGGGTCCTAAGGGAGACGGCTTGGATGACGGAGTTTCGAGATGCATCGAGGAGGGTTTTTAGTGGGTGGTTTATGGGAATATCAGCTCCGAATAGGGAGGTATCGGTGTTGGCAAGGGGTCTGCTTCGGGCGCCAGCTGCCTGAATTTCTGTCAAGATCTGTGCTCTTATGTTCCCCGAAACAGGAGGCGGTTCCAGGGCTGGTGCGTTGATTGGTGCTGGCATAGCTGTCGCCGAGGCCAATGAGAAGCTCGATCGAGCCTGCGGAAGAGAGAGAAGGGGGGGAATGGTGGCCGCCTGAGCGGCTAGCGGAGTCATGCTCGCGCTAGCAGCGGCTACCAGGGTAGCTGGGAAATGGCTAGGAACCGGCGCCTGCATCGCTAGCTGAGGCAGCCTCGCGCTAGCGGCGGCTACCGAGGGGGTTGGGAAATGGCTAGGACCCGGCGCCTGCATTGCTAGCTGAGGCAGCCTCGCGCTAGCGGCGGCTACCGAGGGGGTTGGGAAATGGCTAGGACCCGGCGCCTGCATCGCTAGCTGAGGCAGCCTCGCGCTAGTGGTCGACGCAGGCGCCGTGGGCCAAGAGCCAGGGGCAGGGAATGGGTGGTAAAGCACCGGAGCTCCAGGTGCTGGTGAGTCAATGCTTCGAGGGCAGCCCACTACTGCTGGCGGGGTGTTTGCAGGAGGCCGAAGCTGGCCAACGGCGAGAGGGACCGGTGGGTCCGTGGCGATACCTGCGCTTGCGGAAGCCCTGCTGTTCCGGCTTCCCCGCGGGCGGCCGCGACTAGCTGCGGAGGTGGATTGCCCGGGACGGGAATACGGAGAACCGCGAGCCGTGCCCGGCTTGGTGGCGGAACCCCCCGTAGCGCCCTTCGGTGAGGCGGTGTCCGCCAGGGAAGAGGCGTAGAGGCCGTAAAGCTCCGCCTTGGTCATCCGCCTGTGGAAGTGGACGTCCGCGTTGGACAGAGCTAGTCGTAAGCCCTGGACGGTCCATTTCTGTATGGCGGGGATCGCGTTGTGAGCGGAGGTGTAGGAAGAAGCCGGGGAAGCAGGTGGACGTCTCTTTGAGCCAGGAGACGATCTGCCACCTGTGGATTAAGCCTTCCGAGGTGTAGAACGGCGGAGCTGGCGGCCTCGTGATGAAGCCGGGGAATCGCTTGATGTATCCGATCCTGAGCTGGACTGCTGAGCGCTCGGCGGCGCTGAAAGAGTGTTGTCGATGACGGGGGTCTCAGACATAGCGTTGATGCTTAATCTTAGGAGATCGAGCAGGTAAGATGGATTCTCTATTTATGAGCGAGCTCGCTATGGCTAATTGTGTATGTGCAGTGATTGCTGATTGTGGACCAGCCGGCTGATTATATGCTACGGCTCCTCCCGAACTTTGTTAATTAAACATCATTTAGTAAGTTCTTTTTTTTTGTTTTTTTTTTAAAGAAGGAAAGGGAAGAGAATTAGGAAAAATCAATCAGCGAACATTAAATTTACATTTACATTTATTCATTTGGCAGACGCTTTTATCCAAAGCGACTTACAAGTAGTTTTTATATAGTGGCACATTACTGCAGAGCAATCAGGGGTAAGGTGCCTTGCTCAAGGGCCCTTCAGTCATGACCTGCTGGCACTGAGATTAGAACCGGCAACCTTCTGATCACAAGCTCTCTTATACCGGCATTGGAGACTGCCGCAGAAGTCAGGAAATTGTTGTTTTTGTTTATTGAGCACAAATAATATTAATTTCACTTCATTAAATGAATGACTGTTGTCACATAGACTATTTTAATGATGTATTTTACTTAACTTTCTACACTTTGAGTGTATGTTGCATTGCTGTTTATGTGGGGAGTTAGAAAGCTCTTAGACCTCAGATCTTAATTTGTGTTCTGAAGATAATCAATGGTTGTGTCACGACTTGAGGATGAGTAATTCATGACAGAATTATTTTATACTAACCGTTTTGTAAGATTATTACTGCAGTGAGATAGACGGGACGAGAGCCGGGATTCGAGGCGATTGGGAGCATAAGAGGACAAGCGACTGGACCGTCAGTGAGAGAGGACCAGGCCTGGATTTTATGTTATGGTTTGTGTCTGAGTTTACGTTTGAGTTTATTAATTAATAATATATTTTATTTTATATAAGTTTATATAAGTTATTTTATGTTCGCCTGTTCCCATCTCCTTCCTTCCTTTTATAGTTCTTGTTACAGTGGTGCCGAATCCTGGCTCTCGTCCCGCCTACCTCACTACAATTACTTTCTCTAGTTATACAGCTTTTATGAGTTGAAGGGTCTAGTCGACGGAGCAATGCATGTTGGAACAGTTGGGATACAGAGAATTCTGGATTCTCACAATGGCCACTTTAAGACCAAAAGTCTTACAAACAAACATGTGTCTCTGTAATAAACAGAACATATATTTCATAAGATATGAAAAAAATTTTTTTAACCCTAATTGTTCAAAATCGGGTACATATAGATTCAACAATTTGGCCCTTAGTGCACTTCAGGGGAATTAACCGGGTCAGCACTGTTGACTCAATGGGCCATTTATCTTTTTGCTTTGGGTGGCCCCCACCTCATGAAAAGTTATTTCCTTAGCGTAGTCAGTGCTTCACCCACCCTTGGATGCAGTAAGGTGAATCGCCTTTTACATTTACATTTAGGCATTTTATCCAAAGCGACTTACATTGCATTATCCTATACATTTTACATAGGTATCTGCAATCCCCTGGGATCGAACCCACAACCTTGCGTTGTTAACGCAATGCTCTTACTACTGAGCTACAGGAAAGCTTCTGAGTTTCTATTTTAAATTGGAGCTTGCCTGCTCTCCTGAAGGACACAACTTCTAGACAATCTAGAAGCGTGTATCCACTGCGACTGGTAGTCTGTCAGAACTCCTGTCCTGGTTATGGCAATCACAGTTGCTGGTCCATGGTACTTTGGTTCTCCAATCTTGGTAGGCTTTAGACTCTTCATAAACACTCTTTGTCCTTGAACAAAACTATGAGAAGGGTTTTCTGATGGCAGAGGTAGACAAAGAGAAACACCAGCACATATAGAATTTAGCTTTTCGATTAGGGAAGTCACACAGTCCTCCTGTATCACCTGCATGTCACCCAAGGAAGCAATGCCAGCACTGCCTTTGACCCATGGGGTCGGGATAGGCCTACCCATTAGCACCTCAAAAGGTCATAACTTAGTAGTGGAAGATGGAGTCATTCGTATTTCGGTCAACACGGCGGGCAAAAAATCTACCCATTTTCTCCCCATCTCGAGTGTGGCTTCCTTTAGTTTTTAGCGTTCGGTTGCAGCGTTCTACGACTGGTGAGCTCTTCGAATGATATGGAATGTGTGACGAGCGGGCCAGTGGCCAATCAGCGTCGTCATGGCAACGGCGTAATCAAGCCACCACACCAGCAGATCGTCACCACCTGGTCCCTATCAAGCTCACCCTTTATAAACAGAGGAAGAAGAGGAAAGGGTGAGCTTGTTCTCATTGGAGATGTTATTGTCTAACGTGTCGTTTGCTTCCTTTAACAGAGACCAGCGAGTGACGATCACCAAGGCACCGCTCACCAGGCACAGACACTTCACCACCTTTCACCTAAGAGGCACGAGCACCACCTCTGAACCCGGGAGCACACGAGGAGCTAACTTCCCCACAGCTGCACTCACCTGTAACCCTTTTGCTGTGTCTCCCATTAAACCACCCTCCGGGGCTAGAAAGATTCGAAGTACTGTGTCTGTCTCGTCTATGCTTGCCACAGTGGTGGAGAACATTGACGGGACAGCTTCTAACAGAATCTGTCTGGTTTTTTTTCTTGTCGTCTGTAGGAAATCTCTCTCTCTCTCTCTCTCTCTCTCCGCTCCAACCCGAGTTCGGATGAAGATGGAAGGAATTATTCAGCGCCTCACGGACATCTCCGCCCAACAACATGTGTTCAGCGAACAGCTCGCTCGCCGGCAAGAGCGTTTGGAGCACCAGCTCGAAACCATCCGGGCAACCGCTGCGCGGGTTCCCCTCCCAGATGCCCGGGCCACCGCCCACCACCATCTCACCAAACTCACCGAGTTAGATGACATCGATGCGTACCTCCACACATTTGAGGTAATCGCTACCAGAGAGGCTTGGGACAAAGGCGATTGGGCACGACTGCTGGCGCCCTTCTTGACCGGCGAGGCACAGAGGGCATATTTCGCTCTCCCCGCCCAACATCAAGAGGATTACGAGAGGCTGAAAGCCGAAATCCTCGCCCGGGTGGGGTTATCACCGGTAGCCGCGGCGCAACAGTTCCAGCAGTGGGCGTACAACGAACAACTTCCCATTCGGGTACAGGCTGCGCAGCTGTCGAGGCTCGCCCAGTTGTGGCTCCTAACCGAGGAACTCTCGGCCAGACAAGTCGCAGAGAAGGTCGTCCTTGATCGCCTACTCCGGGCCCTGCCTCGCCGTGTTAGAAATCCGGTGAGCATGCGTAACCCCACCTCCCTCCGAGAGCTTGTGGAGTCTGTCGAGCTGGCGGATGCAGCACTCGCCCGGGAAGGAGGAGAGAGAGCGATTCCTCAGCCCCGGAGGGTGAACTCCCCTTGGCGACCGCAGGAGGGTATCTCTCGGCCAGTCAGCAGACCCCCGGTGGCCTCACCGCAGGACGAGCCGATGCCCACGGAGCCGGCATCTCCTACACCACGAGCGTGGCTGGCGGGTTGCATCGTCCACAGGAAACTGCCACCAAGCGCCCCAGAGAGGGTCGTACGAGTCGACGGCAAGACCCTGGTGGCCACCCTCGACTCCGGCAGTTCCATTACCCTGGTTCGAGACGGCGTACTTCCCCCTCGTCCGATGCGGAACACCCGACTTCCTATAAAATGTGTCCATGGAGACACCCGCGAGGTCCCGAGCCGTCGAGTTGAGATCGCGGCAACCCCCGGGTCCTGGCCTTTGGAAGTAGGCATTGTGAATGACCTCCCTGTACCTCTTCTCCTCGGACGTGACTGGCCAGGGTTCGACCAACTGTTGGCCGCGACGATGCAGCCCAATCGATGGAGGACCAAGCCCCCGCGACGCCGACGCACAGCGAGAACTCAGCCAGCGCTGATGGCCACCGAAAGTGAGCAAGGGGGTGAGTGTGTTCCTCGTTCCACTAACCTGGATGTTGATCTTTTTCAGAGGGTCACCGAAGGGGGTTCGTTTGGAAGGGAGCAACGGGAGGATGACCGCTTACGCAACTGTTGGAACCAAGTTCGACTAGTCGACGAGGAAGTCAGACATCCAGCTCCTCACCCTCTTCCTCACTTCATCGTGAAGAACGGGCTGCTGTACTGTGTCGCCCTAAGGCGGGGGGAGGAAAAATCCTTGTTGGTCGTTCCCAAGGCGAAGACGGGGGTAGTTATGGAGCTTGCACATGTACACCCGATGGCCGGACATCTCGCGGCCGCCAACACGGCCCAGCGGATAAGGGACCGTTTCCACTGGCCAGGACTCGAAGCGGAGGTAAAAAGGTTCTGCCAAGGATGTCCCACCTGCCAGCTGACGTCCCCCCAACGACCTCCCCCTAGCCCCTTGATTCCTCTCCCCGTGATAGAGATACCCTTCTCGCGCATTGGCCTGGACCTGGTGGGGCCCCTTCCGAAGTCTGCCCGTGGTCATGAATACATTCTCGTAATCGTTGATTATGCCACCCGGTATCCGGAAGCCCTCCCTCTTCGAAAAGCCACCACCAAAGCGATTGCCAAAGAGGTCTTCATGCTGTTCACCAGGGTGGGAATCCCCTCCGAGATATTGACGGACCAAGGGACCCCCTTCATGTCTCGGCTGATGGCCGATCTCTGCCACCTACTCAAGGTGAAACAGCTCCGCACTTCGGTTTATCACCCTCAGACGGACGGCTTAGTAGAAAGATTCAACCAAACCCTGAAGAGGATGTTACGGCGAGTGGTGGCAGAGGATGGGCGTGACTGGGACCTCATGCTTCCCTACGTGCTCTTCGGCGTGAGAGAGGTACCCCAGGCGTCTACCGGGTTTACCCCGTTTGAACTTCTGTTTGGCCGTCAACCTCGGGGGCTCCTGGATGTAGCCCGAGATGCCTGGGAGCAACAACCTGCCCCGCATCGGAATATTGTGGAGCATGTTCAACAGATGAGAGAACGCATCGACCGAGTCATGCCACTCGTGAAGGAGCATCTGCTCGAGGCCCAGCGCGCCCAGAAGCGGTTGTATGACCGGCCCACACAGCCAAGAGAATTCCAGCCAGGTGACCGCGTGTTACTGTTGACCCCCTCGGCTACCTCGAAGTTCCTGGCGTCCTGGAAGGGCCCCTACACCATCGTCGAGAAGGTTGGGCCGGTCAACTACCGGGTCCGTCAGCCGGGCAGAAGGAAACTCGAACAGCTCTACCACGTGAACTTGCTAAAACAGTGGGTGGCCCCAGCCCAAGAGATGGCCGCCTTCGCGGAGATGGAACCACCAGTGGTTCAAGTGGGCGAGCACCTTTCCCCGGACCAGAAGGGCGATCTAGAAACCTTGGTCCGTCAGTTCTCTGATGTATTCCGGGAACGACCCGGGCAGACTCGAATCATCCAACATGAGATTCGGACACCCTCGGGAGTCGTCGTCCGACAGCGGCCCTACCGGGTCCCGGAGGCTCGTCGGCTGGCTATTGAGGAAGAAATTACCAGGATGAAAGATCTGCAGGTGATTGAACCCTCACGTAGCCCCTGGTCCAGCCCAATCGTAATGGTACCAAAGCCAGATGGAACATTACGGTTCTGCAACGACTTTCGGCGCCTCAACGAGGTCTCCACTTTCGACAGCTACCCCATGCCCCGAGTGGATGAACTCCTGGACCGGTTAGGGAAGGCTCGGTTTATCTCAACGGTTGACCTTACCAAGGGCTACTGGCAGGTACCCCTTTCCCCGGAGGCCAAGGAGAAAACTGCCTTCAGTACACCGTCGGGCCATTGGCAATATAGGGTCTTGCCTTTTGGACTGCATGGAGCACCTGCCACGTTCCAACGCATGATGGACATTCTGTTGAGGCCCCACCAAAGTTACGCGGCAGCCTACTTGGATGACTTGGTTATCCACTCGGGGTCGTGGGAGGAACATTTGACGAGGCTCCGGAAGATCCTGCTGGACCTACGGAAGGCAGGGCTCACTGCGAACCCGAGAAAGTGCCACCTGGGCCTGGCGGAAGCCCACTACCTCGGCTTCAGAGTTGGACGCGGATTAATCCAACCACAGCCCAACAAAACAGAGGCCGTCCAGAAGGCGCCCCGACCTACCACGAAGACCCAGGTGCGTGCGTTTCTCGGGTTAGCCGGCTATTACAGGTGCTTCATCCCTGCTTTCTCCTCTCTAGCCAGCCCCCTGACCGACCTGACCAAGAAGGGGCAGCCCGAGAAAGTCATCTGGAACCAGGAGGCCCAGGCAGCGTTTCGGGCCCTGAAACAGGCTCTCTCCTCCTCGCCCGTCTTACACGCCCCAGACTTCGGCTGCCCCTTCACACTCCAGACTGATGCTTCCGACACCGGGTTGGGAGCGGTCCTGTCCCAGGACCTGGATGGAAAGGAACACCCGGTCGTCTACATCAGTCGGAAGCTCACCCCAGCGGAAATCCGGTATGCCACGGTGGAGAAAGAAGCCCTCGCCATAAAGTGGGCTGTCCTGGAGCTCCGCTATTACCTGCTGGGAAGGAGCTTCACCCTGGTTACAGACCACGAACCATTGACCTGGATGGCCAAAGCCAAGGACTCCAATGCCAGGGTGACCAGGTGGTTCCTTGCGCTCCAGGACTACCACTTCACAGTCACACATCGGGCGGGGGCTTCCCATGGCAACGCCGATGGCCTATCCCGGATGTGGTCAGGGTGGGCATCAAGGTCAGGGGCACAAAATCCCCCCCAGTGCCCCCTAATTCCGTACAGAGCGAGCCGCCATACCATGTCGACGCTTAGGGGGGGGGAGTGTGACGAGCGGGCCAGTGGCCAATCAGCGTCGTCATGGCAACGGCGTAATCAAGCCACCACACCAGCAGATCGTCACCACCTGGTCCCTATCAAGCTCACCCTTTATAAACAGAGGAAGAAGAGGAAAGGGTGAGCTTGTTCTCATTGGAGATGTTATTGTCTAACGTGTCGTTTGCTTCCTTTAACAGAGACCAGCGAGTGACGATCACCAAGGCACCGCTCACCAGGCACAGACACTTCACCACCTTTCACCTAAGAGGCACGAGCACCACCTCTGAACCCGGGAGCACACGAGGAGCTAACTTCCCCACAGCTGCACTCACCTGTAACCCTTTTGCTGTGTCTCCCATTAAACCACCCTCCGGGGCTAGAAAGATTCGAAGTACTGTGTCTGTCTCGTCTATGCTTGCCACAAATGTTAAAATGCCAATCAATAAACAACGATTTTGCTAGCAGCTTTGTCACCTTTGACGTAAACCGAGTCCCATTATCCCATTCGAAAGTCGAAATTATGCCATATCTAGGTATTATCTCCTTCATTATGCTCTTAACTACCGTCTTAGCATTTCCTTTGTGCATGGAAATGCTTCTGGCCACTTTGAGAATCGATCAATAATTGCCAAGAGATATTTTAGATTACCTATCAGGGGCATGTGAGTGAAATCGATTTGTACATGTTGGAACGGTGATTCTGGATGTGGCAACGCATCGTACTTAATTGGTTTGTGCGATTTACCTGCGCACATGTTAGACATGCGTCCAAAAAGAGTTTTGCGGTCTTATGCACATCAGCAATGCAATACAATTGATTAATTGCCTGAACAACTTTTGCAAAGCTGGTGTGAGACAAGCCATGGTAGTGCGTTATTTATAGAATTAATCCTAATTTTGGTATTGCGATTCTACCCTATTCCTCTGTTATAATCCCTCCTTTATCTGGAGCACAACCACTTTTGCTCCAAATCTGCCTTTGTCGGCTGACTTTGTACAATTTTGATGTCAATATCCGGTATATTTGTTATGTATACGGTCATCGCTATCTGTGTTTCGTCTTTTTGGTGAAACGGCAATTTAATCAGATTTTTGGCTGCTGCCTTTGCGCCTTCATCAGCCGTGCTGTTTCCTAACGTTTGTTCATCCTCCCCGGGCGGGAGCTGAACTGCTTCAGTTAGCTGTCCCATCAGATTTGCATGTGCTATGGGCTTACCATCAGCTGTTTTGAAACGTCTTGCTTCCAACATTTTAGCATAATGGTGAAGAACACTCCACGCGTACTTGGAGTCTTGTGTAAATTGTTGCTCGCTTCTCTGTCCTCAGCTCACAGGCCCTTATTCTGCTGCTTCAGCCGAATTGTAGTCTAGAGCAAAAGTTTCAATAACTTCGCCTGAGTCTGAAACAGCTTTGCCACAAAGGTAGATGGGCTTAGACAGATATGCTACTGGTCTATATTTGGAACCATGCATTTGCAACAGGAAACCAATGGCTACACCCTCTGCCTCTCTAGCAAGCAAATGAAAAGACTTTGTATAATCTGGTCGGCCCAATGCTGGTGCTTTAATGATGGCTGCTCTTAATTAAACATCAAAATGTTCATCTGCCTCTGCAGTCCAGTCCAGACGTGTGTTGGGCGGAGTTTTGTGATCAATCAAACCTCTCAGTTGCCTATCATGAATCACGCAGTCAGGTATCCACGATCTACAATAGTTCACTAGTCCCAGAAAACTTTGGAGCTGTTGTACTGTTCATGGGAACTTAATGTTTCTTATCAGTTGGATTCTGTCTGTGGATATTGCTCTTAGGCCTTGCATCGGTACATGACCTAAGTAGTTCACCTAAGTCTGGACCCATTGAAGTTTTTCTTTCAAAGCCTTGAAACCTGCATCCGCAAACACATTGCAAACAATCACAGATGCTTTTTCACAATCCTCCTCCATCTCCCCCACACCAGAATGTAATCTGCAAACTGAAGCACACGTTTTCATTCAAAGGCCTAATACTTTCCTCTTTATCCTTTGACAAAGGGTATTGTTTAATGTACACAGGCTCATTTGTTTTAATGTTTGCTTTATAAGGTTCCATATCAATGAAAACAGTGTCATCCTTGAACTGAGACCATAACAAAGGGTTAATCATGGTGTCCACCCATGCAGACATGCTGGCACAGGAAACCAGCGTGTGTGAGCTGCTTGGCTACTTACATGTCGATAATGGATCAATGGATGCCTGTAAACTGAACAGAAAAGAGAAAACAACTCGTTCTGCAGTGAATTTAATACCCATGCCCAATTATGCATCATATCATGACCTAAAAGATTTAGTGGAGCACCTGGTATAGTTGTACATTTGTGGAAAAATGGTTTAACACCTGAAGTTTTAACTTCCAAGGGAGGTGTCACGGGACATGAAATGTCAGTTCCTGTTATTCCCACAGAGTAAATAATCTGGTTAGTTAAAGGACCCTCATATTCTTTAGCTGTCATCGATGATGCATCAGCACCTGTATCAAGCAGGAATGTTAGAAGCTGCCCATTAACCATAAGGGTGAAGTAAGGCAAATCCTCTCCATTATTTGAAAATGTTAGGGTCATCATACATCAACTCAGAACTGACATCACTCTGTGGGCACCCCTATGCTTGTTTGGGGTGCCATTGGGTTTGAAAGGTTGCACCCGAGTTCTCGTTACTCCGCTGTGGTGAGCGTATCCTATCATACTCTCCAAGACGTGATAGGGGCCGAATATCACCTGATGTCAGCTGTGGCGTCATGTGCCTCTGCAACTGCCTGCAGTGACTTTTGAAATGGCCCCTCCTTCGACAGTTATAACATACCATGTCTGACTTCCCCCATTGTTGTGTGCACGGATGGGGGTAAGAAGTATGATTGCGGTTATACACTCACCTAAAGGATTATTAGGAACATCTGTTCAATTTCTCATCAATGCAATTATCTAATCAACCAATCACATGGCAGTTGCTTCAATGCATTTAGGGGTGTGGTCCTGGTCAAAACAATCTCCTGAACTTCAAACTGAATGTCAGAATGGGAAAGAAAGGTGATTTAAGCAATTTTGAGCGTGGCATGGTTGTTGGTGCCAGACGGCCCGGTCTGAGTATTTCACAATCTGCTCATTTACTGGGATTTTCACGCACAACCATTTCTAGGGTTTACAAAGAATGGTGTGAAAAGGAAAAAACATACAGTATGCGGCAGTCCTGTGGGCGAAAATGCCTTGTTGATGCTAGAGGTCAAAGGAGAATGAGCCGACTGATTCAAGCTGATAGAAGAGCAACTTTGAGTGAAATATCCACTCGTTACAACCGAGGTATGCAGCAAAGCATTTGTGAAGCCACAACACACACAACCTTGAGGCGGATTGGCTACAACAGCAGAAGACCCCACCGGGTACAACTCATCTCCACTACAAATAGGAAAAAGAGGCTACAATTGCACAAGCTCACCAAAATTGGAAGTTGAAGACTGGAAAAATGTTGCCTGGTCTGATGAGTCTCAATTTCTGTTGAGACATTCAGATGGTAGAGTCAGAATTTGGCGTAAACACAATGAGAACATGGATCCATCATGCCTTGTTACCACTTTGCAGGCTGGTGGTGGTGTTGTAATGGTGTGGGGGATGTTTTCTTGACACACTTCAGGCCCCTTAGTGCCAATTGGGCATCGTTTAAATGCCATGGCCTACCTTGTTCCCTATCGATACTTCACTTGTACTGCGTAGCAGGATGCTATGGTGAAACTCCAATTTCTCCGATGATTGAAGCTTTTCAATAGCGCAGTAAAAACTGCACGGACCAATGGACAAAAGGGGCGGGGCTTATGGCTATACAAGCAGACACATTGCCGTAGTGTCCTCAGATCTCTTCTCCTTCAGCGACGACTCGATCTACCCTACACGAGACTGACTGCTTCGCCGTCGAAAAAGCACCTGCAGCTGATTCGACCTCCCGCACAGCGGCTTCGCTTCTCAGCGGCTTCGCTTCTCAGCTGTTACGCTTCTCAGCGGCTTCACTGATTAGCGGCTTCGCTAGTTAGCGGTTTCGCAACTCTGGAGCGCCGGTCTTCTCCCTGCCGCTATCCGGCGATACTAAAAGAGCACTTTTCTAGAGCAAATTTCCTGTGGCGTTGTTGCAAATGCCGCGTCATCTCTCACTCGTGTGGGGTTCACCTACACATTGCTGACGGGCACGACGAGTGCGTTTCATGCTTGGGGCTTTCCCACGCTGAAGACGCGCTCAGAGAGACTGAATGCTCTCACTGCGAGAACACGAGTCTCTCCTCTCTGCGCACGTGGATAGCTTTCTTTTCAGAGAGCGAATCCGCCCCTCGATCCCTCCCGCTTCAGTCCCCACAGTCCTTTTTCTCCGATGACTGAAGCATTTCAATAGTGCAGCGAAGCTGCACAGACCAATGGCGGTGGCACCCGCCAAAAGGGGCGGGGCTTATGGCTATATAAGCAGACACATCGCTGTAGTGTCCTCAGGTTACTTTGACTGAAGCGACGACCATATGCAGCTTTTAGCATGGCCAGGAACGCAGTACTCGTTCCCTTTTCTCAGGGAACCGAGGTTACGTAAGTAACCGAGTACGTTCCCTATTGATACTTCACTAGATCCATGGCCAGTCTCGTAGTGCTCGAGCGCCATCTGTGGCTGACGATCACGGAGATCATAGAAGCTGACAAGGTCCCCTTCCTTGATGCTCCAATTTCTGTGCCGACAAAAAGGTGTTTTTGGTTCATGTTGTGAGTGCAGGGTCTGTTCTAAAACCCGCACAACATACTGCTTGTTGTAGAGGTAAGGTTTGTTGGCATGAAATTGAGTAAACCCCCTGGGTGCCGGTCAGAGCACGAATAACGAAGAGACAGGTTGGTAAGTTTTCATGTACTATATTGGAGGCAGATGGATATTCTGAATCTCAACAATCACATTGTATCCTCACAGGCAGAGGTATTCGTTTAGTCTAGAAATGAAAAAAATACAATAAATGATGAATAAACTAAATGATTCTTAATAATGCAGTGATCACATTTACATCAATGCAGTTATCAAAAGCTTATCTAAGTAAACAGTTAAATGCACCGAAACAATAGTGTCACGTTTATCATGAATAATATGCATGGTGTACATGACGAAGGAATATAACAGAACATAAATCATTACAGCATTTTAAGCAATACCAATAATATTTACTCTAAACAGTGTAATAATTAACTGAATCAACAACAGGTTAAATATATCCCCGACCGGGAAAACAAATATATAAACCGATCAGCACAGGTCTGGGCATGTCCTTGCGAAACCGAAAGTAAATAATATATCGCGCATCAACAAGACATAATATTAAATCAACTTACTTTTCTTTAATGACTAATACCTTGAGGACACACTTGCGAGATGATCAAAACATAAACTTAAATATGAAATATAGAACTTCTGCCCCAGCCGACTGCCGGAGTAGGATGGCAGCGCTACGTCAACACTGACTACAAGATAGACCTGAACTGTTACCATAGCAACGATTTCAACTTAAGAGTCCGTCTCTGTGGAGGCTTTATAACAGCCGCCCCCAAAGCTGCGAAGCAACTTTGTATCACTAAAGGTGACTCAGCTAATCCGTATTAGGAGCCGGGGATGCTTCTTCAGGCAGCGCTGGGAGGATGACTAGACGCGCTACCGGTCTAGTATAAACATGGTCCTTTATCTTCACATCAGCGGATCTGACATGACCATCAGGGCTTAGGTGCGTCTTAACAACCTGTCCAATAGGCCATAAACTGCGAGGCTGCTGTGGGTCCAGGATCATGACAAAGGTTTTCTCCTTTAGATCAGGAGGCGAGGCTTGCCATTTTTGCCTAGTTTGAAGACTAGGCAGATACTCTCTGATGAATCTGGACCAGAATTGATCTGCTAAGATCTGAGAATGCCTCCAGCGTCTTTTACTCAACATCTCCACTTCTGGATACACCACTAAAGGGAGTGACATATCTGGCCGCCCCATGAGGAGACTATTTGTGTCACTGGGTCCGTATTGGCCACATCCGACGACGCGTATCCCAGGGGTTTTGAGTTTAGGATGGCCTCCACTTCAAGTAAGACTGTTGTCAGGACTTCTTCAGGGATAGGTTGGGAACTGAGAACCGTGTACAAGGCCGATTTTACAGATCTTATTTCCCTTTCCCGACTTCCACCGAAGTGTTGGGCCAAAGGGGGATTGAAGTTAAATCGGATTCTTTGCCGGGCTAACTGACGCTGAAGCTCCGGGGCCATCGTGGCATAGGCTTCTCGCAACTCCCGTTCCCCTCCACGGAAGTTTGTCCCTTGATCCGACCATAATTCGACCGGCGTTCCTCTCCTTGCAACAAACCTTCTGAGAGCCATAAGGAAGGAATCTGTACTCATACTAGGGAGGATATTCCAGTGTACAGCTCTTGTTGTTAGGCATTTGAAGAGAATACCCCAGCGTTTCTCCGTTCGTCTTCCAATTTTGACCAGTAGAGGTCCAAAGCAATCCACCCCACTAGAATGAAATGCAGGTTTGTGCAATTGTAGCCGTGCCTTGGGTAGATCGGACATTTTGGGGATTGTGGGCTTGGCTCTCCATCGTTGACACTCCAGACATATCTGCTGGAACCGCCGAATGGCTTCGCGACCTCGTAGGATCGAATAGTACCTTCTTATTTCTGCGAACAATCGCTCTGAACCAGAGTGGTGCAATTTCTGGTCATAATGGTGGATGATCAGCCGTGTGACTGGATGATTAGGATCTAGTACAAGAGGATGTTTAATGGAGGGGTCCACACCAATGGCTCTTCTCAAACGTCCTCCAACTCTGATCAGGCCATTAGCTGGATCGATTTCAGGGGCCAGAGTGACAAGGCGACTTCCGGACCTTATAGACTTCCCAGCTGTTAGCCGTTGGTAATCCTCTGGAAAGGATTCCTGCTGTACCTTCTTAAGAATTATGACCTCAGCTTGGCGGTAGTCATCAGCATCAGGGGGAGTGCCGGTAGCATGGTTTTTGCGAACCTCTAAGGCACTGCTATCCAGTAGTTCTTGCCAGGTGTTGGAATTCCATCCACTGTAGTTACATAGGTTTGTTACACCACAAAAGGCAGACTTTCGCAACTCGACATTTACCTCCTTGGTCTCCACGTTGGGAAGTTTCGGCCACCCTTGGGAATCCTCAAGTAGGAAAGTAGGTCCCTGAGTCCATCGGTTCGGGACTGTGAGGTAATGAAGGGGTTTCCCTTTCGTGAGGTCATCGGCCGGGTTATCCAGAGTGTTGACGTAACGCCAAGAACACTTCTCTGTCAATTCCTGAATTTCAGCGACTCTATTGCCTACAAAGACTCTGTAGCGACAAGACTCCGATGTCAACCACATGAGTACTGTAGTAGAATCTGTCCAAAGAAACGTAGTCTGAATGGGTAGGGTCAACTCATTTACCAGGAGCTTGGCTAACTGAGCAGCGACTAGGCTTCCGCAGAGTTCCAGTCTCGGGATGGAGTGAGATCGTTTGGGAGTTACTCTGGAGCGAGCTAGAATAAAGGAGAGATGATGTTGACCTTTCATATCGGTTGTCCGGAGGTAAGCTACTGCTCCGTATGCCTGTTCCGAGGCATCGGAAAAGATGTGTAGCTCATGATTTTCTGTCTCCAACATGACATCAGGAGGAACATAAGGCCGTGGAAAGGTAATCTGAGGAAGATTTTTCAATTCATCCTCCCAGGTGTTCCAGGAATGGAGGAGTTCAGGTGGTAGGTTGGAATCATCCCACCCTCTTTGCTTATTCCACAGCTGCTTAATTATAACCTTCGCTCGTGTGGTGTATGGAAGAAGCCACCCCAGTGGGTCGTATTGGGTAGCAAGAACCTTATAAAGGTTCCTCAAGGTTGGAGTCTCATAGATCACTGGTCGGTGTTTGTAAGACAAAGTGTCTGCTTGCCAGTTCCAGCTCAGTCCCAATGTTGATTCAGGGACTTCTGTCTTCTCCTGTGTTAGCCACAGTTCCACACTGGTAGCTCGGGCCTCACGAGGTAAATGGCTTATCACAGCCGGATCATTGCACGCCCACTGCCGAATGTCAAACCCAGCTCCGGAAAGAATACTCCTTAGTCGATCAATCACATGCCGAGCTGCATCTGCTGTAGGTATGCTTTGCAAACAATTATCAACGTAGAAACATTTATCTACTGAGAACTGAGTGGCTTCATCACTCAGAGGGTGTTGTTGTATCTGCCGTTGGAGTGCATACGTAGCACAGCATGGACTTGAAGTCGTACCAAATGGCCGCACCTGGCACTCAAAGATCTTGGGAGCCTCAGCCATTTTTAGGTCCCGCCATAAGAAACGAAGCAAAGGACGATCTTCAGGAAGAAGACGTACCTGATGGAACATCGCTTTGATATCCCCACTTATGGCTACTGGACGTTCCCTGAAGCGGATAAGGACACCTAGCAACGATGCCCCAAGGGTAGGTCCTGGTAACAGGTGCTGATTCAGGCTTTGGCCCTGGAACTGATGGGAACAGTTAAATACAATGCGGAACTTCCCATTGTGACTGACAATGTGGTGAGGAATGTACCAACATTCCGCAGGTTCCGGAATGGAGCTGCTGACTTCCTGAACCGCTCCAGACTCCAAAAGTTTCTTCATCTCCTCTTTATAAACCTCAGCCTTCATTGGGTCCTTTAACAAACGCCTCTCTACACTGCGGAGAGTAGGTAGGACAGACTCCTTGGGCGCCTTTAGCATAGGCATGTCACTTCGACGGAGTAAAGGTGTAGCTAACCGATGAATACCTGCCAACTTCGGGTTAAGAGTCTTGCGTTCTAGCAGCTGGAGCACTTCTTGATCCTGCTTGGACCTAGTGACCTCTTTGTCAGCCTGCTGGGGAACAGTATCCAGCTGCCACAACCGTTGTACATTCTGAAAAAGTTCGTCCTGAACTGAGATGACAGAAGTTAGGAGACATTGTTGTGCAGTGAGAGGCCGCCCCATGGAGGGTGTAGGACCCTGGAGCGTCCATCCTAACCGTGTATGAACAGCTGCTGGCCCACCTTGGGTTCCCCATCGAATAGGTTCTATTGGAGTGATCAGATGAGGCTGATCTGATCCGATAAGGAGCAAAGGCTGGACCTCAGTCATGGTACGAATAGGAAGGCCCTGAAGGTGTCTGTATTTTCTCTGTAACTGTTCTACTGGAGAAGACTGATGGGACAAGGTAAGGCGTTCTGCAGAAAAGGCATGGTTAATCTGATATATTGACTTTGGTTTACAGCAAGGGGAGATCTGGAAAGAGATGGCTGAACCGTGTAAGACTTGAACATCATCTCGTACCGTTCTCAGTGGAAGATCTTCAGGGATACCATGGATGCCTAATTTCTGAATTGCGGGGGGGAGTAGAATAGTCCTCTCTGATCCATCGTCGAGGAGAGCAAAGGTGTCCAAGGTACGACCTTCATAATGCAAATTAACAGGAACCACCTTTAACATAACTCGACTTCCAATGAATGGTTTATCCAAGTAGAATCGACTTGAAGAGGAACTTGTTAGGCAGCTCTTTTCGGCATTGGCTGAAGTCTCAAGATTGTGACTAACATTCACCTCATGAAGGGGGCGAAGATGAGTGCCCTGACAGAGATTGCATGGCTTCTTCAGGTCACACTGGGCAGCATGATGGGTTCTGGCGCAACGCCAGCAACGGTTATTATTACGAATCCATGCCTTGACCTGGTCGGGACTAAGTAGGGCGAAGGACGCACACTGGCTGAGGTAATGTTCAGTTTTATCACAAAAGGGACAATAACGTCTCCCCTTGGCCGGTTTGGCTTGTAAGATGCATTTCCGAGGAACTTGAGCATCTACCACAGGTTCTCCAACTCCATGCAGAATGGTTACAGTTTTCTTCCTGAAATCTGGCTTAGTCGCTGATTTGTCTTGCAGGCCTTTAAAGGTTGGCTCCGAATCATAACCATGGCACCAGGTTTCGTAACGCAGCCAGTTCGAAAGGTCAACCAGGTTAGGGACAGTTCCAGTCTGGCGGAACATATGACGGCGAAAGTCCGCTCTCTGCTCAGGGGGGAGCTTACTCAGAAGGCGAGCAACATGGGACCCACAACTTAGCTCCACTTCACCTTCGAGACCTAAGGTGTTTAACAGACCAACTAATGACTGCACATGGAGTGCGAATTTCTGGAAGGCGGCATTATCACCCCTCCTTACATCAGGACTCTCCAGGACCATGGTTATCCTCCTTAAAGCCAGCTGATGCGGTTGGCCAAATTTATCATGTAGAGCGGCCATAGTATCCGTAAATGGCCTAGGTGAATTCAAATAAGAATCCGCAATCAGACGAGCCTCCTCTAACTTTAGATGGTCGACTAAGATCTGATATTTGAAAAGCTCCGTACCTTCCGGAGGGAGCAGGTTCTCCAGCGCTATCCTGAGTTGTGCAAACTCGCCTGGATCTGGTCTACTGAATTTCGGGATCGTAGGGGTAGGTCCCCTATATACACTCTCAAAACCAGAAGAAGGCCGTAACGGTCGTAGATCTTGCCTTACTTTGGGCACATTGGCTGGATGACTCGAATAAGCAGAAGGTGGGCGGAGATATGTAGGGATAGCCTCTGTTTGGACTGGTGCACGTGTTACCGGTAAGGGTGAGACCTCAGGTGTGAACAGCTCTCGAAGCTCTTCAGGTGTAGGCGGGGGAGGAAGTCCATATACAGCTTGGTCATAAATCCGCACAGACTAAACAGAAGGATGCCTCCTCTCTCAGGCAGGCAATACAATCTGGCACCCCCAACCAGCGCTGTGGGCTCTACACCTTTGGCCTCTCGACGGGAGCCTACTGCCCTCCCCGAGAGCGTCTTGAGCACAATATCTCAGGCTAGAGCTCCGTCTACTAGACGTCTCTATACGCTCAAATAGTCCATCTTCTCCGCCTGGTGTACACCATGCGGCGCAGACCCGGTGTCTTGTGATTTATCACTAATACTGTCCTTCTTACAAGAGCTGCTGGATAAGGCCCCTCCTGTCTTGAATTTGGGCCTAACGACTCCAAGGTTGTCCTCAAACCAAGGCATGGTTACATACCCAAGGTGCTCTCTACTCCGTTCAGAGCACAAGTAATTACCCTCTCTACACTCCCCTCCTCCGAGCGGGACCCGGAGCTGAACCTGCTCTGGATCTCCGGTTTCGAAGCATAGACTGTCTAAATGGATAGTTGAGGCTATCGCGATGGCATATTCTTCTGTGGGCCTTCAATGCCCTACAGGAATTAGAGTCCATTCCACTAGAGGCATTGCCTCTTCCTGGGCCTGGTCTAGCGGTGTCTCCATAGAGGATATCTGTGCGGCAGCCTGCTGGGCTTCGCCGTCCACATTTACCAGATGCTACAGTCTGGATGTTCCGGCCCTCCAGGCCTGGGTCCTTTCTACTTAAACTAGGCTGCTGGACCTACGTTTTCAAACCACACCAGCACCTAGCACACTGTTGGGACGATCAACCAGACTAAGCCACCTATTTGCTTGGCCTTTTCCGCCTTCAGCAGGGATTCCCTGCTCCGTACCCTGTTCCCGGAGACAAGGCTCCGGGACTAACTGGTGTTTTTCGTTCCATTTGTAGCACGGCGTGATTATACTGGTTCCCCATAGCGTCCCATAGTATCGATAGGGAACGTACTCGGTTACTAACGTAACATGGTCACTTTTCTGACAATGTCCATCCCTTTATGACCACCATGTACCCATCCTCTGATGGCTACTTCCAGCAGGCTAATCCACATGTCACAAAGCTTGAATCATTTCAAATTGGTTTCTTGAACATGACAATGAGTTCACTGTACTAAAATGGCCCCCACAGTCACCAGATCTCAACCCAATAGAGCATCTTTGGTATGTGGTGGAACGGGAGCTGAATGTGCATCCCACGAATCTCCATCAACTGCTAGATGCTATTCTATCAATATGGGCCAACATTTCTAAAGAATGCTTTCAGCACCTTGTTGAATCAATGCCACGTAGAATTAAGGCAGCTCTGAAGGCAAAAGGGGGTCAAACACAGTATTACTATGGGGTTCCTGTATATAATCCTTTAGGTGAGTGTATGTGAACGTGGCATTTTAAATTTTAACATTGAAACCACCCGATGCGTCAAGTTCCCTTATTCGTTTTTCTAGAGTCTCTACGGACATCTCGTGCAAATTTGATGTGGTGATTATGATTAACTGCGCTTGCTTCGCATTCATGTTATTCAACATTGTGTTAATAAACAGAGGCTTTAAATCATTGGTTAAGGGAAGTTTAGAATTGTCGGTATCGTATTTTGACCGTGGGTGATTTTGATTCACCTCAGTTTTCGGTCACACTCTATCAACATTCAAAAATGATTCAAATATGAAGATATTTCTCTAAACCGAATTTCTGAAATAACAAAAGATGACAAAAGCTGTTTCTGAATGACAAAGCTTACACCGTGATCAACATATACAGTGAGATCAGGACCTGTATATATTACTTTTGCGTTAATAATTGTTTTCAGGCAATTACTGTTGTCCGCAACCACGTCACAATAATGGGAATTGGATCCCACTAACATTGAGTGCTAAACGTATTTTGTCTCTCTACGAAATAACAAGAATCCTACAGGGTAAGCGTAATATTTGCTTCAATCAAAATTTGCCAAAGAAATATCAGAGCATTTCTTCCAATAAAAATTTGTCAAAGAAATATTCTAAAACACTTATCCTTTTAATTGTAGGTCTGTGCCCGATCGATGGTGAGCCTGCATCAGCTCGGCTTTGGTCTCTTGGTTCGAAGAGGTTTTCCCCCTGTCCCATGACGAGCCCCCAAATTGTACGATTATTACTTTGTCTAGGTACACAGCTTTTATGAGTTGAAGGGTCTAGTCGACGGAGCAATCGGAGGAACCGAGCTCGGGGACCAAGAATGACACAGACACAGAAGTGTAGTTCACCCAAAGTCAAAGTTTACTAAAGATGGGTTCAGTAATTACAAAGTTTACTAAAGATGGGTTCAGTATATACAAAGTTTACTAAAGATGGGTTCAGTATATACAAAGTTTACTAAAGATGGATTTAGTATATACATAAATGATGAAGTGATGAACACATCACTTATCTCTGAAAATCTCACACAATAACAAGATAACACAATAAATCGGACATTTGTTAGGACAACGCGTTCCGAGCATGCCGACATAATGGAGATCCCTTAGACAAAACATATATCTGTCCTTGGATGTAGGAACAGCTGGGGCACAGAGAATTCTGCATTGAAATGTATGTAGTTTGTTAATGTATTCAGCAATCAATGGCATTTGGCTGTAGAAGCAATATGGTCAAGGGTTGTAACTTGTTTCTGTCAATTGCCATAACCAATATTTTTCATAAAAATAGAATTATATGCAGGAACATGAATGTGGAATTAAAGAGAAGCATCTAATATATTGTATTAATATGGTTTTTAACAATTTTAGATATATCATGATGGGCTTTTTTTATGATGGGTCTTCTCACCATACAGCCACAACACGTTGAGCATCTTTCTTGCTGCCTTCTCGACACAAGTTCATATAAATTATATTAACTTTCTCAGAGTTTATAATCTGAAAATCATTGAAATCATTAATTGATATACAACAGAAACAAACAAGTAGTGTCACCCTTATCTACAGAACGCAGCAGCAATTTATAGGCTTGTGGAAAGTTGACAGATTTACTGACGAATTTGTGGACTTGATTTGGCTCCAAAGTGAGAGTAGAGTTTACTGCCCGTAAACACAACATGCCATGACTGGAAGCACTGAAGATAGGGGAACTCACCTCCTAGACAGATTCAAATGCCTAGGTAAAGCGTCGTCGTCTTCAAATGCAACACTCATGACGACCGGGAACTCTGGTTTGTTGTTCATGACTACCGAATCTCCGGAGTGTCGTCCATGACACCTGGGAACTCGGGTGTGTCATCCATGGTGGCTGAACATTTACATTTAGTCATTTAGCAGACGCTTTTATCCAAAGCGACTTACAAAGAGTTCAGGGAGCAATGAGCAATAGTACAACAGGTGCTAATACAAAGTTCCCAGTTTCAACAAAAGCTAGACCAATACCTGTTGAGAGAAGAGAGAGGGTTAGTGTGCTTTTTTGACTGAAGACCTTGGCGGGGCTTTCATAATGGCACGGGGCTCTGGCGTGGCAGCCATCTTGACTGCTGAGACTGGCATGTCGGCCTCATTGACTGCTGACACAGGCTCTGGTATATTGACTGCTGATGCTGGCTGTGGAATATGAAGAAACTCTGCAGCAACGTCCATGTTGTGAAATAAATAGAAGTGGAGGGTGCTACAAACACTGGGCATGGTGGTAATCCTGGTCTGCCAGACTCTGTGGCCACTGGAGCTCACGGTCTACTGCACAAAGTCTGAACATTGTCCTCAAGGGAATTATTACCTTGACAGAGTTGGGCCAAACGGAATGCTGGATGCATTGTGGTCTTTCGTTCTGTTATGTGCAGCAGGCAGGAAAACAGGTAGAGGATCCAAATATAGTAAAAGACGCATTATTAAGGACCACAGAATACCAAAGTCCACAAAGAAATTTATAAGTCAACACTATACAACGAATCACCACTGACAACTGAGCACATAGGCAATATGTAGACCGATGCAGGAAATGGGACACATGTGAAACCGGGTGACAATCACAAGACACAAGGCATGATGAGATATAGAGTCTTTACCAAAAATCTTACCAAAACACAGGGAGAAACGCACTCAGGTGGAGAGCCAGCAACGGGTGTGAAAAAAGTATTCACATAATTTGATGTCCACAGAGATGCTAGGACAGTAAAAGCACTTGCATCATCCATAGTTTTTTTAATGCCACAATGAGGACCTATTGGGTCCTTTTGGTAAAGTACAGAAGTTAATGTAAAAGTATTAATAAGTATAAACAAATGAGGATACTGAACCCACGTGTACTCACTTTCTATTATGAAGCTTTTGGCCCCTCTTAGCAATATCAATTGTACACTATTGGAAAGACTTGGGTTTCTTTCCAAATCTTTTATAATACGTCATTGCTTTGTTTTTTAACATTCACCAATAAATTCAATAAATGTATTATTGGTCATTACTTCATAATATGCAGAAATTATATGTAATTGTGCAACACTCCCGTGTAGTCATTACCCTGGAATGATGGATATGATTTATGTGGCCTCACCATGGTTTCATGTACATTTTAGAAACATGGCTTTATGAAAATTTCTGCTCCAATTTAAATTATATAAAATATAAATGCCATTTCTCTTATGATCATGGTTACTGCAAGTATATTTAAACTAAAGTTTTTTTAGTTTTTTATGTGAGATGTTTATCATCCAGGACAATAACATGTAACAATGTATACTTAACTACTTAAGTTCCATTGTGATCTGTGGAGCATGCTAATATTTTGAGTGGCGCTTTGACATGAATATTTATGTGGGCTCCACCATGCAGCGTCAATTAAATTTTTAATAATATTTATATTATTAATTAAATGAATGAATATATTATAACACTTGCAGCAGACTGAGACTTAGTGTGGAAGAGGGTTGAAAACCGACATCAATTAGGAACTCAAGGCAAAATGAATGAATGAGGCCCTTCTAACAGATTTGTTTTAAATAAAAAAAATAAAAAAGTCTTTGTAGAACTGTATTTTAAACAAATGTAAATCTTCAAATATTTACAGTACAATATTTGACATGTTTTATTTTAGCAACAAGTGAAAATATACACAGCATGCAGCCAGGCCAGCAGATGGAGCTGCAGGCTGTCAAATTTTAGTCTATATTTTAGTCTATGTATATCTGAAAGACTTGTCAAGACTAAATTCATGAGTTTCAAACACAATAATGCTAGAACAAAAACAATGAGAACGGGTTAATTTGTGGAAATGATAATCTGCTAATGATGGGGTAAGCCTTGTTGAAGAATTGTTTCGTCTTTACTTTTTAATCACTTATAATTAATAAAGTATTTATATTATTATTATTATTGGGGTTTTTCACATCACACATCTTATGAACACAAGATGGGGCTCAATGACTACTATTTCAACTCTAGACTTACTAGTTGAAGACTCAGGAAATATAAAACATCCCTTTTAAGTCTTTAAGTTTTGTTAAATCGGTGTGCTGCCTGCAATTCCTCTTGAAGAAGAAAAGACGAAAATAGGGCAACATCTGATTGAGACATTGTCCTTAGAGATCAGAGCTCTACATAATGCTTACTGTACCATAGCTTGGAAACTACTCCAATATACATTGCATCCTGTCATTGTAATTGACCACACTTCATCCCTACAGTATAGGTGCCCAGAAGATATTTAACAATTTTGATATGTTGTTTGTTTGTGGATGATGTTTATTTAATAACAATTTAGGATTATTTGCTTTAAACTAAATCTCTGTGTAATGCAGGTATGTAAAATAAACAATCAACAAATAATCTAGATTACGTACCACAACCTTTTTAACAAATAAATCGATTAAAAAAGGCTATTTAACACGGTTCTATCACCTTTAAAGGAGCACAGTTGTTGTTCATTTTTATTTAAAAAAATCACAGATGATGTCCCCCACTGGCTTAAGGTGCTGTCAACTACAGCTTCACCATGACAACTGTACTGCACCCACCTCAGTCACAGCTGGCAAACAAGTCCCGACCAACTGAATTACGTGATTCATGGAGCCTTCAGATAGTTCCAGGAAGTTATTTCTTATTTTTTTTATCATTAAACTACTTGCAAACCTTAAATGTGTTAAAAGTTAATCACAATTGGTTTGTTTTGCTGCGTTACTATCAACTTCTGGGAACTATCGAGATGCTCCATAAACCGCCATTGCTGTGAATTGTTTTTCCATGGGAGTCAACAGAGTTGGTGCAACTCTCTCTCTCAATGGCTAGGCAAGGTCAGCAGCGGCCGATCAATTGTGATCGGGCACTTGGCAGTACAACAGCATCAGTCAGTCACCAGGGGGACAACATTGGATTATTGTTAGGTTTTGAGGTTGAGTTTGATATCTGCATAAGGTTATCTGCTGATGCCATATTGCAGATGTACAACAACTGGTTGCTAAAACACACTGGACGGGTCATAAAATGTATGAACACTGGAAACGTTGGGTAAAATCTGGGCAAACCCATTTGTATGTTAAAATAAACCTAGCGAATGTCCAAAATGTTTACGAATCTTTGACTGCAGGGTTCTTTGGTCCTATGGCATTGGTTTGAAGAACATTAGCACCTTTATATTTAAGAGTGAACGGTCAATTTCTAGCAAACATGATGTTGATTTACAGTTAAACACATTTCAAAGAGTTAAAACCAGTTCTAATGTCCTCACAAATATAGACGAATCTATAAAGAGAAAATCAAACCGTGACCATGTTTAATTTTCTCAGCGGGGGAGTCGAAACACTGAGTCTGTTACTCTGTCAGTTCAGATCGTCTGCTGGGCAGCATTCATGCAGACTAATGTTACTCTGAGCGTTATGGAAATAAAAAGACTCGAGTCTGTCCCGATGAGTTTCTCTGTGTGATGGAGAGAGTGATAGAGTATGTGCAGAGAAAGACTGACAGCTGGCAAACACATTCTCCTCACTTCCACAACTCAATTATAGCAGACAGTTCAGTCCACACAGCCTAAGGGCTCCTTGATATTGCAGTGAAAATCTCTAACAGTGTATTTTCACTATTAAAAACCTGCGCTTTACTCAATGCAGCTTCAAAAACGCAATTCTTATATGCCCATACTGACATACATATGTGCAATATAATATGTACACTTCCAATAAAACATATAAATGCACGAACCACAAACTGTTTGCAGACAGTTTTCAAAAGCATGGTTTACCCAAAAGCTAAAATTCTGAAAAATATATTTTGTATGAAGTTAGCAACCAAACAGCGCTGGCACTCATTCATATTGTATGGACACAAAACCTATGCAAGTGTATGGGTGCCATCGCTGTTCAGTGAACAACATTCTTCATAATATCAAGTCAGTCAGGTGAACTATCCCTTTAAAAGATACCAGAGTTATGATTTGTTTAACAATATTTTTATTTTCTATACTGCCATTTGTTCAGTTTAAAATGTGAAATATTTGCAATAAAGTTTGTTCTGTTCTAGTTGTACTGTATATAAAATGCACACAATATATTAATTTGGGCAGTAATTTGTGCAGAGATTTGTTGCGTGCAAAGGTCTCTGTAATAACCATACAATATAAAAAGTTCAAATGATAATTTCATTTTGTGTACATGATAAAAGACATCATTAGCTCATTATAAAAACAACAGAAATCAATGGGAAGTCCCTGTTATGATAGAAAAACAAACATGTTTTGCATCTTTGCAAGCATGTGTGTATGTGCACCCGCAAGTTTATTGTGTTGTCGTGTACATTTAATCCAATAAAGTCATTTAATTAGGTATGTAATAAAGACAGCAGAAAGGAGCCATTGGCGTGTGTTTGTGTTTATCTTGATAACTATGTTGGGGACATCTGCGACTTCTCACCGGCTTGTCTGTGGTGTGGTGATTAAAGGCACAATGCCGTACATGCAGTGGCCGGACTGCCTCGCTGGGGATGGCATAATGAATCGCACCCCATTGAGCGCCATGCTATTACTGAGGATCCCTTTCGAAGGCAGAGCTGTGATGTAACAGAAAGCTTTGGGGCTAATGGGCATCTTTAAGAAGCGATCATTGCTTTGTGTTACAGCACAGTCACTGCTCTGCCAAAGATCTGCTCTGACTGTTTACACCAGCCCACTCATCTGTCTGTCCATATTACCCTGGACACAAGTACATCTGAGCATCCAGCCAGCTAGCCCACAACCTGCCTCCAGTCACCAACATCATTTCCTACTGAGAAAGCAGATATATGTGTTTGTGTGTGTCTGTGTTCTGTGTTCTGTCTATCTGTTTTATCCCCTTTGACCATCTATGCACCATAGAAATCATATAATTGCTAACTGTATTATGAAAGAAATTCAATTCGTTAATATAACGATTTGAGTAACGCAGTTCATTACTTCCTTTATTAGGGATGCTACGATTCACTCATCTCATGATGCGATGCGATTCACGATACTGATCTCACGATGCGATTTATTCAGGATGTATTTGTGCAAAATGAGTTTAGACAAATTTAAAATGAACAACTGGCCGCTCAAATAACAAAGCTATACTGGAATTTTACAACAAATTACAAATAAAATAAAAAAGAATAATCTCTTTAATATTAAGAAGCTAAGACTTTGTCTGAGCTTTTCCTGTTTTTTTTTAAGAAATATCAACATTTCCACGATTACCATGTTTTCCTATTAACCGAGGCCCCTGCTGTCCAAGGCATGTATTGGAATTCAAATTTAAATGAGTATAAATTGGTTGTACGCTTTTTTTTTGCGTTGCGTCATGGGATTGAATGAGTCTACTCCATTTCAACTGTGTCACAGATAGGCCAGGCACCCTCACCAACACAAACACGACAAGAACTATCACCGGAATTGGAACCACTTTCAACTGCCGCTTATTACCACCCTAATCACTCACCCAGCATATAAGCACCTCAGTCCCCTCCAGTCAGCATCTGGTCTCAAATACGAATGGACTCAATCTGCCTGTTTACATGCTAGCACTTACCTTATATGCTCCCAAGACCAAAGTCATCCGAGTCTACCGTTTATTTCATCAGCAAACACCCTCCGCCCCGATCATCCAGCCTAATCTCTACAATGTCCTGTAAAGCAAAGGACAGTATCAGATTCTCCATCATATGTACCAGTTATATATACTGTATATCTGCAAATATCTGTTTTCTCCGTGTGTCACCTAACCAAAGTCATTCACCATCAACGTGTCTTAGTGGTTCTGTTGCACACTGTAGTTGGGTGATTCTCACGAATTCTTGGTTTTCAAGATGTCCAACATGACTTTCTTAAAAACACTGGCATCAACACATTTCCTTTTAATTCTTTAAAAGCATTCTTTAAAATCATTTAAAACATTCATTTCAAAACTTTTACAGACAGTTTAACACAAGTTTGAACTTTTTTATTTAGAATGAGAAGAATTCTTATTACCGCAACCATTTAAAACTGTTCCACAGCATGTTTTGCTAAAAAAGCAGAGCCATGATGCCTACGCAAGGTTTTATTATTCATATTTAGTAAGACAATAATGAAGTATATGTTAATACAAAATAATAAATTCAACATTTGTTTTTTTACACAGAAAACTACCTGTATATCGGTAACGAGAATGAATAAAGTTGTGCAAAGCGTGACAAGATAATATTATGCATTTAACTAGAGAAATATAGAGTCTGTTAACCTTTAAATTTAGAAATGTACATAAAAGTTTACGATTAATAGAGTTAACAAAAAAGGAGGAGGAGTTGCTTTATATGTTGATACAGCGCTAAAATGTAGTTTGATGAAAAGTATGTCATGGACTATAGAAAACATTTTGGAATGCTTAACCATAGAGATTGACATTGAAAGATCTAAAAATATAATTATTAGTTGTGTTTACAGAACACCAGGAACATGTGTTGATACATTTATGAATAAATTAGTAGGTGTGTAAAATAAATGGAATGAGAACAAGTTACAAATTATATGTGGAGATTTTAACATTGATTTGTTAAATCCAAATGGACATAAGAGAACATCAGACTTTATAGACACAATGTATAGTAAAGGTATATTTTCGGTGATTACAAAACCAAGTAGAATAACATCTGACACTGCTACACTAATTGACAATATATATACAAATGAAATTGGAGGGAAAATTGTAGGAGGATTATTTATAAATGATATGACTGATCATCTTCCAGTTTTTGCGATCTTTCAAAGATTTTTTACAAAACCAAAGGTAAATAGGACAAACAATGTTAAAATGATTGGACATAGAACACCAGAAGCCATTGCCGCCCTTGGGGAGGATTTAAAGAAACATAATTGGAGTGAGGTTTATGTAAATTAAGATCCTAATAGAGCCTATGATGCTTTCTTAACCATACTGATTGAAAAATATGAAAAACATTGTTTTTTCAAGAAGTTTGTAAGGAAGCGCAAAAATCTGGATAAACCATGGATTTAAAATATTGAATAGAGAAGGCGTGTAAAAGGAAGAATGCATTATATAGGAAATATATTGCAACAAGGACAAAACAAGCTGAAAATAATTATAAAATATACAAAAATAAATTTGTGAGTATTATAAGATTTAGTAAAAAGGACTATTATCACACATTATTGAACAAATATCAGAGTAATAGTAAAAAAACATGGGAAGTACTTAACAGTATAATTAAAAAGAATAGAGGAAAAGTAGATTACCCAAATTATTTTGTAAATGAAGATTCAGGAATTATAAATAAAGTGAATGACATTGTCAATACATTTAATGAGTATTTTGTAAATGTTGGTTATAAGTTAGCACAAGAGATTGTGGAGCAAAGAAATGAGGACAAGCCAGATGAAGTAAATATCTCTAGTAATAAACATTCAATATTTATTAGGGGAACTCATGAAATGGAAATACTTGATATTGTTAATAATTGTAAGAATAAAAATTCAACTGATTGTAATGATATTGACATGTCTTTAGTAAAACATATTATAGAATATATAGAAAAACCATTTACACATATTTGTAATCAATCATTTTTAACAGGTATATTTCCAAATAATATGAAACAGCTAAAATTATTCCTATTTTTAAAAGTGGTGATAGACATCTTTTCTCCAATTACAGACCAATTTTTCTGCTTTCCCAGTTCTCTAAAATTTTAGAGAAACTATTTGTGCGTAGGCTTGATAACTTCATATACAAACATAAACTATTGAGTGAACATCAGTATGGCTTTAGAGCAAATAGGTCAACCTCAATGGCAGTGATGGAAATGGTGGAAGAGATTTCCACTTCAATGGATAATAATGAATATATTGTGGGGGTGTTCCTGGATTTAAAAAAAAAAGCTTTTGACACTATTGACCATGGTTTATTAATGAGGAAACTGGAAAGATATGGTATAAGAGGCAAAGCCTATTCTTGGTTAAAAAGTTACCTTGATGAGAGATATCAATTTGTACAAATAAATGATGTTAGATCAGATTTAATAAAAGTCATTTGTGGAGTTCCACAGGGTTTTGTGTTAGGCCCCTTAATTTTTGTACTGTATATAAATGATATTTGTAAAGTGTCGAAAATATTAAAAATGGTTTTGTTTGCTGATGACACAAACTGATGGAACAGCTTCTGAATACAGTGGAACTTGAATTGATGATCTTAAAAAATGGTTGGATGATAATAGATTGTCACTGAATTTAAGTAAAACAAAGTTCATAATATTTGGTAATCAAAAGAGTAATAATAAAGTTAAAATTAGGATTAACAATGAGGAAATAGATAGAGTATATGAAAATAAATTTCTAGGCGTTATAATAGATCATAAATTATGTTGGAAACCACATATTAAACATGTAAAAAGAAAAATGTCACAATCCATTGCATGATTACATAAAACTAAACATATTCTGAATGAAAATTCATTATATATTTTGTATTGTGCCCTCATAGTTCCATACATGACCTATTGTGTGGACTTTATAAATTCAAGAAAATGTTTAAAAATAAGGTGGTAAATAATTATTTAATTCAACGTGTATAACGTTTTTTTCTTTATGTACTTATTATAGTATCTGAAATGTGTACCATGTTGTTTTATTCATTTTTTTTCTCTTGTCTTGTATTAATTAATACCTGTGGAAATATTATGCTAAATTGATTGATAATGATGTATAAAGGGTAGGCTTAATAAGCAGAGGCTTCAGCCTACACCTTTTTCGGTTATTATGTGTAGCTTTATTTTTATGAGTGATTATCTGTGAGGAGTATGAGGGCCGAAATAAAATCTTATGTCATGTTCTTATGTTATGTTAAAGTTGTTTGTGTGTAAACAGTCCTTAAAAACGTTACGAAGATGCAAATATCGGTCATGGACAACTATTCATTTAATTGTTATACATGAATATTCTGTCAATAATGTTTTGTCATCTGAGAACATCTAGTAAAACATCCAATTGTTTATTAAAATATTTAAAAAAATATAATTTTTATTTTTAAATATAATATGTTTGTTTTCCAGGGTCACAAATGTGAAAGCGGACGTGATGTTTAGCATAATAGAAGGGAGATCGAGACAAAAGGGATCCAGCAAGTTTAATTAATGATAGAAAACCATATTCGTCTGAGGACTTGCCAGTGTTTTTTCTGTTTTTATGTCAATTATGGCTGACTAATTTGAGCATACAGCGGAGGCTTAATCAGCTGAACACAATAATTTGACATATTTCTGAAAGTGAGGGCTGCCCTGTGTGTATCTGCTTTGTGTAGTCTTTGTGTGTGTGTGTGTGTGTGTGTGTGTGTGTGTGTGTGTGTGTTGGGGGATCCGCCCCGCCCTCTGTGGTCTCTTCCAGGGATAAATTAGGTGGAAATTGCTGTATGTCTTCAGTGGCAATTAGAGCTAATCCTGTGAAGTGAAAGCAGACATTATCTAATAAAGAAGCATTTCTCTTGCAAATGAACATCTTCTATAAAATTGAATATAAATAATATCAAATAATATCAGCATTATCTGTAGGTGAATGTCACTTAAAACATTTCTTTCAAAAAATAATTCTGTATCCATTTAGCATGTTTACTTGTATGTCCGAGGTACACAGAAGAACACCAACGCTGTTTAGTTTTGTAATCATGTTAAAAAAAAGCACTTGACTTTTATTCACGTCTGGTGCAAATTCCAGAAACACGAGGCGTGTGTGTACATGCTGCCACACCAGGCCTGTTCTCTTTTCAGAGCTGGAGGGGATGATTCAGTCAATCTCTCTGAGGGTGATCAGATGGAATCGTGGCTATCTGAGTGAAATGATTTGACCACAGTGTAATCACTGCTCTCTTCTGTACGCTGCTCTGATTCTCCAGGGCTTCTCATGCATTACAGAGGACGAATCAGAGATGCTCCAGACTCCTCAGCTCCAGAACTGATCACATTCATTATCTCCCATAAGCTTGTTTGCAAATGATACGACTGTGCCGTGGTTCCAACATACACTAAATATGGATGCATGTTTGTCAGTCTGCATTTCAAAGTTAAAATTAGTGAAAAAATATGTATATGCATATATTTGAAATGTTTAACTATTGATCCATTAAAATCCTTAATTAATCTTGAACACATGGAACAGACAAAATGTCATGTTTCTGCCGCATCATGTCATGTTTCTCTTGGTTTAGTGGCAGGATCATGACAGTACCTCATGTTAAATGTGGAGAGAGACAATTATTGTTCTTATGGCCTTCCATACTCTCTCTCCGGTCTCGTCTTTGTTCCCATCCTCTCGTTACCTTGTTATTGATTAATGCCCAACACCTGTTCCCCTCTGGATTTGCTCCCTATTTAATGCCGTTGTGTCTTCTGTCTTGTGCTGGTTCATTGTGGTTGTGTGTTGAGTTCATGTGTCTTGTCAGGCTAGTGTAGTCATGTGTAGTTCATGTTTAAAGTTTATTTTAGTCTTGTTTAAGTGTAGTTAGTCTTAGTCCCGTCATGTTTTGTTATGTTACCCCCACGTGGGTCTTTGTTTTATTGTTTATTAAAATATTTTAACCCCTTGTTACCTGCCGTCTGCACCTGGGTCCTCTGTCCGTGTCTCACCACGAGAATCATGACACAAAATGCAAATGAGAAGATCAAATGCAGCTTTTTGGGAAAACAATCTATCGTTTTGCATGTTTTTTTGTAATGCTTTAGATTACAGCCTGCAAAGTACAGCATAATGAAACAGAATTTACAGCGTTACTTATTGGAACCTTTAATACGGTGGCTGACAAGTGCAAAACAACAAATCGCAAAAATCTAAAAGCAAAATAAAAACCCCAAAATCAAAATGACAAATCTCAAGACACAATATCTAATCTAAAAACAAAATAGCAAATCATAAAACACAACAACAAACAAAACGGCATGTCAGAAAACACAACAACAGATCAGTCAAACCGGAAAAGGTACGTATTTTGTTGGAATGATATAGCTACTGGTGATTGGACGAAACTCCTGTCAATCAAGATATCCAGGACGCTCAATGTTACTATGAGAAAGGACATGCATATGTGATGCAGCGCATATTCATTGATTAAGGTTAAAAAGCCGCATTTTGTTAATATAGTTGAAACGGGCTCATCTTGCATTAGGAGTAGATGTGTGTCTGTTTTACACTGCATGTATGCGTGGCGTGAGCCCTGAGCTGCATGCATAGTGCAGATGAAAGGGGACTGCCTGTGTACCATCCGTGACCGTCTTCCCCTCAGAAGATACATACAATATAAGCATATAACATGATTTGTACTTTAATCTGCGTCCCTGTTGGTTATAGTGAGATAGTGACTGACGCGATCGTTTGTTTTTGCTTATAAATATAAACATAAGCCTGGATATCTTGATTGGCGGGAGTTTCATTCAATCAGCAGTAGCTATCGCATTACAACACAGAACCTACCTTTTCCGGTTTGACTGATTTGTCATGTTTTCTGACTTGTCGATGTGGTTTCTGACTTGTTATTTTGTTTTTCGAATTGTTGTTGTGTTTTAAGATTTGCTATTCTGTTTTTAGATTTGATATCGCGTTTTCAAATTTGTCATTTTGATTTTTGATTCTTTATTTTTCTTCTAGATTTGTTTTTAGTTTTGTAACTTGATGTTTTGTTTTGCACTTCTCGGCCACGGTACGTTTACCCTCCCTTTTACCTACAGATATGTACTGTAGAGGTACATTATTGTTACAATTAGTGACGCTGTAAATTCTCTTTAAATATGCGGTACATTACGTTCTGTAATCTAAAGCTTTACTTTTACACAAGAAATGAAGCTAACCAAGAAAAATGCTCTTCGTATTTTCATCCTATACGATTGTATGGGCTAAAGGATATAGTAGGTTGAAAATGATTGTACACATATATCCACAGTGGATTAACAAATCACATTATTTGTACTTTGCAATTCATGCAGCAATGTTGGTCCGCCGATTAGACTGTTTTTATGGCTTGGCCATACAGTACATGGATTTCCTCAGCTAGTACTTGAAATTAACAGTCTATCAAAAGTTAAGTTGTTTATAATAATAAAGCAATATTACCATTACTGGCACAAATATTTTAGTTTCCTTTCTGAAAAAGGCAAAACACGTTATTGACATTTAGTTACAATGCTGAAGCCTTCATGTAAGACAAAGTGAATAGCAGGTGAACGTTTTGCAGGTAGAATTTTTCATCCATGATTTGTTAATCAGCGTTTAACCTTTACTGGCACAATTAGCTCTAACTCTGCTTAATTTAATCCTTGACGGTGTTGTTAGAAATGTGTTGGCAGCATATCTGCCCAGGGGTTGGCTGGTTTGCTAATGTGTGCATTCAAATTGTTGTAATAGTGGGCCAAAATTTGGACAAAGTGACTGGATTCCTGTGAAGCAGTTGCTGTGTGAAATTTAAGTGAAACAACATAATAGCTTTTTGTTATTTTTATATTAGTTGATTCAATTTCTTATAGTGTCAGATTTTTTTGTGAAAGAAACATTACAAGATACAAGAACACAAATCTCATTAGCATGTCAGTATTTTCACCAGGCAGCAATGTGTTAAAATAAATTCCCCTTTTTTCAGGATTGTGTAAGACTTCTTGCTTATGCAAAACTGAGTCATAGAATTGGTTGTCGGTAAAAGTGTTATACATTAAATACAATATTTATATAAGTCTATAATTAATAAAAATCTAAGCAATTTGTGTCATTCAGACATGGTCTTAAACTGTTATAAAAGGAGTTTATTGTTTTCAAACTTGCCAAGGCTAGAAATGATCCGGAACAAACATTGACTGACGAGTGCATGAAGTAAACCACTAGCATTAGCTCTGAAGGCTACACTACACTAAATCTTTACATGTCAACAGTACACACAATGCTTTCAAGTCTCAGGTCTTTTGCAGAAAAGCACTTTCTTGTTGCATTTAGCATGGCTGTACTCACACATGGACATTCAGTCCCAAAAACACAGCACTGATGCATTCTGGGAAGACACAGAGAATCTCCGATAGAGTTTGTCAAGTTCCAAGACTGGGTCCAGTATGAATTAGTGGTGATGAAAGCAATCTGGCAGATGCTGCTCCGGCAATGATAGTGGGGGTGAAAAACAGCTCTGGCTTATGGCCCAATCACCTCATTTGCAAGGAGGCATCATCTGGATTGACCCTTATTCCTCCTGGAGTTATCGATCTGGTCTATAGTATCACCAATGGGTCAACGTGACAGGTAGGCAGGAGCCTGAGGCTTTGTAATGTATGTATGTGCTTGTGTGCAGAGTTTGAAAACAGTCAATGTGAAGGAATGGATTTCAGGACATGACCCTCGTGTCAAGTGCCTGGTGGTTTGAGGGTCTAAAAATGAAGCGCATGTCAGAGGAAGACATGTTTGTCAAAGACAGCGATTTCTCTGAGAAAACCTACCTCTACTTCGATCCAACTAGCCCTATCAGTTAGTGAAGATTTCTGTTGGTATTGGGGGATTTGAGTGACATGTGTTTTTACCATTAGACTGTTGTTTCATAGTCATTGCGATGAAATCACCATACTGAAGATTGTTAAAAATAAAAATGTAGGCACCCGGGTTGAAACATTTTTCATAGTTTCTCTCCGTTTTTGTTCTTATCACTTTATTTTTCACACTTTGTCATTGTATTGTACTATGTTTTTGTCAGATGGCAACATAGCGCCCCCCCATTGCCCTCGCATTTTCATTTTCCTTAACCCCCCTATTTTCCCTAGGTGTTCCAAAGTATCTTGCCTTCTTAAGCAGTGGACTCTACAATTTGGACACAGGTTGATTTACAGACTGCCAGCTTGCTACTTCTCTGTGTGAAATCTAGCAAAGAAATGTTAGGACATTTCCCAGTTATTCTTTAAATCAGTTTCATGGGAGATTATACTATTATCATCATCTATTTTGGGATTGCACGTTTCAAACACTTCCCCCATCTGCTATTGGTCAAAAACAGATGGTCCCACCTGAATCCCACCATTTGTGATAATCCAATAACCCAAAAATCATATTAAATCTAGACTCAAATGAAATGTAGTTCAAATGAACAGATTGCAGTTACATTTGGTGCCACTACTCTATTGGGTCAGAAAGTACACACTTTTTTAATTCTGCCTGAATGCTTTATACACAGAAGGGAGACATGTAACGACATTATAAACGGATGTATGCTACACAGATGCACTTTACAGTACTCTTTGTCGAACATAATCTAGTAGTTCAACTTCTAGGCTGTAAACTTCTAGGCTGCCAGATCTACCAATAAGGTGCCTTTAAGAGGTTTTGTTTTTTCGGTTTCTTGTAGCACATGGCAATGGTTAGATAAAGAAATTATCGTATTTGATTTCATGTATAACATAGCTCATTTGTTTCCCAAAAAAAGCAAGTTTAAGGTCCGATGTATGAAATTCAGTGGCATCTAGTGGTGATGTTTCGAATCACGGCTCACTCCACCACTCCCCCTTCCGAAACACTATGGTGACTGACACAGAACGAAGATGTGATCACGTTTTCACTTCTTTACGGAATGAGACATTGTAAAAATGCAACCCTGTCATCCTTAGGAATCTCTGACTCCCCTCTCCGCTGGTTCCAATCCTACCTCTCCGGCAGATCATTCAAGGTGTCATGGAAGGGTTCGCTGTCCACTGATCACCATATGATCTCAGGGATCGGTGCTTGGACCACTGCTTTTTTCCATCTACATGACATCCTTTGGACACTTCATATGGGCACACGGCTTCTCGTATCACTGTTATGCTGATGACACCCAGATCTACATCTCGTTTGACCCAGACGATACCACTGTAGCAGCTCGCATAACAGCCTGCCTTGATGTCATCTCAGCTTGGATGAACGAGCATCATCTGCAGCTGAACCCGGCCAAGACAGAACTACTCGTGTTTCCGGCACACCCCACAGTCCAACACGATCTCACCATCCAGCTTCGCAATTCCACTATCACTCCCTCCGAATCAGCCAGGAACCTTGGAATCATATTTGATGAACAGCTGTCTTTCAATGAACAGCTGTCTTTCAATGATCACATTGCAAAGACAACGCGATCCTGCCGATATGCTTTATTCAAGGGTAATCTCAAGGTTGGACTACTGCAATGCTCTCCTTGCTGGTCTTCCTGCAAAGGCTATCAAACCACTTCAGCTGGTTCAAAAACGCAGCAGCACGCCTCATCTTCCAACAGTAACGCCCCTTTTCAGCTCTCTCCACTGGCTACCGGTTGAAGCCCGGATCAGATTCAAGCCACTGATGTTTGCATACAGGACTATCACTGGATCTGCGCCGGCATACTTTCACACCCTACTACACTCCTACACCCCATCAAGAACCCTGCGTTCAGCAAACGAGCGGCTAAATCCCTTTCCCGCTCATTCTCCTTCATAACTCTTTCCTGGTGGAACATTCTTCCCAATGCGGTCCGGTCAACCACATATCTCACAACCTTCAAAAAACTACTTAAAACACACCTCTTCGGCGACTACTTGACAGACAAATGAGAAAAAAAAACGTACACTAACCCTCTTCTCTCAACAGGTAGTGGTCTAGCTTTTGTTGAAACTAGTAACTTTGTATTAGCACCTAATGTACTATTGCTCTTTTATGACATATCGCTTATTGCTCTTCGAACTCTTTGTAAGTCGCTTTAGATAAAAGCGTCTGCTAAATGACTAAATAAAAATTTTATGTATATGTAAAAAAGCTTGCAGTTTGTCCATTTAGGGCTACTGTAGAATAATGGCAAATTCCATGCAAGGGGACCCACGGTGTATGTAGATAGAAATTGCTAGTTCCTAAAATAATAAAAACATAATATATAAAGCTGGGTTTCCTGAAACATTTGCATCACTACATCGTTCTTAAGAATATATTGCTACCACTCTTAAGGAAGGTATACTGTAACTTAAGAATGACGCGTTAAGAAGATTTCGCGTCTCAATACATATATCAAATCACCAATTAAATCTGACCACAACTGAATCTAAATAATTGTTACTATGCAGCGATCTGTTTCCTTCTTGTTATTCTGTGTAATTTAACTACAAAATTCTCCACTGGGAACAATCCTGCAAACGATAAAGTCACTTTGGAAAACAAAAGTCACCTAATAATGATGATTATAAACATGAAATGGATCAAACTATTTTCTAAACTACTGTAAATTCTTTTAAAAACAAATCAGATCTGTGGTCTTAAATATTATTTATATTATAATAATATATATTAAATGGAGACAAAAATGTCAAGTTTTCACATAAAATAGCAAAACAATAATATTATTCTAACAGAACTAGCATTGCCAAAAACAGGAAATACGTCATGAAAGTAGTCAAGTGGTCAAGTGTAAAGACCGTAAGTGGGGGTATTTGGACGCAGCCAAAGACTGACGGAGTGAGGAGTGCTTGTATGGTGGAGCTGATGAGGCTAAAGTCCCAGGCTAAAATGAATTTTGAGCGGTCTTTACTGAAAATATCTTGCCCTGACATTGTTTTGTCTCAAGATGCACATCAGTAATGTTTTTCTAAGGTATTTTTATAAAAGAGACTAAAATCGGCTAAATTCTTAAAATGAATAGTCCTTAGGCTAAACCATGTCTGTGAAACAGGGCACTAGAGTTTTAAGACTTTCAGTTTCCCAGACAGGGATAAAGGAATACTAATTCTAGATTAGAATAAATGTTAGAGCTGTCCAAACTGAAAACATCTTGCACTGACATACGTACTTCTGTATCATTGGGTTGTCTGATAATGCACACAAGTAATGATTTTTTGCAAGGCATGTTTGTAAAAACAACATAAATGTCTTAATTTAACAAAGGCCTAGTCCTGGATTTATCTAATCCTTGTCCGGGAAACCGGCCGTCAGATCTCAACAGTTTCTAAAAACTTGACTCTGATTTGTCATGTACCACCTGCAATAAAATTCAGAGTTGAATATCATTTTGAACGTTTCTCCTTTTTATTCAAATAACCAACATTTCGACCTTTGTAGAGTACTTGTATGTAAATTTGCTCATTTGTGACCCTGGATAACAAAACCAGTCTTAAGTAGCACAGGAACATTTTTAGTAAAAGCCATAAATACATTGTGTGGGTCAGAATTATAGATTTTTATTTTATGCCAAAAATCGTTAGAATATTAAGTAAAGATCATGTTCCATAAAGATATTTTGTAAATTTTCAACACAAAATATATAAAAACTTTATATTTGTGAGTGAATGGCCTGCTACAGTGCCTTGGATTAACAACTTCAAAGGCGATTTTCTCAATATTTAGATTTTTGCACCCAGGGTTTTGTTGTCCAGGGTCACATTTGATAAAATACATTTTGGGTATAACATCTGAAAAAGTTGACTAATTAGGTCTCGCGAGCAGGGCTTGAGAAATAACATTAAGCCAGCTGTGTTCACACCAAAAACGAACTGAATTATTATTGGTGCAAGTAAATTACATAAAAAGCCACAAAACTCGTGCCAGGCGACGTGAATGATGCGCATTGGGCACTTTCAATATCAACTCCAGCGAGAATTTGTGCAAAGAGCTCATTGATACCTGTCGTTTGTCACGTCCGTACGCGTGAAGACACTTCCTGTCATGCTATTTTTTCATGTCATCCGTTGGTAATGCAACACACTAACCCAAAGGGCAGTGAGTAATAAAGAGCGAGGAATGCGATGCTTTGCATTTGGTGTGAACATAGCATTTTAGTCTCAGACTAAGCCTTGTCTGTGAAACAAGGGCCTAGGAATATGAAGAACATTGACCTCTCCACAGTTTTAAAGAGACATAGAGGTCATGTGATGACTGGGTTGATCACTGTATATGTGAATGTCAATAGCCAAACCATTAAAACCAGCTACCCTGGTCAAAATACAACTTCCATCCACTCTCTCTCTCTCTCTCTCTCACCTAATCTGTCTTCCAAGCCATTTCAACTCTCTTTAACCTCTCTGAGACAACCTCTCTGTTTTTAATCTTACCCATAATGCTTTGCAAAACATCTCATTCTCACCCATTATTGACACTCCCGCTCCCACTGCCGCTCATTTAAATGCATTTCTCACATGAATTTTCTCTTTCACCAGACTGTCTACGCTGCAAAATGTATTTTTCTTAATGAGTATTTTTGTCTTGGTGACAACTTCACAGATATTCTTCAAACAAGATTTTACCACAGAGCTGTTGAGTGTGTCATTCTGATTGGCTGATGAATGTTCTTATTTTTCAGTAAATGTACATCTATGAAGTAGTTCTGTGTCTGTCGACTCGATCACATTGCAGTTCCTTTACTTTGCCAAGCTTAACTGAAAGAACAGAAAGGTTATAACCTATCCATCTCAGCACAGAGCCCTTTTTAATATTAAACTTAATTCAATTTATGGAAACATGCATTTTCATTTGAATAAATAAAGCATTTACAACACAAGTAAATAACTAAAACAAAATGAATAAATCAATAAAATAACCAAATGGGTTAATAAACATTGACAGTCTGCTTTGATCATTCACTGGATTATAGTAAAATGACACATAGATAATGGACAAATAAATAAATATTGATACTTGCTCACTCTCTGGTGTATTCTCTCTCCCTCTCTCTAATATACAGGCTCAATCCTCTATCCTCCAACTAGGCTCATCAACGATTACACCGTCCAGCACAGCCAGAAACCTGGGAGTGGTAATCGATGATCGGCTTAACCTCACAAGTCATTTTGCCAGCACCACCCGGTCCTGTAGATTCATCCTCTACAACATTAGGAAAATTAGACCGTTCCTATTGGAGCACTCTACGCAAGTCCTAGTCCAGGCTCTTGTCCTGTCCAAACTGGATTATTGCAATGCGCTTCTGGCTGGACTTCCTGCTTGCACAATCAAACCTCTCCAGATGATCCAGAATGCGGCGGCAAGAGTGGTCTTCAATGAACCGAAGAGAGCGCATGTAACTCCGCTCTTCATCAGGTTACACTGGCTCCCTGTTGCCGCCCGCATAAAGTTCAAAGCTGTGCTCCTGGCCTAAAAGACCAACACCGGATCTGCACCATCGTATCTCCACTCGCTAATGCAGATCTATGTTCCTGCCAGACCACTGCGGTCTGCAAAGGAACAACGACTAGTGGTACCATCCCAAAAAGGAAAAAAGTCCCTCTCCCGTACCTTCTCTGGATCTGTTCCACATTGGTGGAATGATCTACCAGCTGCTACAAGATCAGCAGACTCGGTTGCCATCTTTAAAAAACGCCTAAAAACGCATCTCTTCCCTCAACATGTCTCTGGTTGATTTTTTCCTAATTCTCTTCCCTTTCCTTCTTTACAAAATAAAAAAATAATAATAATAATAAAAAAAAACTTACTAACCTCACTATTCTTAGCTTTTTATACTGTGCTAGGCTTTAATGGACTAGTTTGATGCACTTATGTATTTTGTTGCCTATGTTGTTATAATTGCTTCCAATGTTTCCTCATCTGTAAGTCGCTTTGGATAAAAGCGTCTGCTAAATGACTAAATGTAAATGTATTACTAACAGATGTTATGGAAAATGACCAATGATCAAGGATGTTATTTCTTTATTTACTTAAAGCAAATTGTTTTAAAATGATTTTAAGAATAATCCTATAAAGGTGCAGGGTTAAATTCACAGGAAGCATAGTAAACACCAAAATTTTTATATCTTGTATATTAAAGGGACAGTTGAAAATTAAATGAAAATTCTGTCATAATTTACTCATCCTCGAGTTGTTCCAAATCTGTATGAATTGTCATGCTCTGATGAAGTAAGATAACACAGCTCTTGGCCACCTTTGACTGCTATAGTAGAAAAAAAATGACAATAATAGTCAAAAGTGCCGGAAAACCTTTTGTTTTGTTACATTCTTTAAAATATTTTCTTCTCTGTTCCACAGAACAAAGAACTTTATAAAGCAACTTTTGCAATGTCAATGGTTGCCAAGAACTGTATGGTTATAAGCATTCTTCCAATCTCTTTCTCACATCAGAACAAAGAAATTCATACAGATGTGCAACAACTTGAGTGTGAGTAAATGTGGGGGAACTGTTCCTTTAAGTCACTTTGGACATAATTGTCAGCCAAATGCATAAATGCAAAAGTGTGAAAAAACTATATGTATATATATATATATTCCCTGGCAAGTCTGAACACCTTATGCCCTTCAATAAAATATTTAGCTTTAAGCTAATTCAAGCTAATTATTTTCTCAGCTGTAGAATTGCTATTTATCTCTTTGACCTTTCTCCAAACTTTACTCTGTCAGGGCAGAGTATTTACATAGTGCCCAGGTACCAGAGAAAGGAAGCATGAGAGAGTCAGAGTGTGTGCTCAGAGAGAGGGATGAGCTTGTGTCCTAGTTCACTAAGTCATTTTGGCCGGTGGGGTGAAATACATCCGGTCTGAAAATCACAGCTCTGCACCGACAAACTAAATCCCATTGATGTCTGTGTTTCCAGCACAAAAGTTTCATTTGATCAGTGATGTGTGGTTCAAAAATATGGATTGATGTCTCACAATCTCGTGTACTGTAAATAAAAGCAACTAATTTATTGGCGTTTTAATGCTTTCTGTTGAGTTGATGTTTCTGTTGCAAAACCCAATGAGCTGCCTTGCTGGCCACTGTCTAGACATTGCTGCCTTACAAATAATACTGCAACAATAAGTAACATTGAAATAGAGCGTATTTAACAACTGTCTTGAATGATTTATAATTAAGATTCATACTTCATCTACATGTACAAATCACACCTGTATCTTGAATAAATTAGTTTATTGAGCTTCCTCAACCTTTGCTGTCCACACCACTGCGGGCTTGACAAATTGTCACATAAAAAATGGGACACGCCGCCATCTCAAGGATTTCACAGTCTCATGGGCTTGAAACCACTCTTTTCATTTTAGTTAGTATATGAAAACGTTTAGTATTGCGAGACAGCTGTGTCATCACACACTTGATGCACACGTACGAGATTTATGAGCGATGCATTATAATGAATCAGATCTGCTGGGTTTGTTTGGGTTCCAATTACTGTAATATACACTCCCCTCGGGTTCCCGTAGTTAAGGTTAAAAGCATCCACACAGTGAGCGGTTGACAGCTTTGTCATTTGACCACAGTGGGAGACTGCGGCGTGTCAAAATGTCCCTGTACACACACGTAGTAAATACCTGAAAGGTTTCTCACAGCATCGCTTTAGTGATTAGGACTTTGGTTAAATTACCATCTTCCCTCTCTGCATGTAATTATGCTTATGACCATATTTATGACTAAGTTGATCTTGCCTGCTGCTGGCATCCACATTAATTACAAAATGAGCAACTGCTTGCAAAGCGTTGTGGGTATTGACAGGGACTGTGGCATACTGTATGTGTTACCGTGAGAGGGACTTATGGGCTGATTAAACGGGAGTGAGAGAAGAAAGAGGACAGTTAAGCCAAGCTCAATTATCCTCCCTGATTGAACGTTCAGAAACTCAATCTCATAATATCTTACACAGCAACAGGAGATTTTCTTTGTGCGTCGAATAAAAACGTCAAATGTGACGAGCTTGAAGTTTCATGGGGAAAGGGGTGGAAGATGGACTAGTGGACTGGTTCCCCTAGTGAACGTTATCTGGCCGTCCTTCATCTGGGACTCAGGGGGCCTTACGTGGTCTCTCACAGACTTTTTATACTTGTCAATACGTTTTAATTGGATGAGGGGTGACTCCAAACATAAGGCTGCAATGCCAAGCAGGAGTTGAATGAGATCCCAGTTCTTCAGAAGTGCGTGTTGTCATCTTTATTTTGGAAGCAGGATCAGACAGTGTTTGGAGTGTTTTGTGACAGTCTAAAAAAATGACTAGAGCTGCATCTGAATTCGCTCACTTGTTCACTCATTCACTGTTCCTTATATAGCGAATGCTAAATAGTCCACTATATGGGGAAGAAGTGAGGGAAAATAAGTTAACCATTTCGGACACTGACAGTACTTTGGTGTACATTCGTCATAACACTTATATTACCACGTTATGGGTTGTTTTGTAAAAGGGTAAAGTTTGTTTTTACATTATTTGTCACGTTTTATTAGTTTTTAATAAAGAGAACAAAACAAATGTTTGCCACATTTTTTTACCATTACGTTTATTATGTTGAATAAAATTAATATATTAAAAATAAAACACTGCTATATGTAACATTAATCTGTTTATTCTCAAAAAGTTGAAAATAACTGTCAACAAAGACAAGTGTCAAGAAAGATCAGCTTTATTTATATAGCGAGTTTAAAAAATTTCCTAATTGTTATAAAGCAGCTGTACAAGAAAACATTGACTATAAGCAAAGCGTATAAGGTTATGCAAGTCAAAACACAGGTCAAAAATCAGACATTGTATAAATGTACTTTCGTGGCATTTACGGTCACTCTCCTACAGCTGATTCTAATCAGATGGTTGATTCGTGTTGTATTATTGGATACATGAGTGATGTAAACTCAAAATCAGAATGCATTGTGGGTAAAAAGCAGTGAACAAATGTAGGGCATGGGTTGTTGACTTAGAATTCGGACAACACTACAAAATGGCGGATACCCGATATAGTGTACTATAAAAGAGATAGGGGGCGAATTCATACACAGCTTTAGTGATTCTGTCTTTTTCATGTTTTATACTTCAAAGGTACAATCGGATTATTTTAAGAGTCTTCTTCCCTTACGCCGATTCACAGCGGTAAGCTTATTTTAATAATGATTTATAATTTGACTTGTTAGGTTGGTTATCACAGGAATTGGCAAGTGCTTTCCAACACACATAAAAAACAAATATGTAAGGTAACCTGTGGCCATAGAGTTAAGGATTAAGAGTATTGTTAAGGACTGCCGCTTTATGTATCAGAGATTTTTGAATGAACTATCCCGTAAAAAGTACATAGACATTCAGTGTTAATGTTGAAAACTAAATGTCAATTGTTTTTCAATTCAACTGAACATTCATAAGTACGTAATGTAACCAAATACTGTTCAAGCACAACATTTAAAACACTTACAGGTGAATAACATTGATTATATCATTACAATGGCATCTGTCAAGAAGTGGGGTCTATTAGGCAGCAATTGAAATGTCAGTTCTTGAATTTTATCTGTTTGATGTAGGAAATTATGGCCAAATGATATAAGTGACTTTGACACGGGCCACATTGCAATACTTAAAAAATCTGCTGCTAATATCTTAGGATGCCAGATACCACAGGATTCATTTAGAAGTCCATGCCTTGACACAACAGAGCAGTTTTGACAGCACACCCTTTGGGCTACACAATATTAGGTGTGCGGTTTTGATGTTTGTGACTAACATATGTGTAACATCATGTTCAAGACGTATAATCAATTAAACATGGATTTATGCAGCGCAGTAACCACCATAGACAGTAGCCTGATTTTCATTACGGATATGCGTCAAACAATTGCAATATTTTCTAAATGTCAGTACAAACTTTTGTGAAATGAGTGCGTTATGTTGTTATGTCACTTAACGTATAAAAACTGATATTATGCGAATAAAATAAAATGATCTTGCAATAAGTCACAGGTTTACGACTAAGGTTTAAACCTATAGGTTTACATATATCACAGCCACCAAAATAGCCATTATTTTCAATAGCCATTATTTAAGACGTAGGTGTGTTATCCAAGTATTGCGAAAAGCCCCTTATATAGCATATAGCACCATATCATTAACATGTAATCATAGGATATGAGCCACCGTATCTTAATTTGACAGTGATGAAAAGATGCGAAAATTAAGAGCTGAAGAGCTTGTGCGAGGGCTATTGTGGCATTTATTAACTTTATTTTAAGACCTTTTATTTCCTACTCTTAAAGCATCTTGTGTAATGCCTTGTATTTTTTTCAAACCTCTCCAGAGACTTGGCAAGTGCATACGAATCCACTTGTGTGATCTCTATGGGTGGCATTCATTCACTTTTCCACAGCTCCAGTTGAGAAGACAGGGTTGAGCGAGGCTGGGCTGGGATCCAGGCCTCTCGACCGGGATTCTGCTACTCACTCTCAGCCCAAGAACCCCTGGAGCTCTGGCCTTCTGCTGTTTATGCAAGAGCTTCTACTGGCTCCAACAGGCCTGCGCTATCCATCTGGCCGGGAACCAAAGACCTGACCCACCGCTAACATTCCCTGTGGTACCAGGATGATGCAGAGAAGAGATCAGAAGAAAAGGTGTGAGTATATTATATCAGGAGATGTGGAGGATGATTTGAATTAATGAGACATCCATTCCTGTCCATACAAGCAAAGACATGCTGTACAAATAATAAAAGCTACAGAAATTACGCTTCTTTCATACATAAGATAAACATTTCTCCAAACGTCTGTTTGTGTTTTGGAGACTGCACATCACGATTGTTGGATGAACTCTTGCCGGAGGGCAGGTTTTTGTGCATGAACACAACAGCGTGATAGAAAAATGAAAAAAAGACCATTGACATGAACCACGGAAAATCATTAACGCAAACTTGCATTTCTCAGACACTACGATTTGCGCAGGTTACTGGAGATCAGAAAGCTATGGATTCTCCACTCAGATGTCGGTAAATAAGTATTCCAAGAGCTCTCAGAAGCGGCCTGAGCTCACCGTTTGAATCCAGGGGTGGGGAGAAGAGAGTTCTGATTGGATTCTGGGCATCTAGGCCAAATCGTAGGTCTGCATCAGTGAGACAGACACCTAGTGCATTCAAGTGATGAAGAAGGCTGCGAGAGGAGAAAAAACGCTTGTAGCTGAGTGTAATCTTCTTCAACCTTCATTGCTGTCCCCTCTTCTCATTGATCTGCTCAATCAAAGCCTTCTAAAGCCACACAACAGCCAACCGTTGATCGCCTTAGCTTCGAGGCCTTGATTGCATGAGGTCACAGGTATCTTGCCATGTGTAGCTGGAATGTGTGCAGTGCACTTCAGAGAGGACACAGAATGCATTTACAATGAGTGTTAATTGTGTGTACGCATGAATCTTCCCACGCGCCTACGCACACACCAGTCAGCCTGTAAAAAGTGTGCTCGCTGTAATCGCTTTAACTACTCGAAGGATGAAGCGTTTTATATTTTAGGATTAACACTTGAGAACAACAATTGTGTTACAACCCGTTCACACCAAGAATGATAACTATAAAGATAATTATAACAATAAATGTATGAACGCACACTATGGTGTGAACTGGGCCTGGCTCGAGGTTAACTTTCGGTCTGTGTTTGGTTATCGGTCTGGCTAGGCTAGTTAGTAACAATGTCAGATTGCCAATTCCAGAGCTCTTCCGGATGTATATATTGTTATAATGAAATCTTAAGGATATTCGTTTGATATTTTGATTCGGTTATAAATGTTCTGTTGGTTGTACTCTGTTAAAGTGCAGAGAGCACGAGACATAGTCCAAATCAAAGACAGGTTGTTCGAGGGACATCGAAAGCCAAAGAAAATAAGTAGGTCTCAAGGGAAGATTTAAAAACAGGCAGGGTGGGGCTGTCCTACTATGGGGAGGGAGGTTATTCCAGAGTCTTGGGCACGCTTGCCTCGTGTTTTTAGCCTAGACCTTGGGACATGCAGCAGGTTAGAGTTGGAGGATCTAAGTGATCTTGACAGTGTATAAGGCTGCAAAAGTCCAACTAAGTACACTGGTGCCAAGTTGTGAAGTGATTTGAAAACAAACAAGAGTATTTTCAAATCAATTCTGTACTTCACAGGAAGCCAATGAAGTGAAATTAAAACCGGCGTAATAGACTCGTATATTCGCTTCAAGGTGAGAAGCCGAGCAGCTGTATTCTTGACTAACTGTAGGGGAGAAACACAAGACAACGGAGCACCAGTGTAGAAGGGTAGCGATGAGGGGCGAAAAGCACAAGTGCCACTCCTTCTGTTTCAAAAGCCGCTCGGATGTCCATGAGTGATTGGCGATCATACACCAACGCCATATTACAGCCAGTGATAAAAATAGGTGTAGATAAAAGCATAAATACTAAGAGCGACAAAGACGGACAGAGCAGCAGACGGCGTGCAAAACACAAAGGGGCCATCTAGTGGTCATTCGCCATCCAGACGGAGGAATTCAAGACTGCGATGTCTGATCTGTTTCAGAGCCTTGACCTACAATATTGTGTGTAGAATTAAAACGGGTCAGATAAGTTTTGTTTTCTCAGAGGATTGGCGTGTATGATCGTCGCAAATGAACAGCTCTGCGCTATTGTGTCTCTTAACCTGAGCACACTCACGTGCAACCGCTTACGTGACACTAATTGAGACTTCAATGTTAATGTTTACACTGTCTGGATCATCCCCTATCTCCCATCTATTGCACTATGCATCATTTACCATGTAGAACATAATAAATGTGCGAATATGAGGCGCCGCTTCCACAGCTTTGCTAGTAAAGGGGGCGGGACTCTTTGGATTCTACAGCGGATTTGATTGGACAAGAACTTTGACGAGAGGCTCGAGTGTAAAGTGATGTCATGGAATTTCTAGATTTGTTTGGGCCAGACTGTCAGTTTTGAACCGTTATATCTTCTAAATGAGAATTTTGTCAGCGCGTAGGAGCTTATCAGTTTATTGATGTCCTTAAGGCTCAGTCCTTTTTAATAAATGGAAAAAAACTTTGATTTTGATTTCACTGGGGCTTTAAATCATGACAACTGTGCACACCAGACGTTTATTTAATACTGGCACTCGAGTAATGAAACACGATGGCAATGAAACACAAGCGCAATGTCTCACATGAACATCTTGATCGGATCACCTGAGACATTAATATCAGGTTTAAACATGGAAAAGGCTTTGTATTCAGAGTACAATTTACGGTAAAAATCAACAGAAAAATCTGTTGAAGAAAAGAGCAAAGAACTGCATGTACCGTTGTGCCATGTGGAACATCAGTCACAGTAAGAAAGGACAGTGACATAACAAAAGCACACCAGATAATAAATAGGGAATATTTCAATACTCCTTTAAATTGTTTAGAGGTTGTGGATTAACATTATTTGCTTAGTACCCACATGTAGCAGTGTAATGTTACCTACAGTTATGGTAACAGATGTTGAATTGAGCTACAGAGCCATCCCTCACAGTTCTTCGACCTCTCCGTGATCGTTGCAGTCATGTTTACAATATATATTTTAATTCATTATTCCACTGTGCATACACTACGTGTATGTTAAACACGGCACAAATGTTCTCACAATGCATTAATATTTAAAAAAAATTCAGTAATATTTTAATTTTACAGATAAAGCCTGACTCAATTAAAGGGCCATTTAAAACCAATTCTGTCTTTTTGATCGCTGCTGTACATACGCTATTTATTTAAGTAAACAGAATCTTAAAGGGATTGTGCAGCCAAAACTAAAAAACAAACTGTCATCATTTACTCACCCTCGGATTGTTCCAAACCTGTAAACATTTCTTTGTTCTGCTAAACACAAAGGAAGATATTCAGAAGAATGTCATCCAATCTTCCAAATATCTTCCTTTGTGTGCATGCGTGTGGGTGCGTGCACATCTGAGGTCTCTGTAAACAGACCACCACCATCCGCTGTCCTTTTATGTTGCAGCTGTAGATCAGGGCTGAGCTCATCTGGAGGTCGGCTTCATATCAAAGGCTCCGTGATCTGGTTACAGCACCACCTCCACCACCACAGCGAGGCCTGGGGTCAGAGCCAGCGTGGAGCAGGTGCCATAAAGCCACAGTACACCACTGATCCAGGGACGTTTTCTCCAAAGAGCAAAATGGAGGCAATTTATTTTCTCAACTGGATGATAAACAAATGTGATGTAATAAATGTGAAATCAAATGGTGAGCAAATCTCAATTAGAAGTATACCACGTTTTGTTTGTTTTGTCATCTTCACATGCAAATATAAATGATAGATGGTTCCTGCTTTACACTGGCATAATAAAAATATATACAGTTGCCTGGAAACAGGAAGTGGGTCAACTTACCCATTCTACCCGGTTTAACTCCCCTGTTTAATCGACCAAAACAATTTAATACCAGCTAAACCCTTAATGAACTTACAGTAAAAATGATTAGAAATTATCATGTTTAAGCAAGCACTGCACTCAGTTAAATTAAACCTGGGTCTTTGCGACCTTCGTTGAGCTGACGTTTGTTTGCCAAGGATTTGTTGCCTAATGATCCATAAAGAAGGTGATTATTAAAAATGATAACAGCAGTGATGTGACTAGGTTTTTATTACAAACACGCAAGAGTATTCTAGTATTGGTGACTTTGTAGACTTTGTTCCACAGGAAATGTTGGTTCCTGATTTCGAATGGCAAGCGCACAGTTACTGCGCAGCGTGAGTTTATGCAAACATTATGGCTATTCCCTCCGTCAGGCATCTCAGCATTACTCAGCTGCGTGTTTGCAAATCACCAACTCTCCTGTCGGGTCTGAGTCATGTCTGTCGGATAGAAGAAAACTCCAGACTGCCGAGAGAAGCTCAGACGGGGGACACGTGAACGCGGGCCCTTTCCCTCCATCGCTTGGCTGCCAGAAACCAGCGGGCAGCTAATTAAAGAGATGCCTCTTTGGCTTTGGTACACCCCACACACATATGTTGTTGATTGGCCACCTTTCAGGTGTCGCGGGTTGTGTATGCGTGTGTTGATATTCATATGTAATATGTTTATGCCGGGGCGGGGAAGCGGAATCTCAAACGGGCACGTGGGTAGATGTTCTGCCTGGTGGCATATGTTCGGGTCCACAAATGTAATGGAGGTGAGATGAGCTGACGTGGAAGGGGATGGGCTTGTGGGTATGAGTGACACGCGATGTGACCAGGAAGGAAGGATATGGGGGGAGACTCAATTGACGTGAGAGGCGTGACACATTTTGTAACGAAGGACAGCAGGCTTGGACAGCATTTAATGTCTCTCGGCATTGAGAAGTGTCTCTAATTTTCTCAGCAAACCAGTTTTTTTCTCTCGCAATTCAATTCAAAATGCTTTATTTGACTAAATTGGTTCCAAACACTATTTGTTATTGTTTCTTCCTTTGCCCTGGTTGTCCCTCAGGGTATGACAGGATGCTACAAATCTTACAACTTTTGGTGTACATGCACCTTTTACAGCAAGAATAAAACATCAGCAAACAAGAAACTTATTTGGGTGTTTTATCTTTGAGTGTCTTGTGATTCACATTCATTCTTTCTCATTCTCATTGCTGTAATTGCAATTTATTTTGCATTATGGTCAGTTATTTTCAGATAAACAAAACCCACCCCCTAGTCGGGCATGTATAGTGGTGGCAAGAAAAGCCTGTCGGGGCGAGGAATGTTTGTACAATATTCAGATTCTTTACAAAGCTAAGCTTCAGTTTATACTCTAAGCACAACTATGCAACATACAAATTGTTTAATACATATTTAATAATGATTAAATATGGACATTACATTGCGACACTACGGTAAGTACTACGGTGCAAATCTTTCAACAATTATGTCCAAATGCAGTTTTTAGCCATAATTGGTTTGCGACTAATCTGTCGTGAAAGTTAAATCATGATGGAACAACAAAAGACAAAATAAAAGATGAAAGTGCATACCCTTAGTGCACAGGAAATAAAACTAGGTCACTGATAAAATAACTTCTGTTATAATGAAATATTTTTCATGCAATGTATAAATTACATATTTATACTGCATGTTTTATAGCACAGCTACTATCAAATAGCTACTAATTCAGAGAGATGCTTTTAAATTTACCTCAGTGGTGCAGTTACAACATCTACCAGCAGGGGCTAACTGATGCCTGCTAACAAGCCAAACCTTGTTCCCTTTGTCTGAGATCTGAAACCTAGCTGAAGAGACTCCTGGCTAAACCTTTCCCTTTCTCTATGTACGGCTGAAAGGCTTTCACATATTATGAAATCAGCAGGTACAACACTCAACTGTGGGAACTTTATGAACTGCGGCCCAGGGTCGGGACTGCGTGTTTATGTACCTGCGATTTAGTTATTGAAAGCTGTGATGTGAGACACAGGGAAGTCATGTGATGATGCTGCGAGAGTATGTCTGGCTGAGCCCTGAGCTTTCGCAGTTTCCACCAACAAATTACTGCAGCACAGTTCAGCTGCAACAGCCATGAACAGACAATGTTCTGAGCTTCTCTCACCAGGAGACTTTGCTAACCATCAGTGGTCCACAGAAAAATACACGCAAATACCGTACTCTGATACTGCACACATTAATACAAACATGCCTGATGCCATCATGTCGTCAGGTTATATTTTCTGTTGGCTTTATTTTTTCTTAATTTTTTTTCAGTAAAATAATTATTTTTATTTGCATCATAATAAAATCAACTTGGGATAAATGTAAAGAACCCATTATTTGACATATAAGTAACATGGCTGAAATAACCGAGTCAGCAGTCCTGTCCTGTCTTCTCCATGATATTTTGTATGCATTTATCAGCCCTGAGATCTGCTCATTCATTTAACACAGGCCTTGGGGGCTGTGCAAGGACCCTGAGACTCACAACGCATTTAATTACAGAAAGCCTATGATACTTTAACTCTAATTGATTCGGGCTTCCTTTGTTGTCATCTGAACACTAAGAACTGACAGACATCTCCCAAACTAAAAAGGTGTGTAGTGACTGGTTATTCGTCTGGTTTGTATGTGTAGATGGCTTAATAAAAGTCATGTAAATAATACATTTAATGTGTGATGACAATAGGCTACACTCTAAAAATGGTCAGTTATTTTCAACCCACGGGTCAAAAAGAACAAATCCAACTTTCGGGTTATAAATTAGACTATGCTAGGTTGTTTTAGTCCAAAATGCTGTGTTTTAACCCATGTTTCGATCAAAAATATGAAAATGTTTAGGTTAATTTAACACAATGGTTGGGTTTTTCTCTTTTAAACCAAACCAATGGTTATAAAAAACCTAGTATACCTTTCTCCACCAAGCTACAGGAAGATCATATAACCAAAGTCAACATCGGTTTTCACCTATATTTTAATATTTGGCTTTGGTGGTGAACATATTCAATATGATTTATGTAACAGTAGCAAATATAGATTTTTGTGCTGAATGTAAGAGGTTGACTGAGCACAGTATTGCAATTAACATAAAATTTGCATATAATATAATTAGCATAAAATAAGCATTTTTTCATACTTCAACCAAACACAGGTTAAAACAACCGAGCATTTCTCAGAGAGTAGGGACAGGCCAAATGCTGTATCTGTCTGTTCGAAAATTACACTGTAAACATCAATAACAGCTGTAATTTGGCAAATGACATTGACATTGCCATAAAGGATTAAAATAATTGAATGCACAGCTCGCTGTAGATTATCCCTCACACTTCTCACATCTGTCTGTACACTAAAACAGAACGAAGATAGCTCATGTTTTTGCGGCATTAAAGAGAACAGATCAGGTGTCTTTGCTGTGGTCTACTGAGTTTTTATAAACAATGGGCTGTATTTCATTCTCTTTGCACAGAAGTCATGCTCTATAGGCAGAAATTGCCTGTAGGGTAACTCATATCTTTCTCCGACTCAGCATCACGCCAAAGCGTGTAACAGACATGTCGGTCCAGTCGAAAATGCGTGTCAATGTCACGCTTTGCCTCCTCTAGTCGTGAACTTGACATGCATGTATAAAGGTGGACTAACGTTAGCGGAACGTGATGAACTGGTGAACATGGCATATTGTGTACGTTTATTACTTTGTGCGTACACTTTAGACGCATTTTAGCACTGAGCGTGTCATGTTAACGCCTAGAGGAGGCAAAGCGTGACACCGGCACGTGTCTGTTACACGCTTTGGGGTGATACAGGGTTGCTTTCTTTTAATATTTCGAACTACCATTCATTCCTGTTCAATTGCTCTGACCACACAATCCACAGAATTTAAAGGAAAAGTTGCCCTCAAAATCAAAATTGTTTAATTTTTTACGTTCAAAATGTTTTAAGACCTCCCGGTGTCTTCGGAAAAGAAGTAAAGCTATTTTTACCTGACATCCAAAAGATTTCCAGGTCTCCTCATAGACATCATGGTTATAGTTGTTGTCAAGGTCGAGCAAAGTACTAAAGACATTGTTCAATTGGTCCATCCGCTCATAGTGGCTCAATTGAATTTATTTGAAGCGACCAGAATACTTAATGTGCGAAAAACAAACCAAAATAACAACTATGATGTTCCGAAGATGCCGGAGGTCTTAAAACACGTTGAACGTCATGTGGGAGAGTACCCTCGGTGTGTTCGGTCAGGGCTACTCTGTTGCTATGACAATGGGAGGTGAAACAGAGGTCATCTTTTTTCAGTGCTGAATAGTTAGTCAAAAGAGGTGTGTTTCTTATAAAATGTTATATGAATTTCCCATATTAAACTTTGACAGAGAAAGAGCAACTAGTGGCAGATGGGTAGAAGAGACAGGACCCTCCCCCAGCACATCAATGAGTGCAGTGAAATAGCTGGTCCTCTAGAGAGCGTTTGTTTGAAGGAGGAACGGGGGAGGGTCATTGGGTTGTTATGTCATTAGATTTTATTGCCTACTGGGCACAAGATGACATTGGCATAACTTATTGATTAACCAACATCACAAACCCTTGTCAGGTCCCTAAACATCACAGAAATGAAGATGGTGGGTCATGATTTCAATGCAGGCACTGTGCTGATTTTCCTTTGGCCCTTTCCACAATTCATAATTTAATACTCTTGATGAGTATGGTGAAGTTCTTCTGTGAGAAGCTCTGGACATATTCAGGCAATGTTTAACTATTCCACAGAGAACATGATATGCTAGCCTCGGGGGACCTAAAGATGAAAAACGTAAGCCTTTGCTTATATTTTTGTCACATATGATGCAAAACAAAAATGCATTTTATAAAAGGAAAGCAGTTCGTTCCAAGAAATGTCTGGGTGAATCTAAGCAGGTTCTTTATTGTCATCTCTGCCCATGAATTATTGGAGTGGGGGCAGGGAGAGTTCTGTTCGAATCAACGACAGATGATCAGTCTTGGCACTGTTAATCCTCATTATTTTCAGTGTGAATCTTTGATTTCCGCTCGCTCAACCAGCTGATTTTCACTAATGGGTGATAAGCGCTTCCTCTAAAATATTCAACCAAAGAATGATTTATGTAACATAATCTGATCGCTGTGCCGCCATGACAACAGCAGAGGTTTTCGCACTTCATCCAAACAAACGCGTCTTTCCAATCTGCAACTCTCAATGTGCTATTTAAGGCCACAAGGCCCTTTCATTAGCTCAAACCTACTTAAAAATTAATACATTGGATTGATACTTAGGGTTGACCTTTACCAATTTTATATAATCTCGTGGTACATTATGATACAAAATTCATGATAAATGCAATGCAAAAAGCTTGCCCATTGGGTGAACACACCATACAAGTACAGAAAGTTTGCCTCAAAAATATCTGTTTACTGGATTTTTTATTAGCTCAATCCAGTAAAGCCTATCTAAACAGAACAGAGGGGTTAAAAAAGACAAGTTATATTAAGGACTGTGTTCTTGGTAGCACTCCAAACAATTCAACTTGACAGTGATTTGCCAACTGTAACGATGGAAATTTAAAAGCTCTCATTCAGATTTCAGCCTACCCTCTGTCACGTTCACACACACACACACACACACACACACACACACACACACACACACACACACACACACACACACACACACACACACACACCACAAAAACCGAAAGAAAATTAGAAGCATGATGTCCGCGCACTGCACGTACACTTTGTTTGCTTTGAAATCTGGGATCAAACAGAACCATGCCGATAACATCCTCCGCGCAAGGTTAGCCAGTTAGAGGGCAAATATACAGTCTAGCTCTCTCTCTCTCTCTCTCTCTCTCTCTCTCTCTCTCTCTTACTCATCCATACACTCACTCACACAAACACCTCACGTTTCCGCGCTTGCTTTCCAACGTGCTGCTTTGACGCCCAGATGTCCTGTGCCCGGCTCCTTACACAGTTACACGGTGCATACTAATAAAGTTCAGCCGAACGGGAAAAAACGAGCTGAACGAAACATAGAAATGTCATTTCATCTCTTTCACACGTTGAGTCTCCTTCACGCAACACGTTGTTCCACCTTTTCCTATTGTCTTTGCGCAGTTAATGGGCATTACGCATTGCATGCATCTCCTAAACGATGTTTAATATCGGCATGTTTTACGGCTTAGTTTATTTTGCTTGGAGCTTGAAACGAACGGATGGTTCGTCGTCAGGTTTGTAAGGATTTGAATGGATCTTAAATGTGGACCGTGAGGTATACATGAGAAAGGACGCAACGATGACTGGCTTTTAAATCCATATGTTGCGTCCAAGAAACAAAAGACACAATAAAAAACATCGTCTCAGCTCTAGGTTTGAGACGTGCAATCTTTTCTATTAGCCACATTTGCGTTATGAGTAATCTCATATTGATATGTCCATCTTATTCTCATAAGCGAACAGGCGCGCATGTCTGCGTGTATCCATCGCCCGTAGACTAGATCTGTGTTACTGCGCCAGGATGGAGATGACGCAAACGACCAAGCTCTCCAAAAAGTGTTTCAAGACGAGCATGGCGGCAACTTAACACAGGACCTAAAATGATGATGATGATGAACAGAGAAGATCGAAGGCAATCCGCCCAGATAAGGAAAGCGCAGCTCTTTCAGGATCTCGCCTTCCCTTAAGGAGACGCAGGGACACAGGCAGCTTTGGGAACAGCAGCTGCTCTCCGAGGGTCTATGGGGAGAGGAGGCAAGAGAGGAGGCATGTTGTCACGCAGAAGTCGCTTTTTCTCCGGGGAGCGATGCGGAATAACGGAGATATGATCGCGTGTGGCTTAATCTAGCCCGTCGACTCGGATACAGCTGCCCGGACCGCCGTTTAAACGGGAAAATCATTTCAAATCAATGCATTTTGTGGCAGAGGAGCCGTCGCGGTGGAGTCGGCCAGTGCTGCTCTTTCCTGAAATATGACCAGGGGTGTTTGGACGTGTCGGCAGCAAGATGACGGCTTAAAAATCTGGTTTGCACCCCGAGAGGACGAAAAGCCATTATTCACCGATTCCGAAAGGGCCCAGAGATGGCGACTGTCCTTAGCCTCTCTTTTGTTTATCACCGTTTTGCTCTCTGATCATCTGTGGTTCTGCGCCGAGGCCAAATTGACAAGGACTCGAGACAAACGGGAAGACAACTTTGCCGTCATGGACACGGTGGAGCACACGAACCATATACGTTCATCCAGCCATCAGCCCGTCACAGAGCAGAGTCTTATTTTTATAGGCAATTCTACCAAACCTCTGTGGAGACTTGAAACTTGTCACCCCGACAGCCTCTCCAAAAACTGCTTGACTTTCGCCGACGCGGACGCCGTGTGCTCGGGCCTCTCCGAGTGGAACCTGAGCGATTTCTATCTTTCTTTTTGTGATTCCTACTCTCTTTTGGATTTGTTTTACGGGTTTACGAGTCCAAACAATTTGACCTGTAGCTTGGACATGGCTGCGGGCGGTAATACATCGGGATGCAGACAATGCGTTGAGGCTTACCAACTCTACGACCGAGAAGCTCAGAAGACATATCGAGAGTTTGAGATTATGGTTCAGAAATATGAAACGGATGTATATTCTGTGCGGACATGCATGGACGAGTGCACGGTAGGAACACGATGCATTTTGCACATATTTCAATAAAATGTCGTCATTGGTGAATAAAGGGATTTCTTTCGAAATTAGGGTTATGCAAAAACGCTGTATGTGTACGCGTTTGCGCTCTGTCATCTGCGCTCGAGAACGCAGCTGCTACGCGGTGCGCGCGCACTTGTGGATTAATGTAAAAGGTGAAGGCGGATTTTTGTATAAATTTGGCACCGATAGAAGCGGAGGTGTGAGGACATATTGTTTGCAATAATGCATCTATGATTATGTATGATCCGTGACAGATATAATGGAGCGCCGAGTCGTGTCTACATGACATATGATACCAGGTGTATAGGCGGCTCTCGTAGCGAGTCATTACCTCAGTGTGGAAGAAGCTGAGAGCATACGAAAGATTCTAGATGTCCTATCTGCATAGAAACAGGATAGGGAACAACACAAAGATTGTGTGTGTGATGTGTGTGTGCGTGCGTGCGTGTGAGGGGGGGGGGGGGGGGTGGCGCAGTGCTTTATGGAATTTCAATAACGTTAATAGCGCAGCAGTGATTTTCCTGTGTAAACCCGGAAGGAAAGGCTATTCTATTCCATTCATTGTTCAGGTGTATTTTCCACGTACCCTTCAATCATGGCGATAATAACATTGCCACTGCACCTCTTAGCCTGTACCAGAGTAGGCTACTGAACGGATGCAGCAGTTGCCGCAAAGAATATGGCACGTGTAAATCTCAAATTAGCTGGAGACTGGGTCGACTTTTGGAGTTCGCATTTACTGTATTAAAGGGACTAACTGTCATATGAAGTATGTTACAATTCACACGATTTTACACGGAGTTCTGCAGATTATTGCGTCCTTTATTCTGTTATTCTCTTTTAACAACCCTCTCTCTCTCTTTCTGCATGCATCTAGCATTGCTCTGGTTGCCCCTATCCATGGTGCTGAAATCAGGCCATAGTTTTCTTTTGCACAATAAGGCTACACATAATCACACATTGCAATGCAGAGCAAAAATCCTAATAAACTAATATAGATTTGTAAAATATATGAATACTTGAATGCAAGAAATGTGATTATATATATATATATATAGCGAGAGAGAGAGAGAGAGAGAGAGAGAGAGAGAGAGAGAGAGAACAGAATGACAAGGTCAAGGTTTGGACACCTTCAGAATGTGAGGACTGATAAAATGTATGCCCCAAATGGCCCCAAAAAAATATATTTTTTCTATATTAAAAAAGGGAACAAGGAATAGTGAGCATTAAGATAGACTTTTTGACATCTACATCAAATGTATTGCACAAATAAGATTGTTACACCCTCCCTGGAATTACTGTTTCACATCCTGTGTTCTCTGTATCGAGACTCAAGTCGATAGATAGATAGATAGATAGATAGATAGATAGATAGATAGATAGATAGATAGATAGATAGATAGATAGATAGATAGATAGATAGATAGATAGATAGATAGATAGATAGATAGATAGATAGATAGATAGATAGATAGATAGATCAAATATCAACTATTGTAAAGAAATAGATTTTTAATACTCCATCTGTCTTTGTGTGTGTGTATGCCTGAGTAAGATGGATTTAAGGCAAGCAAGAGAAAACAAGAACAGATGAGAGAGATTTGTCTTGTTACCTCTTGCCTTGTTTTAGCCTCAAATGGCGTGCCCACGGACCACCCACAGTCCACTGACCGTTCGTATCCATTATGCACACAAAATTGGCAAGAACTCTCCTGATCTGGAAAGCTTTAATTCGGATTGGATGGATTTACACAACTTTCAGGAGTTAGATCAGACAGTATTCTTTCTTTTTAATCAAACACAACAGAAAGAAAAAAGTATTCACCGAAATTGTTCATGTTTGCTAAGTTCGTGACTAAACTATTTATCTTTTTACATTTTCCAAGTTATGTATGTGCAATAAATGTTATTATGACTCTTCGATGAACAGAAATTGTATTCACATTTTGTGTTCTTTTAAGTGTTTGCTCAATTTTACCATGATTCACAACACACACGGTGTTTGTTCATTTTACAGGTCACTTTGTTTTTCTTCTGGCCAAAAAAGCATTTCACACCTATGTGGCATCAGTCAAAAGTCTGGCTAACCAAGATTACCTCCTCACAGTAGGACTTACTGGAGGAATGCTTGTTTATCCAAGGCTTTTTGTCGCTTTGAATGATTTTGATTGAGTGATGTTGATTGACAGATGGTGGTGGATGCAAAGGGGGCCCAGGTGTCCTCTTTGGAAGATGAACAGGATTTTTTCAAAGGGCAGTCCAGGCCTACCTGTAGAAGATACTTCAATTTGTGTTCATTTCCATTGCTGATCTGCGTACCTAAAAACCACCAGTGTTTATCAAGCATGTATTAAAAATCCTAACACTGTTTAGTAGGATAAGATTTGTAAACAAAATAATAAATACTGTAGCGTCTTATATTCAAATTACTATTCCACAAAGTAAAATTGGATCTTATAACATTTTTTTTTGTTTATGCATTAGTTTTTTCATTATAATATTTCTGTAGAGTAAAAATCGCATTAATGAGGAGAAGAAGACGGTTGGTAGTATTGGAGCATCAAGATCCACCTGATGACATACAAATCTGAATGTGGGGGAGCGGGCAGCCTTTGAAGACAATCTAAATTGCAAATCTGTTCTTATGTCCGTCTGACCTTTGTACAAGAACCGCACTTTGTGTCTGAATCGTGCAATGTAAATTGAATGACCCCTACACTTCTCCAGCAGAACTTACATTTCAGGGGAAAACAATCATATCTCACGTTGTCTCTTCTACTCCCTTTTATAAAGCATCTTTTCCACTTCTTCTCTCTCTCCCTACGTGTTTTCTTTTCTCCTCACCTCCGGTGGCCCGTGCATTGTTGCACACAAGTGGGTAGATAATGACATTTTTTGCGAGAGGGTGCCCTCTTGACAGCGCGACAGTGTGACTTTGTAAGGGTGCTTTATTCACTGCCTAAGCCACGGCCACTGCAGAAAGAGTAGAACCCAGCCTCCGCGTCCTCTTCCCTGGGGCGTTAAATATGAATGGAGCTAAAGAGCTATAGACAGTCGGATCTCTGTTTGCAAGGAAATTAATGAGATGGATAGACAGCGATTGGCAACCGTGCTGCCCCATGTACGTAGCCAGGAACCGACACTTTTGGCATCTTTGTATTGATTCACATTCACCTTGTGGGATTTCTCTGACAAAAAATGGCAGTCCAGATCTTCAAACATGACACCTTCAAATACACACACACGTAAAAACTTGTTTGTTCTCCTAATGAAACACAAGAGTAATTCATGCAGAATCATGTCAAATGTCCTCTGTACGTGCACAAACTGTACAGTACAAACATCGTTATAATTATGGAAATATCGCTTAAGCTTACACAACCATACTATAGCATACCCACACATTTACTTGGCTTTATAATTAAAACATGCTTTACTCATGAATTGCTTTTTCATCTTTTACTGTATCTGGATTCTTGAGCGATGTTTTGATAGCACCACAGAGCGGGCTTTTACACTCTTTGGGGAAATCTATCTATGAATGATAATTGTTTCTTCAGATTAAACTGGGACAAGAGCCTTTTTACAACATTTTAACAAAAAACCTAACAAAATGTATCCACCTTTCTACCCACACACAGTATTACACACTATTGCTACATTATGGCAATTTTAATTAACCCCACCCACCCATACATGTACACAAAGCTCAAAGAGAGGATGAAACTGGCAAGTGTAAGGGTTTGCTCTTTTCAGGTGGAGAATAATCTAGCCACTGGGTTCGTCCACCTGCATCTCGGCACTGAAACCAACCAAACGGTCACGAAAACACAGTAACCGAACCTTTTATTTAGCCCTGCCAGACCAGCAGGTAACTCCTTAATCTTTTCCAACTAGACCGGTCTCCAAATCGTTGAAATCAATGCCTACTACTCGAGTCCTCTTTAACCTTTCCTGGAAGGGCAGATGTTGAAAGCAGGGCTGGTGGAGAAGCGCTTCTATGGCTAAGAGGCTCATATGCCACTCCATGTCCCTGGAGTTGGCTTATCGTCCTCAGCCCTGGGGCCTTTTTGACATGGCACAGAGGCTCAGCTGAAAGCCAGAGGACAAAGCCAAGGATCACGATCCTATTCTACTGTCACCGCATGGGCCAGAGATGCGCTCGCAGCCCGTAGGGCACTCATGTGATCATTGTTTCCCCTGCCTGGAACACTTGTAATACCACTAGCAATTACTGTCCGCTCTGAGAGCACACATGGGTGTATTTACCGTTGTGTTGGGGTTTGCCATTCGGCGACAGATATGAAAAGGAAGATAAAAGTTGAAGGTGAGAAAGTGTCTTTCACAATCGTGATGAATGCCGGTAAATTGTCACGTGATCAGAGTAATAGAGTAAATGCATTGGAAACTGCCTTTGCTTTGTTTTACTGTTGGTCGCTAGTGGGCATTTTTACTCCTGAATGCCCTGACATTTATGTATAGATGTATAGATGCCACTTAACTGGAGGTAATCCTGTCGGTTCGTACCTAGATCCATTGAGAGAGCACATACAGGTTCAGCTTCATTGCGTTAAAGTTAACTTGTTTTTCCCTCATAGTAGATGGTGAGACCAGATCTCAGTATAGAGCATACTTGCTGGTGTCACACTCCATGAACATGGGGTCGATAGAAATATTCAGAGACAAAAAGGCAATCGACCCTTCATGTGGAGTTTGATTGACAGGCTACTGGACCTCATCTCATTAACACTGCCACAATGGCTGACTTAGCAAAAGGGGGCGGGTTTATAGCTTTTTTGGGTAAATTCATCCAGAATGGTTTGACTTTTTCTAGATTTTAGTATTCACTACAGTTTCCTTTATTTCACTGGGGTTTGTAAAGCAGTATTTGGAAAACACAAGATTTATTGTGAAATTACTGCAGTCCAAATACATTTGAATTGAAAATGTTTGTGTTTAGGAATAATACATCCGACTAAAAAATAGATGGGGGACCCTCACATAAGGTTAACATATTTGGGGGTCCCTGACATTGTAAAGTTTTAAAACTCCTGGTATAGACATATAGTTCTATATTATGTAACCCTAATATATACTATATAAGATGAACCTACATAGACATAAATTAACACATGTAACACACTAGAAATACATCTTTCACTCACTCACTCACTCACTCACTCACTCACTCACTCACTCACACACGCATGCACACACACACGTTAAAGTAAACAAGCAGTAATTGTGTATCTCTGGAGTGCTGTTTCCTTCAGGTCCAGACCTGGCATTCTCTTCCGGTCTAATTCAATTACGACATCCTCATTCTCTCTTCTGCAGTTGGTCCTCATTTCTCTCTCTCTCTCTCTCTCTCTCTCTCTCTCTCTCTCTCTCTCTCTCTCTCTCTCTCTCTCTCTGTCTGCTTGTGAGGTTACATCACTTATCCCCTGCTGGAGCCTTAGTGTCCTTTTGTACCTGCTCTAGATCATCTATCTATCTCTTGCTGTCCCTCTCTCTCGATCTGTTGGGATCACTCTGTGTTGCTTCTCCAGACTCGGTCCACACAGGTCCAGGCAGGGTCTCTGAGTTTCCTCATGATTGACTGTTGAACATGGCAGTAAGACGAGCCTTTCTTTCATCATGTGTGAAGGTTAAGAGTGACCGAATTCTCTGCCAGCTATTCGTTTTACTGCACTTTAATCCTTCCTTCAGGCTATATGTGTTGGAGGACATCTCGGAAATCTAAAAATCAACTTTTTTATTTTGCAATTGGTTCAGGTTATAACATTAACATTATTAAAAAAGCGCAGTAAGGGAAATGTCACTAGCCCTGAGGATATCGTACATAATACATTGTATACACAATATTGTATTACTGTATTTTTATCTATTTCAGTAAACAATAATATGGATGTATTGAGAATCACCATTAAAGGGATAGTCCACCCAAAAATATAAATTTGTAGATGTACATTTTTAGGTGGAGTATCTCTTTAAGAATTACAGAAATGATCAAAAATACATTTGACACGTGTGTTATTGTATTTATTGTATGCATATTAATGAGGACAATAGCATTGATGAAACAGCTATGACATGCACTCAAAATGGGGGTAAACACATGCAGTTTCAGCCAATGTCAATCTTAAGTAACTACAGGGTAGTACTGCATACCTACAAGGAGTATTTAGTTTAGATACAGTATTTAGACAGATACAGCAAACATTCAGCAGTATTTACATATTGTTTATTACTGCATAATGTAATTAATTAAAATAGGAGTTAAATTTGTTTCATAAAGAACAAGGTGATTTTATATTGACTACATTTTAGCATTTTGTGTTTTAAGGTGTTTTAACCAGTTTTTTGACAAGTTGACCATGTTAAGCATGAGAATGACATGCACACAAAATGTACGTTTAACAGTGTAAAGAAGTCAGAATTTTTTTAATAGCAATTCATCCCGCCACCCCAAGAACTCCTTGTCTGTAGCCACATCAATACGTGCTTGTTTTTAAGCCATCTTTAACATCCACAAACAACTAATATGGCCTCTTCAGAATCGAATGCATCTGCTGTCACGGTTCAACATTTCTGAAACACAGAAAAATATTCTGTGACATTGCACATTCATTTTTAATGAGGTGAGCGATGAAGCAGTTTATGATTGGTAGTCTGTTGCAGAACCACTTGCTGTAACATTCTAGCACCATTAACCCTACGATGTAAGAGTGAAACATTTCCTGATGTGCGTGCCTCACTACTGTATATGCATGTGAGGATGGTATTCGTTTTTAAAATTCCCCATAAAATACAGCCACAATAAAATGTCTGAATTGAGGTCCATTTATAACCACAGGCTTATGGAGTAGTTCACTAATAAATGCAGGTAGAGGGATATATCATAATGAGAGTTGGAATATAAATAGCAATTCTAGAACTCAAATGAGACAAGCTCACAGGCGGGGAAACATCACATTTTTGAGAAAAACGTTACTCGACATTTAGCATATATGTTTTTTCCCAAGGATAATTCCCAGTAGTGACCCTGAGTGAAGTGCTTTGAGTTGTAACAAAACAGTAGGAAGAATTACTAGAATTAGCTAGGAAATTGCTTGAAATAATGGTGGTTTCAATATCATTCTTAAAAAAACACACAAAACTACAATAACATTTGCTAATATTAAACACAGACCTTACAAAATAAATAATCCCTCCACATATCATTCAATAAATAGGAAACAAATATAAAAAACGGCACACGCACAAAACAAATAATAAAATAATAGGAAACCAAAACATGTTTATGTTAAATAAATAAATAAGAAACTAATAATAAAAGAATATGAAACAAAACACGTTTATGTTAAATAAATCCAAACGTAGCCCTTTTTTATGTTAAATAAATGGCACAAAAAGAAACAAAAAGAAAATTAAAACTTAGCTGGCTATTAAAGACACAGCTTACATTCACAACATGTTCTTTGACAGAAAAGCCTCCACCATAGTCTTGTCAGTCAGCTCACTTCACTATCCTCACATGAAGTCTGATTCCTGCTGCTGATCTTTCCACTCGACTCATTCAGACTTGCAATTGTAGTCCGGTCTTTATCTAAACTAAGTCATTTACTACTATAAAAATTCAAAATGACGGCGTGGGTCGGTGCCGCGGTGGACAACTGGTGTAATCGGTAGGCAGGTGGACACCGTGTATCAACGGTGACACAGACTATCGCAACAAGCCTAATACCATCACTTCAGTTGGAGGATCTATTGAGCAAAATGCAATATAATGTACATACCTATGCCTACTAAAGAGGTGTATAAAGACCGTTCGTAATGAAGCGTTATGTTTTTATTACCTTAGAATGAGCTCTTTTTATTTACCGTACATGCACCACGGGTCCCCTACATGGAATTCGCCATGTTGTTTCTACAGTAGCCCTTAACGGACAAACTCTTCTTCAGAGCGAATTTTGTAAGTACGTTATCTCCTCCTGCAAAGAAGCGAAAACGTGATGACATCTTAGCCCTGTGTCAAGGTTGCAATTCGCAACCTCACCGCTAGATGCTGCAATATCATACATTGGACCTTTAATGCCACATATAAGACGACTGTTACTCTGAAAATAAATAAATAAATGAATGCATGCATGCATAAATAATATTATGTGTTATAATATATATAATGTTAGGTGTCAAGATCAATAGTCAAGAAAAAAAAGCTTCGCACTCTGAAAAACATTTATTAAATACCTTGTTTGTATTTTGAACAAATTAGATAAAGCCATGGGATGTAGCCTTCAAGAATTTCTCAGTTAATCAACTTTGCTTTGTATTATAATTTTTTTGTTTATATACAGTAGCATTCTTTCTAGTAAACACAATAAAACATTTCTAGCAGTAATAATCTTTCTGCAAAGAAAAATAAACATACTTAGCTGTGCCAGCTCCATTAGACTCCATTAATGCACAGACATTTTGTATTTTTTATTCTTGCTTGACAATTCATGTACCCAGCAGAACTACAGGAAAGGACACACATGTGCACGCATGTGAGCATTTACAGTATAAGCAGCACCCTGTCAGTCAAACAGCATTTGGGATCCCAAATTATGGCGATACCAACATCTTTTGAGTCACTGAAGTATGTACCAGTTGAAGAATAACTTCATACCGAAGCACCTGTATTTTGGACATCTCCACTACCCACTTCAAGTTTGAAAGTGTGTGACAGGATTTTCAAATGGATTGGTTCTCTTAAATTACAGTGTCTTCTGATCGGTACTAATGAATCGTAGGCACAAAGTTGTCCTAGTCTGAGTATAGTCCACCGGGACCTTAGGTGGCTGTTTAGCTGGAGGTGCTGTGCTTGAGGTAATTAAAAGCAGTGTGTTATGGTTATTATGAATTATGCATAAAACAAAGCAACTCATTTAAGCTCTCTTCTGGGAAACAGGATTTGTTTATGTGACCCTATACAGAAATACCTTTTCACATTTGGCTAACAGTCACTAAAGTCCTGTACTGACCTGTGAGCGTGCAGGAGACACTTCAGGTCAGAGTCACTGATGAGGTCATCTGGCACTCTCTGTCTGTCTTCATCTTTTCTAAAGGTGACATCTAATTGAATTAAAGCATTGTTGGTTTTTCGTTGTTCAAACAGGGGAACCGAAGGGAAACTCCACGTTGTTTGAAAGGGCACTGTTTGTTCCTCACGAGAAATCATAACATCGGTTTGACACGGCAGTGTTTTCCCAAGCGCGTGTGGCAGAGCTTCCTAGAAGAGCTGCGCCGATGTTACGAGACAAACTTTTAATGATGAAGTTTCTCGTTTCTTCTCTTTTGATGATATAACATTTTTAAACACAACAATGTCCTGCAGCCGCACAAAAGTTCAAGAGTGATACTTGATGACTTTCAGTCTCTTTTTCAGCGGTCATGTCATGAGAAATGAAATGTTCCATGATCTATTAAGATAAAAGTAGAAATAGTTTGAAGTCAAAACATCCTCCTATGGAAAAAATCAAAACAAAAACATTACTTAAGACCCTCTATAAAGAAATTACGTTCTATACATTTTTCCATTACAATCCTTTTTTCTGTTGACCACAAAGCTTTTTTTATTTTTTTCATTTTATGTACAAATATTGACCCAAAAATGTTGACAGTCCAAAAACAAATGAAGTACATCGATCATAAAAGTAATCCAAATGACTGATGAGATAATAAATGTGTTCTAAAGGAAAACAACAGGCGTGCGTGACAAAACAATATATTTAGCGATATTTAAATAAAACAACCACTACATTAAAATACAGCGAGACGCTGTAACAAAAAATGGTAATATAAAAACTACAATCCTTCAATCTTCCAACCTTTATCTCCATAACAAAATCCTAGATGGCCAGCGATTCATTTTTTATGAGGAATTAAAATATTGATGTCAGAGATGAGCCTGGAGACTGTAGTGTAGATCGTAAGTTTAAGTTTAGCTTAAATATGTGATTTGAATAAATATTGCTCATAAACAGCTGTTTAAATAGTTGCCTCACTTGAAACGAGTGAATGCTTTGGATTCGACAAGCGGATTAATCACGAGACATGCAAGAACCTTAATGCTTCACCCAAAAATGAGATTTCAGTCATTTACTCACCCTCAGATTGTCAAATCTCATCCCCCATTGACTCCCATGGCATTTATTTTACCTACTATGGCAGTAAATGGTGGGTGAGATCTGACATTCTTCAAAATGTATTCCTGGGTGTTCTGCAACACAAAGAAATGTATACAGGTTTGGAACAATCTAAGGGTTGAGTAATTGATGACAGAATCGGGTAAAGTATCCCTTTAAAGGTATCACCGTTGCCATGTTGATACCAACATTATTTTATTTAGCGCTCTTATGTGTTTCACTAAATAAGCTCAAATGATGAATATGAATTTCAAAATATTCATCATTTTCTTTCACAAACATATTGTTTCGCTTCAGAGGACATTTTACACCCACATGTTTCAGATAAATAATAACGCAGCTGTATGGCAGCAAAGCAGTTCCCACATTTTGATTCATTCATACTTTCCTGATACAATCACGGACTTGTGATATACAGCATACACTCCTGCCCTTTCGCACACAATTACTCACAATGCAGGTTGTCGACTGAATCATGAGCCAACAGCAGTGTCTTTATGACGTTGTGTTTTCTCACAGCATTTACATACAGTTGCCCTTCTGCTTACATAAAATTGCCTCATTATTGTCTCTTTTCAGCGTTGGCAGTGTTGGTTCTGTTCTGCTGTTGCGTCCTGTCTACATTACCAGTAATCATGTCATTTCCTGTTGACTCCTTCCTGCACATGTCGTCGGGTGCCAGTCTTTTCTACGCAGCTCCGTCTGGGACTGGAGACGGCGCTTTATCTTCCCACCATACTCCTCTCATTTACGGCCGAATTCTGCCGCTGGGCCGGTGTGTCAAACGGATTACGGAGCAGAATGAGATTAAGGAAAACAGCGCGAGAGTGTGACCAGCCATTATGACTGTTTCAATGCTAAATGCCTCCTTCGCCCAAGCCATTGCAGCAAAAGCTGAAAACGCACAGCGGCTGCCTTTGAGAGTGTGTAATGTACACGTTGAATTTCACAATGCCAAAAATGTCTCTTTCGTTTGTTCTTGTTTCTTCGCTTGTAATATTCAGTTTGCTTTTACAGTTGACTTGGTTTAGAGAGTTGGATAATCGTAAATTAAGAAACATCGCAGTTCTTCGAAGATTCATTTTTGGTGTTTTGGCAATTCTATTGACGCACCTGAAGGTCAAAATGGTTTGCACTTTCATCGCTTAAATGACATAAAGCGATAGTTCACCGAAAAATACTCTCATCATTCACTCACCCTCTTGTCATTTCAAACCTGTGTCCATCTCCAGAACACAAAAGAAGATATTTTGAAGAATGTTGGTATACGAACAATGGCGGCTTGCATTGGTTTTGTGTCCGTACAATAGAAGTGAATGGGTACCGCCATTGTTCAGTTACCGACATTCTTCAAAATATCTTCTTTTGTGTTCTGCAGAAGAAAAAGTCAAACAGATCTGAAATGACAAGAGGGTGAGTAAATGTTTTTTTGGGGGTGAATCTCGTCTTTTTAAATTCTGTTTATTTCACTAGATGTTTCTCAAAAACTGACTTGGTAGAAATGTAAATAGAAAAGTAAATAAATAAATAATAACAACAAGTGTTGACATACAGTAAAAGATGTATATACAGTGTAGAGAGCTGTTTGAATGAATGTGGATAGCAAAGCCTTGATATTTTTAAAACCAATGACACAGAATATTAAAATGTATGCTTTGAATACACTGGAAGTTGTTTCGGATCAAATATATCTGCTAAATGTGTAAATGTTACAAATCTTCTGAAACCGCAAGGGAGATATGTGAGATTACGCTATTATTTATATCAGATGTTTTCTCAAACTGGAACTAATTATGTGAACTTGCTGCAACTCTACATTTTGATTGGATGAGCCACAACTGAATCCATTGTGAAATAGGTGATACTGTAAAACACCTGTGACCACACATCAATTGAATTTTATATAAATGCGGCAAGTTGCAACCAGAAACAACTAAACACCACATCGTGTTGTGATCTTCAGTTAATAACAAGTTGTTCTTGTCTTGACTTGTTTTTATATTTTTGCATTAGTGCATGCCACTGTCACATTAATAAGACAACACAGACGCAAAAATCTATGATGTTCTTAAATATAAAACTTTAAAAAGCAATGATTCATACATTTAAGATTCACACAGAATATATGTTTCTGTATGTGCGCTTGAAGCAGCAATCCATGACGCCCAATAAATCCCGTGAGGAAGCGGATGCAACATGTGTCGTGTTTGTGCTTGTCATTAAAGACATTATCAGTTGATAGGAGCAGACTGGTCGTCAGGAGATGCTTTATGGATCACGGTTCCGGATGCAAACAAAGCCGTTATTATCCCACACTCTCCCTAAGATTTCAGAGGGATAAGACAGAGAGAAAGCGTATCTATGTAGGAAATGAGTAAAGGAAGGAAGAACTAGGAAATGGGTAAGGAGATGCGAGTCATTAGATCACAGGATCCCAACTCCCATCCCGGAGAGCCAGTGCCGTGCAGAGCTTAACCTTAGCTCTATCAAAAACAACTAAAGACGTTCATAAAGCTCTTGAGGATTACATGACAATAACAGGCAGGTATGTCCAGCGAAGCTTTACTGTACCTAAATGATCATTTAAACTAAACACGTACCTGTAAATAGTAAATAGAAAACCACAATATTTTTGCAGTCATCTCTTTTTTCAGTGGCTGTAGTTTTTAAACGGTGTTACTTTTTTTCTTTCATGGAGCACAGCCTTAATCTCTTTCATCGTATAAAAATGATAAACAATGAAACTTTTCTACAAAAAATCTCTTCGTGCATTCTCTGTCTTTTGGAAGAAAGCAAGCACTGAATAAAATGGCCACCTCGAATGCAACAGGCATCAGTGGGACCTAAGGACACATTCACACAAGGAATGTTTACTTCTATGGTAGTCAATTGTGGCCAAGATCTGTTTGGTTGTAAGCATCCTTCCAAATATCTTTCTCTGTGTTTATCAGATCAAAGAAATGTATACAGATTCGGAACAACTCAAGACCGAGTAAATAAAGACAGAATATTTGGGGGAACTGTTCTTTTAAGTGTCGTCTTTGTTTCTTTTTCCACAAAAATGTTAGTAATAAACACAGATTACAACATCATTTTACGAGAAGCCTGTTGCGTGCACTACCATATTTCCATTACGCTTCATCCACTGTTGTGAAACCTTCTTTCACCTTACCCTGCTGGCCATGAAGACCTGCAGGCGGGCCGTGTCACCCATCGCACATGTGCTACGATGCGACCAACGTCGAGTTTGAGTGGCCTGGTCTTTCCCAGAGGATACGCACCACAGTGCTAATGGAAGAGAGCTGTTTCAACAAGCCCCCCTGGCTCTCGGCAACTGTAGCTCCCCTCCTCGCCTCTCTTTTTACAGTAGGGTCTGAGGAAGTGTGAAGCATTCAGTGATGATAATTGGCTCAGATTCCCAGCTGGTCTCGGTGGCATTAAATATGAATAGCAGGCTCATGTAGACTTGTTTAGACGAGAGGAATTATGAGCAGGGAAGCGTTTTTTCATGAAGTATCATCAGTGTGAAAAAGAGCAGGCTAATGAAACAGAGCTAAATCAGAGATTGCTGGAGCTCTGTCGCACACACACACACACACACACACACATCTGACTGCTTTTGACTGATTGTAATCAACAAGGTGAAAGTTTTATTGCGGTGATCTGTTGAAGCACATTAGACATATTAAGGTAGTACATTACGTTTGTTTGAAGTAGCAACTGTGTCTAAAATGTATCTTCTGAAATGAAAATAGACACAAATGAGGTGATTGTTGACATACAATTAGGGCTGTAAATTATTTTAATAATCAAGTATTTCTACTGATAATTCCATCAATTAATCGAGTATTCGGATTAATACGAATTTTTCTTTATTAAAGAGCAATACTAAATATGCAAGAGGAAATAAGACAGGTCTCTAAACTAATTTGATAATGCTGTTTTATTTATTTATGAAAATTAAACTTATTAAGTACATTGCATTGCCATATTACATTCAAAATGCGATTAAACTAACTTCTTCTTATGCATTGTGCATTTAGCATACATTGAAGTAAATTAATTAGAATAATTGTAAACAGTTCTGTTTTTTAGTTTTTACTATTAAATAGTGATATATTTGCCCACCAAATACTGTAGTTAACGGGACTTTTATTTTGGCAGTTTGTCAGAAGACGCTTACTTTGATGATAGCATCACTCAAACAGTAAAATGTTTGTGAAATAAACTCTCAGAGCAACTCTGGAGATGAAGTTCATGTGTTCACGTCTTCATAGCGCAGACGCTGACAAATCCATGAGAATCACTCGTGAGTTCATTCCCTCAGACACGCAGAACAGCCAGATGGCATGTTAAAATAACACGATTCGGCATCCACAAGTCCGCATGACCGCATCTAGTAATATCAATGATGCTGAAAAAGAAGTTTCACTCGCAAAATAACTAGAACTAAGTAAAATAACGGTGAATCATGGATTAACGTCATACTGAAACAAGCGACAAACGCACTTTACACAAACAAGCGGCTCTGTTTAATGCCCCACCAAACTAAATCCTATGTGTGCTTACCTTATACATATATCTCGCACTATACAGCCCCGTGGGAGCGCATGAGTTTAAACAGCCACAAAGAACGCTTTCAGCCTTTGAACATAATAACATTAGTTACTGTAAACATTATGGGACGTGTGCTAGTCAGACAAAAATCTGCCGGCTGGATTCCTAAAAGTTCGGTTTACAGACAAGGAACGTACCCAGCACAATGTTCTTTCACCATTCTAACACACAAACAGTGTTTGTCACAGTCTCACGGTTGTCAGAGCAGAAATGAAAACCTCTGTATTTTTCAGTAATTTATTCTGCACCGTCTTCTGTGTTTACATAACATGTCCAGAGTTTAGCGGGCTGTGCGTCAGTAACAATGGTCCGTGGGGAAACGCAGTGCTCCTTGTGTACTGCAGTTAAATGGATTAAATGAATGATTTTTGTATTCAAATTATTCAAGGAATCATTTCAGCCCTACTCACAAACGAAAATACAAAATGTATTGTTTGCCCTTTATTAAAATATATAGTAAGTATATAGTTCAAAGAATATAAGGTTTGACCAAAAATCGTACACTTGAGCAAAGTTTCTTGACTGTTAAGATATCAACAAAGGATATATCAACAAAATATTAATAAGTAACTAAATTGTAGTCAATATTTGCTTTTTTTGAGAGATTTTCTTCATTGCATTTTTAAAGAATAAAACCCTTATTGCCTGAGATGCTGTAGTTTGACGTTTTTCCAAGTAATTATATCAAATAAATACATGATAACTTCATACTCCTTCGTACGTTGATGGTTTAATCTATTCTGAAGGGTAATTGAAAGCAAATGCTGTAGAGTTTTACCCTCTGTCAGGACATCACATTTGGACACCACTGTAGAAGTTATGAGCAGCGCATAGCTTTGACAATTTATTCTTGCAGTATTGAATAACATAAAAATTATCGATTTCATATTTCATGTATTGTTTGTTACAATCATGTCTGAAATTCTAGAGCAGGTCTTTCTCACAAAAACATGCAGAAGCAGGAGAGGTAAACAAACATCTCCATTTGATCTCCACTTAATACAATTTCCATCTAGAAGAAACAACTTAAAAGCTTTTAAAAAGATCTCTATTCGGTTTTTCTCGCTTGTGGGAAGGAATAAAAATGAAAACCCTGTTTTTGAGCCGCTTCATTGATCAGATTTTTAGAAACATTGAAGCGGACAGACAGATCTTCCTCTTTCAGACAGGTTCTGTCTGCCGAGGGCTGCGTCTCCTCAAACTAGGGCGAAACACTGTGAGAGCTCAGCTAACATATTTCAGCCGACCCAGCATATGACCTGTTTGCGTGCAGCATCTCGGTAATCCCATTTAGCCGTGTGTGTGAGATGTTATAAAAAAGAGAAACGTTTTCGGTTGAGGTTAAGTAACAGGATGATCAAAGGCTTTTGTGGAAATCAATCTCTGCTGGTCCATGCAGGGGACAGCGTTTCTTTGGACACAGTATCAGAGTAATACTGTGTTATGTATAATTTTTATGCTGTCATAATGACACATTGGTCAGACATTAAATAACGTGTTTACGGATGGAAAGTTTTTTGTGTCATTTGATTATTCTCACTTTTTAATTTGTAACTTGATGGAGACAAGCCAAAACATAACATTATTCAAAATAAATGAATGATGAGTGTGGCATCAGTGCAACAACAGCTTCACATTATGTGACACTTGATAAAAAACAGTTCCCACTCTGTATTCTGATGTGATGAACCACATTCAAAACTATTTGCATAACAGGCAATATAAACACACACCTGTGATCACACATTGCAAATATAAAGTATACAGTGAAAACTCTACTGGTCAACCCATTTCAATTATAGAATGCCTATATTGTAATATTGTAACATGCCAAGTTATTCTATATACTGTATTCTTACATATACATGAAATTATTGACAGTTAATATATTGGAAATTATATTTTCATTGCACTAGGGACTGTAACAGAGTAACTGCATTTTTAAGAAAGTAGAGATATATCTTGCCTGCAGAAGTTTATTAACATCGGAGTATAATGTTGTGTTGGATGATTCTTAAAGGAAATGTTTTATAGCTCATATTGGCTCTTTGACTTTTGATGCCAGACGTTGTTGAGGTCTTCTCTAAAACACCAGAGAAAAGACAAATGAGATCGCTGTCCAAAAAATTACAATAAATTAGTTGTCCAATTACTCTTATTGCTTCCTTGGAGAAATAATCGAGATGGATCTCATTTCTATAGGGATGCACAATGCTGCAGACACAAAATGTGCAAAATAATCTTCTTAGTTAGCCCTGGTTTGCCCATGTACCGCAGTCCCAAATGAATGCCACAGAATAGACTAAGCAGCCAAAGAGGCACTTGAAACACTGCAGTCTGCTCTGAGCATCTGTTTTAGAAATAGAGCTTTGGATGGATCTGGCAGGCAACTTGTGTCAATGAAGTGAGGTGGTTTGGGCTCAAAGCAGGTAATACAAGCAGACGCCCACATCACTGATGGAGTAGAGAGAGAAACAGAGAGAGAGAGAGAATGCTTCTGCTGGAGGCTTTTACTGCACCACATTTTCCCAGAACAAGCCCTGCCAAACACATGACCTCTCCTCCCCGCTTGAGCAATGCATGTGTGTGTTTGCATGTCAAAAAGACACAGAGGGAGAGAGATAGCATCACAGAGAGAGTGAGTCAGAGAGCAGAAAGAGAGAGAGAGAGAGAGAGAGAGAGAGAGAGAGAGAGAGGAGGAATATACAGTCTTGCTTTGCAGAGAGGCCCGTATTTCACCACACAACGGAGAGAAAAATCATTCGAGGGCAAACCCTCTCCACCTGCCCCGTGATACTCCCTCTATCAATCACCTCGGGCCGTAAGTGGCCCTTCATCACCTCCATCTCTCTTTCATCCCCCCTCTTTCTCTCCATTCTCTATCTGCTCATCTCTCTCAGAAGCAAATCTGGACCCTTCGCCCCATCAGGGGCTCTTCCCTGCCTCACAGTTTCATTTACTCCGCCGTAATGTCATTACGCCCCACCTCAATTCAATTCCACACAATTTAAATAAAAGGCTTTTTCAAAAAAGACTGCATGCACACCGTTAAAGCTTGGGAGCAATAACTGTAGGTTAAATTGGCATTGGTCGTCGTGTATTTTACACACGCTGTTCATGCCTCAGGCTGGAAGTCGTAGCTCGAGTCGCGTATTGTTATTCTTGTAAAACTCTTCCACCTCATCGCGCGTTCAGTTGTTCGGCTTTGGTCGGACCCAGTTGGCTCATGCATTATTGACCTGCAATTGAATTTTGATGAGCGCTTACTCCCCGAGCGCCTCACACATTTGGTGCTGCAGCTGATCCACGCGCAGATGTACAGTTCATTGTTGTATTTGCGATGGAGTTTTGTGCCTGTGAAGGTTCATTTACAGTTTCCTTTTTATCAGGTTCAGCAAAGATCTGCCTAGCTAGAGTCACTGTGTAGTATAGGGCTACAAAGGTGTCATTTTTACATATTTTGACCTCACAATCACAATTGTTTTTAACAAACCGGTTTGTTAGACAAACCAGTACAATCCAATAGGTTCCAACTGTGACAACTTGCCCCATGACGATCGTCTCTGCTGGTTGTTAGTGTCTTGTAACGGACTTGTACAGTATGTTGATCGATTTGTATATTGTATCTTTCATGGGCAGTTTGAAAATGCTTAATTGTTTCTTTGTAGACATGAAATAACGCTACCATGAGAAATATTCAGCAGAGAAATCCTCTATTGATTTTGTACAGAACCTTACAACTTGAGAGGTTTTCCCATGGTGTCATGCCTCGCTTGGAAGGGTTTAAAGTGTGCATACGTGTAGTAGAATCTGAGTGAGTGTGTATATGTCCATACAGTGTGTTATCCTCAGGGCTTCTGTAGTATAGGGTGAATGCAAGATATGGTATTCAGCTGGATAACCTCACCAGTGACCCTCATACACTCTTATCTTCTTTCCTCAGTCTTTAATCTAGGTCTTTTCTCAACCTTTGAATGAATTTCAAGATTTGTTCCTTTAAATATCCACCCCTTTTAGGTCTCAGTAGACTCCGTAGATATGTGGATATACATCGACCTGCTTACTGGCACATGACACGTACTTCATTTATGCCATTACATGCCATTGAAAACAAGCGCCCTTTATGCATAACGACAGAAGGATGGGTGTGAGCAAGGGATGCTGGCAGAAGAATGAAGGACGGAAATGATGGAGAGCTTTGGAGAGAGACAGAGAAGAATGAAAAAGAGAAGTTAGGGAGGTAATTTTAAGATGGCTCATCCTGCGCTGTCCTCGGGGGAAACGCCCGGGTCTGGCAGAATTGGGCTGTGGAAGAAGAATGTGCCGGATGGATTTTAATAAACGGGCAGGAACAGGGCAAAGTTTGAATAACTAAGAATGTCATTGAAAATAATCGTTTCTTCAAAGATATTTAAGGCCAGAGATATTCAGTAATACTCTACCTCTGTTCCGAAACCTGTTGAGTAGCCGACCTAACATCTTACTCTCTGTTCTGTCTGTTCACATTACCATATGCCATTAAACCATGTTTAAATTTCTTCTCAGCACCAAAAACATACTGTGCTTTAATGTGGATTAAACATCATAAAAGTAGCCAACTACATGAATGGTGTGCATATCTGACACAATATTTTGTGTTGCGGTGGAATTAAATGCAACCTCTTAAAGCGAGTATTAATATTCCCAAAATATTTGATGTGTGTATGTGTAGTTCTAGAAATTCTAGAAAGCATTTCAGTGAGTTTTTGATTTATATAGAGAAGTATTTTGGAAACTGTACCCTGTTTAAATATAATGGGTAACTCTTTACAATAACGTTGCAATTAACTAACATGAAGAAAAATGAGCGATATACTGTAGTTATACTGTATATATACTGTATGTTTTTAAGCATGTGGTATTTGTAAATGTTGCTTAATGTTTATTATTGTTATTGTTTATTTGGTAAGTGTATTTAATGCTAAAAATACCAAAAAGATTATTAAATGCTGTAAAAGTATTGTTCATTCTTGGTTCATATGAGCTAATAGTATATAATAACAGTAACTAATTGTTAACAAAAACCTTACTGTAAGGTGTTACCTAAAATGTATTATCACATGTTCCTGCATATGCTATAAAAACACAAACAATGAATGAAATCATAACATATATACATTAATTTTCATGGGAAGGACTGCGACATTGATAAAAAACAACTACACTTAAAGGTCCAGTGTATGAGATTTAGTGGCATCTAGTGGTGAGGTAAACCCCTCCACCTCAAGCACTACGGTGACTGAGATGTCGTAATTTTTTCGCTTATTTGCCGAAGTAGATAACGTATTTACGAAACGCCCTATCTAGAGAAGTTTGTCCGTTTAGGGCTACTGTAGAAACAACAAATGTCTACTGTAGAAAGCAAATTTGTATGTTGATAGAATTAGCTCATTCGAAGGTAATAAAAACATAGTTATGTATATTACATTGCATTTCTGTCAATAGATGGACTTTTAACATTACAGACTACATTTCCCAAAATGCACCCAATTTGAACTATAATTGCCTTCACACCTGTACCTCATTCCGGTAACACTATATATGCCCTGTCTTTTGTTGTGTCATTGGTAAAGTCTAGTTGTATTCTTTGCACTAGTTAGACCCTTTTCGTTATACCTGGATGTTACCGCATGGATTATAGTTACTCATGGATGTTACTTGTCGTTTATTTACACACATGTGGATGTTACCCGTAACTCCCATTCACTGTGCAAATGTAAACACTTGAGATTTATATCCCTCCATTGCAATAAATTCTTGATGAAAATTGTAAGCTTCAAACAATAATGCTTATAAAAACCGAAGCAACCGACGTAAACACACTTTGTGTTGTTTACAGGTGGACCGTAAAAGATTGCGACGAGCACGTCTCCCGGAAATCCTGTAAAATTCAACCGATCGCATAACAACTTCGATCGTGCTGAGGTGTTTCAAGTAAAGTGTGCCAAACGCCTCAGACGTTAGGCTAACGGTCCGTGACATCTGAGGCTGAGACTTATTTATGACCAACTATTAAGCCTGACTGTAGCATTCATTTTATTTCTTCATTTCACTTTTCTAGGGAGCTTCCTTCAGTGTGAAGGCCAGGCGATGCGAGACTAGTCATAAATATGTGCTTAAACATGAAACTTTTAAATGTTCCATTCAGATAGAAAGTACTTGGAATTGTATGACTGAAATAGAAGAGGGATTGCAAAAATGGCTGCTGGGTGTGAAAATCTTCCTTAAAGCGACTTAAGTAACTTTTGAACAAACATTGGTCACTGGTATGTCTCCATTTAGATTGCTAGCTAAAGGTGTTGGTTAGTGGTGAAATCGATCATGGTTATTCTTTGATCTGCATGGATAGTGCTCTACAATCGGGAATGCATGTAAAGTAAAAGTAATGTACTAAGTTAACATGCAAATGATGCGATCCACATGCAAACGTGCACCACTTCAGAAATGTTGACACGCCACCCACTCATAATTCAGTAACGCATTTGAGAAGACGAGAAAAAATACTTCATGATCGCCACCTCATAACACCGTCGCATTTCTAATCAGATCTCTAGAGATCCATATTTTTTTGCTGTTTACTCTGACTGCATTTTTATATCATGTTATACACATTGTCATTTTTTCAATAATGCATGCATACTGTATGACATAGACTAGAAGATTAAGGATAACTGCTCGCAAACAGGGTTTGTTTCACAACTTAATTCAAACTGCTCATATTATAATAATAAAACTACGATTTCCGTAAGCTGATCCGTAGGTTTTGGGATCTGTTGCACCGTTAGTGTCGGCGTGTGTACAGCATGTTCTGTTGAGTACCTCGCACGAGGTATCCTCAACATGTTTATCAGTTCCTTCTGAAGCCCTGTTGCCTGTTATTAAAACAGCGCAGAGGGCAGCCAATGTCAGAGAGATTGTGTGTGTGTGTTCAAGTGCACACGGATTCTCGTACTTGGTCCCCTTCTGTGCATGTTTTTCTAAATAAATATTCGCTTTTTTTTTATGTGTGTGTTTGTGTGACACCTTTGACCAACAGGTGTGCAGTGTGTGTGTGTGTATAACCTGTGACAGTGGTTGAGTGGGAGTGCAGGGCTGCCCGAGGGGTATCAGTCTGTTCTCAGGATAAAGACTGACAGTCAAAGAAAATGAAGACCGGCAGGGTGCTCACCTAGACATTACCGTCCACTGCCCGGGGCTATGAGCGAGTGGGAACTGAGGATGTGTGTGTAACCGTTTGGGTGTGTGTGCATTGTTGAAAGTGCCAGGTATATTGTTTATTGTTTGTTGAGGTCCCCATTAGCTGTTGCCTAGCGACCACTTTTCAGTGCTCCGGCGAGGAGTCTCTTTGGGGATCTCCAAATGCATGCGTGAGTGTGATTGCATCGTGTATCTGTGTGTTTTTGGATGTGGTGTGATGCAAGTATGTGTGACATGATGGGTGTGTGTGCTGGGTTAGGGAATAACTCTAGTGCATTTGTTTTAATGGCAGGCCAAAACATGAAATGAGTTGATGGGAAATAATACTATGGTTAGTAAAATTACTTTTGTATTTATATTACACTACAACATTATTAATATAAATCTCATGCTTACATTCATGAGGTAAAGCATTAATGTAAAGTGGCAAATAAATGTAGCTTCATCTCAGCACGTAAATAACTCAAGACTGGAAACTCTGAAACTTCACGTTACCGGAATCTTTACGAAGAATGGACCACACTTTGGCAACAGAGAAATGGAAATCAAATTTGTATGGGGAAAAAAAAGTTTGTCATTGGTGTAAGGGTCAGAACGTATTTAAATACAAAATTCATAGCAATTAATTAGAATTACATTTTAGACAGGAAATCATGTAGATTTTACATTTCCAATGGCTTAAATTTTATTTAGAATATACAGAATTAACCCCTGTGTTATATTTTTTGAAGATAAACATGTTATTTTATTAAATGTGATTTAACAGAGAAATAATGTGAGATATAAAATTATTCAACATGCATGCTTTCTGTGTTTTTTGTAATTAGGACCAGAATTATTATAGTTTTTTTCATTTGAATAATATTTTAATTTACCTTTTTTAGAATTTTATTCTTAGTATATGTTTTTGTCATTTTTAAACATGGTTTAATTTTGATGTTGCTATATGAGATTAATTAACTTTTATTATTATCATTTTAGTGCTTTAAACTTATTTCAATTATACAATTTTTTACTTTAGTTCAGTTTTTCCAATAATTCTTAATTATTAATATACCATACACCATGCGAGGATTAAACGATTTCATAAAAGTTCCATATTATATATTTAAAGGTCCAGTGTATGAAATTGAATAGCATCTCGCAGTCAGGTAGCGATCTGAAATGGTGGGTCACGCACTCCTCGTAGCAGGACACTTAAGACCACACAGAACACAAAGAGCGTTGGATGAAGTGGATGCACACGGGCGGTCACCTGCAGGTACCCATCGGAGGGACCACTAATATTTGATGTAACGGCTGGAATAATTATTCATGTGTCATTTGCGGTTCGGGTGCAGGTCAGGAAATAATATGTGTGGGAGGAATCCGGTTCCGGTAGACTATTTCGACTCACCTCAGCTGATACAAAGCTTTTCATACATACATGCTCTCAGATTGGTCCTGAATCGCTCATAAACTAACCCTCCTTCGTAGACGTTTTTAAGCTAAATTAAGAGCTTTCTAAGAGAATTCTAAGCTTTAAGAAAATGGGCCCTGGTTTCTACAATATAGGCTATTTTAAACATATTTTGCATAATTTGAAACATTTCATAAATCCAGAGCTAAAAGATGCCGGACATGAACCGCATGCGTTGAGTGAAACTGATGTCTGTGTTTTAGTGTCAATGGGTGCACACGTGCTTTCAACTCCACAATATAAATGGTGACTTATACAATTTCCAAATAGCAGCAAAGCTAACGGGTGATAGGTACCGTATAGAAAGGTCCAGCTTTAGTCGTTGTTGCTGTGGTTCTTGTTCTACTAAAGACTAGGGGTCCGATTCAGGATCATATATGTATGGCTTGATCACACTGTAAGCCATAGTTACTGTTTAACAACAACACAACTTCTTTGTGCAGTATTTACATCCATGCAACAGCTGGCAGACTGTTACGCAAAGGCTGTACGTACTCGTCTTTAGCTCCGCCCACGACGCACCCACGGGAGCTCTGCTTTTTCGGAAACAATTGTACAGCTGAATCTGTCTACTGTAAATGTGAGAAAACTGAAGACTTTGAGATATGAAGAACTAATTACTACGGATGCGGTTTTATCAAAGGCAGGACTCTGCAAGAATCTATATCTATCAAAACAAAACTGCAAATGTGTCATATTGTTTGCCCGCAATGATAAATGCCCGCCATATGCGTGCGCCTGCGCGATCTGTTCATGAGACACAGCAACATGGGCGGCTATTAATTTTAAGAATAGTTTATAATCAGATACAAAGTAACTAGCAACTAACTACTTAGTAGTTTTGTCATTGCATACTTTTTTACTATTTCTCGAGTTATTTTTTAAATAGTAACTTTTGCATTACTTGAGTAACAATTTCTGAAGTTACTTGTACTTTTACCTGAGTATAGATTTTGGCTACTCTACCCACGTCTTTAGAAGCACTACGGAGGCTGGCACAGAACTAAGCTGTTGTCATGTTTCCGCTTCTTTCCCGAAGGAGATAACGTATTTACTAAACCCGCTCTGTAGAGCAGTTTGTCTGTTGCAGCAGTCAGTTCACCCGTCTGCCTTCTTGATTACATCCCTGTCCAGCTATTTTATATATAGGTAATAGACACACAAGCACAGCAATTTTCTACTTGAATGGGGAAAGACCGAAATCTCCAACACTGTTTTGATCTCAAAAACGAGATTGTCGCTTTTATCTGAGCGGCATGAATTCTCTTCCTACAGCTGCCATATTGGATGACTTCCCACATTCATTTTCCTATCTTTATACTGCCTCTGGTGCCCCTAAACAACCAAGGCATTTGTGATTTAATGCACTCTGTGACTCTGTCACAGACTTTGTCGTCCTGTGTTTTCATGCTATCCAGTTTCAGAGGATTCAGATGAGCTTTACTACATCTGGTTGTCTTTATTCCTTCCATCCAGTCAAAAATTCATGATCGAGAGAAAGTGTGGCGTTGCTATAGTAACAGACCCCTGGCATATGGCAGTGTTTCTCCCTGTCCATTGTCCTCTTTTCCTCTTCTCTCTCTTTGAGGATGCTCTTATTGTCATCATTATGTGAGTGAGGGTGTGTGTATGTGTGCATGTATTAGTTTGTGTGATTGTGTAACCTTCAAAGCTTTTCCTCCGATGATGATGCAGCGGTTTGTGTCTCCTGCACGTGTATGAGTTGGAGACATGCGCACACGTGTGTGCATGTCTGTGTGTTCAGAATATGTATGATAAGCCCACGCACTTCTCTTTTGAGCCGTCTCATTGGTTCCCATATACAGAGGGCAGATGCAGTGATGCAGTGCCTTGTTAAAACCACCAAAGGATATGAAGAGTTTGGTTCCAAAATGAAATTACTCCATTTCATTTTTTTTCTGAAATCATGTTTTTTTTGTGGTGCATTCCAATTACCATCAATCAAACTGCGTTTGGTTTGTTTAGATTCAAGCTATAATAACTGAAAAGACACAACTAACTGATACAATAAATCCCAATAAAAACATGATAACATTAAAAAAAACATGATTATTTTGTTATCTCATTTTGGAACTAAACTCTTCATATTTACATACGTGAGAACTAAAAACTAATCACATTTTAGATCATTATTTTGATTATAAATCAATGATACACACTGTTGGTTTGGCATTCAAAAATGGCAAACATGTCCGGTGGCATTCTATGCGCAATGTTAAGGTTTTGATGAAGAATGCTTCGTTTTATTCAAAGGCCATGGCAGTGAAGTGGGGGATTGGATTCTTCTTTCCCTGTAATTGATTTTATGTTGCTCCCCAAAACTTTCAAACCATGGAAAGCGCTGAGCCTCGGTTTCTTTTCCATTATAGCCTTCATGGGCCTTTGCACGATTCATTCTTATGTTGACAAGACGATAATGTAGTATTTTCTTTCTTTCTTTGTAATAAATTGGGTATTTTTAGCACCACTAGTGGAGCCAAATGCCATTGCACAGATTCTGATCACTCATCGAACTCACACGATTGGTTAAGCTGAGGTTTCTATGTCAGATAAAAACAACAATGTTGAAAGCGGGACCTATTACAGTATACTGTAAAGTTATGACGTTTCAGATGCTGCCTTTGTGTGGTTTGTACAAGGCAGAAAGGAAAAGACTGACCCACATGACAATCAATATGTTTTAAGACCCCCCTGCCTCTTCTGAACAAAAATTAAGACATTTTAGGGACATCCGAGAGAAAAGTATCATAATATATATATCATAAAATATGCCAATCTGCTCATAGTAAACTCGTTATTTTGTTCTGTTTTTCACACATTAAGTATTCACGTTGCTTCAAATTAAATAAAATTGACCAACTGTGAGCGGATGGACCAATTTAAAGATGTTTTTAGTACAATTTAAAGATGTTTTGAGGACTGGAAATCTCTCGATGTCCCTTAAATATCTTTATTTGTTTTCTGAAGATGCCGGGAGGTCTAAAAACGTGTTGAACGTCATGTGTGTCAGTAACAAATAACACAATTTTGATTTTGAGGTGAACTTTTCCTTTAAGTACAGATTTATGATCCATGTCACTGCTGCCCTTGCAGTAAGTGATCTTTTGATGGCTCGGGAAGGCAGCACTTGGGAAAGCTTTCCCCGCTGTTTCTCTGAACTGAAGTCCTGTGTTCAGTGGTACTGTTGTGTCAGGCTGGGACAGGCTGTAGAAGAGATGAGGAACGGGTTAGAAGGTCACAGACTGAAGAACAGAGAGAGTCAAGACATGGCTATGACAGCTGTGTATTGTGTAAACATGCATAGATTTAGGGGTGGGCGGAATGACCATAATCTATTTCACGGAATAAGTCATTTTATTTCACATCATATATATATATATATATATATGTGGGGTAAGCTGGGCGTGATGAGTGGAGCAGTGGCGTGTGTAGGTAAGATTCAGCTGATTACCAGAATTGTCTTTTGCTGAAGTGGAAGCCAGCATGAGTTTAAATGATGCAGTCAGGTTGTTGAAGTCGGCAGCCTGTGGTTTTTCAATGTGGATGTTGAAATCTTCCAGTACCGCCAGAGGAGGTCCATCCTCCGGGAAGTATGAGAGAAGTACATCCAACTCCTCCAGGAAATGTCCAAGCTGACCAGGGGGACTATTAATTACTAATAAGTGAATTTTAACAGGGTTTGTGATAGTAACAGCCTGAGACTCTAAGGAGCTGTTGTCACATAGGGGTGCTAGCTCCTTGAATTTCCAATTATTAGGGTTAAGGAGACCAGTTCCTCCATCTCTCCCTGATGTAGGTGGGCTGTGGGAGAAAGTGTAATTATGGGAGAGGGCTGCCGTGTGGCAGTGTCCTCGGGTTTGATCAAGATTTCTGTATGTGCTAGCAGAGAGAGACCAGAATGTTTAGCAAACCTTGTTATGAAATCTGCTTTGTTTACCGCTGATTAGCAGTTCCATAAACCAATAGGAAAAATTGTTGAGACAGTTGTGGATGCTTAAAGAGTGCACAGATTATTAGTGTTGCCTTTGGTGTGGTAAAGGTGATTATGAGTAGTAACAGTAGGGATATCAAAACACATGGTGAGAAGAAATATTCAAGAAGAGCATTAACATTTAAATAACCATCCTGAGTAAACAACCCATGTCCAGTAAAGTGAAACCCGGTCGCGAAAAGACGGAGGCGCTGTTTTGCATATGAGCCCGGACCTGACTTGAGAGAAAGAGAGAAGGTCTGGATCACGAAACAACAATCAAAAGAAGGTCAAAATAATATTTGATTCGTTAATTTGTTATGGTCAGATTAATTCATACGTTTTTCATCAGAACGCCTACTCAGAATACACGTAATGGAAAAAGCTCTTACGGTTGACTTTTTATTCCGCAGTAATGGTATATTCCGTCATACCGCCCAGCCCTACATACATTGATGCATTTGGCAGACACTCATATACTGATATATATATATATATAGTTTCTGAGATCAACTCAGTTTGGTCGCATCACTTAGAAGCTCAGTGAAGGGGTTGTTATAAGCAATTATTGATTCTCCAAAGCACATACAAACTTGCTGTGTTTTCTAAGTGTCCTTGCACCAGGGAAGGCAGGCACGTGCTGCAGGTGCTATTGGCGATTACTTCTTTCGGAAACAAATTGCACTGCACTTACACTTCGGCTTGCAAGGCTCTTGTGGGATGGCAGACAAGATTGCAACCATGACAAAGCACCTGGGTCACAGCAGGATCCCATCCGGTTTCAAAGGACGAACTCCTTGTAGAGAAAGCTTTGTTTTCCTGACTGGGCTCCATAGTTTATTACTTCCTGTTGTGACTTAGTAGTTGTAGGGTAAAACCTAAATTAGGCTCTGTTTTGTTCCCTCTGTTTTAGACAGATCATTAAATGATTCTGTGGCATTGATTATGGAACCCCACAGTGAGGTTCGGTGTGGTTGTGCCATCTTTATTGCTTCAAAGGCCGGAAAAACACAGGACTCATCAGATCTGAGAAATATATATGTGTTAACTTCCTTAGATACAGAAACGGAGAGAGGGAAAGCGAACGGGCCATATTTTTGAAAAAAGTAGAAATTTTGTACAGTATGTAATTTGTCTATTTTGCAATATGTGTATTTGCTATTGTCTTGGAATTATAGGCAAGATCACCAATATGAACAGATTAATGTAGAAGGCACTGAATCCAACAATGCACATCACTTGACCTTCCAATTAGATGATTGAGCGTTGATTTGAACATGTTTCAATGCCACTTGCTGAATCATTTATAAATGTTTATCATTACATGACGGCCGTGTTCAAAAGCACACTAACATCATACACTTATTATTACCATAAAACAGTGAAAGCATTGTGCATAATACTGTGCAATGTGCTTGACCTTTTCTATCGTCGTATAAATCAGATTCAACTACAGCCACGATTTTAAACATCATAATTTTATAAAATGGCCAAATGTCAAGACATTGTACGACACCGCTCCATTTAAAAACAGCCCGCTCTCATTTTATAAGTATTTTTTATAATATTTTCATCTACTGGGAGTGGAGTAAAAATGGCGAGGAAGATGAGCTGGTGGGGCCGGAGACATTTCCCAGGCAGTCGGCAGCTCAAGTAATGCCAGACAGATGGTGTTGCTGATTCATTCAGTGGATTCGGAAGACACATTTGAGTGGGCCAAAGTCTGATATTCTACAGTTTTATGTAATATTATGTGATTCTTATGATGTGATTATGGTCTGAGGACACTTTTACACTGTGCAGTTCAGCTGAGGTGGTGTCGACCTGGCTTTTAAACAGAGTAAACCTTAGAAACTTATTCTTCAAGGACAAAGATGACATCAGAGGTGCACAGAGCCCTCATAGACCACACCCCCTCTGCATGCGCAGACATGCACCAAGAAAGCATCACCCTCAGTCACCCCCGTACTACCATGTCTTACAAACCATGCAGTCATCTTTGGAAAACACATTGGTTTCGAACAGATCATGGCCTTTATCTTGTTTCAGCTAATAATCTGCTGACACATTTATAATTGTAAATGCATTCATTACAAACTGTCATACAGAATGAACTGACTTTCCAAAATAGCAACAAATTCTCTCAGACAGCAGAGTTTAAACTCAAGCCCACTGCAACTACCACAACTCTTAACAATTTCTCATTATTACGTCTTCAACGGTGCACAGCTTTCACCAGCCTGACCAAGCTAAACATCTCCCACAGGATCACCAGATGCCTCTACACACACATGCACGACATGAGCTGATAGGACGCCACATCGCTGAAATGATGCTAATGAGTGAATTCCTTTCCGATTGTCAACCGTGTTGACCTATTTATGCTCTGACTGAAGGGTCACCTTCCTAATGAGAACAACAACGCATGGGCCTTTTAAAATCTCTTCCATGTTTATGTTTTCCATCGTTATGCCTCTGTGTATTCTGTGCTGTCTTCTCACAATAGAGAAAAACACCCTTGCCAGAAGCTACAGCTTCGGAACTGTTCCCCTCTTTCAAAAGATTTGGAACATGATAGCTTAGCTGGTCCAAGCTAGTCATTAGCTGATTTCACCCTTCACAAGTTAACCATTTCATTTTTATTAATGCATTTGATAGACACTGTCAACGTGACATATATGCATTCATTACAGGTTTACATTTTATTATCGTGTGTGTTCCCTTGGCATCAAACTCACAACTTTTTTGGCACTTTTTGACTAAAATCAATGAAAAGATAGGCTGATATATTAAGGGTTGGCTGTTTATACAACAATGTTTCAACTAAAAATGTTAAACATGTTATGCGTTTGGCTGTTGGTTTACTTGATAGAGGCGGTTGGGGTTCTGAAAATGCAAGCTTTGGAAAATGGGGCTGTCAACTGTGAAAGCGATGAGATCATGTACAATGTTGCAACGATGACGCCTTCTGCATTCCCCAAACATTAATGCTGGAACACAGGACTGTGTGTGTGTGCTACACAACATACTTAATGATGATTCTCCATCGAAAAGTAGATTTTCTGCACCACTACGACCTGTAGAGACACATAATTTACATTTGCATTAACAGACATACGTCAGCAAATGATGTTTTATCAACAAAGTTTGGGAGGAGCATGTAAATTAACCCGGCTGGCTTTTATAAACAATCACACCAATAATCTCAGGAGAAAACAAATAGACAAGCCGTCTGACTTAAATTCTCCCCACATTTTGCAGAAGTATCATCAGCGAGGCTAACTCCTCCGTCAAAAGTCGCTTACAAAGTGAGCCGGAAACGCTAAGGCCCCTATGTCTATGCTTCAAGGAGGAAGGGCCTCCGGTCATTGGGCTGCCGCAATGGCTCCCTACTACTTCTCTCCACCTAGCCGAGCTTCAGTCTGCACCTTCGCTCCATGCCGGCATGTTCCCCACTGCCTCGATCGGCCTCAACAGTGTGAGCATGCTTTCGCCAGCGGCATGAGCATCATTCCACCAGCGGCTCAGGCTCATCCACAGCCGTTCCCTATCAAAAGCCGGATGCTGCATTTCAAACGCTATGGGAGAACAGTCTTTATTCGACCGTTTGTGAAGCACGTGTGTCAACACAGCAATTTCTTTTGGCTTTAAATAACCTCAGCAGGTGACGTGGCTAATTACGCCAGCACCTGTAGGTAAACACAAAAGCTTTTTTGCTTTACATGGCCAAACTCCATGGTATATGTCTGAAGTTGCTCGATTTGACAAAACATTTGCTAAATGGGGAAACTAAACTCTTAAAAGGTTTTCATCGGTGCTGAGGTGGACATAAGGTATTTAAAGGGATTCTAATGGATTTAAAGCGTTGCAGCCATGCAGCGGGCCCAATCCGTACAAGTAAATATTTTCGCATATACATATGTATTTTGCATACCTGCTTGCACGCTAGCCCTCTGCTAACAGGACGAGTGTTTCAATGCTGGTCCCAATTTGGAAAACGGCACACCAGTGCTAGTAACTGTTTTCACTTGTAGTGTAAGTTATAACATCAGTTGGCACGAAATGGCACTTTTCTCTGTGTCCGTTCACTGAGCAGCAGTGAGCTGAATATAAGCTCACTGGAGAATCGTAAATATAAACTGTGCTTCCAACAGTAACTGCCGGTTAACTTAAACCTGTCTGTACCACGTATTCAACGTGCAAATGTTTTCTACATAGCGTGCCGTTCCCAGTCACGTCTTGCTCTAAACAACTCATTCAATCGTTACATCTAAATGAATGTTAACAGCAATGTATCAGTATATTCGACCAGTGCTTAAGCGTAAGATCTCTTTCGTCTTTTGTCTGCTCAACAGCTGCATCTCAGAAATATGACCCCAGATGCAAATGATAACACTTTGGATGTAAATTGTGTTTGGCACATACAGATGTGAGCAGCAATTTGAAGACATACATAATTTTATTGCATACCTGATAACGTTTGGGTAACAGTGACACGCTCACTCTCTGCATCTCTCATCCAGCGTTTGCTGTTTTTGCTCTGAATATTTAGGCATGCACATGCTGGTTGCAATCCAGCCGAACACCGCTCCAAACCATTGCAGCAATGACACCTCCCGCGGGAGCGCTCACCTCCATCTTCCACCTACCATTTTCTATTGATTTTCTATTTTATATACACACATTTTAAATTTATTTTATTTCTGGTTTATTGTCTTTTAAATTCTAAGTTTTAAAACTCTCTTTAAGTTTATGATTCTATATGATTATCATTTTCAATCATTTGCATTTTAAAAAATGTCTTACGCTCTGTGTTCTTTGTGGCATCGGTCAATCATTTAATGTAAAGCACTTTGATATACAGTTGTGTATGAAATGTCCTATACATAAACTTGCAAACTTCCATATTTTTCATTGCCGCAGCAGTACCACCTCCCGCAGGGGCCTTTAACTTTACTCTGCAGTAGTGCCCGCTCCCTTGGAGCCTTTCTCTCCATTCCCCACGTGCGCAGCAGTGTCCACTCCCGCAGGAGCCATTTATCTTCCTTCTTCACTATCGCAGCAGCACTCGCTCACGCTGGAGCCCAGTCCTCTACTTAGAGGATGCTGCAGCATCTCTTACCTTCGCTTCCTCAGGGGCCTTCATCTTCTTTCCCCTCTGCCACAACAGTACCCGCTCCCGAAGGAGCCCATCTCTCTCCTCAGAGGCCACAGCAGCGTCTCCTACTCTTGCTCCTGCAGGACACTTTAACTTTACTCTGCAAGAGTATAAAAAATAACTTTTGGGTTAATTTATATGTGCGCATAGTGTTTCTTTACAAAGTGACTTTGCCAACTACTGGCATGTCATCTGTAAAGAGCGGTTTTACTAATTGCAGAGATCCGTGTATCTTTTTGACACAAATGTTGTGTGTTTGTGAAACTTTTTGTTTTCTATTTCACCGTTGTTGTGTAAGGTAAAGTACAGTTGGTTTCTACGTAGTCACCATGTCTGAATATGATAAGACATTATTAGGAGACATTTACCTAAAAATATATTCCTGCGTTTAAAAGAAACCAACACAGTCTTGGAAATTTGTGATATTTTCACGAAATGTAGTCTATTGATTCTTGTTCATAGACACGAATTTCCCCTTTCTTTTGTGTCACATAACTTTTTTGTCACCCAGCACTACTTTCAATATAACATATTTTACTATAAATCGTGTTCTTTTTACTTGTATAAATATATATCAACGGAATCTGATGGAAATTCGTATCTATTTCACTAGTTGGCTCATTCGTGTGAGTTCCTACAACCTCATACGAACGTTTTATTATGCCACTGTGACATTAGGCTTAGGGGCGGGCATTTACTGTTGCTTTGCTAGCAAAATTAGCCTTTCGACTATGATTTTAGGGTTTGAGGTGGGGTAAGGTGTTTGTAAGCAACCTCCTTAAATATGCACGACTAACTTTGATATCAGGTTATAAATATATAAATCTATAGACACCCAGTGTCTGTGTATTGAAAGCAGTTGTGACACGAAATATTTTCGTGCTGACTGACACAATAAAAGGTGGAATTTCATGGCCATGAACATGAATCAATAGATTCGAAATTTCATGCCTATGCAAACAACTGATGTGAGACTGGGTTGCATGAAATATAATGCAGGACTTGCAGTTTTAAAGGTTGGAGTATGTTTAACTTGACATCTTGAACACAACACTTATGACAGGACTCTCACAGCTAAAAGCATTTAAAAGCCGGAAAAAAGCTTTTGAAAGTGCAGCAAAGCATTCCACCCTGTCAGCTAATTAAAGCAACCATCACTAAAATATAAAAACCTAAAACTATGATTTAAAATCTACAAAAAGAACCAAGTTGAATATAGCCAATTCTGTAGCTCATGCTGTATTTTTCAGGAGGAATAGGGCCACTTTGGATGTGTGGATTTGCAGGACACAAGAAATCACAATTATTTACTGCACTTAGGCCCCAGAGGTCAATGTGAAAAAAAACACTGACCATCAGTCATCATGTGTTTGGGGAAAGTAACCTAGAATGTGCAAAGCCAGCCATGCAAGAAACATGATTCTGCTCTAGATATTCAGGTACAAGATTGTGAAAACATGTTTTTTATTCTAAATCAAAATTAAACTAACCGATAACTGATAAAGCTTGTGAGACAGACCTTATGTAAACTCCTCAATCATACATGTATCTCCATTTTGCCAATGTAATTTTAAGTCAAGTCAGTTCAATGTGTGGTCATTTTGTCATCGCCCTGGTAATGCTAGTCTTCCAATAAAGTCTTGCTGATTCACCTAGTTTAAAATCAGCACACCCACTGCTCTCTTCATTGGGGTACTTAGAGTAAGGTACATGCTGTAAGGAGAGTTCGGTAAGATCAGAAAGTGCAGAGGTAAGGTGCTGAATCCCAGGTCTTTAATAATTCACTGGTGCGTGCCTGGTGTTAGGCACTGTTAATGACTCTAATCTTCACCCTGTGGATGCTGTAATAGCCCGTTACATTGGGGCCGATATATGTCCAGTGCGGTGGATAGCCCAGCCGTCCACTAGCTCATTTCGAAAAATACTGATGGGGAAGTCATCTCACCTCTTCTTATAAACCATCTGTGTGTGTCATTGGATTAGATATGAACTACATTAGGCTACATTCATCATTATGCTGTTTGCATTATTCAGTTCCTTCTAGAAGTTCATTCTTAATCTCTGCCTAATAATGATATTCTCGGCTAGTGGACGTGAATTGGTATGGTTGGTATGGGCTGTAAAGTGCTTGATGACTATATATACTGTATCTCGTATATTATTTCTTCATTATATTATATTTTGCCATTCTATGTTTACTCTATGTACAGTATATACGGTATGTATATACTGAGTTCCTGAAATCACAACAAATAAATAATAAATGTATTGTGGTCCAGACGTTTGAGACCACTTTAAAATGAGTTTTAAAGCGCACGTCATGTCTTTCAGTGTGTAACGTAGCTTCTCTTTAATGGTAAAGATCTGAAAAGTTGTTAATAACAAAATAGCATTGTGGCTAACGCCAATAACAGCTACAATCCTTTTTTCTGTTTAGCTGCGGTTCCAGTTTCCTTAATAATGTGTCGTTTAATGTAGAGTGTTTGTCGTTTATATTACTTGGATTCATGATAAAGGATGATGATAGATTTTGTTTCATAAGTCATCACGTTAGCATTGCGGCTAACACATTAACGTGGCTTTACTGTACTGTGTTTACTGTTTAGCTGTGGGTCCTTTCGCTTACATAAGTGTCATTATCTTGTTACATTTTTGTAACCTTAGAATCTGTGTGTACTAATAATATTTGTGTTACTCATAAGTTGGGAGGGGTTTAGAGAAACCGAATCTTCGAACTGCTTTGAGGGAACTGTTTAGAGATCTTTGAGAAATGGGGTGATATTAAATGCATATTTTGAGAAAATGACAGCGTTATTTGACCTTGGATGCATTGTGGTTGGCTTAAATACAAAAAATAGAACAGAATGGGCTCTTTAAACATTGAAAAACATTTGAAAGAAGTTATGGTATTCACAAGGAAGCAATGTTTATAGTGCTAACTCCAAAATTGAATTGCTCCCCTTTTGTCATTTCAAACCTGAACATTGGTAACCGAGCAACGGCAGTACCCATTAACTTGCATTTGTTTTGTGTTCATACAATAGAAGTGAATGGGTACCGTCGTCTGTTACCAACATTGTTCAAAATATCTTCTTTTGTGTTCTGCAGATGAAAGAAAGTCATACAGGTTTGAAATGACAAGAGGGTTAGTAAATTATTACTTTATATAGATTAGATAGATTTTTTAAAGCCGAATTGGAAAAGACATGATGACAGATATTGCAGACATTACGAAGACTGAACATCAGTTTCGCTGAGTGAATTCAGATGGCAGAGTGACAAACGCAGGATGCTGACTACCACTAATGGTGCAAAGTTGAATGGTTTGTCAGAAATCGTTTTTCTATTTGAGTTATTTATATAACGCTGATAATAACGTTCATAACAGCTCCTGGTGTGGCTGAACACACATATTTGCCTTTGTGCAATTTAAAATGTTTTCGCTTCTCCTTTCTCCTGTATAGAGTTTCCCTGTGAGTTTAGATGGTGAGGGATTTTTCCGTTTTGGTTGAAAGATTTTGTTTCGTTTTGTATTCTTCTAAAACCACTGTCAAGTTATTGCTTGAGGTTGTGTAACTTCTGACAGTTATCGAGCCTGGCTGTCTCTCTCTTGCTTTTTCTCTCCTGTGGGACCGTATGTCCAGTGGTGGTGCGTTCGCATTGTTTGTGCCGTGGGTGACTGATGGGGCTCTACGGGACTTCCCCTGTTTACCAGTTGACAGCGGGGCCCCCCAGCCTCCCCCTCCTCTGCCCTCCAGCCTTATACAGCGCCCCCGTTGGCAGTCCGGGACACTTGCACACCCAAATATAGAACAGAACAGCTCGACGTGAGCCCACCTACCCCCAGCACTTGCAGTTCAAAGTTATTGACAAGCACTGCACAGGTCTGTCAATCAGCCTGCAGCAACAGGGGATTGAGTGGCTGAGAAAGACTGTCATTTAGCTATCTGCTATGGGCACGTACTCTGTGTGCTGGTTTATTTCCATAGACTCTATAGATTGCTTTTGAAACGGAAAGGTTGGAAGGGATGCACTCCTGTTAACTTCTGCTACATTCACAGAATCAGGGTCAATTTCACTAAACAGCTGTTTTTTTTGCGCAAACAAAGTCACTTTAAGGGAAGCCTTCCCACATGGCGGCCATGTTTGAGACCAGGTTACATTTTAAATGTAAAATCACTTATTTCACCCCACAACTCAACCTGACATCAACTGTATCATAAATTGTGTATCTCAAAGGGGTGGCGCAAAGGTGTGTCATGCATTCTGACTTCTTTACGATGTTTAACGTGCTGTCTTCTTGTCAACTTGTCAAAAAACGAGTAGGACGTATTATGTAGTATTTGTGTGCCCCATACACTCCCCCAGTGTTCATACAGGTTTCGGAAAGTTTTTTTCGAAGATGAAAAATCGTTATGTGACAACTTTTCTTAGTCCCTTATTGGACAATTCTCCCGGAAAAGCATTGTGGCATAAACGACACAACGTCTCGTTCCCTCCATCAGGGAACTGAGGTTACATCCGTGACAAAGACGTTCCCTTTCTGTCGGTCTCTCAACGTTGTGTCGAATCGCCCGATGGGGTTCCTATACTAAACGCCCGTGAGCTTTGCAGTATCACGACCTCAAGTAGCGTAACCCTGACCAGCCTAGGTAATCTCCCAGTGAAAAGTAAGGCAGCACTTGAATAAATGTGAGGGCTCTTACCAACGGCTGTCACAGGCACCGTGAAGGACATTGGGGAGCGCAGGAACCTCGAGAGAGGAGCCTGTGCTACGGTGGCCACATCCTACTGACAGGGGACATGTGGAAATTATGAGTCCACCGTGGGGAGGTCACAGGTTCACCAGCGAGGAACCAAGAGTGAGGAATACGAGTCTAGTTCCACAAAGTTCTTGTCTTGCAGTGGAGAACTTCTCCTGTACCAGCTGACCCGCAGGCCCAATCGGTCAAGGTGCCCGAGCACCTATGTCCTTATGCGTACACAATAGAACTTGTGAGATGGTCAGCTGGTGTCCTGATATCAGATGGACCTAAGATAGGCGCAGCCCCCCAACTTTCTTGGGGACGTTGAAGTAGGGGCTGTAGAACCCCGAGGACATCTTGGTCAGACTCGACCCCTTTCGCCAGAGGGGTGGCACCTCGACCCGAAGCACGGGAGCAATGGATCGCATAGCTGAGACGGATCCTCCTCGCTAGCCAACTGGACGGGCTCGGGAGCTGAAACCGCGCACTTTTAAAAAAATTTGCTCTTTTAGACACCCACTGTATGTCTTCCCCGAAGAGCCAGTGGGGAGTCGTATACAGGAGGCGATTCCGCTGATATGCATTGTATGGTCCAGAAGGTAAGTACAGAGTGATAAATTGCTTGGCATAATGATGATGCTTCGCAGGTTCAGAAGAACAAAAGGTGAATGAATGGGCACACCGCGTGCCGCACCATTCGCCAATTTCATTGGCCTTTTAAAAAGTACAATCAGAGTTGATAGGTTTTCAAGATCAAACCCCATCTGTCGGTTCGACACAATGTCGAGAGACTGACAGGGGAACTGTGATAAAAATACATTTTCCTAAACACGTTTAAATATTATGGTTGTATTGCTTAAGAGTGAATATGAACTGTTTTCTTTTCAGTATTTGAAATCTGAAAAATACTGAGCAACTTTTCTCCGGTTCTCATTTTCTGGAAAAACATACAAGTAGAAATAGTATTTTGGTTTGAAATTTGTAAATATTGTAAATAGTTCACAAAATGAAACAAAAATTATGATTCTACCTAAACTCATTAATAGTAAAGTCAGAAAAACAGAAAATCTTTTTAAAACGGTCACTTTAAGCGTATTTTTCCTGGAAAAAAGGGTAAATAATTAAATCGGATTCCAATCTCATATTAAAGGGGATGTGCAACAGTTTTTCATGCATTCTGAATTCTTTACAGTGTTAAACACACTGTCTTCTCATTCTTGACGTGGTCAAAACGTTTGTTGGACGTATTATGTAGTATTTCTGTGCTTGATACACTCCCCCAAGGTTTGTATAGGTTTGTAAGTGCTTATTGGGCAATTCTCCCGGAAAAGCACGCCCACGGCAATGTGAAAGAAAGAAAATATATTTCCTAATATATGATTTAAAAATATATTAAATTACATAATGTTATATAAGAAAATATACAGAATAATATATTGTGTAAATATAATACAATATATTGAATAATACATAAAAAACGATTTTCATATTTAAAAAAATATGTGACCATATATTTACTTGTATGTCACAAAATATATAATTAGATATTAAGTAATACACATTATAATGCTCGTTGCTAGAACTCATGCTAGAAATACACACCCAAATATGGAAATACCTGTATATATTTCTTATGTTTAACAAACATTTCCAATATACATGTTTCATATTTCTAAAACATAGCTAGTTTACAATAGCATAAGAATATCTGCTAAAATACTAAAGGACTTAGTGAACAGACAAAGTCATTATTTTTTTACATTTATTCTTAATGGTGTTTGGCCTATCGTTATCCTAACCACAGGCTTTACTCTTCAGCACCATGGTAACCACACAAATGTACACGTACTAGAAACCCTCCTAAAAAATTTCAAAGTAACACAACCATAAACTCTAACAGATCTCCCCTATATTCATATTCAACAAAAATACATGAAATAACACCTACATTTAAAACATTTTACTCTCCTTTAACAGTCAGAAGCAAATCCCACTGGGAACTAGAAGTCTACTCTAACTCATTCCGTACATGTGTCCATACAGTATATGTGAATACATACATTCACATTTAAAACGTTACATCTATGTACAGTAATACACAGTATATCTCAATCTCAATAAAAGATCAAATGCGATGAATATTAGATTTATTTTTGTCTTGGTTTCAATATATAGCCGTATATTGTCAACGCATGTATTGCTGTATATTGAAAAATATTAGCACGAGTTTTCAACATATGGCATTAATATCATTGATAAACCGAACAGTGTGTAAACAGAACATTTATTTAGCACTGTAAAACAGGAATCCATATTCTGCTGCGTTGTGAACATACTGTGGCCTCTTTTTGTCTCCCTATGTTTCTCATTAGATATTGGAAATGGGTTTCATTTTTCTGCACTCCATCTCTGCCCTGTGGGAAGCTGATTGGATCTGTGTCGATTCAGCATTGTGTGCCTGTTGAAATCAACATTAAGACGCAGAATCCATCCTGATAATTTGGCAGAAATTGCGGAGTGATGAACTCGCCCCTTTAAGACGGCTTCTCGTTGTGGTGTCACACAGTGAAAACACAGATAATCGCTTTTTTAAAGCGATACCTTGGAAACACTCTTCAGCAGTGGCTTATTTAGATTCAGTCACTCCTGTGAGATATTACCTTCATCCGTCATATGTAGTGGAACGCAGTGTTGCGTTCATTAGACATGAGCAAGATGATGTTTTTCATATTTTAGGATATAAAGTGCCCTTTGCTTAGTAAGTGTGACAAATATATACTTAATGTCAGAATATGGCAGCTATGCTGACATTGTGGGTGTGCACTTATAGCGGTGAAATGTCAGAACTGAACCTGCTCATTACCGGGGCAACATTGTGTTAGTATGTGTCATGACTTGCGCCGTACACTTACATTAACTACAGAAAAGTGAAGTCACTGGCATTTTGAGGAAAAATATACGAGAACAATGCTCCTATTATATCTACACACTAGCTAAACAAACTAATCTGACTTCTGAGAAAATGTGGGTGTTTTCCTTATACAACAAGCGCACAGGCAAAATACAAGCTGTATTTGAAGGTTATTTCATTCTATCATCCTATTTCATTTTGATTGAAAAAAAAAGGATTGAGCAATTTTTATTCAGTTTTATTTCTTTGTCTACTTCGTGCAGTCCAGTTAGTCCCTGCTGGTAGATGCTGTTACTACACTCTTAAAATTAGGCGTGCTTGACGTTGCCATAGAAGAACCTTTTTTGTCTAAGTGGTTCCATAAAGAAGTGTTAACACCCAAAGAACCTTTCTGTTACAAAAAAGGTTCTTTGTGGTGAAAAAAGGTTCTTCAGATCATACAAATGTAAAAAATGAGATGGTTCTTTAAAGAACCTTTGACTAAATGGTTCCTTGTGAAACCAAAAATGATTCAATCCCAAATAAAGTCATGCTAACCGTCTTTCATGGAGAAGCATTTAGCAAATCCCACTCTGGTCTCGCCAAGGTTGGAGAAAAATTTGTTAGTAAATGAGAGAAGGTTTGGATTTTATACTGCTGTGAAATCGTGAGGAAAATATTTTCATATTTCATCATCCTTTGGATTTGAAGGTAAAAACAACTACTGTACATGCTTGATTTTGCAGCACACAACACAGCGTCTCCGCTACATGATGATAACACACAAACTGAAGGAAGGGTTTGTGGGCGGGTCAGAGTGTTCGTGTTTCGCGGGCAGGCGGGGTTTATGCAGATGTGTTCATTCGTTACACGTTAAGATTACAAGCAAAAAAATCGAAACCGAAACGACTTGTTTGGGCGGTTCGGTGTCAACAATCTTAAAGATATGTAATCAATGCGGGGAATGTCTTTTCATTTGAATTTTTTAACTTAGAATATATTTAAATTACATAAGAAAACTAGTGTAGGAACGGACAAACGCAAATTATATTATTGAATTTTTATTTTCATCTTGGACCTAATGCTGCACATATGTTATTTGAAATGCATTGTCGCTTTACATACTGCATTGTCATTTTATGTATTACATTTCAATTTGCACACCAATATGCTTCCATAACCCTTAGGTTGTTCCAAACCTCAATGAATGTCTTTATTCTGCTCAAGGAAGAATGTCAGTAACCAACCAAGTAAATTAAAACAGAATTCTCGGACCATAGATATATGCATACACAGATGCCGCAATTGTCAACTACAGACAAAAAGCTGCTGAACCCGGTATCACAATGCACACGTGAGCTGCGCGTTCTTGTGTTTAGAAGCTGAGCTAAAGGCGCCATCCATGCGCCATCCTTATACAGTATATGGCTCAGACTACTGATCCACGTAGTCAAATGTGTCTGATTGGTAACAGCTTCGGACGTTTGAACCTGTGCCGACTTCAAACCACATCTTTCATCGTAAACTGCAGTTTTATAGAAAATACTCAACAATGGTTTCAAATGATTGATTTACACATGGTCCGCACTTGATTGAACCACATGGGGACTTTAAACCTATAGTTCATTGACAGAACACAACCATCACTATAAAAAAAAATTGTGGCCAATGCTAATTTGATTTCAGTGTGATCGGTAACTATCACGCCCCATCCACTTACTAATAAAATGTAACAATGCAAAATGTCCCATAGGTAATTGCTTATGCTGTCAATATGATTCTTTTGACATGGTTTCGATATCATTTGAAGTCAGCATAAGAAGTACACAAGGACATTAAACAAAAACGAAGGTCTTTCTGAAGGCACAGACTTCGATTTGCTCTAAATATTCTCAGCCACACACAGCCTTTACTTAGAACAATGCCAGATGAGCATTTAATATTTGATAAGCTAATTAAAGCTCAGGCTTCAGGGCACATAAGAGAGAGAGAGAGAGAGAGTATGTGTGTGTGTGTGTATGTGTGTGTGTGTGCGCTATTAGAGTTATCGTGCAATGTATGCAAAACTTCCAACAATGTCCTCATGGGTGTATGGCAAAACAATTCAGCCCTTAGTGTATGTGTGTATGTGTGTGTGTATATTTACTTAGCTGCGTCCAGGGTTATTCCAGTTTGCAAAGGGCGTTCAATGAAAAAAAAGCGAGTTACGGTCAGACAGAGAAAGAGCATATTTCATGGAGCCTATGCGATACGGAGAAAAAGGGAGAGCATATGTCAGGTGGAGTGCAATCACTCTGGTATTATCATATGAAAGACCTCCCGTCTCTGTGAACTGCAGCAGGGTTGTATTAGGTGACTAGGCTTTCATAATCCCCCCGCCATATTTTCATGCAGGTCTGATGGGCTGTGGAATCGTAGGTGCCACGCTGGTCGTCGCCGAGCTCTCACCAAGACCTTACGGGAACCCCTCTTTCTCGCTGCGGCGGTTTTCACAAAGCTTCATGTAGAATGAGCAAGTAAATATCACTGTGAACGTAGGGCCCCCTGCAGGGATGAGAGCTATGAACTTAAATCTGATTGCCAGGTAATCATAGGAACGCATACGATATATTTATATTCACCAGCGAGTAAACGATAAAGGTCGCAAAACAGTGTGTTACAACCAGCTGCCAGCGGTGAGATCTGTAACAGTACAGTTCAGAGGTTTTTCACTGTCGTGTGTGAGTAAAAATGGATGACGTCTATGAATAATGCGCCTGTTTTACTCTTATTTTTAATCTGATGTTGTATAACTTCCACTGATCCACCGTTGAAATGATGCATAGGCCCTTTGTTACAGCCAGGCTTCTTTTGAAATTAGGAAAACATATCTGAACAATTTAAAGGCCTGGAAAATTTGTAAAATACAATCTTAAAAGACATAAAGTACATTTAGACAAAGCTACAAAGGGACATAGTGAAGATGTGTATTTTTTGAGTGATGCTTTGCATTTTTTGTAGGCGAATGAATAATGTTGTTTGGTGTACCATTAGAAATAGGATTAATACTGTATAATATGCAATTTTCTTTACATTTGTTAAAATGTGCAGTTATATAAACTAGATCTGTAAAGTCCCACAATGCAATGAGCTCGGCTTGAAGTAAAAAAATAAATAAATCTTTCAAGTCAGGTCAGGTTTATTTTTAAAGCATTTTGAAGCAACACTGAAGATATATCTTTAAAAGTAATATGAAATAGGAAAGGAAAGAAAATCAAATACACATACAGAAACCAACACATGCGTATCTATATACATACAAACACACTGATATTTTTACTCAATCAAAATCTTTTACAATTTCTTTGGTTGGACTGACAAATGTTATTCCTTGATCTTTCCTCATTATAATCATTTTTGTTTCTGTGAAAATGATCCCTTCGTGTTTTAAAATGTGTTCCAACAGAGATGGTTTTAAAACATATTTTTATCGTACAGCATATAAAAACAGTACATGTATGAAACAACATATTTTTCCTCAAACAGGGTCTTCAAGACATTGTAACATAAACTGAATTAAAATTACAAAACCATTTTACGTACGGTGTAGAAAATGGGAAAATGTTTATTATTTTTAGGCAGTTTACAATGGATTTTGTGTAATGTTTGTTCATGTAGTAAGCTATTGAATTCTAAACACAACCGAATAGTTGTGATGTTCCTTTAGATTATTCTCTTCAATAATTCAATAAACCATTTTACACAATGGACTAAATCATTTCTTAGTGAATTGAAATGGCAAATAAGTGTGGGAAACCATTTGTGATGCGATCTGTGAAAACCCAACACACGGTGAAAATGTACATACCAATACCATACCATTGATACCAAAAGTTAAAGCCCTTTCCAAATCAGTTTTTATTTTGATCCGACCTTGTATGTAACAAAAGTTATGCCTATCTGAGGTCGGCTGAGCACAATGATTTTTAGGTGCGGAATTTGGAGAACAACTGGTTTAAAGTTGGGTGATGAAAATAAAAGCACAACAGTCAAGTATCGCAAGTAAAAGTCACTTTACAGTGTTCACAGAACAATTAAAAAATATCCTAATGTTGAAGTCTATAAAAATACTGTATAACACCGTTTGAATAAAACGAAAGTAAGGAATGTTGTCCTGGGCACTGTTAAAGAACGAGAGCTCTGTCTGGAGTGCTGAGAGCACTATCACTAAACAAGTACACTAGCAAACATTATGGACAACAACTAGTAAGTTGCGATGCAAGTTTTACATTGTTTATCATGGGCAAAAAAATGATCATGTCTGAATTTTGATTATCTCCTGTAGGTATTGTTTTGCGATCGCGGTCCGGAGGTGTCTCGCATAAACTACCGGAGCTCCAGACGGTGAGCTCCGACATCTCAAGAAACGCTTGTATAAAAAAAACTTATCACTCCATAGATTACACAGGACTGGCGGGAAATGTGCATTTATACTCCTTCATTCTTCATGTTATGTGGTTTACTTTTATTGGTTAACTGTCTTTGTAGTTATTAAGAGTGGGAAGGTATGAATGATTTTTTGTAGCTCCGCCGGAATGTCCTTAAACATCAGCTATAGCCACTAAAAATCGCTATTTTCAGAAAATAAACAAGTACATTTTGCCATAATAATTTCAGAGATTATAGACAACAATTTAAAGAATAATATTTTAATGAAAATGTAATTTTGACAAAAAAATACTTTTTATCAAATTTTTGACATTCTTAAAAAAACGATCCAGCACAACATCCGACCGGTTTTCCCAGATGTGCAAATTAATTAGAGGTACTGCAGATAAACAGTCCCAGTGGCTCTTTGGCCTGTTTTATTAAGTACATTTCTGCCTATACTAATACTCCAAATCTCTGTATTTCACTTTCCCACTGATAAGGAACAAAGAACGTGACATGAATGATGAGAGTTTGTAGCAGGTGTTCACCATTTCAGGCCACACATGCAATCCAAACATGGTTCACATGTGGAACACAGACCGAAGAAAGTAAACAAAACCTGCAGGTGTCAACATCCCCTCACTGTACAAGACAATATGCCTGGTAAAAGCTGAGGGTAGTATAGCACTTGATCAAGGCACATATAGCCCCGGTGGACTTTCCAGTGGTAGACATACTTTAAGCTTATTTAGAAATAACATGAAATGAACATGTAATATAATCATCAAGTCAAAGTTAATACTTTAAGGACATTTAAAGGACAGTGTAAGCAGTTCTTTAAAAATGTGGAGGATGAGAAAATCAGTCATTTGATAACATCAGGGAGAATATACAATTGTTTTCAGGTTTTTTATCTCTTATTTAAAGGTGGGGTGGTTGATTTGCAAAGGTGCTAGCTTTAGCCTGCTAGCACTGAAATTATAATCCCACCCTCTATGCGATCCGCCGTCCAAAGCCACTCCAAACACATGAATGTATTTCGTAAATCCACGTACTGAAGTACAACCATAATCCATTAAATGGCGCGCTGATGACGAATGATGTCTGTGTAAGCATTGTGTACAAATACGTGGCTGAAAATGTACATTTGACCAGTTACAGCGTTCAGCCAGTTTTTTGGTCCTACGGTTTTCACAGACGATATCCTGTAAGTATACTACTATAATATACTTCTTGTTTGTTATCAGGATGTAAAGAGATTTCCAACCAGCATGACCAAAACATTTCTGGACAGGATCACCTATCCTGCCTTTAAATTACAACATATAACAAATTGGGATGCATTACGGTAATGAGAATTTCAGCAGAAAAGCAATAAATAAATAATACATTTCTCGGTTAAACTTATGTTTTGTGCAAGGTATAACACAGTTATGTTTATTATAATCTTTGTGTATCTGTGTGTGTATAACAGATTTGTATGTTTTATAATTAAAATCTTACCTGCAGTGATGTTTCCTTAGTTTCGTGAGAATGACCCATTTAAAATGTATAGTTATTTCGCATAAACTGTGTTGGCATATTTCAGCTAGCATTTTAAATTCATTATTGACAACCCTTAAATATTTTGCTATTTAAAAGTCAGATCAATCCAAATCCATCCATTGTCTTCAGTACAATTATAGATATACGGTACATATATTCAGACACAAAAACACAAGCCGCAGGTTAGTCTGGCACTTTTGTTTTTGGCTTCTCAACTCCATTTGTGATCTGTTATTGTTACCACAGTGTGTCAGCCTCCTCATGGGAGAGTCGTGCACTGAGCTAATGCTGTTTGGATTTGGAGGACTTAACACTTTTCAACAACACAAGCTTTTGTACGTGTGCATATACAGTAAGTGCCGTCCTTAGGCGAAAACAGTGGGAAAACATTAGCCTATATGAAAAAAGGCACCATGCTGTTAGAAATAAAGGCTCAAACGCGATGTATTTATATGTCTTCTCATTTTTTTACACCATGCACAAGGTACATATAGACCCTTTTTATGTTAGTAAACATTGTGACGCGGTGTCGTGGGCGTAGCATATGTGGAGGAAGAAAGATTTACTCACACTTGAGCACGTTTGATATCTTGTTTTTTGACAATGACTGAAGAAAATCAGATTCAAACATGTAAGGTCAGTCACAGCCGGGACTGTGACTGTTGTTGAAAAAGTCAACTTTAAAGGAAAGGAACCAGATTGGCCGACATATACACGCTCACTCAAAGCATGCACGAACTGTCAGGATTAGGTTATCTCCAGTTAAGCGGACTGACATCTACATACCACATACCACAATGAGAAAGAAGCAAAGCGTTTGAAGTCAACAGTGGAAAGCGTTAAAAAATGCAGCTTACAACATGAGCCTTCTCACTGTTCCCTACTAATAAACTCTACTAGGGTTTCTACTAATACACTTATGAATGCTATAGAAACAGCGACGACAAACAGTTTTCTTTGCTTAATCTCCGGTGGTTGGCTAACTGCTAGTTGTAAATCTAACAAAGTTAGCTCGTGCATACGCTAGAAAAGGTTAACGTTACGTGAAAAATAACTTAACTTGCTCCAAGGGTTTTTATTTTAGACACATACCCAAACCCAAACTCCTTCCTGGTGGAACATTCTTCCCAATGCGGTCCGGTCAACCGCATCTCTCACAACCTTCAAAAAATTACTTAAAACACACCTCTTCGGCAAATACTTAACAGACGAACGTACACTAACCCTCTTCTCTCAACAGTAGTGGTCTAGCTTTTGTTGAAACTAGTAACTTTGTATAAGCACCTATTGTACTATTGCTGTATGACATATCGCTTATTGCTCCCCGAACTCTTTGTAAATCGCTTAGGATTAAAGCGTCTTCTAAATGACTAAATGTAAACCATCCATATAGCCTACCAATAAAAGACAATAGTTTTATTAATGTATGCGCTATAAATGCAAACATCTCTGATGATCGTTTCTGTGAAGTCATTTGTCAGTTGTGTTTTTTCTGGTTATGGCAGCTGGTATGTGTTAGAATGTCAGTTTACAGCCTTAACTCTATCGATTCTGGCACTCAAACACACAGCAAGATGATATTTTAAACTCCTTATGTAGCCGACTCTGTGCTGATTTGTATTGACCGCCTCCAGTTTCCCCCTTGTTTTGCCTCCCAGCTGCCCTCCGCTCAAAAGGGGTCTATATGTAATATGTAATGTACACATTTAGGTTCACTACATAGCATATTGTATGTAGTGAACCTAAATGTGATATATGTTTATATGTTATTCAAAACTGCACAAAGACAAAAACAGAGATGTCTGCATGTTTATGACTGCTGTGATTAGCTAAAGCAGCTTCCTCACACCACTCATGACTCAAGATCTTTTTATAGTTGGTGGCCATGGTGCTAATTCCATTCCTCCCACCTGAGCACACCGCTGTGTTCCCTATCAGTTACTGTAAAACACCTGCTGCACACAACCAGAGCATTAAAGGATGGAAGGATGTTCAAATTGTATTATTTTATTACACTGCTAATGGGTATTGCTAAGCATGATGTGTATATTTTTTAGTGGAGCACTGCGTGATTGCATTTATGAAAGGGTTAATACATAATACATAATAATAAATACAAGAGATGCACCAACATATCATCTGTATATAAAAGCAATCTTTCACACTATCGGCAAATAGTTTAGAAACAGCCCATGATCAAGGCTGATCTATAATCTTACAAGAAAAAATGCAATGAATTTGTGCTCTGTATAAAGTAAATGTTAAGAAACATCACCAGTTTGATATTCAATGTTATTAATCTAATATTCATAATCGATATCGGCAGATATCACGCTGAATAATAGGCTATCGGTTTTGGTGGAGAAATGAAGAGTTTGTTTACACGATAAAAAACTGAAAGGTTTTTACCGTTGCGTATTTGAAAAGTTTCACGTACACACGACAACGTTATCAATAGTGTATGTGCGTTTATAGTAGTGTGCATATATGTACTATGTCTCCGCTGGTTGTAGTGGTGCAGTAAATCAACTTTTTGTTGGAGAAATGATAATAAGCATGTCACGCGGCACAAACATGCCGCCATTACTGTTTGGGGAATACTTGTAATGGAATTATGCTTAGGGCACCAAAATGGCTAGCAGCGGCACTGTCTATAATCTTTTCATTTGTAAGTGTGTATAGCACCACAGCATGGCGCTACCAACGCTGGTTTGATTTCCAGTGACTAGCTTTGTTAATAAAACACAGTGTCTGTCAAATGAACAAATATCAGTTTTTCTTTAATATGTAATTTGATGCCTTTCAAGCTACTGGATGACATTTAATTTTGTCCTCCATACAGTCTATAACTATCATCCAATAGTAAGTTCATTACTATTTATTTTCAAACACATGTCAGTCATGTTACATACAGTTGTGTATTATTAGTATTATCAGCTTACACCATATAGCCCTCTAAAAATCCTGTAACACAGCCATAATGAATCAGAAGACCTTGCCGTGGGTCATGGGACTGCATTGTCCCCTCCTGACGGACTTCCTGGTCTTTTTGAAGGACACTCAGCTACTGTACATTCACCAAAGCTCAGCAAGGGAAATATAGGTTTTTATGAGTGGGGTCCACTTGATGGACGGGTATTAGGTCAAGCAGACATTTATTGGGTGATTTGCAGTGTATTGGGGTCTGCGGCAGGGAGTGTGTGAGCTCAGCTCTGCAGGAGAGACCGTGGCAGGGTGCCTAGGTGGAACCGGAGAGCGACTGCTTAGCAACCACAGACAGTCCCAATATGTCACTCACCAAGAAAGCATGAATGAGCTACGGTGAAGGTGGTGCGCGCACACACACATGCGCTCGCTCCCCCTCTCAATCTTTCAATCTTCTGTTCACGTGCACACACAAACACACGTACACACAAGCACTCGGGTGAGAAAAGCGTCGTGTGAAAACATAAAAGCTGTGAAAATTGCGTATGTTATAGATCCGGCACTACAAGCATAATGTACGGTAATGTGCAAACATGCACAAGCACATATTAAAGGTGTCCTGAACTTTAAACCTTTTTAAGTGTTTTATCCTGTTGTTTGAGGTCTACTCATGACGTTCGCATGGTTTTTACATGAAAACACATCAAATCAATAAGTAACATGCTATTTCCTAGCCGGGTTTTGGCTCGACAAACGCTCGGTTTTAATGGGCATTGAAGACTTGGAAGTTAACGCCCACTGCTATGATTGGATAGCAGTTTGCGTAGAAAACTTAGTTGGAGCCTTCTGTGAATTTGGTTAGACACGTAACGTTAGGTTACACATTATCAGGACATATCAAGCGAACTCTAACAAAGTGACGCATCGTACAGATATTTTTCTCACATTTCGATTGCTGCGCCATTCCTGTCATGGGTGGGGCTAGAGAAGTAGTCGTTGATATTCTTCTGTGGAGGAGTTGTTCAACCTATCAATAGATACCCCGTAGGTGCATTCCATGACCTGCTGTTCGCTGGGCCTGGTGTCAATAAAAGTTGTCATTTCGGCAACAAGGGCGTTTTCAGTTATACGATTACCTCTTATATAACAAAAGCCCGGGTTAAATTGATATCTTCATGACACCTTTAACGTTGTTGCCAATTCAACAAAACATAAAGAAAGCATGAATCAAATATACAGGTTCATGTGCAAGAGGGATAAACATCATTTAAACCTAAATAATAAGCAGACATTTATTTACCATAATTGTAATTCTCGTATTAATAATACAGTGCATAGCGGAATTTAATAATAATACACTTCATTTTTAAAATATTTCTATTCCTATAAACAAAATCCTTTTGTTGGGTTGGTGTTCAGTGTCCAATGCACAATGCAGGTCCTGAAAGCGCTAAGTTCGATATCACTAAGCTGATTTCTCTTCTCTTTTACCACTACGATTTGGCTATCTTGTGGGCTTAACATCTAACATAATAGGCACTTTTTTAGTCAGTTCCTTAAAGGACTATTAAACCATGTCATATCACATACTGTAACATGCTGACTAATAATTAACTATAATCTGTTTGTGTACAGTTCTGTTTCACGCTTATCTTACTTACCCACACATGCAAAATAAAGAGATTTCATTTCCAAAGACCATCAAAAGAACGAGCAAATCTTACTGCTTCAGGGGTGTTGTGGGAGGCTGATAAGACATTACTAGGTGGTTGCTAGGGTGTTTTGGGTGGTTGCCCACGGGCCCGCCCTCAGGTCTTTGATATACTGATCCTTTATGATTCTGGTCTCTTGTAATGTAAGCCCCAAAATGTAAGATATCATTCGTATCAGTAATAGTTTGATTCCTAGAGTTTGTGTATGGGCTACGGTGAGTGATACAGTATTTGCTTTTACAAGCACCGCTAACAACATTTTGTCGTAGAAAAATCTGTCCAGAGAATTTGAGCTCATTACAGCAAAAGAATTACAAGCTTTGTACTTCTACTGTCATTCTTGTTTCACTGTGGCACATTTCAGCAGTGATAGGGCGTGCAGTGATGCCATATGGCTTGTGATCGTCAGCATGTTATTTGCATAAGCAGAATTCTACAAAAAATCTCAAGAGAAATGAAATGCACAAGCTTCCCACGTTCTTTTATGAAACATTCATACAAATCTGATGATGCTTTCAGGTAAAAGTGAAGTAGTCGCAGGTATGTTCGAGCTTTGTGCACCATGTTTCTATCCTTTCTGTAAATATGGGTCAGATTTTTCATAAACATCATTGCTGAAATGGGTAAAAGTGTAACCATGAATATTCTAATCACACCATAGATATTTACATTTGTGCATTTGGCAGGCACTTTTATCCAAAGCGACTTACATAGCATTAGACTATACATGTGTTTCTGAGTATGTGCAATCCCTGAGATTGCACCCATGACCTTGGCATTCTAGCGCCATGCTTTAACCACTGAGCTACAGGAAAGCTATATATGATATATATGTACATAGATTCTGCATTTGACAGTTCCAAACATGTAGCAGACATGCACACATGAGCTGCGTATTTGCAGCACATATTTGTTTCAGTGCTGATTCTGCATTCTGGTAAATAGTGACATCATCAAAAAAGGGCCAGTGATAATGTTACACGATACGCTTGGCACTTTTTAGCACATGACCTTTTTCTGTGAAAGGTCTGGCATTTAAGTTAGAACAGTTAAGAAAAGAAGCGAAATGAAGACAACAATCTTTCAACAGCCTTTCTGTCAATGATGTAGAACATACGAGGATTACACAGACAATTAAGCCCTTCAATGACTCGGTCGTTAAAACACAATCACGGTTACTTTCTTAAAAACACACGAACATGTACAGGCACACATGCTTGTCTAAAGAAAAGGATTACTCTGTTGATTTACCTTCGGATGAGATGCGTCTCAAATGAATGTCGAGTCTATCACATGAGTGGTTTTATTGATAACCTATAAACACCTTAGAACTACTGCTGCCACTCACCCGTGTCCCATTGTGATGACCTTAGCATCAGACAGCCGTGAATCTCGTGTTGCTTTCATTCTGGTCCTAGTTGATATTTCGGACTTGTTATCAAAATCTGAGATGATCACGTTAATAGCTTGTGATTAAAGAGTAGGTAACATTAGATCATGAAAATTACATTTTTATGCAGTGTGTTATGTTGCTGTGTTTGAAAGCAAGCAGTCTGCCAAGTTGTAAGTCCGAAGGTAAATGAATAACAAAGTTATTGGCTTGTAAAAAAGGGAGTTCACTCCGAATCAGGCAAACGCGACGTGACCTAGTCCGAGTCTCTAACCACCGTATCTAGGTCACTAGAAATAGTCTCCGCCTACGTTTTGCTGGGACTGCCGCAAAAACTTCACATTCCTCCACCAAACACTGTCGCTTGTTTGTGATGCGTGTGCATCATGTCTAGAACCTGTGTTCTACGTTGTGAAACGAAGTCCGTCTTATTTAAACTTCCTCAGAAGGAAGAACTTCTGAGGAAACAATGGTTACAATTAATTTTTTCTAACGACACCAACAGAGTATTACCCCAGGGTTTTACTGTGCGTGCATCATCGTGCAGATTGCTTCAATAATCTTGGCGTGTTCACTGCAGGATATGTTAAACGACTATCCTTGAAAGAGGGGGAAATACCAACTTTCTTTGGAACTGAAAGAGGGGGAAAAAACAACTTTATTTGGAACTGAAAGAGGGGGAAAAACAACTTTATTTGGAACTGAAAGAGGGGGAAATACCAACTTTCTTTGGAACTGAAAGAGGGGGAAAAAACAACTTTATTTGGAACTGAAAGAGGGGGAAAATCAACTTTATTTGGAACTGAAAGAGGGGGAAATACCAACTTTATTTGGAACTGAAAGAGGGGGAAAAAACAACTTTATTTTGAACTGAAAGAGGGGGAAATACCAACTTTATTTGGAACTGAAAGAGGGGGAAATACCAACTTTATTTGGAACTGAAAGAGGGGGAAAAAACAACTTTATTTGGAACTGAAAGAGGGGGAAAAACAACTTTATTTGGAACTGAAAGACGGGGAAATATCAACTTTATTTGGAACTGAAAGAGGGGGAAAAACAACTTTATTTGGAACTGAAAGAGGGGGAAAAACAACTTTATTTGGAACTGAAAGAGGGGGAAAAACAACTTTATTTGGAACTGAAAGACGGGGAAATATCAACTTTATTTGGAACTGAAAGAGGGGGAAAAAACAACTTTATTTGGAACTGAAAGAGGGGGAAAAACAACTTTATTTGGAACTGAAAGAGGGGGAAAAACAACTTTATTTGGAACTGAAAGACGGGGAAATATCAACTTTATTTGGAACTGAAAGAGGGGGAAAAAACAACTTTATTTGGAACTGAAAGAGGGGGAAAAACAACTTTATTTGGAACTGAAAGAGGGGGAAATACCAACTTTATTTGGAACTGAAAGACGGGGAAATACCAACTTTATTTGGAACTGAAAGACGGGGAAATACCAACTTTATTTGGAACTGAAAGAGGGGGAAAAACAACTTTATTTGGAACTGAAAGACGGGGAAATACCAACTTTATTTGGAACTGAAAGACGGGGAAATACCAACTTTATTTGGAACTGAAAGAGGGGGAAAAAACAACTTTATTTTGAACTGAAAGAGGGGGAAATACCAACTTTATTTGGAACTGAAAGAGGGGGAAAAACAACTTTATTTGGAACTGAAAGAGGGGGAAATACCAACTTTATTTGGAACTGAAAGACGGGGAAATACCAACTTTATTTGGAACTGAAAGAGGGGGAAAAAACAACTTTATTTTGAAATGAAAGAGGGGGAAATACCAACTTTATTTGGAACTGAAAGAGGGGGAAAAACAACTTTATTTGGAACTGAAAGAGGTGGAAATACCAACTTTATTTGGAACTGAAAGAGGGGGAAAAAACTACTTTATTTTGAACTGAAAGAGGGGGAAATACCAACTTTATTTGGAACTGAAAGGGGGGGCAATACCAACTTTATTTGGAAATGAAAGAGGGGGGAAAAACAACTTTATTTGGAACTAAAAGAGGGTGAAAAAAACAACTTTATTTGGAACTGAAATAGGGGGAAAAAAACAACTTTATTTGGAACTGAAAGAGGGGGAAATACCAACTTTATTTGGAACTGAAAGAGGGGGAAATACCAACTTTATTTGGAACTGAAAGAGGGGGAAATACCAACTTTATTTGGAACTGAATGAGGGGGAAATACCAACTTTATTTTGAACTGAAAGAGGGGGCAATACCAACTTTATTTGGAACTGAAAGAGGGGGAAAAAACAAGTTTATTTGGAACTGAAAGAGGGGGAAATACCAACTTTATTTGGAACTGAAAGAGGGGAAATACCAACTTTATTTGGAACTGAAAGAGGGGGAAAAAACAAGTTTATTTGGAACTGAAAGAGGGGGAAATACCAACTTTATTTGGAACTGGATGAGGGGGAAATACCAACTTTATTTGGAACTGAAAGAGGGGGAAATACCAACTTTATTTGGAACTGAAAGAGGGGAAAATACCAACTTTATTTGGAACTGAAAGAGGGGGAAATACCAACTTTATTTGGAACTGAATGAGGGGGAATTACCAACTTTATTTGGAACTGAAAGAGGGGGAAATACCAACTTTATTTGGAATTAAAAGAGGGGGAAATACCAACTTTAGGCTTGTTTGAGATGCGCCTTGCCTCGCCTGAAATATAGGCAAGAGTAGGCGGCTACAGTGAGGGGAGGAGTGAAAAAAAGTGCAGGCAAGCCGGACACTTCCTGAATCTCGCTGTGTTGTGGACTGCAAACGTCAACAATGGAAGAGATCGCGTTCGCGTTCTTTATCGCAGACGAAGTTGATGCAGTTGAAATACCACTGTTTTTACACGAAGATGGTTATGATGAGGAGAATCACCGAAGGTGAACAGTGCTCATTACTTAAAATGGCTTATTCAGTAAATGGTAGGGATATAAATCTATCTGATCTAGAGTGGTATTGCAACTTGCATCTAATGAAATTAATGTCGAGTAAAAAATAAACAGTCCTGACTGCAGATAATTCAGCACCAAAGAAAATTGTTTTTATTATTATTAAAGTTATTTGGGTGAACTATCCCTTTTTTACATGACAAATATTCCATATAAATATATTACACAATTGTTTGTCACCTTAATGTAAGTTTCAATTCATGTTTAATGATTAGGAAAAGTGTGTGCTGCAAATTATTCTTAAAAAATAATATGAAACAACAACACATTCTAAATTAAGAAATGAGCATGTGTGGGTTTTGTTTATTGCACTCCTGGAATCAGACATATCCAAATAAAGATATCGGATAAAAACACAAACATGAGGCCTAATTGTAAAACAGTCACATTAGATGTATGCATGTATTGATGGATTGACTAATTTATTTAATGGAATAATGTTGTACAAAAATGTCAATGTATAAAGAGAATACACATCTCTCAATAAAGAGAAAATAAAAAACAAACAGGACTTCACTTCAAACCAAGAAAATAAAAATAAAACATGTCCTAATTACTAAGTACTATAGAAAAAGTAAATCGTATTAGGCTATAGGTAATGGACTTCTTAGAATTAAGGGGAAAAAAATATCAGCTGACATTCTCAGCCAATGAGCACGAAGCTGTGTCGTCAGTCAGTCGTTTCCCATCATGCTTTTGAGTAGCGCAGTCGGTGGAGAGCAACTGCACTAGACTGCTCAATCCGACACAGCCGCCTCGCTGTCGCGAGAGTTTTTTGGCACACGTCAGCATGAGGTCAGAGCAAGACGGACGTAACTCGGACACTTTTCTAACCGGCATGCATCTCACGGTGATCACCGGTGATCGGTTCTGCGCAGATTTTGTTCATCTCAAACAAGCCTTTTATTTGGAACTGAATGAGGGGGAATTACCAACTTTATTTGGAACTGAAAGAGGGGGAAAAAACTACTTTATTTGGAACTGAAAGAGGGGGAAATACCAACTTTATTTGGAACTGAATGAGGGGGAATTACCAACTTTATTTGGAACTGAAAGAGGGGGAAATACCAACTTTATTTGGAATTGAAAGTGGGGGAAATACCAACTTTATTTGGAACTGAAAGAGGGGGAAAAACAACTTTATTTGGAACTGAAAGAGGGGGAAATACCAACTATATTTTGAACCGAAAGAGGGGGAAATACCAACTTTATTTGGAACCGAAAGAGGGGGAAATACCAACTTTATTTGGAACTGAAAGAGGGGGAAATACCAACTATAGGCTTGTTTGAGATGCGCCTTGCCTCGCCTGAAATGTAGGTGAGAGTAGGCGGCTGCAGTAAGGGGAGGGGTCAAAAAAGACCTTTGAAGTCGGACACTTCGTGAATCGCGCTGTTTTGTCGCTTGCAAACGTGAACAATGGAGGAGATAGCGTTCGCGTTTTTTATCGCAGACGAAGTGGATGTAATCGAAATACCACTGTTTTTACATGAAGATGGTTACAATAATAATCACTGAATGTACTGTCAAATAATGTCCAAATAAACAGCTTACACAAAAACATGTAAGACATTTTCAAGGATTGTATAAACAAATGGCAAATGAAGTAAATAGCAAGTTGCTTTTGAGAGACAGAGTTCATAACAAATGTTTGTTATATTTAATAACAAGCAGGTTTGTGCCAGCATTTCACGTCCATAGTATTTTTCCATACCATGCAAGTCAAAGCTGTATTGTAGCAAATATTCTTCAGAATTTCTTCCCTTGTTTTAAGACCCAGACACTTCTCAGATGAAACCACACAAAGATGAGGCATAATGACTAAACAGTCCATTTAGATATGTATGCGTGCATGTATATTTTTAATGGATTGATTTATTAATTCACACAAAAATACAATAGAATAAAGAGAAAATTAAAACAAGGAAGAATTCTAATGAAGAGAAATTTAAAATAAACGCATGTCCTAATTCTTAACTTCACTAGGCGTGTTTTGTTTTTGTTTAGTTTGCATGTAAATATAAATTAACAGATGCGTAATCTAATTCTTAGAATAAAGAGAAATTGTATCAGTTGACATTCTCAGCCAATGAGCTTGAAGCTGTGTCGTCAGTCAGTCGCTCCCATCATGCTTTTGAATAGCGCAGCCGGAGGAGAGCAACTGCGCTCGACTGCTCAATCCGACACAGCCGCCTCGCCGTCGCGAGAGTTTTTTGGCACACGTCAGCATGACATCAGAGCAAGGCGGACACAACTCGGACACTTTTCTAACCGGCATGCAGCTCGCGGTGATCACCGGTGATCGGTTCTGCGCAGATTTTGCTCATCTCAAACAAGCCTTTTATTTGGAACTGAAAGACGGGGAAATACCAACTTTATTTGGAACTGAAAGAGGGGGAAATACCAACTTTATTTGGAACTGAATGAGGGGGAAATACCAACTTTATTTGGAACTGAAAGAGGGGGAAATACCAACTTTATTTGGAACTGAAAGAGGGGGAAAAAACAACTTTATTTGGAACTGAAAGAGAGGGAAATACCAACTTTATTTGGAACTGAATGAGGGGGAATTACCAACTTTATTTGGAACTGAAAGAGGGGGAAATACCAACTTTATTTGGAACTGAAAGAGGGGGAAATACCAACTTTATTTGGAACTGAATGAGGGGGAAATACCAACTTTAGTTGGAACTGAAAGAGGGGGAAATACCAACTTTATTTGGAACTGAAAGAGGGGGAAAAAACAACTTTATTTGGAACTGAAAGAGGGGGAAATACCAACTTTATTTGGAACTGAATGAGGGGGAAATACCAACTTTATTTGAAACTGAAAGAGGGGGAAATACCAACTTTATTTGGAACTGAAAGAGGGGGAAATACAAACTTTATTTGGAACTGAAAGAGGGGGAATTACCAACTTTATTTGGAACTGAAAGAGGGGGAAATACCAACTTTACCTTTATTTGGAATTGAAAGAGGGGGAAATACCAACTTTATTTGGAACTGAAAGAGGGAAAAAACAACTTTATTTGGAACTGAAAGAGGGGGAAATACCAACTTTATTTGGAATTGAAAGAGGGGGAAATACCAACTTTATTTGGAATTGAAAGAGGGGGAAATACCAACTTTATTTGGAATTGAAAGAGGGGGAAATACCAACTTTATTTGGAACTGAAAGAGGGGGAAAAAACAACTTTATTTGGAACTGAAAGAGGGGGAAATACCAACTTTATTTGGAACTGTTAGCTCCACCGAATCACAACCTGAAAGTGTCACTATTTACTTTTGTCTTAACTTAAATTAATATTTGTCTGTGTTTAGCTAATGCATATAACACTAACGTTAACATGTACCATTATTTCTAGGGTATTACAGTTTGTTTATCTAGCTATGAACTCGGCTAACTAAAGTGTTCAATCTATTAACTCTCAAAGCAGTTATTTCAAGAACTGAGTGGAGTACTATCTGTATTGTAGTAACATCTGTAGATAAGAGCACCGTATACTGTATGCCGTGACAACCAGTCTAAGTATAATACTGTTTCAAGAGAAGTGTAAATGTCCTTTTTGCACTTATATAGATATATAGGGGTGAAACTCAAATAATTTTTATAACGTCGACTTTAAAAAATGCACTGTGTAACATAACAATGCACAGAGACGAAATTATATTATTACTAACGTATGAACAAGTATCTTAAGTAAAAATTATATTTTATTTACCCTGACGAGCAAAAGCACAACATGCATGTTGTCAGACTGGAAGTTTTGATGACCACTGAGAAACATCGTGCTCCAGTCATGCTGGAGTTTCTTGTTGATGAGCATCTTCCGATGTTTCTTCGTGAGACTTGGCTTCAAACTGCTATCTATACACTGTATATAATATCCAACCACCCGTAAACCGTAATCCACTTATTAAGATAGACTTTCCATTTGCGCCACATGATGAACGTGTTTAACCAGTCACAACAGACTACACCATCTGACCAATCACATGACACTAGGCTCGTGGATAGATGGATTAACGGATGAATCATAGAACTAAACATTTGCGAGTAAGTCAAGAAGTAAGGTAAGAATAAGTGCCTATTATTACAACATAATAGTGTTTTTACACCTTGTATGTACATTTACTTGTTATTGGACACTCCATAAACCAAAGTAGGACATACAGGCATTTGGCAAAAAAAGTGTATATTTTGTTAGAAAGTGAAATGTATCCAAATTAGCTTACAGTTCATTAAAGCTGTTTATACATGTGCATTTCCTCAAACCCAAGACTTTGCTGGTTGCTAGTGCCATGCTCAACCTTTAAAGCTACGGGAAAGATTCAGCTTTTAACCTTATTTGATACTTCACTTTTTTGTATCCATATGTGTCCCATTTGATTACATCTGTGAAAGATATCAAACACAGCCACAACATTAAACCCCCTGACAGTTAAACCGAATGACATTGATTAATAATGGCTAAGCGAAGATCTGTTACTTTGATAAGGGCCAAATAGAGATGCAAGATGACTGGGCCACACCATCTCCAAAAGGCAAATCTTAGGTTTACCCAGTATGCAGTGGTGGAAGTAAAGACGACCAGCATCAGAGTTGAGCATCCCCGGTTCAATGCATGCAGATAGTGATGGCAAGCCCATCTGAACACACAGAAAAGTTACTATAGCTCAAATGGAGAAGTCCTGCCAACATGTAGTAGACCTCCACGATATTAGACAGGTGGTTTTAACATTGTTGCTGATCAGTGTAAATCAATTCATTTATAACATTCTGAATTCTATTAAAATAATCAAATCTAAGCATAATCAATAATTTCTCCCAGTATTGGTGCCTACTGCATGGTTCTAATAAAATACTTAATTGTTGACTTAGCTTCATGCTAATGTCAGTTAATGAGCGTCTTGTGCGGTTCACGTGCAGAACTCTATTTACATCACGCGGGTAAATGGCAGATTAACCACATTGCCACCTATGAGAAGTGCCACAAATGAGTTGCTCATGAGTCTGTCATTCATTAAGTTCTACACATCTCCTTCCACTGGTTTTCCCCCAAAGAATGATTGTGTATGGACTTGCTGATGAATTTCCAAATTGGTTTCACGTAGACAGCTTCCCGCATAGACAGCAAGTAATCTCACTAGAGTTTGAGACAGCCTTAATCCTCATCAACTGACCCTTAACCTGTGCAAGCTACGGCTTGCTACTTCTGATTACTTGCGCGCCTTTGTGCATTCTCTTATTCACTCGTACATGTGGCAAGATTTATTAGTATTGATTATTTTATCTGCTCCTTCTGAAAGGAGATGAAATGGCTACTCCTTAACAAAGCTGGAAGCGCAACACAGTAAGAGCGGAGAGAACGTATCACCTGCATGTTTATTGACAATATTAATGTGAAATCATCAACGTGGCTTGAAATTCAAGCCAGACGAATGTTGGTTAAACAAATGAACACGGACACGGTTGATTTAAAGTCACGGTCCACCTGGTTTTAGCACATATCCCTGAAGTTGATCTCGTAAGAGATACTGTATATGTTTCTGATGGTACGGCAAGAGACCGAACCTGGACTGGAAATTATCCGATGTTTACGGCGGTCAAACAGGGTGGCTTGTCCTTTTAAAAAAACAGCCAAATCACACAAGCCTCTCACAGGCACCTCTCAGCGTTGTCCACCTATTCTAACGGCCACTTACCGGCGTTACTCCATAATGACCCCTATCAAAGCTCTGCATCCATGGTCCATTAATGTTGTGAGTCAGCCTCTCGTGTTCAACTCTGAAAGCCTGAAATGACCCTCTCAGCAACACCAAACATTGCATGCATCCCATCAGTCTGCCTCGATTCTTGACAGGCTTCTGCTTTTTAAGGGGCTTTCTGGTGGTGGGTGAGAAATGAGCTCGCCGGTGAACAGATCAGATGGTGGCTTGTTTCGGAGAAGGATCAGTTAGTTTGGTAATGAACAGGTTCAGAGCGGGGCTCATACTTTGTGCTGTAATAATGAAAGGTGTGATGCTTCATACATCAGAATGCTTTATGCCCCGCCGAACATCTCACAACAGATACAGATGACTACACATACAGATTAAGACGCTTAGAAAGTCAGGAATTTAAATACTGGAATGACAATGGCAAGTGTAGGAAGAAAAAAGTGTCTAGAAAGTGTAGGAAGACTGAGAGGCAGAAAGAGAAAGAAAAATAGGGAATGAAAGTAGAATTATTTCACACCCACAACTCTCGCTATGTCTCTGTACCTCCACTACATCAAATATTTACTGTGCCTGACACAGTCGTAATATCAAACACGCTAAACTAAAACTAAAAAATACATCGCCAACCACTGCCAGATTGATGTATACCTTGGATCAGTGCTGAAGCAGCGTATTATGTTTTAAGATTGCTAGCCGCACACTGAATTGAATTAAGTAAAAACATATCTCTTTTGTTTTCTTGGTGATATTTTTCAACCAAAAATGATAATTATATCATACATTGCTCCCCCCCAAGTGGTTCCCAACCTGTATAAATGTATTTGTTTTGTGGAACACAAAGAAAGATATTTGGAAAAATGCTAGCATCGGACGTTTATGTGACATCACTGAGTGCGTTTACATGCACATGTTTTACTTCGCTTATGCATAAAAAGCTGCTAATGTTGGAGCCTATGGCTGTGTGGACAGTCCTCCAGACATATGGCACAGCTGGGCCCTGGGAGACCCGAGTTCGAGTTCTGATTCAGCGTCCTTTCCCAATCACTTCCTGTCTCTCTCCACTATCCTCAAATTAGTAAAAATGTAACTTTAAACAAAAAGCTGCTTACTTGTAAGGTCATGTAGACGCATAAAATGGGTTTCTTTTATCGGGGGAAATGTCATAAACGGTATAAGCAAAACCCGCTCAGCAGAGGTAGTTTTTTGCCCATCACTCTGATTTCGCGTTAAATGTAAACACCTTGACCGGTTTTCTCTCAGTTTTTTTTATGTGCACACATCTGACAGCGCAATAGTAAAAGTTTAAAATGTAAGTAACAGAGCACGTTTTCATGCTCAGTCTTACGCCAATTATGCTTAACAAGCTGATATACAGTATGTTAGGTTATGTAAACACGTAAAACCGTAGTAAAAGTCCCAATCTGAAGTAATAGTAAAAGTTGATGTAGAAATGTAGAAAAACTGTTGCTGCATATGCAGGTGCTGAATGCATGAGAAGAGATATAAAAACAGAGATTCTGACCAATTTCCCGCTGCATTTTCAATTACCAGAAAGACTATCGACTGCAACGTCACTGCACACAAGAAACCTGACTATTCTTAAACTTCCTTGTAAACGCGGTTAACTGTGTAGCTGGTAGGTCTGGGCAAAAACATAAATGAGTGTTTTTTTTTTAAATGCAGTCGATTCAATGTCGATTCGCAAAAGGTGCGAATTGATTTAGTTTATTTTATATTTGTGCAAGCACTGAACATTCAATAACATTCATGTGACTATTCACTAGATGTCACTTTTCTTTTTCTCATTTAGTGTCAAAAGAACGAAAAAAAGATACAATATTTTTTCCTACTAGTTAATGATGTCCCAGAAATGTCAGTTGCTAACATTTTCCCTGTTAAAAAAACAGCATATGCAGGATTAGGTGTGTTTTGATGCTGATTTAAGCTGGTCACATGCTGGATTAAGATGTTCATGTGCTGGTTATCTCCAACCAAAGTAGTGTTATTTCTCTTGAAAAATGCTGAGCTGTGATCTGTTGTAATGGATCGCAATAGTGACTGTTTCTGGAATCAACACGAATTCTCTTTGCGATACAGAGAAAGAACAAGAGATCATTGACCAAATTTTCATCTAAATAGCCATTGTACAAAATATCTAAGTAGGGACAGGGCAAACTGATGGAGGCACCATCAATTTTCAAGTAAGAAAGCAGTGTAGGTCAACTTAGTTTAGACTATATTTACATTTATGCATTCAGCAGACACTTTTCTCCAAAGCAACTTATATTGCATTTCACTATACATTTGTTTCTAAGTATATGCAATCCTTGGGATTGAACCCATGACCTTGGCATTGCTAGCCCCATGCACAGAAAAGCTATTATACAGACATGAAGACTAAAATAAATAATGTTAAATGGACTGTCTTTTTCCTAGAGTTTCTATCCAGTACGCTGAATGCGTGTGTGAATGTGTTCCCTTGCAGGTGTTTATTTGTGCGTTTGTGTCCTTGTGTTGAAAAGGGTCATTCTGTAAAACACTGCAGCACTCACCTGCAATGCACCAGCCCAGCTTACCTGTACCTCTCTCTCTCACTCTTTGTCTCTCGCTCAGTCTTGTCTTCACAAACATACAGTATCACTGCTATAAGGGATGTGCATGAGTAATCAGCTTTTCAAGTGCTCATTCTACACCAACATGTCGACTAGTAAAAACACTATTCAGATGACTCACAAATTGATCTTTCTTTGGGCCGTGCCTGCCGAAAAGTAGATTTCAGATGCAACCAGGTGTAGTAATATTCAGATTCTATTCAGAATATTTCCAGAGATGTCGTGTATTGCACCAGATGAGAAGAGGCTTTTATGTTGTTAAGAAAATGTGATAACAAAACTCGGTTGCCGTCAGACGATATCTATGTTATTGTACAAGATGTGATTATTCTAATAATGGCAGTCAGCTTTTCAAGTGGGTTTCCATGTACGTTTGGGCTGAGAGTAAATGTTTCATACGCGTCTGCCCTTTTTTATTAATGAATCGTGATGATTTTTGTTATTCTCAAAAGATAAGCATAGGATGTGAAGGTAGCTTATTTTTAAATATCTCATATGAAACAGAAGTTGCATTTTCTATTCATATTGTGACATAAATCAGAGTGAAACGGCCTCTGAAATGAATACAATTTTGTCCAGGACTTGATTTCATCCTACAGGAAATGGATACATGCTGCAATATTCCATAAATACAAGCATTATCAGATTTGATTTCACTTTACTGTAAATCGTATTGGTGATATAACACAAAATAATTAATAAAAATATAAATGTATCGCCACAATTTTGCCACGCTTTCTGTTTCTGTAACAAATAGCGTGGTTTGCTCTTAATAGAATCGTCCTCTTCACCAGCAAGATCTGAGCTGCAGATGTATCGATCAAGTTTGGTCTTCACTCTCCTGCGGAGAGCGTGGGAGGTATGGAGGCTTGGAAAAGGGAGGGGGTCTCGTTGAACGTGACCTGGGGTCTGAGACCATTTATGAAAAAAGGAAAGGCATTGACATCTTTCAATAACAGGAGGCTTCCTAACCACTTTCCTGAGAGGGTTGAGTGATGGTGTGTATGACAGATGCATGCGTTTGTGCATCCTGTGTAGAATCTGGTCGATGCGGTTCTATAAATTATAATGACTTAAGCAAAGAGGCAGTTTGAAATTGGCTGTTGCTTAACAACTGGTCACTTCTGTTCGACAGGGCATATGTCTTTCACCTTGGGATAGTTCACCCCAAAATGAAAATGCTGTCATCATTTACTCCTGCTTATGTTATTTCATACCTGTTTAAATGACTTTGTTCAGATGAACCCAGAGAAAGATATTTGAAAGAATGTTAGTCATTTTCAGTTCCGGGACGTCATTGACTACCATAGTAGGAAGAATTAAATGGTTGTCAAAGGTGCCCGAGAACTCTTTTTTTCTCCTAAATTCTTCTAAATATCTCATTATGTGTTCAACAGAACAAAACAAATACAATCCTTTTGTCCCAGAACTGAAATTTCTAACATTATTTCCATATCTTTCTCTGTGTTCATTGGAACAAAGCAGAAGTAAATGATGACAGATTGTTCATTTTTGGATGAGCTATCCATTTAACATGGATCGAACATAACCACCATGCTAATACCTCAGATATTTCTCTCCAACGTCTCTCTGCTGGAAAGTATCTCCATAGATATCAATGAGTATCTACTAAAAGCACTAGCACTGCGGGCCCTAACTCGTCTCTGCTGGAAAGTCTTTAAAATATCAACGCAGGTCCTAGCTCCGCCTGACTTTTATCCTTCTTGTTATACTTAAAATCCACAGACCTTTAATTTTATGTAATAAATAAGACATAGGTCTTTCTACAGTCTTTCGAATGCCCGAAAGATCTCTTTCCTGTGTCAATATGAAAAGAAATGTTGTTGCAGCCGACGACATATTTTTGTACTGTGGTGGACACCATCGTGTTTGGACAGAGATATTCATTGCAAATCTATAATACAACGCTAGTGGCCGCTGTAAATCAAGGTTAAACAACGCTCTATTTTCCACATAACTTGCATGTTTTTATACAAAGCTCATCCCTCTGAAAAGCAAGGTATGCTAAGATTGGCATGTTAACCAGTGCGAAGTGATTGGTTGAATACTGCAAGCGAGTGACGGAAATGTAACGCCTTATACCATATTTGGAACATCAGGTTCCAACACAATTGTACTGACTTTCACGCCCACCTTACTTGTGTATACATTTGGGCGGTCTTGGATTTGGGGTGTGGTTACACGAGGCTGGGTGAGCATCTGCTTTTAGATAGAATGCATCTTTTGTTCCGACACTTTAATTTTTGCAATTTAATGTGTCTAACACATGCACGGGCAACATATAACACACCAAACACGTACAAGCATGTATTCGCGACCAATTTAATGATGTCTTTGGTACTTTTCTGGACCTTGGCAAAAACTGACGTCATGATGTTTATGAGGAGGACTGAAAATCATTCGGATGTCAACTAAATATTGTCATTTGAGCTCCAAAGATGCCGGAGTTCTCTAAACATGTATAAAGTCATGTGGGTGAGTAAAAACTCACACAAAGTTGATTTTTGGGTGAACTTCCCCTTTAATATGAATAATGTTACATGTTGTGGCTTTAAAAGCCTCTGAACATATCACAATTGGAATAAGCCACTTGTATGGTTTTTTATGGTAGGCTACTTTACAACCTTATTGAAGCTTGCAAGTTCACATATGATGTAATTACATGGTGAGAAAATATATTTCTGCCTTTGATTTTAGTTTTTTTACAGAAGACATGTTTAGTGAAATATATCTTAAACTTGCATGTAGTAATTTTCCAGTGCAGTCATGTCTTCACCAAAGAGAGACTGTGCGTGTTGTCATTTCACATTGAACACTTACAGTAAGTGTTGAACCCTCTGTTCTTTTCCTTTAAAAAGGATTTTTCCCTAATACTGCTTAGTTTTTTTTTTATTGAGATGGATAATTATATTCACTGCTTTCATGAATTGTCATGCTGTGAGCACGCTTTATTAATTATTGCTCGATATTGGATGTGGTGAATGGGGTAAATATACCGAAACATGGTATTTTAGTTATTGTAAATGAGCTATCGGGGGCTTCAAGCTACATGTCATTTTTCGACAGGAAAACCGTGTGTATTTGAAGTTTACACTGGCAACAGTAGAAGCTTTGACATTGTGGCTCAGGGGTTTATTTATGGGGCATATTTAGCTCTGATGTATGGCTGTGCCGTAGCCCATCTCCCCCGGGGCATGTTAGAGGCAATTGAGTGGAAAAAAGCAAAAACAATTACTTTTCTTGTTTAGCATTGAAAAGCAGAAAAATAAAAAATATATGGGCATCGGCATTCCGCATGGCTTTAATATCAGAAACAGAAATTGTGAGGTTGGCTGATCTCATTTACGGGGCAGGAGGTGTTCATAAAGAAAAATATACTAAGAAAACCAAATGGAAGGGCACAAATTAATAAAAAGCAATTGCATTGATTGTGTTTCCTTTAGGTGTTCACTCTAGAATGAAATTTTTGCAATAATTTTCCCACCCTCATACCGTACTAGGTGAACATGTCTTCCTGTCTGCTGGCGAACACATTTGAAGTGATAATAATCCAAATCCTGTCTGTCTGTCTGTCTTGTAATCCAATTGAATAGAGACACAGACCCACTTGCCATTACCAAGCTTGGCTCTTTCCGTTGATACTGGCAATAACCTTTTTCAGAAGCCGTTTTTACTCGGATATACGGAAAAGAAGACAATCGCAACTTCCATTTCATGGTGACTTTAACCTGCCATTTCTGAACACTTCATATCACATATTAAAGCTAAACTTTCATAAACTCACAGTGTACACTGCAGTCTTCAGGCTCACCGATTCTGAGACATCAATATTTTAATCATTCATAAAAAATGAATCGTTGTCTGGTCATCTGGGATTTCGTTATGGAGGATCGAGGTTTTTCGCTAGTTTTACATCACTAGATACAGGATACAGTATAAGCAGGGCTGCCAACCCTCACGCATTCGCCGTTTTCTCATGCTCTCATGCCACACATTTGTTTTCTCATCCAGGATCACACCCGCCAAGCTACAAAATGCTGTTTTAAATGGAAAATATGAAGAGTTTAGTTCCAATCAATCGTTTTAAAAAACATGATTTTATTGTGCATTGCAATTCATATCAATAGCATCTGCAGTTGGTCTGTTTTGATTTGAAAAAACAGCTACCTAACACAATAAAAACATGCTGACATGATAAAAACATGATTTTTAAATTTGAATTTATCTCATTTTGGAACCAAACTCTTCATATGTAATTAAAGTGATTCATGTAATGTACACATACGTTATTGTACACACATACCCACCCCCGCGGTCCTTAAAATCTCACTCCAAGCTGTGTTTGCTGTATATTCATGTATTTAATTAAAAAAGGGAACACCCATACTGTCGGATGAGACGTTAAACCGAGGTCGTGCCTCCAGTCATTAAAGATCCTATGGCACTTCTCGTAATGAGTAGGGGTGTAACCTGGTGTCCTGGCCAGATTCCCTCCACTGGCCCTTGTCGAACATGGCCTCCTAATAATCCCCACCCTCTGAATTGGCTCCATCTCTCTCTCCTCTCCACCTATAGCTGGTATGTGCCGAGCACACTTGCCCGTTGTACTGTGGCTGCCGTCGCATCATCCAGGTGGATGCTGCACACTGGTGGTGGTTGAGGAGAGATCCCCCTAATATCATTGTAAAGCGCTTTGGATGTAAAGCAATATACAGTAAAGCACTATATAAATGCTTCAATCATTCATTCATTCATTCAATCATCTTTCGCCCATGAAAGTGACTTTAACATATCGTAAATTTCCAAATGTTGCTCAGCCCAGCAGTAATTGATGCTTGGGCCAAATTTGGTGTTTCTCCTTTCTCAAAAATAGCTGTAGGAATGGCCCACTTCTAGAAATATAAGAATTTATAGGGTAAAAGGCGCTATTGACCGTCTGTCAGCGGTATTGAGGCTAATGTACATTTTAAAAGCCTGTTAATTTTGTTCTGAGTGCACACTGACTAATGTAACTCAATCACAGCATTTCACACAACCACAAAGACCAGGAGATCACGCTTTGACTGGTCACAATGTTTACATTTTAGCAGATAGGGGACTTCAAGACATCTGTGCCCAGAACAATGCATGAGCAAAGCTAGCCGCATGTAGGTTTCACACTTCTTGAGAAAGTTGCATCAGCCAATGAGATGAATAAGAATGCTCCTGGATAGTGTATCACGATAAATATTAAAAGCGTACGTAATGCATTTATGGTTAGGTGTATACGTTCAGTTATTGGTTTAGTTTTAGCATCTGTTAACAGTCTGTTTAATATCAGTTTCGCTGTATGTTTTTATCCTATTACATGACCCACATTTTAATCCACTTCACAAGCAGCTCTCGTCTTTATAAATGAGAATGTATGTAGAAGCCTTGGACCACAGCGTTAATGAATGCAGATAGCGAGATATAAACTCTTCACCGCTCTCATTATGTGGGAAGAGGGCTTCATCGTTGTGCAAACACAAATGTGATGCATGCGTTCATTTGAAGCACAGTGAATTGTGGGAGGACACCTGCAGGAAAATGTAATCAGTAAAACCCAACACAGTGGAAGCAGATGCTAGCGAACAAGGTTTGAAGCTATACACCAGCATTTACATAACCTGTAGAGTATCTCCTGTCAATCATTATAGACGGAGTCAAGTCAAATCAAGTCGGCCATTTATTGTAAAGCCAGACATAACCGCCAGCCGCCAATCACGCCTTCACCATAACACCCTGAACCACATAACATGCGCCGGCACACAGCCTCATTCTCATTATATACACACACTCACAGATATACACCAGAAATCCCTCCGGCTCGCTGCCTGACCTGTTTAATCAGACTGTTCAGCACTCCAAAGAGCCGTTGACATTCCCACCTCACCTTCTGCTCCATTGAGTATTCAGAGTGAAAGAGATAGAGAGCCACCATCTCTTCTTTCGATTCCTGACTAGGCTTAGGATGTAGGACGCCGAATCCAAGAAAGTCACAGGCCCACATCGACACCATTAATGACCATTATCACAGCTTTTAAGCCTTTTTATTCAGATAATGCACTAAGCACTAATGTTTCACAGCATGTAACAAATGCATCCATGCATGACTATACACTCAGCTGTCTATCCATTTGTCAGCTATTAATCAGTAAATCCAACTAACCATCTTTTAATTCGTCTCTTTGATATAGAGTATTTGATTAAATAGAAACTATGTACCATTTTGAACCAATATTCCTCCCTGCTTGACCAATTGTCAGAAAGTCCAGTTAAATTATATTTAGCATCATTTTGAATGAAACAGAATCGATGCATTCCTTCATCCATGTGTAACAAGCATTTCAGGCTATGTCACATACAGCATCTTAAATGGGATGAGTCAGAATGAAAGTCCGCACCCACCCCAAACCATGTAAAGACATTTACATTTACATTTATTCATTTGGCAGACCAATTGCATTTGTATTTCTTATAGTTTTCTATTTGGTAGCTTGACGGGAGACGCATTCTACAGTCGCCGGGAACAGATCATTTCCCGACTAGACATTTCGCATGTGTTTTCATTATACACATCTCGTACAATTTTGATTTACACTGTGCAATGTCGCACTTCCTAATAAAGTTTCCGGCCAACTGGTGAGTAACTCCTTGTATCCCCTTTGCCGAAGCCAATTTTAATTAGCATTTGGCTCGTTTTTGCACGTTCATTTTGGACCCCGGGAGCAACTCCCCTTTGTTGAGCAGTGTGCAAAACCAATGATGGCAGCCGTTCCAAAAAAAACACGTACAATGACTTAAAAAGCACTGATTTAATATATACAGTATATCCACCCACGCATACGCAGCCATTTCTAAATTATTTATTTAAATAGTTCTAATATATCTATATGATTAAGTATTTACGTTTTATATCATAGTCTTATTATAAAAAATGTGGCATATTCATACCAAGAGCAATAACTTTAACATTAACTATGAATGGAAGATAATGTTATGTTTATTCTAAGGCCAATCGCTTTATCTACATACTTATCCTTATCGTCCTTGGTGTGACTAGGCCTTAACAGTCTTTATTGGCGAAGCCTCCCCAAAAGATGAAGTGTGATCAGTTGCCTGATTAGTGACAAGGATAGAAATCTTAAATCTATGAATCTTAATGAAAACAAGCTACTTTAGGTCTTTGTCAGTGGCAGCTTATCATGGCTTAATTAACAGAGAGCAGACGCTGCAGTGGTTAGTCTCTGTCTATAGGGAAGGTTACTGCTTTCTTCAATGCGCTTCCTGTGTCTAATGAAAGCTGACACTGACTCGGATAAACACGGAAGTGTTCGCTTTGCTTTTTGAACAACTGTGCATATTCAAAGCTCGACGTTTCATTCATCACACGCTCATTTGGAAAAGCAGGAAATATTTAATGTCCTTAATGCCACAAAAACCACTCACTTTAGATGTAAAAGTTTTTTGAAAATGTTTGTGTGGCTTGCTGAAGATAGGGGTTGTGGGGGGCTGCATTGCGGTTGCTATGGTGCTTGTTGTATATTTGGGGTGGTCAGACAAAGTGCGTTTTTCCATTCCACTGTGCTACTTTTCAATATATTTTCTATGTAGACTCGTTAGACAAATGTCTCGCACATGAACGCTGTGTTTTAGAAACAAAACAACAAATATTTGATGCATAACGCAGCTCATCAATGTCTGTTCCACAGCAGTGGACCAATCAGGAGACCCTGAAGGCGGGGCAAGTTCCAAGATCATCGCATTTTCATGTTAATCTTGAGTACTTATAGAATAGTATCGCACCCTTCAAATCACATTTATAAAAGACAGATACAGCTGTACGAATATTTCCGAAAACATGCGGCACGTTTGGGGAGGGCTGAACTAAAGGACGAGTGCACACATTGCAAAGACTGTTTCACATACCACGGACGGTTCATGTCCAGAATCTTTTAGCGCTGGGACCGCAACTCCATCTCTCAGTTTCAAACATTTGCACCAGTTGCACTGGTGTTTTCTTTCAAGTGGTGACATACATGTATATCTCAGTATAAGGGCTTCTGGGACGGTGGGGTGGGACATCCTTCGGGAATTGATTGGATTTGGGGAAATTGGAAGCCTGGAGATTGGGCAGTCAAAATAGTCCCACCCTTTGGCTAAGAAACGCTCCATGGAAACGAATATACGTCGTTTGGAAGGGGAAATGTATTTGACATTATTTAAAATTATACATTGTTTAAGACAACAACCTGCACGGATAAATCATTTATAAGACACATTGCAATATTCTGTAAAAAAAAAAAGAATTAAATGTTTTTATTTCACGGTGACTTTAAAACAGTCTATCCCCACATACTGTATCTACTCTATGACACGCTCTAGATATAGCTGGAACTGTATTTTATGAATTAATTAATATTAATCGATTTATATATGCCTTATCAAGGTAGTTTTATTTTTAAGTTAAACTGTTTTAACTTTAACATGATCTAAAAATGCTTAACAAAAACCTAAAAAGACTTGCAGTGACCTTCAGATGTCTGTCTAGCATGATACAATAGACCATCAATTAAATGATAAGCACAGACAGGAAACCAAAACATATCCTGTACAGACGTACCTCAGACAGATTGAAAAACTGATTGCGTAATGAATTTGATTCACTCAGCCCGTGTTCTGAACATAGGCTTATGTTCACTTACGTGCAAATAAAACAAACGCGTTGACTTCCAAAGGGAATTTAGAATTGCGTATCCATTAATCTAGTAATCTGCTACAATAAAGTAATGTCTTTGAATTACATTTATTTGGGTGTTTTGCACAGCAGCTATTCATAAATGTGATTTATTGCCATTACTTTGATGAATTCATCTGCATATGATGTAATTATTTTAATAAAAAATTGAAAGCAATATATTAAATGAAATCAATATTTATAGGACAAAAAGGCAGCAATGTTCGTATGTGTGTGTGCGTGTGTGTGTATTGATGTGTATTGATGCATAAAGTTGCCAAACTAATATTCTCAACGCTGACGTCAATGTGACCCGATTAAAATAGTGTTTGCTGTACAAAAACAAATAGTGTCAAATGCAACACTATCGGTCAAACTCTGGACTGGAGCACAGAGTTTGTGTCTGTGTGTACAAATATCATGGCGTGCATTAATTCTCTCGCTGTGTTGTTTATACACATAGGAGGTCTCTCTCTCTCTCTCTCTCTCTGAATATGTATTGGCAGTTTTCGGGGTAAAAGGTTATTTACAATGAGCACCGTGTTGGTGGGGCTGGATGCAAGGTTGCCTTTCATCTCAGCATCTCTCTAGCTAATGGATCACTTTATGTGGGGATTTCACAGCATTGCATGTGTCTGTTTGATCAGCAGCAGGCAGCAATGGACTTATAAGACACATGAAAGTCGGCGAATTATCTCAAATGGGGCTTCCTCCTTTATTTTATCTCATTTTTAGATTTACTGCAGTGCCACCTTTAATTCATGTCAAATGTTATCAAATATTTATACTTTGCTAGAAAGGAAAATAAATCACATGGTGTTGTAAATGGATCACATAACCACCTTAAGTAGCACGGGAACATTTTTAGTAAGAGCCAAAAAATACATTGCATGGGTCGAAATATATTGTCCTGTCCTAGCAACCCTCACATCAATAGAAATCTTGATTATTCAGCTTTCCGACCCATAAGACTGGTTTTGTTGTCCAGGGTAACTGCCAATCAGGTTTCATAAATGTGATCACAATAATATTCATAATAATTGTTCAGCTTTGGATTATGGGACTATTGCCAACATGCAATTCCAGTGGGAGGAGTTTTGATGAACAGACTGACACATCAGATCTGAAACATATTACATGCAAACTAGATTAGAGTTGTTATTATGCATTATTTAACAATGGTATATAATAACAAAATTAATTTTACTTGTTTAAACTGTTTAAGAGGGACCAAGCTTTTTTTGCAGTTACCAAATGCAACAGGTGTTCTGATGATCTCGCTATACCTTCTCAGTTTGTGCGACCTCCTATACAAAACATAGACTAACCCCTCCCCTACTAAATTCTAAGCCTAAAGTCAGTGTAGGGTAGCTCATTCTAAGAGGTCCTCCAGCAAATCTGTTTGCACATCATGCATCAGCTTGTACATCTTCACCATTAATGTAACTAAACTATGGGTGTAAAGTGATGGGGAATATCCAGTGTATTGTAGTTAAAGGGATCACGCCCCCAAAATGAAAATGATGTCATTATATACTGTACTCACCCTCTTGTTATTTCAAACCTGTATGACATACTTTCTCCCGCAGAACAGAAAACAAGATATTTAATAAAATACTGTTGAGTTCTACTGTATATGGACACAAAATCAATGCAAGTCAATGGGTACCGCCTCTGTTTAGTGACCTCTGCAGGAGAAAATCATACAGGTTTGAAATTGCAAGACGCTGAGTAAAGTAGATTTGATAATCTACCCCTTTAACTAAATATTAAAGATATTGATGTGTTTTTTGTCATTTAACCCAGTCATTCAAAGATGTATTCCAGCTTCGACCATTATAAAAGTATTTTTGAAATATATTAAAAAAGATCGTTTGAGGACACTATGGAGCGGTTTCCCAGACAGGGATTCTCTTAAACCAGGTCTACTGGGGTCCTTAGTTAAATCAGGATATTCAAGTCGATTTTTAAAAACATACTTTTAAAAAAAACATCACTGTGTCCATTTGGACAAAACAATCACACTGATATATTTTAAGATAAGTCGGTGTTCAATCAAGACACCTCTAACATTTAAGTTAAGTCATTTAAGTCTGGGACTAGGCTTAAGCCTTGTCCCGGAAACTGCCCTATTATGTTTAACCTCCTGTAGAAAACTTGCCTGCAAACCGAGTCTGCAGATTAAGTGAATCCTAGTGAACTATATTTGTCAGTGGTGTTTTTGTGAGATGACACTCTTAGCTTAGCTTGCTGTTGATAGAGATGTGCTCTGAAATCGATTAAATGCCATTGACCGTATGAGCGACACACACTGTGTACCACAGCTCTGACCTGGAGAAAGGAGGTGGTCGGAGGAGTCAATGCTGAACTCTTCTGTTCTTTGTATTGAAATAGAATTCAGCAAAGACTGTATTTCATTATATTCGGTATAGAAACTCATCACTAGTCAATATTGAAATGTACAGTCAATTTGTTCGATTCACTTTGTGGAGATTTTTAGATGTTAAAGGATTTTTCGGATGTCCATACATTTTTCTTTGAAGTCCCGATGCTTTTGGATTGCATTTTTATCTATTTAATCACAGTTCTTAGTTAGCAATTTAACATAAATTGCTGTCACCGTAAAAAAAAGACATGGGCAATTGTAACACTTTTGTGGAATTTATGAAGAGGGCAGGCAGAGCGTTCGCTTCAATTAAAGTCAACTATAACACACTGCGCTTGTGCACCGACATGTATTTAAACACATTGGCTGTCTTTCAAGACATAAGGTTTTAGAAGATTTAGAGAACCAATAGTGCTAATGAAAGTCTCCCCCGTGGTGTCTATAGATCCACTGGATGCAGTCCAACATTCAGTTTTACCCACATGCTGATTTAAAGCCGAGACAGTTTGAAGAAGGAGAGGGAGGATGTTTGAGAGGAGGAAGGGGAAATTGAAGGGGATGCACACTGGGTCGCATGGTCCTAAGGCCCCAACCGACCAAATGCATATGTGTGTTAATGTGGGCAACTATTGACCTCTCTTTCTCTCTCTCTCGCTGGCTTTCCACATCGAAATGAACCCTCAGAGATCCGATCTCTCAGCTCCAGCATTAATAAGACATGAATGGTTGAAGAGCTCTAATTTGCCATATTAAGAGGGGAGCTATATTAAAGGAGTTCACATGGAACTGTTCATCAGCGTCTAAACGTGTCTATAACTCAACTAGATTTATTAATGCTGTGATTATCTGTGTCTCAATCTTCACTGAGCTTGTCTATATTGTTGGTTCTTGTCACATGACCCGCGGTGATGCATTCTGAAAAGTCTTGATGCAACGCCCGGGAAAACGGGAACGTCGCACAACATGCGAATCACGACCGCGCCGCTCCCTGTTTGAGCGAGCTTATTACGCGTCTACATTAAAAATAACGAATATCCGTACATCTTATTATACATAGATTGAATGTGTGGAGTACATTTTGTGATGATTGTTCAAACTTGGCCTGTACAGAAAAGTGTGTCAAACCCTGTGCTGCTTCTGGCTGTGTGTAGCACCTGCCACCCGGCATATTTATTTTTAACAAGTTCCCAAAAACTGTTGGTCTGATCTAAATTTGAGTGGCACATTTTAGACCAGATTGTCTTGTGGTCCAGTGACAGCGTGATGCAGGTTTGACTGTGATTTAAGGATGAAGAAGCTAAAAACTTGACTGCGGTGCTAAAAGACTCGTGTTTAAAAGTACACAGTAGGGAAGATGGAATAAACTAAATTATTAGATTATTAAAAATAAAAAAATGACATTTTTTGAAAGCAATTTTAATCTAAATATCTGTATTATATAATTTATCCCAAGAATCTATTAAGGTGTAATACAGTTGATTTATTACCTTTCTATCCTTATATGGGTTCTCTCTCACACACACGTTGGGTTTCTATGTTTTTGTCATGATGCTCGAGTGGGGAGACAAGGACAGAGGACCCAGGTGCAAACAGCGGTGAACATATATTTAATAAATAATAAAGCAAATACCCACGTGGGGGTAACATAACAAAATATGACATGGGTACAATAACAAGACTGGACTAAAACTAACTACACTTAAACAAGACTACAATAAACTTTAAACATGAACTACAAATAACTAAACTAACAGGACACATGAACTCACCACACAAACCACAATGAACCAGCACAAGACACAAGGGCATTAAATAAGGGACCAAATCAAGAGGGGAACAGGTGAATGGCATTAATCAATAATGAGGGTAACGAGAGGATGGGAACAAAGACGAGACCAGAGAGAGTGTATGTAAGACAACAATAATTGCTTCTCTCCACATTAAACGTGAGGTTCTGTCATGATCCTGCCACTACACTAAGAGAAACATGACATGATGCCGCAGAATCATGACAGAAGCCTCTCCTCAAGGAGCAGCAACCTGATGCTCCTCAAGGCACAAACAAGACAGACTGTGACACTGACAAAACAGAGCAACATAATAAAATAACAAAACAGGGAAGCACAAGTGTCCAAGGGAAGGGGCACACAAGACCAAACAAGGGGGAAGTCCAAACAAAAGTCCAAAGACAGGCAGACACGATAACCGGCATGACACAGACTTGATTGCCAGCTGAACAGCCGGCAGACACACGGACTGGGATAGCCGGCAGACACACGGACTGGGATAGCCGGCAGACACACGGACTGGGATAGCAGGGGCGGGAATGGCCACGTGCACCTGCACAGACCTGGAACGCCCGGTTGCACTGACCTGGAACGCACGGCTGGGGAGTTGTTGTGGGACGTAGGATTCTGGCGGCTTAAACCCTGGCAGTCTCGACCCTGGAAGGAAGTCCGGCGGTCTAGACCCTGGAAGGGAGTCCGGCGGTCTAGACCCTGGAAGGGAGTCCGGCGGTCCCCGAATCCAGAAGGGAGTCCGGCGTTCTCTACCCTGGAAGGGAGTCCGGCAGCCTCGACCCTGAAGGGGAATCCGGCAGCCTCGACTGCTGCCGCAACAATCCCTCTGTCTGCTGGGTCCTGTTATGGCTGGTTCATTCTGTCATGATTCTCGAGTGGTGAGACAAGGACAGAGGACCCAGGTGCAAACAGCGGTTAAGGGGAACATATATTTAATAAATAAAAAAACAAAGACCCACGTGGGGGTAACATAACAAAATATGACATGGGTACAATAACAAGACGGGACTAAAACTAACTACACTTAAACAAGACTACAATAAACTTTAAACATGAACTACAAATAACTAAACTAACATGAACTCACCACACGAACCACAATGAACCAGCACAAGACAGAAGACACAAGGGCATTAAATAAGGGACCAAATCAAGAGGGGACAGGTGAAGGGCATTAATCAATAACGAGGGTAACGAGAGGATGGGAACAAAGACGAGACCAGAGAGAGTGTATGTAAGACAACAATAATTGCCTCTCTCCACATTAAACATGAGGTTCTGTCATGATCCTGCCACTACACTAAGAGAAACATGACATGATGCAGCAGAATCATGACAGTTTTATAGGAACGTTCCATAGACATAATGATTTAATACTGTATAAACTGTAATGGGTATATCCTACCCGTGTCCTATGGTCTGAAAAAAAAGTAAACAAACAGTGTATAATATATTATTTTATATTATTAATAATTGTATTTAGAATGAAGACAAATCTCTCTGGTGCAAGTTTTGCTGTCACACCATAGGACACATTTACACATCAACTAACCATATTCCCAAGCCAACTATCTTTGTGGGTACATTTGGTCCCCACACTGTAGATTTTACAGGGCACACACACACGTTCTGCAACACGAAACATGAATCAATCCAATCCTGTGTTTTTATTGAATTATACCCGCTAATGGTGTGGAATGACAAATGGATTAATTGAGAGAGCGGACAGCTATTGATCCCAATCAACTATGTCTTTCTGCACAGCGTATTGATTTCCTGAAGGAGCCGTATGATGGGCAAGGGTGCATCATAATTTGGTAAACTGTCAATCTTCCTCTGTTGTAACGCTCTTCTTGTTTAGTGTTTGCGTGAGGGGAAATGGCTGCGTTGATCTGAAACGGCCCCCGTTTTACAGTAATCACAACTTGCCCCCGGCGGCCCTTTAGAGAAGCCAATTGTGTTTTTCCTCCCACACATCGCAGAGTTTGTTGTGTTCTCAACCCTTTCACTTTCTGTGGCAGCTGGACAAAAGAACGTCGGATTCTTTTCCTGCCCGAATATGATGGTTCAATTCAGTTTAAATCAGGCTTTTACTTTTCGTGCTAAAATAAGAAACGATTCATCTAAGCATTAATGAGAAGTCCAGGCCGCTTCTTTTTAAATAACCGTGTGGTCTTATTTCAAATACTTTGTGTTGTGAGTCAAAAACTGTTGCTCGATGTTTAAGTTAAAATGTGTGATGTCATAAGGAGATAGTTTTTATCTTTAGTTTTTTTGCGTATATTTCACAAGCAGAAGATTCTTGATTTGTCTTTGTTCAAGCTTTAGAGACTAAATAATTTTTTCACACTGAAAATCAAGAATATTATGTTCTTTACTTAGCACTGCTGTCCATCTGAAGCCTCTCTTTATTTGCCATAAATCATTATTATCAGTCACCCTTTATGTTTGTCACTAGGTTTTGCAAATATCTAACCAATACAAAATATTAAAAGGTGCTTTTCAACTTTGACAACACAGTATTTAATCATTTTAAAAGTACAGTGTTTTTTCCATTTCATGAAAAACAGCAAATTTAGACAGTCAAGGTTTCAGAAGTGAAGGGTCGATATGATTCTACGCTTTGGAGTAGCTCGACATACTGGATGCTATTTTTTATGTAACATTCCTCCTTGATCTTGTTTATACACATGAATGTTTTTCCTGTGTTTCTGAGTTTTCTGGTTACAGGTGTTATTTATAGATATTGACTTGGCTACTCATTTATGAAGACAGTATTCAGTTCTGTAAGTAAATGTGGTCTTTAATAAACAAAGCCTTAGTTCAATCCTGTTAAAGTGGGTAAAAATAGACCTGTCTCTCTCCACTGCATTTTAAATGAGAATTTTCCTTTTCATATTTTTCTTTTAAAGCCACACTATTGAGCTTTCGCTCACGGCTCCACCATGTGGTTGATGTTACCATTGTCGTATATAATGTCACTGTATAAGCTTCCTCATGGGCAGCGCAATACAATTTGTTCACTAAACTGATGAAACCAGCGAATGCAGAAACATCGTTTGGAAACCATTTCCGCCGGCATGGGATGGCCGGGGCTGTGTTTACCGCCCCGAACACAGAATTTACAAAGTGTGGATGTTCAGAGTTCTTCTACCACTGAATTAATTTTAGAGACATTATTTCATGGTCGAAAAAGATATACACGTTTGATTTTTTCAACAAGCGAGGCCACAGATCAATTGGTCCACTATGAAAGGTCCCAGCGGTCCCATGTGTGCAGTGGATAACCTTTGTAAAAGACATTATCTTCTACTGATACATCATCTGAAACCGAATGACTTTTGCATTGACGCAAGCATAGTGTTGTGTGTACATGTTACATTAATGCTTCATTAAGCACACACAATCAATATTCATGTCTGTCACCAGCTATGGATAGTGTTGATACTCTGGATGAGAGTTGATGGTCAGCGAGAGACTGTAGAATATTTTCCAAATACAAAACAATCTGCTATAATTTCTTCTCCCTAATCTCATTATCTTTAAATGTATAGCAGAATATCCAAGTGACCAATAAAATAAACTTTGCTGCTGTTCCCCATCTGCTTGAATTGGATGGGAAAATCAGACTTGACAATGTATTGTGTTTCAAAATACAAGGTTAACAAGACACGAGGGTGAGAACATGATAACAGAATTGTCATTTTTGGGTCAACTATCCCTTTAAGGTTCTTCCTTCTCATAAACTGTAACAATGACACGCGTGCCCAGACATCAGTGCATTTGCATAATGAAATAGAATGGAATCATTTGGGATTTGTGACTGTGCAGATCTGCACTCCAAATATCCAATTTTATTCACCACATTGTCATGGTGAGAGGACAGAAAGCTGAAAAAGGCATATATTGCCGCCGGTGCGAAAACCTCATCAACTGCGTGCTTTCTGATATTAATAACATTTTTATTGTTTTTGTTGTTTTTATATGCATGGAGGGTTTGTAAGGACAGGGAGTGCAGCGGTCCTTCTAAAATATTGGAGGAGACGTGAATTGTGTTAAAAGCTTAAAGTAACGTTTTTTTTCATGGCCTTTTCGTTCCTGTCTGCAGACGGGACAAAATTTGATCATCTGTGATCGATAGAGAGCTGTATTTTAGCATGTTTTGCCTCATAAGTCTTATCACAGATAATTGTAAGGAAATCTCCATTCTGCTTTGAGTAATGTTCTCTGCTGTCCATATGGGTCTACACTTTGCTATAATACAGGTCCATCCACACCCTCTTACTGTACTGTGCCAATATCTTAGTGCCATTATCTCAGTTGGATATTTTTGTTATGCTTCGATCTTAATATTCATGTCTCTATAGTGTGATATTTCGTAGTTATATTACAGTTTATATACAGCTTATGTCAAAGTTTGTGGCCACACTGAAAATCAGGGATTTCGAAAGGCCAGGGGGTGTTGGAGCAGCGCCAGGGTTGCATTTCCCCACAGCTTTTTCTTGGCCCCCTTCAAAGATATCCAGCTGAAATTTTTATTACAAATGATATACTTATTTGTATTATTTATTAAATAATGATCCGTCAATAAAATCAAAGAACATGTTAGAAATCATGCATTCAATAAACCATGATTATATATCTGCCCAAGCGCAATATGCGATTTCTCAGCCAATCAGGCCGGCCTGTACCGGGACTGGGTTTCGAACATCTGGTCAAAAAAATAAAGTTTTAGGATTTAAAGAAAACACTTAATGAAAATTGATTTTTAAAGCAGTACAGATCCTAGTATGGTTTTGCAATACATCACGTGTTAACGTGTACAGCATGCATTGTACCAAATTGTTTCCATATAAGGCCACTGCTTCCCTCCTTATCGTGATATACAGTTTGCACACTAATGTATTGATTAACATGAAGAGCTACACATCTTCCAGACAGAAAGAGAGGGAGAGAAACGTGTTCATCTTCAGCGGGGGAAACGGCATGCTCTCACGTGGATAGAATGAATGCGAGACATGAATATGGCAGCGACGGCTCTGAGTGTGAAATTCAGATGATGTGCCCAGAGGATGAATATTCACATGCAAGAGTGTGTGTCAGGGCCCTCTATTCCCTAAAACAGCTCACTGCATGCTTTGCATCAAACGCTCAAGCGTCGCTCTGGGCACTGGTTGCCACTGGCAATAATAAAGTGGATGTAGAGGGCAACATTACCTATGCTTATGTGGCGTTTCCATTTTGGCACTGCTTGCAGAGATACCAAATTAAGGACGGGTCATGTGATGTCCTGCTACAACCGGCTGAATATTTGTGATGGTTTGGTTGGCAAGCATTAAAGTGCCCTTTATGACTTGCGAGTATGAAGGCATTAAAGGGATAGTGCGGCCAATGACAAACAGCGGTATCGTGTCAATACAATGTAAGTCAATGGGGACCAGTGTTTGTACATTACATAAAAGCACCTGCATATGTCTGTGCACCCTATGTGCATATGAGTGCAGTGATACTAGACAGACAAGAGAGAGAAGGTAATGGCAAAGCTAGATCATAGCTTTCGAGACAGGGAGGGGCTCAGGGTCTTAGAAGATGCCTGTCTCCGAAAGCATTGACACTTGCGCACCCTATTAAAACGATACATTAGCCTCAGCACACTAGGCGCTAATGGCTCCAGAGTTTGGATGACTTTTTCTATTATTAATATGCCTGCACGGTTATAGAGTTATTCGTCTGGTAATTAAAGAAAAGAGCACGCATTGATTTCTGACAGGTGTGCGAGCATGTGTGGAGCCATGCATCCCCTGTGTTGTGTGTTCGACGACAGAAGCAATCCGTCTTTCCTCGCATAGGTTCACAGGGGAGCTGGCAGGCTGAAAGCTTACTTTCTGTCATAACTCTGCATGGTCACAGTTAAGCTGTTAAATACTGTTTCAGCGTAATACCAATGTGACAAAACCAGCAAGGTGACTTTACTTAAACACCAGAGAACTGGGGATTTAAAGTCACCGTAAACATTTCTGTGTCTCTGACTGTCTATCTAAGCACTTATAATGTTTTGACAAATATAACTTCAATAGGTACTGTCAGAAATAATCAGAAATTGTTTTAATGGGTATTCAGTAATGTGTTGAGCAGATATCTTTGCACATTTTTTATGTTGAAACATCTTGAAAACCGATTGTAACTTCCTACCACATTCAGTACTGGGCGCAAGCATGGAAATTATACATAGAATGAACTAAATGAACTGTCATAGTTCATGCAGGTTCTCTTCTTCCAGTCTATGTCATTGTTTGAGCCAAGTGCATTAAGACGGATATTTCACACAAAAAAATGTAAACGCTTATCATTTCCCCCCCTCTCATGTCATTCCAACTCTGTAGAACACAAACGAAGATATTGACCCCATTGACTTCCATTGTATGGACAGAGAACCACTGAGACATTTCTCAAAATATCTTCCTTTTGTGTTCCATATAGAGTTTTCACTCGTAGATTGATCACTTCCAAGCAGCTAGAAATCTAAAAGGATAGTTTACCCAAAACAAAAAAAGAAATTTACTCTCCTTCGAATTTTTCCCAATCCGGATACATTTCCTTGTTCTGATGAACACAAAGAAAGATATTTGCAACAGTTCTTGGACCCCATTGACTACCATAGTAGGAAAAATATTTTCTATTGTTCTGTTGAAGACAAAAGAAGACATTTTAAAGAGTGTAGTACAGCAAACTGTTCTGGGGCACTTTGGACTAGCATTGCAATTGAACCTACTATGGTAGTCAATGGGGTCCAAGAACTGTTTGGTAATACGTATTCAATCACATATCTTTCTCTGTGTAAATAGTTTTGTTTTAGCTCAAAATATGCTGTTTTTCAGGTCGCCTCTGCGCATGTACAAGATCGTCTTTAATGATTGACTCTTTTAACTCTTTTCACCTTTAATAGTGATACTGTGAATTGTTGTTAATATCTTGGTTATGCAGTAAAAATAGTACATTGTGGGCAGAAATACGACAAATATACACGAGTCAACACTAAAGCTGTACTGGCTGATCCATACATGGCATTAGCATCACGATAAGCACAAATTGGAATTGAGTGTTGATTGCTTCCCGGTCCTCGTGTTTGAGCCAGAGCTGTGTGTGTGGGATAAAGAGGCCATGATCTTCTTTCTAAATGGCGCTTTAATTAAACAGCGCTCCTGCCGCGCATGGCAACCGGCTTTGAAGAGACTTGCCTTTCACCTCTGGCTTTGATTTTCTGGTCTGTACTAGGGGCAGACTCACACACACACATAAACTCATACGCATTTGTCGCTTTGATGGCCTTTGAAGATTTCTGCAATGGGTTTTACCTTCTTTTGCCGTTTTGGCGTGAGAGATTATCATAGTTTCTTTAATGAAATTCACATAATGTAAGCAATTGACTTGCTCTGCTACATAAAACCACATAAACTGAAGCCCAGGGTTCCTAAAATAAAAGGATTCAATCTCTGTGATGGTATAGACCGTGGTGATAACCATAGTAGCATTTCACATCTATCTAGACAGATGAACAGACTGTCTGATAGTTGTTCATTTGTTTTAGTCTGCAGTAGGACATTAGTACTATCAACCCATGTGATCTAACACAAGCAACTGTTGAAACAATCCATCAACAGATGGTAGCTCAATGTTCCAAATGGTTCTCTATTTGTAGAACACCAGTTGGTTTATTGTCTGGGTTCACATTGTGGATATTTTGACTCATTTTATGTGTTTCAATTGGAAGAGCGTTGTATTAGCAACACAGTCATGTTTGGGTTTGTTAGCTCATACTATCCTGTCAGTTACATTCTGTCTTTATTTGCAATGGGTTTGATCATGAAGGGAAGCTGCATACGGATTTCAAAAACTATTAGCATTGAAAGATTGAATACACTGTAAGTTGCGTCGGATAAAAGCTTCTGCCTAACGCACAAATGTAAGTGGTGTGAAATTCAATCCACACTTCCATTCCCAGTTTGAGGTTCACTTTGCTAAATCTATCCGGATCCGACAGCTCTGTCTCCACTGTGGCCATGTTCAATTAAAACCTGGTAATTGACGTCTCGAATTTAGTAAATATGTACAAACACAGAGGAGCCTTATACTGCAGGCGAGGATGTGATCGAGAGAACTGACATGTCCTTCAAACAGCTTAAAAAGGGAGGAATAGATCTGCTTATGGGTATCAAGCTCATCTGAATAATGGCCATTCAGTGTTATGAATGTGAGTGTCTGGTTCGATATACTTTGTATGGCGTGTGTTTGTTATAACCTTGCAGGCTGTGATACGTTACAGTTCTCATCTCCCAAACCATTGACCATGTGTTTGCTGCAGAAGATGCTCCAGATGGGGGAAGAAGAAAAGCTAATCATGGCTCTGCATTACTAAATCTAATAAACATCATTTTTCAGGCTGCATTTCCCTGAGCTGTCCCTCAACTATGACCCACTCCTTTATCATTTTAAAACGACTGGAAATGCTTTGTGACACAGATGACAGAATATTTTCAACCAGTTGCCAAATGGTATTTTAATTCTCGTAGGGATGCATGTAAGGGATGTTCCCATGGCAGTACATAAGTAAATATATAACAGTAGATGCATAATATTGTGTGGAATGATTGTGTTTGTGATGCAAGGGCACCTTGAATTCAATCAATACTTTATATTTGGAAATGCCTAAAGCAGGGTCATCTTGTTCTCAGCCTGATTGTTTTCGCCAGTATATTGAGAGAATATAAACGTTGTGCAAACCTGGATTTCAAATGTCAGTTGTAAATGCAGAAAATGAGAACATAACAGAATGTGTGAGTGAGTTGTTTTGATTAATTTAAATTTTAAAAATATTGTCTCCTATGTCAGTTGTATAAGACAACTATAGTAATCCATTGGTAGGTTCATTTCCCTTTGAAACATAAACACCGGGGCTCTGTGGCGTTTTCAACATTGCTCTGTATATGGCTGCATGCAACATTTCTAGATGCGGCCATCACAGTTCAGTCTCTGTTGCATTTTGACCAAATCAAACCTCAGGAGTGACATCAAGTCATCCAACAGCAATGTGAACGACTGACAGCAATCTAGGTTATAACATCATTTTTGAACTTCTAAAATACATTACTTACTTATTTCATTTTTTTGCAGATAAATGCAAATAGTAACAATATTGTTTTGTACAATTTGGGAGAAATATTGTCAGTAGTTGACATAAAAAGAAACAAAAATTATACTTTTACCTAGACACATACCTGTAAATAGTAAATTCAGAAAAATTGAAATACATTTTAAAATTGATCTCTTATTTTATCTGCGGCTGTGTATATAAGAAAGGCAATACTGAACCTGATACAGTATCAAGTCATCTGTTTTCGGCTAGTCTACTCTGTCTAATGTTTACTTGTCCATGTGCTTTGCTGAACCGAATGGCAGGTTTAATATTTGATAATACCCTGCGGTCTCATCATTTGACGCGGTCTTGCCTTGCATGACACAATGTAACAACAGCTAAGTCTAAAAAACAATTGAAAAAAGCATAAAGTTCGGGCTGTAACCGCATGCAATCCTGTCAGTTACATTCTCCACTTTTTGCGTTACGGTTTGCAGTAGTGCAGGACGTTTATCACCTTAAATTGACCAGCACATGGCTGAATAATTCAGTACCGCATTTATAGTGTTTGGAGTACCATTAATCCAACACTATTACTTCCAAAGACATAATGTGTGTCGGAACAAGTCAGATCTGGAATCAAATCTGGCACCTATTTTTGTGGAACACCACACATCATACGCTTCTGCAAGAAATGCATGCTGACCTCTAAATACGTTTTATAAAAGATCTAAATAATGACTTCATTGTTTTGATCTTATATGGCGAATTGCTTGATGTATTTCCTCATTTGGAAGTTGCTTTGGACAAAAAGTGGGTGCTATTTCTGTGGGTGGTCATGTTACATCGTATCATGAACCTTGTGAGCCGTTTCACAAAAATGTAATTTGCACATCCATGTGCAATTATGTGGAAACGTGTCACATTACTGTACGTCTATACGTATCTACTGTATATTACAAGCAAGCTTTGACAGAACATGTCATATGGCTTTGTCAAACAACCATACTTGATTCAATTACGTCATCCACAATGCATTGTATGAGTAGTTAATTGCCTCATAAACACGTGAAACAGACTATTTTTGATAAATTGTTCACTTGCTGCTGTACTTGTTTCTAATGTTGTGATTCATTTCAGAGGTGCTTGTTCTGATTCATCTTTTAGACCTCTTTATTGAAGAGCTCTGTCAAATCCCTACGGAGAAAATGCTTTCAAAACCATTCCTCTAAAAGTAACTTATCGCTGCTAAGGTCAATTCTGTAGGTAGTTTCATGAAATAATTCATTCTTTCTGCTCTGTATCATTGATAGGCGAGGCTCATTCTAGTTCAGGCCTAATCTCTCAGTGTTTTTCTCTTATCTTGTCATTCTAAAGGCCAAGCTTTTAGAAAGGGCCAAGGGGGCTGACTGTAATCGTGACATATTATAGCTTTATTGAGTGGGTTTGGGCTGAGGTGACGTCCCATCTGTGTACAGTACAGCCGGTAGTGATGCTTAATAAAGATGACAGAAGCAGGGTTAAGGACAAAAGAACAGCACTGGATTGTTGGATGAAATACACAAAATGCAGATATATGATACATAAACTGATACGTACAGTAAACAACAAAACAGAGGAAATAATTGGAGTGGAAACCACGGCTGTGTTCCACTTGAGCAGCAAAGACAAATACAGTTTGTGCATCTCTGCAATTTGGGAAAATGTGAAGCGCAAAAATTGGGAGTAAGAGAAGCAAGGCGCCGTTCAAACGGAACGCATTTTTGGTTTCTTTCTGTGCTAATTTTCAATTGTTAACTTTGGTCATTGCATTGTATTCCACTGTTCTGATGGCACCCAAAACGTGTGTTTGGGTTACATTTAAATGTAAAATGGGGTCGCGAGGCGCCTGCTTTTTCAATTGCTTTGCACTGGCTAGCTTAAACGTCAGATGAAAAGAGAAACCTCTTGGAACGGTAGAGGAAGAAAAATATTGTTTTTTTAAGACTCACGCTGGGCACAAGACCCGGTATATAATCATAGCGCACATACACACCAACTAAAGCAAAAACATGAGAAGAGGTGACTAATAAAATGAAAAGAATTTATAAGCTTACGGATGTAAAACCTGACACAATAAATGCTTATTTCTCTTCCGTTCGTTTTTTCCTTTCTCATAACTTTATCGCAAGCAAATACAGAGAGGTTCCCACTTCGCTCCAGCCGAATATGATTTGGAGTTGTGTTTTTAATATTTAATAAGCTATGCAGCGTGTAATAATTCCTGCCTGTTGGCAATGATATTTACACGGCATGGGCATGGCATATTAAAAGGCTTTCTTTATTATCTGACTGACTGTAGGAAGGGGATCCTTCATTTCATCGTCTCAGCGAGTGATTTAGCGCAGGTGAAGCACTAGCTTTGTGTGACTTTGGTCTCACAGTAAACCTCATCCCAGTTCACATAGCTCCCTATTATTGCGGCTCACAGAGAGGGCAACATGACAATAATCTGTTCCCTCGCACCTACTACTGTGTGCAGTTTGTCTAGGGCACGATGTTATCTGGAACTATAATGAGGACCGAGGGTTGCCTAGCCAACCCCTGCGTCCACCCGCTTTGTTTAGTCTAAAATTACTGTTGCTTAGCACACTGATTCCGCTCGCAGAATAACAAGCGTTATTAGCCAGCTGTATCTCTTATCGCGCAATACGCCTAACCCTCTCGTTGAGAATCCTTCAAGATCAGTGTGCGTCTGCTAGCGTTATGCTAATTTTTATGACTGCTGGAACTGCAGTTGCCTTGGTGGGGTTTGTACATAAAACATTGCCCTTATGGTTTATTGCGGATATTCAGTTTGACGGCTCGGAAATGTACTTGTGCTGTGTGCTTCGGTGGGGTTTTAATTAGCTTGCATTGATTTGTGTATCTACAGTGAAGCTGGGCTTTGTTTATATGTTCTGAATCTTTGTACAACAAAGACCTGATGGAGACCTGATGGATTACAGCAAGACCTGATGGAACGAATGACATTTACATTTTCATCCAACACGTTCACTTATATCATCATCACTATTTTCTTAATATTTTGAAATGGATATTAAACTCACACGTGTTTTATACATTTTCCGAACCTGCTTGTCCTCTACAGGGTGACAGGAGGGCCGGAAATAGACCTGGATAGATAGCCAATCTCACAAATTGAAAAGATAGAAATCGTATATCGTTTTAACTGTACCTAATTTTAATAGTTTTTTCGTCTGTTCTCACTTTCCATCCTGCAAGTCTTTGGTAATATTCCTTCAGTTAAATAAAGACAGTTGCATAATGATTTCATGTGCTTCAGGATGTGATGAAGGATTTGATGATGTCTGTAATGTTTGCCACGTTCAAACAGTACAGTACATTGTGCCATATAAAATGACAACAATGGGTATATTATCAAAATGTCAACGTGTAAACAAATGCCTTTTGTAAAGCTGACACCCTTATTTAAGCGGATTTCCAGTCCCTCGCTGAACAATGGATGACAAGATATTTTCTTACCATTTTAATTTACTTTCCATTGCGTGAATATGTTTAAGTGCCTGGTTTTGATCATATTCACATTTACATTGAAATATATTGGAGTTTTTAATATGCTATTATTATGCTATACATTGTATGTGCGATCCCTGGGATCGAACCCATGACCTTGGCATTGCTAGCGCCATGCTCTAACCACTGAGCTACAAAGACGTAATTTTGATTATCAAAGATGAGTCTTAAGGGATAAAGTTATTAACTGTAAAGTGTATATCTCCCAAAATCATAACAGTAGGATTTTTAAGGTGATGCATTACCAAAAAAACTATTCGAGTTCTTATTTGGCGCTGTAAAAGAACTTTAAGATATCTTTCTAAAAATTATATTGATATCTGAGACTATTAAACCATTTACAAAGAAATCCCTGGTTTTTATACCTGACGCTGAAATAGAGATGTTCGACTGTGCTTGCTCCATCGTTCTCAGCTTTGACTCTCACCATCTCCTCCCTCTATTAATTTGACTCTGGTTGTTATGTGCAGCAGAAAGTAAGACCGCCGATTGCAGAGTGACCTGGGTTGTGTTATAATGCACTTCTGCTGCTGTAAATGCCCCAAGGAGGCATCTGCCAGCCTCTGACCTTCTGACGCTGATACTTCACTTTAAACAGGGATTCTGATAAATATCACTCATTCTCAAACATGAGTACTTAAGCAGATTTTTAGGAGTATCGCTATGTATTTGTTGAACCTGTTTTATTTGTAGATTAGATCAATTCATTTGTATCAGTGACAGGTGACACTCGGTACGCATGGGACTTCTGTGGTGTTTCACGATACAAAGAGTGCAAGCAGTCTGCGCTAACAATGATATAGATGAACAGAAGACCTTCATAACATATAAACATTATGGGAAATTCCAGCATTATGGATGTGACATTTTCAGTCGAATCTTGAAATATAAATTCATTGATTGAATCATTTTACTAAACCTCCAATGGTAGGGTTCAGACATTAGAAAAATATCAGTCTAAGCATTGGTTTTCTTTTTTAAAAGAGAGAGAAATTCATACATTATGGATGTGACAAAAAAAGGACACGTTTTTGAGGGACAAAATACCTTGTTGGATTTGACAAATGGGTGAAAAGGATGGCTCTTTATAGAACATAAAACAGTTATTTTATTGTAGTTTTCATGTCTGTTTGTGTGACTGTTCTGGATGTAACTGTGCTATAAAAACCAGTGAAAACTGTTGTCGTAATCTCCTGAGGTTAGTTGTTCCTCTGTTCATGTCTGACCTCTGCGTAGCTGCTGGAGGAACCGAGACTCTGCTGTTTGAGGAAGAGAAAGTGTGAAAGTAACTCTTTAAGAGAGTTGAACACCAGGTCTGAGCAGGGTCTCCTGGTTAAGGCTTCGGAGGAGGCAAATAAAACATCAAAGGCAAGTCACTGACAGGGCAATGGAGGCTTTTAAAAACCAATACTGGGACTGCAGAAAGGCCTTCCATCAATTACAATGTTATTAGCCCACTCATAATGGCATAATGCAGTCCTCTAGGACAGCTTGTCTAATGCCCGGGAATGGAAAGTTAAACGCATACTGTCAGATTAAAATCGACGGGTCAAAATAAACTGTTATTATAGGGAGGGGCGAACTGAAAGAAAGAAAGAAAGAAAGAAAGAAAGAAAGAAAGAAAGAAAGAAAGAAAGAAAGAAAGAAAGAAAGAAAGAAAGAAAGAGAGGGAGAGAGAGAGAGAGAGAGAGAGAGAGAGAGAGAAAGAGAGAAATAAATAAATAAATATTTTATTTAATGTTACAAATTTGTTTATATTTTTTCTTAATTACTCAAAATCATGCTTGATAGTTGTGCTTATCAGTCTTTTGTATTGAAAGAACACACACACACACACACACACACACACACACTCACACACACACACATACACAAAGGAAAGACACATAATACACGGTATGAATAAATTCTGGATTTCATGTTAGTTTTCCAATTTCCATTTTTATTTTTGGTAATTTACAAATAATTTGTAAAAAGAAATTTAAAAAATTTGGCTTTACACTTCTGGACCACCTACAGTAGAATAAAAATATAATGTAGGAGAAGAATGAGAAACACTGACTTACGTAAGATGTAAATGTATTCCACAGCATTCTGGTCATTTATCATGTGAGCAGAAGCACTGTTAGATAGCAGGTTCAGGCAGGTCCCTGCTCGGGGTTTAGGTAAGTAGGGCACAGACTGTAGTGGCCGCCCGGTTCTCCGAGCTCCACCAGCAACACTCCCTCAACTCTTCATACTAATGAGATCACACCATCTTCTGTACGCGGCAGCCTGGGAGCAAAAGTGACGAAGGCTGCATCAGAAACTGCCCTTGATTCCGTCTGCGTTCCTGAACTGCTTTCCTCATCACGCCTGGATTTAGAAGTGAGGTTTGCGCTTGCATTTTTAGCATTTTCATAAAAAGGTGACGCATCTTGAGTCGTGTGATGCAGAAAGGCCTGGCTGATGTGATGCAGGAAGTAGCTCAACTGAAGGGTTATATATGTTTCATATAGCGTTCCGTCTATATAAGATGAATGCACCGCCGCATATCCAGGCCATTTATAAGAATGTCGTTCACGGACTGACTAATAAATATGTTTATAAATGTAATCCTCGTCATTTGAGATATAATTGAAAGCTTACAGGATGAAATGTTGGGAATGGGTGAGTAAAATTATTTATTTGCCAAACGACGGTACATTTCTGTAAATCTATTCCATGTATGGAAGCTTCAGGCCAAGTGGATTCACAGCAGCTTTAGCGCTGCGGCATTAATGCTTTGTCTCGTCAGGATTGTAGCTCGTTCTTATGAATTTTGCCGAAAAATCACATTCACATCGATACAAACCAGCTTTACAATGCTTTTAAAGTCCAGTGAAAACATATCTTCATACATTTTGGTTTAGGAAGTGTATGTTAAATGTATACTTTATTTGGCATCATGCTTGAGATGAGTAAATAAAGTAAATAAAAACAAAAACTGAGGCTTTTATTCCCAGTCGGGAATACATCACCACTTGCCAATGTAAAGTATGATATAGCATCGGAATAGCACAGTATAAACTGTACTGTATACATGGTGATTTTGCAAAGATGTGTCACTTGATCAACATCTTTTGAAACCTAGACACTACCCAAACTCATAATTTACCCAGAGTAAAATTGGACAAGATTGATAAGAATGACACAAGCCCCTGACATAACACTGGCCCTTAATCCTGCAATCTGATTGGTTCATAGAAATGTCATTCCGGGGCCAAGATCACTGATCTAAACCATGTTGTACTTGGTCAAATTCGGCATGAAATACTTATAAGACCTGCTAGTTTTGTCCAGGTGCCGATTAAGTGGTTTGGGGGCCCTAGGCAATTCCATGTATGGGGGCCCCAACAATGCACCATTTTACTTTTGCAACCCCTATTTTTCAAAAATGCTCACAATATAACAGACTGCACAGAACCATGTTTCCCATAATGCACTGCTCGTGACTTGATCCTCCATTGTCTGTGTAATAAATAAACACGTCATTTCTATCTATATTTTTAAACTCTTTGTACTGCCAAGAGGATATTTTCATACAAAAATAAAGACAAACAACATTTTTATATTTTCTATAACTTTCCCTTTCTGGCAGAATAAGGAACTGTCAATGTAGCTCGCTACTCTTAGAAATGTTTATTGTGGAATAATGTATTTTGTAAAAAAGAACAGATAGCATATGTATTCTGTGCTGTATTTTGTTTTTGAGCCAAGATCCCATTCTGAACATAACCTATGTCTAAAGGCAGGGCCATAACAGACATTTATGGATGCTGTTTTATTGAGTATATGAGTATATACTCAACCTGCAGTGAAAAGGACAAAAGCAGCATTGCCATGTCATAGTGAATGAGTTACTGCTAAGTGAGAAAATCTGCAGTGCTCCAGTTTCACGCTATCGCCATCTGCTGGTCACTCCGATCGAGTAAATGCTGCATGGGGCCTCCAAATGATAAATCTAGCTAATATACAGATACAAAATAGGCTGAAATGAGATCACATTAAATAATGCTATGCTTTATAAATGAGTTCTTTAGATTAACTAGTGTTGTAAATTGAAATAGTGGCAAATATTCGTGCCACAACTAGGCAGAAAAACAGAAACATGCAGTTTGCCGTTAACCAGCTTTCAGAAAAGTAAATGTTTCTCTTAGTGCCGTGTCCTTCAAGCGCATTCAGCAGAGACTGTACCGATGATGCAAGCTCACCCCATCCCTCAGCTTGTGTTGAGCAGTGATAATGCATTTATACTCATCTGCGAGGGGTTCAGCCCTCATCACATCTCTAATGGAGCACAGGACAGGATAGATTCAAGGGGGTCATACCGAACTCTTGCTGCAATAAAAAATATTTACACGTCGTGAGAGTTTTTAGGGGAAGTGCTGTGAAATAATGGTTGGCGTGTGAAAGGTGATGCGCTGTGAAAGTTGTTACAGAGGAATCTCTGTGTGTTCATGGTGAGATGATGTGTGATTGTGCTGCGTGCTAAAGGAAAGCCGAATCGCAAAATATATTTTCTAGATGTTTATTCTGGACAGCAATGGGATTAAATGGAGAGCAAGTCGAGCTTGGTTCCTGTAGTTGAATAGGTAGTAAGCAGCGCAGCGGTCATAGGTTTGATTTCGGAAACACACATTCTGATAAAATGCATACTTTGAATGCACTGTGAATTGCATTGGATAGTGTCTACCAAATGTAATGTCATTTTTGCTTATATCGTCTGTTTCCCCGATTTGCTCGTGCATAGAGTAATAATCTCACATCTGTCACCTCAAAGATTTTTGTAAAGAAACACTAAAACTGAGAAATAGAAATGCAGAGACACTTTGGATAAAACCGTTTGCCGAATGTGTTATGATTTCAATATAAACTAATACATTTCTTATCAAATTCTCTGAAGACCAAATTATCTCTATTGTCTTGCTTTATTGATTTATATTTTCAATTGTTTCTATTTATATGTCTCCTAAAATACAGTTCATACCTGAACAAAATGTAACTGAGAATGCCATAAGTCTCCAAAGCAACCTCCGAGGGATGTCAATGTCTTCTGGGTCTGTCTGTCTGTTAGTTAACATCTGAACATTCGGCATCCCTGACATCATTCTTTGTTCTGTGTTGTGATTGGTCGCTTCAGATGAATCCATAAGATTAGGCCAATACCAGGATGGAAGAACTGCCACACCCCAGGCAGATGGAAATATCAGCGTTTATGGTGCAGATTAGAAAAGATGCGACATTCACATGTTGAAGTCTCCATGTGTCTGCGGAAAACGCCCAGCCTCTGCGCATTTACAGGAATTAGCTTCTCTCTCTGTCAGTATGAGCTGATTTGCCAAACAGCGGCACTGTAAATGAGCTCTGGATTAATTTCATCATGTGCCAACGCCAAATGCCAGCAGCATGTCGCCACCCTCGCAGTCTCCAGGGTTCTGCTCATGCACGCCACGTGCATTTGGCTATGTGTGTGTGTGGCCATCTTAAGCGAGCTAGAGTGTTTGAGGTGTGCGTGTGAAGACATCATCTCACCGCACTGGTCCACTTAAAACCGTCTGTCACTTTAAAAAAGTGTCACAACACTTCCCATCACACAGCACTAAAAAAGGCTTGAGAAGAAAGGCTTGAGATCTTCAATGATCCATATTCAAGGACAGCTGTCTTTAAGTTAGCTAAAGTTATTTTGTCTGTATTGCTTGTGTTGGTATATGTTTTTATTTTCAATGTGGTAATGTAATAATCTTGGTAGCCAATTCCCAAACAAGTAGGCGCCTCCATCTAGTGGTGTTTTTCTACAAAACACTGTAGACTGCTAAGCCTTTGTAGTAGATTTAAAGGAACACTGTAAATCCTGTGATCATTTACTCATCCTCATGCTATAACAGATGTATGTGACTTACGTTCTTCTGCTTCAACATTCAACATAGTCAAGTTGATGTTTTATTTAAATATACACAGTATACCTACAGCCAGGGCCGTCGCTAGTGGGGTGAAAGGTGGTGAGAATTCTAGGGGCACCCACTGCCAAGGACCCTCACAAAATCCAACAGTTATACCATAGAGTCACCTGTTTTGTAAATAGTTTTAATACATGAATTGTATAGATAAGATTTTAATGAAATCCACAAAAAGTTTTTCTAAATAATTGTGATTCCCCTCCCCAAAAATGGTTAATGGTTTAGTCCTACAGCTAGCTCAGAATTGAAAACAGACTGATTGAAAATACTGCTGGTCATTTTTACATCCGTTTTATTCATTGATGTTTTGTCTTTTATTATTCTTTTATTAGTTTGTTAAAAGTCTTCACGTATTTATTAAATAAAACATTTTTAAACATTTAAAAAAGGGTTTACAACAACATTACCATCTTCTGTTATATGTAAATAGACTACGTCAAAGTGATATGATATAAAACTTGATATAAAATATCCCTCTATTAGTTTGAAGGTGGTGGGGGCCCACATCAATATATTTTCAGGGGGTCCAGAATTCTCTAGCTACGTTCCTGCATACAGCCACGGAAAACATGACGATACCATGTTGAAATTATTTTAAGTTTTTGTGAATTTACTATTTATGAGTATGCATTTAGTTGAAATTATATTTTTTGTATATACTACTAACTTTTGTGAACTACTAACAACATTTCTCCCAAATTTCAAATAAAAATATTGTCTTATTTGCATTTATTTGCAGAAAATGAAAACAGGAGAAACAGATCCGCTCAAGAAGTACACCCATCCATCGTTAACGTAATCCAAATTGCATCCGTAGCGTTTTAAACAGTAGGTGTAAGAAACAATCAATATTTGAGCTTATTGAGCGAAATGAATAACAAACTAAACGCCAATAATTTAAAATCACATGATTCTCTCACGTTTCACGTCTGGTTGTTATATGATATATCGTCACAAGACATGCAGGAACCAAATACATTTATTATTAATTATTTAAAAATAAAAATATGAATCACTTTTTACAAACACCTACTGTTTCATTTCAAGAAGCATTTATTTATACTTTTATGATGAATGGATGTATATGCTTTGAATGAAATATTCCTTTAAGAATTTAGTAATGCCTGGCCTGGACCTTATAATTATGCTACTAATGGGTTAAGCGATAAAAAAAAAGTAATATACTGTATGTTTTTTGCAATGTGGTTCAGAGCACAGTGGAGAGCAGACATGAGAAAAGGGATGAGAGAGGGGGGGGTGGGATCAGGACTACAGGCCCAATTTTAGGGTGGCATGCATGTACAATTTGCATAGAATACAAACATGCCAAAATCCATTGAGCTGAATATGTAATGCACTTTGCATTGGCTTTTTGTAAAACACTGCCTGCATATTTCCTGGAGCTCTAGAATGCCAAGAAACACAGATACTGCTCTAATGTAAAGCCGTCATTTTGGATAAAAGCATTTTTCAAAGTCATCAGTGTAACTGTGTTTTTTTTTTCAAATAAGAGAGACACTGTAAAGGTTTTGTTTTGGTAGAACGCTTCTTTATACAAGGCAGCTCAACAGTGTGCAAACGTCAAGGCTGACTGAATTGTGAACAGAGTCTTACTTTTAGTTTTTCCACATCGGCCTATTATTGCGACATCATTGATTTCAGATTCTCCTGCCCCCTAAATAACATTTCAACACAGAAAGTAATTTTACCTGTCGGCCTTCGTGTGTTAGTGGGCGGTTCTTCGAAGTGATGTTGACCAGCCTTAATGCTGACGTTCAAAAGCCTGTCTCTGCCAGATCTTTGATGTCTATTACTGCAGTCCGCGGTTTTGTTCAACCTCTGTCATGTTCAGCTATAATGCTGACTGGAGTACATCATGTCCTCGTATGACTCCCACAAAAGCTTATTTCACCTGTGAAAAGCTGCCTGCTTGAATGTCAATCAGGTCTGCCTGAAATGGCCCGGAGAGGAGACAGTAGGCTGTGGTCCTACCCCACTCTGTGATCTGTCATCCTTCACAACCGTCTGCTTTACCTCCATCTCAGGAGGGATTCATTATATGAACAGGCATTAGCAAACGCCTGCTGAGAGGTTGGCTCTCTGCGAATCTAATAAGCCCTTGCAGGCGAACGAAAGCGGCGGAGGATCAAGGCTGTGGAAGGAAATGTGCTTTTTAAAGAGTGTGCACGAGTGACGCCACATAAATATTTCATCTCGGATGGCGACGTGACATGATGTACAACTGTGTGCGGACGCAGTCAGGCAAGACTCTGTGCTTAAGGCAAAGACAGTGATTCATTGCCATCATAATTGCCCGAGCTGTTGTTGGAGAGGGAGTTGAGGACCGTATTCCTCTGCCTTCTGACGGAAACATATTGCGACAACAAGTCTGTTGGAGAAGTCAGTGCAGGAGCGTTTATGTTTGTTTGGACTCCTTTCCCTGCCTTCTCTCTCTCTCTCTCTCTCTCTCTCAAAGAAGATGAGTACAGGCAGAACGATTCATGATGGGTGACAGGAAGTGATGTCACGTGTTGGGTCAGCCGTGACTAATGGCTGCTGGAAAGCCTGAGATTCTGAGTCGTTGATACAGGTCCTATTAATGCTTTACTGTTCATTCATTCAGCCTTTTAACACTATTGTGTGGTTCACAAAGAAAACTGTCCAAGCAAATGGTTTAGGTGTAATATCGTTCTTTCACTTGTTTGATTGAGCACATTTTTAAGTGAGGAAGTCCTGCTGGTTTGGTTTCAGCACTAGAAAATCTGCTTTTGGTTTAGTTTAGTTACTTAGTTTAAGGACGATTTTAAGAACACTAAATGGTCCACAAAATGTTTTTTTGAGCAAACTGAAACAATTCATTGCTTGGTGGTTGAGACTTATTTGAGCTCTCAGTTATTTTCAGTGAAGTAGGTCGATTACTTTTTTCTTATCGGCTTAATAATCTCATGCTTTAAAGGAATGATTCACAATTTATATAATGTATAGATATCAAAAAACGTACACACTGTCAAAATATAAATCGGAGGAGACGATTGAAATCAAAGTTTCGCTGAAAATATAAAACATAAAGAGAGACTTTGTGCAGTGATAGTTCACCCAATAATGAAAATTCTGTCATCATTTATTACTCTCGGATTGTTCCAAACCTGTATACATGTCTTTGTTCTGCACAGAGGAAGATATTTGTAAGAATGTCAGAAACCGAGCTGATCTCGTCCCCCGTTACTGTCGTAGGAAAAATAAATACTAATAAATACTCGGATACTGAACATCTTCCAAATATCTTCCTTTGTGTTTAACAGAAGAAAGACATGTATAGAGGTTTGGAACAATCTGAGGACGACTAAATGATTTTCATTTTTGTATGAACGGCACAAAGTCTCTCTAAATGTGTGCGAAACAAAACTACACAGGAAACGCAGGTGCAACTTAGGCGATGACTGTTACCACGGTACTGATGATGTAATCAATTGCAATTGGACACCCAGACCTTAAGCTCTAACAACTCTCCTTCTGGCTCTCCTTCTGTACTGTTCTCTCTGCAGACTGTCTACAAACAGTGGATCTGTGCCCAGTTCTTCCAAACCACACAGATGCACTGCAGCAACAGGATCCCCTGCAGGAAGTACTGCCTGGAGGTCCAGCAGAGGTGTCCCTTCATATTGCCTGACAATGATGAGCTCATCTACGGAGGAAGCCCCAGTTTTATATGCACAGGTGAGTGCTTTGACCTTTCTCATACAAATAAATCATCTGTTCGGCCTCTTCTGGCTAAGTGGATCGAGTGAATTGTAACAGGTAGTGTATAAAAATGGTGCTTGTGTTTGAAAAAGGTTGACACAAAGAACCATATCGGTAAATATAACTATAACGATTTTAAAAACTGTTCTAAATTTAAGAGAAACAGACGAAAGATATTATTGAGATCGCTTACAGAGCATTTTTCCTATCTGTAGAACGATAAATACATATTGTTAATAGATAACAAATACATAACGAATAAACGTTATAACTTATGGGTGTGGACACTGGTAAAAGTGAGTTTAGAGGTAAAGTGACTTTTGCTCTTTTCTTGCAATTATTTATTTTCATATTTTTGCCATATCCTGACACCATTTTAATAACAAAAACACACAGGACTGTGGGATATCAAAATCTGATGAATGCAGTTTTGTAGACAGAATGTTACGCAGGCACTATTGATGTCTTCATTCCTCTGCATAGCTACTGCCTGAGAAGACAACATTTTCAGGGTTTGGACAGCCATTGCTGATTTTGTTCAAACACTTTGTCTCTGTTACCACCTTGTGGCAGAAACAGAAAGTACAATTCTCACCTCCTCTTCCCTGCTGTAGACTTTTATCACAAGAATAAGCGTGATCGTAACCTATACGCACACAATTTGAGTCAACTCAGCGGATTAATAGACACTTTATCTTTGAATTATCCTCCATTTGACTTGAATAATTATACCAGTCATGGGTATGAATCCAGAGGGCATGAAATGGGCTTTCTCTCATCTGAATGTTGAGAACCAAAAGGCGGCTGTACTCAAAGCACTGGATGCTGTTTATCTGGATATGCTTATTGCTTATCTCCTAATCCTAGCGGATACATGCTGAGTACTGCATATGAATGAACGCTCTGGCCTCCCGGTGGCCTGCGGGCTTGCGCTTTAATGAGACAGACTGATGATAAATGGGAAATGGAGAGCACACAGGCTGGCTGAGTGGTCAGACTGTATAATTACATGCCCTTTAATCGCTTCAAGTATCCCCACTTAACACAGACTTGACTCACAGTGCTAATCTTTAGACCCCCCCTCCTCCCCCGCATATGCCTCCCTCATCGCCACAACATGATGTTATACACCTGTCAAACTGTAGGTGACGTATGATGTGTGTGCCCAGGTCAATTGGAAAAGTAAATGAATTACATTACGTTTAAGAAACAGATTTAAACATTTGTTTCATGTTTTACTCATGTCATGTTGTTCCCAACCAATATACGTTTTTTTTAGTGTGTTTCTGTGGAATTGAAAAGATAAAGGTAATCACATAGCACTGTTTCATAGAATCAGATAAAAATAACAGAATACCGATATGTTTGGAACAGCATAGGGCTAGTGCATTTACAACATTATCAATTCAAATATATGTACACAAAGAATTACAGAATTTAAATTTTTGTTTAACTGTTTAACAAACCCTGTGTCATTTGAGCAGCGTATTACAACCAATAGTTATGTTTTAAAGTGAATGTCTTAAAGTTGACTACCAATCAAATGTTGATACGTTTATACGTAAGTGTGAACTTTTTACACACTCCCTTACTCACCATTTTCTTTCAAATATATGCATTTCTTTTACATTTATCCTACATTTGAGGGAAGTAAAAACAACCTTTACTGTCATAAAGGTCTTAGGATATGTTTGCTCAACACTGTTTTGGGCTGACCCGTGTCACTTCCTGTGAAACGCTTTGTGCCCTTTCCTGTACTACCATCTTCACCGCTTAACGTGTGTGTTTTGCCGCTTCAGGGCTCCATAAGGACAACCCCTCAGACGAAGAGACAGAATGCTGCGACGTTCGATGGGACAGCAGGACGGACAACAGCTCCAAAGGCACTCTCAAAAGAACTCACCCGTCGTGTCAGCACGGGACATCCCTGACCTCCTCAGCAGCCTCTAGACTGTGCAACAGCAGACTCAAATTCTGCCTGCTGGTCCTTGTCCTCCTTCATACTGTTGCCACTCTCACAGCATCCCACAATCCCATCGGGTTCAACCTCACCTCCAACTCCTCCAACGAGGAATGACGGAAAAGCCACTCAGTAACGCCAGCAAAGCCCGATCAGGTGATGGACGGTGGGTGACTGTAATGCTTTTCGGGACTTCTGGTAGAGTTCAGGTGGAGACTGTGGACATGCAATCAACCAAGCAAACAAAACAAACTGAGAAAAACCTAAACAAACTCTGGACGAACTAAATCAAGCAACAAGAACAAGGGACAACACCGTAGCCTTTGTCGGAAGAGGGCGGAGTTCTCTCGCACCATGTTTTTTTTACACTGTGTCTATGGTTTAGATGTCTGCTGCACTAGATGACTGCAGAATCTAATTCATGTTTTTCTTTCGTTTCATTCGGGTCTTTGTGCAGGAAGGATTGACATGAGACGAGTTAAATGTATAGTATCCAAGAGAATATTCGAGAGCGAGTGTCTATGTGGGTGACTGGACGAGTGCGTGTGCATGTGCGCCTGTGCTTGCATATGTGTGTGTGTGTCCACTTAGATGTTCTTGTTTCTCTTTGTAATCACAAACTCTCTGAATGCTGCTCTATTCATTACGAGGGTTTCTGTAGAGCCTCTATAGCAGTTTTAACAGGTTCTGACAAATCTGCCTAGAAAACTCCCCAAAACTCAGATTCTCCCCTTAAGATCCTGAACAAGGTAGCCTGATGTTTTCGTCGCTGATGTGATGTCATTTCCTGGTAGGCCGGGTCAGTAGCTTCGGGGGTCTGGGCACGTTTAGAACATTATGTCAGTGGGCTGTTTGCTTAAGTGCTTAAAACTGAAACAGGTCCTTAAAATATCGTATCCAGTTTTGTGTTTGTCCCCTGCAAAGGAGCAACACGGAGTCCACAAATCCTTAGTAGTATATATTGTATTAAGATATTGTATTATCTACCCTATATTCTATGATTGCATGTTATAACTACACCGAGTTTTGACTACACTACTAAATTTGAAGGGAACAAATCGGAATCTGGTCACAAGGTAGTGCGGTGGGGGTTAAAAGAGGAGATCGTACCTTTAAGTCGCAGCATGAAACCAGCCAATCGGAGCTTACGAAACAAAATACCCCAAACACAGAGAGGATCCATCACACACGACGTTCCTTACTACAGTAAAGGGCTTACCCATCATGTATACACACATTCACATTCAAACATTCCTGAAACATTCGCATAAAGAGATTGGTGAGGCATGAGCAACTCAGTGGAAACTACATTCATTTGTTACGAATCTAAGATAGTCATAAATCTGAAACAAACAAGCCATTGGGGGGCTTAATCAAACCGCTCCCGATGGATGGTTCGGAGAAGGCCCATCTCAGGTGGCTGGGCCGGCGGATCTCGATTCGGTTGGTTGTTAATGAGCAAGCGAGGCATCGTTAAGGGCTGATCTATTTTATTTGTTTTCTACAGGTATTATTCTGACACGCGCGCAAAAAGAAGCCTTTTTAAAGACAGATCTCACATAGCCTCATTGTGAACCTATGGAAAGGTGCGGTCACGCTTCTGTGTCCACGGTGTTAAAACTCATCCATCATCACAAGCGTGTAGGAAAAGCAACATGCACACTGACATACATGCACACGAGTCATTTAGAGCCAAGTATGCTAAGTAGAAAAAAAGAGAATTATATTGTAAGTGTTGTAGCTGCCATTTCAATAGACAACATAATGCATGTATTTTAAAAAAAGGTTAGGAATAAAAATGGGTCATCTTTGCCACCTTTAAATCTTTAAAACTGCCTTTAGCTTAAAATCAAGGATTGACTTCTGTTGGATGTTTGCATTTCTGTTATTTGAGGCATTTTATTTTCTCCTGATATTTCCTTTTGTTTTGCACATAGTTTGCCATTAAACTCGAAATATTGACAAAACGCTTAAGAAAATGTTTCACTTGAAAAAAAACTATCCATTGGCCCTTTTGCAATATAATCTACTACTAGCAAATTACATTTCGAGGTGTCAGAAGCACAAGTTTTTTTTTTGCTAATGCAGTTCAGTGTGACCTGAATGACCAAATACAGAGAGAGAAGCTTATTTTTTATGTAGTTATTTCTGAATTTCATGCTAAATTGATGTACTCGGATCAAGGGGTTCATTTACATCCCAGCCGTTTTTGGCTTTCAATTTAGGCTAGAGTTTTATCAAATGACAGGTTTATCTTGGGTCATTAAACATATCTGATGTGTGACTTAGCATCAGAAGTCCGGTCTTATCGGTCCGTCCGGTCATCTTAAACAACACACCGCATATAATTTATATAATACATTGACCTTCTTTAAATGAACCCAGAAATGGCATGACGGGTGGTATGTCACTCGCGGAATCAAATTCAGAACAAGACCATAATCAAGCAAATCCGTATGTTAGGGGAAAACAGGCCGCAGTCTATTCGAGATGCCTACTGGCCGTCACCAAGCAGGGATTGGATTTCACTAATGAATAATTAGAGGAAACCACAGTGAACGAGAGAGATGACCTCCTGAGAGCTTATTAGAGAGTTAGTTTATAACCCCGGACATTCGTCCGAGACCACCTGCTCTGCAACAGTAAATAGAATATAAATGATGATCTCTGTTTCGTCTCCAAACAAAACGAATCAACTTCTTCACCAGGGCCAGATGAAATGAAGATGTCTAATGTAAAGAGCAGTACCGATAAAATGAGAGAGGGGTGAGCTCTGTGTCTTGTTAGTTATTCATTTCCCCGGACGTTCTGGATGTTTGTTATAGCGGCACTTGTATACATCAGTCCTACATACACATACTGTATGTGCTCCTCACTTATTTGTATATATTCTTTGTTATATGAGTACGGAAGGGTTGTGTCACACTCAAGTGTCAATATCAAGGATGGATTATAGTCCTGGAGGGCCCTGAGGCTCCCCATTTGTTGCAATTGCGAGATATAAGGTCCAGATGAAAGAATATTCGATTCAAATATGAAAAATCAACATCCATAGATGATTCTGGGGTTCTATCAGGCCCATAATCTGTCCTTGAATATAACTATGATTAAATGTTTACAACAATGGTCCAATGCAATGAATGTTAAAGCAGACACCTTATCAGGCGGAAACGAGACCGTTCATGACAAACCGACTAACATCAACCTAAATGGAGACCTTTGTGATGGCACCGATTTGTCCGACTTTGTCACCTTCGTAACATGTTTCTCTGTGTTTGTGGGGTCCAGTCATTCTATGTCTCAGCGTCCAACAAGATTGAATGTAACAGATGCCTGCTAATATCGCTTCAACACCACCAAACCTAATATAAGATGTATTTTATGCTTGCACATGTTTTATGGTAATTTCCGAGTACAGCTCCAGTTGTGTAAGTAGTATTCCACACAGCGTAATCACTTAGCAAGCAGAAATACTTTCTTTTCTCTTTCTGAATCCTGTGGACCTATGCAGCCCTCAACCTCAGTTGTTTTTGCGTTGTAAATACGTTACGAGAATGCTAAACAAATGTGTGTCTCTGTTTGATTTCGAGGTTTCCTTGTGTTCGAAGTTGGTGTCCTTTTTTAATCCTCTTTTTCAAGTGTCAGAGATCACTGGTTGGTTTGTGCTGAGATCCATACTGAGAGCGAAGTGCTTTAATCGCAAGAACTGTCCTCTTAGTCACAACCTTAGCACCCGAAGGCCGTGATGCTATGTGATGGGATGTGCAAAAGCAATGACTTTAAGAAAAAAAGACGAAAAGGTTAAAAGGCATATAGAGATAACATTATGACTATGACTACTGAAAAAAAACAATATTATTATACTACCGTTATATTGTAATATTATAGATGATTTAGTTCAGTAACCTATTTAATTTTTTTACAAACTTTGATGAAATAATTTATAAAAACAATCTCACGAGTTATGATCTTTTCGAAGGTACGATTATACTGCTAAAATGATTAAAGTTGTGTTCTGATGAAATAAGAAATACTATCTGTTCATTTGTGTCGGGGTGGGCTTTCATTGAGCGTGTGTGCTGAATCTGAAACAGTAAGCGACATTTGTAAGTCAAAGGAGGTGTGTGCTTGCAATCTCGCCGTCCTTCATGGGGCATTCAGAGACGATACAAACAAATGTCTTTGAGGCCAAGTGAAATCAAATCTTTGTCAAGCAGATTGCATGTTGTAAGGTTACATCATAGGATAAACGTATCATCATCAAACTAAATATATACATATTACAATATCTACACTTCATTAATTATATTTATAAACTATATTGGTATGTACAGTTAAGTATAAGAAGAATTTTGTTCAGGATTATGGCAAATTGGCCCTTCAGTTAACCATCCAGTTTTACAAGTTTGTGGGTCAGACCCGATTAACCGGACTGCCACACTCTTCTGACATTTTACAGTTGCTACCGAGTTACATAACTAACAAGTAAAAAAATTGAAAATAGAAAAAAATTGAAAATAAAAAACATAAAAAAGAACACATGGAAATGGACAGTAATAAACCAAGAGAGTCAAGACACAAATGAAGACACCTTAAGTTACAACTGTTATTTGTGCTCACAAAATCACATTAAAGAAAGCGTCCAAAGTCCAATACTGTGTCTATACGGTCAGAATAAACAGAATACCTACTACATAACGCCTGTATATTTCTCATTTAAGACAATTTTCTAGTTAATGATAGGCCTTTAAAGTAAATAAATTGATATAACAGTGGGTAGACAAGTCACAGTAGCTTTATCACAAGTATTCGCTTACTGTATTTGTTCTTTAAGAACATTTTTTAAAGTGGTTTTCATACCAGATCCACTGAAAACATGTTTAACACTGTTTAATAAAAACAACTAGTAGGCCTATGCTCAAGAATGTTCATTTTCTCAAAAGTCAAAAGACTGTACATTGTGAATGCGTACATTGATGGATTTTCAGATAAACTCAGTCAGTGAAGCCTTTACAAACCCTACAGAAAAAATATGCTACGGAAAAAATAAGAAATTGTAATTATAATGGCTTTACTTGTGGATATTTTATATGTTTTAATTGAAATTATAATGGTCTTTTATAGACCTTTTTTGTTGGGATGTTATTTGGTGGATGGGAACATCATTATAGATTTTTAATAGTTTCTAGCACACTTTACATTCTTGCAATACATAGGCCTAGATACCATACTAACTCATACGTTTCATGAGTTGACGGATGATTTATAATGTTATTATTAGCATACGGTTTATTTTACTCTGTTCTTTAATACTTCGGCAATACTGCTTACATTAACATCGACATTAACCCAGATAGCGCAGGTACGTCTGTCAGATGTCTGCTAAAGATCTGGAGAACAGGAAAAACATCTGCTAAACATCTTAGAAAGAGCTGTTGTACATCCATTCTAAATCATAAACATCTTACAGACGTCTTCTAGAGGTCTATATGACATCTGACGTCTCCGATATGCAGGGCAGATGAGCAAACAGCATCTGCCAGATGTCTTGCAGACGAAAATGTAGACATCAAATAGATATATGCCAGATGTGCGTGTGCTATCAGGGAAATATAGCTATAATCATATCTATAAGCTTTATAAAAACAGCTGTGGTAAGTATTCATAACATAGCAATATATTGCTGTATGAACTTTGAACCCCCAGTATAGAGGGTATGCATCGACGTCACTTTCCCACCTGAAAATGCCGGGACACGCCCCCTTGAGCACCGGGACGCGTTCCCCTGAGGGGTAAAACACGCGGCAAAATGGCTTATAGGAGAAACACATAAACCGGGACTAAAACAAACAATATTTGCTGAAATTACAAGCAGCTGGACTCGACGAATACGGTCGCTTGCGGCTTCACTGCGACTTACGGAGGAATCCGGTGTTCCTGGACACTGAAATGTTGCGCGGCATTGCGTTTCCTGATATTAGGCTTGTTTGAGATGCGCCTGAAATGTAGGTCAGAGTAGGCGGCTGCAGTAAGGGGAGGAGTCAAAAAAGACCTTTGAAGTCGGACACTTTCTGAAACTCGCTGTTTTCTCGCCTGCAAACGTGAACAATGGAGGAGATCGCGTTAGCGTTTTTTATCGCAGACGAAGTGGGTGTAATCGAAATACCACTGTTTTTACATGAAGATGGTTACAATAATAATCACAGAATGTGTCAAATAATGTCCAAATAAAAAACTTTCACAACCACATGTAAGACATTTTCAAGGATTGTATAACAAATGGCAAATGAAGTAAATAGCAAGTTGCTTTTGAGAGACAGAGGCCATAACAAATGTTTGTCATATTTTAAAAACAAGGAGGTTTCTGCTACCATTTCAAGTCCATAGTATTTTTCCATACCATGCAAGTCAAAGCTGTATTGTAGCAAACATTCTTCAGAATGTCTTCCCTTGTTTTAAGACCCTGACACTTCTCAGATGAAACCACATCGTTTTCCCCCTGTAAAGCTGCTTTGGATGCAAAGTGTAAAAGCGCTATGTTAATCGAATTGAATTTATAGATATGTATGTGTGCATGTATATTTTCTATTGATTGATTTATTAATTCACACAAACATACAATAGAATAAAGTGAAAATTACAACAAGGAAGAATTCTAATGAAGAGAAATATAAAATAAACGCATGTCCTAATTCTTAACTTCACCAGGCGTGTTTTGTTTTTGTTTAGTTTGCATGTAAATATAAATAAATAGATGGGTAATCTAATTCTTAGAATAAAGCGAAAATGTTTCAGTTGACATTCTCAGCCAATGAGCTTGAAGCTGTGTCGTCAGTCAGTCGTTTCCCATCATGCTTTTGAGTAGCGCAGTCGGAGGAGAGCAGCTGCGCTCGACTGCTCAATCCGACACAGCCGCCTCGCCGTCGCGAGAGTTTTTTGGCACACGTCAGCATGACATCAGAGCAAGGCGGACGTAACTCGGACACTTTTCTAACCGTCATGCATCTCGCGGTGATCGGTTCTTCGCAGATTTTGCTCATCTCAAACAAGCCTATTGTAAGCAGTCATTTCACTGAATGTTTTGCCACCCAAAGACGCCACGTTCCGGCATGTTCGCGTTGTGTTCACGTGTTAAAGTGACGACACCTGCGTTCCGTCTATTATCGGAAGCGTCAGCAGATTGGTTCCGCTGTTTCCACCCGGAACTTCCTAGTAGTGACACCGGAGAACAGCAGCATTCCGGCTAGATTTTCTGCTAGCCGCAGTGGATCAGTTGCTCTTGACGGGATGTGGATATAGATGACCATTTCACCTCCTCGTAACCTCCCCTCTCTGAAGATGTGCCGCTGAAAATGCTATAAATGTAAGTAGTTTTATATAAGGTTGCTAGCAGACGCGTGTTGGGCTGCTAGCAGGATGATTAGCAGAACATGAAGTCCAGAGGGATAAGCTGCTGTCACAAACTGTCAACTGTCATCAGTACGTGTCAGTTGTTTTAGGACTTGAGGCTGTTACTCGTGTATGTTTTTTATTTACGGAGTCCCATCCCACATTTGAAGGCTGTAATGCGGATATGCTTGGATCTGTGTGATGGTTTTACTATGTGATTTTGTTTTGGGCGCAGCTTGTGATGTACACGATATACTGAATTCTATAACCAAGTCTGCGTTGCTTTGGAAAGCCAGCTATTTTTTTCTGATCTCATGAAGATGTTTTCACAGATGAGTGTAAACTGATCTTCATCTGCATTCCAGGGTAATTGTAGAATGAATGGTCAAGACTGGACTTGGTACATAAATACCCCAAGGCAGGAGGCCAATGGAGCTCTTTCTGTCCTCCCTGAAACTGCCTGAAGAGATTAAAACAATGTTTATCAAAATGTATATATTTAGGTAATATGGCCTATGAAGAGTACAGTGGCACATAAGATGGCCATACTGGGGTACTTGAATGTAACGACAGGGTGGACATAAGAAATTGTATGCAAGACTGGAGTATTGTCGCTGTCCTTCTGAAAGCATGTAATGTTTGTCCAAACTCGCTGTTTTTCAGCAAACGGGAAAAAATGCTTTTAAATTATTATCTGTTTTGTCATACACTTTTTACTACTTTTGATTGGTTAGATATTGCAAAACCCAGTGACAAACAAAAAGGATGACTAATAATTATGATTTATGGCTAAAAGTCATGAAATATGTAGTTACAAGATTTCAGAAGGACGGCAGCAGTATACTTTATTGCCTATAGGCAAAAATAAAACAAGGTTTGCCAGTTTATCGTCCTCTCATTTTGAAACCTAAAATTGAAGGTTACTTTACTTATCCTTTACGGGGGTCTAATGATGTTAAAAACGTGACCAATCACAGCTGTGGCCTAAATTATGTAATGTGGCTCGTAATTTATTCACCCTTATATAAAAAACTAAACTTGTATATTTCTGTTAAACGCAAAAAAAGAATTTGCAACCTCACCGGTACATGCTGCTAAGAAATTACACACAGTTCACGTAGAGAGAATTGTTTCTAAACGCATTATAAATGTTAGAAATGTACTGCTGAAACGCATTACAAAAACTCTGAAGTATACAGTACCGAATTGTGAAGTTAAACTGTTTTTGGGGGGGGCTAAAATGGTGGCTCGGTGATGCAATGAAGCCTGATGCAATGAAGCCTGATGGTGATCGAAATGCTGATACTTCAACGCTATTGCAAAAATCTGTTCCTGGTGATGCCAGTAGTTCTATCATTCAACATTATGTACTGTCAATCTTGCTTTTTCTCCAGATTGAACCTATAGTGAGTTTGGAGACACTCTCGCCATCCCAGCTGTCATGGAGAAGCCGTGGAGGTTATGGGGCGCAATGGAGGTGTGTTTGCTGACCGTGTGCTCGTGGTCGTGGGGAGCCTGCCGCGTTTCCCTGCTGGCCCTCATTCTGACCTTCCACTTGTACGGAGGCTTCATACTACTGGGACTCATTTTAGCATCTGTGGCTGGAATCTTATATAAGTTCCAGGACGTGCTGCTCTACTTTCCCGATCAGCCCTCATCCTCGCGCCTTTACGTTCCCGTGCCGACGGGAATCCCTCATGAGAATGTGTACATGCGCACCAAAGACGGCGTGCGGCTCAACCTCATCCTGCTACGTTACACCGGTGAAAACCCCACCTCCGCACCCACCATTTTGTATTTCCATGGCAACGCAGGGAACATTGGCCACCGCGTGCCTAACGCGCTGCTCATGCTGGTTAATCTGAAGGCCAACGTAGTGCTGGTGGACTACAGAGGCTACGGAAAGAGCGATGGAGAACCTAGCGAGGAGGGACTTTACCAGGATGCCGAGGCCACTTTGGATTACATCATGACCCGGCCGGACATCGACAAGACCAAAGTGGTGTTGTTTGGTCGGTCGCTTGGGGGCGCGGTAGCCATACGTCTGGCTTCGGGCAACCCGCATCGAGTGGCCGCCATCATGGTGGAGAACACTTTCCTGAGCATCCCGCACATGGCGGCCACACTGTTCTCATTCTTTCCCATGCGTTACCTGCCCCTCTGGTGCTATAAGAACAAGTTCCTGTCCCATAGACACGTGACGCTGTCCCGAATGCCGTCTCTCTTCATCTCCGGCTTATCAGACCAACTCATCCCGCCGGTAATGATGAAACAGCTGTACGAACTGTCTCCGTCTCGGACTAAACACCTTGCCATCTTTCCGGAGGGTACGCATAATGACACCTGGCAGTGCCATGGTTATTTCGCCGCTCTGGAGCAGTTTATGAAGGAACTGCTCAAAAGCCATGTCAGAGAGGAGACGGCCCAGAGTTCGACTAACGTCACTATAATCTAAAACGAGAACTGCTTTGAATCTGAACCCTCTCGGATAGAATGTACAACTTATCCTTTTGTTTTACTTCTATTCTGATCTTTTCATTGATTGATTCCCCAAGATTTTATTATTTACCATTTCATTTATGTAGTGATGAAGACTACTGAACGTCTTCAGGAGTTTTGATGATTTCTTATTACTTATAAAGACACCTTAATGTATAATAAGTGCCCCACCACTTTCAAGTATAAATTCTGGAAAATAAAGTTGGATTGGATTCATTGTGGCTGTATAAATATACTGTATATTTAACACTTTATAATAAGGTTCTATGCAACAGCATTTATTATTCTTGGGTCATTTATTATATTCATAAATATACTATTGTTTATTGTCAATGTCAGTTATCAGTGCATTAGAAAAAATCTTTTTCAATACATTTTTAATTTAACTGTACATTAGAGGAATAGTTAATTTATTTAGATATGAAATTGACTCATGACTTCCCTTCCTCGATTGAACACAAACAAATAATTTTGGGATGACAATTCCTTTAACCAAGATTAATAAATGCTGTTAAAGAATTGTTCATTAAAACATGGCCTTACTGTTAAGTGTTATAATTTTTCCTTTTTATCTTTGTCTTTTATTCCGAACAGAGGGCTCAGATATATTTTGAATCATTTTTGCCTTTAAAAAGTAATGATTTATTTACAATGGGGGCAACTGATTCCATTTCATCTTTATCCACGGCATTTCATGCATTCTTTTTTTCACGGAAGGTTTAAAATCCACTCAGGAAATCGGCTCATTGTGGTTCAGTCTCATGGTTTGGATTTGCATGTCTGTGTGAGAATTACCTATGTGGGCTGCAGTACACTGTGAGCACTGAACAAAAATGCCATTGCAAAAAGCCTAAAGTATCTTTTCTCTCTATCTCTCAGGCTTCGTGATCTTTTAAAAAGAAGAGGGAAATTGCACATAGCAGCTGCTTGACAGTGTTCCAAGCACAGTCCATTTGCACAAGTTATAAATTTAACTTTTCCCCTTTTAAAATTAGGTCAAGTGCTTCTCATGAAATCTCTGCCGATGACCTGTTTTCATTTGGATCATGTTTGAAAAGCGAACTATTTCTGACTGTTGCGATGTATTCACAAATCCGTTCACATGAAAAAATTTGAAGAATGTTGATATCTTTCTCAATGATGAAAGTAAATAACGGAAAAACACATTTAGTTAATTATTACCTAAAATCTTTCTTTCCTAATTTGAATGTCACGATTGTTCACAAGGCATGCGACGGCCATTTGCATTCCTCATCACTGATGTCATATTGAGCTTGACATGTCTTGACCCTTATATTTGAATATACGTGAGCTTAAAGCTGAAATCCGTAACTTTTGACTCTCTATTGCCATCTCTCTTAGAAAAAAAATTGCAGGTCACGTTACGTACTAATCTTAAGGAAAGCTCAAATGAGATCAAACTTGCATTTCCTGTAAAATCGTACCTGACAGCTCAACTTAAGTCATTATTATAAGCAAATTGGGGTACGGTAAAGAGGGAGTTTTGAACAATGATTTTGTTCATTTTTAACCACAAACGTACATATTGCAGCTTTAGAAGAATTTAGGCGAAGGATTTACTTAAGAAGGAACTACTCAAATTTATGTTGTTTATGCAAAAACATTGACACAACATGACAAGTCATATGTAAATGTGATAAAAATCGAGGATGTCCCATAAAAAATATATTTTGACTGTTCCTAAACACATGTACAAAGTTTGCATATTATTTCAGACCTCAAATAATGCAAAGCATATTTTCTTTTATTTTGGCCTGTTTCTCCAGTTTTCATTTTAGTAGAAACAATATTTTTATTTGAAATTGGAGAAATATTGTTAGTTCACAGAATGAAACAAAAAAAAGATCAATTCAAAATGTTCACAGCTGTGTATCGTATAAAATACTTTGATGGAAGCTTTGCGATAGGCGTCTTGGTCCATATTCAATGAACAAAGAACAGAACGTTTATTTTTTGGGAAAATCGCCAATTTGAAAGCACTGACATTCTCACCGCATGCCGGTAAACACACAAGGAGGTTCAGACCGGTGATAGGTTCTTACTATAGTCACAGTGTAGTGGTTGACTGTCTGGGACCCGGTATAAATGATCCTGAAATGTGGACTTTGCGACCCTGATCCATCATGCATAGTGTTGGATCAATGCACATCCAAGTCTGTAACTAATGCATGCTTAAGATGCTCAGCACATGTTCTTCAACTCTGGTGCACTTTTACACTCATGTTTATCGTACTGTGACGACTGATATCAAGGCAAATTATTTATATGCCAGTTTGCATGCAAATTTTGATAATGATGAACCAGAGGTTACGTCAGGCTTCCAAAGTCCACCTATCACGATTTAATGGGTTCTCCGTGGTGTTCGAGGGATTGTTTGTATTGCAGCAATTCAGCTTTGGATGTGTTCAGTTGTGTCCAGTGTTACTTGTTATAAACGGGACGGTTGTAACGGATGTGAGGGGAATGTTCCCAGAATGCGGGCGTATAGTTGGTTTTAGGTGAATAACATTGTCTTGATTTTGCTTTGTGTTTCTGACTTTTGGATTTGACCATTGGACTGGTCACCGTTAATGTCCCAAATTCAATAAGATAATTTTTTTCAGTTATCACGTTGTTGCTAAGCATTTTGTTCAACTCACAGTGATGTGCCATTAAACTCTATTGAATGTCTGTGTGGTTGAGTGTAAACGTCACAGTAAAATAACAGAACTACTACTTTGCTAGATTTGACTAAAATCATTGGCATGTTCTGGCCATTTCCGGGGCTAGTTTATATGTTCAAAATCTCATTTCATGTCCTTCATAAATTGAATATATGAAATAATAATATAAAGCGCTGCTCATGTTTTATATTTGCTTTTTACAGTGATTTGTACATCAGAAATATTGAGAATGTGCGAGGAGGCTGTTCTTTTTTCAATGCATTCATGTGTGTTTTGAGCCATGGATTTTCTAGTCAAATCATTTGTTCATGTAAATACAATTGAATCACACTTTCTATTTTCTGTGTGGTGACATGCAATAAAGAAATCAAACCCTTCTGATAACTTTGCAGCAATGGCGTGTTATTTTAATGCGTCTGCTTCCTCTTTCTTCATGGAGACGATGTTGAACTTTTTTCTTATCTAGTATTTGCACCTTTCATTTTGCATCTAATATTTCAACCCATACTCATTTCTACTCCTGCTTAGTTTATTTAACCTAATTTACGATGGGAAATGTAAGACAGACCATTAAATCACCCTTTACTTTCACACTCTTAGCACATTTTCTCGGAATGGCGCTTTTGAGTGTTGACAAAGCAACTTTCGGTTGCGGTGCAAAATGGTAGGCGTGGAAGGCTTGGCAGGAAAGGAGACTGTTATTGTCGAGGCGAAAACCAGAAGACAAGGCAAGACTTGTACTGCTTGACTGCTAGATCTGTTCCTGGGGTCTTCATTTTTACCAGATACCACAGAATCGTTTTGAAGAGCGAGCAAGGTCATGCAGAAGAGCTTTAGTTGCTGGATTATTGCATTGTTCTGACAGAAATGTTTACTGAGCTCACTCTGTGGATCCCAAATGATTAAAGTCATGTATTGAGGTGTGTTCAAATCGGCTTTTACAAAATATCTTTTAATCCTTCGGTAAAATCCACTCATTTAAAAATCTTCTTTCCTAGACGTTTGTTTCCATCATGCCTGTTGGAGATGCCGGTCCAGGCCGGGGCCATGAGGGAAGGTTGCCCTGGGTGTTTGTGGTCCTGATTCTTGCTGTCGTCACCTCTTCTTCGCTCTCTGCTCTTTCCCTGTATCATGTTCTAGCCCTGCAGGCCGAGGTGGAGGGTCTGAGGGCCGAGGTGGTCCGCAAGAGAGAGGAACAAAGCGGGAAACTAGAAGATCCTGTGGAGGCAGAGAAACAAGCTCGGCAGCAGAAACACGAGGAGAGTAAAGACAAAATTGAGGTTAGGATAACAATACCTGGAATTTGTAGTATCAAGTTTTTGTTCTTGGTATATTTGACATACTTATAGTCTGAGAGTAGTCCTTTCAAAAAAGTGTCCGTAAATGTTATTTGAAAGAATTGTCACAGCATCTTTTTTTGTAGCCAAAACGGTATAGCCTACTCCGTATATGCCTGGATATCTACAGGAAAAAACGACCTGGGAAATATTCAATGAATTAAATAGTGTGACAATTAGCCTCCCCTCAATATCTTATATTATAAGTTGCAAGTTATAGGTATTGGTCAAAAGGTTATAATTTATGTTTAAGGTTCTTCAATGTATAGTCAACCTTTGCCTAGATTGTATAATCTTGGCATTTTAAACAGTATTGAAAGTCTCACGATTTTCGCTTAGATCTCATTGGGTCCTTTTTTTATTATTTGGTTTGGTCTATGTGATCCATTTCACTCTTTTATTTAGTGAATGAAATACATTAGCATATTTATTATTTAAAATTATATTAAACGTATAATTTTATCAATTAAAGGGGTGAGATAAGATACAAGGAAAACATTTCAGTGCAAGATTAAATTTATTTTGTAAACGTAAAAAAATTAAAGATATACTGGATGTAAAAATGATTAGTAAAGCTACTGTAGTTCTCGGTTATGTGTTTATGAGGCGTGTTTGTTAAAGTGTCTGCAGAAAACTGGGATGGAGGACACAGTACCTGAAGACTACAGCGGCTTGGCAAAAAGAAGTCTCGGTCATGTCTCCGACAAAACAGGCAAGCCAACACTAATGTCTATTATTATTACTACATTCTTAAAACTAAAGATCATGAGCTTATCTGTTTCATGCAGATACACCTTTTCGACGCTGCTGCTGTAGCCTCTTTTTCCAACATCTAAACGGTTTATACTGAGAAGAGTTGTTTTTACTGTATACTAAAAGAAACATCATGGAGCGCAAACTCCGACAGATGGTGCAAGATTAAAACCACTTTATATTAAACACTCACATTGTGCAAGGCTTCACAATTACACATTTCATATCCTGTTCCTTTATGAGTCATTTGCATGCAAACCCCTTACCATTATGTTCTTAAAGTTGCATACTAAAAACAGTTGGACTTTTCTATTAAAAACCAACTTTTCCCTTTTTGCACAGCCTTTCAGCCCTGTTTACAGATGATGGCAGACAACAGGAGGAAAACCTTCCAAAAGGGTAAACTTAAGTGTAACATAAGCATTTCAGTTTAAAAGGTTTATATGCGAAACAATCTTTTTAAAAGAAAAATTTTCGTAAGTAAATAATATTATGTTATGTTTTATGATTCACGATGAATGCGAAAGTGCAAAACTACATTCATTGACCTTGTCAGAAGGCTCCTCGTGTCTTGTAGAGGATGTCATTGTGCGTTTTTGTGTCAGAGTTTGCTTTAGAAATATGCACAGCGGTTCCGTGGCAGACGGGCCTGAAGCGAGGCTCCGCTCTAGAGGAAGAACAGGGCACCATTTTAGTCAAAGAGGAAGGATTCTTCTTCATCTATAGTCAGGTACATCAATATCACACATACTTAAGGCTTCTTGACCTTGTAGCTGAACTTTGCGACCTCCCAACACAGTGCTGTGTTTTTTTCCTCAATACTTGAAGCTCTCCTTTTCCCAGGTATACTACATAGACTCAACGTTCGCCATGGGCCACATTGTGATCCGTATAAAGAAGACTGTTGTTGGTGATGAGAGTCAGAAAGTGGTCCTGTTCCGCTGTATTCAGAGCATGAATCCGGTCAATCACTTCAACACCTGCTACACTGCAGGTAGGAAAGATTCTATGTCGATACATTTCCATTATAGTACAGAGAACAAGATTCTGTGTGGAAATTTGTTTGGAAAACATATTGTTTGAAATACTGACACAATATTTGAAATACCATCTTAATAAAATAACATATTGGGTAATCCACTTTTCTTTGTTCTGCATAACAAAGAGGTTAGAATTAGCCTTAACCATGCACGTCGTATGCAGTATACTTTTATATAAACGTTTGTCAATATAAGGATACATGCATCTCGATAGACATGTCAATTAAACGGAGCTTGTGATGTGCAGGTGTAGTGAAGCTGGACACTGGGGACATACTGGAGCTTCTTATACCTCGTACCCAAGCAAATATTTCCCTGGATGGGGATTCCACCTTCTTTGGAGCAATTAAACTAGCCTGATACAGAGCTGAACTTTACGACAGATGCTCAGTGATTCTGGATGCGCTCTGTACTGCAAGACATTGGACATCGACTTAACAGTATGTTATGAACAGTGATGGAATATGAATTCATTACATGCTCTTTGGTTCACACCTCAGGGCCACTTTTAGTAGAAATGTGATGATGACATGAACGGATGTGTGACATTTACGCGATCTGTTTTGTTTTCTTGTTAGGCTTCTTGTTGTGCAGTTTTCATACCATGGTTCATGACTCAGACATGCTAAACACAAGTCAAGTCGAACACGATATATACTTTGTATACATATATAGACTTGTTAGTGACATCTTACATTGACTTGTACTGTATTTGAAAAGTTCATTTGCAAAACAGATAATTCCATTTTTAAACATTTGCAAACATCATGTTTTTTATTGTGTATTACAAGTAATATCAAGCAAACTGCAGTTGGATTGTTTTAATTAAGTAATAACTAGAAATACAGCTGACTAACACAGTAAAATATGAAAACATAATAAAAAACTTTACTCTTTTTATTCCCATTCATGAACAAAATAAAATATATTGTATTTTTCGAACGACACGTCAATGGACAACTCTGGTATTGGCTTGCTTTCTAACAAAGCAATTAAAAGGTCCATCACAAAAGTTGACTAATTAAAATAAAAAATGGTGCTGCCATGTTTCGAGCAGCAGATGGCGACAATATCACCTTGTAGAACTGACTACTGTGAACGCCACAGCATTCGCATTTCAATTCTCATATGTGTCTGTCTGTCCGTTAGACCCCGTGCATATCTTGGTATTGCCAAAAAGATGACAAGAACCATTCTATTTATTTTGGCGAACTTTATAATATACCATATTTAACAACAGGGTAGGTGCATTTTTCTTTCAGATCATTAACTGCTTTACAGCAAGTACCCCACATTTTTATTATAAAATGCTTTTTTAAGATCTTAAAGAGATCACAAAAATGATCATTTACTAACCCTCAAGTCTGTTTACATTACTTTGTTTTTCAACACAAAGTACGATATTTGGAAGAATCCCGGGACATCATTGACAACCATAGGAAAATTTGAATACTAGTCCCAGAACTGGTTGCTTTACTAAATTCTTCAAAATATCTCGTTTGGTGTTCAACAGAAATCGGCCTTTGAAAAACATCCTTCCAAACAATTCCTTTGTGTTTTCCAAAATGAGACAAATAAATGTGCAAACGCTGAATCTCTCAAAGACATTTCTTTCGCGCGGTACAATTGTGCTTGCTTTTCAATTTCCACGGCGGAACCATTTCATTGATTCAGATCATTCAATTTCGTTCAAATTTCTCCATTCAAAACATTCGGAACAAAGATGGTCCACTGAAAAAGGAACATCGGACCTGCCAAAGTCAAAAAATGGACGGAATCCTTGTGTAGCTCACCCAGTGAGAGACTACCTCCAGAGCTGTCGCTTAGGGATCCTGTGGAAGTGATGGCTTCTTTTAAATCGTCTCTCATGCTGAGGTATTGACTCCACGGCAGGGAGGGAACTTCTCATTTCAGAGATCAGATCAGTCAAACGCACTTGAACACTGTCCGAGAAGCTCAATGAAGATCGATGAACGTTGTTTGGCAAAGCTCCAGTTCTTTTGATTCTTTTTCAAAAAAAGATCGCTCGCCTGAGCCTCACTATAAAGAAACGCAACCATATTGATTTTGCTTTCAAAATTATGACTTTAAAAAAGCTGTGATTGTGGTAACTCGCAGGCTGCCATGCTGGTCGGTTTAAAGCGCTCGTGCTGTTAAGTTGATCTCTTTGCTTGGCAAGGCTCCAAACCTGAGGTCTTTTATGTTCACATGAAGACTGGGAGGATGACAATGTAAAACGATACAGATTCGTCAGGCGGTTTTGATGGATGCAGCAGACTTTTCTCCGGCCTCCTTTTTTCGCTTTTCCCGGTGTGATAAGCACGGGTGAGCAGAATGGATGTCCAGTGTGATGAAATGGCTCACTCAGGGATTATTTAGCGTAATTTGGCTTATTTTTCTTTGAAAATGTTTCGTGCAAAGCTTTTGTTTGACGGATTCGACATACTACGCGTGGTTAATTTGTAAATAAATAGAGAAGACAAAAAAAAACTTGACCGCATCTTTACCCAACTTGTTCAAAACGACCATTTTAATGTTAAAATCTAACATTAAATTAGCCAGGAGGGTGAGTTAAATCATATGTGCACAAATCAGATATGGCCGCTAGGGGACGCATTGTATTATTAATAGGGATGTAACCACCCAGTGATTCACTATAAGGAAGATTTCGTTGTAAAATAAAAATATGCCTACATTATGTCAAATAACAAAACTAAACTGCAGTTTTAAAACAAATTCCAAATCAAAGAAATAAATGATATTTCAAAAGTCTCTTTAATATAAACAAACTGAGACTTTGCTGTCCTTTGATTATCTTCACGCTTAAGAAATATCAGCATAAGTTTGCAGTAAACAAATCGGCCCCTGCTGTTCAAAACATGTATTGCGATTCATTTTACATCTAAACCGACTTGAATCGTAACATATTCAAATCGATTTTCAACCGACTCCTGATAAAACGTTACATCGCTAAATATGATTGTATTTACTATTAATTGAGTACTTTATTTCCCCTTCCCTCCCAAGTGCTTTGCGAATCGAGGGTGAGGATAGTGGGGGTGCACAAGCAAACAACACACATATTGACTTATGTTCAATTGACCTAAACACTTGATACTTTGAAATCGATTTGTAGAAAAGTGAGTCTATTAAACATAAGTCATTATGACAGATCTCTACATGCTTTAAATCACATAGAGCAAAGAACATAAATATTTGAATGTGTTTTAACAAAAAGTGTAAACGTGACAACGTCAACTTGTGAAGAGTTGTGGAGAGTTTTAAGAATGCTGCGGGAACAGTTTGTCTATTTTTACAGCTTTTGTAACCATCACTGGTTGGCTACGGACTTCCTTACAGTATTTCCCCACTTTTGGAATTTGAGATGTTTAAAATGAATATCATAAAATCAAATGTTACGAAAAGAGCAGGTATACTGTGTACACGTTAGCATCGTGCACAATAGAATGCAACCTTTGTCGTGGACTGCAAGCATGCGCTAGTGTGGTAGTAACACAGTGTTACGCCCCGTCTGGGGACACATACCACTACAGCCTGAAGACCAGTCTTGGAAAGGAATAAAATAGAAAGGCACAGCACAGGGGGATGGCTGAAGTTCCATGATCTATGATGTAGAGCAGAGAAAGGCCAGGCTAAGTGAAAGGCCAAACATGCAATCAACCAATGGCTTAACAAACAGAGCATCTGGCAGAGCAAATGTCTTTTGAGCGCTCGGTGAGGGGATTGGTCAGCCTGGACTCAATGTGTCAGCCAAACAACTAGCCCCCCCTTTCCAAAAATGTCTTTGTGTGCTGCCATGGCAACTGCTCGTGTGTTGGCGGAAGCTGATGTCATTGTGAATGTGGTTCTGAGGAGATGATGGGGTGATGGGGGGAAAGATGGAGCGACGGAGGCATTTTTGTCCCGCAGGAAATGAAACAAGCTGTGCACACTGTGGCTGGCCAAACCACGATGAACTCATTCCCACAAATATATACACGTTCCCATTTACACGCAAAACTGTGTCTTTCTCTTTTCTTATCTCTATTTTTCACAATGTTCGAGATCAGTCCTGATAGATTTCATACAGCAATATATTTCATTATCATGTAATACATACAACCCTGGTGAGAAACCGCACAAATATCAGTAAAGCAAAAAGATTTTCCAAATGTGATGTTTTGCTTTCACGCTTAAAAACGAATACGAATAAAAATGTTAAGTTCTGTATGCTTTAAAAAATGTTGAAAATGTGATTTTTAATAGATATTCTCATGTTAGTTAACTACTACTAAAGAATTCATGCTTTTTTATTTTATTTTCCATCCAAAAGCGTCCCCCTTTTTTCTTCCCCCGAGCATTTTGTTCTGCTCCTTTGGTTTTTCTTATATCCTATTTGGCACGTCTGAGACATACTAAAGGTGGTTCCTGAATCTGAAATTTACCCGTTTGCATCGCAATCTCCTCCCACCACACTCCCTTGGCACCGATATCACTGCCGCATCCATTTACACCAATATACTGTAACCTCGGTTGAACCGTGTCTTACACCTGCTACAAGAATCTACCCATGTATTTGTCAATGTGTTTTTTAGGGCATCACAGTGCTTTGTTCTGGTGGCCGAACTCATTTTGGCTAGTTATGAATCCCCAAATTCTTCACCCAGTCTTTTGTAAGAGTTCCATGCCAAGAGTGAGTTCCTCTTTATCTTTTTTACACTAAAAGTAGTATTTACATTTTAGCAATTGTAAAGTAGTCAAAAATGTAACACGCATTTTGTAGCTCAACACAAAAGTGCCACGTGCATTTTATAGTCATTCATAATCTTATTGTCAAACTTCCGTTATTCGTCGACCGCGTGTGCACTGATCCGCTTCAAAAGGCCCTGAGGGTAAAAAAAACATGGTGTAATTTTGTTTTGCACTGAACTATCGCTTTAATAGTGATAATGCGTGCTTTGTTGAATAACAAGGCTTGAGAATAACATCAAAGTCAATTTTGCTGGTACAGCATAAACTTTGATAGAGGAGGTGTGAGAATGTGAGATATTTTTGATGAATACCATCAATTATCTATTTCTTGAAATGTGAAAGGGTTTGTTTGTATCACGGATGATTGTTTATTCACACTACGTTCTTGGTTTTTACAATTGTACTGCTGAGCAAGAGCTGCTGAAATTGGCTTTAATAATTCATGTGTCTGTGTGGTGAAGAGAGGAAGTTAAGGTCTATTCATCAAACCTTCTGTCAAAGGAGTCACCAATGAATAATGGCTCTCTTACCACACGTCCATTCGAAGCTTTCGGCTTTAGAAAGAAAGAAAAGAAGGAAATAACACTTGTAATGAATATAAAACAACACCATTTGAACTTTTCACCATTTCTGCTTTTAGGTTGTCTAGCTGAAACACGTAGCAGCTAATACGCGTTTAGTACAATACAGCTAATATTTATTATAGCGACTAATACGCGTTTAGTACAATACAGCTTATAAGCGTTAAGCTGCTATACCTGTTAAAAATAATAGAGGCGAATCACGAAGGTATGTATTCTGTACATACTATACATCTTTATTCTATGCATGCAGAAAACATGCTTTACTGTTTTTAAAGGTCCAGTGAATGTCCATCTAGCGTTGAGGTTGTGAATTGCAACCAACGGCTCACTCCACCCCTACCTTTTCGAAGCACTACGGCGGCTGACACAGGATTGCGATGTTGTCACAACCACGCTTTATTATTTAAGATCTTTATACACCTCTGAAGACATAGTTTTTTATATCACATTGCATTTTTGTCAATAAATCCTCAAGAAAAATGGCACATTGGACCTTTAACACTGACAGTGTAAACTGGCCCGCAGACACTCCCCAATACATTTTACATGTATTGCTACAGATCACATAATACATAAATATATATACAGTACAATCTCAATCTCATTCTCATTAAACACATCAAAAAGCATGAATCCAAACCGTGCTGTATTATCTCACATAAAACAATTTCAACTTTTTCGATCTTATTAAAGTTTTCAACAGGAGAATGAGATGCAATAAATCTTAATTTTCGTCTTCCAGCCTTAAAGAGTTTGTCAGCTTGAGAAAATTGAAATTCCTCCCCACCTCTAAGGGAATACAAGGGGTAAAAATAGAAGGTTTGTTTGAATTGCTGATGGGACGTTTTAATGACACAGATGAAAGAAAATCCTTAGAAATTACAGATGCATAAAAATGAATTAATCTTCTGTTTTAAAATATGTAGGCAGTGTGTATTATTTTTGTGCCATGTCAGTAAAATAAATTCAACAATTCTGACTCATAAAACTGTGAATTGTAAGACCTGGCGCAGAAATAATAGGTGTAATAATAATAATAACTTGTGAAGCTAAATCAACTTCATACAGTTTTTATCATCAGCAGTAATAAAAATCTTAGAGCGTTTGTCAACCAATCAGATTAAAGCTGTTTTTTGTTACTTTCTATTTCTAGGTGTTATCTTTAACCCGTTATCTTTTTCCGTTACCTTTGACGCTTTCGTTTTTCCTCTGGACAGTCCAGCACACCGCTGCTACCTGGTGTTGTTTCACCTCATTATGATGATGATTATTATTAATTAATTCAATAAGCCTAATCAAATGTTAAACGTGCCACTCACCTCACTATAAACCATCATTTATCTTGAAGCTTAAATGAAAGACTGTTGTGTAACATTTCATGCAAATCATTCAAATAAAACGCCAAAACATCCAGCACGTAATCAAATAACAGCGAAGAAAACAATATCAATGACAGATCCAAACCAGCATTTACTAAAGCAAATTGCATTTTTTACCTTCGCTGTAGTCGACGAGAAGAGGACGCATTAAATTTCCTAAGAACAAGATCTAAATTTTCTTGAAAGGTCCAGCGATAAAAGCAAGTTGCACGAGCTGAGACTTACGAACGTGGGTCATTGCTCTTCAGGTGGAGGCCTTGAATGTGACAGCTACTTTAAGTGCAGACAAAACACTGGACTTTGCGTTGTTCAGAGAGAAGTCTCATAACCGTCATCTGTTAACTTTCCTCCATCTTTATTCTGGAAATGAACTGCTCGTAACGATGCATTCTGTTTGTACAGTTTGTTTAATCCATGTGGGCTTCATAGACTCGACATATACAAAAGAATCGCTTTCTGGGTCAAGAGCGGCAAGCGCTGCGGCCAACTTTGAATTACGTTGACTGAAACGAGTATCAATTTCACCCAGAACCTGATCCAAAGCACTGAAATACAACCTGCGTAGCTCCGTTTTATCATTGATGTTGCCTCCAGTTGTTTCTACAACGCTATCTTACAGAACATTTAGCCGACCTTCTGATTTACGTAGTGACGTAGTGCCAGCGGCAGCATATGTAATTGGCTCGCTATTATTAAGTTCACTCATTATTGCGAGAAGTACGGGGGCCACAGTATCTTAAGTGGCGCAATATGGGCTGTGTCCGAAATCGGCCACTATACCCTCATTCACTATTCCCTGCATTAGTTCTCCAATAAAGTCCGCATTAAGGAACGGGTGAGTAAATTCGGACACTGGAAATGCTGCGGGTGCCGATCCGTGGGAATTCATTCAGCGCAATATCAAAATATATTTGTTATAAGTTATAACCAGTAGGCAATCATTGTTTATTAATGCATTTTGCTTTTCTATTTGGTTATTTTATTTATTTGATTCCACAGTGTATGAATTTCTTGTTTTAAAATGCTTTGTTTATTGAAGGAAAACTGCAAACGTTTCCATTAACAGTAAAGTTTGACATTATAAACGTCAGATCAAGAGCAGGGTGCTGTGTGCGGTGATGGCATGTAGGCTACACTTTCTGTTGTTTGGCGAAATGATATGGAAGCGTAACGCGGCCAGCAGACCTGGAACACCTTCATAGGTGTGCATTTTACTGAAAGTTAATCCATGACCATTGAATGTTTGTCAACCAATCAAATTGAAGCATTCAGCAGCCCCGGGTATAATAAAATGTATGACATGGCTCTCTTGAATACCATTCAAAGGCAGTAACTGTGCCAAATTTGAGTTTGAATTTTTTTCATGGAGCTCAAAATATATTTGTACTACTGCACTAGCCTCTTTTTTTTTACTTACAATGGATAGGGACTGCACCTTTTGATAAACATACATTCCTAAAAATATATTTAGATGAACTATTCTGCTATTCCTTTAGTTGTCCAAAATGCTTCCAGTTTATCATCAAACCAGTGGGAATGCTGCAGTTCAAGCTGAATGCAAGTTAAATGTGTATGCTAATTTTTAAGGTTGGGAATCGAAAATCAATTCCAATTTGGAATCGGAATCGAAAGGCTAGGAATTGGATCGGAAACAAAAAGGAATCGGATACTTGAGATTACAATTTTAATTCCTTTTATTATTCCTGTCTGTATATTTTCAGAAAAGTACACGTGATCTGCTGATATCTCAATAAAAGCTCTTATGAAAATTTACAATATTTTTACTATAGTAAGCATAGTTCAACTATAGTATTTGCATTAAAAAGCACAGAAACCACAAATTAATTTATACATTAAACGGTATATATATATATATATATATATTGCAAACAAGTCACTAAGCAGGCTAAATGACCATACAACGGGTATCTTACTGTTTTACTTCAACTGTGGAATCGAAATTGCGACTCGATAAGCAGAATTGGAATCGGTAAAATTCAAATGATTCCCGACCCTATTCATTTTATATTCCCGGCATAAGATGTTGGTTTTCTTGTTGGTCTCTAATATAATCTCACCCGCAGGAGTTTGATGCATTTAATGTTAGCATGGCTATGTCGGTCCACCAGCACTAGCCTGTTATTGAACAAAATTCTCTCTCATCCCTCTTGCCAGAGATCAGTTCGGAAGGGTCAAGTATCTTTGTTATGCAGATGGTGACCAGCAACGGTCATGTGAACAGACGCATAGAGAAGTTCTCAATTTCTCAGTTGTTTCTCCTTGACAACTGTGATTTTAGTCAGAGTGCATACGGGACAGTTTTTCGAAGTTGCTCTTTCATAGCTCAGTGTAGAAGATTTGATGAAGTTCTTGTTTGTGTTTCATTTAAGGATCAATTTGATCTCAGAGGTTTGTCTGGGAATACTTGGGAGACATAAGAACGCCAACAAATGAGACTTTTGGTAAAAGATACATTTTTAAATATATGTTGTTAAGGTAAAATCATCCGGATTTGATGATAAATGTTTTGATATGTTCATAGTGAAATCTTCAATCATTTTTTATTTGGATGGCAGACTTGAGCTCAGGTTATGAGATTGCTGGGATTTCTTCTGAATCTCTAAATGACACATTCATGAGATATTCAGTTTTATATCTGAACAAAAAAATATCTGAGACGCAAGAGACTTAAAAGTGCACTCCGAAATGAAAATCCCGTCATCATTTACTCATCATCCTTTGCATTTCAAATCTTTATGACTTCCTTCCTTCCTTCCGCAGAACACAAATGAAGATATTTTGAAGAAGGTTGGTAACCGAACGGCACCGGCCCCCATTCACGTCTCATGTATGGATCCAAACCAATGCAAGTGAATTGAAGCCAGTTAACAACATTCTTCAAAATATCTTCTTTTGTGTTCTGCGGAAGAAAGAAAGTCACACAGGTTTGAAACGACGAGAGGGTGAGTAAATGATGACAGAATCTTTATTTTTGGCACAAGTTTCCATTTAATCTCATCGATATCTCGTACACTATCTAAAATGTCTGAAATATCACCTGTGATATGGGTTCTCACATTTCTTCTTCACTTTCAGTGGTGCTACTCGGATGATTTTGACTATGAAAATTTACAAATGTTAAAAAAGGGACAAAGGACTCTTGAGTAACTTTAGGTTTAAAAATGACTGAAACACATCCAAACCCATTTGTGTGTCCGTTAGAATTTCTGCTCACCTCCCTCCCATCCCTCATTCCCCTCCCCCTTACCCCAATCTCATGACCGGTCCTGTGTCACTGTTTCAGAGCAGCTGCTCTCTTTAAGCAAATGTAACCAGAGATTTGAAGTCTCTCTCTCTCTCTCTCTCTCTCTCTCTCTCTCCTCATCTAGTCTACACATCTCTGTTCTTCTAAACGTCCCATACCCTTCTGCCTTTGAGTCTACGTTCAACAAGAACTCTCTCAAACACAATTCCATTTTCTCTACACCCTCATCTTTATTCATCTCCATGGCTCCTCCCTCTTTCTCTATCTGTCCGGCACTCTGATACGGCTCGTGAAATCGGATGGGTTAATTGTGGAAGTGTGAGAGATAAAAAAAGATTGGGGGAGTTACAGTGAGAACAGTTGAGGACGCGTCGGACAATGTAGAAGATTTTGGGATTATACAAACTGCCAAGAGAGAAGTGTTAAAGCTGAATCAGAACTAGGTAAGTGTATTTGTTTATAACTTCTCTTGCAGTTCTACACTTTTCCTAGACAATTTTTGTATCTTGTTGGTTGAAATCCTGTCATGTTTACAGTGTATGCCGTAGAAACCACACATTTATATTTGTATGGGCTCCATAAGAGAACAGATAGGAAACTTCACAATCTTGAGCGTAAAATGGACTATTGGATCTGCAACCTATTTTCGCTCTTGTTGCATTGCTTATGTGTTTGTCTTGTGTGAAATGTGTCCTGTTTGATGGGTCCTCAGTTCAACCCTCCTGGTGTTGAGGGAACATGTAAGGAAAATAAATATGTTTATTGAAAAACTGGCCAAAAAGTATGGCCAAAGTATTTTGATCCCCAAAGTTGTCTCTTAAAGGTACAGTTCACCCAAAAATGAACAGTTTTATTCATAAAACCTTTAAAACCACGACGTGACTATTTTTATTTGTAGAAAACACAAATAGTTTGTGAAATGTCTCAATGGTATAGTGAACACATGTACACCCGGAACTACGGCCGCACTTTTTACATCTATTCTATAGACACAAAACCAATGCAAGTCAATGGGTACCTCTGTTGTACGGTTACCGACATATCTTCTGTCATACAGGTTCAAGTCCTGCAGGTTTGAAATGACACGGGAGTGAGTAAAGGATTTTCAGTTTTAAGATATGTCTCTCTGGCAATTGCAGAAATGGGTGTCCAGCTGAGATGTTACACTAAAAAATGTTGGGTTATATAAACCCATCATTGGGTAAAAAATGGACAAACCCAACTGTTATGTTTGACCCAACAATGGGCTGTAACAACCCAAACATGTTGATTTATAACCCAACGGTTGGGTTTGTCCACTTTGACCCAATGCTGGAGTCAATTCAGTTGTTGAATGTGTGAATCTGTGACGGAACAGAATTAAGCACACAGACGAATGGAAACAGAACATGCATTGTGAATGTTGTTTATGAGTCTATAATTACATTTTTTTGCATACACCATTGTCAGTGTATTAAGTAGGTCAGGAGTAACTGTGCGGAGGTGGTGAAAAGGCAATATAAAAGACTAATGGTGTGCACAGATGTGTTTGAGAATTTAACTTTGTGACTGTGTCTTTAGATAGAGGCTTTTAGGGGGGATGAAGCAAATCCACCAAATTAACCTGATTTAGTTGGTGTGTAACAGCTAATGTTATCGCTTTTTTGGTTTCTCACTCTTTTTCCACATCATTGTGTGTGTGTTTTGTGGATGTGTTTGGGAAGGAGGGAACATATCAATGTATGATCCATTCAGCATCTTTCCCACAGGAGAGAACCAATCATCCGTCTCTATTTGTATTTTCTTCCCTGCATTTATTTTCATTTGAGCTGTGTATAAAGGGCATTTTTGATGCTCTGGCAGTCTAATTGAATTCTCTCCCTCCTCCTAAAAATTGTCTAGGGATTTATATGAGAACACGTATAACGGCATACACAGTAAAAGGAAACGAAACGACCTTTCTAGAAATGTTGTCATGCGTTGTTAAATGAAAGCTGAAAACTCAATTAAGTGATGTCCCTTCCTCTTCTTGTGTCATTTGATGACTTTTTTCACAACATTTGTGTGTGCAAGCATTACCTAAGCTTCGCTATAAACACATAACATCTTCTGATACCTTCCTTCCTCCTCATCAGAATGTGCAGACAGCTGAGAGGAGTACCTGATGGATGACTATACATACGGTACAATGCTTGTTTCCAACCGGAATACTTGAGAGAAATGAGGAACGTGTCTGACAGTTGATCCTAATGTTGCTGAAGGAGAGAAATCTCCTGCTTAATTGCTCTGAATTGGACTTTGGTTTCCTTATTGGAGCTTAAACGGATTGTGCGATCCCAAAATAATGTTTGAAATCCTGAGAATGCTTCGGGAGTTTGGCCATTTGTTACAATTTAGACAGTTTAGATTGAGACACGCACAAACACATGCACACAAAGATACATTCACAGACACACTGAAATAGGGCCCTGCTTTGGCTAAATTCTATTCCGGGGTTGCTGGGTTTGAGAATCTCAACTTACATTGTTTCCTGTTGGGCTCTTGGTATTTTTCCAAATGCACAGATCCATTTTAGTCTCTCACACCCCTACAGTCAGCTGCATATATAGTGACTATGGGAAATATAAGAGCAAATTGTAAAGAAATTGCATTTGGCAATATGTCACCTCTGAGTCTTGGGTTTTTCATACTGTATATTTTTAATTATAACTAGATTTTTCACTTAACAAAGTAACAGGTGGCTGCTTGGCGAGGCATCTTTTGACATTTTTGTTTTCTTATAGACGGTTTCATCAGACGCGCACGCCTGGCCAGGTCTGGGTTTGGTTGTAATATAACCATTTATTTTAGAATTCAATTATATTTATGTTCATTTATATTAATTGTATTCATTTAAATTAAACACTACTCAACAGTTGTTGATTCTTTTCTGAGGTCTACATAAAAACAGTTTTCTTAGGGGTTTCTCCGAGGTTCCAGACAAACAGAGATCATGAAATTATTTTAAATTCATATTCATTCATTCATTTCAAACCGAGATCCTGTGGTAAAGGAAGCTAACTTGTTTCCTTCTTTTTGAAGTGTGAGCTTATCAGGAATAGGACTGACGCCTATATTTCACGCGACACGCAAGCGTGTTGGAAGCGTTTCCAGGCAAAATAGAATAGGAAAATAGGTTTATATGTAATTTTGTACACGAATACATATTAATAAATGCCATTTTGATGTTTGAAGATCAAGGTTGACATAAATTCAGATAAAAATGTAATTAAAAAGTATATATATATATAATAATAATTATTGATTTTCAAATATTGCACATCTCAAAAGTCTATTTTGCCATCAATAATGTTGACGGTGTCCTTTATCAGTAGGCTTTATATTTATGCTTAACATGAAGTATAGCCTTCCACAACTCTCTCCCCATATGTAAACAAGGGTGATCCAAATCACGTGACTTGACACTTTCAAGAAGGCTACACTTCGATTTGGAAATGTTATTTAAATAAACAGTCAGCCCATCGGATTTTGGAAGGTGTAGGTTATGTGAAAAAAGTTGAAACTTGTGAATACAAGACCCTTGTCTGTCGGCGGCCTCCCTCTACGTCACCTTATAGCAGCAGCAGCGCGTCAGCGCCGCGTCAGGCACGGTGCTGGTGTGCAAAGATACAGAAAACGCGACGCAGGTGACACGCAACAGAAACGCCACGCTCACGCCACGCATCCAGTGTGTCACAGGCCTAACTGTTTCTCATTCCAGGCTATATTTAGTGCTGGCTGGATAACAGAGTCCGAATCAACGTCTGGGTCCGTCAGGGCATGCAGAGACAGGGTCATGTGTGTGTCAAGAGTAGGAATTTGTTACAGGGTATCAAGGTACTGTGCTTGTTGTGACATGGAGACACTTTACAAAATGACCCTTTTAGCTTTAATTTATGACTCCTTTTAGAGAGAAAGACTTTTAGGAATAACCTTGGTTTTGATAGCCATTTTGCAGCATATTCCGGGCCACTTTACACATTTGTCTGTCTGACAGACATAAAATTACCAATCACAGTCTGTTTTTCTTCCAAATTTGTTGGTTTATCTAACATAGATGATACCACAATAAGAGATTGCAGAAGATAAAATAATGGGGGCGTATTAAAGAAGATTGGAACTTGAAAATCGGTAACCATGGTAGTTTTTAGTTAGGACCTCATTTAGGACAAATGTTATTACAGAACAGCACTTCCTAAGTGCATAATCTTATTTTAACTACAGAAGGAAAGGGGTATTACAGAAGCGTCTTAACTTGACAAATAATCATATAAACTAGTCTTAAGTTTAGGACAAAACCCAACAGCTGTCCTAACTTCAAAATTAAAAACACTAACAATTAAATCTCCCTTGCCTTTAGACCGCTTTCTTTATTGTTTCGCTTGGTTAATGTCGGTTAATGCTGCACGGTTAATGCTGCACGGACACTGCAGACACATTATCGGCCCACTCCCTGTCTTTGAGTTCGTGAGTTAGCGAAGGTGAAAACTTACCAGATAGGCCTAGTGTCAACTTTGCCTTTCCTACCAAACGTATTTAAGTTTCTATTTCCGCGGCACTAAAATGAAAAGCTCGCCGGTTTTGTTTTTTCCATTTTGTTTACCTCATCAGCAGCTCGCCCAGTGTTGGTTGCTTGGTGACAGACCTTAAAGTAGATTGCCGAGCTTGATGGTGCATTTTTGGGATATCCTAACTAGGGAAAATATACTATTTTGTAAGATAGGATAGGAATCCCAAATCAAGTTAAGATTTGCTTCTGTAATTGGAATTTGTGAAAAATCCAAATTGAACGTATCATATCTTAAGTTAAGACCTAAGATAAGAAACTTTCTGTAATATGCCCCCTGATGTACAAAAAGTCATTAATGGCTGTACAGTTAACAACGAAAATAGAAATTTGCTTGCTTTGTAATCAAATTTCTAAATTTTCGTCCAAAAGTAATAAGCACTTTAATCACAGACAACTCAATATAAATGAATTAACAGCTTGTTGCCAGTTTTATTGCTATGAAGTCCTTCAAATAAAACTTTAACTACTACTAAGCATCTGATGCCAATTTCTCTGAATTCCCACATTTTGAGGTAAAGACGAAACCTTGTATGTTTGTTTGTTATGTGGATTTAGGTATAATTTAAATGGAGATGTGTGAAATGTTATGAGTGCCTATGGGAGCGTGTGTGTGTGTGGAGGAGCACTGGGAACAGCTGACATGCTCTTGGAGCTTTGGAATGGTATGTCAGTATGGGCAGGTGCGCAGAGCAGATTGGCAGACGTATCTCGCATCGATGATCACACACAGACTGTCCATGGAGTAGACAGCCTCCAACACACACACACCCATTTACATACATGCAGATGTATATTTTGAACGCAGAGATAACACAATAAAATAGTTTATTCACCCAACGATTTTACTCACATTCGAGTTGTTTCAAATCTGTATAAATGTATTTGTTCTGATGAAGACCGAGAAAGATATTTGAAAGAATGCTTATGACCAGACAGATTTTTGACCAGACAAATATCTTTCTCTGTGTTTATCAGAATAAATACATTTATACACATTTGAAACAACTCGAAGGTGAGTAAACGATGACAGAATATTCATTTTTAATACCAACATTTGCATTTAAAATCAAGCTTAGCATAAGTCCTCTCAGGTCACATTTGTCAAGCTTCCATCAGTCGATCAAGTGAAGCTAATCAATGTCAACCAATATTGATACAACGTATACTAGACTAGCCGCTCAATCATGCTCAAAACCCACCTCCTTCCCCAACTTCTCCACATCTATTGGGTCATTTTACATTTCATCACGTTCGGCATACTGAATTTTGTTTATTGATATTATTGTTTATTGATATTATTGTTTATTGTATTGATCCTTCTTAGATGGTAAACACTATATACATTTCATACATCACAATCCATTTACAGGTATGTATATTACTGATAAATACAAATGAAATAAAATAAAATGCGATATGCTATATTTATTACCCCAGTGTTTATCTAGAGTTTAGCAAATGTTAAAGACAAGAAACAAGAAAGAGAGATTTAGAAATTTAGAATTACAGAAAGACACGAAGAGGATAGCAGTGGAAATGAGCCAAAGATGGAATATGTGATGAGAGATAAACCACGAGAGGGAATGCTGAGAGAAAGGCACATTTCAGTTCTAAGAGTTTTGTGGGGGAAAATAAAATATAAAGAACAAAGAGACAGGTTCGTGTGTGCATGTACTGTATAACAGAAAAAAAGGGCCCTATCTGGTTGGATTAAAGGGGATCAGAAGGGAGATTTTGGAGACGTCTGTCTTCTTATAGGTTCATTGGATGTTTTTCTCTGGCTTTCTCTGTGCTGCTTGACTGGACAGAAGCACTCAAGCCCATCATACACGGAGAGCTATGAAGATTCACTGAAAGAACAGATGGTTAGTGGGCACACAAATAGCATAATAATATTCTCACATTTCTTAGCCTGACTTTCCTCATCTTCCTCTCAAATGATTTTGTTCTCCGTGTCAGAAACATGTTAGACAACACCCAGAGAATCGAACATTAAAGGGGTAGTTCACCCAGAGAATCGAACATTAAAGGGGTAGTTCACCCAAAAATAACATAATTATTAACTCATTATTATTAATGTTGTTTCAATTCTGTATGCATTTTTTGCAGTCAATAATTTTTTTAAAGAAACATGATGAAAGACGGCCTGGAATTCTAAGAGTGTTTATCGGAGTACATTTCCAAAACTGGATTTTACCATCACTGCTCATTTGCATGGCTCCATTTTTCACATCACTGGACCAACCAATCACGTCTCATAGAAAACACCAGCTTTTACTGAAAATGAACAATGTCCTGGTTGCTGTGCTTTGCCGTATGTCTAAGAGCCCTTAAACTGAAATGTTTTTGTTCATTACCTACAGAGATTGTTCAATGGTACTGCCCCATCATACCCTAGGTTTTATCTTTTCATTACAACACTGACAGCAAACCAATGCTCCTCCAGTCATATATCACAGCTATGGAGTCTAATGACACAAATGGGTTTTTGATAGGCGATGTGGTTGTGCATTTGGCAGGTTACTAATGCGGCAAAACACACTTGCTGCATAATGTCTTTAATAAATGATTTAGCAGAGCATTTTTGCATATGCCGTTGACTGGCTTAATTACTTATTAGGGTTGCCAGTTTTGGTGTGGCGAAATAAGAGGTGTCCCTTTCACAAAATATGAATCATTAGTTCTTGACCACAGATTATCTATTGAAAGGCTTTCTGGGACATTTTAAAATTGTGTTTCGAGTGTTTTGCTCGAGAATAACCTACACTGTAAAAAAAGGTAATATTTTGGCAACTGGGGCACCAGAAGAAAATGTTAAATAATATTAACGGAAAATAATAACATGATTTTATTTTACACTGTAAATTAGCAGTATGCTTCTGTCATTTTACATTTTTTACCGTATTTTAAAAATAATTTGTAAAATTAGACAGTAAAATCTTGTAAAATGATCGGCGTTCTCTGTTCTTTGGTATCTGATTCTGTATTGATTGTTTTTCCCCAGGTGTGTCTTGTTACCTTGTTAGTGCCCTGGCTATATAATCCCTAGTGTTTCGTTTGTCATTGGTCACATGATTTCTACGTTAACAACACAAGCGTCAATTGAGGCTTCATCTGCTACACTTATTTATTCTCGACACAAGCGCCGACGCCTCGATTCAAACGTCACATTACTCGAGGATGGTATAAAACTCATCATCCTGTGGATTTGAAGACTCAACTTTGTGCTATGCACTTTTACTAACACTTGCTAAGTTTTTAGCCTGTTTGCAGTTACAATCCTGAAGTAGGTCACACAGACTTAGCGTAGCGAAAAAAAAACATAGCAAAGCAATCACTGACTCTTTACAACTCTTATCAAACAAATATGGAGAAAGAGCTTGATTGTTTCACAGTTTTGCACGGAATATGGAAACATGACAGAAAGGCACAAAAAAAGAAATCAACGTGGGCATCGACACCTACCTGTGTAGTCTTTATCTTTTTAAATCTTCTTTTCCAAAAGTCTCGCATTTTCTTAGTTCATTGGTCATGTTCATTGCTTCTTGCCTACGTTTGGATGTATGACTAGTTCCCAAGTAGTTTGATATTCATCACAGCACCTTTAGCTAGTTGAAGTGTGTCTCCGGTGTGCACGAGCAGAGCGTCGTGACAAACATGCATGTAAGTTTGTTACTTTCTGGTTGGATGTTCGTCAAAAAGCCACAGGCTTCGGTCTTATAAGATATGCTTGAATTCTTTTGTAAATTTACTGCATTTATTTATTAGCTTTTCTGCAACTTCTCTGAGGGAGTCAAAGTCTTCCTTCTAGTCCCAGATGGGTTTAATGTCACTTTGTTTTTTGTTAGTTGATTGCTCTTTTAAAATATAATGTTGACACTAATTTAAGTAAATTATGAGTATCTTGTCATTAGAGGACAAGATACTAACAGGATACCAACAGGAGAATGTTAATGGTTTTTCAATTTCTCAGGATATTTTTATAGAAGTTCTGAATTATTTGTTTATCTAAGTGTCAAATCCGTATTCTAAAATTGGTGAGAAGAAATAAAAATCGAAACAAATACGACGTTTGTTAAAATATCTTGAGTATGGAGATGTTAAATGAATAAATCTGGATTTGGTGGAGCTTAATGAGAAATGTTTATGTTCACATTGAAATCTTCAATAATAGAGATTTTTAATTGCAGCCTTGGCTAATCTGAGTTTAGTTTATGACATTCTTGAGATTTCTTTTGAATGGAGACTTTTGAGCCTTTTTCTCATACCTAAGACGCAGCATACTGAGGTTTTCTTTTGCTCTCCATTCAATCTCATTAATGTCTAAATTATAGTAATAAAAATGAAATCTCATCCGTGAGTTTTCTTTCTAATGGGTTGAGCAAGAGTTTATGCATCTTTTCTAGAACGAACTGAGTGTAATGATTATTATTCTGCTTTTTTGCCACCCTCGGGATACGCACTGATATCTATACGAACATTGTGTGGAAATATTCACGCACCAACCGTCGATGTCTTTGCCATTTACAAATCCTTGCATGCTTTGCTTCAAACCCATCAGGAAAAGCACCATCAATATAATAATATATTGATACTCTGCTATATCACAATGTTGATTAACCCAACAAGTGCTCAAGTAGAAGAATCAAAAGAGTTTGAGCGCTAGAGAACGGTTTCATCCGCTCCTGGGAACCATCCGAATAGGAGACAGAATTCTCTCTGGTCTTAGAAAATGTGAGTCTCAAAGCTATAGATCTGCATCCATTCATAAATCATTAACATCCCTGAGCTTCAGCGCCTGCAATTCTACAATCCGTTGTTATTTGATGTCTTTTTTGAAAAGGGCTGCTCTGCTGTGGCTTGGTTGTATATGACCTACTTTTGCTACATTTTGTAGTGCTTCCACCCCAAGCAATGCACTGGCTTTAGCTTTCCTATAAAACACTATTTTATTCCCATTGTGGTAGATGGTCATCTCTTTCATAAAAACATTCGTTTGATTTAACCAGTGATTTGGTAAATGCATATTAATTGATGCACTACTTAGAGATAGATTCGGTTGTATGAATGTGTTTCAGAGGAGCTGCACCGCTATACAGTGAATTAATGGACAGGTTTTTTGTTTATTGGCTGTATTTGTTTTCCTGTGCAAATATACATGTACAAAGGTTTTCCTAGCTCAGTGGTTAGTGCATGGCGCTAGCAACGCCAAGGTCATGGGTTCGATCCCAGGGGATTGCACGTACTCGGATACAATGTATAGCATAATGCAATTCAAGTCGCTTTGGATAAAAGCGTCTGCCCAATGCATAAATGTAAATGTGTTTGAGGTATTGGCTATACAATCAAGCTTTGCCACTAGCTTGCTGGGATCTTCTTACAGTACACTTGCAAAACTGTCATGTCTGTATAGTGTCGCTGTTTCACAGTTTGCTCAGAGAAGCCGTGAGGGAATCCTTGCTGAGGGGAAATTGTACGCTAGCTTGTTAATGAATTTGCTGACAGTAAAATTACTGTATTTGTTACTTGCAAACAAGTGGCTTGAATGACAGACAAACACGCGGGTGATTATTTTAAGCTTATAGAGCTATTCGGTTGCTCACTGAAGGAGATATTTCAACACTCCATAAGGTGGCTATAGATATAGAATTGTGAAATTTGATTTTTACTTTGAAGTACAATAACGGTGTCATTGGATTTAATTGGTGATTTTAATTTTTTTGTTAGTTTTAATGTTAACTTTAGTTTCATGTTTAGCAATATTGTAATGTGCTTTTTTGATGCATTATTTGTTTGTTTATTTTTTATACTGCTGTTAACACATTTTTGTTATTTTAGCTTAAAATGCCTCAACTTAAACTTTGTTCAGTTTATTGGTGAGGCAACATTGGTTCATTCAAGTTTTTAAAATAATATTTAGGAGGTTCAAAGAGTGCCATTTTATGAGGGATTCTTATCCTACTAAATCATGTGTTTGATTTCACGGAGCATATACTGTACATTTTCAGTCATTCATTTTAGGGCCCTAATCTTATTTCCGTTCAGGGAATAAATTATATATTTTTGTTTAGCTATTACTATTTTGCCCAATATTTGATTTGATTTAATAGAATAAGGAATAGATTTAGTCAACTTTAATAACATCGTCTTGCATACCTATAAACAGCTGCCTTATAAACTGTGAAATTAGGTTTTATTTATTTTCATAAAGCCAAGTAAGTTTTCTTCTTTACATCTTGTTGTTGACATTTTAATGACCAAACCTTGATAAAACCAGGAGTAGCTCGCTTGAGTTAGGCAGACTCTTGATGGTTAGATAAAAAAAGAAAGATGACAACAGAAGGATGGAAGAAACTCACCAAATCCTTGGTGTTTCGAGTCAGTGACGTGGCTCTAAATGGGTGTATCTAAACTGAATATGATTCTTAAACTTGCCAAAAAACATGGCTGCGGGATGACGTCCGACTCAAAGCGGCAAGGATTTAGTGAGGGCCAAAAGAAACAGAGGATGAAAGAAAGTCATGGCTGGTCAAGAGATCAGAATATAAATCCTACAGGCCCCATTTCAGTCTCCGTTTTAAATCTTTTCTTCCGTCCCTACCCCATTTGTCATCACATGCTGTCATTCATGCTTGCCTGCACTATATTAAGGTTTGGTGACAGCCAAACAATGAGATCTGATTGATTTCCCGTCCGTGGGTGTAATAAGTCAAACTATAATTGTTGATGATACGGAAGGACATCACTTAGAGCTTTACTCTGATGTAATTCAGACCCAAGCACAGTTTTCTTATTTGTGCCGGGGCAGGACTCGTCTCTTTCCTTATAAAGTAGTCAATAGCTTTAGTTTACAGTCATGACATGCTTAATGTATAAACTGGGCGATGTATAGTGATAAAAATAATTTGTAATGTAAGTTGCTTTAAATTAAGTCGTCTGGGTAATACCGAAATGTACTGTAAATGAACATGCTATTTCAAGTCATTGGCAGCTGGTAATAAGGTCCGGTGTCATTCTATAAGGCATTTTTACAGATGAGAACATGCAACAAAATACTGTCTTACGACCTCAATGACCTTCAACGTGACTTTGATCAGGGTTTCAACTAAAGTTAATGCTTGAAGAGTAAACATTACATTGTCCTTAAAATAGACTTCATTGCAAGTTGTGTGAAATGACCTTGGCTTTTTTTCACGTAACATAAGAACCAATTATGTTTAATGCATTTCTGAACAAGGTCATTTCTATCCTCACGTTGTTATATGTATGATTAATTCAACCCTGTGTCCTTACAGAATCAATTTCCCTCATTCGTATGAACAAGTAACTGCTTCTAATTATTCAGACTGATGATATTAGACAAACTGATAGTGATAGTGACTGTACCATTCCAGACTCTAATAAGGAGACTGCGGGAGGTGCTTCCCGGTGAGTCTCTTATCTTTTGCAGACTTGAATGTCTGTATGATTAATATGGGATACAGTGTCTGTATGAAGATGTAGACCCCCAAGGTCAGGCTAGAGACGAACACGGTGCATTATAATGAAAGGGGGCGGTCCCATTAACTATTCATTACTGGAGACCATCGAAGGAGATTGGGGCAGCTTAACAGGGGGCAGTCTTGGTGTATTTGTGATTGACGGTAAGGACTGACCGAATCAACAGGGTGATCTGGGGTCACATAGTTCAGTGCATTTGCGCGTGTGTATATGTGTTTGATGTATGCAATGATGAGACTCGACTCAGCGGGGGATCAGTGGGGGTCTTTATTAGTGCCTGGATATACACTCCTTTTACTGTGCCTCACGGGGTTTATCCCTGAAAGTGTTAGTTCCCCCAAAAATGAAAATTCTTGCATCTTTTACTCGCCCTAGTGTTAATCCAAACCTGTATGGCATTCTTTCTTCTGTGGAACAAACAACACGAATTCAGTGGAAATGAAATTGTTCAGGTGAATTGTTCTTTAATGAGGTGACACGCTCTTGCGTTTCACTGATTGAATGTGAACACAACCCACATGTTAAATGAGAATTGTTGGGGGAGGAGGGTGTTGGGTGTTTACCGCACCTTACGGAGTGAAGGGGTGGGACAATCCCAGTAATACGAAAAGGGTTCACAAGGATACACTCCCGTGCGAGACAGCGGTGTCACGGAATGGCAACACATGAAAACCACGCTGGCCAGCGTTGCCATGGCAACGGCAAACTGATGAATGAATGACATCATGGCGACTGGGAGGTGAGAGAGTGTGAAATTGATTTGGTGGAGCAGCGCGGAGGCGTACGCGGGCAGACACGTTTTTCCTCCATCTCCGTACCTTCTCTTTTCCTCCTCTGTTCACCTTGCGCCGCTGGGTGGGATTCTGGTAGGATATTTTCTTCACTGTTTACTTGACTGTCTGATGTGCTTGCGCACGTGTTAGTTGGACCATTTTTTCCGTTTTGGCAACATGAATATGGAAGAGTGAAGGAGTGCATGAGGAGAAAAGGGTGAGTGAGTGAATGAAAGAAAGCAGAGCTAGAAGACTGAAGTGCAGTTGGTTCTGCTCTATATATACCATGTGTAAAGTGAGGGTTGGAATGTGTGCGTGAGATCACTGTGAGGACTTTTGATCTGCTAACAAACACAAAAATGCCAATGGACTGTGCTGATGTCATATTACCATTCATGTCACCAATTACTAAAAGGTCATGGATATTAGTGGACATAGTTTTTTTTTACCATTGGTCTGCCGCTTTGCATACGCAGCAAGTCAAGTCAAATGCAAGTGTTGTTTTTGTTGGCATGTATGCTATATGTGTGTATTCAAGCGTGCGAACAACATGTGCACATTTGCTCGATACAGTGTTTCTGTGAAAGCCACAGTTTTTCTACACGTTCTCTTTTACGAGCACACAAAACGGAAAGGTCTGTCAATGTCATGTGGAGCTGTGTGTGATGTATGCTTATGTCTGCGTTTTCTTTTAGTAGATCGCGTACCCTTCGCATAACGCATCACTATGTCACGGGGAAAACGCTGGCACGTCGCCGTTATAACGTGATGTTGATCATTCAACAGCTAGGCGCTTGTGATTGATGACACGGACCGACCTCTGTGACCAAAGCAGGAAAGCCAATCAGCAGGGGTAAAGGTCACGGCTTAGCCAATCAGGGTTGCATAATCTACTGTAGTCAGTCTTTTGCGTACGTGTTTTGCTTATAAGTTTGGTAAACCAAATACTAAAACCATACGGGATTTGTATTTTGCAGTGTTCTGGTCACTCGGATATAATGTTTGTGTGTCATCTCGAGGTCTTTTCTTTAGATTTGCGGTCAAGGTGCATTTAAAATGCTGTGAGCATTCAAATTGACCACTGCTGGTCAATTCGGATGAATACATTTGCTCTTTAATAAGGATATTAAAGAAAAATGTGGTAACTTGCTAAATAACATGATGTATGATATGCAATACAATAATGTATTTTTTTAACTTTATTAAACACACAATACATATTGACGTTCTTTCTGGTCGTTGTACATATTCAACGTGTAATGCATGCATGCACAGGCATTAAAATTCACTTGACAGTCGCTATTCAATGACCTAAAACTTTGGCTATAACTTTTCAAAATCATTCAGTTATTGATATACTGTGTAGTCCTAACTTAGACCGAACTTTTGATGGACGCCACCATCGTTGATATTTACTTTAGTCACACGTGTTAGTCACAGCTTTAATGAAAATAGCAAGAGCCTTGACTTTGGTCATTTTTTCATACAGACATCATTCAAGCCGCTCCTGTATGCCATTGCATGTACGGGGGAATTTGAAAGTCGCACCTGTTAGTAAATACATGACGTTTTGTGTAGTGTTTGCTTGCATTCACGTGTGTTCGGATACGCAAAACAAATCTCTGTTCTTGACGCAATTATTGCATGGATTTCATTGGTTTATCAACAATTTACGAAGAAATGAATTCTCCCTGTGTTCCGTAAATGAGGCGCTTTTTGTGTAAACGTACATGTTTTATCACTAATGTCAGAGTTTGGTTTATATGCGCCGCTGTATTCGTTCATCAGCGCGTTTTCACTTTGGCTATTCAATTATTCATGCTGTTCATTATGCATGTGGGTTCATTTAGCAGCTTCATTTGAATCTTTACAGTCACTCTGAAGACAACGGAGCACGACATTTTCAGCTCTACGAGAGCCTTCGTGAGATTTGTACTTCTTTGACCTCTGTATTTATTCTGTGATAGCAGGACGATTGCAAACCTTTCGTCAAATCCTTGCAGGGGAAACAGAATGATGCAGTTATTAGTGTTTGTTTGTTGACCTTTTCATGCCAGGTTATAATAGATGACAGTGGTTTTTGTGAAGCAAAACAGTGTGTAGCACAGGGCTCTGTGAGTGTCCTTAACAAGAGGAACAAGCTTTGGTCAGGATAAGCGTTGGCTAGACTGCCCAACTTTGGATAATGTGGAAACACCGCCACCCTCAGGCTTTGAAAAGAAGTGCAGTGTAATTTCATGTTCCTTACTGTTTGTTCTTTCACGCAGGCCGGAAGCCAATGTACCCATGTATTGTTGTAACATCAGTGCTCAAGGGAGCGATAGTTCCCTTCAAATGTCTGAGGCATTAAATGTGATCTGTTATTATTCCTAGCTAGTGATAAACATGTCGACTTTAACTACCTTCAAAAGGATGCAGTATAAACTAATGTCTGTTATAGGTCCCTATAGTGCAGCAACACATATTATTACAATATAAATCGCAATCTGACACATTGGGCTTATACTTGGGTATACATGTTCCGTGCCTTATACTGTGCACAAGCTGCTGTACAAGACAGTTGCTTAGCGACATGGTGATTTTGTTTACACCATCACAGAGGAGTATGCAAACATGTGACAAATGTGTGTGTGTGTTGGAATGATCTGTGTGTGCGCCTGTGGTCAGACCACTCTATGTGCTGGTCTCTGGGGAGATATTTACTCCACCACATGTCTCCTCATAGCTGTCTTCTGGTAGGAAGATTCCTGTGCTCGTTCTGTTTCATTGGGACGGAAAATGCCGAGCGTGTGAGAGAGTGACCCACCGTCTCCTGGGATGGAAAATAAGGCACAGTGTTTGGGTGCTTCTCCAGCTTTAAGCTGTAATGTAGGTCTGGGGAGTAAATCGGGCAGCTTGGCACGAGTCCTAGCATTAGTCATTTAGAAACTCATCCACACAGGATCAAACTCCTCCCCTTCAGCCCTCTGTCTTTTTATGTCCGGTTTTCCGTTAGGGTCTCTTTTCAAACAGCTGTGGCGTGAGGGACAGGTGGAAGTTTGAGAATGTTGAATGAGTTCAGTGGGAGCAGCTGTCAAATTGGCTTCATAGCATTACCGGCATTGTTTTGGAGGGTCCCGAAGCAAGGGACAGAAAGACAAGGAGAGGAAAAAAACTGAAGATAACACTGAGGGAGGTGGGGACACCCAGTAGGATGTTGTCAGTACGGCTGACAGATGATGGAGACGGTAAGCTGAGGACACTGGACTGTGTGTCTTTCTTTCGCTTTTTCATCCCTTGGCAATGGCAGTACATGAAGATGAATCGCTGATCATTCAATGCCTCAAAGCTTTTGTTTGTAAGTTAAAGAGAGATGACTATGCTTACATTATGCCGAAATGTGAAGGCAAATAAAAAATATCTTACAAAAGATGACTAATAAGCTAATAGCACATGTATATCTGGAAAACATCTATTTGACAGAAATGAAATCAATCACTACGTTAAGTTCTGGTACTTTTTAAAGAAAAAGAAAGATTTGTTCCATATTTTTTAAATATTGTAAAAACTGTCAAATTTAAATTTACAAGACAAAACAGTTTTTACTTTACGCTCCAGCTGGAGTAAAATGACCTTTTTATGGGATTTTTTGCCAGAGTATTGTTGACATACGTAAAAAAAGTCAAATTACAGAAAAAGACTGCAAATTTACAAGATATTTACTGGTGCCCCAGCTGCCGGAAAATTACTGTTTTTTTTTTAGTGTAGGGTTCAAGAACAGAAATGACTCCCCTAGCTAACTCAAAAACAGAAGACAAAAAGTCACTTCAGCCCAACAGATATAAGCCAGATAAAAAGGATAGAGAGGAGGAAACACTTACTGATGTTTTTAATATTACCAAGTAACTATATGAATAAAAAAGCATGTTTTGTTTGAAACATGCTTATTAGAGCTGTCTAAAGAGGTAAACAAACTTCTGTAATATTTCGATACCAGCTTTTCATTTTAAAAGTGCCAATATTGCACAAACATCACATCTGCTCAAACCACAACAACTCAACTTATTTATTCATAAAATTCAATGTAATATATTTTCCCTTCTATTAAGACCTGCATACAGTACAATGAGAGCAATATAAAGCACATCAGATTAGATATTGTACCCCGAGTGTCAGATTCTTGCTCTAGCTTGATCTACAGTAGCTCTAATTCTATTCCACTGTCACGCTCAGATTCAGGTTCTTCCCCTCATTCTGTAGCTTGTCAAGTTGTGCTAGATGTTTCATTCCTGTTTTGTCAGGAATTATTGCCCTGTCTGTCCGCACAACAGTTGAATGGAGTTGTAGATGTGTCAGAAGGCTGGTTCAGGCTTCTGCTCATTGGGTGCAGAGAGAGTGAGTACTCCTGGCACGTGCATCTGCTCATTACACATTCAGAGACGTCTCTAACAGCACCGATTCCATGACTGTCACCTTCACCACATGAAAAACAGCATCTTCTTAATTGGTACCAAAGACTATACTCATTAGACTTGGCTTTTGAAAGTTTCTAGCTTCACTTTGTCTGAACGTGATAGTCTGTCTAAGCTTGAGATAACAGAGTGTTAAAAGAGGCTAATTACTCACAGAAAGTTATTAAGTGACAGTGACCCCATCCGCCTGGTGCTGCAGAATGTTGAGCTGCTCTTGTAGAGGATTAAAGTGAAGGATTAAAATATTTAATGCAGCTCACTGCCTGATGCTGAGATTATGATAGAGATAAAGTTACTGTTAAGGGATATACCACATTTCACATGCATGCGTGTGCATGTGGATTAAACGTGTTGAAATCAGCATTTTGGGATATAACTCCTGTGCCTGAGGTCATGTACTGTATTTCAGCTTTAACCACGAACAATTTAACACACGGAGCCTTTGGTGTAAATTGACATCTTGCCACAAAACACAAAATCTGGTATAGAAGAATTTGAGCCGATCAGGTTCCAAACAAGCCACTATGTTTGCAATCCTGCAAACATAGACAACATCGTAGATATTGTGCACCTTTTTTCTATAAATCATACCTTGCCATTTTTCAAGTTCATCAGTATATTAGCAACAAATCAGCTGATACCGCAGTTTTACTGAGAAAATTCTGCAATTTTACGAGACTCAGGTGCGAAACTAGATGATGCATTTAGGGCACGATTTGAGAAATAGTGCTCTACACTCTTACAAATGAAGGTGCTTCACCATGCCATTGAAGAACCTTTTTTGTCAAAATGGTTCGGTAACACTTTAAATAAAGCCTTCATTTATAATGCATTATAAAGGGTTATTAAAGGTTATAATTAACCATAATGTGTGAAATGCTGTTGTAGAGAATTATAACACAAATATAAATGCAAAATGTAACAATGAATTGATAAGTTTTATAATGCATTTCCTGTAGTTACAATTATTCCTGATACATTTACATTAAAGCTCCTTTTATACTGTAAAGCATTATATGGATCCATAAAGAACATTTACTTTCTGTTGTACAAAAGCTTCTTTGCGGCGGAAAAGGTTCTTCAGATTATAAAAATATAAAACAGTTCTTTTTGGTATCAAAAATGGTACCTTTATGGCATCGCTGTGAAGAGCCGAAATGTGTAGAGGTCACTTTATCACAGTCTATTTAGAGTCTATTCAAGTATATAGTACTTGAAAACTTTTATACTGTTACAGTCTTTTTCATCTCTCTCATCTGCTGGATTCACCGGAGTACACTGGCCTCTATTGAATCTCTGGCTTTGCGTCACGATATTACTTCATCCCATTTCTCTAAATGGGCATTGAACCAGCCAAGCTCATTTGAACAAGCAGCCGTTTAATCCAATAAGAGCACCTCAGCTTTACTCATCAAAGTAGGGCAGCGACAAAAGTCATCGTTCACCTTATAATGCTCAGAATATTCAACCTGTTATGGGTGGTGAAGGATTAAATGGATGATCAGACAAAAATAAACCACTAACAGGGAAAGTCAATAACATTGATTTTTGATTTCCCAATAGTACCTGTCAAAGGGACAAACAAACAGTCAGTTATAGAATTTCGTGTTATGGAGGCAAGAAACACAGGAAAGTGAAAAGATGACAAAAATGCCATTCTTTTTAAAACTGCATGTAAACAGCAAAGTCTCAAACCCTTGTTTTAGCAACAACTGATGAAATATAACAGATGGATTTGTTGACGAAGTATTGCTAAGATTCGCGCTTGAATATTACTGTACAGTTACAGTGGAAATTATTTCATTTGCCAGTCTAGTGGTTAGGAAAATTAACCCTTAGGTCACACTGATAAGACCGAGCCTTAAAATTTGAGGAAAAATAAATATTTAGTACTGTAAATACAACACAGGCTGAATAATTAATGTTGTGTTGAGATTGCATCACATGTTTAATTCATTGGCCCTTACTGAGGCGTCTGGCCTCCTTAGGCCATGAATGCCACAGTAATTGAAAGTGCTGGTTCAATATGGCTGAACTGATTCATTAGTATTTGAGATCCTTGTCACAAGCTGTTTTAATTAGTAAAAGGAGTTTCCTCAGGGTCTCATCAACACCTTTTATAAAAGTGGTGTGTAGATATTAAAGCAGATGAGGAATATTCACATGGTATTTTTTAATCGGCACAATAAAACGCTGTTCGATTATGACATGCTATTTGACAGAAATAATCGGCCTGGATTTGTGTATTCATGTCAGTAGATGATGAAGTATTTGTGAACGCTTCACTCAAAGCTTATTTTTTAATTAGGCAGAATTTAGCATTTTGTGTGATTGGAATCTTGCTTTTCAAAGAATTGTTCATTGCCTGTGGTCTTATATGGATGTATTTGACACATGCATGACTGCTTTGTGTGAGTCAATACTGCACTTAATGCAGGGTGTGCAGACAACACTCCAAGCTGACTGTATGTAACAGAATTGCTATTGTTGACCCAAACAGATTTCATACACTGCCAGTTGCATTTGAGATGTACTACTACCTCAGAACAGTCAATGGAAAAATAGTGACTACAACTGTCAAGCTATAAAAAGAGGAACTCAATATTTCAAACCATTGTGGTATATAATACTGTAACATATATTATATAGTGTATGTAACATACAGTATGTAATATTTCAAAAAGCATTTGAAGCCTCAAATTCCATGTGACATGGTTGGACTCTTTTAGTATATAATGTTGCCATGACATGTCCTTCATTTTCATGATCAATGTGTAGTTTACTACCACAGTGGCTTCATAGCTCAGCGACAAGGTGGCGAAAGATTTGGAAGACTGAAAGCTGTTGATAAGTGTGCTTCTCCATTCAAGTGTTGACAGCTATATACTGTACACACGGTGATGCCTCATCATCATAATTCCTCTCTTACACACATTTATTCTCTCTCTCTTCTCCTTTCCTTTCTGTCTTGACCTTAACCTCAAGTGACACTCTTCCCTCTGAACCTTTATTGGTCTGACAGAGGAGACCGGTCTCCCTGCCTCTTCTTGGCTTTGTCTCATCTCCAACCTGAAGGTCTGACATTTTTCATAGTGCAAGGAGCAATGGAAAAATCACGTCCTATTTCTTTTGCGCCTGACTCGCTGGCATACTGTAGATAGTCCTTCTCTCTGACCTTTGACCAAAGTGCACTGACTGGCGGAGACATGGGAAACCTACTTATCTCTCTTTTCTCATGTGATTTATATGTGTGGAAAAAAAGGCGGAGGTTAGATGTATATGAATGTGTGAGTGCATTTTGTGTGGATGTGACTCTTTCCAAACTCCTATCGTTTAATAGTTTTTAAATTATCCAGGGATGGGGTGAAGGGTCTTTTGGCCCCTCGAGTGATGTATTATCTCTACTGCTCATCCATGAAACGTGACCTTCTCTGAGATTGCATAAAATAGAAAAAATATCCAATAAGCTGCCTCACATTTTCATCTCCTCCAATTTTCTGTTTATCTGGAAACAATTGTCAAGTCAAGTCAAGTCAGCTTTATTTATATAGCGCTTTTTACAATTTTCATTGTTACAAAGCAGCTGTACAAGAAAAAATGACTATAAGTAAAACATAAAAGGTTATGGAATTCAAAACACAGGTCAAATATCAGACACACAATAAATTACTATATGCAGAGTTAATTAAATAAGACTATCATTGTAGTGCTCTTTCTCGGTTCCAATGTTCATGTTCTAAAACCAGGGGCGTAGCAGCCAGGCGTTACATGCCTCGTTTTTGTCACTTCGCATTGTTCGCATCACTTCAAATCATAATGTGTAAATTCGATCGGGTGATTCGTGTAAACGCAACATACCACATCCAGTGCGTGTTTGAGAAAAGGACGTAACGTCCTCTGCTTTTTCGGGGCGCATTTATACCCCAACACTGCCAAAAGAGCAAAGAAATGAAAGAAAGAAACCACGAGCGCAACTCCCATAAGTAGATTTGAAGCTCTTGGCAGACCTGCCCAAGAGATGATTCCGCTTGTGATTGGCTGAAAGTTACTTCACTCAAATCTAAGTAACAGGGCTGAAATATAGGCGGTGGGTAAAAAATTGTGCCGGGAACCGAATCACTCGTGCCACCTAAAAGTGCTGCTATGCCCTTGTATAAAACATAGAAATGCAGTCTTTAAGGTAAAATGCTAAGGCAACATCACATGTATTTTTACAGAGATGGCAATCCCAGAATGCAATTAGCAATGAACTGAGAAAACATTTTACCAAGAAGCAGACATATTTTGTAGAGCCCGACCGATATATCGGCCGGCCGATATTATCGGCCGATATGAGCTAATGGCATTTAAATCGGCATCGGCGTTTATAACGGCCGATAAAACATGAGAAACAGAGTCTCATGCTTCACTCATGTTATGAGTGTTGCATAGTTTGCCCACCAGAGAACATTTTCAAAACACTGTTCAAATATTAAAGTTCAGAGGTAGACAGAGTAAAAGTCTAAAAGTATAATTTGTAAAAAGTAGTGAAGGAGGAAAACCTCTTGCCTGTGTGCTGTATATATTGAGAACATTCTACATTGTTTTCATTATATTTTGGTATTATTTATTTATTTTATATTTATTTATTGTATATGTAGCTATACATTTAACTTATTTTAATTTTATTATGGTTTTGTGGAATATTGAATTTGTTTGGTATAGCTCTTTTACTTTAACTTTAACTTATAATTTATTTACAGTACACACTGTTAAAACCAGCTTCAACTGGAAGTAAATAAAAGTGTTAAATGTTTAAAACTAGACTGTTTTGTGATCATTGAAAAATATATACTTTAGATGTGCAATTGTTTAGTCATTGAGACTGTAATCTAAGGCTTTTTTTAACATCCCTTCTGGAAAATGGTTTATACAGCCCACATACCTAGAACAGGCAGATATTTTGCTATTGAATGTTGTGTAAGTGCAGTTTATAGGAAATGGGTCTAATATCCAGTTTTTATTCAAAATCAAAATATCGGCTTATAAATCGGCTCTTTTCAAGTTAATATCGGCATCGGCATCGGCCCCCATAAATCCATATCGGTCGGGCTCTAATATTTTGTTTCACATTGAACTGTTTCATATAAACTCGGTATGCTTAATATATATTTTAATTCCTATTTAACACTATTTAGCATTTTTTTTGTTTTCTGTGCACTTTATGAAAGGAGATTTATTTGTATAAGGCATAAGGTTCCAAAGCTCCAAATCACTTCCAATGAGATTCCATTTAAGTCACAATCCAGTCCTAGGAGATAACTGTCTACGTAGGTAGTTGACTGTGATGCAGCTAACTATGTTTCAAAACATAAACATAACATCAGTGTTGTGAAAGGCCAGAGTTTAATATTGAAGTCCCTGTCTTTCTGCATTTTAATGTTTTTCCTCCAACTGTATTATTTGCTTTAACATCTTTCATGTCTCTTGTCACGTCATCCCAGTCGCTGTGTCTCTCGTCACCCGCTGAATATATGAAAATCAAAAGGTGATTGAAACATTCACCCTATCCATTCCTCAACCTGCGTCTTTGCTTTCACATCTCTATCTCATCCAACACTCCATCTGGGTTTCCCCATAGCCCTTCTTTTCCATTCCTTCTGCTCATGAGGCGCTGGATGAGCGCATCTGCTGCGAATGATAACAGTGAGACACAACCTTTCCAATTTTGTCTCCTCACCATAAGATTTATTTACTAGGTTTTTATTTAGAGATGTGTACTTGCTTAAAAACATGCTTCGACACAAACAATCACCCCTCAGCGATTTACGGCCTATAGGAATGAGTTAATTATCCCTAAAAATGAGTCTGAATTGTGGATGAGGATTTGGATTTTATGATGACTTTAAACTCCACTATTGGAACATACATACGGCATATACATTTTACTGTGAATGATCCTGGCACTGCAGAAAGGCAGATTCAGGAGGAAGAGGGTTAAATCCATGACCTCGATACACATGAAAGGCTTTATTTCCGTCTCTTTCTCCATTTCTCCTGCTCTCTCTCTTTGTAAAGTGTAGTTGATGTGTGGGTTCTTGCGGAGATGTTTGGCAGATAGACAAAGAATTGCAATGTTTGTATATTGTCATACCCACATGCGAAAAAGATGCACTGGTCAAAATAGAGTTGGTAATGCAATCTGTCCGATGTGCTTCTTAATACCTCACATAGATGCATGTCACATAAAATCTTGCTTGTCGGCCTTTCATGTGTGTAATTCATAGCCATGGCCCCACACGTACATGAAGGTGTTAACTGAGAGCAGGGGGGAGATGAAGCTTGTCCAAACGAATATGTGGCCAGTTAAATGCCACTGCTAAGCAGTTAAGCTGTCAGGACTCAAACACCATTTACACTGAAAGGGAGAGGCTAGACAAAGACAGTCCCTTCATATGAAATAATGTGTTTACACTACAAGTGTGCAACACTGTGAAATGTAAGGGGATGTACACACATTTTCATGTTTTGTTTATTTGAATGTCTACATGTCAGATGGACATTTTTGGATGTTGTGCCGTAGCTTGATTCATTTTTAAGACATGAAAAAATGAATCAAATATCAAAAAGAAATCTGCAAAACTAAACGTGCAAATCTCCACAGATACCTGCTAAAGGCAAGCCAACCTCACGGCAGTTTGTGGCATAGACATTAAATTTGGAATCTACTAATTCGCATCCATTGACACGAATATCCCCATTTTTTCCGTGTCACTGAGCACAACCTTTTTTTAATGTCACTCACAACGACTTTCATTACACAGGCTGCGTGCGTATTTACAAGTATATACTTATAACCTGACATCACAAGAAGTCGTACATATTTTACGATGTGGCTATCCAACATCTTACTACACCCAAAACCCTAAAACCACAGCCGCAAAGGCTAATTTAGCTAAAAACACGAGTTTCACGAGGTAACAAAACAACGATTAATGACTCCCCTAACCACCCCCCTAAACTTAACGTCACAGGGGAAAGGTCGAATCATAACCACACATGCCAATCGTAGGAAATTGGAATTCACACGTATGAGCCGCCCTGTAAAATAGGTATGAATTCCCATGCGTTGATATATATTTATACATATGAAAGATACCGCGTATTACAATACATTCAACTAAAAGTCGTGCTGGGTCTTACATTAAATCGTGCTGACTGACATGAAAAAAGGGGGAAATTTGTGTCAGGAAACACGAATTAATAGATTACAGATCTCCCGCGAGACTGTGTTGCAAAAGGAGATATATGTCTGAGGGATAAGGTATATTGTTCATGTAATGTATGTGTGTGTATTACCATTATGAAAATGAACTATAAGGTTTTATTATAGTAACTGTATTGGGGGGGGGTCAGACTGATTACAATTTGTCTTATAATTTATGGTTAATACAATAAAGTCATAACATGTAAATTTTCTAATTATTGTCTATCTCACAGTAGTTACACAAACGCACGCACGCACGCATGTACAATGACGTCATTACCGTCCGTGCTCATCCATACGCCCGACATTCTTTCTTTCTTTCTTAAGCAGATGCTTCTAGAAATATAAAACCGCAAGGGTAACGTCGGAATCGCCGTCGTGCGTTTGCAGTGTAGACACGGTCGGATAGCCGCACTGCAGCAACTTACCTCAGACTCTCCGAAACCACATTTTCCTACTCCCCTCCTCTCTCTCTCTCTCTCTCTCTCTCTCTCTCTTTCTCTCATCACTCTCTCTCTCTCTCTCTCTCTGCCCAAATCTCTTACTTCCTCTAATCGCCATCCCGTTTATTTCTCACCACCCGTCTCTCTCTCCCTCTCCCGCTCTCCTTGAGTCTTCAGTCATTGCGCGCGTCCGTCTGAGGGGTGTGTGGAGCGGTGGGCGGGGCTACGGGCGCGTCAATCAGCGGTGCTACAATAGCACGTGTGGCGCTTATGGTCGCAGAGCGACTCGGTGTCAGTGGAGGAGACGCTACAGCAGCTGATAGGAGGGAGAGAAAGAGTGGAGTGGAGCGGAGTGGAGCGGAGAGACCGGTACAGTCACCTCACCGCTCACCTACAGCTCGTCTTTTACTACAAGCACAGCCGTCTGTCTGCAACCTGATCAGCCTTTAATAATGCACGGGGAGGTAAACCGAATATCAGCGCCCGGTCACTGAATAATGTATCTTACCGGTTACTACATCACCGTACCGGAGAGCAGGAACCTGTAGCTGTCTGATCGGCGGAGAAAATGTCACACTATCATTTCATCAAATGCTGTGAGTAACGAGCAGCGAGAGCGGCATCTTTCGTTGCATGCATCTGACATGCATGGTGTCATTTTAGCAATGATGTCATTGATCGGCGATGTCAATTTGTTGGAACTGTAGCTTGAGAGCGTGATCTAGAAGGGAGGGAATGTGTATTTATTGGAAGTGTATCCATACAGCTGCAGGTCATGGCAGTGCGTTCCAGTGAGCAAATTATTTATTCAAATGCAAGGAATATAGAAAATGCATGTGCATGTTCAATGCAGGTTCACCATATGACAAAATTCAAAGCTTCCTATGCATCAGAGGCAGAGCATTAAGATTTTTAGAAATGATTCAGGTGACCGTGCATGTGCATACGTGTAAAGTTCTAGCAGGATGCGGCAGGGATGTAAAAGTTGACCGGTGACTGCTGCCGGTGTGTAGAGTTCTCCTGCGGGAGTCTGCCTGCTTGCATGCAGACAGACAGCCAGGCTGCGTGTCAAAGCCTGCAAGCCTCTGCAGAATTCCTCTTTATGTGTATTTGCGGTGTGTGTGGTTGTGCACGGCTTAAAAAGAGAATGTGTCAGGATAGATAATGGAGAAGGATGGCGAGAGGGAAGCGTTTTTCCGAAAAAAAGCGGATTGAAGATGGGGGAACGGTGGATGGGAGGATGGAGATGCTGATGTGGGAGAAGGGGATAATCAGGAAGTGTTTTGTAGCCAGCTGCAGATAAAAGGCAGTTGTTACACTCATCTGTTTGCCACCCCTTTCTTTTCATCTTTATTCACCCTTCATCTGCATTGCTTTCTTCTTTGTATGTTTTAGTGATTTGAACATACACCCACACAGCCCTCTGGTGCATTCGTTAGATCATATTTTGCTTGTGGTCTGTAATATTTAGGTTTTTATATTTGATTTATTTAGCCTAGGGTTGTCATGACCAACATTTGAATAGCTGCTCTCAAAATGAGTGAAATCGACCGATTCACACACAGTCCCGATTTTTAAACCAGATCATAATCCAAAATGCTATTTGTAACACTAGTTTATCGTAACATTTCATATTTAACCATTTACATGTTAAAAGGATAGTTCACCCAAAATGAAGATACTGTCATGAATTACTCACTCTGTAGTCGTTCCGAACCTTTCTTTGTTTGGTAGAACACACAGGAAGATTTTTGGACTAATGCTTGTAACCAAACAGTTATTGGGCCCCATTGGTCATAATAGGAAAAATGACAATGAACGTCAATAGTGCCCAAGAACTGTTTGCTGTCCTACATTCTTCAAAATATCACATTTTGTGTTCAACAAAATATAATTTTTTTTTAATTTTCCCTAGTCAATGGGGTCCAAGAATTGTAATGCAATGTGGTGCTGAACATTTATCAATTAGCTGTGTGCCACTAGCATCACCAAAATGGAAGTGGGAAATTTCAAATATGGATATGACCTTCTCAGGCAAAACTAGAAAAATAAGCTCTCTAGAGACTAGAGAATGTATTTATCCTCTTACCATTTAAAAAGTCAAAAAGTCAATTTCACCTTTTTTCCTGCGCACTCTTTCTCCGTCCTCCTGACACTCACACTTTCTTTCAGTGCAGAGAATGACAAGTTCCGAAAGTCTACGCCTCGCTTGCTACATGCTGTGGTTTTAGTTCTATTAAAAAAAATTGTATCGTGCAGGGCAAAGTTCAATCTAAGTAACGAATCACGTGCATCTACAGACAAAGTGTTAATTCATATTTATATGCCCAAACATTACAAACCTAAAAAATGTCCCATTTCTTTACATAAATAATATTTTTCCCGGTGCAGTGTGTGCCAGTCTGCTACGCCACTGCCCATATAACCAAAATGGCATGATCACCATTGCACAACAACTGTGAGATTGGTAGTTGAATCACGCTCAAACATCGAATCTTCAACTACTTGGGGTCACCACCACTAGTATTTACTACCAATATGTTGGACCTTTTGTTTATATGTTCCTTAAAAACATGGATAAGAATTGACTTTGCATAGTGCTGGACATCCTAGTTTGTACTCTTCCTCTGTGCGTGTTTGGGTAGAGGGACATTCACGGTGGCCCGTGCCAGAGGCAAACAGTGAGAGAACGCGCAAGGTCGTACACTCGGGTGCAGAGCCAGCAGAATCCTGTCTGTGTTACCATTCAGCGTATGTGTGACTTGTGCTGTTCGGTTTTGATATGTAGGAAAGGAGACAAGTGCAGGCTTATGAAAGTTTTGCACATCCAAACATGTCTGATCCCATCAGTGGAAAAAGAAGGGATTTTTGCAGTCAGCGCATCCTTGGTTGGACTGTGTTCAGAGTTTTGCGTATGTTTGTGTTTGAAAGATAAAGTGAGAGTGCTGTCTGTTTAATTTATGCCCTCTTATTCCCCTGCCTCTTATATTAACAGAAGCTCAGGAGACATTACAGTGTAAATCGATAGCTGACTGGAGGAAACCTCACCCACCTCTCTCTCCCTATCCCATGATTCCTGTCATTCACTTCCTCTCTGTACCGCACACTTCCTGCGTCATTCAGTCACACATGAGTGGCATATTTACAATTTCAATGTCAACAACTCCAGAATCCATGATACACTGTAGGTGTGACTATCAATACAGTATCATTTAGGTTAAATATAACAGTAAACTAATTTGTGTCCCAATGTTTTGTATACTCTATACTTTTGTGACATGTTGAGATGCTCTCTCAATGTTGAACTTGACCTTGAACTGTGTGCTGGTTTCGCTTTAATCCTGTACAGCCCTCTAAAACGTACATTTAGGTCTGTTCGTTTCTCATTTCCCTTGTCACATCATGGCACAAAATAGTTTGCGACTGCCATGTTAACCTGAAAGAGGATTGTTCTGTTACACATTTCAGCATGCGGCTGAGGGTGGGCGGTAATGTTTGACTTAATATACATTTATCTATGAAGCAGTTATGGATTTTCTCAGCATTGGCCATAAAAAATCTACTGCGACTCAATGATGAAGTCAAGAAAAATGGAGGCAAAAACTGCTGGAAAAGGTGATTCTACCGTTCAATCAATGGTAGAATCAGGAATGGAGAGAACAGCAGGCGGATGTGACTGTAAAGGGGCTGTAAAATAGAAAAGAATGAAAGCTGATGGCTTTATTAGACCGAGAGGGCGTTGAAAGAAAGCCAGCAGTGGAGGGGAGCTGAGCAAAAAGGTAAAACTGAGAAATGCAGTAGTTGATTTATGGTTCATCCAGTGTCACGCTGGGACCAACAGTACTGGAACATCCCATTTCTGCCTGTTGTCTTATACTGCTGTTTTACTAACATCTGAAGCCAAACTGCTTTCCGTCTTACTGCTGGATATTTATATTTTCTGAAACTTGCAAATACACTATTATTATTATAGTTGTTTTTGTTTCTTATTAGCATCCAGATGTCTCCAGACATTCTCGATTGTTTATTATCCATATGTAAAAGAATGATCAGTTCTTATTAATCTCGGGCTTCCATTTCTCTAAATTAAAATATATTCCTACATTCCTGCATTTGCAAAAAGTAATTCCTTTCTGTCTCTTTCAGCCAAGAATGAAGATCAAATGGATTAGTTTGCATAGTGATTATTTGATTTTGTAGCTGGTGAAAGACCATCTCTCAGAAATATGAGCTGGGTCCTGAGATTATACTGTATGTTGTGCCATTCTACTGTCCCACATATCTGTAGCTCGCTGATAGCAGGCTGAGGGGGACATGAAAGCTCATTGCATGTCAATGTTACTGCATTCATTGAGTGTGTTGTGTGCGTTACAAGGATTTTGCCTCCGTAGCATTGAAACCGAGCATTGGGGAAACCTACAGGGTTTGACATTGCCATGCGCTTGAAGGGCAACAGTTGAAGCACAGACGTTTAAGTCTAAAAGCTTTGGAGCTGTAGCAATGATTGCATTTATGGAGTCTTCAAGTTATCTTTGAATGCATTCATGACATGTGCAGAAGTGGCACCCCGCTTTCTTAATTATCGGTGTGAATCTCTGAATTTCTTTGTGCTGCCGTAATCCGAGTTGGAGGGGGTGACGATTAAAGAACAATGACAGAAGCTGAATTGTATCTGGCAAGAAGATGCAACGGTAATTGTTGTATGTTTCGTTGGTTGTTGATAAAAACCAGTGATAAAACCAGATTTAAAAAGGTGTTCATGAGGTGACAGGCTCACATGATAAGTGGGAGCTCAAAAATGACAAACAAATTAAGAAAGCATCAAATACCAAATATCTAATGTGCAATCTAGAGTCAGAAAAAAGGGTTTTCAAAAGGTCTAATCCATTCAAATCAATAGAACGCACATGATGCTGCAGTTATATCGGAACTCCGTTGTATCTGCATTTATGTGTAAAGATGTAATCCGGTTCTGCTGGGGCTCGTGTTGTGGCTCCTCCTTCTAGCGTTTCTGGGAAGAGACAAAGAAGAGGAACTAAGGAATTGTTTTTTGGGTAATTGGATTCTTTTAGGACAAAAGGGTTTTTAACTGCAGCAGCTTACTCTGAAATGTCTTTAATCTTCAGTTTCATCAGAGAAGTGAGCCTGAGTCAGCGAGAGAGAGAGAGAGAGAGAGAGAAAGCCTATCTGAGCTGTCCTCAAAAAAGTCAGTTTAGAAAGGAGAGAAAGGAGATTGGAAGGATGAATAATTATTTTCTGCATCCGGTTCTATTGCAGATACAACTGAAAGATGATAGAATTAGAGTAAAGGGAGAAAGAGACTGAGAGAAACTGATTTTATAAAACTAGGCCATCCATAGTAATGCATAATGTAAAAGAAACGGCAGCTGGGGCATCAGAAATATACCATAAAATATAGTTATTTCCTGTAAATGTATGTTTTCCATGGTTTGTAAATTTTCAGTGCTTTTTTTAACTCCGATTTTTGAACGGGAAATTCCTGCAGCTGTGGTGACAGAAATGTACGTAAAGTCACATTTACATGTTTTTCTTGTAAATTAGCAGTCTTTTGGGTTTTTGACCGAAATGTAACAGTTTTGGGGCATATGTGGAAACTCTGTGAACAAAGTCTTTTTTTTATGCATGGCCATATGATTAATCATCCTATGAGCATCACACAAATCTATATAAGGACATTTCAATATTTATTGAGAAAACCCCTCAGATGAAGATAAAAACAAATTATATTCTCCAATGCTGTCTGTAACCTTAATACCGCCCTTTTGATATTTTAATATTAATGTGTGTTTTACCTTTCACAGAAACATTCAATAATGAAACAATGAAAGTCTTTGCTGCTTTTAGTCACTTGTGGTTTGGCATCAGCTTTTGTCTGTTTGCCTGTGTCTTTTTTTGTCTTTATCTTGAGGCTGTTTTCAACTTTTGACTTTTTTCCCAAGTTCATATATTCCATATGTCACTTCATTTACCATTCTTAGATTGTTTGGTGTGATAACAGCCTAACCCCTCCTCCCACCAGTTCATATGCAAATTCTGTTCTTCGGTGTCCGTTTCAACAGGTGCGATGTAAGCAGATAGTTATCTCTCTCCGAGCAGATTGAAAGCATCCGTCATGCTCTCTTTCACTCCACAGTCTGGATCTGATTAGCTGTAGAGCTCGCAAAACACAGACTGCAGTTTCTTTTAATGTCCATGGAAAGAAAAAGGACTTGAAACTGTTTGTGTTCATTACAATGCAAAACAAAATGTTTCTCACTATAGTTTGTTATATTATAATATTGCCAATGGAAGGATGGTTCTCTTTGGGGGTCTTCATTACACTGTTGAATTTATTGAAATGTTTTCTTTGTAAATAAATGTCTTTGCTGAACTTTTTTTGATGGAGTTGTTTGGTGTTTTGGGCCGCTCCAATGTAAGCCATGGCTCTGAAAAATTATAGTCATTGTCTTTGAAGTTTATGGATTCTTCCAAAAATGTTCACACTTCTATGGAAACCCAAGCTCAGATGTGCTATTCCAGCGGTGTTCCATTTGATGTGTTAGAGAGCAAATTATATTATTGAAACATTCCACTCACAGCTATAAAGGGTCCCAATAGTCTATAACATTATATTGCCTTTTTAAGTGTTATGGGTCTGACCTCTTATCTCTTTAGAGACAAGAACTTGAGGTTAGAGGAGCAGAGCGATGGTTACAGTGACAATTTGGAAGTTGGAATATTATTAAATTGATCTTAACTTTCTTATTCACATTAAATGTGAACATATTCTATTTATCTATTATATCCCCTGTTGATTGTGTCACGGATATATTTTTGGTGTCTTCATATATTTACAGTTTTGGTTTGTCGGAATTTCCATAATCTGTAAAAAATAATTCAGAACTCCAAAATTACTACTTTTAAACTCAGAATTTTCTGACAAAATGGCACCAACTTTGAGTAAATGTGGTTGGCTTGTAATATGTTGGTAAATAATTCATTAAATTACCCATTTTAGATGTAGGCTTATGTCTTAATACAAAATGAATGTGTACATTAATAATAACATACAATTCGGTGTTGCCATAGAAACAGATAATTCTTACTATGTGAACAGCTTAGACTAGAAATCCATTGTAACTACACATGGCGTGAACACTGCCCAATAGATTATGTTCATAGAATAGAATAGAATAGAAAAGGACTTTTGATTTCATAACTATCAGTTCTACTGGATAGAATCAAATGATATCTCATCACTTCTGTTTATTAAAATACTCATGACTTAACTAGAATATGAGACTGGGAAAGGTGCAGCATATTGTCAGTGGGTTGTATCTTGGGTATTATGGCATGGCAAATTAATGTTAGAGCATTAAAAATGTATCCAGAGAAAAAAACGAAAAATAACTTCCTCTTTAGTGTCTCTACAAAGAGAGACCTTCAGACTTCTATTTCCCTGGCCGAAGGGTTTGGTGACCTGAATTATCTGAGCAATTAAAGCTTAGTCTGGGAGAAAGAGGGCGAGTCATCCTTTCCGCTGGCGTTCTTAAACTCGGCCTGGGGAAGTGGATTGATGCGCCCGTGATTTGCGGCGATAGAAGTGGTCACAGTAGCAAGGTCAAGCAAACTCTTTGTAATCCATACAAACTTTTTAGCTGGAACTTAAGGGCTCTGAATCTCTTCCTAATGCGAGCTCCACTCTTATGTGTGTCTTTCTCATTCTTCTCTCTGAGTGAGATGGGTGGTGAATGAGTTCATAATGTATGATGTGTGCGTCTGGCGCAGGCTCCGTGGCAGGCTGGAGATGAAACCTGTGAGGGAATGACTGAGCAGCTGTGGCAAATGAACCTTAAGGAGAAGGGCGTCTAAATTGACTCAAACGTTCAATTATTTATCAGCGTAAATATTTCCTTTTTAAATGTAAATGGTGATACGTCCATACGTACCTTTATTAAATTTTGGTTTCAGGTGTTTTCGTGAAGATTCACTAATGGTCATGTTTGTTTTGTGTGTTCATAGGCACTCATGCTTGTTTGTAAACCGAGAAAGGACTGTCTTTTTAGCAATGTGTGATGTTTATTTCTCCACATTTTCATAATTTAACCATTATTGCATTGCATTCACTTGAAATGGATGTCCTACAATAACCTACAGTATTTCTCTCAGCGGGTGCAATTTGCACCTTTATTTACAACCCCCCGCAGATCCCGAAGCATTTGGCCGGCACTTCTCTTGCTGTACGGTGTGTATTAAGAGAGATTTGGCTTTGTTCCACGACAGTGTAGGAGAAATGCCGAATCATGATAATACTGTCTCTCTACTGCTGTGTGTAGGGAGAATCTTGGCTCTCTCAAGGTTAAACAGACATGCTATTCAGCAGAGTTTGCCATATAAGGTGCAAATGGACTAAGCTTTGCAGAGTTCACAAACCTATCTGTCTTAAGTTGGCTGCCTTAAATTAAGTTAAATCAAATTGGCTTTTCTGAGTCACTTGAATTGAAACTATATTAAACTGACTTATAAAATGAAGTTGAAATTGTTTAAACTATTTTTTTTTAAATGATACCAAATCCAAGTAGATTTTTAAAGGTCCAGTGTAGGAACTTTAGCGAGTGGTGAGGTTGTGAACTGCAACCAAGAGCTCACGCCTCCTTTTCAAAGCACTAAGATGTCATCATGTTTTCGCTTCTTTGCCGAAGGAGATGACGTATTTACGAAACGCGCTCTGTAGAGCAGTTTGTTCTTTTAGGGCTACTGTAGAAACATGTCGAATTCCATGCAAGGGGACCCGTGGTGTAATGTATGTAGATCGAAATAGTCCATTCTAAGGTAACAAAACCATAACGCTTCTTTATACACCTAGTTATTTCTGCATTTCTGTCAATAGATCCTCCAAAAAATGACACATTGGACCTTTGAGTCAGTTTAAAAGTGACTTGTACTTGATTTAACTTGAAAAATTAAGTTAAAAGCTGCCTAATTCTGTCGAGTTTAAAAGGGGTGACTTTTTACAGTGTGTCTATAGTATACACACTCAATCCATCCTCACATCTTCTCTGTTTGCCCCTTCTAGGTTGTTTTCAGCTATGTAACGTGTTCAGGCAGAACATGGAGATAGACCAGTGTCTGCTGGAGTCTCTGCCGTTGGGCCAGCGTCAGAGGCTGGTCAGACGCATGCGGTGCGAGCAGCTGCGTCTCTACTATGAACGAGAGCGGACGCTGCAGAAGCAGACCCCCCCCAAGCCCCGGTCCGTCCATCGCAAAAAACAGAGGGTCAGCTTTACGCCTCCAGATATCATCCAGGACGCCATCATAAGACACGATGACAAAGAGGGTAGGTGGGATCAATTACGTTACCACTCCTATTTTACACTCGATGTGTAGTCTATTTGTGGTAAAATCATCTAGAGAGAATTGAATCAAGTCGAAAATGGTAATGCACCCGTAATTTGAATATGTACACTTGCGTACACTACTGCTCATATAAACATTTGATCGACAGATTCTAGTCCGTTTATACTGTATATTGCAACAGTTCGATCACTGTTTATTTTGTTTGAATGTTTAAAGCATGAATGTTAGCAGCAAACCTAGTAGTTAACCTTTTAAACACTTTTCTGTGATCCAATGGCAGAATGAAGACATATGGTAGCCATTTGTGTGTTGTAAGGTTGTGTAATGTATTTGAGAGAGAGTTAGAGATGTTCGGCTTAGTCTTCGGGCGAGCTGGTGAAAAGGCCAAATTCATTTCCAGAAAGGCAAGCCGTCACACAAGTTGCCATTAGATGCCGGGTATTAGATCATTTTTCAAGCTGATTATGGGCTAATATTCAGAGAGTGGTGCCACCCCTGGGACGGGCAGAAGTAATCTAATCAAGAGCTTGCGGGGAAGGGGCTCGTGCGAGACAGGATGACAATCGCAGAGTAGCCACCTTCTGCCATCATGAGCAATGGCGCAGGCTAAATTAATTCAACCCAGGTGAGCTACTTCTGTCTGTGACTTTGCGGCAGGGAGTGGCAGAGCCGTTCTCATTCAACTAATGCAGAGATGAACCTGAGAAGCCTCTCACTTTTAATGTAGTGCCATACGTCTAAGGAGAACACAAAACGTTTTATTTCCCACTGTTCGCTTTGATTTTTCAGAGATAAAAAGACATTTTAACCAAATTTAAACAACCGTTCTTCGCTGATGATGTAATCGTAAATGTCTGGGTGAGGAAAAACACGTCCTCCATCAGTTACAATAAAATGTAGATGAATAAAATAAAAATGCTTTTTCACTGCCATTTCATTTTACTTCAGGACTTACCGTTTTTGATCAGTTCTTGTCCAGTAAGGTGATGTTTTACAACCTCCTGAAACGGATCCATCTGTTCTTTTTGTCTTCATCTGCGCAGCTTTTCGTTACAGCGGTCTTTATAGCTCTCCCTCGCTCAGTCCCTGCCAACCATTTACCCAGCTGTCTGGGTAAATCTGTGTCAGATATCCCAGCAGCCTTTGCAGGTCATCGTGCATCTGCCTTATTGGCTGTCAGCCGGGATCAGCTGGTCCCCGGCGCCAGCTGGTGTTCCTGTGGCAACGCCTGTTGGAAACATGGCACCTTTGGCTGAAGATGAATGACAAGTTTAGCCCACCTACTAAACACTAATTACCAAACTGGCATGGCGTTGCTTTTGTTCTGTATACCACCCAAACATGATCAGCGTCCTGTGCAAATGCCTTTTGACCAGTGGGTGACTCAAAGAATATTGATTTCTTATGGCTCCATGCCTGTGTTTTGATTAAAGGCGTCAGTGTTGCTTGGCTACTGGAGATAATACAGTAAGAGAATACAGTAAGTGTTAGAGACTGTCAGACGGGCTTGTGTTTGTGTCTGACTTTTGTCTGTTAAATCAGAGGCTAGGTGTTAAAACCATATTTGAAGTTGAAATAGTATGCAAAACATGTTGGACTGGAACATACTGCACACCATGCGCGAATTCATGTTGATGTTTGTTCTCTGTATGAACACATCACAGTCAGAGTTTTAGCATAGTGGATTAAATGCAGAGATGATATTGGCCTTAGGCTATAAATATCCCACAGGAACGCTTTGGATAAAAGCGTAAGGTGCCGAATGCGTAAATGGAACAGTCTGAAGTTCCAGAGGTCAGATAGGTTGAGGGCATGTTTGGAAAAGGTAGAAGGATGATATTTATTTAGTTTTTTTAAAAATCAAAAAAGAAAGATGGAAATTCAGTCATAATTTACTTACGCAAATGTAATATGACTTTTAAAATGTATACTGGAACGTGGTAATGAAAAATTGAGAATAAGGCTTTCATGTTTTAAATAAAGTCTTTCAGTCACATTTTTCCCATTTCTCTGATGTGTTTCCGAAGCTTTCATAGAACAGCACATTTATTTCCATGCATTTATTATCTGTATCATCGTAAATTGCATTGCACGCCAATGAGGGTTTGATAGACTGTGTCTAAACGGTTTACTCGGTCACATCTAAGCTTCTGGGGACCCTTTCTTAAAATGATCACATCTAGCTGAAATCACCACAAATAAGAATTAAATCGTATCACGGTTCAGCTATGATGAGTGGCACCCCCTCAATTGCAGATGTGATATTCCGCATTTATGCAGCGGTGAGCGTTGAGGTGTGAGAGAGATTGAGTTCACACGTCTGTGATACCGAGGCACAATTACATTACACACTCAGCCAGGTATCGCCAGTCCGGTCACACAGCTTCTTAGCGGTGAACTGAAGCGTTGCATTTTCGTGACATTAGCTCAGGATTCGATTCTTTATGAATCTCATATGGAGACTGACAATCTTTCCTCGTCTGGCATATGGGTGTAATGGAAAAAATAAATAACTGGGTAAAGTTTTAATTGCATGTCCATTTATCGGATCACAAGTGGACGACGCCAAATACAGGTGAGGTTGTCCACTTTCGACCACATCCATAGTAAAAAACTCTCCTCCCATTTTGTCATGTTTTTCAATTGTGTGAGCTTAATTCGACCATTGCTCTGTTACATTAGCAAAACTTGTCCATTTGACCAAAGCGCATCTTAATACCAGGTGAAAAAAGCGCCAAACCGTGTCCATGCGAACATAGCTACTGATCAGAGATGTTCACAAGCACAGTTTGTGGATTTCTTATTTTTATTACACATCCATGTCAAGAATTACCCTTTATTGTTAAAGCCACAGCGTAGTGGTAGGGTCTCCGCTTGGGATGCAATTGTGCCCAAATTCCCAACTTTAAATTTGGACTGTCAAATACTTATACCATTTCTATCACTAAGCTTTATCTAATGAAAGACTAAAAAACAGTGACCAGCATATGATAGTAGATCCAATATCAGTTTCTTCAGTTTAGTGTGTGCATAAAAAAACTTTTGATTGTGTGCATGCGCATGCATGTTTGTGCACCTGTGTATGCGTTTATTGTCCTCCAATCTAATTTCTTTAACTTGATCAGGTCCTGCTCGAGCGGGAACACAAACACATGGTGCTCTCAGAATACAGAACGATGAAATCAATTCCTGCCGGATTGCTTTATGTGCGGTTTCTGAATGCTGATGGAAGCTGTATGTGCCGCAGATCTTACTCTGTCATTGGGCCGGTATTGAATGTTATTTTTAGTGTCAGTATGATAAATCTTATGAGATGCACGCATATGAATGCGGTCTCACGCCAGGGAAAGTCTTGGACCTTCTGTGGGTTATTTATCTGAATGCACAAATAATGGTAATTTTTACACAGTGTGTTAATATAGTTTTTCAATTCACGTTTCATTTCAACCTAGTTGGTTTATGAAATGTTGTTTGGAGGCAAAACCAATAGAATATATGCTTTTTATGATATGTTTATATGAACACTGTGTTTCGTCCTTTAGATGCCTTTTATTGGAAAGGTTATGTTTGAAGAATTTATACCTAAACTGACATAAACTTGCTAAAAAGATATCATATAATCCTAAAAGGTAGATCAGGTAATATCTCTGAGCCTGAGAAATAATTATCAGCTTTATACCAAATCCGTTAAAGGTTAAAACAAGTAATGGTAAATGAACCTGCATTGTTTTATTGTTTTATCTCTGATACCCAAAATCAAGATGACCGCAAGTGCCCATTACTCTGACAGACCAAAAGGTCAAAAACATCCCAGTAATGGCTCATGGGAAAGATTTCTTGAAGTTCAAGAGACCCTGTTGATGCTTTAAGGGAACTGAGGCTGAAATGCTGTGTCCTACTTTTGAAAACCTCCGGAATGATGCAACATATCATGGTCATGTAGTTTTTGGCAGGTGGCTTTCAGAGGAAACATAAAATGGCTGTCAGGATAATTGAGGAATGACAGAGTTCTGGGACGGAGTGAACGAAAGCGTTTACAAGCCCAGCACAGCCTGCCATGTTCACGTTTCTGTACTGTGTGACAGGACACAATTTGGCAGGAAATTACACAGATGGAAACACTGAAGTAGAGTCTCAATACTGAACAGACACTTTTGACCATGTTTGTTCGAAACTAAACATTAAGTTTTGGTTTAGAGTAGCCCACTACTGAAAAAGCTGAAATCCAGGACCCTTCTAAACATTCTTAAACATTGAATAAAAAAAAAACAGAAACCTGGAGTTCTTGGGTATCAAGATCACTAGCCTGTGTCCACTGTAACTGACTGTCTTGCTGGAAGTTGAACGTGATATGATGGCATGCTGTAAATAATATGGATTTTAACACTTTTTCAACCCCAGTGATCCCATTTCAACCTCAACATTCCCCCACACCCTTCCTCCTTTGACTCTCGAGGAACGTATTCTCTCCTCATCAGAAAAACATAGCCATGCCACTAAAGGACATTTTGAAAACATGAAGCATGTATGCTTGACTGGACTTCCCAACAGATTTCTGTCAGAGACCAAGAGAAACGTGCTGTGCTGTTTTTTAAGGGAGAAGACGATTTGTTGAAGAGATGGAAGGCTGATGTCTTGCGTCAATAACAGTGGAACACTCAGGAACGTGAGGGAACAAATGAGAGAAAAGTGATGAGCGGACCGAGAGATGGGAATAGATTTACACTGGTAGGGTAATCCAATAAAGAACATCTCGGCTCAGTGGTGAGAGAAGGAGATGAAATTAGCAAGATGGAGGACAAAGTGACTTCACGGTACCCTGCGTTCATAAGACAATACTGTATTGATAGACTTAACGGTCTGTTTCTAAGTTTCTAGTTAGAGTTAGTTCTACTCACTGATCTAGATAAATGACTGGATTGTGCACAGATTGCTAAACCAACGGCAGGAGGTGAAGCCACTAGAAGGATGTTGGCGATACATATTTAGTTTATATGCATATTTAAATCAAGTATTACTTTGTTTTTCCTATGTTTATTTTGGGCAGAATAGCGATGTATAGAAATCGTTAGGGTGGGAGTGTATTGCATACAGTTGTACTGGCAGGTATAAATGTTAAGAAATAAGCACATTTGTCATATGTTGAGGTGTCTCGTCCATCTGCTGATCTTTTATGTACGCTATACTGTAATGAAGATGAATGTAAATCACTGACTTTAAATAAATAAACATTTACATGCCTTACGTGCCTAAGACATTTGCGTTGTAAGAATGTACTAGGAGACTTCAGTTAGAAAAAATGGGGACTGGTAAGGCACTGTTTCTTTGTTAATATGTACTCTATTTATTCAATAGAATGTTTGGGCGTACCAACATGGCGGTGCAGTGGCTTCAGTGTGATGATGTCATGAGCAATCCAGTAATTTACTGTATATAACTAATTAAACTAATGCCTGAACTGCTGAATCCACTATTTACTGGTTAAAAATACTTGCAAGTGAACAGCCATATGTGTAAGAACTGGAAACCATGTATATTTACAGAATTTTATAGAAATAAACTGCATATTTGCAATTTGGGAGTAAAGTAACATGAAAATTGATTCTTATACATACAGTATACATGTCATTATTTTCCTGGTAGCTCAACTTTCGGAATATTACAGTTTTTACCAGGATTTTTTTACAGTGTGTTTGTCCCTATTTTATAGCATCTTTACATTGCAGAAACCCTTTTGATAGGTGTTGTGTGGTTCAAATGCACAAAGATGCACAAAACTCCATTTGAGCAATGAGTATGATAAAATGCAAAGTGGAGGATGATGGATGAGCACCATTCTTTTGCTGCCTCGCAAGCACTTTTGTTTCTGAAAATGCAAGTGTTTTGGAAGGGAATACAGAAGGCCAGACCAGACTCTTGCTGTCTCTGTCACACTCAGACAAAGTGTTGCCAATGGTTGTCTACACTCCGCGTGAATGATTTAATATGTCTGTTTGTGGTGCCACTGATCGAGTTCTAATCTCTGAAGACATCATTTTGTTGTCTACATCTCTAATAGCAGTATACAGTATCTAATACGTTGCCTGAATTTTAGAGGCGCCTGGCTCCCCTTGACTATTATGTTGAGAGATAATGGATGACACCTGTATCTTTCTGATGAATATAATGCACTCATAAGATACACTCAGGCACTTCATTACAGTGGATTTGATCTAAACTGAAGAGCTCAAAGCACAATGAAACCAATTTTCCAAACCATTGGGCACATTGCTAGATGGAAGGGTTTGTTTCATATCTGGCACAGGATCCTAGATGACAGAATCCTAATTTTTCCATAAACAACACCCATGCTAAGGCAATAGAAGCTCCAAACATCTTTCTTCATACTGGAAAACAACAGCTGGTTTACCCAGGCTGGTGTTTAACTGGTTTCGTCTGGGGGTCAACTGGTTTTAGCTGGTGGGTCCCAGCCTAACCAGCTATAACCAGCTTGACCAGCTAAAAAAGTGGCCAGTACTCCTCCAAAAGTCCTTTACTCCTGCTTCGCCATTCAAAAACAGTTCTTTCAGGCTGTATTTTGTTCCCCATTTAGGGATATTGCCGTTTCCCATTAACTTGTCAGCGTTCCCTCTTTTAATTTCTCATTTCCTAGTATCTTGCTCTTCTCTTTCTCCTTTGCCGATGACTGGTTTCCATGGAAACGCCACAGATGGTTCCTACAGCTGTTTTCTCATTTTGCCGTGACAAGTTGGATTTTGCCCACTCTTGCGCCCTACATCCAGGAAATGCAGCAGATTATCAAGTGCTTGGAGGGAAGCGCATATTAGCCTTATCACAGAATCGCCAGCAGAGCAAATTGAGTGAGCCGTCCAAATGTTGAGATAACGCTACACAGAACCCTTTTCATCCCAGGGTTGATATTTTAAGATCAAGCCATCAGTGTCCTGGAGATCTTAGGAGCCCTTGTAAATGTTCTCCTCCGACATTATACGATGTTTGGCCTAAATTAGCCAAAATGGTTTCTGGCAGCAATACTTGTACTTCAGCTGATGCGTATGTAAAGAGCAGGTGCAACAGTACAAAAGTACTGATTCCATTCAGTATGATGAAGAGATGCCTTATAGGCTAAGTATATCTGCTGACCTCTCTTGAGTAGTGCTCTAAAGCAGCTTGGTCTGCCGGGTGGTCTCTGGTGCTTCTTCTAATGCCTGCAGCTGAGCCATCTAACAGATGTGCTTATCAGTCTCTATAGCTGTCTGTTTGCATGCACTGGTTGTTTTGTCTGCCATAAGCAGTTACTCTGTCCCCCAAAGATCACGCAAAATGAACCCATTGTCATCATGGTTAAGAGAACGCATTAGAACTCATGATAATTAAAAATGTTGTCCACACTGGATGCGACGATTTGAACAAGCTGTGTGTCGTGTCTGGTATAGACGGTGTAATACGTTTCATTTGAAAAGAGACTGCTTTTTTGTCGACCAAAGTGGATACGTTTGATAACGCAGTTTTCGTGTTTTAGTGTCGATGACTAAAACTGAGGCACTTAAAAAATTATGATTCATTTTTTTACCATGTGATGCAGTTGTTTTTGCTGCTCTTCAGTTTGGTAGCGTTAATGTTAGTTTGTGAATACTTAAGAAATGCTTTTTAAGAGAATATTAATTGCTCCCAGTTATTGTTTGGCAGTGGAGTGTGAGGTTAGAATCGCTTTTGCAGCTTTATAGTCTTGTGTTACCCGCAGCAACATCCCATTGTCTGTTCATTAAACAAAAACAGTAGCTGCATCGCAATTCGCATTCTTTCCGTCTCAAATAGTATTCCAAAATAGAATACTAATCAATGTCCCAAATCATAGTATGCTAAAAGGAGAATTCCCAAAGTACATGGATGGTCTACTGTTCAGGTGAAATCCATGGACACTTAACGGCTGATATTACCCACAACTCCCCGCGAGAGGGCGGAGTTTAGTGAAGCTATATACTGCATTAATAAAATAAAATAAAAGATACCTCACTTAATTACTAATTGTAAGTATACAGTAAACATTACATACGAAATAATGAATGAATAAATGCTTAAATGCAAGGAAGGGCAGTATTTTTATGTTTGTGACCGCTAAGGATCTTCACGAGTTCGACTCGCAGATAATATGCGTGGGACGGAGAGAATGCGTATTGGCGCGCTGTCCAGGGGCGAGGGCTCAGAGCTTTATGAATCTCCCTGGACTCGGAGCACCGGCCCCCGGACACGGTGCTGAGGTGAAAACGGGCTAGTGGTGCTGAGTCGAGATGTTGCAAAATGTTTGCGAGAATGGAGGTAAGGCGGCTTGACTATTTATAGTGAATTTTATCTGCACTTACTCCTACCCAACCTTGTTAATAAAACATCATCTGCATCCAAAATCGCCTACTTCCATACTATATAGTAGGGGGAAATGAGTATGAGTCATGAATAGTTTGTCCGGAGTCTCAGTCTGCAAAAAACAGTAGGCGAACTTCCTGTATGGTTTATTACTTCAGTCGAAATTTGTGAGGGTGGATCGTATGGACACTTTCCTATCCCATGATGCCATAGGAGCTGAGCAATGGTCCAATTATATAGAACGTACTGTTTTAATAAGGTACTTATTTAAATTCATTACGTACGTCACAGTGTGTGATTTCAGACACAGCCACTTCCGTTTTGCATTAGTATGTCCCAGTGCGTGCATACAGTTTTGCTAGGCACTAAACTATACATACTTTTCCATAACAAGAACAATACATACATTAAGAGCATAGTATAAATAGGAGAATTGGAACGCAGCATATGTGTTTGCTCCATATCGCAGCGACATAAAAGGGCAGATAGTCCATAACCGCCTGACAGAAATGACTTCGGTCGCAGTGTTTTACGTTTAACTCATGCGCAGTACATAAATGTAAGTGTTTTCATTATGTTTCAATACTGCGTTTTCAAAATGAAATATCACTGTGATCATAGTCTAAAAGAGATGGTCCAAAACAGGTTAGAAAATAGCCTAAATTATTAAAACTTTTGTTTTAATAATGAAGATTGGTATGCTAATACGTTGATTGGGTTCCCTTCCATGAGCAACCCAAACAGCACTGAATCCAGTAAATGCGAGAACATCCCCTCCATAAAACCAGAAGAAAGTTGGAGAGTTTGCCGTGGGTTTAAGGCAGATTTATCTGGTACTCATTACAGCAAAGAGACTAGGGAAATTAATCAAGCTCCCCGACTGCTAATGACTGCGGATTTGTAATGCGGTTTGAGCGTCTGGCTCGAATTCCATGTGAACAGCATTCATTGAAGTTGATTGGACTGATGTTTCTGAATTAGAAGTAAATCAGATTGTTGCACACTTAAGTGTCCGTTTTAGCTGTGATTGTACATGCAGATTGTAGTTTGTAGCACATTTGTTTGTTGCCCGCCTTTACTTTTTTTTGTTACAATGCTGTGATGTTCGTACACCTTGCCAAAACTGGTGTTTGTCCGTTATTGGATTTTTGTGTACAAGGAATAATAGGGGTCACATAGACATTCTGTGTTATCGGGTCTAACAAACGAGCCAGCCACGCATATCGCTGAGTCAGATCGCCATAACAACGCCTTATGAATATGAATGAGGGCAGACTGCGTTATTTGCATGAACGACTACCCTTCACAACACCACGGCTACTCAAAGCGGCATGTTGTCATGCATAAATAGGTATACAAACTGAATAAACACGATGTAAGACAGAGCCAAGCAGACAACATTTATTTCCAGCCGTGCTGACACCGCTACAAGGCTGTCAATAGCACATCTGCTAGAGGAGGTGAGCTCTCCCATGAGGGTCATAATATTACGCTGCGTATAACCAGCCTGATCATATAGGGATTACCACCGTAACTAACCTTTGCTCTGTCTTGGTGGGTGGTGATTCAAGGCCATACGTGTGTCATGTGCAGAATCATGTCCACTTTGGATTTATTACCTAGTTTGAGACCTATTGATCTGTTGGAGCCTTTTTCCACCGGCGTGTCTTGCAAAGAAAAGAAGACTTCTGGCCAGCAGGCATACACTATGAGATTAGCATCGATTACATGTTTTGTTTCATGTGATTAAGATACACGGCCATCAGAATATGAATGCGGAGTTAATCTGGCACATTGCATAGCCAGCCTTTTATCACTGAATAGCCCTTGATTGCTTTGGCATATATCTCAAAGTGTTACAAGCGTCTCACCCTGCCTCATTTCCTTAAAAGGATCTTCATTCATTTTTATTTTCCTGTGTTGTCAATTCGGTGTAATCTACACCAGTGTTCAATTTCCGTATGGGGATTGGGGAGCAATCTTCCAGATTCGCCCATTCAGTCTCCAAACTATCAATCAGAGTGACGTTTGGAAACACAGATGCCACCGCTTTAGTTTTCTCCTGTACAACACTAAAATATGCCACAAACAATTATTTATGCAGACTGTATCACAAATGTACGTCTTACACTACAAAACATGGTGTGCTCAATATGTCATGCTAGCAGTAGTCTCGCGTGGCCAAGGCCCACCCAAGAGGCCATATGACTGACAGGTAAACAGACCAATTAGTTTTGTGGCACGTCATGTTTAGAGGCGTGGAAATATCCACGCAGTAACAGACCGGTGTACATTCACGAACGTGTGAAGTTAACATCAACAAGAATTATTCAAAGTTTTTGCCTTGAACCTTGCTTACTTTGTAAGAATTGAGTGTTTATAGTCGATCGTGATGAATTCTTATTGCAACCGCTGTAAACGCGACAGCTAGCTTGCTTGTTGTTTCGAGGCAGACCGTTAAAAAACATGACACGCACGTCTTCCGGAAATTCACCCAATTAGAAGATGACTTTGAACGTGCTGAAGTATTTCCAGAAAAGTGCCAAAGTATAGTCCGACTGCGTCGCCCACTTTACTTAATTTCTGTCATCAGGACGGTCCGCAGTCATACAGTGCGTGAACGCATACATCAGCACAAATTTTTTCCGAATCTGCCGAGTCCATTCGGTGTCGTCCATTGCGTCCATTGCACATGTGTCGAACTCATCTATCATCTATAGTTTGTGTGCGAGAAGGATGCGGAAAGTCAAGTATACCCGGCCACTTTATGCTTCAGACGTTTAGCCAACGGTCCATGGGCGTGACGTCTGAGGCTGAGACTATGCTAGCACGTTTTTCCACTTCAATTTCTTATTACAAAAGTTATACTGTACAAAACAGATCTTTTAAGTTTTATATGTAAAATTAAAAAATGAATACTAATATTATGAAATTTGTATAATGTATAATGTTTTGCACAAAATACTAGGCCTATGTATGGTATAAACCAGTGGTTCTCAAACCTTTTTATTGTTTACTGTTAGCTTCTAACAATGCAAAACTGTGAACAGTACTTTAAAATGAATGTTAATTCTGTTTATTTGAAAGTTGAAGAAATGGACAAACTACTGTAAATGTAGTCCATATAAATCATGTAGTGTATACAAATCTTTCAGTAAAAAAACAAGAATTTGTTGTAGGCTCTTTTGTATGTGAAAGGAGTAACAAGAGCTTTTGCATAAATATATATGTTATACATAATATGTCATCAGATTTCGATGCAATAGAGAGTCTACATTTAAAAAAAAAGAAATTTCCCTTGGTACGTTGAAGGAAAGTATTTCTTATATATTCCTGATGGATGACACACTGCATCAGTCGGCTAGTGTGGAATCTGTTTTCTCTTCTTTCTTGGGTGATTTAAACCGCAGCTGAGATCATATGGGTCTCCACCACGCCTTATTCATTTTTCCACATAAGCATATTCATGTCCCACTGAGCAGGTGTGAGACACAATGCCAGACTGGTAAAGACATCATGCCGTTGCAGCTGAAAATCCCTGAAGAACCTGCAAATGTTTGACAGTCTTTTTGCACATTCTTTCATGTATCATGTGTCTGGAGTAACATCAAATACCTGTCCCATAACTGTGCGTTCACACCGCCGTCGATACCGTCAAAGTGGCGGGAACCTTAATGGTTAGTTGACAAAATACTGAGATCCTGCTTTTTTTTTTTGAGATTGAACTCATATTAGTGCTTTCTATCACGTGTATCCTTCCTGGACAGAGCAATCCCATAATACTTGTACAAATATTGCAATGTGATAAAACAAAGCAAGGAATAAATATTAATACAGCTCAAAAAGAAATGCTGTCTACATAGAATGCTCTATTTCAGTAAGTACGCCACCCTAGAAGGTGCATGTAGTTGTAGGTTTTGGAACGGAGCCAGTGTCTGAGACCATTGTCTTCACAGAAACGAAGATTATTTTTTCTGGCCTTGTGTTTGTGTGCAGAGAAGGTCATAGAGAGATTTGTGGCCATGTTCTGTTGGCAGATAAGCTCATCTCTCTTTGCGTTTGTTTTATTTCAGTGTTACGGCTGCTGAAGGATGGAGTTGACCTAAACACGGTTATTTCCTCAGGAGGATCTCTGCTCCATCTGGTAAGAACATGAGGACAAGCTCTGACAAATTCAGATACACACACGCTATGCCTCTTGAGATTTCACACACTGATCTGTCCTCACCAGAACATCTACTGTAACTGCCCACTTTTCATAACAACATCTCACTGCGCAAGTGGTAAATTATCCTTTCTCTAAGGAGTGAAAACAGTATCTAAACCTCCCACAAATGCACGTAAAAGATCCACATTCACACACTGTAATTCACAAATGCACGCGAGCGATTCAGACTCGCGCACTGTAATTCAGAAATGCGTGCGAGAGATCCACACATACTGTACACAGCGATCCACACGCACTCTATTTGAAAATGCACTCATCCCAATGCATACCTGTACAATCGACAAATATACTTATTTGTACTGTAACTGTGATTTCATGCACAAAAATCACACGTGCTTTGCATTCGGACTAGGGCTGCACGATTTGAGGAAAATGTCACATTGCGATTATTGAGGTAAAAATTGCGATGTGCAATTATTGTACTATTGCTCTTTGTATGACATATCGCTTATTGCTCCCCGAACTCTTTGTAAGTCGCTTTGGATAAAAGCGTCCGCTAAATGACGACATGTAAAAATAAATGTGCGATGGCGCTTACGATAAACTGAGTATAGTGAGTCAATTTGGTTGATATCAAGGAAAATGCACACACAGATAACTGAAAATGCAAAATTTTGTATTTCTCAACTGAGATATACAGTTCAAACTAGTAACAAAAACTAGAATTGCATCTTTGTTGTTACTTTAAATAGTTGTTAATCAACAAAAAAAAATGAGGTTGAATCCTCTTTCTAAAACATTATATTTTATTTAATTACAGTCCGGGGGTCTGGATCTCTAGCGTGCATTTGTGAATTAAAGTGTGTGAATGTGGATCTTTTACGTGTATTTTTGGGAGGTTTAGATACTGTTTTCACTCCATATTTCTCTTTTGTTTGTGTCTACCCTCAGTGTTAAAAAAACAGTTCACATGAAAAGGAAAATAGTTACACATTGTAAAATGTGCTGGATTTCCCTTTCTGTACAGTGGGATTTTCACTTAGGGATGATTGATATAAGCTATGGCATTAACACTTCTGGCATTGCTCTTATTACATATTATCATGTTGCTTTTAAGATAACATTTTATTACAGTGTCTGTATACAGTATGAGCATAATGAAGTTTCTCGATTTAATAGTTGGTGTCTATTACACTCCCACCAGTGGGTGTTGTATAACTCTGGAAAACATTTGATACCATTCAATGACATTGACTTGAATAGACCGCTGCAGCATGCAAGCGGTGTTCTCAAGCAAGATAGATGACTCGATTTTCTGTTGGTTAAATTTATGCCCTAAGAGAGGTGAATACATTTGTAGGGTTCGCCAGTGTCTAGTACATCTAAACAGAACAAATCCAATTTCAGCTTCAGTTTAATTAAGCTTCGGCTTGAGTCAGTGATATTCAACCCAATACAAGATGTAAAACTAACCATTTATTCCCAATGCACTACGCCAGATGTAAACACTGGTCCAGAGGCACATTTGGATCCATCTTAAATATATTGGTTTAGCATTTTGTTTCGGTTATAAATGTTCTGTTGGTTGTATTTTGTTCAAAATTTTGTGTAGCTTTAAAGGGATGGTTCATCCAAAAATGAAAATTCTGTTATCATTTACCCTACCTTTAGGTTGTCCAAATCTGCTAAACACAATGGAAGATATTTGGAAGAATGTCTTTAATCAAACTAAAGAAATCTCATCCCTCATTGACTCCCATAGTATTTCTTTTCCCTACTATGGCAGTAAATGGGGGATGAGCTCTGTCTGGTCACTGACATTCTTCCAAATATGTTTGCTAGTGTTTAGTAGAACAACGACATTTACACAGTCTTGGAGCAACCTGAGGTTGAGTGAAGACGGAATTTTCATTTTTGGGTGAACTATCCCTTTAAAAACTGAAGCAGTAAGTTCTTCTGGACCAGCATTGATTACATCATCCAAAAGTGGTTCTTTTATCAGCCATCTATCTATGCTGTGCTATGTCAGCTGTGTTTTACAGTTCTCATAAAATTTACACACATCTCTGAAACCTTGACATTTTCAAAGATTTCCACTGGATTTGTAATGAAGTCAAATGTTGGAGTGTTTCTGCTGTGTTCTTTATTGACTGGGATTATTTCATGTGATTATCTTCCTCATGCTTTTGTTTCTTCAGTGTGCACGCCATGACAATGTGTTTGCAGCAGAGGTTCTGATAGAGAAAGGACTGAACGTGAACCTGCAGGATGAAGACCTCTGGACCGCCCTGCACGTGGCCTGTGCCTGTGATCATGCTGATATGGTGTTACTGCTGTTGCTGGTGAGGACAGTTTACTCTCAAATATGACCAAATTGACTTCCTTTTTCTTTCATATCTAATATTTAGTTTTTCTTTTATGAGAAAACAAACCCAAAATATTGATGATTGTTTGCGGGGGTGTATTGAGATTTGTCTAATCAAAAAACCTATTTCTTGAGTGGCACCTGACTAGCAAGTCGTGCTTCGTAGCTGTGATGCAACCAAAACGGAGAAGGAGAAAGCCCTTAATATGTCCCGCCGAACTTTCTGTAAGAAACCAAACACACATTGTGCTCTTCGAAAGCATTCTTGGTGTTTCTCTTTGGATGGATCGTCTGTGGCACTTCTCCTTAATGTGATTAAATGGTTTGTGTACTGAAGGATGAAAGTGAAAATAAGATGGCAGAGATGAAAGGCATCACTGGTTGCCTCCCTACACGCTCACCAGGGTTTTGTGAATTTAATGAACTCCTTCAGTAGACACACCAACACCCCCCTGAATAACCTTGTTACATTAGTGAGTGGTTTAGTGTGTGTATGTCTGTGAGTGTATTTGACACAAAATGTGTAGAAAGGAAGATGTGAAACTGTAGTTTCGTCTTTTAAAGGAGCAATCCTCCCAACAATTTACTTTCTATTTATTCTTTACCTACCCTTGTGACCGAAAACGGTTGCCGTAAGTCATTGTGTAAAAATATGCTTTTTCCTGGGAGATCTTGTCCATATAACGAAAGTAAATAGAGACTGGGGCAGCCATCTGATACATTTTGTGACAGACAGGCCGAAATGTACATTATATTTGCTGGAAAAGTTAACTACTTTTTTTGCACATTTTGTCACTGTGACAGCCCCAGTCCCCATTCACTTTTAGCCGCAGACATTCTTCAGAAAGTCCCCTGTGTTCTTCGGTAAAGTAAAAGCTTTCATGACGTGATGGTGAGAGGTTTTTGTTACACAGAAATACACAAGACATAGATGGATTCTCTCCTGCAGAAGAACTGTCTGAAAAAGGCAGCTTAGAGTCAAGTTCTGGCATACGTCGGAAGTGTTTGATCAGATGAGTGTCATTCTTACCAGCGCTGACAGATACAATGGTGTTAAGGATCTCCCCGTGTCTTCAGACAGATGGATAAGATCAGATCAGTGCCATCATTTACTACAGACAAACATAGCCGAACCTAAAATAGAACCTTTTTTGAAGCAATGCATAAATGTATAAGATAAATGTAGGAGGATTTCAAATGCGAAGGTGGGAAAGAGAGGCTTCATAGGGTTGGTTCATGGATCATAGGGTTGGATTTGAGCCATTATATTTTATGGTTCATATCTCATGCACTAGAACATTCATGACTCACCTGTGTACTCCCAAACCATTAATTCATAAGTGTGTCATGTCTTTTGTTTTCCAGAAGCTCTTACTGACACACACTAAGAGTTAAATCCGGGTTATTTTTAGATATGTGACTTCAAAGAGTGCCTTTTCCTGGGGAGAATTTCTACTCCAAATGTTAAAGTGGATAGAAGACGCTCAAGATTATTTCTGCTTATTGGCTCCACTGCAGCACAGCACGCAGATGTAGCCTGTTTGCTCTAGGCATTGATATATGTGCGTGTTTGGGTCTGTGGTATATGATATTGTTGGCATTTGATGTTTGTTTTCGTAATAGTTTATGATATGGTGTATATCCTCACCATGTTCTATATGTACATCAATGAGCAGCATTTAACATTTTTAATGCATTGCAATTTCCAATCAGGCCACAGTTCATGTCAGTTCTTTGACTAAAAAAACAAAGTCATACATTTGACTGTGGAATATGTTACAGAGTTAAAGGGAATGTTCACCCAAAAATTTTAATCCTGGAAAAATTTGTCAAAAGTGCCCCAGAGCGGTTTGCTTTCCTACATTCTTCTAAACATATTATTTTGTGTTCAACAGAACCAAGAAATGTATACAGCAATTTTTCCTACTGTGGTAGTCAATGGTGGCATCGGTTTTGGCAGATCATGTGAGTCTAGCTTGCATCAGCCGATCACATCAAGGTGCTGCTTACCAATGTTAACCTATACTCATACTACACATACGAGACACATACTATTTAAGTTGCCTTTCTCTGCTCCTTATCAGCTGCCTTATCATGCCGCACTAAAAACCCACCTCCATCCCCATCTCCTCCATAGCTGCCTTTATCTGGCGGATCATTTAAATATTGTAACGCTTCATGAACTGTTCTAGTTCCCCAGGTATGGGGACATGTATTGCTGTGCTCCCGCTCTGTCCATGCAAGGCAACATGGAGAGTTTGCCCAGAAGAGTTTCATTCTGCCAATGTTAGAAACTGCCTATTGTTTAAATATTTGACGACAGTGGTCCTGACAGAACTATTTGGTTTCAAGCATTTTTCCAAATATCTTTCTCTGTGTTCATCACAACAAAGAAATGCAGATTTTGAGCAACTCAAGGCTGAGTAAATCATGACAGTTTCGATTTTTGGGTGAAGTGTTCATTCAAGCACTTTGTTGGAGTGACATTGTACCATAATACTCCTGTTACCAAGTATTCGACATGAATAGTTTGCAGTGCACGGTATGTACATATGGATGAAATAATATATATACTCAAAAATTATTCAGTCACTTGCTAAATCAGACTTGCAGTATGTTTGTTTACAAATTGTTTGGACAAATAGGGTTGACATGTAATATTTTTATCTTCAAACTTAGATTTTTTTGACCAGGCAGACGGAATTCCCTGTCATTCGTCAGTTCTGTCACAACCAAATATGCTTTGTATGAGATTAAGACATTTAAGACTACAACAATTATTTTACACCAAATAAATCCTCTAAACCCCTTTTCCTACAAACTTCAGTGGCTTCCAATACGAAAATGAACCATCAGCCTTCAGCCAAACACTATGAACCATTAAATCCATTAAAATAATGTATTTTGCGCTGGTAAATCCAGTATGGATTAATGTTGTTCCCATTTGCCAGAAAAATATTACACCAATAGCACCCAATACATTACCACTAGAGACTCACAGAGACCATTACAGTTTCTGTTATCATTCCCATTTAATCCATTAGAATTTGTGCGATGGTTTCTATAGTTTTTTTCCCAGAAGGGATGTCTGAGATCATCCAGTGTGCACTCATATTTAGGGGACAGAGGATGATCGGTCGTAGTAGTAAAGTGTATTTTTGGCCAGTATTCCTGAAGGGTTCTGTGATTGAAGTGAACTGGCAAGCCACATGGTTTTGATGCTTCATGCTCCAGTGAAAATCAGGTCAGTAGTGGTCTTCAGTTTTACACACACACACGCACACACATGCTATAAGAAGTAGAGCAGGCATAACTGGTGTATGACACACCTTCAGAATAACAATAACGATCAAATTGATTTAGAGGTCTTGTGTGTTTTTTAACTACATACTTTAGATTTGTTTTCAGTACATGGATGTTAAAGCAGGAAATGTGGCGGGATCCACAAGCCGTAGCCAGATATATAGTTCGTTTGTAGGCTTGCAATGAGGAGGATGAAAGAGTTTTCTGGGTGAGGGATGGCTTATGTCGTGATGTTTGTTGGTTTGTTCCGTGGGATGTTCCCTTTAGGTTTTCTGTAGAGATAAACATACTCATCCTAGTCTGATGACACCCCACTGCGCATAATTTGTGCGGGACGTGCTGTTCAATGACAAATTTATAGTATAAATGTTTTTATTTTTCTCTGCTTCTCAGAGCGATGACTTAAAATCCAAAACTGACTGTGGTGATGCATCTACGGTCTGCGTTTCATTAGCAGATTTTTCAGCCCATTTTAAGTCTCAAGCTTCATTTACATAGTCGTTGAAGAATCAGATGGAGCACACGACCGTGAGCGCTGACTCAACTCACCGCTGAGTTAATGGACCTGCTTGACTCTCTGACAACATCCAACATGTTTGATATTGTATTTCGCTTTCAGCTGGTGGGTTGGACTCTTGTGCTCTTGCCAACTAAGCATATTATAAGAAAATAGAAAGCCACATATCAAATGCTCAGTTTTCTTTCACATAGGGGGCATCACCCATGTTAACATCCCGTGACCAGGAACCATGAATAAAACCAAAAATAGTAAATATACTTGCTTTACACCAACATGTGTCAGTAAGACTGCTAGAGTAAAAAGGAGCCAGTTAGATAAGCCTAAATTGCCCGCTGGTGAACCTGTGACCGCCCCACGGTGGACTCCACCGTTCCATGCACTTCCATGCACTTCCATGCACCATTCTCTCATGAGTTCTCCCCATTTGGTGAGACCATGTGTGTAATTTCCACATATCACCTCCCTGTCGGTAGGATGTGACCTCCGTAGCATAGGCTCCTCTCTCTCGAGGTTCCTGCACTCCCGGTGTCCCTCACGGTGCCAGGCAGCCATCTTGTATCTAGAGTAGGACGGCCCCTCATGTGATGACAGTTGGTAAGAGCCCTTGCCCTTATTCAAGTGCTGCCTTACTTTTTTCACTGAGAGATCATGATTCGCGTGCTCACCCATGACTCGCTTTGGCCTGTCAGGGTCCTGCCACTTGAGGTTGTGATACGGCGAAGCTCAGTGGTGTTTCGTATAGGAACCCCATTTGTCTTTGTTACGGATGTAACCTCAGTTCCCTGATGGAGGGAACAAGACGTTGTGTCCTTTATGCCGTAACGCTTTGCCCGCTGAAGCATCCAGGGTATCCTTCCCAGGTTCCTCAGGCCAAAAGGTGAATGAATGGGAACATTCACCAATTTCATTGGCCTTTAAAAAGTAGAATTAGAGTTGAGATTTCAAGATCAAAACCCATCTGTTGGTTCGACACAACGTTTCTCCCCCGCCGTCAGGGAACTGAGGTTACATCCGTAATCAAGACGTTTTTGTGTATGGTTTTATAGCATCTGTGAACTGTGCCATGACACTGTGAAGGATTCTCTTTGATGGTACTCACAACATCTTCAAATATACATGTGTGTGAACTGCTCCTCAGCGCTGTATGAATGAATATTCCTGTAAGTAGGCCACATTTGCATGAGAGTACGCAAGTCTGGGTGCATTGAGCTCTCGTGCGCAGAGATTAAATGAATTGAATGAGTTAATTTACTGCATGGAGACATGATCCTCTCTCACTTACTCTAAAGCTGCCCCTAAATATTTTATTTATAAACAGACCTTTCATATTACACTTCCCTATCTTTGCTATTTGATGACTGTGTCTCTATTAAGAAATTACTCGCACACTCTGGTTCTGTGGAGAAGAAAACAAGTATATACATTTCGTGAATACTGATAAACTTGTCAAATAGACACTCAACTGTTTTTATAAAAAATCCACTATAAATCTAGACTCTTTTTCCTACTATGGTAGTCAATGGGGTCCTAGAATTGTTTGGTTACACGCATTCGTCCAAATATCTTTCTCTCTGGTCAACCAAACAAAGACATTTATACAGGTTTGGAACATCTAGAGAGTGAGTAATTCATGACAGAATAAAAATATTTGGGTGAACTATCCCATTAAAACAAGCCAAACATTTTCAAGTGGGAATATAAATAAATAAACTTTAAACCAAAAGCTACAATTAAATTGAGTATGTTTGCACCACTTTGCAAAACATTCTGCATCCCACAATGCAATGCGCTCGTTTGATCTTACTATAACTTACACTTAACCTGGAAATACAATGCAAGTTATTAGTTCTTGCTTTAATTTATTCTTGGACAGTATAATAGCGGCATCGCACACCCCATATACCCAGGGGCCGCATAGAAGTTTGCAGCTGGATGTCTTGTATGATTGTGGCATAATTGTGAGAGTAAATTAACACTTTCTTCCCCTCTCTCTCTCTCTCTCTCTCTCTCTCTCTCTCTCTCTCACTCACTCTCTTAGTCTGTCTGTCTCCTAATTTTGTTTTTGTTTGTGGTTCTCTGGTGCTAATACTCTTATCTCAGTAGTGCAATATGCAGTTTTTTATGTCTGAATCTCTCACTCCCTCTTATACTTCATAAGATGATAAGGGTTGGAGAGGAATGTTTGTGAGATACCTGGATTTCTGGTTTAATGGGATCTGATCTTCATGAACGTGACATCTTATATACAAATAAACAATGCCCTCTTAACTTTCATCACTGTTCGCTTGATATTACATAAAACAAAGGCAATCTAGCCTGAGCTCATATCTCAGTAATGGGACACGGGCGGCCTTCATCATGCAGATTCGATTAAATGACTCATTTGTCCTCTATGTTTCCTGATGCAGTCAGAGGAAGACGTGGGATGTTGTTTTGTCCTCCTCTCGGGGAGGCTGTTTCATTTTCTACTCTTGTTGGAATGATTTGGAGGTCTGAAGTCATTCCCCCGGCTGTCAGGTTCAGTTACTGTGGCCTCTGAAACACAACTCAGTTCAGCTTCAGTAAGTGTGTGTGTCACGCTTTGCTCATCAAAATATATTTAGATGAAAGGAAATGATGCGGAGACGGGGCAGAGAAGGATCGATAGGGTACATTAAACGTGAATGTTCTGGATGAGCTGCACGGATGCACAGGTCGTGTCCCCAAACAACTATTTATAATTTATAATATCTCAGTATTTTACATCTTTTTCTTGAATTGTTGAAAACACCTTAAAGGCTTCTTTGGATCCAGAAGTATTGGGCCCAATAATTTTCTCCAAAGAAAGAAACAACAACAATTCTTCAATTAAGCATTTCAACCTGATATATATTGGTATAAAATAAATGTTATTTTTAACATATTGAAATAAAATCACACTCTGAATACAAACATCTTAACACTGTAAAAGCATCTAGACGGTTTCATCGGACGCACACGCCTGGACCGAAGTTAACTTCTGTTCTGGTTTGTGTTTGGTTAACGTTTTTTTATTTTGAATTTATAGTAATTTCAATTTGTATTGATATTTTATTGTATATTGATTGTACAGAATGACTACTTAAATCTACTCAACGGTTATTAATAATTTTTAGAAGTCTACCACAATTTTTGTTTGGACCATAACATTTGTTTGTGTTGTGGCCGCTAAAACCGTCCACAGTAACTTTTATCTTCACGTACATCATAACTTTGTACATTCAACCGTCAACATGATGTAGATATTTGACATACCTTATTTAGTATAATGTTTTTATTGATCTTGGTGAAATGTAATGTTTATTATTGGATGTTATGGCCATAATCTGTCTGCTATGTCCGCTGCTCTGCGTGTTTGTCCTTACATCAGTCCAGGTGAATTGAAAGCATTTCCGCTAGGATAAATGAATTACTATTGTTATCAATCACAATATGAGATGTTTTGTGAATGTCCCAAAGGTCAGCCCTTGGCTTGTTAACCCCATGTGCTGGCCTGAAACATCCAAACAACAGAGGCAGGACACTATTAATGTTTCAGGAAATATGACCTTCCTTCACATCACCTTAGATCAATGGAGGTAATTTATTAGGAGCTCTCACCTAGTGCTGGACACCGTTTTGTTCAGTCTGGGCGTGTAGACCAGTCACGGGGGTCTTGGTCACAACGTGATGAATGAAATTGTAAATTCACATTATGGTAGGAAACCATTGTTCGATAAAAAGTTACATTTTTTCATTCTGTACTAATAATCAGAATAAACAATTGCTTTGCTGATAAAACTCTCTAGTCTGCTTGCGATTAATACTCTGTCCTATATACTACATATACACCTATAGATTACAGATGACAAAAACTGACGTTTTTCGTTTTTAATTCAAATAGGATGTATTAAGAAAACGTTAAGGAAGCACGGGCAGAAAATAACATCTAACAAGTGCATATGGGAGAATGGCAAGTGATAATGACAGAATGTTACTACAAGGAAGGGTAAAAAATGCTTAATGCCAAATAGTAGTCTATGTATTATTAATTCCTGCAAGGTTTTAGTTTTTCTTTGTGTTTAAAAAAAAACTTTAACCTAATATGATGTAGCTGTTTGCTTTTCCAGATTGGGGCGCCAAAAGTGAACTGTAAAATAACAGGTTTTTCCTGTAAAATTACATTAAACCCCTGTTTTCTTGTAAATTTGTAAAACAAAATCTGTAAAAAACGGTAAAATTCTGTAATTTAAATAAACAAATAACAGAAAAAGTCTGTACAATTCCATTTTTTTACAGTGTACTTTTGGCCACAACTGTATATTGGTGTCTATCCAACCATTTAAAGTCTTATTTTTGCTTTATAGCTTGAAGTGGTTCATCTCATTTTGTATATAGCCATGGACCTTTATCATATTAATGAAAACCTCAAACATTGAATTGGTACATTTGCTTCTGAAGCTTACGTTTGTACTGCAAGTCAGTGCTGGTGTAGTAGTTTAGTATTCTGATCTCTCGAAGTGTCAAAGAGGACACCGTACAGTTTGTCGATCTAAGCAGGGGGCTGGAGGTGAACCCAACCGCTTCATCAGCGCTCTTCTGGTTTTTGATGGTAAAACACACACATCCTAATCGCCTCCACCCTCTCCTTCACATTGACCCCACCTGATCAATACACACGCACACTCTCACATTCACATTCTTTTCAATAATAGTCCCGTGCAAGGCGGATCAATGGATGATCACCGACACACAGAGAGAGAGAAAGCAGAGCAGTCCATGTCCTCATCTGTCCCCTGTGAGTTGTGACACTGAGGTGTAGTGGGTCATTACTGATGTGAGTTGTGTGGTGTGAGAGCTCGGTTATTAAGGGAGAAGGTCAAGCACTGCAGTGACGCGCTCCTGTGGATCCCTGTCAGACCCGTCAGGGGTCTCTGGAGCTTTGAGTTTATGCGTGTGGCAACTGCTCATAAATGCGGACAAAGAAGCCGCTGATAGTTAATGTTAATTAATACAACGGTTAACCTGGTGCTGACCTCACTGTGAATGACACAGCCTTCCCCGGTCCGAATGTGCTGGAACTGAAATACTAAAGGAGACAATACGCCAGAAATGTGTCACACGCTTTTATTTGTGTCCCAGACTGTCAGAGAAATGCCATTTGCATCTTTAATTAGAGACAGACGATTATATGAGATTGTTGTAAATCTTGTGCAATGATTGGCTAAGGTTTGTTTTGTGATTTAAATGTCAAGCAATTCTCTTTCTCTCAGTCTCGGCAAATGAGTGCATCGCTAATATGTGCACTGTACATCGCTATCGATGGGGCTAGTAAAGCAGCTCTTACCTGCGATAGGACAGGACTCATGGTTATCCCATACATTCAGATTCTGCTTTCATTTATTGGGACTAACAATTTTAACATTTCTAGAATAAAGGAGTGTACAAATACAGATTTATGAGAAGTCTATTCAATTTTGGATACACCTGTGAGGGCACGATGAATCATCAATATTTTTGGTCTGTTTTATTTTTGTTGAGTTGGGGACAATAGTTGAGTTGTGGATGACCTCAAACAGATTTAAAACAATCCCTTGCATGGTTCAACTATTCAGCCGTCGTCTTTTAGGGTATTTTGGGAATGAAATGTAAAGGGGACATTTATTTGTTAGATTTAGTGCTATTACAAAGTAAAAGCCCAAAATACATTGTACCGGTCAAAAGTATCGATTTTTCTTTTATGACAAAAATCAGGTTCCATGATGATACTTTGTAGATTTCCCAGCCTTAATAAATAAAAAGTGCCTCTTATTAACAACTTCAAAAGGAAGTTTTTTGCACCCTTAGATTCCAGAGTTTTAAACGGTTGTATCTATGTCAGACATTGTCATATCAGAACAACCCATACATCAATGGAAAGCTTAATTATTTGACTTAATAAAAATCTCAATTTCACATATTAGTAATATAATCACTGTTAAAGTACTGTCTCTTGTCAAATTTCTTTCCCGTCTTTGTGATATTCACTCATCTAGTTTAAATGTATTCCTGATTCCTACATGCATGAAAATAATTAGCTTTCATTTGTAATCATGCGTCCTGCTTCCCACCCGTATAGAGCCTTATCACAGTCTGGAGTCTCCAGAGACTGAACGCTCATAAATCAAATCAGCCCTCGCCACCCAAACGCCCGACTGTGCACCATAGACCCTATTAACCTGCCCCTATCGTAATGAGTTAGTTAACACACTAGTTTCTGTTCATGCAGCTCATCCCTGAGCTCATGTGCCTGGGGAATGCTGGGAAAGTGTGATAATTGGCCCTAGTTTATCATCGATTGTAGACTGATGAATGAGGCAAAAGGGACTCAATTTGTTTACGTCTTGTTTGGCTTTATCGTCCTGCCATCCCCCTTCCCCCAATCCTCTCCATCACACCTTTTCTGAAGGCCGGGGTCAATGTGCTCCTTCAAGACATAAACGGGAACATTCCACTTGATTATGCCACTGAGGGGACGGAAACCAGCTACATCCTCATCAGACACCTGGAGGAAAATGGTAGGTCCCTTTATATACATTCATGTTTTATGGAATCAAAATGGTCAAAAAATGTACTCAAGCTGTTACTGGGACAGTGGCTAATAAAAAGTTCCTAATATGTACAAATATGTATTCGTGTGGTCCCAATATGTACCTCTGAGGTACTAATGTGCAATCTTTACGTTCAAAGGTGTACTTGAAACGGCACAGCAGTCACAGTTTGGGTACATACATTGGCCATTTTTTTGCCACAGTGATAACAAATGTAATTTTATGTAGCAGATTAGACGGAATTTAACATTTATGAGTAACTGGTACATTGAAAAAGATCAACAAATAGGATTCACTTAATTTTTTTATCTTTAAGTTGTGCACGTTTCAGTTGTTTTAAGGAAATTTTATTTAAAATATTTTGTCAAGATTTTGCAAATAACTGAAAAAATATGTAAATTCTATTAGTTGTTACAGTGTATTATACATTCGAAGCAGTTTGCAGTAAAATATATCTGTGAATCTATCCAAGAGAGTATTTATATATACAGTTGATGTTCCATCATTGCCATTTATTGATTGTTTTACTGCCATTTTGTTATATTATCACAAATAACTAATGCAAATTTAAATAATAGGGATGCACCGATGTTCAGCAACTGAAAATAGCAACGAAAAGCATGTTTGATGATGTGTGGTATCAAGCACCAACAAACGCAGAGTTTGCAAGCACACTGTTCCCTGTACTAAACAACTTGTCAAAGTATGTTCTGTGCCTTCCTGGCCACGAATGCACCTTCTGAGAGAACACTCAGCTTTTGTGGGCGGAGTTTGGAGGAGAGACGTGAATTAAAATCGTTGTCAGTCAGAATTGCTACATATATTTTTGTTCTTCAAATAATTTTGCAGTGTAGCCTATAATAATCCAACTGTTTTCGTTTATTCGTATTTTCAGAAATTTGTTTAATGAAGTGTTTTTTTTGCAGGGGTACACTAAAATCTTTCAGCCGTCAGTTATAGGCCTATATATTGTATTAGATTGAAAAGCAAGACAAAATATAAAAGGCATTTTGAACATTCGGTTTATGCAATAATGAAAAAAAATGCTCAAGAAATACGAACCATGTTATGTATTCGGCATACCAAGTGTTTCATTTTTATTTTAACAATTGTCATTTCGGTGCATCCCTAAAAAGGAATTATGGCATTATTAATAAATGAATTAATAACTTAACTTACCAAACAAAATATTATATTATTATATTATATAATTTAAACATAATTTAGATCAAGATGCATTTAAGGTAAATTATGCACTGACTGCAACAGAAATCAAATTATAGAGTCATGCAGGTGATGATAAACTTTTCATTACTGCTCATGAAAGCATAAATAATGGATAAGTGCAAGGTTTCTGAAATGAATAAACAGACTAAACATTAAATCAATAACTGAGTAACTACAGTATCTGCATCTTATGACAGCTCATAATTAAACATATAGCCATTTTCTTTCAAATGAAACCTGGTGCCACTGGACTGTATGTAATTACCATTACATTTGTCAGCCATCGGAAGTTTATTATTTATTTTCTAATGCTGCGTTCACACCAAATGCGAATGGAGCATTAAGCGCGAGTGATTTACATGTTAAGTGAATGTAAAGACGCGATAGACCTACTTGCGGTGCGATTCCTGCGAATGAGGCGGCGCGAACGACACGAATCGCTCAAAATGAAAAATCGGAACATTGTCGAAAATTCGTGCCGCATTAACCAATCAGGAGCTTGGTCTAGTAAGGCCGTGATTATGACATAGCGAGCGGAGGCAGAAATCCGAAACAACAATGATAGACTGCGCCTCCGAAGGATCTGATGGACCCAGACACGGCGCCGAACGGGTCTAAGTCGTACTTCGGCCTTTCATAGCACATAATCCGCAGCTACCCTCTCAACAAAATCCATATCTGCCGTTTCGCAACGAGACTGGAGCCGCCTGGCAGAACCCCTCCCATGGCACAAATTCGCATCTGTTATGAAGCGAATTTCACGCGCGAATGATGCGAGTAAACTCAAAATGTTTAAGCGTCCAACTACACGCAAATAGTGAACACCGTATTAGAGGTGGCCTACCAACACCGTTCACCTCGCTGTCAGGCATCCGTCACGGTGTGATGGCATCAACTGGACCTCTGTATGTTTAAGTGTGAAAGCTTGACAGAAGATTTATTATCGTGAATTATTTGGGATACATCCCGCTTTGTTATTTTGCATTTCTTTGGGTCTTCACCCTTTGCCATATTTATACTGTTATAAATGGTACAGTATATACCATACAGGCCACCCATGGCCAGCTGTTCACAGTCATCCATTCAGTCAGGACACATGCTGGCTGGAGTAAGAGTTTCTTCAGGCTGCTAATCAATCAGCCAGATCCAGAGAGACACATTTCTCTAGAGCCGCTGTCAGACAGGAAATTCATCATTACCGTCTACACTCTTACTTTCTCAAGATGGCAGCATCTGTTTTTTTTGTAGGTGGAAGGCCATCTCAACGCCCTCCATTACTGCAGATCGGTATGCTTTGTGTCGAATGGAAACCTTGTGCATGTGGGAATCAGACATATGAAACTGAACAATGTCTCCTCCAGATTACACTTGATAAGAATGGGATTTTTTAACAGAGCGAGAGATCTGATCCCGTAGGACTGTTTGATGAAGAACAACTCTTGTCATGTGACATCTGTTCAGATCTCCTCCTCCTCACCCCATCACACGAGAATATCAGCACCTGATCACATCCCATCGGATGCTGAAGACAGAGGACTCGTTTGCGCCTGCTTTTAACATCCGTTTCGGGTGTAAACGTTGGGATTTGATCGCTCAAATTAGATAAAAGTTATTGGGAAACGCATGTGACCACATTGTATTACTGTTGTTATCGTGAAGGCTTTCTGGTGCATCCTGAAAAATAGCAAAGGACTGCCTACCTGCCTGTCAATCAAACGTTACACTAAAACAAGAGTTTTAAACTTGGCTGTTTTGTGTGCAATAGATAAAATGAACATTCTTTCATTATGTACCCTCCTTAATGTCATTGTAGACCTGCATAACTTTCTTTTGCAATAGCACAAAATATTTTGAAAATTGTTGCTAACAAAACAGCAATGACCCCCATTGACTTTAATTGAATGGACACAAAAACACAGAGACATTTCTCAAAATATTATATTTAGTTATATAACGTACATAGATTTGGAACAATATTTGACTGAATACATTCTTTTTGGGGTGAACTATCCCTTTAAAGAAAATGTGTGAAACTCAAATGTGTTAAATGTACATCTGTACGTGTTTATTTCAGTTCATACAGCTGCTCAAGTAAGCATTTTTGCTTGAAACATTAAAATGTACAAGTATATATTGGGAGGAGCAGAATACAATTTTTAACATGTGATAACACACCTACAAATTTTGGATGCGCAGCAATTGTTTCTCCATTCACCTTTTTTATTGAATTATTTGCTAATGTTACATCCGGATGTACTAAACAGGGCCAAACATTGTTCTCACAAACACTGACCCACACAAAGCTCTGTAGCACGGACCTTCTCTGACAACATGATCAATAAATACTAACTCAAATTTCTTTGGCAGGTATTGTTACATTGTTCACTAATAGCTATTAAAAGGTTTTATAGATTTATTGAAAACCTTTTTAAAAACAAATCTTCACTCTTTTAAGGCCAGGAACAACTACACATGGGTACATGTCTCCTACGGTGTGACATTGCACAAATTTAGAAAACAAACTGTTAATAATTTATAATTTATTATTATTAATATGTGTAATATAAAATAACGAAGATTGTCTTCTACATTTTTGCCCGTCGCATTTTTTGGACACATATTGTGTCCATTTACACTTCACAAAAGGTGCTTCAAAACGTTCTTCAATCCCATAGGATAAAAGGTTCTTCAGATTATAAAAATTTAAGAAAGCCATGGGTCTTTAAATAACCATTGGCTGAATGTTTCTTTGTGGAACCAAAAATGTTTCTTTTATGGCATCACTGTGAAGAAACATTTAAGCACCTTTATTTTTAAGTGTACTCACAAACATGCTGAAATAGGGCCTCCTTTCTAATTTATAATGTTTTCAATTTGTTGCAGTGGCATTTTGTAAAAATGTGCGGTCTGATGCTTTGGAAGCTTAACATAACGCTGTGAAGTGGAGTACTTTTGGAGTACACAAGTAGTCAAAAGGAAGAGAAGTGCATGCTTCTCTTTTCTAACAGAAATCGCTTTGAAAATTGGGGAAAACAGTGAAAAACGCAAATATTTGAAAATTTGTTTCAAAGCAGGAGCGGAGCTACTGGTGGCCCACCCAGCCAGAGCCAAGAAAATTATTTGAAATATTACGTTTTAACCTTACTTTTAAATTTGAATTAAATAAACTTTTTAATTGTTTGTTTATTAATTATAATATCCAAATATTATTAAGAATGTGCTCATTGATCCAAAGTGACATTTACTCAATCTACTTTGATGAAAGCACTGTGAGGTCAGCTCATGTCGGCATATGTTTGTGTGTGTTTTTTCAGGAGTGGACATGAGCTCTATACATCAGATGAAGACCCAGCGGTCGTCCACCATGCTGTCCGACGTGAAGCAGCTGGTCAGCAGCGGGGGCAGCGTCAATCAGCACAATGACAATGGGGTGACGCTGGTGAGTCCAGACCTGTTACAGTCATTTATCTCCTAAGAATGTAATCCAACAGGCACAGGCGGTGATTTTAATGACTGTGGTCAAATGTTACATTTACATGTTACATGTATGTTTGTCTTTGTGTTTCCAGCTGCACATCGCTTGTTCCAGCGGTTATAAGGAGGTGGTGTCTGTGTTGCTGGAGAACGGTGCAGATGTGCAGGTGTCTGACAGCAGCTATTGGACCCCATTACATCTGGCCGCCAAAAATGGGCGGGTAAATATCAGTACCACAAAATCGACAAGCAGTGGGCAGCCTGTACTTGTTGACCGTTGGCTTTTAAATGGATAGTGCACCCAAAAAGTTGGAAGACAAATGAAAGTTTTTTTGAGATATGTCTCACTGGTTGTGTCTCCAAACAATGGAAGATAATGGAGGCCGGTGTTGTTTGGTTACCAACACTGTTAAAAAAAGCTTCATTTGTGTTCTGCGGAAGAAAAACTGTTATACAAGTTGGGAATGACATGACGGTGAGTAAACGATAAAAGAATGATAATTTTTGTCAAAACTATCCCTTTAAAACACGGATTTGGGGATTTGATCAATGTCTTTAACACGAGGCAAAGCATGTTCATGAACTTAAAGGAATAGTTTCCTTCGAAATGAAAATTCTGTCATCATTTGCTCACCCTGTTGTCATTTCAAACCTGTGTGATTTTCTTTCTCTATAAAACACAAAAGAGATTTAGAAAAAATTTTGGTAACCAAAAACTGTTGGTCCTTATAGACTTCTATTGTATGGACACAAAACCAATGCAAGTCAATGGGGACCAACGGTTTTCTGCTTCCAACGTTTATCAAAATATCTTCTTTTTTGTTCTGATAAAAGTCATACAGGTTTAAAATGACAAGAGGATGCGTGAATAATGACAGAATTTTCCGTTCAAAGGTGAACTATTCCTTTAAAGTTATATTGTATAAGCATGCATGTTGGCGTTCTCTCAGATTGCTGTTCATAGTGGTGGGAGTATATCGATATTTGAGTAATGGTAGACAAAATCCAGTTCATTATCACCCGCCCCTCTTGTTCCTGATTAATGACACTTGCATTGCATTGATCTTTCCAGTTCCCGGCCAGATGAACCAGAGCCCTGAGATTTCTATATAGAATTCTATGCACTAATGTGTTTATATGAGTTGAATAACAGCCTTTCACAGAGATTGATTTTTTGGAAAAAAGGACAAACTTGCTGACAGGGTAAAATATGTTTTAATGTTTCTGGCTGCTGATGAAGAGACTTCTCATTTCTTCTTGTCTGTTCACAGTTAAACCACTGTACAGTACTGTCTTTCTATCGTGATCATTCACTCACTGCCATTAGCAAAACATTGTTGATGTAGGTACAGTATTTATGAATGTGTAAATTATAGGAACAAAAGCATATTGTTTGAATCAGACTGCTGTCTGAACGCTTTCTGTCTCGAGCCCTGTTAGAACATATTTCTGGGTTGCTCGGGAAGAACATCCATAATTTGATTTGTTAAATAATAGATATACCAGAAAAGTTTGAAGGTTTAATAATCTTTAACCAGTGCAAAGTAGGCTTGTACATGATTTTCAGGGGGAAAAAGAGAACTAACGGTTACCTTGTCTTCTGCAGTGAATGTTTTCATGTAAAAGCAGTTGTCCACTTTTTCCCTTTTGTTTCAGTCTTGGGGAATGTTATATTATGATCTAGAGACTGTATCGGCCAATATATCGGTTGTCGGCTTCCAATGTTAAAGAATCATCGATTATCGGCCAAAATTGACATGGTGCATTCCTAAATGTTATTCGTAATACAGAAGAAAAGCTCTTGGGAACCAAAACTGTTCTTCTTTCACATCACTGCGAAGAACGTTTTTTTAAATCTTCACTTTTTCAAAACCGTTCCTTCTTCAAAATCCAATGTATAAAAAGTGTGTTTGTTAGTTTAGGGTGTTATGTTGTAGGTAGCATAATTTGAGATGTTCTGCATCTAATCTCTCTCATTAGAACAAACACAGACAAATGCTTTATTTTTCATAACTCATAATTTATGACAGTAAAGTCTCAGTCATTAGCACTGCAGATGGTTGGGTGAGTCAGCAGAACTGCCGTAATGCAGTTTAAGAGTTTTAGTTCCAGCTCAGTAAGTCAGTCAGTGCATCATTATACAGCATGTTAACAGTTGGGAACACGGTGCTCTGTGAATGTGGTAAATACTTGAGTTTCCAGGTGTTGTGAAGCATATTGAAGAGTCAGGCCTGATTTGGAAGTGTCATGTGTGCGGATGGTGAATTTGTGGATCAGTCTGTTTTGACCTCTCTTTACTACCGTAGTAGTGACCGAACCTGCCGTTTATGTGCACGGTCCAAAATGAACTCTTCAACAATAGGGTATTGCAAAAGTGGACACATTCACTGAATATAAATATTGCACATTTGATTTACAAACCATGAATCACCAAAAGTTAAATATAGTTTAGTATCAATTGAATTTGATCAATACTGATTCTTATTGATTCCAAGTAACAAACATATTCATTTTGGAACCAAACTCTTCATTTATATACAGTGTAGCCCTATATATATATATATATATATATATATATATATATACAGTATATATATATATTATAACAAGGTGTTTTTACATTTCTTTCATTTCACTCTTCATTACTTAAGGACAAATAATGACACTTACAGTATTTCACAGAATGAATGAATCCTCCAGTTAAACTACACACTGCTATTATTATGAACACACTTATTTTAATGAAATGGTCAATTACTCCGAACAAGCAATGTGCATGTCATGACAGACTTGTCTATTACACTACTACATCAACAAGTCAATTATTTGCAATGCAAAACAGAACTCAATACCTTTATCACGGTTAAACTGTGCTTAAAATGGGTTTGAAATGTGCACACAGGAATTGATAGACAATCGCACACACATACCAGCCACACTTTCGAGCAAGAATCTGATAGGAGCAAGAGACATTCTATGTGCGCGTCTGCATCTAAAAAACACTGCTGATGGTGGTGTGAATGTGAGGCAGTGCCGTGCCTCTCTCGTGACAGCTGATGTTGTAGAGTTCAGAGCTGATGGAGAGATCAGCCGTCTTCGGCGTGACCTACATCTTTTACTATTCTCTTTGAGTTCTTCTGAAGTCATCGAGATTTGTTTGTGTGTTTGTGCCTTCCCAACAGACCCACATTGTGAGCCAGCTGTTGAAACAAAAAGCAGATCCCACTCTTCTGAACTGCAACCAGGACAAGCCCTCAGGTACCCACATGCACACTAAGGTCATGTTCACACTTCACTTCTTTTTTGAAGCTGTTAGCGTCTGTTTTACATTACAATCCTATGGAGTAAATCGTGTTTTCAAATACAGTCCCGAGCGCTTTTTTAAACGCCAACACCAACTTTTTCTGCAGCTCAGAGCATCTTTTGAGGTGGAAAAAAGTGCAACTTTTCTGAGAGAAAACGCCTGACGTCTAGCACCTTTTTCACAGCTAACCAATGACGGAGACCTGTCGTTTCCGTAACAACATGCGAGGAATGTGATTGGTCGAGGATTAAATAAAAAATTTTATGGTGGCCGAAACGCCATTGGAGCATAGTTTAGTATTTCTTTTCACTTTCAATAACTTCCGTTGCATATCTAGCGAGCGATTAGTATTGTAGTTTCTAAGTATGTGTTTGGTTATTGCAAAGTTTATAATTCAAATCGACTTCCGTTACGCTGCCTGTGAAGCCTGTCTCTCTAAGCTGCCTTCGTGCACAAATGCTATCTTTTTACATTAGCCGGCTGCTATTTGTAACCACAACGCCGCGAGCGTTTGTTTTTACTAAAAACGTCAGTGTCAACTTTTCTTTTAAAAATAGAAGTCACGTGTGAACACGGCCTTATAATGCGTAAATAAAATGATGTCACAGCAAATAAGCACGTTTCCCATTCCTATAATAGGAATTTACCTGTTAACTGTATATTGTAATATTTTAAAAGCATACTAAGTCACCAAACATTTATCTTATTACCGTAATTTTGATTGTGTACGGGGAGGTTGAACTAATGTTCCAATGCTGATTGAATTGATCATTATCAGGGTATTATTCAGCTTGTCCAATATTTCAGTCTAACAGTAAGATGTGCATGTGCAGTGTATAAACAGGCTAGTTTTCAGCAAACAGAGTAGAAATGAAGGGCTGAACTGCTCAGTAGCTGCATTTCTGTCAATGCAGTGTGATGACGTAATTACATACAAGAGCAAAGATCCAGTCACACACTCACTGCCAACACTTCTCATTACCCACACTGCTTTACTATGGTAAATCAACCACACAGTAACGTGAGAGAACGGGTCACATGAAGAGAAGACACGTTTATACACATCCAGTACATTTGACAGAGATATCATTGTACAAACGCAGGACTTTTGATAATACCTAGAATAACTAAATTCACTCAAGGGGGTCGAGCTTTCTCATATGTAGCACCTAAACTCTGGAATGGCCTTCGAGGATCAGACACACTCGCCCAATTTAAATCTAGACTAAAGACGCATCTTTTCAGCCAAGCATTCACTTAATGCAACATATGCTAAATAAACCACCGGGAAATGCTGACATTAGATATTATTTACTAGAATAATTGGATTTACTATATAAAACACCATGTAGCGTGTTTAACCCGTTTTTGGGGGTTTTATTTTTTATTTTTCCCCTGTAAAGCTGCTTTGGAACAATGCAAATTGTGAAAAGCGCTATATAAATAAAGTTGAATTGAATTGAACATTGTACATATACTGATGCATGTACAACGACTAAATATCTTTCGTTATAGTGTACCCATGCCTTGGCTTAATAGATTTAAAATTCTTTCTTTTATATTACTATTCAGAAATCTTGAGCCTAAAATCGATCTATGCTGCCCATATTTCTGAATGTCACTACGGTAAATGTATAAATGATTTGTGCTGCATAGTGATTTCCTCGGGGATGTGTTACACGCTAATGCCTCTTATGTGTTCTAGACTACATTATGCGTGCTAGACTAGATTTCCTCTTCAGAGCTTTTGGATGGGTGTGGATATTTTATAGCCAGGCAAATTCATTTACTGTAGCTCTTAGATATATGAAAATCTTTCTCTATACGCTGCTGTGCTTATGGCTTTTGAACAGCTTCCTCTAGCCTGTGGCTCGGCATGGGTCATAGAACAACATACAAAAATGATACATATAAAACATGAACGGCTAACTCATCCCCTCCTTTTTCGAAGCGCTACGGTGGCTGCTCTGGTAAACAATGTATTTATGAAATGTCCGTTTAGTGCTACTGTAGAAGCAACATGGTGAATTCCATGTAAGGAGACCCACGGTGTATGTAGATAGAAATAGCTCGTTCTAAGGTAATACAAATGTCAGTTATGTGCATCATATTGCATTTCTGTCTGTAGATCCTGCTGGATTTCACACATTGCACCTATAAAGGGGTCATATGGCGCGAATACGTGTTTTTCTGTGTTTTCGAAGTTGCCCAGGCATAGTATAAGAAAATGCAAAAAACAAGCAATGATGATGAAGAAGAAATCAAGTGTCGGAAGAAAAGATGCGTTCTATCTAAAAGCGAATGCTCACGGAGACCTGCCTGAAACGCCTCGTGTCACCACACCCCCACAAATCTAGGTCATTACGCACTGGTGAACTGGCCAATCACAGCACACATCACAAATTTCGTGTTTCAGATAGGCGGGGCAAAGAGGAGATGCAAACCTGCATAGTATGTGGAAAATATAATGTTTTTGAACCTTAAATCGTGTAAACACATTGCATTACACCTAAAACAAACGATAATATTTGTTTTAGCAGTGTCATATGACCCCTTTAAGGAATGAATGTAATAATAATTATTGGCGAAATCTTCATGCATGTATTTACTTTGTGATGTTTATTTAACAGTCAATGTTGAGTAGACCGGTAAGTTATTAAGTCATTCAGTCAGTCATTTAGAGAGTCAGTGTGTTACATGGCCTTCAGGAGCACCACAGACAGCCGTGCTCCTCATTCTAAAGCTCCAGTAAGATGTTAGATCAGTCTCCCGATTCTCCAGGCCATCGTTCCCCAGCTCTCAGACTCTAATCAATAGCTCATTCTAACTCACCAGCTTAACTCAAGGATGTCTGAGATGAAACAGGAAGCCAAAGTAAATCCTTTCTTTTTCCTAAAGTCTCAACGGAGATGTGTGTTTGTGTAATGTGTGTGAGTCCTGAGAGAAGGATCTTTCAGTATAATTTTCAATAAAGAAAGAAAAAGCTGGCACCTTCTGCTTACGCCCCGATCCCAGCACAGATGGATCGGTCTGCAGCAGGGCTCAATGCCCATCACAGTGCAGGCGCATCCATGTGAAAGCCAGCAGGGGTGAGCGACAGAAGGAAAGGACTTAAACGATTGGACCCTAGGGAAAATTCAAGCTCAGTAATTCCCAACAAGTGATATGTGGGCATATTCAGTTTCTAAAAAATTGTCCCAGGTGCTCAGTTTGTTTAAGTGGTAATACATAGAGTTAACCAAAAGGAAGGCAAACAGCTAAACCAGACCTACGTTGACAGCCATCTGAGTTAAGATGATTTCAATTTCCTCCCACTGTGACCCATTCTTACAGATATAGCTGCCACAGAGCAGATTGCAGAGATGCTGTTGAGAGCAGAGGAATTCTGGGTACAGAGACAGACAGACCCCTCAGCCCCGCCTCCATCGGACGAGAGCTACACGGAAGCCAACCAGGACTGCAGCCTGCCTGTCAAGAAACTGTACGTATATACTCGTGTGTATTTCTTTTTATGACCATGTAAAATTTACTTTTTATCAACCACCATGAAAAAACGATACACATGCTGATAAAATATAAACACTATTGTAAAGATGAAACATTTGGAATCGCGTTAATGCGTTTATCGATCATGGACGATATTGATAGTGATGAAGGTTTTTCTTTCAGGGCCACTATGGCTCTACCCATCTCCAGGAGGGACAGTCTGTTGGAGAAGGAGGCGATGTTCAGGGATACAGGAGGAGCATTGGCCAGACAACCTTCACTTGATAATGGGCTGGATGGAGCGTTTCCCAGCGCGGCAGGAAAACTGGAGCAGGTCAGAGGACAGGTGGAATCTATCTGGGAAAAACTGCACCTTAAGCGTGTCTAGCTTCACTATTAAATCCTACGGTGAAGTGAAAAATGTCTAAAGTGTTCTTGTGCGGAAACACTCTTGAAAATAAACATGCTTAAAAGGTTCTTCACTAAGAAGCCGTAGAAGAACCTTTTTTGGTTCCACAAAGAACCATTCAGACAAAAATTGTCTTTCTTACCTTTTATAATGTCGGATGTCTTCGGATGTTTAAGGTTCTTTATGGAACCATTGGTATGGTAAAGCACCTTTATTTTGTACCGTTGCTCATAATGATGTCTAGGAATTTGAGTGTTTCTATATGCATGATGCAGTTTAATATAGACCATTACAGTATGCAAAAACATTTATATTTAATTTACTTTACACTTGCTTTATACAATTGCTAGAATTTGGTACGCAATATTAGTGAACCCTGTATATTTTTTATATGTTAGGCTTCAAATGTTTTGTACTGGGAATATACAGAGAAATGATTACATATTACAGTTATTACAAAATGAACTGATCCTGTCCATAAAACAAATCAATTGTACTGTAGTTGATTCAGATTTGTTTGAAGTGATCTATCTTGTTCACAAAGTGTAGTAATGAGAAACGAGTTACATCTAATGTACTTAGATCCCGTCTTCATACGGCAGATTTTAGACGAAGGCCCTTGGGAAAGTCCAGCCCTGCTATTGTTGAATCAGTCATTGTTTAAATATAGAGAGACAGGACTTGATCATCTGTCCTGCTACACAGCCTAAGCTCAACCTCTGAAGAAACTGTGAAAATGAATCCCATTACACTTATGCCAGCAATAGTGCTAAGCATGTTGAAAACTGTGCATTTGGATGGATTTCAAACTCTGTTCATTCCTAAGCGAAACGGGAGATTTGAATGTGACATTATTGGTTAATATATTTTTAACGTCTTGCCTATAAAAATAATATAAATAAATCTGTTTAGCAAGTACATGACACTTCAGTGTTCCAAATCTTACTGTACTCTGAACCTTGTACTCTAATATGATGATGTAAAATATGGCTATACGCATTTAAACTATTTAAAAATATATATATCAAATATAGATGGCAGTAGAGAGGGGGAAATGAAAGATTGCAGCTTTAAGTAAAATGACATGAATAAGACCAGAGGCATTTACTTAAAAAATCTTGAACGGAAAAATAAATGTATTTTCTATACAGAAACAATGAAACCAAACGAAACGGGAAAGAAATCAGCAAGAAGTCCATATGGCACGGACACTTTTTTTGGGATGCTTTATTGGCGTTCCTCCTTTAGATAAGGTGGCATACAGTACAGGTTTACAACAACATGATTATAAAAAACTTTTATTCAAAAAAATAGCTCGGACAGAAATATGAGTCCATTTTAGTTGTCATATCCTCTTATATGAATAGACTGTCTCTGACTTTGTTGATGAGGGATGTTTTTTTTGTGTTTCAGGTGAAACTTATGCCGCCTGCTCCTAATGATGACCTTGCGTCCCTCAGCGAGCTCACGGACAGCAGCCTGTTGTATGAGATGCAGAAACGCTTTGCCAATGACCAGATATATGTATGTAAACACTTTCTGAACTCTTGCTGAGTTGTTGTTAATACAGTAAATATAATCTTGCTGGGCTGTTATAATGCTGACAGTTTGTCATTCAGAATGATTTACTATTTCCTGAAGTCACAGAATGGAAATGACCATCCGGTCCACTGTGTGTCTGGTCTCTAGCACACACACACGCACGCACGCGCTGCTGGCTCTCTTCTCTGTGGTCTTGGATATTGGCCAAGGACCCTGTTTGTAGCCTGGCCAGGGTCTGGTGTCTGGATGGCAGCCCTTTAGGTCTCACTGTATTCGGGCCAGAGACTTGAGCCAACCCTGGAGAGATGAAAAGACATTCTTACATTGACTCGGCTGCTGTTAATACAGTTACTACAATGACCGTTGCTGGTATAAATCATGGCTTTTGTCTTTGAGGTTTGGCCTTGATAGTACTGTGAACCAACTCTGGTAGTAACAGCATTAATGCTGAAGCAATTTGTTTTCTTTCACTGTCACCAAAAGGCTATATTTTGAGCATAAATCATTTTTTTCCACCATTTCGCTTACCGTCAATTCTGAACAGTCTCTGTTGTCTGAACAGTCTCTTATAAAGCTTGGCTGGAGATCACTAAGAATATCGTGAAAACAATGTAGGACCGTTCAGAGATAAAACATGTTGTGTCTCTTATTTAAATTTTATTCTAAACTGTTGGTAAATTTGAGCTTTTTCTAACAAATAGTCAAACATTCATAATCAAAGTTGTTAATTACATCATCACTCAATGGAAATAAATCTTGTGGAGAATGTATAAAAAATTGTTGAAACTAGTAACTTTGTATTAGCACCTATTGTATTGTATCGCTTATTGCTCCCTGAACTCTCTGTAAGTCGCTTTGGATAAAAGCGTCTGCTAAATGACTTAATGTAAATGTAAGCAAAAATGAATAATAATCATAATAAAACTATTATAATATTATAATTATAATACTGTTAATAATTTAAATGTTATTAATTTAAAGTTTTGTATTCGTTATTTTTGGTGAACATACGGGATAAGAGATATTATGTCCCGGTTTCACAGACCAGGCTTAAGGCTAGTCCCAGACTAAAATGAACCGGTCTTAACTCAATATAACTTGCCGAGAAATATCTTAACATAAATCAGTGCCATTGTTTTGTCTCAAGATTTGTTTTGTCTGTAAAACCCGGCCTGCAAGTATTACTTCTATTAAAAATAATAATATTTATTAAATATCGTTCTCCATATTTCGTGATTTTTATTATTTGCCGCAAAAAATATTATTAGTTACCTTTTTTGTTCGTCACTGGGTTTGGCAAATAACTAACCAATAAAAAAGTGACAACTACGTGTTAAGTCATTAAGAAAAGTAGGCTACAGTGTTTTATTCCATTTCTTGAAAAGCAGTGAATTTGGACCTCCAGGCTTTGGATAGACAATGACGACATACAAAAAATGATGTAATCATTTAAAAAGTGTACTCCGTTCAGTTAAACACATCTATTCCGGCAAACATCTATGTCATACTGAATAATAGAGCTTGAATCTTTTGAATCGAAGTCTAGTTAAAGGAAAAAATCAATGTTTCTGTTCGTCTCCTACCTGACGTGAAAAGATTCGAGCAGGCGGGCCTTCATGTCCGGTAGTTGGCGACACACTGTGCCATTTCATGACTGAAGTCAAATCTATGCCTAATGGCTGCCGCTGTTCACACACTTTACAATGGGCCACAATGAAGTCTTCCTGCTGTGACTGATATGGCAGTAGAGGCCAGAGATGTGGTTCTTTTGTGTTATGTTGTAATGGGACCTAATGATGTCTGTCAGGCTGATGGTTACTGATCATTTAAAGAGAGATGCTGAACGGCACTTTTATAAGCGACCAATGCTCCATTTATCACTCATTTAGTTCACCTCCAAGTTATAACAAAATGCCTCAGAAGATGTACTGTTTTACATCATTGTGAGTCAGATGGGTCAGAAATGCCAACCGTAGACTCGACCTTGAAAGTCAACTTGTGTCGCAAAGAATCAAGGGTTTCCTCCATGCTAATACCAAAGTCTGCCATCTGTATATTTAAGTATATTTAAGATGTGTTGTGTTGCATAGATTGAATGTGCGACAGCATTAGATAGTCTGTATATGGTCTATGAGACTGAATGGTTACTGACCTTCAGGTTGCCATTGAGATCACACTACACTAATGTAACACAAGCTGTTACATAAAGCCCCTGGCCCTATATTCCCAGTGGACACTGCTGTCGTCTCAGTGATAACAGGGCCACTTTCTATTATCCTAGCCTGTTATAGGGGATTATCTGTATTCTGACCAGAAGGAACGTTGGGCCTGACCCAACACTACAGATCCTTCTCCAGTTGACCCCTATGGGAGAAGCTAACAGCCGACCTGTGCCAAACCCTTAGGGCACAGCTGACTTATCGAAGCCGGAGAAAATAACATAATTGGCTGGCATCACGGTTAAAGGTCTGGGCTGGTAACTACGGTTAAAGGTTGGAAGTGTAAACCCCTTGTGGTGCCCCTGAGCAATACACTTAACCTCAGGCTGCTCCAGGACGAATGTGTCTGTTTAGGGGATGAAAGACCGTTGGCTGAACGTCTGATGCATATGGCACACAAATGAAATCAACGATTGAGTCCAGACATTTATTCTGAAGGTCTGGCTATGCTAGACTGGGTTAGGAGTAACCTTTTTTCTCCTCTTTCCAGACCTACATTGGACACATGCTTCTCCTCATCAACCCTTACAAGGACCTGCCTGTCTATTCTAATCTCGTAAGTACAAATACACGATTTCTGTATTGTTGGTCTAATGTGCTTATAAATGTTTAATTCATCATCATTGTGATTTCAAGCCTGTCTATCTGGCAAAATGTTCTTTGGTAAGCACAGCGCAGCACATTTAGTTGTAGCAGGACTTGATCTGGATAAATAATTCATGGGCTTCCTGACAGTGATAGCCTACTCAACATACAGCGCCCTCTTCATTTGCCCGCCCCCTCCCTCCTCTCCTTATCTCTGTATCTTCTCATCCGTTTCCTCTTTTTCTGTGTTGTAAATTCTTGTCAAGTTTAAAGAGGTAGCTTACCCCCAAATAATGCATTTATTCACCCTCTGCTTTTTCAAACATGATCTATTTTTTGTCCGTAGAAGACAAATTGAGTTGACTTTCAAGCAGCATTTTTCCTTAAGTCGAAAGTGAATGGAGACTGACGCTATCATACGAATAATATTATTGACTTAAAAGACTTAACTGACAGTTTAACAACATTTTGAACATTTTGACCACAAAGGACTCAAAACGGACAATCCCATAGCATGTTTTGCTTAAACAAAATGTGAAGCCATGATGACTAAGCAAGTTTTTATTTATCGTACATGATAAGATATTAATGAATAATATCTTAATAGAAAACGATACGTCACATTTTTTAAATGCAGAAATCTACCTGTTTCTGCAATGAGAATGAAAAATGTGTGTACACAGCATGACAAGAGAATATTAAGCTTTTAATAACTAGAAAAAATAGAAAGTCCGTCAACCTGGTCGCCATTTGAAATGTACTGGCAGATGTGTTTCTTGTTTCAGAATTGCTTGTGTGTGTGTGTAGTCCTTGAAAAATGTTATGGAGGGTGAGAATATCAGCCATGGTCACTTCTTTTTTCCACTATTTCTTCATTTTCATTATGCATGAACATTCTTTCAAATATAATTTTGTCGTTTGGGAACGTCAAGTAGAACATCCAATTGTTTTTCAGAATATTGTTTTTACTTAATTTCATAATGCACTCAAACAACGTGACGCATTACGTTAATGACAATTTCGGCAGAAAAAGCTATAAAATATATTTGATATATATAAATAATTCATTCTTATCTTAGAATGATGCTTTGTGTAAGGTGTACACACAACTATGTTTATTATGATTATTTTTTTATGTTAGCGAATTACATGTTTTATAATTAAAATCTTTACTGCTTATGTAATGATGTAACGGTGGTCTCGTGAGAAGTTGTCTGGTAGCTGTAGTTTCCATACACTTTAGTTGTACGTAAAAGAGGGACTTGGACATGTATAACGTGTGTAAAGGAGGAGAGCGCTTCGAAGGCCCTGTCTTGTGTCCTCACTGATTCTGCTGGTTGTCCACAGAAGATCAGAGTTGAATGTGAACGCACTCCTCTGGGAATCGCAGCTCGTGCTGCCGGCCACTAGCAAAAATTAAACATGACATACGACCATCTGTCTGCCGTAACGCTTTATTGGCACGTGAAGGAGATCAGAGGAGTAGATTAAGCGCACACACTTTATAAAACCGGTGCTCTGTGGATCTGGTGGACCGCCTGTCCCGTGCCGGCCCCCTGTATCAAAGACTCATTTCAGGCATGGGTACTCCTGTGTGTCCACCACAGTGGGGCTCGAGAGTAGAATGACGCAGAGAGAAAGAGAGAGAGAGAGACATATGTCCCATCATCTGTGATGGCCCCAGACCACCCACCTGCCGGAGTTACATAATCTAACCCCCTTTTTTTACAAACGTCAGTGTAATAGTTTTCACTAGGGTTTTGTATGATAGCATTATTTCATGCATTAGCAATCATTTGTACTGTTGTCAATTCTTGGTTTGTTAACTATCGTGTTGTAAATTGTAATTGTTTTTCCAACTGACAGGAGACATTTCTGTGTAACAGACTCTCACTGACCTTTCCGTGTCCTCTGTCATACAGCTTGTATTAAGTGTGTGTGTATGTTGTGTCTCACTGGTGAAGGGTAGTGAGATCTCTGCATTAGCCTTTTCCCGAATGGTCTAAAATTTAGCTTACTTTGCACACACATTTGCATGCTATAACAACCTTCCAGCTCTGTGTGAGGGCACGCTATATTTCACGTTGTGAGGATGCAGAGATGGCACAAGTTTTTTTTTGTGAAGATGCAGATACTGTACAAGTGTCTTTCTCCCTTATTACACAATATACAACATTCTTTGGTCAACTCCATTTTTGGGTTGAACACACCGCAGCTGGTCTTGAGTAAAGAAATGGTACAATTTGAGTTTCTGTATGGGCGCTGGGAAGGCGACAAATGAACAGGTTTTAGTGTTTAGTTCTGTATAAAAGATACTGCATCACATTCAGTATTTAGATAGATGGAAGATAGAAAACCAGACTCAATCCAGTATATTAATAGACGACTGATGACCGATCACCAGTTGGATTGGAAGATTTTGAATGCTGAATATTTATCAGTGTAATGTACGTCAATGGGAGATTTACCAAATTGTAGGCTATTTGTTTGATTAAAGTACACAGCTAAGGGTAAGATTGTTTACAAAACAAAGTTTAAGCATGTACATTAAACGGTTCAGAAATCATTAATTTGAATTTGTATATACAGCTGCGGAAAGGATTATAAGACCATTCCAAAATGTCAATAAACCACCATTTATTGATGTATTGTGCCCATTCCGGACCAGTGTTTGTTGAATTTCAACAAAATCAAACCTCAGGAGTGACAAAGCCATCCAACAGCAATCTGAAAGACAGACAGCATGACAACAAAAAATATTATTTTTTATATTTGTCCAAACATTACTGTTGTAATGCTTAGAAGTGAATATGAACTTGTTTTCTTTGCAGTATTGAAGGTCTGAAAAAATGCAGAACATCTTTCCTGTTATTTTGACCCGTTTCTCCAGTTTTCATTTTCTGTAAATAATTGCAAACAGAAGCAATATTTGTATTTGACATTTGGGAGAAATGTTGCTAGTAGTTCACAGAATTCAACAAAAATGATCATTTTACCTAAACACACACCTATAAATAGTCAGAAAAATAATTTTGAAATGGTCTCTTTATTTTTTCTACGACTGTATATGTTAAGAACAAACCCTAACCAAATTGTTTGGGACTTGTCAATACAGTTGCATGTTATAAGGTGCACAGATCATGTTAAATTAGGATTGTTATGCACATGTTATACATTTCCACTTTTCTCTCTTTCTCAGGTCAGTCAGTTGTATCTGAGCTCCAGTGGTCGTCTCTGTTCCTCTCTTCCGCCTCATATCTTCTCCTCAGCTGAACGTGCTTATCACATGATGCTTCAGGAGAGACGCCCACAGTGTTTCATCATGAGGTACTGCCAACTGACACGCATTATACATAATATTGCTGTAATTGTCATTACCACACCTGTCAGTCATTCCTAATCATTTTCCTGTGTTTACAATCAGCGTCTGTTTTAATAAGTAATACAATACTATACAATATTTTTTATATTCACATTTTTTTTGAAGCAATGACTAAAACGTTACATTTTCTCAAATCTGCTGTGATAAAACACTGTCATAAAAAAGGTTTCAAACTGTACGTCCAGTGTATAATTCTTTTGAGGATCTATCGACAGAAATGCAATAGTATATACACAATAACTATGTCTTCAGATGTTTATAAAGACGTATCTCCTTCGACACAGAAGAAAAAACACAACAACATCTTAGTCCTGTGAGATTTTGGGTTGGAAAGGGAGGGAGAGGGGTGGAGTGAGCCGCTGGTTGCAATTCGCAACCTCACCGCTAGATGCTGCTACCATCTCCACGTTCTTCCTTTAAAGGTTCCTTTTTGTACCTTTATGGGAACATATTAAATACTGTTTTGGTTACATTAGTGTACCTTTAGGGCCTTTTGTGTACATAAAGGACCTATTGTGTACCAGTTAAATATTAGGGGTACAAAACATTACACCGTACCTTTAAAGGTCAACGACGGATCCTTAAGCTATAATAGTGTACCCAAAAAAAGAATAACATTATATAATTTTTTGTATACCTGTAAAGGCAAAAAGGACAGTTTTAAAACACATTTCTATTTTTGCTCTCAAACGGTTTATGTTTACTATCAACAAAGTCAAAACTTTAACATTTCACCCTGACTGTTTTGTATTTAGATTGACACATCAGGGTGGCGGTTCTTAACATGTTAGTGTTGGGTTTTAAATCTGAACAAAATGGATGGTGAAACATATCAAAACAAGCTTTTTCAAGTCATAATACCAAGCAAAGTCTTAAACTAATAGAAATTTCTCTTTGCTGAATATAAATCTAGTAATGTTGATCTTTAAAAGATTTTGCAACCAAGGAATCGTGGTCTGTGAATAATCTCCTTGCAGTTTTTTTCCCGTTACGCCAAACAACTGGAAGAAATGTATTGGTTAAAATGTGTAAATAAACAGAATAAAACATGTTTTAAGCCAGATGTTAGTCCAGATGTTCTTCTACACGGGAGATTCTACCTCTCATTTATTCACCAGCCTGCAGTTCGTAATATCCGTCCACAGCTCTGTAAGTGATCTTGTGTCAGTGGAGAGGTGCAAATGAGGTCGAGAGTCCCACCCCAGTACTGGGCTACACAGACTCCTGTATCACCATAGCAGCCCCTGTTAAACGCTGTCACCGAGACAAATGTGCTGGGGACGTTGTAAATCCAAACCTGTTAAACGCTCTTAGGGAGATTAATGGATTGTGGGTCTGGGGTGTAGATGCTCGATGTCCTGCTCTGCCCCGGTCATCTCTGATTGCAATTAAATCCAGTTTCACATTCTGATGCTCTTCCATTGGCCCGGTCCCCATGTTTCGCTGAGCCAGAAAGGATCTGGCAGCTACTTTAATGCCCTCTCTGCATGGGCTATCCATCACACGCGTGCACATCCCGCAGGTGAAAGCAGATCGCTGCGGACACAGTCCACTGACTATAAAACCATGGAAACAAAGTGGTGGAATGCAGGTTCAAGGGGCTCAAGTATACACACACACACCCACAAACACTCACTCGCTGCTGGCTCGGGAATGCATTGTGCCCTTGAGTTCAAATACAACCCAGAATAGACTTCCAAAAAGAAATGGCAAATCGGGAGAAAAGCATCGCACCCTCCAGAAAATTAGTGGGAGGCCAAATGACCTTTAAAAACCATCTGCTCAGGCCGGTTTTCATCTCTTCGCTTGCGGGTCTAAGTAAGGAACCAGGCTCTCCGCGCTGCCCATGGAGATGTTAGTTATCGCTGTGAGGTGTTCGACTGTGCTTTATGGCTCATTTTAATAGGTCGTAACATCGAACAGTGGGGCAATTAATAAAGTTAGCGTACATCATCATGGAAATGAAGTGGGACCTCATTATTCGGCAAGTCTACAAAAGCCCCTGTTTGTCGTTCAGCTGGGATGTGGATTAACACCCTGTCAATAATGTGGGGAAAAATAAATTAACAAGTCACAGCGTTTCAGTCACAGTTTTAAAAACTCACTACTGTAGCTGTGTCGCAAAACCTAATGAGCCGCTTCTGTAGACTGCATTTGAATCAGTGCTCGAATCGAGGGGGGCAGGGGATCAGGGCCACCCCAAACGTTATAGGTGACCCCCTTAAGAAGTAAAAGAATGTACTTGGGGTTCCCCAGATATCTATTAAAGGTTACCATCTCAAATCTGGTCACATTTACATAGTTAAGATAGAGTAAATTTGGCGAGTTAATTATGTACAATAATGAATACAATCGATACAATAATAATGTCAGAAGAAAGAAGAGAATATACGTTCAGTTGAAATCTTTGTGGCTTATGAAACCTGTCAAGACCATCAAGGTTAATAGTATTCAAAAATAATGTTCTTTATGAGAAATACAATTGGTTTTCTTTTCATTGTGTCTAGTGGAGAGAGTGGTTCTGGGAAATCTGTGGCCAGTAAACACATCCTGAAGCACCTGTCCGCACGCTCAAGTTCCAAAGGCTTCGCTTTAGAACCACGGATGAAGCATGTAAGTCAGTCTGTCCTTCACATGCAGATATGCTCACACAAACACAATAAAATGCTACACAGAACCGGCCAAACAGAACATATCAGGTGTATCATTTTCAATTCCCATTGGTTTAGTAGCTCTTACATTGTTTTTATGCAGTGTTTGAGGTATTCAACTTTCAGTCGTTTGTTTGGTTAGCTCTGTAATCTGGACCTCTGGAGGTAGTTTTGTGATTCAGTTGAGACCTACATCAAAATAGCCTCAAACTGCTGTTATATTTTATTAAATGCTTTAAATGATTATCTGAAAGCCCGAGGCAGGCAGCCAGTGCAAGTGTTGTTAGCCAATGACTTTATATCCGCATAAAGAAATGACCGCAGCAGTTTTATGACCGGGAGCAACGGCCGACATTAGTACACACAGATACATTTGCGTTAGTTAGTTAGTAGTTTAACACTGGGGATGAAGAGTACGTTTGAACAGTGGTAGCTTATCGCCACCTGCTGGGGAAACGTTTCAACTGCACAAATAACATGAAACATGAATACACTGGCATATTGTATTTGGGTGTTTTTGAGAATCAGTTTTGCATTGGTTTTCTCTCATAATGCACATCAGTAATATAAAAGAAGGCATTTTAACAAAAGTATTTTATTTAAGGCTTTATTTAAGGTTTAAGCTTAGCCTTGTCTGTGAAACCGGGACAAAATTATTGTAAACATTAATGGATTATAATTAATGACATCACAATCACATATTTGGGTTGGACAACATTTTTCTAGTAATATACTCGTAGTTCATTGCATGCATAACTTTAATCATTAGTTTGACATCATTATTTAATAGATAATACATAAGACAAATATGCAATGTTTGATTTTTGTTATTGTCAGATGGACATTTTTGAAGGGGATTTTAGTAACTTCAGATCTAGCACCGAGCACTGAGCTTATCGTAAATCATTGTCGCCATTGATTTTGACCAAATGAATAGTAGGCACTTCCTAATAATCAGAATAGTCTTTGCGGTATGAGCATCTATGATAATGCACGGAGTGATTGTTTCTCTATATATTTCCAGGTAACCGCCATCTTGGAAGCTTTTGGCCATGCTAAGACTCCGATGAACTCCTCTGCAAGCCGGTTTATAAAGTTAATCTCATTACAGTACTGCGAGAGAAGGAGAACTCTACTCCGAGGTTTGTCAGTCATGTGTTGCGGTGCTTTAGCATTCATCACCTGGAGAGGGTGCTGATGCTCCACGGAAATTGACTAAGATGCCTGACGTCTCCGTTTCTCTGTGCTTTAGCTCGTCTCTACACATATATGCTGGAAAAGTCGAGGGTCATCTGCACACGGCCACATCAGCAGAACTTTAACATCTTCTACCTGATGGCTGAAGGACTTTCAGCTGAGGAGAAGAGTAATCTGTATCTCAACAACGTCCTGGCCCATAGGTAACACGCACAATGCAGTATAGATCTGAATATGATATCTTTGCTAGAACACACCAGTTACCCACACCCTCCCATGCAAAGGGTCGGATTTTAGGTAAGAACGTTGTAAGGGCATTGTCAAGTATATATGGAACTTTAATTGTCACGAAAATACGTTGCAAATTTCCATCAGGATTCATTCAAAAGCATCTCATAAATCCAGCTGGTCTCACATGGGCGTCAATGGAAGGTTATAGTTAAAAATTGAAAGTTCACCTCTGTTTGACAGAATTTTTGAGTATGCTGCTGAGAGTTTGTACATGTCCAAAATGCCTTCTTGCATCAGGGTGGCAAACTACTACCTAAATCATGTTTCTTTAATGATGTTTTTGCCATCGTTGTGTGTTTCTGCAGGTGTCTGAGCACAGCGGCTCCAAATGAAACTCCTGCAGTCGCTACGTCGTGTCCTCAGAGCAGAGAGAAGCTCTTGGCTCTTAAGCAGGCTCTTCGTGCCTTCGGCTTCAACAGACTGGTACACACACGTTTAATAACACATGCGTCCTCATGCGCACTTATGCGTGCGTACACATGCAAAGATGCACATTAAGTCCATGAGTTATTATTTACATACATTGCACATGTAATTAAAATACGGTCTGTGCAGAGGACACACGTGAATACACATACTATTTAGTAAAAGTTGTAATATAAAACATTTGAATGGAGCCAATTGAATATTAACTGTGCTTTTGGATTGCTTGGCCTGAATCACAACGTTACTTGATAGCCTCAATAGACTTCGTTCTAAACTGTCTACTCTAACGTAAGCAAAGTAAATCACCATTTACGTGACTCGCATGTAGACAGTCTGTACAGTAGACTCTGTCACAAGACGTTTTGTTCTGACTGATGTAGGTTTACATTAGTTGCACGGTAAAAACATTCAGTATTTACAGTAAAATTTATTACAGCATGTCTGCAGACTATAATAACACACAACACAGACCTCCATTCACCCCGAGGCGTACCTCAGTCAATCTGCGTGTTACAGTATGTTATTAAAGTTGTGTAAAGACGAGTCCTAGCGTATTGCATAGTATTTGCTGCCTACTGTTTACTTTAGGATGTGTATCTATTGCACACGTATTCGAAAACTTAAAGGTCCAGTGTTTCATTTTTTGGAGGATCTATTGACAGAAATGCAATATAATTAACATAGCCATGTCTTAAGATGTGTCCTTACATAATGAAGCGTCGTGTTTGTATTACCTTAGAACGAGCTATTTCTATGTACACACACCGCGGGTCCACTTACTTGGAATCCGCCATGTTGCTTCTACAGTAGCCCTAAACGGACAAACTGCTCTACAGAGCGTGTTTCGCAAATACGTTAGAACGAAGACGTCGACACATTTCCGGAGATGTGTCATCCGCCGTAGTGCTTTGACAGAGAGGGAGGAGTGGAGTGTGCCGTTGGTTGCAATTCGCAACCTCGCCCCTAGATGCCGCACAATTTCATACACTGGACCTTTAATGTGTTTTGCATGGATATGTTGTTATAACAGAATGTATATAATAGAAGTTTACAATCTTGAACACACACATAGTTTACTCACACACCCATTGTGTTTTAATCCTACAAGGAACCTGCTAATCTCCTTCATTACAGAAGGATTGTTCTTTCTATCCCTAAGTGCACCACAACCCTCACTAAAACACACACATTACAGGAATAGTTCTCCCGTAAACAAAAATTCTGTCAGTGTTTACGTTCCCACTTGTTTCTTTCTTCCGCAGAACACAAAAAAGATGGTTTGCACAATGTTGGTAACCCAAAAAACGTGGAACCTATTGACTTCTCCGTGTATGTTCAAAAAGTCAGTGGGTGCCACTGTTGTTGTACTGACATTCTTCAAAATATCTTATTTGGTGTTCTGCAGAAGAAAGAGATTCATACGGGTTTGAAATCGCAAGAGGAGGAGCAAATGATGACAGAATTTCTTTGGGGGGGGATGAACTATCCCTTTAATGTTATCAAAAACCTCAAATCACAAATGTCAATTTTACTACTGCTATTTTGGAATCTTTCCTGTTTCTTCTTCTAAGACCTGTACAAAAGTCCTCGATGCAGTCTGACGCAGAGCTTTGTGTCTCCGTTAGGAGGTGGAGAATTTGTTTGTGGTCCTCTCCGCGCTGCTGCATTTGGGAGATCTGCGCTTCACCGCCCTTACAGACGCTGAAACTGCGTTTGTGTCCGACTTACAGCTGCTGGATAGAGGTCAGTCATGCCAATGCGCGTTGAGGCCACCGGGGGGCGGTCTACTCCATCGGGAAACCTCAGATAAGGGGAGGGAGGGAAAGACAGAGAGAAAGTGGGCGGGTAGCTACGCAGTTAGAATTGTGTCACACATCCTCTTGGGTTGTTTACATCAGTTCTACCGTGGGCTAATAGCAGAATCGCTCACCACGCAATGGAAAACTCTCTCGGCCTCTCTGATACACAACACACTGGAGCACATACACTCTCTCTCAGACGCTTTTGTGCCGAGCACTCTCCGGCCTTACACAAACACAGTGTCACCTGTTTCTTCAAGCTTTGCAGTGTGGAGGGGGAAACAGAACGGTCACTCGCTGACCTCGCAGTTACATAACGACACGTATAATACAGAGTCCGGGTAAACAAGTGATGTCAGCATGCACAAATACAGGAGCGCAGATACATGCTCGCGCCGTGTGAGGTTTCTGTTGTTATGGATACATGTGATCACAGTTCAAAGTGGGCCTTGTGACGGCACGGATAAACATGACCCATTATACGCTAATGCCCCCAACTTAACCAAACATACTAATGCACACACGCTTTGCGGTTCGTGTTTGCTGTTTTCTCTCATTTGGAAGCACGTAAGAGAGAATAAATAGAAGGGTTGGATAGGAAATAGGGCTGTGAATATTATATATATATATATATATATATTATAAAACTGACACTGCCTCTGAAATCTGATTGGAGTTGAAGTCCTATACAAATCTTTAATGTATTAATAGATTTATTGTGGTTATTAATGAAATATTTGGTTCTTTGCCAAACATTTACAAAACACAATTTTATGTCACGTACAGGGCTGGAAACGGGGGGAATGCAGGGGGACGGGGTCCAGGGAGTGTATTTCTAAGTTCCACTTCAAAATGCAGAGCATTTCCACCTTTTATGAAATAGCCTCCACTATGCACATTTCATACGTACTTGCATAAAGTGTTTTTACATTTTCTGCGCATTTTATAAAAATATAAAAAAATATCTCCAACAAGAGTCCCCTCGCTGAATCACAGCCTATTCACTAGCGTGTAATGGTCTGGCATTTCTAAATCGTTCTCAATGGCAGGTGGGAGACAAACTTGCTTTTGCATGTTTGAAATAGCTGAACTGTATGCAAATACGAACTGAGATATAGCTTTGAGGTAAAGGGAAGTGAAGGGTGGTAAGCCTGTCATAAGTTACGAGCTCATGAAAGCGTCAGGCCGTGAAGCAAGTTTCTGCTAAAGTGATAGTTCACCCGTAAAATGAAAATTGTCATTTCAAACAAGTTTCTGCCGCAGAACACAAAAGAAGATATTTTGAAGAAGGTCGGTAACCGGCATCCATTCATTTGCATTGGTTTGTGTCCATACAATATAAGCGAATGAATGCCAGCGCTGTTCGGTTACCGGCAGAACAAAGAAAGTCATATAGGTTTGAATGATGGGTAAATTATGACCGTTTTTTGGGTGAACTATCCCTTTAATGTGATTTTTAGCTGGTGCTTACATCTTACATGCCACATTTCAGTCGGATTTAAAAGTTGTTTTTACATTTGGAAAGCCTCTGTATCGCAGTCTTCGTTTGAAACATAAAATCGCAGGTTTGCTTTACATGTTTATCTTTCTGTGGGTCAAAGTCTATTGATGTCAAACTCACATTTCCCGGAATGTTCCACTTTAAGTCAGTCTTGTAAGCTTACCAGGGCTTATCCAATCACATTTTAATGTCTGAACTCTACATTTCTGTTGAATCTTGAGTACTTGATTGTTTTTGACCCTTTCTGTAGTTGCTGGGATGTTACAGGTGAACTCTGAAGATCTAGGCTCCGCCCTCACCTCTGACGTACAGTATTTCAAAGGTATGACCTTCGATTTCCACTCATTCACTCACGCGGACTAAATACTGTGAATTAAAGTGAGCATTGTGTTGCATTGCGCTATATACACTCTTAAAAACAAAGGCGCTTGACGATGCCATTGAAGAACCCTTTTTGTCTAAATGGTTCCATAAAGAACCTTCAACATCCGAAGAACCTTTCTGTTTCACAAAAGGTTCTTTGTGGCTAAAAACACACATTATAAGAAGGAAAGCAAGAGACTGTTCTTTAAAGAACCTTTGCCCGAATGGTTCTTTGTGGAACCAAAAATGGTTCTTCTAGGACATCGCTGTGAATAACCTTTAGCACCTTAACCGTTTAATAGTGTATGGAGTGAAATCTCACTACCTGCGACCTGACGACACTGTTCATTCATCTCTACTGGCCTTTACCCATTCACAATCTCATCAATGAACGTGGTAATTATATTACCAACGATCCCAATTTGGCTCAATTTGAGCTCAACTGGACAACTGCCTCATTCAGAAAACACAGACAGAAACACACATTTCTGAGGGTCTAGACCGGGCGAACGTTTGCGCGTGTGCAGCATTATACAACAAGCACGGAGTGTGTGTGAATCACATGATACGGTGTCTGGACGTTAACCCAATTCAGCCACTGACCTGCTGCCCAAAATTTCAAGCACGCTTGACATTGCTCGTTTTCCCCTCCTCACACGTATTTGCCATCTCGATTGTTCTTTTTTTTGTGTATTGTCTCTCTCAGGCGAGTAAACAAACAATTACAATGCCGCGCTTGTGCGCATCCGCATTTGTGTAGTCTGATATACACAGCGAATGAATTCATCTCTGATGTTCTTTAGTGCCCTGCGTAACGCTGGCAACGTGGGCATCTGGAAGTTGACGTTCTGTGGCCCGACGTGAATGAGATAGCGAATGCAGTGATTCAGAGTCTGATATCATCAAAGGTCACATTGCCAGAGCTCGGGTTCTGCACGTCCTCCCCATCAGCATATTCGATGTCCCCCATTCGGCGCGTCCAACAATAGGGTGCTTGTTTTTCTGCCACCCACATACGCTTGTATATCAGTCAGAATGTGACACACTGCCTCCAGTTTGTTTTCCTCTTTGCTCTGTTCCCCTGTTGTTTGGCGCAGACATTGTCTGTTTGGATGTTTTTCTGTCCTGTCGCTACTTTTCATGTGCTGCCAACCCTGTCGAAAAGAGTAGCTGAGACCAACATGACTTTTTAAGCTTATCCATTGCTCTATAGTAGTTAAAGGGATAGTTTAGCCAAATATTGGAACTCTGTCAACATTTATTCACATTTATATATGTCATTCCAAACCTGTGAAACGCTCCAAAAATATATATTTTGATAAATGCCCAAACTGTGGAAGTCGTAACCAATGTTGTTTGGTTGCCAACTTTTCTTAATATATATTTTTTGTTTTCTCCAGAAGAAAAAACTTTAATCTTTTCTTCACATGTTTATGACTTTCGAGTTCATTTTAAGCTGCTTTAATGTTGTCTTTGAAGTTTGACAGCTCTCCCATTCACTTTCATTATTTAAAATATGTTGACCTGGCAGTGACTGGTATTTTAAAGACGCGAGAGAATCTAGGATCAAGTGAAAGATCACTTTACCTTCTTGTCCAGGTGATGTCATAACAAGGCGCTACACGTTGGAAATGTCCAACTGTCACAGAGACCTCCTGGCCAAAGCTCTGTATGGACGACTCTTCAGCTTCTTGGTCAATAACATTAACTTTTACCTCCAAGGTCAAGAAGAAAACATTGGGTAAGATCACATATACACCGTGTCTTTTATGCAAATGAAGTGTCTCTGCATGAATGAAAGAACTGAATAAAGGACATTACGTTGCTGAAAGCGTTTGGGGGAAATGAATTATGTGTTTATTTGAACTTGTTATTGTCATTACAGTACATTACTTTGCATCTCAACAGTTCACTGAACTTGCTCAGCCTTGGACTAGTAGTAACACACACAACAAGTCCTTCTCAAAGACCTTCTACGATAACATCGGTCAAAACAAAAGTATTGAAATAGTTTACATAGCGTATTGATGCATTTGAAGGGTGAGTGACAAACACGCCTAGGGCTCTGTCATTACGTTATGAAAAAGGCGTTTGGCACAAATAAGTGAAATTTTCATGGAACTCGTGTAGCATGTGTGTATTTCCAAGTCAGAGTGAGTCACCATTCTGCACGCTTTCTCACGACTTGTTTTCCGCTAAAAGATCCATGAACACATAGTGAACATATTGTCACCGTTTAGAAACTTCAAACTTGTTTACCATTTTTATTTGCACGCTCTGTCAGTGTTTTACTTTCAAATTCAGACAACCATTAAAAGTAGCAAACAAACCTCAAAATAAGACATTTCTTATACGTAATATTTTGAACTTATAGACATCTTTTGAGCTATACCAAGCTCTACAATATTTTATAAGCACAGTAGTAGATAAACTAGTGTAAAGAATGTTTTTCTGACAGTGTCAGAAACAACACAGGCCACAATACAGTATAAAAACACATCGTGATTGATTTTGGTGGCTTGATGCAAGACATTTTTCACATGTCACCGCATACAGTTTGGGAAATAAAACATTTTTTGTGTAGTAGTTAACAGTAACTTGTTCTTATTTACTTGCCAAATCCACTTGCGTTCACTAGTCTTGATGCATTCATTTGTTAAGATGAAATTACTCCTCACCCACAGTCAAACATCTGTTTAAAATCTATTTACAAAGGGTTTAGCATTGTAAGGAAATGAAGGGGTCACGCGTAAACGGCTTCCGATGAGGACATTCTGATGCGTGATCGATAAATAAGCAATGCAGGCTGGACCTGGCTTGTCCTGGTCAGCGTTTCAGTGGGAACAGCTTTGGATGAGGCTAATGATTATCGATGTGTACATGAGAATGTTCATTACGGGTCAGCGAGGGCACGATACTGTAACAGCGTATATTACCAAAACACACCTACTGTGACTTAAAGCTGAACTTTGACATTTGTTGTTTGTGTATGTAAAGACAGAAACGGCGGTACATTACCTTCAAAATGTTACCAGCGTCTTGGCACAGATGATTTCCATTATCAATGAATATTTATTTTTGACATGCTTCGTTTTGTTTACAAACAAAATAAAATGTACTCATATAGATAGATACATTTTAATTATAGAATAAAAACAATCTAAACCTGGTAAATGACATTCAGCTGTGCTTTTGGTCTCTGGACTATTCGTTTCAAAGCTTTCGTTTCCAGCCATACAGTATGTACAGTAGCTTATGTCCCATATGTACACTATGGAATGCTACGATTATTTATACATTTTCATTTGCTCTTGCAACCTATGCCAGATGTAGCCTCAAACTCACAGCTGAATAAAACACACCTTTGATCCTTTTTATGCAAACATACTCCACTTATGCACAAGAAGCTTTTTACCGTTACTCTACTGCTTGTACTGCAATTGTTGTATGTACTTCAGATCGATTGAGTATGTATAGGGGCATGCATTGAATACACTTTAGAATCTGAGCGAATGCAGGTGGTCATTATTTATTTTCATCACCTTTTGTTTAGCAAAACATATTTTCAGACACGATTATTTGCTTTTGACTTCACAGTAAAAGGTCACACACACATAATATAAAATAAAATAAAACATAACACGATATATGATGTAATGAAATGCAATATAATTACATTATATACATTATATATGTACCATGTATGCGTGTGGGGCCTTTGTATCTGTTTTTAACAGTATAACAGCAGGTTTATGCATTAAATCTTCAGTCCAAATGTGTTTTTTAACCATAGACATATTGCCGACCTCAGATCAGCAGTCGAAACAGCAGTTCTGAATTGTGTTCTTGTCTGTTTTGGCAGAGATCCTGCGCTTGAGATAAGCATCCTAGACATCTTTGGCTTTGAGGAATTCCAGAGGAATGCATACGAACAGGTAAGAGACCGTACAGTCTGACATACAGATAGAATGTGCTCTGTATATGAGACACTGTGCGCGCCCCAGTCTTTAAAGGGATAGTTCACCTTCAAAATGAAAATCTTGTCATTTCCAACCTGCATCACTTTCTTTCGTCTGCAGAAAATAGAAGAGGATATTTTGAATTGGTTTTCTGGCCATACTATAGAAGTTGCTGTTCGGTTACCAACTTTCCTCAAAATATCTTCTTTCGTGTTCTGCAGAAGAATGAAAGTCACACTGGTTTGGAATAACAAGAAGTTGAGTAAATGATGACACAATATTCATTGACTGCTGCCATAAATGCTGTCTACTTGGAGCAGGCCACTGGGATCACAGGCATTGTGTCTGTGGTCCCGGTTTCCCATACAACGGAACACACTGATCTATCCCACCGGTGTCTGTTGGGATGGTGCTCTTTCAGCTATGGCTTTTTTTTACTTATCATTGGACTGATTGTACTTCTGTCAGCTTTCCCCACCATAAAGGTATTTCACTATGTTCCAGACTGGTGTACTGTATGTTCAGTCTCTCTCTTTGATGACTTTATACAGGATATCGCTTAAAGTAAACTTTAAAGTTGAACCTCAGATATAAACTGTTACTCGAAATTCCACAACAGGCTGATTTGTCTGTAAGGACACCATTTTGCAAAAGTGCATTTAAAGTGACAGTTCACCCAAATTTTTTTAATTCTGTCATCATTTACGCATCCTCATTTACTCACCTTGTTGAAGAATGAGCTATCGATCTGTCAATCTTTCCGTGTCCGGGCTGGGTGAGGTTCCCCCTGTCATTTCAAACCGGACTTTCTTTCTTCCGCAGAACACAAAGAAGATATTTTGAAGAAAGTTGGTGACCGAACGGCATCCCATCCAAGTAAATGGGAGCCGGTTACCGACATTCTTCTAAATATCTTCTTTTGTGTTCTGCAGAAGAAAGAGAGTCGTAAAGGTTGAAATGACAAGAGGGTGAGTAAATGATGACAGAACTTTTATTTTTGAGTCAACTATCACTTTAAGGCATGTGTATTTCACACCCCCATGTTATTTTGGACCTTGACGCATACGTTATGTTCAAATTTCCCAAATCCCCCAAAGTGTTGTGTGACATAAAGCAACCGCCATCAAAACCCCGCGTTGTGTTTTGTGCTTTGAAGAGAGATGAATGTTTGTCTGAGGGCTAAGACGCCACATGTGCACATCGCCACCCCCTACCCAGAATTTTCAGTAGCCTTGTCTACTTTGTGAGCTGTTTTTGTACCGAGGTTGATGTGTGAGACAGAGGGAGTGTTTTCTCCTTAGCTGAACCCTTGGCATCAGACACAAAGAAGACTTTGTGCACATTTGGACTTGGCCTGGATTTGGCACCGGGCAATGTCATTGTTGATTCAGACTCTATAGGGATTGTGTATGAGGTAAATTAGGGGGGTTTGTGATGTAATGGTAAATATATATCAGCCTCTGCCTGAGCTGCTTGTCTCCTTCCAGCTGTTAAACCAGTTGACTGATTTCTCCATATACAGTTGAGCTCAGAAGCGTTCCGCTCACAATGAGTCTCATTTGCAAAAAGTGTTTTTACTCAAATGCATCCAGATGAACGTGATATACACCCAAACCATCTCCATATAAGGGTTTAGAGCCTACAGGTCAAAATGGTTTGGTCTGGCCAAGGGTCATGGTTTGGGTGGACCTGCGTAGTGCCAGATATCCATCTTGGCAGCTGGTGAGCGTGTATGTCATCTTGAATCTATCTTGACAGTGTTGGACAAGGAGGTGTAAATCACTACCGGTGCTGTGAGAGATAAATTCTTACCCACAATCCCCTGGGAGTTCACCTTGTGATGTCTATGTGCGCGACGGGTTTGGGAATGCTTATGAAACGGATGTCGATGGCCCGTCTCCTAAATGCTATGTGGCTTTAATCCGCGCGTGGAGAGATTTACAGTCTTGACCTTCTTTTAAGGTCACAAGAATTGTGACTGAATGATATTGATTGACAGTGATGAAGGAGAGACAGATATGTTAAGTTAATTAAAGATAAACCATGATGAAAATTCGCTTACTCATTTTTCAACGGATTGACATTTTTGGTCCGTGCGCCCAACTTTGATTGCCTCTTTTTTCAAGTTCCTCATCTCAGCTCAGAGCTTTCTCCTTTTATGATGTTTGCTAAACACGGTCAGGCAATCCTAAGACATCCTGTGGTGCTGTGAAAGTTCATGATGAGAGGTTGATGAGGCTCACCCGCTCCCCTAAGATGATTATTTGTCTTCTCTCTCGCGTCCACCGTCTTCTTTGTACTTGATCCAATGTGTGTTGCCACATAAAACTTGGACGTTGCCAATGTTGATACAGCCGTATACTTCCCTCTGACAGGCTTAACTTTTGCTCAGTTGTATCAAAACATATCAATCATAGATGATCTAAGCTCTGTTAGTGGAACTAAGATCAAAAATGGTCTTGAAATTGAAGAATCGTTTCGTTTGAAGATAGCTACCCTCTACTCTTTCCATCAGAATCTCTGGGCTTTAGACACCGTCATGGCTAAGTTGAGTTCTAAAGGCCCGTTCATACAAAGAATAACAACTAACTAAAAACAGTGAATCGAAATCCATATAATAATATAAATGCCTGTAGGTGCCGATAAAAGTTACAGTGGGACACGACACCTGTATGTGGAACACTAAATATATACTGTACATCTTGAACACGTGTGAGCTTTATTACAGAGTTGTACGGGATGAAACTCATTGTTTTATGTGAGAGTGAGATTTCAGTTGAATCTTGAACATTTCTCATATTCTTACAGTGTTCTTCTAAGACTATCATTGCCCTCTGGTTTTGTTTAAAAGGTACAGATCAAGCTAATTCCCAGCTTCGTTGTATCATTGTATTGATGAGCATAATGTACATAAACTGGCAGGTTTAACAAAGCCTTCTTGGTGTTTGTCTCTCTGTAGTTGTGCATTAACATGGTGAATGAGCGGATTAAGCAGCACACCACAGAGGTCCTCTTCCAGTATGAGCAACAGGAATGTCTGCAGGAGGGGGTTGCCATGGAGACGATACGCTCCCTCGGCAACCAGCCAGCGGTACTGGACTTCTTCTTCCAGGTACAGAGTAATGGAGATTTTCTGAGAGGCGAGGAGACGAGAGAGGGGAATGGCAAAACACAGCTTTTTCCCACCCTGAGGCTGTTGATCTTTTGTGAAGACCCCCGCTGTCTCCTCTTTAACTGCTAGGATTAGTCTCTTCATTTAGTGACTAAATAATAAATGTGCCTGCTGACTCTTTTATAAAGACAAGTTGATAAACACCTTCACAAAGACATGATGAATTCCCCTCGATGTGACGAAGTCTGTTTTTTTAGACCATGACTATTAGCCATTTGTCAGATGTGACCATTTTATGAGTCATCAAACGATTCCGGCCTTTGGCAAAACAGAGTGACACAGCATTTTAGACACAAAAACAAAAACATTTCTTACCAAGGACACAGTTGAGAGTTTTCATGAAAACACTTTTGGGATGTTTTACATATGTTTATAACTGTCAAGCAGCCGGATGTATTATGGTTGTTTTAGTTGACTAAATTAAAACTGAAAACATTACTGTTTATTGAAATCAAATCAAATTTTGTCCCAAAACATTTAGTTCAACTAAATTCTAATTGAAATGTTGCCTGAACAAAAACTCAAATAAAAAATGAATTAGTCTTATATAGCAACATTGAAAACAGACAAATAAATAATATAATGTAAAATGTAAATAAAAAAATGTAACTAAAATGAACATACATATAACAACAAAAAATCTAAAAATAAAAGCAATTTTTAAAACTACAATAAAACTTTCAATAAAACTACAGTAACTCTGATGTATATCTTTAAACATTTAAAAGGTTGTTGTTTATTGATTTATTCCTTAAAAATGTGTATAATTTGTTCATTTTAACCTTATAAAAAATTTTCATTAAAGAACAAATAAAATACATTTCAAAGTTACGTCACTATTAAAGCAACAGTCCGTAACGTTTGCCTCTCTGTCGCCATCTCTGTTTGAAATATGAAATTGCAGGTATTGTACCTACTTGCAAAATCTAACCCCACAGCTAAATTGTAAATCCGTTATTATAAAATGAACGTATTAAATTAGGGGAAGGTAATGAGACAGTTTCTGGATAACATATTTTTTTCCATAAGACTTACAGATTGCAGCCTTAGTTTCTCAATGTGGCTTCAACGCTATATAGAATTTTTGGAAATGCTTGATACTGATTGGTCCGTTGCAGCATTTTGCGTCCTGATATTATATAGAATGATCTCTTAATAGGCCAAAAGATTTCCTCTTGCATGACTTGGCATTCTCATTTCACATAATATTATCACGTCTATTTATTTATTTATTTAGAACATTCTCCAACGTAACTGTTTGTGTTGCAGAAGCCTCAGGGTGTGCTGTGCATCATTGATGAGGAGAGTCAATCCCTCCGACCGTGTGAAATCAACCTTTATAAGCGTCTGCAGATGCAGCTGGATTCCTCCAGCACTGACTGTATTTCCCTCACAACCAAAGATGGCAACGGGAACCCCCCACCCAAAGACCAGGGGCCATCGTTTACCGTCACTCATTACGCTGGCAAGGTGGGTTTCGGGATGCGACATGCTCGGATGTGCACACGCAGAGTTCTCGGTCATGCGCATGGCCGGGGTACCTCATTTCACACGCAAACACCAATGCATAGTCAGAGCCTTCCGAGAAACTCTCCTGAGAGTCAACACGCTATGTCATGCTGAGAGAGAAGGTTATTAATAGAGCTCGGCTCACATGTGTTTGTGTCTCCTCCTTATTGCAGATGACCTACGACCTGACCGGCTCGCTGGAGAGGAACAGGGATGTTCTGTCACAAAACATTCTGTTCGTTATGAAATGTAAGAATCACGTTTTCTGCTGATCTGTACATGGTCACTGCTTCCAAAAGTTTACCACGGTAGCCAATATGCCATTGTTGCTTAGTGATTTTACAGGAATAATAAGGGATCGATCTATTTAGGGAGCATTTTAGTTCACTATACAGTATGTGCACTTGCACTCTTCAAACTAAAGGTGCTTTAAAGGTTCTTTAAAGCGATGCCATAGAAGAACCATTTTTGGTACCACAAAGAACCATTCAGTCAATTTCTTAAAAAAACATATTTTTTTGGCACAAATTACCTTTTGTGTGACAGAAAGGTTCTTCAGAGGTTACTTTATAGAACCATTTAGACAAAAAAGCTTCTTCTATGGCACCGTGAAGCACCTTTATTTTTAAGAGTGTGCCTTTACCGAAAGTAGCAAGAATATGAATAAATAGACATCTAATTCTGAACAGTAGTAAAAAAAACTCTGTGGTTGAATATTTTGCATGCTTTTTCTACAAAATTCTTTGAATCTGACATCAGACGGGCTGCAATATCTTAACATGTGTCTGTTACGACCTTCACAGTCGTCCTTGCTGAAACACGTTTGTAATCGTCCCCTCACCTCATGTGACTCCTTCGGCCTCGTTGAGGAGGTCAGAGGTGGACGTGAGGCAGGAGCGTGTGCACCCAGCGAGATGTGAATGGGGTGCCGTTGTTTGTGTGCGGGTCCGTGTAAATGAGAGAAGACAACTAGCTCCGGCGCCCGTCGTCATTAAGCTCTTAATGTGTGTTTATTTTCTCTTTCTTTCCCCTCGAGCAGCTAGTGAGAACGTGCTCGTCCGTCAAATGTTCCAGTCTAAGCTGACTCAGACGGGCTCCTTGGTTCCCCAGCACCAGGGACTGAGGCTTCGTGGGCCCAAAGGCACGATGCTTAACAAGAGTGCTACGCTTACCCCTGCCAGAGACGCCAAGAAATATGTGGAGCTTAATAAGGTGCCCAATTGCAAAACAACTTACATTTTGAATGTGCGATGCTTGTTTGTTCACATCAGACATGGTGTGAAAAGGCCTTTCAATTTCACAACGTTGTGTGCTGTTGTGGTGAATGACTGTGTGATTTGTAAACATGTGGTTCCCTTTCGCTATGACGTAGATGTTACAGCGATCGTACACCACATGACTCGTCCACAAACAGGCCAGCAGAAGCAAACACGCCAGAACAAACTGTATTTTTAGCTTATCGAACTTGTGCTGGGAAGTGACCTGAATTACACTGTTACCCCAAATACCTTCTTTCAATTGATCCGCTTTCCACAGCTAGCTAAACTCTGCAGAGAAAACACAGAGCTTTAACCGATCGCCCGCGTCACACCGGTCACAAACACCCAGCTCCATCTCCTGCGTCTCCCATTTACCCCTTTCTCCTTTGTACTTCAAATCTCTTATGTTTTATTTCTTATTTCTTTTATGTTTTTATTTCTATTTCCTTATTTGGTTTCTGTATTAGTGAAACGTTCTTTTCCTTTCTCTAAACCTTAAAGTGATAGTTCACTTAAAAATGAAAATTTTTTCATCATGTACTCCCGCTTTTGTCATTTTAAACCTGTATGACTGTATGATTCTTTAAAAAATCCTCTTGTGTCCTGGGGAGGAAAGAAAGCCATGCAGGTTTGAAATGACAAAAGGGTTGAGTAGGTTGTGACAGATTTTTAATGTTTGGGTGAATTATCACTTTATTAATAATTTACTTTAATACTGAATAAAAAAATGTGCTCGACAGTACTGGTTTGAGAAATACACTTCATTTTCTTGAGGCAATAATGAATGTGTTGCTTAAATAGATTATAATTTTCCTTTTTTTTATTCACACAATGATTCATTTTTATCAGTGAACTTTGAGCACTGCATCTTTCCCCCTGCACTGCCTGTCTTTGCCTTATTTCTCATCGTCCATCTCCTCTGTATATCTAGGTCAGGGATGAATTGTGTGTGTGCGTTGCCTTGTTTTTATATCCCGGTGGGGACGTAAACCCTGACCGCACACCAACACATGGGGACTCGTGTCACTGCGGGGACCAAAATTGAGCAAAAAACCTTTTAAATCGTACAGAACAATATTTTTTAGAAATCTAAAAATCTTTTCGATGATATTTAGGTTTAGTGCATAAAATGTACAGTTTGTACAGTATAAAAAACATTACGCCTATGGACTGTCCCCACAGAGATAGTAAACCAGACATGTGTGTGTGTGTGTGTGTGTGCGAGCTGTCTAACAGGCTCTGTCTTATGTAAGCGCCACAGAACATGAGCCGCTGGCACCCCTGGTTACCCACATCATGAGGACCAGGCCCACAGTTCCCTGCTTACATAAGCGCTAGTTTGATTCCCCTTGAGTGACTGAGACAGTAATATGAAGTAATATTTACATTTAGTCATTTAGCAGACGCTTTTATCCAAAGCGACACACAGATGAGGAAACATTGGAAGCAATTATAACAACATAATATTATGAGATTCGGCTGCGGTCGGAAGGAAAACAAACACAGATGAGCGGTTTGGTCAGTTCGGTTTGACCTTTTATGAGAGAAGGAGATAAAAATTATTTTGGTTTATTCGGGCATCTTCTTTTTATGGTGTCCTGAAAATGAGAAGGTTCGGACCACATTCTGTGGTCACGGCGCAAGGATTTTCTGCGAATTGGGGCATCCCAAAGATATTTTGATGTAAAACAGGCCTTTACTGCGAAAAGACATAGTTTTCTTTCCTACCGAGTTGCTAAATGACTAAGCCGTGTCATCAGCGTCTTCCATCAGAACATCTGTTTGCCTTGAGAAAAGAATATTGCTTATTTATTTATTTGTATATTGACATCACCACTGTTAATTTTTTTTTTAAAGAAATGGTCATCAGAACAGCATATCAGTATTGTGTAAATATGCTAAGAGGTCTAAAAATATAACATAGAATTAACCTTTTGGACCCTGGCGATACCAATGTTATGAAGTACTTTGAAGACTCGTGTGACAGCAATGGTCTATAAATATGAATAATTTATTTACATAATATTACCACCATCACAGTGCTTTTTTGTTTATATTTTGTCAAATACGTTTAATTGAAAGACAAAGATTAAAGATGTATTGCAATCTCACATATTTTTTCTCGTTTGCCCATAAACATACAAACATGAGAGAGAAAAGAACAGTTTTTTATTTTCACCGAGCAATAAAGAGGTACGGAAGTTCTGAATGAAGCGTCGCTGCAAATGTGTGTGTGGCCCCAAACTATTTGAAAGTTGTAAAAGCAGCATCCCGAAACGATATCTTCAGTTTATTGAATCTAAATTTGAATCAAAAGAGGATAGACCATAACGTATATCAGCTCTCAGCCAACCTCAAGCTCTATATGTTGCGGTCGTACACTGAAGAGTTAAACAGTCTATTCAACATACGTCCCAATAAACTGCTGCTTTAAGCTTGAGTTCACACTGGTTACTGTATGCATCGTATAATCAAATGCAAAACAGACATACGTCCTGTGATATTGTTCTGTTACTGTAATCCAGAATGACTCCAGTTCCCAGAATCAACTCTATTCAGTGCTTAAAATCATGACGTTGATGATATAGTAGATCGATGATCTCAGAAACTTTCCAGATCCTGAGTCACCTTTAGGTGAAATTAAATCGGCTGCCTTTATGTTGACCTACATCCATTATCTAAACTCAATTTCCCCCAAATGACATGATTCTGAAGTATAGAGAGCACATGAAGATAACCAGTGAGGTTCTGATTTAAAAAAAAAAGAATCGCACACACACGTCGACCATGAATAGAAATAGCAGAATCTACAGAGAGTACAGAAAACTGTCTTTATGTTAAATCAAAAGTGTGTGTGGGTGTGTATTTTGAATGATTCATTCAAAGCTCTTCTACAACTCGGTTGCTATGCCAACATCATCTTTTAAAGGCGTTGGGATATGAATAGGCACATGTACAGCACAGCACATCCTTTTCATTCTCTGCTTTATTCATGCTGTTGGCACAAAGTGTTTTGGGACACTTAAGCCACACAAAAAATGGATAGCTTTACGTCGCAGGGATCCTGCTCTTAGCAATGTTTCCTTATCTATGCGATGACATTCATACTTTGTTCATTGTGGCTTAATTGACCCTTTGCTAAGCCCCGTCCTGAAACGCCACTGGCCGATCACAACAACAGCTTACAGGCTTTACAGGTGAAGTTTATAAAATGCACGTGGGTTTGAAAGTTTTGAACAGAATCGTACAAAATTCCAAGTCAAATTTTTTTTGGTGTCACCGTACGGTAAACGCACAAGCACATCGAGCATCCTTGCAGCGCATTAAATTTATGGAAATGCTCTAACAGTGTGCCGTTTTTTTTTTTGGTTCCGTGTAGCTCCTGAAGAAGAAGGGAGCGACGTCCTTCCTCCAGAAGCTGGAGCGCTGTGGACCGGTCACTGTGGCAGTTCAGCTGAGGGTGAGTACACGGACACATGAAAACCAGCCCTGCTTTAAAACCTGACCTGACGTCACCTGACCTTTTTAGATGTTGTGATGTCACAGAGCTTCTCCGTTAGCTTTGGCTTAAAAAAACGCTCTTGATTTACAGCACCAAAAAGTTGCCCAGCATCGTGTTAGCATGCGTCTTAAAGAGTTTTCCCAAAATATTGACCATTTACTTGCTCTTATGGTGTTCCACTGTAAAAAAGAAATCTAATATTTTAGTTGTTATTAAACCAAAACGTATGGATTCAGTGTTATGCCTTTAGTGGTTTAAACTAGGTCTTCTGAACTTGTGTCCTCAGAGTTACTTTGTATGATGATAAAACCATAATTCATGTTATTATTCACTCTGAAATCAATGATCATGTCAATACCATTACATTTGATTGATTTCCGTGGGTCTTTTAACCAAGCGTCACTACAGAAGAAACAATAAACAAGAAGCGAACTGGAGAGTAAATTATGACGGTATTTTTGCTAGCTTTTCCCTTCTAAGCCCATGTGTTTATGGTTTAAAGAACAGGCTTCAGAAGAAGTGCTCTTTTGTTCTGCTGGCCTCTTTGGCCCAGTGTGGTTTGTGGGCAGAAAAGATTTTGGACTGCTGATGTCTTGGTGATTAGGGTGGATGAACAATAAGGGCATGGTTTTGCATAGTAATGGTTTCCTTGAAGATTTTTAAAACTGCGTCTGTGTGAACGCTGTTCTATTTGTTTCTTCACATCCCGACCCAGCAATATGCCTTTCTTAATGCTTAGTATTTTGCTGAAATAAAGTATCATGGACAATTTTTTATGTGGGTTTTGAATCAACAAGAGGATTGTAAATAACACTTTTGTGTGAACTACTCCATAAGGTTTATCCACACCGGGAGGATAATCCCGTGCGTTTATTGTCGACTTTTAACGCCTCGTGACTTAAACAGAGGGCGCCAATGTGAGACGCGCAAAACGGCAGGCGTAAAAGCATCATAAAAAACGCCTCAGGCTCATTTTGTTTGTTTGACATGCCGCGTTAGAAACTGTCCGACCTATGACATTGGCACTTTTATTCATGTGCCGGGAGCTGCTGAAGTTTCAGTAAAACATGACTTTGTGGCGCTCAGAAACAAAAAACTGTCTTGCCTAGCACACATGGATGAAGAGGAAGAAAGATGAATTCTTCTTCCGTGTGACAAGCGAGTATCAGGGTGCGCAGCGCCACCTTGTTTACCGGGGTTTTTCATTAAGTGCCATGTGTGTCAGGAAGTGAATTCGCATGTTCACTCGGATCATAGCAAGTGAAAGTCGCTTGGGTATGACTGTCGAAAAACGCTGGTGATAAGCACATGCGATTATCGTCCCGGTGTGTAGGCTACAAGTCTTTAATGTCTACTAATAATAATAATTTCACATTTATTAATGTAACATTTATCAATAGATACACCAGTTTTGTGCATGTTTTTTATTAAATTATAAAAACTGGTTTTGCATCCATGTTTCGAAACCAAAATTCTGTTTGGTATTTAATCATAATCTGCTATGAAGGAGAACCGGTTCTCATATGCCATCCCCACTGATGTCAACATAAAGCACACACACAGCTCTCCGTCCACCAATGCCAAGAGCCCCTTGCAACACGCCCACCTCATCAAATAGCGTCACATTCTTAAATGCAGACGTGCGTCGCAGACGTGCATCACCTCGTTCTCATTGCAGAGGCATGCAGCTTCACGTATGACCAGTACCATATGTGCACGCGCCTACACCACGACCTGATTTCAGACCCCGTTTCTGTGTTTGTGCGAGAAGATGGAAAGACTACTGCTAGGGTTTATGGGGGAAAGCACACCGTGTTCCTCTCTAATCTGTCCCCTCTGTGCTGGGCATGAAGCTGATTACATCATAAAGTACGTTCAATGCACACCGTCCGCACAAACACAAACACACACATTTTTATCCGCAACTAAATAGCTCCCCGAAGGGAGCAGCAGAAGAGAACAGAAATCCTTCCACACAATAATAAATAACATCAGGTCTAATGTGTTTTTCATTAGCTCTTGCCCTCACGGAAAGACGGAACAAACTGTCGTAATTGGCAGCTTTTTTACTTTAGTCCTTTGAATAGCTGATTGTGCGTGTAATGGCCCGACGCCGTGTCTCCGCATCTCTCTTTTATTGGCTGGCATCAGGAGAAATGTCACATGACGATGATGGGCACATTGGAGTCCGTGCTGACTCAGCACCGAAAGAGCAGAGACTCATGGGTCTATGACATCATCAGTAAAGTGCCAGCCTTTTGTTTATTTTGTTCTGTGTCTCAAAAGCAAGTCTTTTGGTCTCTACTGAAAGGAACAATTATTCTAACTAAGGCTGAAAAGGGCTTTTTTCCATGTTATTTCAAATAACATATTGGTAGATATAGATAGAAAGAGTGAATAATCACTCAGTGACTCATGTTGCTTCAAAAAAGGACGCAAACAAAGTCATCGAGACCAACTGAAGTACTTAAACATAACATTATACAAACAGCCCTCACCGTCTATTATCTTCCTGCCTTTGTCTTTCCAGAACTCTCTATCTGAGATCACCAGTAAACTGCAAGCCTGCACACCCCATTTCGTTCAGTGCGTGAGGCCTAACAGCATCGGAAAGCCTGATGTCTTTGACAGCTTCCACGTCTCATCTCAGCTGCAGTATGTGGGGGTTCTGGAGATGGTCCGCATGATCCGCTATGGATACCCTGTCCGGCTATCTTTCACGAACTTCCTGAGCAGGTGAGATCTTATATAAACCCCTCCGTGGGTAAACAGATTGTATGGCACGTTCCAAAAATGGGTTACAACTGTCAATATATAAACAAATATAAGTTTCTTTGAGAGAACACCAAATATGTGACTGAGACTGAGGTTAGGCAGCTGTTAAACTCAATGCGGTTGTATACAGGATTATGTTTCTTTCTGCTGAGGAGCGCAAGGTGTTTGCCTCAATGTTTCAATCCATTTCAGCAGCCCGGTCAAATAAGGTAAAGTGGCTTTCCGGGGGAAATATATCGTAAGTGCACTTTCTCAGATGCTGATGTGTGTCAGCTGACTCTAGTCTGCACTACGAGTTGGAGATGGGCTTTCGGTTCAGCCGAGGTGATACACAACTCTTTACTGTATATGGCGTGTGGGCGCAGGTGTTGAAAACTGCATCTCCGGGTGTGACTTGAAGGGATATTTTAGTCATGTTTTACTCGCCCTCAAAGCATCCTAACTGAATATGACTTTCTTCTTAAGGAATACTGCATTATATTACCAAGTATCCTTTTACTTCCAAGTGGTAGAATGGGAGAGAATGGGGGACAATTTTTTGAAGCTCCAAAAAGTATAACCTTCAATCAAAGTACGGATCGACACGGATCCGTGGTCTCAACAAAAATGCGTTTGTTTAAAGCGATTAACTTTAATGTCTAGCTTCCGTCAGGGGAGAACTGAGAAGCAAAATCGGCCCTGGATTATTCAGTCTGTCGAGGGGGGGTGAAGGTGTGTTTGATCGCCCCTCCACCAATACTGTAGATGGGGGTGCGGGGGTTCCTGCATGTAACGTTTGCATTGCGTGTCCGACTCGCTCATGCTTTCGCGTAGCGTACATTCGCGTTTATAATTCGTCCGCCCCATGGGACAGCCTTTCTGGACTTTGACAGAATGTCCTACTGGTCAGTCCGCCCCTGGCTTCCGTTATCACTCTGCCGTGCGTGAACCAGAGGCTTGTTTTTCGGCTAATGACGCAGGAGTGTCATAAATTCTGGTGACGAACACAGCATTCTCCGTTTTGTTCCAATAGGATGCTGTCTCCTCCGTGCCGGAGCTTTCGTCACCATCATTTGCCGGGAAAAACAAGCCTCAGGTTCATGTGCAGCCGAGGGATAACGGAAGCTAGACATTACTGTTAATAGCGCTGTCAATATGGATATTTCTCTTAAACAAACTCATCGATTTGCTTCAGAAGACCTTTGTTAAGACCACGGAGCCGTGATAAGCCAATTTTTGATCGATGGATGCACTTTTTGGAGCTTCAAAAATTACACCACTTGGAAGTAAAAAGATACACGGTATAACTCCGACTGCGTTATTCTTCAAGAATAAAGTCAGATACCGTTAGGATGCCTTGAGAATGAGTAAAACTAAAGTCAATTTTGTTTCTTGGCTGAAGTATCTCTTTAATGGCCATTGTGAGAACTGTATTTTTGCACACCTATTTTTCTGATCGGGGGATAATGAGCGGTTTTGGAGAGCATGAAGTGCTCTCGGATAGGTCACTCTGATCTTAGCTCAACTTCTCATGACTGGAATAAAGAGAAATGGGATAACGCATCGAGGAGACGGTGCGGCGGGAAAGATTGGAAATTGGATTGAGAAAGGGGGCAGGATGTAATTTCAATAAATCTTGCCTGTGCTTCTCAGAATGTGAAAGTGGGAGATAAAAGCGTGAGGCAGAACGAAAGGGGAGCAGGCTGTTCCTTCTGTCAGACAGAGAAGTTCAGCGCGACTTTGGGTTCATCTTCCACTGGATCACGGCGCCTCTTCTTCATGTCACACTGACACTCCCAGAAGAGAACGGGTCCTCGGCGTAGTGTTCCTGCTCATTTCACACAGTGCCCGGAGAGGCTTATAAAGTCCTCACTCTATCTCTGACACCTTCTCTTCTATAATCCCTTTCAAACTTCATTTCTGTCTGATATTTAAACCTGGGGAACATTGCAGCTTCGCCACTTTTACGCATTTCTCTTTCTGTTATTTGATTTGAGGTGATTTAGTCAGATTCGGAAATTACTTTTCATTTGTATTTCCTAGGCATTGGAAAGGAATGTTTGTTTTAAATTTCTCTCCAAAGTCCCTTTAAGGCATGTTCAGTCAACGTACAATATTTCAGCAAATATGAATTCAGTTATATTAATGCAATTTATATTACATTTATACAATTCACAGATAAAAATGAGTAGTAGCTCACCCCAAAGTGAAAATTCTGTCATCATTTACTCAACGTCTTGTCATTTCAAACCTGTATGACTTTCTTTCTTCTGTTGAACACAAAAGATTTTTGAAGAATGTTGATAACAAAACAACCAATGGACCACAGTGACTTGAACATCCTGCTTCTTTGTGCCACGGATGAAAGACACATTTACAGGTTTTGAAGGGTGAATAACTGATGACCTCGCTTTTGATTCAAAAAATGTTTTTAAATTAAAATGTTCTCACTTCAAGGACATTTGTCTCTAAGATGCGATGTTTTCAACCGAAATGCTGTTTAAAAGATGTTTATTTGTAGCGTACAACAACAGCTCTTGTTTACGCTTCATAGTCGTCTTTGCTTTTTCTAGCTCTGCTGTCAGTTGTCTTTTCGTCTGTTTTTCTTCTTTTAGATTTACTCCGGTGTCTGATCATATAATCTCCTCCCCGCTGTTCTTCTAAGCGATGTAATTCAGCGTGCTTTCATTAGAGCACACCGTTTATGTTTCTGTGTACGGGATAAAAGGATTACGGTAACATTCCAGCGTGATAATGAATCAGGACACTGCTGGTCACATGACACTTAAAGTTTCCACTACTCTGCTGTAAACATCATGAATCTTTCAGAAAGAGAGAGAGAGCGAGAGAGAGAGAGAGAGAGAGAGAGAGAGAGAGAGAGAGAGAGAAGAGAGAAGAGAGAAAAGGACTACTGGACACTTAATCCTCATAAAACATTTTAGCTTCTAGACCGCATCTCGTGTTGATGTGGGATTAAATGGCCCAGGCTGGTTTGTGACATTTGTGTGTTTAGTCCGGGGGATAAAATAGCCCAGATTCTCTTGTGATCTGAATCATGTTTTGACTATGTAAAATGAGTAAGTAGCCTCACGATTGAGCCGTTCTTTAATAAATGTAGAGATGACATTTAGCATGACCTGGAATCGACAATTAGTTATAAAGCCATACGTGTCATTTAAATACATCATATTTTTCTGAATATACAGAGACTTTAATTCTTTAACTGTAGATATGTTCCACCCGCTTAAATGTTTCTATTTGTCTATGTCCAACTGTGTATATACATGTCTCACAAAAAGACAATGGATGTTTATTGAGCGTGTCAGCTAACAAAAAAGTTAGCTAACATTATATTACATGGCCTCAGGAAAGAGTCATTTGTTCTGCTGACATAGAACCTTTCAGGTTATGAAATACGCCTTCCCTTTATTTACAGAACGTATAGCAGCAGAGAGGCCTTCTCGTGATGTGTTGTGTTTCCCTGCGAGCGCCTCGCTGGGTGACGTGGTGCCATGTGCAGGGTTTGTTTTCGTTCCAGTGTGTACAACGTGCTAACATCACAATGAGACTGCGGCGGGCCAGACAGGGCTGCGGAGCGGCGGCAGAGAGGCCAGTCGATTGTGATGGAAATTTGAGGCTTTTCGAGCAGGAGGTTGGCTGATACAGAGGTCAATTTTCATGGGCGACGCATCGCCAAGACATGCGTGCGTGCTCTTAATGAAAGTCAAGCTGCTCACATATGTCTGCGCGTGAGCTTTTGCATCTTAATCTCTGTCTCTATAAGAATGCGCATTGCAAATCCTGTTGTATTTGGGATGTTAGAATTTCATGTCCCAGATCATTCTGGTTTTCAAAATTCCAGCGTTGTTCACCTTCTCTTAAATACTTAGTTACAGTCAGTGTTGGGTAAGTTACTCTGAAAAAGTTATTAATAACTACATTTCACTATTGTAGATATTACACAGTATTTAGTTCAATTACATCAGAAGTAACTGTAATTAAATTATAGAAAAATCCCATACTTTACTTTTTTAAGGGAAAAGTAATTAAATTACAGAAACAAATTACTTAGTAACTAGTTACACCCAACACTGGTTACAGTATACGCTGTGATGAGCAATTCCAGCATATGGATGTGACATTTTCAATCAAAACATGAAATATAAATTCTCAGAGGATGTATTTATAACCAATATATTGAATCATCCATTTATATTTTCCTAAACGTCCCGAAATAAGAGTGATATCATAGATAATACAGTATAAGATATATTATAATATAAGATATACAAAGGGATATTTTTCTGTTTTAAAAGACGTAACAATTATGGATGTGACAGAAAAGGACAAGCGTTTTGAGAGACAACATACTTTGTACGATTTATGTAAATTAAATGTTAAAGAAGCAAAAATAGCCTAAAAAATGGAGAAAGGATGACTCTTCATAGGCCACATAATATTAATTTTTATATATATTACGAGGAATAAGGAACATTATGGATGTGACAAATCACTTTGCAAAAGTGCTGAACAGAGACTTCTGTAGACTATTTAAACCACCAAATATTGACATCTGACCTATCCGTATGGTGAAAACCTTTAGTAAAAACTAGATATTTTCATTTCAAGATTGCCAAGATGTCACAAGAAAGTTTTATAGATAATTCTTTTTTGGAATTTGATAATAGTCAATAATCGTTTTTTTGTTTTATTTCAACCAAATTTGTGATAATACCAATTCAATCCAGTAAAAACTGCACAATTATTACAATATGAAAACATAACAATATTAATCAATTCTTCCAGCAATTTTTCTAGCATTTTTATTCTTTTTAAAGTTTAAATTATAAGCACTCAAAACATCCTAAATAGTTTATAGTCATGTGACCAGGAACAGCCACCACCCGCATCCAACTGTACTTATTTCCTTATTATATAGAATGATATAATGATATATAAATGACAAGTGTGCAAACCTGGTGAATGTTTGTTTCCAATATGCATTCTAGACTTATACATACGTTTTACAATATACTGATTTTAACAGTCAGGATGTACTTCATGTAATACATTACGGTACATACCGTCACAGGATGGGACCGCAGTCTTTGTATAACATTTGAGAGTAAAAAAGTGCATTCAATTGCAACTCCTTAAAGCCCAATGTGTACTTTCTTGGAGGCTCTAATGACAGAAATGCTATAGAATATACATAAGTATGTCTTCAGATGTGTATAAAAGACTCACATTACGAAGCATTATGTTTATTTCCTTAGAATGAGCTATTTCTCTACTCATACACCGTGGGTCCTCTTACGCGGAATTGGCCATGTTGTTTCTAAATGGACAAACGGAGCGTGTTTCTTAAATACGTTATCTTCTTTGGCAAAGAAGCGAAAACGTGACCATAGTGCTTCGAAAGGGAGGGGGGAAGAAGGGGAGTGAGCTGTAGGTCAGATGCCACAAAATTTCATACAATGGACCTTTAACTATCATCACAACATTTTGCTTGTTTAAATTCTACATCACCAGCATATATCTGAAAAAGATTAGCCCTTCTATCACATTAACACTAACTAGAGGGAACTAAAATCACTACAAACAATTTTTTGTTGCATTTCCCCCGATGCCGCATGCATGCTTTGTTCGAGGACACGCATGTGTTTGAGTTCCATTGACATGTGGATAAATAAAGAAGTGAAGTCCTTGCATAAATGCAGCTTTGTGTTTGCTTATGATGTGGAGTCACGTGTACCCACCATTGAGCACGTCTCTTCCAAGGATGCCTTGACTTCCCAAGGCGGATTGGAGCTCGCAGTCACAAAGAACCCATTCACAGCCTCTCGCGCCTCTGACAAACCATTCATGATCGTGTGTGAGGCCGAGGAGAAAGTCATTTTTTTTGAATGGATGTCGGTTATGGAATTGCGAACGAGAAGTTTTTTTTCTTCTTTCACTTCTCTATCATCATGATATACTTCTCTGTCTGTCTGTCTAAGGGGAAGCGTGGTGTATTGCCCGAGGTGTCCGGTACTCTCTGGCCCAGCACTAATGAATATGACAGGCTTTTTTATCACGGTTAAGCTCAAGTCCTGAGGACAAACTACTCATCCACATTTATACACAACTCCCTCACTTACAGAGACACAAATGCCGTACACCTAAATACAAGTACGTTTCAACCCTACGTGTGGTTGAAATAACCCAGCACCGTAGACCGTAGTTGACCATTTCTTTTATTGCTGTTTATACATGTACAAATGTAGTTTAAAGGTTCATTCAACGGCTCACTCCATCCCTCTCTTTTGAAACACTACGGTGGCTAACACAGGATTAAGATGTCGTCACATTTTAACTTTTTTGCCGATGAAGATCACGTATTTACGAAATGCGCTCCGTACATTAGTTTGTCCGTTTAGGGCTACTGTAGAAACAACATGGCGAATTCCGTGTAAGAGGACCCGCGGTGTATGTAGATAGAAATAGCTCGTTCTAATATAATACAAACATAACGCTTCATTGTGTATTTTTATAAACCTCTAAACACAAAGCTTTGTATATTATATTGCATTTCTCTCGATAGAGCCTCCCAAAAATTACACATTGGACATTTCCCATGCGTTATGTTTAGAGAACCATGATATTTGCTAAATTTGTATCCCAGCTACCTTGCAGTTTCAAGCTCTTTTTTGCTACTCTATTCATGGAGTGCCATTTGCCACTGCTCATTCCACCCAGTTTATTTGTACTGTATAAACACTTCGAACTCTCATATCATGTGATATTTATTTACTTTCACCTAGTGAGAGGCTTAATGGATAACAGCTGAGAACAGGAAACCCTGCAATAATAAACTGATTTACATAAGACCACATCTCTGCTTTCTCTCTCTTACACACACACACACACACACACATACATTTCTAATTTCAAGGGGAGGCGCTACATCTTTGCTTTTGTGAAAGCCAAAGCAGTTTGACTTGCGCTATATTAATATGCATGCTCATACACACTAGCACGGTCTTCGCTCTTCTTCCTCTGCCTGTTTGTTGACAGCAGAAATGCCGTCATTGGTTCTTTAATGCTATAATGATACTCAAGATAAGACATGATGGTCTGTTGTCATCTTGCTGTTTTATTGTGGCTATTTTCTGGAGCGACGTTGGCTGATTTTCCCCCTTACATAACCCCAATTTGGAGCTTAACTGCCAGGCAGTTCGGCCCTTTAGAGTTCATACGACTCAATCCCCAAAGGCCCCACAAACTCTGAGGGCATCGATAATTTTCATATTCATATACAAGAGGTCCTGGGTCTCCCCTGGCTCCCTTTATGGTTTACTACTCCTGTGGGATGCTGTAGGTCTTGGTCAGCGGACATTACCATACAGAAGGGGGGGTTTAGGGGAAGTTCAGAACCGCTGGGCTGCTGTAAATCACGTTGAAAATTAGATTCCGAGTTCATTTGGCTTCAGGTTTAAGCCAGTGTTTCACCCAGCACACGGAGGAGATCCCCCACTGCATAAGACCTTCCCTGGATCCACCCATCCATCTGTTCACCATGTGCTTCTGCATCTGTTTTGGTCCACCAGAGTATGTTAGTGGAGTCATGTTATTGTTGCCTGCAGCGAGGAGCTTTTTGTTCAAGGTGTCTGCATGTTTAAGAGAATAGAATTTACGACAAACAATGCAAGAAAACAGGAGATGTAATGGCGGCACGGCTTTAAATGGTATACACTTTGTAATAAAGTTCCATTTGTTAACAGTAGGTAATCTATTATTTAACTTGAGATGCCAATACACAAAATAGCATTTATTATTCATTTTTATTAGATAATAAAAATTGTTCATTATAATTGTCAGATTATATAGATATACAGATACAACAACAGATACAGTTCATGGTAATTTCCCACTAAAAGGGATTTCTGGGGTATTTTTAACTTTATAATTGTTATTATTATAATTGTTTTATTATCTTTGCATCTCTCATGACATTTATTTGTATTATCAATGTCTATTTATAGGGTACAATAAAATGTTGTGCGCATCATATACTTATTGACTACATAGACGTCACAATCTGAGAAGTGTTTCTAAATTATAATATTGCTGTTTAGGGCATAAGTGAAAAACCCCTCTCTCAAAAACTCCTGTTCAGTTAAAAGATCATTTCGTTTACTTATTCGTTTACAAAATCCCAAATTCGTGTTTTAATGAATACATGTGTTCAGGAATTTACAGCAATATAAACATGATGTGGCCCAAACGTACAATACAATCAAATATTAATACATTTAAAACGAATTGTTTTATTAAAACCAAACACAGACAGGAAGTTATCTTCGGACCAGGTATGTGTGTCCGATGAAACGTCCATAAACTCAGCTTGTGGGAATAATTACAATTTTGCATGAAAATCCAGGTTTTTCAATCTACATATAGTTATAATCTTGTTAAAATAAACGAAGTTAGTTTATTCAAGAATTTCATCATAGGTCTGTATATGCATTCATATGTCAATAATGCATAGAATTAATCAATAGAAATATTTGCATATTATATCAAAACAATTACAGAACGCATGCAAAACGCCAAGGGGGATTTCAGTGAACACTTGATAGATTTAGAAAATAAGCAGACTTTTTATCTTTACATTTAAGAAGAATAATCCGAGGTGTGTTTATGAAAAGGGTTATTTACACAGATGCATAATACAGCACAGAGATGTCATAGTAACATTTACACACACCACAATTGCGCGAAACAACGTACCATGCTCAAACATTTCTTCCAACACTCACAGAAAGCGGTACAGGTGAAGGGACCTATGCATTAACATTTACAAACAAAAACCTGACGATGTCAAGCTTTATTTGCAACATTTGCTATTCTTCTGTTGCCTTGTTCCTCCACTTAAACACAAACTATACAAAACACAAAGGTCTTTGTGAAATGCTGACACTCCACTCTTATACACTGCATCCCAAACATCTCTGAAGCGAAGCAGCACACTTAACAAGTGAAGAGTCGGCTCATGCATACTTGAACAAATTTACCATGCAGGGGTCAGTTAATGCGTGCTGGCCTTTCCATTCATCCACAAAACAAGCCTGTCTGCTTTCGTTATGGCGTACGCTGTGATTTTCATGAATGAATGTACCCGACTATATGTAAAGAACCAAAGAGCACAATTGTCAATACCGTTATGAGGTCAGAAAGCACCAATGCTTGCATTTAAATATTAGTCGCAGACATTCGAATGCATCATGCACGCACGTGTTTCTGTTAACTCGTTAATCGTTTGCTGTTAAATAGAAGTCACTCGCGCCAGATGTTCATAATGCATAATCCAAATGCGAAAACACCAACACACTTGTTTAATGGGCGTGTATGCGGCTTACCCTGCGTGCCACAGATGCTTGATCCCTCCAATCCAGAACAATGCTGCAAAGTTCTCCAAGTTTGACCTTTCTCTGTGAATGGTTGCCTTGCCAACCCACACCAGCAGATGCTGAGAAGTCACACAGATTCTTCAAACCCTTTGACCCTCTCATTGGGTTTTCCCACCAATGGACGCACGGGCATTTACTTGTGTATTGTCACTCTGTAAGTTTTCTTTGTAGAGTCGTGCATGCGTTATTCAGTTCGGCTGCCTCACATGGTTATTGTATTGAAAAATCACACGACTTGAACAAGTAGTTCGGCGTAGGTGGCTTGTCTTCGGTTCAGGCAAGCAACATTCCCAAACAGTAATTTGTGGCCATCAAGCTATAACGCATTAAGATGTGTATGACATTGCTGTTCTGTGGGTGTGTGTTGTAGATACAGAGAGCTGGTGGACACCATCCTCACGGAAAAAAAGAAGATGTGCGCAGAGGAGAAGTGCCGGCACATTCTGCAACATTGTAAACTCCAGGGCTGGCAGGTGAGCTGGCATCTTCAAAGCTTTAGGAAACATCATAAAGGGACAGATTGCCCGGTTGCAAAACAAAGTAAACTGACTGCGGAAGCAGAATTTTAAAGACCGCGTAAAATCAAAATTGGAGTTTTGTGGCATTCGTCCATGTCTGTCTAAATCTATATACTGGTGTCCAAGTAACGGTTAACAAAAAACACAGTTCTAATTTTCCTTTGGGGAAAATTATTCAAAACATTGCTAATATTGTCTAATAAAATGCTCTCTACAACACAAACAACATAAAAGAGGATTACAAACAGGGAGGGCCATTTGGTGTGTACCACATTTTCCCCTTTCACTTGAAAATACCCCAAAAACAGCTTGTTCAACGATTTCAGTTGTGTTTTTTAAGTTGTCGTTCTTTAACTCCCTTCTGAAGAGGAATGATGTGTGTCCTTTGCAGTATGATTTCAAAAAGTTTCCACGACAATGATGTACGTTTATGTAACACTGACAAGTATCTGTTAGATGTAATATGAGTATTCATTGACGTATTCCAGTCTGTTTTTAGGATTATTTGAGGTGAAATCCTTTTAAACATGGCGATGTAGAAGCAAAATATACTGATTGCACCTTTCAAGTATTACGGCATTGGCTTAGCATTTATTACATCTGAAATACTTCATTTTGATAGGCCTATCGCGACATTCCAAGGTCTGATATTTCCAGATAACAACCACTCAAATCTAATAACACACGGTAATCCGGATGCTGCAAATAATTTTGACAGGCACAGTTAATATTACACACACACAAAAAAAAATATATATATTTATTAGGGCTGTCAACGTTAGCCTGTTACATCTTGCCATTTTCTCTGTCCCTCTTATTATCTGTCTCATTGGTTCAGATGGGCAGCAGTAAGGTTTTCTTGAGATACTGGGAGGCCGATCACCTAAATGACCGCTGCCATCAACTCCAAAGGAAGATCATCATGTGTCAGAAAGGTAAGTTGACCATCACACCGAATGTCACAGTCTTGTCACTATTTTATTGTGCTAACGCATGTGTGTGATTTAGTGGTTCGTGGCTGGTTGGCCAGGCAGCATGCCCGTCACAGGCTCACCTCTCGGCAACAGGAGAAGTGCAGCGTGCAACGGTTCCTGCAGGGAGCGGAAGACTTGGGCATGCGTGTTTACGACAGCCTGGTCATCCAGAACGCAGCTGATATTGCTCGGGAGAACGATCGCCTGCGGGGTCACATCAGCGTACCGCCGCTGGGCGAGCGCCCCGAACCCGTTGGGAAAGAGGAAGACTCACCCAAGAGGTAAAACTCAGATTATACATGACGGAATATAAATGTTTTTACAGCAAATAAACACTGCACAGGAATTTCTAAAAATGTTAGCTGAATAATTATGTAAATAAGAAAGCATATATACAGTATAATACACATATACATGAATGAGTATGTAAATAACAAAGATGTTTTTAATCAAATCTGGCTTCTATATGTGAGGTAATGCATTTCTTTTTATTGAATTCTGAAATGATGTGAATAACAAGATCATTTTTGTTTCCTTTAGAGGTTCATTATTAGGAAATCTTGTTTCTTGCTGAAATTCAATCAGACGGGTCAGCACAGATCGGTCTACACTACATACTATATGTCCTCTTGACGGATTATATCAGACACTCTAGCAGTCTGAATGATGTTGGAGTGTCTGATTATAGTAGACTTTCCACTTGGGTTCAGAGAAGCTATAAAAATTCATGGCTTTTATTAGTTCCCCTTGTTCTTTGCAGTGCTAACAAAATGGGAACACAATGTCTCCGTTTGTCACTGATGTCAGAAGCAATTGCACTTTACGAGATGATGTTAGCGTTGTAAGAACTTAGCCGATAGGAAGACTGATCTGAAGTCAGTTGTAGATCATTTTAGTGGTACATGCATGCATGTGAATTGAGTTGATGGAAACCAAAAAGTTAGATTTTGACACGGTTTATGTGCACTTTTTAAAGCTTTGTCCAATGAATAATGTTGCCGTCATCCAAAAAAGCAGTGTTTTAACAAATTAAGAGATCATTCTAGGTTTTATTTATTCAGCCATTTCAGTCCAGTGTCTGTTAAATTTCAGCAAATTAAACCTCATGAGTGACATAAAGGGGCGGTTTCCCGGACTGGGATTCATTTAAAACAGGACAGGCCTTAGTTTATTTTGAAAATGTAAATAGTTTTACCAAACATGCCTTATAAAAAACATTACTTGTGTGCATTTTGAGACAGCACAAAGGTACTGATGTATTTTAAGAAATGTCAGTGCAAGCTCTTGTTTATTTTAGTCTTGGATTTGTCCGGGAAACCGCCCGAAGTCATCCAACAGCGACGTGAAAGACTGACAGCATAACAAGACACGTGAAAACTGTGATATAAATCGAGGTTATCGTGTAAAAAGATAATTGTGAAACTTTCCTAAATACGTGTACAAATATCAATGTTGTATTGCTTGAAAGTGAGTATAAACTTGATTTCTTTGCAGCATACAGAGTGTCTTTTCTGTTGTTTTGACCCGTTTTCACAGAAACAATATTTTTATTTTTATTGTAAATATTGTAAGGAGTTAACAGAATTAAACAAAAATATATAAATTTACCTAAACACATACCTATAAATAGTAAATAAAAAAAATGTATTTATATGGGTACCGTACATAAATCTTTTTTTTTGTTTCAGTTTTGTACTGACTGTCAAAAATGTGCCCATACTGTCACTGGGGTTGCACCCTTTTAAGGGGAAACCATTAGGGTACATATTGGTACAAAATGTATGTATGTTCGTAAATGGTATATAGGACCTTTTTAAAGGCTAAGGTCCCATCGACAGCCTTGGTACATTTCTGACTATTATTTCTGACAGTAATTTTGCGTTTAATTCCAAATAAAAGTTTTATAACAACACGAAACTAATGTTTTCAATCTATTTAATTAAAATTAGGAAAAATATACTTGACGAAACAACCCTGATCATGCACCTTGACATGATCTCTGTCTTATTGACTTTGCTTTTGGGTGACTTTATGCCTCTCCTGAGGTTTGTTTCTGTTGGAATTCAGCAAACTCTTGAATGGAATGGCCGTGTTAAATGTTAAAGTGTTGACTGAAGGCAAATTTCATAAACATTTGAACAGTAGTCATGCATGTACAGTATTAAATGTACTATATACTATACTAACTGCATATATACTGTACTAATTGTAAACTGTATTTACATAAATACACACAATTAAAAAGGTGTATTTGGGTAACATGGGTCTCATGCTTTCCGCTGTTATGAAGGAGGTGGGCTTATTGTTCCTCAAAACAAGCATTCATCTCATACATTCGGTTCTATTCGCTTCACAAATGGGGTTGAGTTGACGTGATTGAAGGATGGGGGTTTCGTAGCTAATCTAGATTTGTCAAACCCTGTGAATCTGAGCTGCCATTCTGCTAATCACAGAGAGATAAGACCCACCCCCACTCCGGGCTGGTGAAATCTCCTTAGGGTAAGTCACTGTAACCCCCGCCACCCCCTGTTTGCTCAACATCAACCACCCAAACGCCTATCGTGAAAGAACAACAGATGGTAGATCCAGATTAAAGGGGAAATATCAAACAAGAGTGTGGATGTCACATTACGGTATTACAGTCTGCTTAGAATATCAACAATGTTAATAATCTTTTCTGGCCTAGATTTATGTATTATCCCATTAAGATTGATAATGTAATGCTAATTTGTTGAGCCTTTTCTTTTGTCACGAAAAAACACTTTGAAATGACAAAATTACATACAATTATAAGTACAAATTTAAGCATTAGTTGTAATAGGTTTGAGTTATAATTCAATCTTCTGACATTTTATAATTAAAAGCCATTAAACCGGTAGGCCAAAATGTAAACTACTGTTACCCGGCCAGCCAAAAAAATAACCCTGTTGTTAGGAAACAGGACAACACCCATTCCAGTTAGTGTAGTGCAATGAAATGTTCTTGCACAGATCTGCTCGGACAGCTTGACACCGATGTATTGATTTTATGAAGGTTGAGACTGATCCTCTCACATTTGGCAGATGCTTAGCACCTTCACTATCCATCATACACAGAGACGGGACATATGTTTGCTTCTAGCGTGATGGTGAGAGAATGACTGAAAGAATAAATGTATGAATGCATGAATAATGACTTGCTTGAGAGGGGAAGGGCAAAGGGGTGCCAGATATGCCAATCGAGGGAATCAGCACTTTACCCAAACAGTTTTATCCTTTAACTCCATTGAATTATTAATTCGTTCATTCTTTTGTTTAGGGTCGTCGAAAAAAGCGGAAGGGTTAATGATGTTGCGGGCCGAGGGGGAGGCCGACCACTCCGACATTTCCGCTCCAGCTCTGTACCGCTCCCCCTGGTAATGGACAGCTTGGTACATTCCATCATTGGGACATCAATCAAAGCGGCCCTTCAACCTGCGCCACACTCCATTGAAGAGGGGAGTGGGGGAAACATGTCCTCGCCACGAAAACAACCTCCTCCCAAACCGAAACGAGACCCTAATACACGTCTCAGCGCTTCGTATGAGGTGGTGAGCGCAGGGCTGAGTATAGCACCTAAAGACAGCCCTGCTGACGGCCAGGCCTCTCCGTCTGGAAGCCCACCTAAAACTCAGCTTTCTCCTTCTGATCGTACGTATTGATGCTGTATCAGTTTAACCATGTCTAAATGTCTATTTACATACATTTTGTGACTTACAATATGTGGACACTCCCTCTATTGATAAATTAAGCCAAAAAACACTTTGTAAGACAGAAAACAACACTGGTCCAGAAGAACTTCATGTTCCCTGTTTTAGCTTTTAAAACGAAAAATGTAAAAATGTTATTGTAAATTGAAAAACCTTGCTCCCACTTATGGCATTTTCCCTCCTCTCCAAAACCAACCTTCATCTAGCTCTGTCCAAGCCACGCCCTCACAGCGATGATTATAGCACCATGAAGAAAATCCCTCCCCCAAAACCCAAACGCAGCCCCAACACCAAACTGACTGGTTCCTATGAGGAGATTTCGGTACCCTCCCCTGCACGCCCCACGGACATGAAGCTTTTTAGTTTGGCACGAGGGGGCCACTGCTTGGGCCTCATCCAGCGAGCAGCGTCTGTGGATGGCCCTCACTCTTCTGTGCTAAGCCTCTACCCCTGTCAGGATGAGGAGGACGTGTACATTGAGATGGTGGGGGCATCGCGGGCCCTCAGCTTGGCTGACTCCCAGACCCCAGACCTGAGTGAGGCCGTTTATGAGGAAATGAAGTACTTCCCACCCGACGATGTGGGCACAGCTCCGGTCGTCATGCCCGAAGTCAATCTCGCTCCCCCAACTGCCCCGGTAATGGAAGCCAAGAGGCCCGTGACCCTAATGGAGCCTCCCAGCACACTCATGGGAAAGCAACCCGCCAAAGATGGAACGTGTGACATTCCAGCTCCATTCCCCAATCTCCTTCCACACCGACCCCCGCTGTTGGTCTTTCCCCCGTCCCCTGTAACCTGCTCACCTGCCTCGGATGAGTCTCCCCTCACCCCTCTGGAGGTGAAGAAGCTCCCGGTGTTTGAGACCAACCTCAATTACACCAGCCAAGATGGAGGCAGCCCACTCTCACCCCAGTACGGCCGCCAAAGGGCCGACTCGTCCCCGAGTCTGTCCATCTTGATGCCGGACAAATCAACGCCGCCCCTGACTCCTCCTGCCCCTCCGCCACCTCCCACCGCAGCACTCCCACCTCCCTATCGGCCCCCTTCTCATTTTCCTTTCCCCCCTGAGCCAGGATTCCTGGCCCACACCCGTGCAGCATCTGTAGCAAGCACAGATTCTCCCAAAGTTCTTCATAAAACCGGGCACGGTCTAACAGAGACTCCCCCGAGTAGCGCAAAGCCTCCCTACTCCCCAGCGAAGACCTCACGTCCAGAACCCCGCAGAGCTCACTCATGTTCCTCCTCTCCTCTGCTGTTTAACCCGGCCAATGGGCGATCCCTCACCAGCCCCCTAGATGAGCTCAACACCCTCTTCAGCACAGGCCGCAGCCTGCTCCGTAAATCCAACACAGGAAGAAAAATCAGAGACAGCGGTGAGTAAAAACTTGCACAGGTGATGTGTGTGTTTAAAAGTGAAGCGCGTCATGTTTGTTTAAGTGCAAAAAGGTAGTCCCACCTCACGCTTGTGACACATAACGGCATAGTTCACCACAAAATGAATATCTTTCATCATTTACTCACCCCCATGTCAAACCAAACTTGTATGACTTTCTTTCCTCTGCAGTACACAAAAAATATATATTTTGAAGAATGTTGGGATCCAAACAATGGGGCCATTGGCCCCCATTAACGTCCATTGTATTGGCACAAAACACTTTCCTCAAAATATCTTCTTTTGTGTTCCACAGAGGAAAGTCATGTACAGGTTTCAAATAAAGGGTGAATAAATGATGTCAGAATTTTTATTTTTGGGTGAACTATTGCTTTACTTAGTACTTTATATGTAGATATGAAATGGCCCCACCCACAACTACAAATTCATAAATATAGCCATAAATGCTGAAATGGCGTTAATAAATAAATAGTACTTCATATGTATCCTAACATGCTTTTTTATTTATTGTTAGCACATTGATAAATTGTTACAGTAAATGCCCTTTGATTTGATAGTTGCTTTGGATAAAAGTGTCTGCTTAATGAATTCAGGTAAATATACTTTTGTCTTGTTTTCCAGTTAAAGCATCTAAACATCTTAAAACAGCAAAAATATTAATAGTAACAATAAAGGATTACTGCTTTTCTTTCTTGAAATAAGCATAACCTCAATAATAGGTTGTTTGCTCATGACGTCACGGCACTCTGCAAAATGCAGATGGAGGGCAGCAAGTGATTTTCTCCATTGGACTCAAAATGCCTACGTTTTGCCTTGATGTTCAAATCGATCAAACCATGAAACCACAAGGTGTTGTGTAGCAAAAGTTTTACAAAGTATTACATACTGCTACTTGAATCACATTTTATAAGATTTGTTCTCATATTTATAGCCCATCAGAAAAGTGCACTTACCAGCACATGTGGCTATGTTTAATTTACTGCCAGAGGGTTAAAATAGTCTGGTCGAATTATAGAAACTTTCCCAGCACTCTTTTGGTTGTCATCTGTGTGGTTATTGAAAGGCACGTCCTGTTTAGGGTGGTTTTTCTTGACTCATCCTGTGCCAGGCCTTGTGTTTGTTAAAAGCAGTGAGGCCGGTGCCGATAAACCAAAGATTTATCATAAAAGCCACAACGCTCTCTCAGAAAGCCATTCCAATGAGAGCAGTGTGTTTATGTAGGGTTGCAGGTTTTGATGCGAGTTTTCTTACTACACCACAGCAACCTTATCCGACAGCTGGCTTTAAAGACAGTTCACCCAAATGATAACCCAATTTTCATTTTTGGCAGAATGAATCCCTTTATTTGCAGCTGCACAATGGGCCTGCTTGTGTCATTGATCACGGGCCAAAAGAGCGCTCATTCGCCCATGAAGACACAAATATATCAGGCACATGAGGTGCATATCCACGTAGAGACTAGTATTTAATGGCATATCAAAACAGAGTCATTTGTCTCCTGGTGGGACAGAAACCCACAGGGACGCCGGGACTAAGGTTTAGTGTGCATGACTGAGCTCACATGTTATGCACAAAGATACAAATTTGTACGTATTGAGGGACTAGTCTTCTTCTAATTTGCCTTAAACCTACGACAAATGTGTTTTGTTTTGCTCTGTGATATTACTTGTGCAATGAAATTCCGGACCTGGAACTCGGCTAGTCAAAGTGCTTTGATGAGTTTTTAGTGACGTTATTTTTCTTTAATTATGTTTGGACGTAAAGTCAAAGTTAACAGACTTCTTCTTAAACGTTTTTAAACTTTTAGCTGATGGTACTTTGGTTAAAAAAAATGCTGTTACAATTGTAGAAATTCGACGTTACACAGTCTGCGGTTTTGTCACGATAACATTTAATTAAAAGTGATTTTGGATAGTTCTCATTACATGGATTTATGAACGTGGATCTCTCATGCATTGCGTGTTCCGCAAATGCTCAAAGTCGGACCAAATGCAGAATTGAAGAATTGCCTGTCTTTTCATTCATGCGCAAGATGTTGAATATTATTAGTCACGCCCAACGGATGTTCAATTAGAATTGGAATGAAAGTGAATGGAATTTGTTACATTAGCGTTAAAAATGAATTCGACATTAAACACTTTCATTAGTCCATTCCAAGATTTGCATCCAACCATAAATACATCATTCATTTTGAAGAATTATATTTTATATATCAAAATATAATGATTATTAATTATAAGTGAAATGACTTATCACAAAGAAATGAATATATGTGTATACAGTTTTAATCTCCAACATAGATTTTTACGATTACCATTTAAATGTAACTTAAAGGGGAAGTTCGCCCAAAAATCTACTTTGTGTGATTTTTTTATTTACCCACATGACGTTAAACATGTTTAGAGAACTTCCGGAGTTCACTAGAGAAATGGTTATTCTTCGTCGTCTTCTTGGACGTGAGCCCTTTGATGCATGCGTATTAGGTATGTGCCCCGCATGGGACGTGCCCCTATTGGACGCGATGATGTCTATGAGGAGGCCTGGAAATATCTCGGATGTCACCTTCATATATTCATTTGCGCTCCGAAGACGCCGCTAGTTCTCTAAACACATTTAACGTCACGTGGGTGAGTAAATCATACAAAGTCGATTTTTGGGTGAACTTCCCCTTTAAATTTGATTCTACGGAAGCCGTAAAGTGCCAAACAAAACAACAAATCGCAAAACGCAACACCAAATCTGAAAACACATTAACAAACCATAAAGCACAACAACAAATCCGGAAACAAAATAACAAATCAGAAAACACAACGACAAGTCAGAAAACACAACGACAATTCGGTCAAACCGGAAAAGGTAGGTCTTTTGTGTGACCGGGTAGTTACTGCTGATTGGATGCAATATTATTTAACAGGGGTTCCTTCCAATCAGCAGTAACTACCCCGGTCACACAAAAGACCTACCTTTTCCAGTTTGACCGAATTGTCGTTGTGTTTTCTGACTTGTCGTTGTGTTTTCTGATTTGTTATTTTGTTTCCGGATTTGTCGTTGTGTTTTCTGACTTGTCGTTGTGTTTTCTGATTTGTCGTTGTGTTTTCTGACTTGTCGTTGTGTTTTCTGACTTGTCGTTGTGTTTTCTGATTTGTTATTTTGTTTCCGGATTTGTTGTTGTGCTTTATGGTTTGTTAATGTGTTTTCAGATTTGGTGTTGCGTTTTGCGATTTGTTGTTTTGTTTGGCACTTTACGGCTTCCGTATGATTCTATTTAAATGTATTTCAATAATTTTATTGTCATTCATTCCGGTTGAACTATTTAGCCAATTTGTTAGTAAAATTTATATATTTTTATTGGAACTCCGTGACCCATCCACCCATCCACATCGCTAACTGCTAATTGCATCAATCAGAGGCAGAAAGTGTCAGAACTACTCATTTCAACAACAAGAACTCTCCTTTGAGTGTCTTGAAGGATTGAGATGTGTGGTGTGTTGAACTTGCTGTGTTACAAAGACACGATCAATGAGCTTTAATTACGGGGTGCACGTGTAAGGAAATTGTTGATGTTGATGCCTGGGTTACCTCCTTGGGAAAGAGCCATATTTACATGCACAGATCTATTTGCATTTTTGAAAATTGTATGTCTGGCTGTTGATCTTCGATAACATTAGTCATCCTGTGCTACTTTTATCATTATTCACCGGTTCTGACTGTTCTTAGTCCAGGACACTCCTTGTAAAATGAGTTTTGTTGCATCTACAGCATGGAAATGTAGCAGCAGCAGGCAACCGTTGAGCCTTTACACTGACGGTGTTTGTGTTGCAGATCTATACAGAAAATAAAGCGAGTGACAGGCAGACATTCCGACATGCATATTGGCAGCGGGCTATTCAGAACTGCTGTAAACTTGATTACAGATGTCTTTTGATGAAGTTAACACGGAAGGTGTTCAATGCTGTTGAGGTGTGAAATTTAGATAATGACATGCGTATACAAAAGTATATAGCATAGTTGGTACAACTGTAGTACTACATTTTAGACCACATTGTTAATACAAAGTTAAAACTGCTAGTAAATGTGCTTGTTTATTTAAAAAGTAATATTAGCATAAATATTAACAAATGAAAATTACAATTTAGAAACATTTAATCTAATCAGTAACAACACAACAAAGATACAAAGCAAGTAAACAACTAACACATATCAAACCAGATAAGAAACAATAACTAGATACGATCACACTTTCTTATTTTTCATTTCATTTAATTAAATGCGCTATTTTTTATTTTATTTTCACACATGCTTACAATACACGACATATGCTATCTACCAAATACCGTAAATGAACAAAACATTCATACAGTGCACAAAACTCAATGGAGTTATTTCCCCATCTTCATAATCTCTCTCTCTCTCTCTCTCTCGCTCTCGCTCTCGCTCTCGCTCTCGCTCTCGCTCTCGCTCTCGCTCTCGCTTTCGCTCTCGCTCTCGCTCTCGCTCTCGCTCTCGCTCTCGCTCTCTCTCTCTCTCTCTCTCTCTCTCTCTCTCTCTCTCTCGCTCTCGCTCTCGCTCTCGCTCTCGCTCTCTCGCTCTCGCTCCTTCTCGCTCTCGCTCCTTCTCTCTCGCTCTCGCTCTCTCTCTCTCTCTCTCTCTCGCTCTCTCTCACTCCTTCTCTCTCTCGCTCTCTCTCTATCGGTTCAGGGGGTATTAGCTTCAGTCACATAAATATTACATGGACTAAAGATGATGTAGCCATGAAATATTAAAAATCAAAGTCTCCAGGTCTGCAGACGAGTGTGAATCATTGTGATGAGTACTGCATGAATCTCCAGTGTGTGTACAGGTTTGATTATTCTTACGAGTGCCAATTCTTTAAATTTGAGAATATCACATTGGATTGGCCAAAGCATTTGCTATAATTATGTTTGTTTGGGAAGGTTAAGGGGTGAAACGTATAATGTGCCTAATATGAGAGCATTAAAAGTGTGTGTCATCATGCACGCCGTTACTTCTTAGATGTGTGTATGTGTGGTGAACAAACATTATCTGTCATAAGGTTTGTGTAGGACTTTGAGAGATATTTAAAAACAGATCTCATGTTTCCCACATGCTCTTGTACTTCTGACATTAGACATTCATCTCAGCAGCAGCTTTGTTGTGACATTGTCCAAAATTGAATTCCCTTAATCTGCTGAATGATCTTCTCAACCTTCCTAGATATTCTTCAGAATGTGAACAGTGTTCACAGTCTTGCTCTTTTATGGGATTAAACTGTAACTGGTCGTCTGTCAGTCCTTATAGAACAGAGTTACAATGCAGGACAAGGTGAAGCCAACTGTTGTGGCATTAATGATATGCGCTGTCACTTTGTCAGACATCTTGATTGACATGTGTGTCACGCGGGGTGTCATTTTCATTTGCATGTTTGGTCCCCCTAGTTTTAGCGATGACATTACAGTTGAGTTATTTCCAACAGTGGGGTGTAAAAATGAGATCACAACATCATTTTGTCTTCCTTATATTTAATATAAAAAACTGAATATTATTCATATTACATATTATAATATTAATATTTTCATACTTATGAACATATATACTTATCGTATATCCTATATCAGAAATATAACACCATAAGAGCCATTGTACTGTATAATGTAATGTAGTGTCACTGCTTTGCTCATATCGACACATTATGTCAGCAGGGGTCTCAGACGCAAAGCTGCCTCTAACGAATGTCTTATAACCCCAGAAGCTGGCGTTGTATAGTCAGACGTTTATAATAAGAGTGAACTCATGCTGTAATGGAAACAGGGCTGGTAATAGAGTTTTTAAGGGACAGCTGACCCTTGTGCTATATCCATCCCTGTGGCGGTCAGATCCAAGCCGACCCGCATGCCGTGAGGCTTAAACAGCCCCTCGTGCTTCCGTTCTCTCGCCCGTTAACGTCATCACAGGACCTCATCGTTCCCACAATGCCCGACTGGGGCAGCTGCAGAGGCCCCAGCAGAGATGTTAGTGACTCAAGGTGGCAGGTGTTAACTCACATGCCACATCATCACCCTTATTTTTCATGAACTTGGAACGCGCAGGTTAAGGGTCACGCTTTCAGTCGGAAACCTGTAGGGCATTGCACCGTGCTGCAGCATGCATTATACATGATGTTGAAATGAATCTGTGTATTTATGGAATGTTATGTTCATTTTTGGGCCACAGGACTCTCAAATTCCAACATAAACCTACCGGGTCGAGAGGATCAGGGACCCACCTCTCCGTCGCCGCAGTTACAGGACAAAAATGCCAACAACCACACCTCTTCAAACCCTGCTCCCGTTGAGAACGGCAACCAGATCTCTTATGGTAATGGCGCACAAGGTTAGAATTGATAAAAGACTGGATTGTGTCGTGCCTCAAAGGTTTTACCTCGGACAAACACGATCTCATGGCAATTCTTAACTATTTTAGGACGTGACTAATTTGTATGAATTTGTACGATGTCATTTTATATTATGGCAGTGCAAATAATTGTAATTTTCAACTTCAATTTTGTCTTCCAACAATTATTAAATCAAAATAACCATTTCATTTTATTATTTTAATATTTTTAATATTTATTATTTGAATTTGATGTGTTTATACTTGTATTTACATAAATGTACATATAATACATTTATATATTTATTTTTATTACGTTGAATCCAGTGTTAAATTGAAGAAATGTGTATCTATTTGTAAAAAAATAGTTGTCTAGCAGCCCTATTTTTTTCTGATATTACACAATTCCATTTAAAATCGTACAAAGGAATACAAAATCTTTACTTTATAAAAAAATTATGAATTGCCAAAAAATCTGGTTAAAATTAAAGGAATAGTTCAGATTAATTTCCTTAAAGAAATGAAGAGACTGCCAAAGCATATACATGGATATACATCCATCCAATTCTTCAAAGGTCATTCGCGTGTCATTGGCTGGCCCAGTCTAGCCCCAAGGTTTGTTTCGCAGCTCCAACAACTGCGTAACCTTGGCCCATCTGAGTTTGACAAGCACCACAGACAGAAAACCCAGAGAGACGGAGATTTAAATGCGTGAGAAAATACAGGAAACCGAGAAAATTACAGAGTACAAGATTAAGCAACTATTGCACGCGATCCATAGAGAAATGGACGAAGTGAGTTGACCCAGAAGCTATCACTGAAACGGTCTGGGATTAAAGTCAAAGACCCTGGAGTTGATAAAGTGCTCATCCGAAGAGCCATCAGCCGGTCTGCCACCGTCACATTAAAACACCTACACTCATTCTCGCTCAGCCTTTTGTCTTTAGTTTCAGTGAGGCTAATATAACATAAAGGATATAGCATAGTGTGAGTGGAACTCAGCTTGGTTTAAAAATGGTGACCTGTATACATTCAGCCATTGATGATGACTTACATTTACTAAAGGAATTTTTTGGAGGATCTATCGACAGAAATGCAATATAATATGCATAACTATGTCTTCAGATGTGTATAAAGAGTTACACAATGAAGCATTATGTTTTGATTAGAATGAACCATTTCTATCTACATACACCGCGGGACCCCTTGCATGGAATTCACCATGTTGTTTGTAGTATACACGCTACGGAGCATTTCGCAAATACGTTTTCTCCTTCTGCAAAGAAGACACCATCTTAGTTCTGTGCAGCCACCGTAGTCCTTGGAAAGGTCGCTAGATGTCGCTAAAATCTCCACATTGATCCTTTAAAGCATGGAAAGAGTACAGTATAAGGCATAGGTCAGTTAGGCTTACGGATTTTGCAAATAACATTTTCTGAAACACGTTTTACATTTCAGATCTGTATTTTTTTCTCTTTGAACAGGGATGTTGGAAGATCCAAAGTCAAACGCATCCAGTACCTCTGTGATACACCGACACATGGACAGCCATCACACTCAGGTGAAGCACGTATACAAACGTACACTCCGATACACATACTGTATACGCACGCGCTCTCTTGAGGCATCTGTCATCCGCTGCTCCACGGGGAGGAGGTCTCGCGTGACCCCAAATGGCAGATGTAATCATGGGTAATGAAAGCGAGAGCGGGTCCCATGTCATTCCAGACTCAGCACTCTGCCAAATGAAATGAGCAGAGGCTTATCTGGAGATCGTATTCAGAGTTGCATTAGAGAGTGCCGTGGTGCTCCGGCCCTCTCCTCGGCTGTCGATTCACCGCAGGAAGAGGTCAGGGGGATCACTGTGTGCTTCTCAACATCTCACCCGTGTGTCCTGAAAGCAGGGTTACCCTCACCACTCATAAAAACTTAATGTGGGTACTCCGAGAGCTTCTGCATTACTAACATTATCTGTATCTCTTTCCGGCCCGTGGGGTTGGGGATCAACAAGCGGTTCTTTGTTAGAAATTAGCTTAGTATGAATCGTTCAGAATATTGATTCAGGACCCTAAATTCATGAAAAAACATGAAATACCCTACGACTCCAATCTCTACTGACGTCTGTCCACATTTCTTCACTACCTAGTGTGTTCAAGTTTAACTTCGAGAAGTGAAACACTATAGAGACCAGTAATAGTTCTGAAGAACGAAGGATGTACTGAAGGGTGCGTCACAAGTCCTTTTTCAACAGATGAATAAATATGTGATAAATATAAAAGCTCTTTTCTTGAAATTCAAAACGTCCAATTGAATGAAAGAAATACATGACGCTGGCTGTGATTGTCAAAAACTGAATCAAGGCTGAATCTTCTGAAACGTCTGTTTTATAGATAGCTATGACTGTGGCATTCCTGGCATGTCATGGGCACAATGGAATGTACGTTACTGTCAGTCACCAACAGGAAGACCATAATAGGAATTCGAAAGCCTTGGCCAAACGCACAGGATTTGAGGTAGTTGCGTCGAAAAAGACAATACGTATGCGTGCGGGCATATGCGCACATACAGCCATAGCTAGAGCAGACACCATCTGTTAGCTTGATGGGATTGGGTACAGATATATGGGAATGTCACATGCTGACAGCAAAGAGGTCATTCTTTGATTTATGGCAGTCAAATGCTTGTTTTATAAACTTGTATGCTTTGTGGCGAGATCCGATACCTTCAGCTGTGATTGTACTTTCCCGCATAACTGTATCATCAGCACTGAATGACTGTGGATCTGATCCAAAACCTAGCGTGCTGCCTACCCAGACAGCATTTTTAGGCATGCTTCTGGGGCAATAGCTTTTTATGCTGCCACCAAAAATACCTCCATTTGATAAGAATCTGAAGTTGTTTCATATATTGTATAAATGTTATCACACTGAAGGCAGAAAGTACCGTAAAAAGCTCAGTGAAACGATACAGGGCAGACTTAAAGGGATAGTTCAAACAATAATAAAAAACCTACTCGTGTCATTCCAAACCTATATGACTTTTTTTTTTATTAATATTTTGAAGAACAACATTGGCCCCCATGATTATCTCTCAATTTCGAAATTTACTCACCCTCTAGTTTTTCCAAACCTGAATACATTTCTATGTTCGGTTGACCACAGAGAAAGATATTTGTAAGAATGTAAGCAGTTGTCAATTCTGGGGCATCATTGACTGCCATTGCAATAGTAGTCAATCAAATAGTAGTCAAAGGTGCCCCAGAACTGTTTGCTTTCCTAAATATGGTGTTCAACAGAACCAAAAAAGGATACAATATATTTCCCACCCTTTAAGTCAAGTCAGTTATCTAAATTATTAACTGAAATATTACGAGACAACAACATAACTACATTTTGAGCGTTTCCGGGAGAGCTGTCCAGTTTACAAGTGCCCATTTTAAATCCGACACGCCTCAATGCTAATAGCTTAGCAACGTGCTAATAGCAAACTCAGCTACGGTCAATTGTGAGGCGTGTCTTTCTTTACTTCGTTATTTGAACACCTCTGTAAAGGGTCGATCAAAGAGATTCCGTTTGAGGTTTTCGGACAGAGCTTGTAATTCTTATCTGCCTCGTAATTGTTCCATGCCTGAATAATCCCTCTGCTTTGCTCACGACTCACATGTGTGTTACAGTAATGGAAATGTGCTTTCATCATAATTGGAAGTGCAGGAGAGGATGTATGTTCATGTGCGTCTTGTACCACGGTGCACCTGTCAGTCTCAATACGTGATTTGCACCCCACGCCGTCATCCCCCCCCCCCCATAGAGGCCGACACATTATGTGACTTGTGCAGCACCGTAATGATTTATGAGTATACTATGTATATACTTTGACCCTGAGGTGCTCTTCCGTAAAATGCAAGCGTTCATATCCGTCACATGTTATTGAATGCGAAACAAGCCGTTGTCATCAGATCTAGAAGTGTGTGTTTCCTTACTGGAGAACCAAAGTCCTTTCTGGCTTTGACTAACAGGCATTGTCATTCTATCCAGTGCTGCAGATTGTTTATCTATATCTAAAATGAGGAAGCAATATGTGTCCTATTTCCTCTGTAATAGCCCGGGCATCCTGTGTTTCCAATCCAGTGTGTTCTAATCCAAGCTGAAAATGAAAGAAACTTGTCATTATCCAAATGAACACACAAACCACTTAGTCCTGTACCTTATATAATCTTCTGTCAGAGCACATTATTTAAAACAGCTGCAGTGTTCTTTTTCCCAATGGTTTAGAAGTCCTTGTGTTAATACAATTGAAATGCAATGTTTTTTTTATTTCGGGAGGCAGGGTAGGTGCACTCTGTGTTTCACTTGGCGATACCCGAGATACTGGTACCTCATGTAGCACTGAATGCCACAGTCCCTCTGGTTATCGGATCTCATCCTATCCTCTGTTTCCTGCACGTGTCACATGATAGGGGTCAAGGTCACAGGGGCTGCATTGAAACGATGTGGAAGTGTCTGGAAAAAGAGATTTAGACTGTGTTCAGCGTGGATATAGTAGCTTACTGTATACCGTCTGGTGTATACTGTATACTTTAGTTAGTTACAAGTATGCATTGTTCCCCATCAGTTAACGGATGGAAACATTGTGGAATTTTTCGTCTAACAATGCTTGTTGTAGTATACAAGGTTCCATCCCGTACACCATAAATAAAGCTTTAATTATTTAATGGATAATGAAAAATTCACATGTACAGAATTGCCCCCTGCAGAGGAAATAGAGCGACATGCTAGTGCTCTCTGAAACTGGACACTAACCTTTTAAACCACATCAGATAGAGTATATACTCACTCACTGCTAATACTCGGCCCTCTGGTAACTTTACACAGACGTTTTACATTCACTGCACCGTGCCAGATATACACAAAACAAGGCCAAAACCTCACGTGCACCATGAAATGTTAATCGTGTTAATGATCCACTAATGTCATTTCAATAGTAGACGTTGTTTAAAGGGATAGATAGTTCCTTTAAACAAAAATGTAAAAATAACGATTCTGTCATGAATGACTGGCTCTCTAGTTTTTCCAAACCTGTATACATCCTTTACTGATAATATTAGGCCCACACCATGATCCTAGCCAGAGTTCATGACAGTCTTAACTTATTATCCATATGCCATCAAAGAACACAGCCCGGGTCTGCAACGAGGTTTTATCTGTTCCAGTAACAGGCATCCTTTTATCTGAAGACCTGACTTTAAACAGATGGCATTGACTATGTGCTCCCATCACTCAGATGTAACCCCACCAGGGTCATCCTCAGACGGACACTCTACCTCTTAATGTCCTTATGGCGCTGGGAAACAGGAAGCAGCCTTTTAATGCCCCCTAACATGTATTAGCGCACGTCTGCTTCATATTTCCATGTCTCCGCTCTCTGTATCTCAGTTCTCCTCTCGTCTGGTCCATCCGGTCTTTATTGATCCCCATCGCCATGTCCCATAACACGCGGAAGATCATGATGTTTAATTATTGATCAGCTTGGTTTCGCCGGAGATTGCGATTGAGAGCGAGAATGTGACGGACACGCTCCGGTCTTATCGGTATTCCGATCCAGCAGGTGGTAAAGATTGCTTAGAAAATGACAGCAGAAGTGTTCCCGCACTGGCCGTCGGTGATGGAGCGCTCTTGCTTTGGGTCTGTGTCCGATAAGGTGGAAGAGGTCACACGGGAGGCCGTCCTTGGGTTCTACACATCTGCACGATTGTGTGATCCACATATGTAGATAAAATGTATGTCATTGCATCACAACAAAATATAAAAATGGCACATGCACATCTTTCTCTGTGTTCATTGGAACAAATACATTTATAAAGGTTTGAATCAACCTGAGGGTGAGTAAATGATGACAGATTATTCATTTTTGGATGAACTGTCCCTTTAACTTTACACACCTCTTAACAGCAAATCTCATTTCATTTAAAGCAGTTGGACTATTCCAGGGTTATGGATGTGACATTTTCAGTCAAAAGTGTGCTTACTAATTCTCAGATAATGTATCAATTACCATTATATTTAATAATCTTTTTAAATGTTACTAAACCCCTGTTAAAAGAGTCCCGACGTCGAAGAATATCAGTCTAAGCACAAGAGAAAAACGAATGCGTTACGGATGTGACAAAAAGGATGCACGGTTTTTGCTAATTATAATGACCAAACAGAAGCAATAATACCCAACAAACGGAGAAGGGGTGGCTCTTCATAGAAATAGTGATTTTATTTCATCTTCATGTGCCCATTTACGAAAAATATGGACAGTTATGGATGTGACAAATCGGTTATGGATGACATTTCACTTACCTATGGAAACTTAAAAAGTGTTTTAATGACTTTACATGGGCATTTCAACCACCAAATATTATCATCTGACCTATCTGACATTTGCTTGCCAAATTACCAGACCAGCCTCGCATTGACAAAACCTTTCCTCGGCTACTGATAATGTCAACACAGCTTATCATTTCATGTTGTGAAAGCAATGTATGAAATGCCGTATGTGTGTTTTGAATTCTCTCTCTGCCTGTCTCTCTCTTTCCTCTCTTCCAGAGGAGTCACCTCAACTTCTCGCCCTTCGGTGCAGGGGCGGCGCTGTAGGCTGGGGGGGCTGAATGATCCCCCGGCTTGTGTAGGGATGGGGTGAGTCTGGTCTATAGCACAGTACCGCACTGGCTGCCCTTCACCTCGCACTTTACTCTTTTTTGCCTTCCATGCGTTGGATGGAAACTGCAGCTCACTGCAAAAGTCATAGCAGCGGCAATTGGAAAGTAATGACACTCCCTCTCAATGGAGGCCGTTGACATTATAATCCAGGATAATATGCGATATCAAGTATCTAGGATATCTAGGATCTAGTTTTTTAAAGAATGTGTTTGGCACGGTCACAGTTTTACGACTGTGTATCTGTTCACTTGAAAATGAGCTGCAGTTTTTGCTGAAATCCCTCCATTCCTCACCGCCGGTGATTCTTTTCTTGCTTTCTCCTGTTGAACCCTAATTCAGTCTCTTTCCTTTTTGTGTTCTCCCCTTTCCTAAGTTTTGCTCATTGATTTTCCTCTGAGACAGAGGCTCTTTATGGAGTTTGTCCTCACGGCGAGATGCTCATTGTTGCCTGCTGATTCGTGCCTTATAGGGTGTATGGAGCAGAGCCACGGCTCTGCACTGAATCAATGACTCACGCTCTAATGTTTCGACCACAAACAAATGTTCACATGTGCCACACATACAGCCGGAGGGAACTGTGTAAATGATGCGAACTAAAACGTGTGTTGATATCACAGGGCTGGTAACCGGAGGCGTTCGCTGTTATCCTTGAGCGTTGCGACACATCTTACCCCAAGGGTCCTTTACCTCGTGGCTTTAGGCTGATATAGTTTTAAAAGTCACCCGGGTGTCCGATGAGCTTGTTAAACTCGAGGTTTGTCCTGCCCCAACCCGGTTTGAAGTGTCTCTCAAGGTTTCAGGGTCCGGTTTAGACGTCCTCGCATGCTCGGTCTGGAGGCTTTTCAGGAACGTGAAGGAAAGCAGCTGAGGAACGTTTGTTAGGAGATTATTGTCAGCAGTGAGTCTAGTCACAGGAATTCAGTTACTTTAAAGGGCATGTACTTGATTTACCAAGCCTGCATGTGGGACATAAAGAGTGAGATGTCTCTCAAGAGGTTTAGCAGTGTCTCCTTACATCCCAGAATGCATTTGGGGACACCCTCTTTGCCATTGAACGCAACAGACGCAATCACGTGATTTCTTTTGTTAGGTGACTTCCAAGCCTCGTTTCAAATATAAACACATTATACAGTAAAGGCTACACAAGACACACACACACATTTTACAAACAGGCCCTAATCCCCTTTCCACGCCTTTTGTGTGTCCACACAATTGGGTTCTGTGGCTTCCGATCAAAACAAACTAGCGGATGAGGGTTCGTGTTTTCCCCTCTCAGTGATCAACAACGCTGTCCCATTCACTGACTTCTCTGTAGCACTTTTTTGTCTGCAAGTTCCACCGCTTGCGGATGGGCTAATCTTCAATAAACACAGCTTGCGATTTAATTTAAAGGAAAACATTCAGACTTTCATCTCATTAAGACATAATGAGACTCGGCATTCCTCGAAAGAGTCGACAGCTGTATTCCCAGCGTGGCTTATGATGCTCATGTGCCCCTGAAACACAGCTTTTCCAAATCACAAAATGTGAATAGAAAACCAAGGGAATGCGAGAGATTGCTAGTGAAAGAGGACAAAGAATAGTGTGTTATTTAGACAAGATGAGACAAAAAGTTAACTAAAATTGTAATCATTCTTTATTTTAATTATTTATAGATTTAGCTTTATTGTGTACACGTATTGGTAAGGCAAAATAAGTACAAATATCAGCATTTTTTCAAAACATTTTAGGATATAGAGATCTACCCGTTGGAACTAGAAGGGTGGTCAACACAATAGTTGATCGAAATGTGTGTATTTTTTTTCTGGTTGCCCTCAACTGGTTTTGCTTTAAGATCCAAACTTTACATTGGACATGAAGTGGCCAACCATTTCAATCAAACATTAAGATATATCATCTACTGTATACCAACAAAATTACTAACATGGCTTGGGCTTAATAGAAAACATTTACATTTGCATTGCTTTCAGCCTATGATGTCCCTGCCACAAACCCTGTATATGTTGGTTTTCAGTGAACCCCTATTTAAAGGGATACTTCACCCAAAAATGAGAATTCTGTCATCATTTCCTCACCTTCGAGTTGTTCCAAATCTGTGTACAGCTCTTTGTTCTGATGAACACAGAGAAAGGTATTTTGAAGATGCTTATAACCAGACAGATGTTTCCCCCCATTGACTACCATAGTAGGAAAAAATGCAATTGTAGTCAAATGTAAAGTAATTTGTCCTACTGTGGGAGTCAATGGAGGGCAAGATCTGTCTAGTTATAAGCATTCTTCCAAATGTCTTTCTCTGTGTTTATTTTTGGTTGAAGTATCCCTGTATTGTACTCTTGCTCATATTATACTTTACCTCGTGCAGTTATGTTTATGGTTTTCGAGGATAAGGGTGTCACATCCTGCCCACATTGACATATGCCATATAACAACAAATACAGATATGTCTATTTATTTAGATATCATGTTTAAGGTGGTGATTGTATGCTTGGTTCCATTGTATTATTTCCATTTAGCTGTTTTTTTCTCTTTGCTGTGATCCTATCAAGCACTTTTCTTGGGGTCGTGACCCACCAGTTGACAATCACTGTTACGAATATGCTAGTTAATACCAAAGGCAGTTGCAAGCGTTAAAAAGCCATTCGTGCTGTCATTGTTATACATACAGTGCTGTAAAAAGCATAGATAAGTGAGAGAACTTATTCTCCGACAACTAAAGGAGAGAACATTACAGGGAGAGATTGCGCCAATTGCCCCAGCGGAGTGAAAATGTGACTTGCTATCTCATAAAACGCCTGTTAATAAGGATTCGCTCGCCCTTTGCCCTTTCTATCAAGATTGCTTGAGTTGGTTCTGGGGGTTAATGCAGTCTAGTCTTCTCTGTAGAAGCCTAATGCTTGATAAGACAGCGATGAGCCTGATGTCCCCAGTGACCCCGTGCTGAGGTGACATTCAGGCATGACCTGTATTGAGTTCCAGACCAACATATCCGTGATGGGATGAGCCGGGCTGAATGTCAGGCCACGGGCCGACCCTTTCCCCAGGGACCTCCTCTGATCCTGCTGACCAGATGATCTTATTTGCATGCATGCTTTCAAAATAGGACCCCTTTAGGTTTAGTGGTGACATCCCTTTTGTTCTGTGAACGCTGTTAGTGTGTTGTTATTCGTTTTTTAACTGGTCTGCAGAGCTAACGGTTTCATTTTGCTCTGAGATGAGGTAAGGTGTTTTACATGGACTTGAAAACAGAGATGTGGTTCTTATCTAATCTTATTTTCTCAATGCATTAAGAACCCTCATTAAGGGCGCGATCACTGAAGGTGTGTCCGAAATCGCACACATATGCACTATTCTATGCCAATTTGTAGTATAAATAGTGTTTGAAATTTCAAGCATGCGAGCAAAGTTCACCTGCGGAGAAGATTACAGTCTTATAAATAAATAAAAAATTGGTGTACTGTGTATGATAGTTAAGTATATATAAATACACATGCATGCATAATTTTAAGAAAAAAGTATATTTATATATATCAAATATTTATAATATATAATATAAATTATTTATGTGTGTGTGTTTATATATACATAATTATTATAGACAGTACCCGCAACATATATTATGTAAACAGAAACGGTTATTCTGCAAACGATTAGTCGCAATTAATCGTTATGCAGCCCCATAAATAGTCATTTCTTAACGCAAACACACCAATTTTATGGAATTTTTTTTGCGATAGCAGCTAATTCACGAAATTTGCCCAATTACAAAAAGCATATCGCTGCTGTTTTTCTGAAACCCTGCATCTCCAATTTTAAATCAAAGATTTTTATTTTTGTCATAAACCGTTGTTACTTGTCACCCTTTATGTTTGTCTCTTGATTTTCAAATATCTAACCAATAAAACATAGAAAGAAGTGCATGTCAACTTCGATAATACAGTGTTTACTAATTTAAAAAGTAAACCGTTTTTTCCATTTCCTGAAAAAAGCGAATTTGGACAGAAACGATATAATAAATGTTATTTAAGAGATGTTTATTTACACTTTTATTATTCAAACCGGCTGTTTATGAAAGGATAATCAAGTGATGAAACATCAATATAATTGGGCATACGTTCAGACACACGTAAGTCAAGCAAGCGTTCTGCATTTTAAAGAACCAAAGCCTTTCACTCATAACCGGCCTGCAAGATACGTGATTAAGGCAGCACGTGCAAATAAACAATGCTATCAGCAGGCGCAGTTCTTTCGCTGTGAATCTCCTCTGGATGTCCCCGATGAAGGGTGGTCTAAATTTAGACACTAAGTGTTCAGTCAGGCCGTCTGTATCCACAGCTCTAAGCGTGCATGCGTGTCCCCCTTGATGATGTCCATAAATAATGCAAGGTTAAACATAATGGCCTTTCCTCTGAAAATGACTAGCTGCATGTGATCCAGATGCTTTGTGTGTCTCTTTGTGTAACGTCCGGATAGCGTTACGGGTGTGAATGCACTGATTAATTCGAACATCATGCATGGTCTCAAAGAGCGCATGTGATTGGAGTGTCCATGCGAGTGACTGTCTGTCTGATCAGTGCTGTTCCGTACACACTGTGCCGTTTTAGGGTTTGTGCTTAGAGCCAAGTTGTTGGAGAGACCAATAGACACAGGAGGTGTTAATTATGGATTAGGCTTTCAAGGGCCGTGTGTCTTCCTGGTTCTCTTTCTAAATGGCCTGAATTCCATGCGCGTCTGCTGTACTGTAACATCCCTGAAAAGTTTATGCATGAGTTCCTTCTCACTGCGAGCAAAAAGCGGTAAAACAGATCAGGGGCATCCCATTACATCATGTGATGATCCCAGAGCAGTTTCTGCTGTGTGATGCCCCAACCGTAGCTTTCTAAATCGTTGTCATGAAGAGAACAGGAAGATAAGCAGCTTTAATCAGACTTAATCCTCAAGGTTAAAGCAGTTGTTTTACGATTAGCTACTGTAGAGATCCTAAAGCCATTGCATAGATTTCATGACATGAGGGGTTTGGAGAAGTGTCATCAGAGACTAGGATTTGGACTTCCCCTTTTGTTTCTTTGAATAGACCATTAAAGCCGTAATATTAAACTGCACGTGTACTTTTCCAAGCTAGCATAGTTATAGTTTGTAAGACAATAAAAGAAAAGGTCATATTGATTGGGCATAAAGAAATCAAGCCATTGCTTTGGATTATCATTTTAATCGTCTCTTTAGACCCGGTCCAGTAAGTAACCATTATAAAGCACTGAAAGTTACCAGCATTCTTCAAAATATCTTCTTTTGTGTTCTGCAGAAGAAAGACATACAGGTTTAAAATGACACAAGGGTTAGTAAACGATGACAGATGTCATGTTTGGGTGAACTATCCCTTTAAATAGACAATAGTAGCCTATGTGTCGTATCCATATCTGTTGACATCGAAGCCGAATTTATGCTAGCAGAACTGATGCTATACGCTTATTATAGATGGTTTCATCGGATACACACGCCTGACCGAAAGTTAAGTGCCGGTCTGTGTTTTTTGATCGGTCTGGCTAGTGGCTTATAATATAGCTATTTATATTTTAAGCGATTTATATTAATATTAGATTACATAAAAAGCTGATTGGATAATAACTTTATTGTTGCCAGTGTTTGTTGTATCAACTCTGCGTTTCAGAAACCCTCCTCCTTCCCCAGCTCCACCTGTATAGATCTGCTACAAGGTGATCACGTAAGCTATGGGGGTTTAATCATTTGTTATATGTGCAGCAGCAGCATTCCTTATATGCACACAGCAGCATGCTGTGGATGTGTTGGCAGTAGCAAGTCTCCACACTTGCTCCACCGCAGCAGCGTAGCAGATCTATTCCGCCAAGACCTAATACATTTATATGTCATGTACACGCATTTAAGTTTGGTGGGGACATACTTTTAACTTGCTAGCTAATGTAATTTACTTGTTATTTCTTTTGCTTGTTTTCAGAAATAATCTCCAGGGACTCTATTCTTTGCGGATGTGTACCGGAAAGTAAAATTTGGGACACAAAAGCGTATACGCAGTAACATGTTGTTGCTTTGTAACCGTCTATAATACGAATAATTTTTAACTTAAGCGCCACAATTCTGAATATACTCACTCTGTGCTGTCAGACTCAGTTAGGAGTCCTTTTAAACCATGGGTCTCAAACTCAGTTCCTGGAGGGCCACAGCTCTGCACAGTTTAGCTCCAACCCTAATCAAACACACCTGATTCAGCTAATCAACATCTTCAGGATTACAAGAAACTTCCAAGCAGGTGTGGTTTAGAGCTGGTTGGAGCTAAACTGTGCAGAGCTGTGGCCCTCCAGGAACTGAGTTTGAGACCCATGTTTTAAACAAAGAGAACAAATAGATAGGGGGTTTTCTCATTGACCACACCAAAGCCATGTGACTTCCTCTCAACCTCAATATCCGTCATGAATGAATCAGAGGCACAGCCGGAGGTCCTGATCAATTGGTGGCATTTACCAGCTGCAGATGATTGGGACGGATTGATTGGAATCTGGGTATTGATTGCTTTTGTGTGATGGATGCGAGGCTCGCGGGTGGGTTTGGTGTATGTGCATGCGCTGGAGCTGTGGGTTGTGTTCCATTAGGCAGCAGCTGTCACGAGAGGGTTAGGTTCTGCTCGTCCAGATAGTCACATTCAGTTCTCTTGGGTACTATGAGTAACATTTGTAAGTTGTGGATTGGACAGATGTTCATAGTTTAAATTTCCAAATGAGCACCAGTTTTGTTGCTCATTCACCTTTCCACTCAATGCTGGATACATTTCATTCCCTGCTTTGATGCTTTTTGCCATGTCCGTTTGTATCATTTAGCTGTTTTTGAGATCCAAATTATTTTGGAATGATAATTTGAGTCATTGGTATTATGTGCATGTCCTAAAATGGTAAGTAATGTAGATGCATCCATCTCTGCACTATTCTAAACACCCTTACTGTGTTTTCCAGGTGATTCAGCGGACACGCGCGGGTGGGGATCATCGGGCCACTCTGCAGGATTTATTACGTTGGCGGAGAAGTGTTTGTGATGGCCGACCAGACTGGCAGAACGCTTGGATCCAAACAAACACCTCACCCTCCCTAACGTTGAAGAACAAGACGTCCATGACCAAGAAAGCATCATCCTAAAGATGTGGTGTTCCTGAGTCAAACATCAAGTATCTTGACCCAACTCCTTCTGGCCCGATGGCCCTTTTTACGTTAAACACTTGTCCTTGTGTATGAAGGGCCAGATTCTGAACTCAGGTAAGAAGGGCATCCTAATGAGAAGGACTTTTCCTCTACCCATTGTCCTCTCTTCAATTCTTTTGAGAGAATGAAGAGATCCATGGAAACACAATTGCTACACACTTTCCGCTCAAACTAATGGCCAACTGGAACAAAACCAAGAGGCCCTAAGTCTATAACCAAGATCATCAATGGGCAGTTACAATGTCCTAAATGTTGCTATGTTTGTAAGATCTGATCTCGTAGCTTTTATCGATGCTAATCTTAGGGCTGTCCGGACATCTATTTCCTGTACTGTGCTACCGTGTGCTAGTCTAAGTCTACATCATTGGCCATATTTAAGTTGTGATTGCCGTAGCCTGGGTTGGGAAAAAAGTGCCAGTGACCTCTCAACTCATGCACTGCAAGGCACATGGTTGTGACAGACAGCCTTAAAGTTTACAAGACTTTGTGTGTTGACCTCAGAGGTCTAGCTTTGTGTGCTTCAGGTTCAGAGAAGCAGCTACACCTCATGCTTTTTCAGGTGCTTTGGTTATCCTCCATCAGAGATGGCAACCATTAACACAGGTTATGACCTTAAGAAGAGGTCAGGGTTCAGGGAAATAACCAGTAACATCCCAGGTTCATGGCATTTCCACCAGCTTCTGGAATACATCCATGCGTGGTAAACTTTGCACACTGTAGGCCAATACAGACACGGGACTACAACATGTTCAACTTCTCGTTCTGTTGACAACCTTGGAATGAAGACCGCTGAATTTAGCTAATGGTTAAGGAGCACAATTCTCCAAATACACCGGGAAACCGAACAGTCCTTACTCATGGGTGTTACTGCCAATTTGATACAGAAAACTCTACAGCATCTCCCGCATTAGGGATTTTGGGACTTTTCTTCAAAGGTGCTCGTGTAAGAATGCTGGCATATATGGGTAACATGAACACACACCTCATAGAAGATTCAGACAATCCATCTTTCTCAATTTTTCCCATATGTGAAAGTACACAGACGCCTCCAAACCGAATTCTCGAGAGTCCTGGGAGATTTGGTTTATACATACAGTGGGCACGTGCAGATTTATTACCTGAAATGACTGGAGAATAAATATTTTTGGACTTATTTTGACGAACCAACATAAAGCATCGCACCTGATATGCATCTTTTTCTTTGAGAATGAACAGTGCTTGGTGCTTCACATTTACAGGTTATCTTAAGTATGATTGACCTGGTAATATACAGGTTGAGTGAATTGACATATTATTGTCTATATTATGGAAAGAGATGCTCGAGGATGACTGCAGTGACAGAAATACTAAGAGGGTTAGTTTTATAGTATGAAAATAACTTTAGTACCGGTTGATTGTTTTCTTTTCATGATGAACTCTATACCCATTCTCCATCCCCACTAGACTGTGGTCAACATTCAATATGTTCAAAGATCTAAAATGTACAGAATGTTTGTGTTTGTGCAAGTATGTTTGAGTTGCACTTTTGTGTCTTTTGTTTTAGCTTCATGAAGCTGAGCCTGTGCCCATTCTGAAGGTTGGGTCCTGTCTAGAAAAACATATGATCTTAAATTTTATAGAAGTGTTACAGCTTCTTAAAAGAGCCCATTCTGATATAATGACCGACCCAATACACGTTCCGAGACTCCCAATCCATGTCATGTTTCTTTCAAAATTTGAATGTACATACGTACCTGATATATAGATATTACTTCTTCAAATTTGGAAAAACATTGACAACGAATAATGCCAGGTTTGTTTATTGATTGTATTGATGCAGTTTACTCATCCAAGTCATTTGTTTTCAATGTGAAACAGTGTGTCATTCAAATGTAGGACATATCATGTTTAAAGCTGAAGTGTGTAATATATTGCACCTCTAGCCTTATCAAAAGAAATGTCAAAAGTTAAAAAAAGGTCAAGCATTTCCTTCAGGTTTTTCACTGTCGTTTATTGGTTGAACAGGTAGTCCCGACCCAAACTCAACGCTATTGGCTAGTTGGGATATTCCAACCTCATCTCATGAGAATTAATAACTGTTTTACCAGGTGGCTTATTCGTATGAATTCATACATTGTGAATTGTAGAAAAATGTGCGATTACCAGAAAAAAAATCCTGAAATCCTAACGTCACTGGCACAGAATCCATCATTCAACCCCGGAGTTAATTTTGCCGTTATAAACCATTTCACACAATTTCCAAATCACTGTAGTAGTATTTAGGCTTTTATGGCTTATGCTTCCAAGCTGTCATTTAACATTACTACTACTACTATGTTGCCCTGGTAATGTGAATATTTTCTCTTCAGCCATTCCATTGGATGTATCATTTACTGCTGTGTAGTCCTGCAGATCAGAGACTCAAAATCACTGTGCTGTTTTATCTCATTCAGGCCAGTGCTGATGGACACCGGGAAACAGTTTTTAGGTTCAATTCACAGTTTTAGGTATTTCAGTCTGCTTGATATCACCATTGCTTAACAGGGTTAACAATGCTAGTATCTATCATGTTTGTTTATTTAAAGAAAAAACATTATTTTGTAATGTTTAGTATTGGCTCGCCGTCAATACTATAAGCAGAAAGAGACTGAAAAGATTGTATAGTATGAGCTCACTTTTTTACCTTATTATTGAAAAAAGGGAACGTATGTTAACGCATGAGAACTCTCTTAGCTCCACGCCCGTGGCGTCTGTCGGGTTTTTGTGCTTAGTCTGCTTTGTTGTGGAGATATAGACATCGTTCAGTCATACCTCGGAACCATCCGAGCTCCCTCGCTAAACAATTTATGTTCAAGTGACGTGAACTTCCTCCCAAGCCCCAGCTCAGTCCCATATTAATAGGCTGTTTTATTTTTCTTGTTTTGGTGGCAAAACAGAAAGAACCGAAACGGTTCCGCCGAGCACAATTTATAGAGATTGCAGAGAACATTTATCTAAGAAATGAAAATGAACTCATCATGCGCTTGCCCAGATACATGGAGCTTGACAAAATGTTAAATTAACTTTGCTGTTGCTGTCTTTTGTAGTCAATGTGTTTGTTTTTGTTACATTTTTTTCTGATCATATTGTAAATTATAAATATGCCTTTTACTTCAATACATGTGTTTGTGGGCAAAGAAAAAAAATGTATGTCTTGGTACATATTTTGTTTCGAAATGTTTTATAAAATTCCTGTACAGCAATAAAGCACAACAGTGTCGGTCTACTGAAGTAAAAGAAATCATCGTTTCTTAGTCAGATACATATTTTTGTTATTTTTTATTTATGTTAATCTTTCTTACATGTTTAAGCAGTTTTGTTTTATGCTCTTGACATTTTATTATTTATTTGTTTTTTATGTTGCATTTAGATTCATTAGTTTGTTTTTCCAATCATTTAAGGCCAATATATGACGGGAATGTGTTTAATGTTTTAATTATAGTAAACTAAAATAACCTTGATTTAATTAAAAACTATTTAAAACTGAAAATGTTAACATGCACTTTTAACTGCATTTTATTGGCTCGATATTTGCAAAACCCAGTGAAAAATGAATGAATATACAAGGTTTCAGAAGGACACTAGGAATATTTACAATATATATTTACCATAATCTTGCTGGCGACATAAAATTAATAGATTATGGCATTTTAATGGGGTTTTCTGGGCCATTAAATTGATGAATGAAATGATTCGCTCTTGCTTGTAATTATTTAGTAAAAAACTGTGCACATGTTAGATGTGCATGTTACCTTTATTTGGCAGTGGCTATATACTGTAGTTGAAATCAACCTTCGAAGCCGTTCAAAAACATAAACATGTATATCTAAAAATGTGAGTTTTGCAATGACCTTTAACCTGTTATTGTATATTTCAACATCACGAGGTTCTGCATCTTGAGCAACAAACGGTAAATTAAAATCTCACAGACAGGCCATAATAGAGGCTTTTCCTTCTGACTAAAACATCAAGCATCCGGAGCGGTTACCCGGCACACAGAGTAAGCACTTGTGTGTGTGTGTTGTGTAAAATATTGCATAAGAGATTTGAATGGGAGGTGGCTGTGTGTGTGTGTTTACTGTTAGATGGTGCTTGGCCGGGTATAGCGCTTGTGTAAGATGATTACACTCTTATCGCTCACTGCGCCATAAAGACAAGCAAAGAGTCGTAAATCAGACCACACAGTAGAGCGCACGCACACGCCAGCCGAGTCGCATGCTCAAAACAACGCAGCATGCTCTCCAACTGTAAACAGAATCTGCTACGACGAAGACACCCTTGCGATGTACAGTACGTCTTCGAAACAACACGAGTTACAATCAATACACAGACAAATTCGCACATGCACCACATCTGAAAACTCCAGGTACGAAGGCCTTTGACTATGACACAGCGTGTGTTTGCAGTCATTTGGTTACATCAAATACATCGATACATATCAATGCTGTTCATCTGCGTTTTGCCAATAATGGAGGGCGGGGTTAGAAGATCTCTATAGGCTCTTCATTTAAATGGAAATCCGACTGTATTGATTACACATTCAGACACAGGATTATTCCTGCCATGCAGCCCAGCGGTAGATCGGCGTAGTTGGATCTGTAATGAAACCATGACTTTAGATTACAATGTGATCATCTTTATCAGCCACTGATATATGTTTGTTTGGGCTTCACACAGTGCTCCTCGATAGCAAAGCACCTATTATGAGGGTAAGAAGATGACTTCCTCTCATCTTATCCAGCCATCTGCCCGTGTTGACACATTTAGCAGGTTTAGGAGGAACGTCTCTTTCATTCTAAGAGCTGGATTTCCTAGGATTTTCCTCCAATCAGTTGGAGCTCAGGGCTGAAAAGAACAAGGCAGATGGTAAGAGCTATCATGGGTGTTGATGACCCTCACTACAAGTGACCGTTTCATTCAAACTTCAGGAAAAGCCTCCTCCGCCTATTAAGTCTTAAAACGATCAGTTAGGATTGGTTATTAGTAACATGTATGTAGAAAGACGTACAATATATTCAAATTTATAGTAAGGATATTGCCACAGCTATAGGACTCTAACTTCCGTTAACCAGCACAACAATCCATTAAAACTGATCTCTTTTGTCTTCTGCAACATTATTCGTTTAACATTTCTATAAAGTGGCCTCAGAAATGCATTTCGTATTGTAACATGCCCACATTAGAGTAAGAAAGCACTTAAGTCAATTAGAAGGGGTGTTTTGTAGAACATATGAGGAGAATGGGCTCTATCCAACTGGGCAGGAAAGTCTGCGTGATGACTAGGAGCTGTCCAGCTAGTTCCCATTGGAAAATGGTTTAAATGAAAAAATACTGCGCGCTAGAGATTACTTTGTAACCATGAATATTTCTCCGTCAGATGTGTGCTTGGGGTGATACAAGAACACTCACCAGTAGACACATATTGTTATAGTATAACAATCTCAAACTCAAAGAATGCATGTTTGCGCATGCATGTCTAAAACCGTTCATTCGGATCTACACTGGTTGGTCGGTTGGACGGTTTTACAGGGTTTTATTACTATTAAGAATTTACTCTTTAATAATGTCTTGTTTATAGAACTGTTGGATAAAACAATGTTTCACAACAAAAGTGTTGTTATGCTGAATTTCAAAATTGCTTAAAAGAATCATTTCTCCAAACATAAGAATTCCCTCATTATTTACTCACCGTCATGCCATCACAGATGACTTCCTTTCATCAGATGAACGCAAATGTTGATCTTTTATATTAAAAAACACTTTATTATATTTATACAGTACTGTGCAATGGTAGAATGATCATATAGAGACCACGTAGAAAACAATCAGAAAATACGATCAATCCATTAAAATGATTTATTAAAATTGAGCTATGATTCCTTGTGAGAACATATTCTTCTAGTTGCTGTTTGGATCATAATAATAAGACCAAAAAATAAACATAGATGGTCATAACAACATATTCATATACATTTCAACTTGTTGAATCTCCAAAAGCTCTTACATCCATCATAAAAGCCACCGTTAAACTTGGTTACATTAAATGTATGCCAAATCGAAACAATGTGTGTGAGTAATAGCTTGAGCTAAAAACTGCTACTATTTTTACTTGTGAGTTGAAATAAAATATGGAAACGCGTTATACATTTAAAATCTCATTGGTTCTTGTGTGTCTTGTGACTATTTGTCATGTGATATAAAGTCACAATACACATTCGAGCCAATGAGATTTGATCTGTTTCCATGTTTGAATTTAGCACTTGTTTGCGCATGTTTCACCAAGTTGGAACCTAAATATGGATATAAAGTGACAACACGATGACAACAAAAATCTTCATGTGGGTTTGACCGAAGGAAAGAAGTCTCAAGCATCAGGGATGGCATGAGAGTAAGTAAATTATGACACATAACATGAACTGATCATCTTTCACAGCAGAAAGCATACATTGGTCAAGATGCTGACAAAACTGACATGCAGGAACAAAGCGAATATCTTTTGCTTGCTTAAATCCACTAAAACTGACGTATTGTGGGTGGCTTTAGATGCGGGCTTAGCTGTTCTTAATGTGTTTTAGTCCTTAGATTTAGGTAACAGCTGGATGAAGACAGTTAACCCCTCACCCGTCCTTACATCCAGTCATTATCCATGTGCCAGTGGGCTTCTCTAAGAGGCATGCGGTCCACAGGTCAAGGGTCATCAGAGATAAAGGCAGAAATAAAGCATGCTGGTGATTTCACCCTGTGTCTTGACAGTGTTTTTCTGTGGTGTTAATGAGCGGTGTGTCTGTGCTGTTTAATGACCGTAACAGTTACAGGCCGCGAGACAGTTAAAAAAAGGACGGAGGGCACAGGAAGTACAGAAAGCCTCATTAGAAAGACAGCATGCATGAAGTGTGAAACGTATTGTCCTTTGGTCCAGCAGTGTGGGTATAATGTCGTTCAAAACATTTGTGTAATGTTACAGCCTACGGAAAGAGTGGATCAAATGAGCATACGCTCTTAAAAATAAGGGTTTCGGAAATGTTCTATGTCCGACTATTGTTTATTAAAGAACCTTTGATGTCCACCGAACGTTTGTGTTGCGTATTAGGTGCTTTGTAGAAGAAAAGGGTTTTACAGAGTGTTTAATGGCAATAACCTGTGACTTAAAGATTTTGGGGGAACTAAAAGATGACATCCCTGCAAAAACACTTTTTTCCAAATGAATATTGTGACCGCTCTACTCTTAGGCTGAAAGATGTTGTTTGGCATATCTTCAATATGAAACGAAGACCTACTTCTTTTAAAACAAACATGTCAAAAGAACTGTTCACCCAAAAATAAAGAATCCGTCTGCATTTACTCACTCAAGTTGTCTACGGTGGGAAAAGAAGATATTTCAAAGAATGTCTGAAAATTTAAACAGGGGCATTATTGACTACCATTGTGTCCTTAAAGGTCTAGTCTACTACAGCTTGGTAAAGAGGTTGTAGCTTAAAATATCTAGAATATTGTAGTTCAGCATGTTATTGATTTACCGGGCCATTCATGTGGTTTTGTGTTTGAGATTAAATACTTCACTGTCACGGGTTTACTTTAAAATATGATCAGGAATACTTTGTATCTCCGAAATTCTTTTGGCTTATGTACCTGACTATATTAAACTTGTGAGCCAACACCCAGTTTTATGTTAAAATAATCATAAAGTTAACATAAACAAATTATATTAAATGCTTCATATGATAATTCAACACTGTAAAAAAACATCCTCCAAAAAATTGCCAGTACATTTTTCCCTTTATTTTACAGACATTTCTGTTTATGCTAAAATGTAATTTAATAAAGGCTATAAAATACAGGTGAATATGGAAAATTCCTTCATATTAATACAGTTTATTGTGCCCCATTTTACAGATTTTTCTAAAGTGAATTGTACAGTTTTTTTAAATATTCAAGATTGTACTGTACAAGTATACTGTTACTTAAACTCAAAATGTTTTAGAAAACCCAAATATAACATATGATAGCCAACATTTACACATCAATGACACATTTCCAGTGTACCGAAACCTATTGACAGTTTCTCATTTCACATGCAAAGATAGCACTTACGTGAGAGTCTTTAAGTCACAAGCAAAAGAGGTTAAACATATTTACTGTATTGTTGCCAAAAAATTCACTAACGTCCTAATTCGGTTAAGTCATTATAATTGGTTAACATACAGTAAAATTACAACGTCTTAATAGTATTCCTGTAATGATTCTGAATACCATTGTCTGACACCTAAACTCTGCGGATTCTGAATTGGTTTCACTAGGAGACATTAGGCAACCCTTCAATGGATTTTTATCCTCTCGGAGCAGAAAAGAGACGAGCTTAAGAGGCAAATGGACTGAATGAATGAAATTGAGACCATGAATAAAGCAGGAGAGAATGGGAATGTGCCGAGAACAACTCGATCTTAAATTGGATGAAATGACTGATGCAAAATCTGTCAACTCTAGCTCTTGAAGCCACAATTCACCAAAAAAAGCACATTTTGTCATTACGTACTGAATATCATGCCATTACAAAATGTTTTTATATTCTTAATGCTGTTCTTTCGCATACAAACGCTTGTCTGTCTAGCTCGAAAAAATGTAAAATCACCAAAGTTTTGTTTTCTTTGTGTTTGGAACATAATACATAAATCATTCGCTCAACATTAACGCCCTACCAGAACGTTCCCAATTTTCCGTTTCGCATATTTAGGTTTGCTTTCCCGTATTCGTTTACGACGAACACGTTTCAATTACGTCGAACCTGGAACAGAATCACAATACTGTCATTTTAAATGATGTAAATTAGATTTTGTTTCATAAAAACATGTTTCAAAACACTAGTTTGAAACTAAAGGGCGAGTAAATAATGACGTGACCGTAAGCAACCACAACTCGTGCTGCCAAGCCAAGACCTCAGGCAGACAGCATAAACTGTACTTCGGTACATACCTCACGTACATGGAAATAAACAGTCACTACTATTTTCAGTGCCATTAGGGAATGTGAAGACGTGAAGAACGTTTCGTCTCCCGTCGAATACGTGCTGAAATGTTCTTTGTTAATCACGGGCCTGTGCGTACTTTTCAACATTACATTAGGCGTTTCTAAAGCAGCATCTAAATGTCTTTATCATGCTTGACCTTTTCATGTGGAAAAGGACGCAATCTTCCCCCATCTGCCATAAAATCTGATTTTATAGGACGCATTCATCAGACGATTAAATTACTGTACAGGAAGTGACGCTTTCAATGTTTAGAGTTTGAAATTCAATCAGTTCACTGTAAAGACGGCGCAGTGGATTCATTTAATCCTAATGGAATCAGAGGCGTTTGTTGGGCAGACGGCGTTGTTTTGGCGAAGCAGACTGTCGTTGTGTTGCGCTCCTTTTGTTTCATGCCAGCTAGGCTTCAATGAATGCCAGATCAATTTATACGGTTGTGCGAGGGGGGTTTCGTCTGGAAGGTTTCTGAACACTCTTTCAGTGATAAAGCTTTCATTCTGCGTCTGCCAAGCTGTGTCTGTTCTTTGTTGTCTTTGCTTGATCTTTGTTGCTTCGGTTTGATTTAATTTCGAACCGAGTGAGTCGATTTAGCTCGCCATGTCAAGAGTCAAATGTTATGTGATTATATGATGCGTAGTAAATATTTAACCACAAAGAGGGAATGAATCGCCTATGATGATATGTTTATTTTTACATGCACTCGAAATGCGCTTTAAGATGTTCTGTACGATACTTCGTAATTCTCACGAAATCCAGAAAATACATGCGCCGACCAATTTTCCTTTTATTCGTTACAGGTATGCCATGTTTAAATGCATTTTTTTTAAACTTTTACTGATATTTGAATACAAATTTGAACATTTTTAAAAAGGCATTAAAAATTCTCATTACCGTAACCATTTATAACTGTCAATCCCATAGCATGTTTTGCTATAAAAAAGCTAAACCACAATGCCTAACCAACGTTTTATTAATCATATAAGACATTTATGAACAATGTATTTTAATAAAAAACAGAAGCGACATTTTTTTTTATGTGGAAAACTACCTGTATTGCTAATGAGAATAAGAAACTTTTAAGTAGAAAAATATAAAGTACTGGCCGATACGTTTCTTTAAATAAAATTGTATTAAATACAAATATATTTGTGTGTGTAAACAATCATTTAAAATGTTATGGAGGATGAAAATATCACTCATGGACACTTTTTCCACTACAAATTCTTTATAATACATGAATATTCTGTCAATGATTTTTTTGTCATTTGGAAACATCTAGTAGAACATGTTGATAAGTCAGTTAAATTATGATTTGTCCAAGAAAGAGAACACCGTTATGTGTACTATGATGAATTTGTTTGACCAAATTATATGTTTTATCATTTAAAATATTTACCGTGTTTCAGTGGTTTCATGAGAATGACCCACTTAGAAACACATCAGATCTAGATTTAGACAGTCTAGATATTCCCTAAAATTACTACTGAACACAATGTGCACATTGCAATTGTTTCTTTTGGAGACCAGTTCAGTTAGAGAACAGCATGCTGTACAGCACGGCTCCGTTTAGACACCTGAATGACGTATCTCTTTCTCATTCGATCACGATTTGAAGAAACTGCTCTCGTGATCAATACAAAAATGTACGCGAGCATAAATCAAATCACAGGCAGGAACGGTGAAATGTTAATTGCAGCATAAAAAACAGAATGGCTAAAAATACCCTGGAGAACACAAACGTTTTCATCATTCGGGTGCTTGGTCTCTAATGGCCGTGGCCACAAAGGCAATACTGCAATAAACATTTCGTCGGGATATAAAGCTCTAAAGAGCAACAAAACTCATGAGAAGAGAAGCAGCTCGGTGCTGATGCAAGACTACATCAGATCGGAAAAAACATTCATTCCCCAGACAACAGTGATAACATGTTCCCAGAAATATGCTCTGCAGCTCAGACTCCGGGCAACATGGGTGAAAACCCATCCTCATGTATTGACTTCTAAGTATTCAGGCGTTAAGAAAAAACAGAGGTTACAAATGCTTGAAGGGTGAGATTACTACATGTATGGAGAAATTGGACGAATTTTTCTTCTGTGTTACGGTTGTTGTTTTTCAATTCGGTTGTGGTGGTGTAAATAGATCAATGTGTAGATGCGTACGTGTTGGGGTGGTGTTTGTTACAGGACCCATATTCTTCAAGCTCTGTGCTTCTGAGAGATCAAGAGAGAATAGCCTGGTGTTTATTTTATGGATTTTGTTTATATATCAAGGACAACCAGATTTACACCGAGGCTTCGGTCACACATTCCAGTCCAGAGCTTTTAGATCTCAATCACAAATGCTGATTGCTTGGACAATGCATGGCCTTTGTGGACGAACCCTCTTGAGATGGGATGGACTCGGATGTTATAAAAGCAAGCCCTGTGGTTTAGTTAGAAGGTTATGAAATGTCATTTTTAACAAGATAAAGCAAGAAATAAGATTTGTCTGTATTTTGTGTATGATTATGCAAAATGAATGCGTTTGACATTATGCAAAAAACATTCAACTTCCACCTTCAGGGATCCCTGTCTAAGAGCCCATTAGATAAGGTTTGTAATGCTAATTATAAGAAACATTGTCATTCCGGCGAGGAACAGCTGGATGTGATTTTTGCCTTTGTAAGGTAAAGCAGAAAGATGGGGTTATAGAGATGGACAAAACGAATGAATTAATTGATGCATTAATTTATTGTCTAAAATACATATAGCCATCATTTTTTATTTTCTCTGGCCACATCTTGCGTAATAAATGTCACTTCCTTAACACTAAATTTCCCAATATTTGCTGTAAAAAAATGTAAACTCCCATTATTATTCATACTGTAGGCCTACAGGATTGTAAAGAGCGTAATCGTTTTGTACAAGGTTATGTTTATTTAGCCTTTTTTGTTCAACATCTTATACCCTATAGATGATCTGCACTTTGTATCCCACACATTTGATCTTTTTCTGCTAAAACCACTGTATTTACCTCACTGATAACTGCAAATCTTCATCTAAACTTCTCCGGTTGCGGGAGGTGTTTAACATTTAAAACTTGTGCAAAATGCAGGACGCGACAGAGAGCCGTGACTCCGGAAACGCGGCCGAAACGCATCATCCGCACTCATGGCGCTTGCTTGCTTTGAGTTTACAAATGCTACCTTATGATATAGGAAAATGTTTGAATGAACTGAACAATAAACACATGGTCCAGTTTAAAGTCATGTGAAGTTGATTTGTCTAAATATAGAACATTTATGACCACTAACACACACAGCAGTGAGCATTCTTAACGCGCCTCTTTTCATTGTACTTCACATTTGGCTGTTCGGAGGCCCGTGAAGGATCATGTATACGCAAACCTAAAAAAAATACGCAAAAAAAAAGCAGCATACAATCTTCTGTATCATGTCATGTATACCCTCTGTCAAGTTGAGGCATTTATATTGCCATTAGTTCAATAAATGTCCGTCTCATGCATGAAAACACAACGCCACCAGTTTCAATAAATGTCCAGATTTAGAATTTCATTAAACCACCTTGTATTTGTTATTGCGTGGGTTAACAGTCGACGACAATGCTGACTGAAAGTTATTACTTTCAAGCATCACTAACCAGCATACCGTGAAGCTTCAGCTCTGTTTTGTGATAACCGTACTTAGCCTCAGATGCTTATCCTTTGATTTTCTTGTTTCAATCCATCTAACGCATTTTTTCCATTCTGTTTTATCTTCGCAGTTGGATTAGTTAGATATCAAGATACAGAATACGCTTTTACAAATTGGATTAGCACTTAAAACACCTTCAAGAACAAGGGAACAGCTGATCATCATAAGACGTTGAGGAATTGGTGGCTGCCAAAACTGAAGGCAACAAAAAAAAGAAACCGTGATGCCATGCGACTTTTGATTCCTTGTTTTTCTCATTAAATTTATTTACAGGGTTGTATAATAAGCTGCATGTTTCCTTGAGATAAACCGGACGGCTGTCACTGCAAAATACAAAGCAACAAACAACCTCTTTTAGGTTTATTCTTGGATAAAACCTTGGTCAATACAGGTTTGGTTGGCTTGTGTGCCCACTGAAAGAATAAGATTACGTGATCATAAAAGTTATTATTAGTTAACAGTACACTCTTAAAAATAATGGTGCTTTGAAGGTTATTCACAGCGATGCCATAGAAGAACCATTTTTGGTTCCACAAAGAAACATTCAGTCAAAGGTCCTTCAAAGAACCTTTTGTCAAACAGAAAGGTTCTTCAGATGTTAAAGGTTCTTTATGGAACCAAAGGGTTCTTATATGGCATCGAATAACCTTTTGAAGCTGCTGTTTTAATGTTTAATTATGTCATATTTCAATTGGAGCTCAGATTAAAATCTACATTTCTTGTGGCAAACTGCAGCATGTACAAGATGGGCCGGTCAGATATGACTAAATGCTTGTATTTTCATATTGTTTTCTTAACACGCTTTAGCACAACACACACGGACATTATCTGCTGTACATTATCTCTGAAGATGGTGCTGTGACCTTTGAATGCCGTTAAAGGGCATTAGGTAGAGCATGTGACTTACTGTGAGGACCCCAGCAGTGGACAAGGTGACATTTAACGTCTGACAATGAAGTGGATGCAAAGCAAGCTGCAAGCGATAACTTGTGGAAAGCATTTTGTTGTTGTACATCTAAAGGAATTGTGGGAGATTTCCATGGCCGTGAGTGAAATTTGACTAAAAGTTCTGTTATGTCTTAGGTGCTTTTCCCTTTGTTTGTTATAACTGAAAGAATGAAAGTGAAAGTCATTACTTCAGGCAACACTGCTGTAAAACAACTCCACACCCTTTTATTCGACCTGTTCATTTTGGTGATAAAGGAACAGCTGCAAAGCTTTACCTTACAAAGTAACAATCTATCATTCAAATGAACAGACTGACCCATTTAAGCAAGTCGAATCAAGTGTTTATTTGTGATTCGCACGGATCACATAGTGTCCTAACCGTGTGATAATATCCTTTCCGTGTAAAACAGCGTTTTTGGTCTTTGTTTATAAAGCAAATTTTCCTACTATGGTAGTCAATAACGGCAAAGAACTGTTTGGTTACAAGCATTCGTTGAAACAAATTCTTTGTGTTCATCAGAACAAATTCATTTGGAACAACTTAAGTAATTCATGACAGAATTTCCAATTTGGGGTGAACTGTTCCTTTAAGCATGATATATTGTTTACTATAATTTTTTATAGAGGTTTATTATTTATTCACATTTTTACAGATTGATTACCATTTGTATATTTATCACCATTTTTACCAGAAAATACATGTGGCTACTATGGTTTTACTATATTTAATACGTTGTTTAAATATGGCTACTGTAGTAATGATCCATTTTTGTAAGAGCTGTAGTATTTCTTCTACTACTACTACAGTATTTTGGGGAAGTTGACCTTATAGACTTCTTAGCAATATGAACCCATTGTTAACGCTAGAGACTTAAAAAGACACTGAACCGAAAAACGATTTAGAAAAAGGCAAAAAAGGTCAAATATATTAGATATACTGCAGTTCACCAAAAAATTTAAATGATGTCATAATTTACTCATCCTCTTGTTTCAAACCTGTATGACTTTCTTGCTTCTGCAGTACGCAATAAAATACATCGATGGTACCTATTCACTTCTACGGACACAAAACCAATAAAAGTTAATGGGTACCAACATCCTTGAAAATATTTTATTTTGTGTTCCGGGTAGGAAAATACAATCTTTGAAATGACAAGAGGGAAAGTGAACAATGACAGAATTTTCATTTTTCTGTCGGGATAAGTGGACCGAACCCAAGTGCAGGCAGTGAAACTTAATAAACAAAAACCCACGATGGGGAAACGCGATAAACAAAATAAGACTTCAAACTTAACTTCCTGCAAGGGGGCAAAACAAACGAGTTCCAGGAAATATGACAAATAGACCACACATAAAAGACGGGGCACAGTGAAACAGGAACAAGGGAATCCAGAGAAGGGAATAATCCAAGACACGACAGTAGGGTACTCAAATGAGTAGTAGTACGTGTGACGAACCAGCCCATGACTACAAGGGGCATATGAAGGGAACACTACCAAGGGCAAATTACATAGGGCAGGTGACGGGGATATCAAACACTGAGGGGGAAGCAAATGAGGAAACGAGGGGGAGGGGTCAAGACCACACCTGAGAGACCACATGACACGCTAAAGCAAACAATCCCATGTCTCTCTCCACAAAAAACTGTCCCTCAGCAGCGTGATGTCATCCTTATCTTTGCCAGTTTAATTTCCACAGCGCGTGAGGTGTTGGGTCTGACAGGTTCACACCTTTGATCTTGCTCTCACAGGTATTTCCTTGTTCTTTCCACAGCTCAGAAAGCTGTTCTTGGGTTTCCACGTAATTCACAGGAACAAAGCGCTGGGATGATTTGCGTTTTAACTAGCTAAATGTAAAGCTCACGAACAATGTTAACAAGCGAGTTTCTTCGATGAGAAGATTACGCTTGACTCTCGGGAACACGATGATGTCATGGGAAACCAAAAACAGTTATGACTGTAAAGTACTTTGTGAAGAATTCTTTGTAAAGATTTTAAGATATCGTGGAAAAAAGTGAGCAAACCTCTATAAAGCATAATTTGTCTTTTGTGTTCCAACGTTTGCGTTATAGAAATGGATGATGGCTCATATTGTGTGGTTTGTTGAGTGACTTGCTGAGGATTTTTGTCCTGCATAGCGTTATTGAGTCGAGCAGCAAGCATCATTCAGCAACCACATGGCAAACAACTTGGAACCATTTACGATGTCTTGGAACTTATTGGCATTGTCCTATTTAAACCAAGGCAATAAAATATTTGAATGAGAATGCAAGACAGACTCTGTAAATGCAGGGAGAGTGCATTCTCCATTCTGTTTGTTGCTTGTTTTCTAGCCCCAGACAGACATCTGGTTCACAGAAAGTGTTCGTATACTCCACAATACTAGCAGTACCGAAGCCACGCCACTGTGCTCTTACACTTAATCCATTCTCTTTGTACACAACACTGTGTGTATGTGCGCGTGCATGCATGTGCGACCGACTGCCGGCAGTATAAAAGAGATAACAGGGGCCCGAGCATGTGCTCCATTCACCTGTTCTGGCAATTTTTATTTCTTATCTAAACATCTTCCTGCTGGTCCAAAGTCTCCCGAGTCACAGCAGCAATTAGGGATCCCAGCTGCTGTGTGGCCTCATCTATTTACAAGTGTCTCTGGATTTCCTCTGGGGGATTGCCAGACCCTCTATACAGGCTACCTTAAATGGCATAGCCCGAAACAACCTCATACCGGCCATATAAAAGATCCCATGATCTGTCGATTTGTGGAGTTTTTCCAGTGTATTGCGTTTAGGATATATTATTTTATAGGATATGTAACCATAGCAAACACATGACAACACATTCTGTTGGGTTTGCTTTGGGCGAATCAGTTTGGCTCCTAAAATGTTTACTTGTGATTCTGGTTTGGGTTAGACATAAGAATGCTATCGAATACCAGTTTAATTTTGTATTTTGCATTCTTAACCCATGTAGCGTAATGCAATTTATTGGCTTCTTTCTGCGTTTAGTTTTTTAACACATTATGTGCTTGATGGTGTATTATGTACCTATTCTTTTCATGCCGGTCTCAGCTGCAGACCTTTTGAGAGTTCAGCTGGTAGGTAGAAACATTTGGACATTGGCTATTGGACATTGATCTCCTTATTTGAATATTCAACTCCAAAGACTAATACGAGGCAATTTACATCACATTTGCATTTTATACGATAAGACATTATACAAGTAAGCCACATAATGCCATCTTCATAAGTACAGTAAAAAACTATTACAGTTTTATTTTAGAAATTAAGAAATGTTGGATCAAGGGACACTAAAATTGAAGGCATAAAATAAAGCACTTGAATAGCTTTATTCACAGTATTTGCATTAGAACATTCTATAATGTTTGACCTTGCATCTCATTCACTCTTGCATGAATAGGTTCCTGCCAGGACACTAAAGAAATCACACGCTGCTCCTGTGTAGCTGCCGCATGTTGTTTAACCGAGTAGTGACGGTTCAAGAATGATGCAAAGCCGTGTATTTTTAGCAGAAAAGTATCTTACCTAATTAATATGTATAAGCAGGTAATGTTTTTAATGAGTCCCTCCCACACACTCCTGGTAAAAATTGTCATTCCGTATGAAGGGAATGCTGCATTTGATGGACGGCACATTTGTGACAGGGTGAAAAACATAACGGGTGATGGGGGGAGTTTGAGGGATTTGAACAAACAGGAAATCCTGAAGAGGAAAATCAATAAAATCACTCAAGGCCACCATTAGAAACCCAGGCAGAAAGCGAGCTGGGTGTGGTCATCGTTGTACAGACAGGGAACCGTTAAACCCACCACTAATACCACACTGACCTGTGGTTACCCTTTCCCCTATACCTAACCGCTATATATTCCTATACTGCATAAACCTCGCTAAAACCTTCATTCCTCACCCCCTCAAAATCATGGGATCATAGATTTAGTACATGAGACAAGGGGTAAAAATGGGTGGAAAATGTACCTGTTTGGAGAGCAGAGGTCCTGCAGCTTAAGGTCTTTTGTCACCTAAAAAAACAGGAACAGTTTCTACCTCACAACCTTTCATACACAGGAAAACTGTAATTTTACACTTTTATTTTACATCATTTTTACTTTTTGATCATATAAAAAACGTGAAATTACAGAAAAACACTGTATGTTTACAAGTTGTGTGTAAAATAAACACACGTAAGTCGCTTTGCATGAAAGCGTCTGCTAAATGTAAATGTGAATGTAAATAACATGAAAAAATTATTAAACTTAAAAAAAAATTATTTTACCTATTTTCTGTCAGAATATTACTTTTTGACTTTTTGTTTCATGCTTTTGCAGTGAGATTCCCAGCACGCATTTTTTGTAGTAGTTCTTGAACCTCATGTAGATCTTCAGAAGGCATCAACCTGATATCACAGGAAGATGCGAATTGTACGAAAACATGAAAAGTTTCACTCCAGAACCCAATATCGCTGGGGTGGAAGTAGATCATACACTGAAATATAAAATGAAACATAAACACAAAATGAGCAAGAGATTGTCACGACTGATCTGGCTATGACCTACGAATTAGTATGAAGTGAATCGTACATTAATGTTAAATTATTAGAAAAAGTAAGGTTCATAGCCTCGTGGGCAGCGTGCCGACATGTGCAAAGACTGCCAAGTTTGAATCCAAGCTCAAGGTCCTGTGCCGATCATGCAGCCCTCTCTGTGCTTTTCTATCAAAATCTCTCTACTGTCCGGCTAAAATGAAGGTATTAAAGCCCCACACCCAACCATCACTGGTGCAAAACGTACAAGTGAGATCAAAGGAATTTGAGCGAATTAGCAGAGTCATATAATAGTTACGAATTGCACAGGGATTGTGTAAGAAAGCACAGAAGCTCTTTTGATAAACGTTTTTGAGTGTTTCTCAAATGCGCATTCTTTTTCAGGAGTCGTGAACCATTTTTAAATGCCCACTTAAGTGTTTGAAACACCTTTGGAAATTGCTGCTTGAAATGGAGTACAATTCTCCAGTAATTGCCTTTATCAGAGTCCAGATTTTAGCTTGAGTGTCAGCTAAGGCAAGCAATCTTTCAGCCTGTCAACTTGTAATCGCAACATGTTTCATGGCTTTGATTTAGTTCTCTTTGCAGCTTAGGACCAATACATCCCAAATCACACACTCAACAGGCAACACTGCAAGTAAAATGAATCGCAATACCCCCCTGCGCCAATGGTTTTCTCCACCTTAATCAATATGTGGCCAGTCAAATCTATCAATTCATCCAACATAGTCCACTTACCCCACTGCAATCACAAATACACACATGCACACGCCTCATGCTAGCATTGGAGTAGTATGCCTTCATCTGATTTATTTCTGTTTTCATGGAAACGGCTAGAAGGCCATTTTGTGTAGGTTGAAAGGTCCTCCATTACAGCTTTTGGTGGGGGGGGGGGGGTAGTGAGGGGGGGGGGTCAGGAGGAGAGTTATGGGCTTGTGGTGTAATTGCTCTAAAACTGCCCCTTGATGCTGTGGTAATAACAGACCGCACCACCCTGGACCTTCTGGCCTCCTCAGCTACGGGTCTCCCTCTCCAGGTCACCTTTGTTGTAAATTAGCCCCGCCCAGGTCTGTCGTTCCAGACGACATTTCCTTTCCTCACCCACGGCCACATTGCTCCCTAAGGAGCAGTTAGAAGCAAGTGAATTTGCTGGAGATTACCCGAACTGTCAGATTACCTGTAAATGCCAGAGGAAGAAAAGTGAGGTGCTTTCCAAGCACACCGAGAACATCCATCTTCCCATACCGCAATGTAATTGACAAACAAACACACACAGCCCATGTACAGTCGACCAAATTGGCGGTGCAAAAAGGTAAACTCACTTCAACCGACAAGAAAAATAATCAATACGCTCGGAAGTACACAAACACAGCTTGCACACACACAAGCATGTGCACAAAGCAGTTAATGAAGTTTGCAGGTGAACCGGCCCTCTGCTCATGGCCTAGACAGGTACTATGAAAATTCTAGCAGTTTTCTACTTTAAAATGCGACACATTTCCCTTTTGCTAATAAACCAAGAGTATAACCCTTATTTATTCTCTGTTTAACATACAAATCACAAGGCTTTATGAGTCAAACCAGTCAAACCACACTTAGTGGTAGCTGTGTAGTGAATGTAACCACATTGTGTTTGGATTGTCAATGCAAATTTCTCCCAGGAACTTTATTTGATTACATTTGTAAAAATACAATCTCACGAGAATTTGTAACGACATTACGAGGGGGTTCATTTGTATGAACTCGTTCAATCTTATTTGTACATTTTACAATTTGCTTTTGCACCAGTGACGGTTAGGTTAAGGCTGGGGATATGGGAGGGTCTGTACAGAGGTGTAAAGAGTACACGAAAACCATTCTTGAGTAAAAGTACAGATACCTTGCAGTGTAAATTACTCTATTACAAGTTACAAGTCACAAATTCCAAAATGACTTTGGTAAAAGTCTTCGAGTATCTGACTTTAACAATACTTGTGTATTTTACTCATACTGAACGTAGGCCCAAAGCAGCACTAGTCCTCAACACTTAAGAGACATGTCAGTGAAAAACAAGAAACAGGGGATTCGTGCGGAGAGCAATTGCATCAAACTGTACACCTCAAAATTGCAACGTCTTTTACAAACCCCCACTCTCAGTTAAGCTCAAGTGCTCATAAGTAAACCAATATCTATCAAGGCATTGCTTCATTACGCTGAGCGAAGTCGGCTTGATATTGTCCCAGGTACCAAAAACTGTCCCTTTCACTTTCCTCACGTGACTCGCTGCTCTGTGCTTCAAATTGCATTGTAAATGAATATAATCAAGGCTAAAGGGGCATATAAACGTGCATGATACAGATCAGACGCGTCAGACTTTATAACAGTGAAGCTAGCGCTGTTTTAAGACGACGCTCAGCTTGCGCAGACCCGTCTGACTTTATAACTGTATAAAGAAAATGTGTGTTGGAGCAGCTTTCGTTGTATAAAGACGCGAATGAGTTTATAACCGAGAAGCTTGCACTGTACAGATGACACGCGCCAATTTGGTAGACATCGGCCAACCCAATTCACAATACCTGTAGAACTTCAGATGATTCGGCTGTGCGTGTCTGGCTGGCCTAGAACATGGGCGGGTATATGCAACGTTGGGGGCGTACATCCCGACTGTAACGTCACAGTCGGTGATATGTTGGGATTGGCCTCTTTTTCATTGGTCTTTTCATGGACAAAATTTACACAAGGAGGAAACAATAATGTTTGAGGCTTACCATATTTTCATGTACAGCCCTCTTATTATTCGTCTATGGCTTGGTAAATACTGTTTCAATTCTATGGCACCTTTAATACTCCGTACAACTACAGAAGCCAAAAATACTGTATACTTAAGTGCGGTAACTACTTTAATTCCCTCCAATACTTTACACAAATGCTTAAGTATTGCTTTCTTCTTAAAAGTGTTGGTATTTGTACAATTCACATTGTGCAAATTCATATGAATAAAAAATGACAGTTCCCATTTGATTGGGTTGTACTGTACTGGTCAAAGGTTTTGATTGGGTCAAAGGTTAAATATTTTTTACTTATTTTATAATTTGATAAGACACACCATGGGAATTAGGTGGAAAACGTTTTATCAACTCCGAAGTAGCCTCAGAGTTGTTTTCTTGGCATTTTATCAAGTGGCATCGACTTAAGATGCCTTTTAAACGAGTCGTCAAATTCAAAACGCCTTTGATTACCAAAACTTTTAAGCGTATAATACATTTTTAATTCAACTTAATTTTATAATATAAAAAACATAATGTATTAATGTATTGCCACAATTATACAGAAGTGCAGAGCTGTTTTTTTGTCCCCGTTGCTCTGGTTGTGCGTGTGCGTGTGTGTGTGTGTGTATGAACGTCTGTTTTCCTGACACCATCATGCAGTGACAGAAATGTTATACGGTTCTTTGTCTGAAGTTTTACACCGACAAATGATCTACAGGTAGATTTCTGTCTTGCATGATAAAGAGCACGAATCATCAATGATAAGCTTAATCTAGACACTGATGAGTTGAATGTTGTTCGGTCTCAGCAATGTTGACCTTAGACTGAAAAAGCATAACACGTGTGGACTTTTGTGAAGGTCAGAAATGTTCATCACACCTCCTGTCTTACATACTCTGCCCTCAGAAACAGTCAGACCAGCAGGACTCGATTAGGATCATGCTCAAAGCTCAAAAGTGTCTCATTCTGTTTGCACACAACCACAAAGGAGTTCACAAACATCAATTACTTCTAGCCTACTGAACTACATCAGTGGTCAACATCAAGATCAGCTAATTTCAGATCTGTGCTGATGACAAACAAAGTAATTCTGTCAGACACCAAACAGGACGAGGACCACAAAAGCGTCACGTTCAAACGTTTATTTAAGGGTTGGGGGTTAAGGGGGTTTCAGGGGTTCCGGGGGGGGTACAGGAGTTCCAAGAGTCTGCGTGTGTGTGTTCCCCCAGTAGCCGAACAGCGATGGCAGGAGCTGGATGATCCGGGAAGTCCTGGGGGAAACACACACACAACAGCAATTGAAACGAAGCAGCAGTACAGTCAAGGACTAGGCGGTATTCGTAGAAGAGGGATGGAAGGCAGGTCAAGATTACCGGGGCTGGAGAACACAGAAGTAGTTGAGCGGGTCCGGGATCACAGGCAAAGAGTCAGAGGCGTTTTCCAAAGCAGGCAGGTAACGGGTGCTGGTTGCAGACGATCTGACAAATGTGGACTGAAAAGCAAGGCTTTAAATACAGGGCATGATGAGTGGTGAATGCAGTGCAGCTGGTAGGTAAACGAGGGTGAGGCAGAGCAGAGCAGGAACAGGTGGAGGTCATCAGACTTCAATCAGCATGTGTTACCAGGCAGAGAGACAGCTCATGACAGAACCCCCCCCCTAAGGGACGGCCCCAGAAGTCCCCAAGAGTGACACCATGTCGGGAGGGCGGAGGGGAGCCGGTGGAGGGCTAGAATTCCTCCGAGCGGTCCGAGTGAACCTCCTCATCTCGGAGGGAGCTGGAGGGTCGTGGACAGAAGACGGGACAGGTACCGAGACAGGGCCAGGCACAGGACAGGAAGCCGGGCGGGCAGGACGGTTAGGGACCCCTCTGGGGCGGCCCCTACGGATTGCAGGTTGATCAGGATGCAGACGGTGGAAGTCGGCGATGAGTGTCCGGTCCACAATCCGACTGGCTGGCACCCAGGTTCTCTCCTCAGGTCCATAGCCCTCCCAGTCGACGAGATACTGGAGACCCCTACCCCGCCGTCTGGACCGAAGCAGGCGTCGAACGGTGTACACCAGCCCACCGTCAACGAGGCGAGGAGGAGGAGGAGGAAGCGACACGGGGACCAGCGGGCTTTCATGCGTCGGCTTGACTTTCGAAACATGGAAAGTAGGGTGCACTCTCATGGAGGTTGGCAACTGGAGCCGGACTGCGGTTGGGCTGATGACCCTCTGGATAGGGAACGGGCCGAGGAATCGAGGTGCCAGTTTACGCGACTCCACCCGCAGTGGGAGATCCTTGGCTGACAGCCACACCTTCTGGCCAACACGGTAGGCGGGTGCCGGCGATCTTCGGCGGTTAGCCCCAGTGGCATAGCTGACAGCTGACTTGAGTAGCGTGGCACGAGCTTGTGACCAGGTACGACGGCAACGGCGGGCATAGGCGAGGGCAGACGGGCAGGACACATCTCCTTCCTGGCTGGGGAACAGGGGGGGCTGGTAGCCATACACACACTGGAAAGGTGACATACCAGTGGCAGAGCAGGTGAGGGAGTTGTGAGCATACTCTATCCACATCAGTTGTTGTGCCCAAGCCTGGGGTTTGCGAGAAACCATGCACCGCAGCGCCTTCTCCAGCTCTTGGTTTGCCCGCTCGGATTGACCATTGGACTGGGGGTGGAACCCAGAGGTGAGACTCACTGTGGCCCCTAGAAGACGGCAGAACTCCTTCCAGAATGTAGAGGTGAATTGCGGACCTCGGTCAGAGACAACATCCCTGGGCAGCCCGTGTAGACGAAAGACATGATCAAGAACAGCCTGGGCAGTCTCTCTGGCAGATGGCAGTTTAGGGAGGGGAATGAAGTGTGCCATCTTGCTGAACCGGTCAACCACAGTGAGAATGACCGTCATCCCACCTGATGGTGGGAGGCCAGTTACAAAGTCCAAGGAGACGTGGGACCAGGGTCGTGTGGGCACAGGCAAGGGCTGGAGTAAACCAGCAGGGGGCCGAGTGGAGGACTTGTTCTGATTGCAGGTGGGGCAGGCACGGACGAATTCTCGGACATCCCTTCTCAAAGAAGACCACCAGAAGCGCTGGGCAAGGAGATGGCAGGTGCGGGCGGAGCCCGGGTGGCAGGCAAGGCGGGAGTTGTGTCCCCACTGTATGACCCGGGACCTCAAATTCTCTGGGACGAAGAGACGACCGTCTGGGCATGCACTAGGACTGGGATGGTCACGGAGGGCCTCTTGAATTTCCTCCTCGATATCCCAGGTCAGGGCAGCTACAACGCAGGGATCGGGCAGAATTGATGCAGGTTCCTGGGAAGGGGCGTCATCCTTATGAAACTGACGGGAGAGAGCGTCCGGCTTGGTGTTCCGAGAACCTGGGCGGTAAGACAGGGTGAAGTTGAATCTGGTGAAAAACAAGGCCCAGCGGGACTGTCTGGGGTTAAGACGTTTGGCATTGCGGATGTATTCAAGGTTTTTGTGATCGGTCCAGACCAGGAACGGAACGGTGGACCCCTCCAGCCAGTGACGCCACTCCTCCAGGGCAAGCTTGACAGCCAACAGCTCACGGTTTCCAACATCATAATTGCGCTCTGCAGTTGAAAGCCGGCGAGAGAAAAATGCACAGGGGTGCAACTTGTTGTCCTCCTCTGCCCGTTGAGAGAGTATGGCCCCGACTCCCACGTCCGAGGCATCCACCTCGACAACGAACTGCCGGTCTGAATCCGGCATCTGGAGGATGGGGGCAGTGGTGAACCGGGCCTTGAGGGTATGAAAGGCTGTGTTGGCCTCTGGGGTCCAGAAAAAGGGGTGTTTGATGCTGGTCAGAGCTGTGAGGGGAGCGGCGACGGAGCTGTAGTTCCGGATGAATTTCCGGTAGAAATTGGCAAAACCGAGGAATTGCTGCAACTTCTTCCTATTCCCCGGAACTGGCCAGGAGGTAACTGCCGAGACCTTTGCAGGGTCCATCTGGATATTGCCTTCAGCGACGATGTATCCCAGGAATGACACAGTCTGAGCATGGAACTCGCATTTCTCCGCTTTGACATAAAGAGAATTCTCCAGGAGCCGTCGAAGAACCAGCTGGACATGACAGGTGTGTTCGGACAGAGTTCTGGAGAAAATTAAGATGTCGTCCAGGTACACGAAGACGAATTTATTCAGCATGTCCCGCAGCACATCATTCACCAGCGCCTGGAATACCGCTGGGGCGTTGGTGAGGCCAAATGGCATTACCAGGTACTCATAATGGCCGGTGTGGGTGTTGAATGCAGTCTTCCACTCGTCACCCTCCCTTACTCGGACTAGGTGGTAAGCATTTCTAAGGTCCAGTTTGGTGAAAATAGTGGATCCCTGGAGCAACTCAAAAGCAGAGGTGAGTAAAGGCAGAGGGTACCTGTTCTTCACTGTGACATCATTCAGACCTCGATAATCAATGCAGGGGCGAAGAGACCCATCTTTCTTTCCCACAAAGAAGAACCCGGCACCAGCAGGAGAGGAAGACGGGCGGATGAGTCCAGCTGCCAGGGAGTCCCTGATGTAATCCTCCATAGTTTTTCTTTCAGGAGGGGATAGTGAGTAGAGGTGACCTTTGGGTGGAGCAGTCCCAGGGAGGAGATCAATGGCACAGTCGTACGGACGGTGTGGGGGCAGAGATGTGGCTTTGGTCTTGTTGAACACCTCTCGGAGGCCATGGTAACATTCAGGGACATTAGAAATGTCGGGGGCAGTGCTGGGGGGTACTGAGCCGGGGGGCAGCGAGGCAGCACGCAAACAGGTCAGGTGGCAGGCATTTCCCCACTCTTTCACAGTTCCGGAGGCCCAATCGAGGTGAGGATTGTGAAGACGGAGCCAAGGGTAGCCCAGGATTAGGGGTTGGCCTGGAGAGCTGAGCAGGTGGAAGCGGATGATCTCTCTGTGGTTTCCTGACACCATCATTGAGATGGGGGCTGTGATGCTGGTAACTGTGCCAATTACGTGACCGTCCAGGGCCCGGGCTGGAACAGGAGTGGACAAGCGATGGCTTTCCAAGCCCAGCTGACGAGCAAGTCCTGTGTCAATAATGTTTGCTTCTGCGCCAGAGTCCACCAGGGCTGCCAGGGTGTGGGTGGAATCAGACAGGTGAAGACAGACTTGGATGAGGGGTTTACGGCTGATGGAGGGCTGAATGTTCATTGAGCTCATCCGGATTCCTCCTACATCTGGTGAGCTCTGGCTTTTGCTGGACAGGTGGCGACTCGATGACCATCACCACCACAGTACAGGCACAAGTTGGAGGTGATGCGTCGCTGGCGCTCTGCAGGGGTTAGGGAGGCGCGGCCGATCTCCATCGGTTCAGACTGATCCGGCTGGCTAGACGGTGTGGCAGGTGCGGACAGAAGAGCAGTTGGGACACTCCGTGTGCTGGTGGATGGACTCTGGCGCCCTCTCTCACGGCGGCGGGCCTGGATCCTGCGGTCGATGCGGACAGCCAGAGCAATGGCTTCATCAAGAGTGGGGGGTTGATCATGGGAAACCAGCTCGTCCTTTATGTAGTCCGCCAGGCTGTGGAGGAAGGCATCCACCAATGCTTCCATGTTCCAGGAGCTCCGACTTGCCACAGTTCGAAAGTCAATGGAGTAATCCGCAACAGTCCTTCTGCCTTGGCGAATACTCATCAGGGTCCGAGATGCCTCTGCTGTTGTGGATTCCAAATCGAATACCTTGAGCATCTCCTCTGCGAATAGGTTGAAGGTTGCACATGCTGGGGTCTGGCGCTCGAACTCCGCCGTTCCCCAGAGTCGAGCTCGGCCCGTCAGGTGAGTGATCACGTAACCGACCCTCGCCCCTTCAGTGGCAAAAGTCCTGGGTTGCAGGGTAAACTGGACACGGCAGCTCGTCAGGAACGCCCGTACCTGGGTTGGGTCGCCGCTGAACCGCTCTGGATTGCCGATCCTGGGTTCTGGGGCTCCGGCAGCCACGGCAGCAGTGGACTGGGCAGGAGACTCGGGTGCTGGGCCAGTGAGCAGGCTGGCTGGGACTGGGCCGGTGGGACCAGGCAGAGGAGAAAGGTTGGTGAGAAGTTGAATGATCATTGCAAGTTGTTGCTGTTGCTGCTGGAACTGCTGACGCTGTTGGTAGCCGGCTTGAAGTAGGGAGGCAATGTCAGTAGTGTTGCGGTTTACCTCTCTCTCTGTCTCTTCCAGGCGTTGCATGGCGGTGGGTGGTTCTGGTTCGTTGGTTTCCATGCTGGTTCGACCGTGCGCTGGGTCCATGTTTGGTCAGATCGTACTGTCAGACACCAAACAGGACGAGGACCACAAAAGCGTCACGTTCAAACGTTTATTTAAGGGTTGGGGGTTAAGGGGGTTTCAGGGGTTCCGGGGGGGGTACAGGAGTTCCAAGAGTCTGCGTGTGTGTGTTCCCCCAGTAGCCGAACAGCGATGGCAGGAGCTGGATGATCCGGGAAGTCCTGGGGGAAACACACACACAACAGCAATTGAAACGAAGCAGCAGTACAGTCAAGGACTAGGCGGTATTCGTAGAAGAGGGATGGAAGGCAGGTCAAGATTACCGGGGCTGGAGAACACAGAAGTAGTTGAGCGGGTCCGGGATCACAGGCAAAGAGTCAGAGGCGTTTTCCAAAGCAGGCAGGTAACGGGTGCTGGTTGCAGACGATCTGACAAATGTGGACTGAAAAGCAAGGCTTTAAATACAGGGCATGATGAGTGGTGAATGCAGTGCAGCTGGTAGGTAAACGAGGGTGAGGCAGAGCAGAGCAGGAACAGGTGGAGGTCATCAGACTTCAATCAGCATGTGTTACCAGGCAGAGAGACAGCTCATGACAAATTCTGCATGTTATAGAAAAGGACATAAAAAATTCAAAGAATAAAATGTTATTTTATTGATTTTAAACGCTTTGTGTCCGATTGTGTGTTATGTTAGAATTTGACTAATACTTTGACAATATTTAGCATTTGTTTCACCTAATATCATTTTTCTGTTGTTTGTACGATTGTGAAATTAACATTTCCCCAATATGATTTTCACATCTAAAAACACATGATCCCATGTAATACGTGTGGTTTTGGAACACTTAGAATCCCATGACATTTTCTCATGTAAAAATTCAGGTGATCACATGTGTAACATGTGGTGAGATGAAAAACATGTCATCACATATGAATAACACATCACCACATGTTGCCCAGGGGTTTCATGTGTGACCTCCTGGGTTTTGGCATGGGAATAAAGCTTAATTGTTCCAAGACCATGTTTCACATGTGTTCATGTGTTTTTGCATGTGTGAAATGTTTCATGGTGTCCACAGGTGATGTTTAATTCATGTTTTCTTGTGAGAGTTAATACTTAAAAAGAGAGTTTATGTTTAAATACTGATTATTCGGTTTTTCTAATTTAAAAAAAAATCATGTTTTGTTTTGTTACACTCGTTTCACACCGCACATGAAAATCGAAATATCTTCCAAAACTTTGTCAAAGCGCTTTTTAAAGGAATTTTTCGCATTCAACATACATTTTCATGATAATTTACTCACCCCTGTTGTCATGCAAGATGTTTATGGATTTTTTTTGAGGCGAGAAGAAATTAAGGCTTTTGATGAAAAGATTCCAGGATTATTCTCCATGTAGTGGACTTCAATGGACTCCAAACGGTTGAAGGTCCAAATTACAGTGTCCGTGCAGCTTCAAAAGCTTCAAACAATACCAGACGATGAATACGTGTCTTATCTAGAAAAAGTGTCAGTCATTATTTTTTTTAAAAATGTATATGCTTTATAAACACAAATGCTAATGTAATACGTGTTTGTGAAGGTGATGCTTGACGTTGGTAGGGCAGGGCGAACAAATGAATCGCATCTTCTCCAAGTTCAAAATCGTCCGACATCGTTGTTTTACCTTTTAACTCCTTTTTTGTAAACGGCGTTTGACTTAGTATTTGCACGTTCAACTTATAAAAACTGACTCGATACTTTCACCTACGTCAAGCATGACCTTTTCCACGTAATTACGTATTACGTGAAGTCGTGAGAGCGCTTTGCAGAACAGAGTAAGGTGAGCATTTGTGTTTATAAAGCATTTAAAAAAAATTACTGATCGTTTCTCTAGATAAGACCATTATTCATCGTCTGGTATCATTTAATTTGGAGTCCATTGAAGTCCAGTATATGGAGAATAATTCTAGAATGTTTTCATCAAAAACCTTATATCTTCTCGACTAAAGAAAAAAATACATAAACATCTTGGATGACAACAGGGGTGAGTAAATTATCATGAAAAGGTATGTTGATAGTGAACATCTACTTTAAGTAGATTGCATAACTTTGTTTGTTATATCTGTTACTGAAGGGTTAATTTCACCATAGGAGGAAGTGGTTAACTTGTGTATACAGTTACAGTATATGTTTTTTGTGCATATTGTTCCCCTTTATCTACTGATATGTCTACTGAAGAGGTACATTATTGTTATAATTAGTTAATTATGCAGTACATCGTGGGTTGTTTTTAAATAAAGGTTTCAGAGACAAGGATATCCGATTGTGTGTATATTGATTGTTACCATATCTGGTTGCCTTTTACTACCCTAACTTAAAATATTGTTTCCTTATACCTACACATAGGTACACTATAATTACCAAAACTTACAACGTAAATTGAGGTTTACCTACACAGTTCTTTGCGGATTGTACATCTGGTTGTTACCCCTTTATTACCCGAACTTAAAATATGGTTCCTCTATACTTAAAAGTATAGTACACTATAATTTCCAAAGCTTACACCGTAAATTCAGTTTACTTACACAGTTCTTTGCTGTTCGTAACCAAAAACCTTCCAAAACATTGAAGTGTGAAATTTTCTCCCCCTTGGTTGGGCCCCTGGGCATGTGCCCATAATACCCATTGAATAATCCGGCCCTGTCCATACTTTACCGTTTGATCTTCAGGTTTATCAGCTCCCTTGAGCAGTTCTTTATGGCTGACTTCACAAAGGGCTTTATTGTACAGAGCTTGTTCTGTTTAGACTGTATTGATCTGAGCCTTTGTTTCCCTCAGCTGTTTTGGGAAATAGGAGGCAACACAAGCCTGTATCTCTATACAATATGAGGACGGAGACACATACTGTAGAAGTGACATGGTACAGTAAAGGCCTTGGACAGAAAGCAACATGCCTGGGCAATACTGTTAAGGTCATGACTGTGGTTACCAAGGAAACTATGCATGTGTTATAGACTATATTTAATGAACTGCCTACTGATTCTTTTGTGTGTGTGTGTGTGTGTGTGTGTATTTTTATGACTTATGTTTTATAGAGCACACCAATTTAAAAATAAGCGACTTTTAGCAGCAGGAAAATGCTGAGATTAATTTCATGCTCCTGCTAATAGCACATGTTAATGTTACATATAGGGTTTGTGTTGATTACTTTGCTAACATTAACCCTTCCTTATTAAAGCTCATTACACGGGTCTCTGGGGGTTTCGCAACTGCCAGACAAAAAAGCCCCAGACCTCCCCATCATCTCTGCTGGCCATGCTCAGTCAGCACCACCGCCCTGCGCTAATTGCTCTGTTAATTAGTTTCATTATTGAAGACCTCGTCACGGTTTCTCCGGAGCTGCTGACGATTTACAGCGTGCTAAAAAGAAAGAGCTGCCGGCTTGCCACTGTCGATCAACCAATACCATATGCACCGAGACGGTCATGATCTATTCAATTAAATAGTGGAGACCTGGGATGGTTGTAGCATCTTGTAGGTTTTTTAAGCCAGTGCATTCAAAAGAAAAATCCAAATAGTTACAAGTGTCTGCTATTAAATGACATGGCAATTATCTTTGCAGCACAAACAGAAAAAGCAGGGTTTAGTTTTAAACACGAGGAGTGAAATATTACAATTCAGCCCATAGTGTGGATTGGTTGTAACATAACCAGGGGTGAGATGTAACGTTATAATATCCTCTGGTGTGATATGTAACATAATGTGTAAAAAGGATTATGACAAGAAAAATTTATTTAAAGCTTTTTATTCAACAATGACTTTTCAGTATAACTACACTGTAAAAAGAATACTGTGAAATGTACAGCACCTTGCTGGCAGCATTTGGCAAGTAGGTTGCTGTAAAACATTTTCCAGTATGCTGACTGTAAGTTTAATCACAGTTGCGATATTACTGTAATAAAGAATTACAGTTATGTAATTGTAATATTACAATGCTGTGTTCTTTATCACAGCACATATTACACTGGTGTTACATGCATTTTCACAGCACAAAAAAATGAATGCAATAAAGACCACAAAAATTACAATTATTGACTTTCAACATTTTAAATTACTTATTTTGTAAATATATATTTTATTTTGTGAAATTTAAATGTCTAAAGCACAATCAATTAAAATAATATAATATGCATTACATGTTATAATAAAAAACTACATTGTTAGATCTATACAATATATCCTTGAAAAAAACATTATTTGTAACTGACCTATTTGTGAGGCTCACCGCTGTAAATAACATGTAAAAGAAATGCACCTTGATCAGATGGGCAACATTTTTGGCCTTTAATGTTGAATTTTGAGGGCATTTTTTGCACAAACCCCCGTTATTCTCAGACATTGGTTGCTGCAGCTTGCATGCCCTGCATTGGAACTTATAAAGAATGTGAAACGTCTAACCATTAAAAGTTTTTCCTGTAATTGCATTTTCTTTCAGCCTCGCACACTTTAGTAACTTGTCGGTTTCCTTCACATGGCTACGCACAAACACACAAATAACATACACATGGACACAATTCCGTATTATGTTTAATCCAACAGAATTACTCCTTCGCCAAACTGAAGATGTTACCAATCAGATCTGGCCAGATGATAAAATATATCATATGCGCAAAGCGTTTATTTTTGTAGTAATATGCACACTCTAGATTAAGGTCCTTGGCCTGTTGTGCTGTGGCTATCTCTCCCAGCAGCCAGTGCACTCATAAATATACCAAGACAAGAGGAAACTGCAATAAATGAACAATAATGGAAACAAATAATATGACGCGAGTCTCTTCAGTTTAGTAATGATAAAAAATCTGTTAAAAATGACTGTATAATGATTTGCAGGATAAATATATTTAGTGTAAGTTATACAATTCCTGTTTATTTTTTATCCAGCAGCATGAATCCATATTTCGTTTTATGAGCAAAAATTAAATTTTTGTAATAACATGCACCGCTAACATACCAGCGTACCAGCTGTGTTGTTCTATCGCTATCTCTCCCAGCACACACTTATGTACAACTCACAGATAACCTGACAAGAGGAAACTGCGCTAAATAAACAATAATAGCAACAAATAATGATAAAAAATAGAAAACATTCTTTGCTGAGGTCAAGATTTTGAAGAATCTGTCGAGTCTCTTCAGATTTGTACCGACAAAACAATTCTGATAAAAACGACTGTATAGCGATTCACAGCATATTTACTGTAGAATTTTCCCGCCGCCACAATTTTCCCATGATGCTTTGCAGATTTTGCTGTATATAGGTTCTACAGTAAGGATTTGTTCATTTCACAGTAATAATGCAGTAAAAACTACAGAAATGTGTTACAGTGTAGTGTGTGTTTTAAAAGGCTGAATAAAATGTGCAAATATGAATCAGCTTCAACATTTGAACACTCTGTGTCAGCCCGACGCAGATCCCATTTTCCCGTCCTGCGGCGCGTTGTTTAAATAGCAAATGCATTTGCGCTCGTTTGTGCGCCCATGGGCGTGTTGGTCTAAAAAAGAGGTGAGCTCCGGCGCATTATTGGCGCGTTGCTATTTTGAGGAACTGAAAATACAATGCGCCATAGAATAACTCAAACCTGGTCCAAAGTCTAAAGTCAATGGCGCAATATTTTTTTGTTATTTAAATAGCGCATTAGCAACATGCGCCTATAGGTGGACAGCGCCCGTACATTCTGCTTATTACGCACAGAAGCGCAGAAGCACACAATAATGCCTAATATTTTTACATTTAAATGTTAACGATTATTATTGCCAACTAAAAAAAAAAAAAAATCCGGCTTGTAGATGCGCTTTAACGTCTAGCACCAGCAGACGCGTTGCCTTTCTGGAGAATTCCTTTCTCTTATGAATTTCGCCATGGAGCGAATCCCCTTAAAGGGAATGGAAGACGACACTCTAATTGGTTTATTGTTTTGTTATTGTTAGCAAAAAAAGGAAACCGGATAAACTATATTTTTTTCAGACCTCAAATATTACAGAGAAAGCAAGTCCATATGTACCTTTAAGCAATACAACAGTAATATTGTCAATTTATTTAGGAAAAACTCTAAAATGTATATTTTAATATAGCCACAATACATCTGATGCTGATTGAATCAAATGAAAATCTGTAGTGGTCTCTTAATATACGTGGCTGTATAAAGTTATACTCATTTTTCTTTAACAAAATTTTTTTTTTACATTTTATTAAATTTGGATTGATCAGTTGAGACAGCACATGATCTTATTTGGGTGTAGCACCATAAGGTTTGCTGTTTAATTTCATAATTTTTTTTGTTATTCTCTTCCTGTTTCCTGTGTAGTCCATTGTAGTTCTTTTGTTCATTGGTTCCCTATTGATTTGCTCCCAGGTGTGTCACCCTGTTCGGTTCTGTCTATAAAAGCCATTGTGTTCCACGTGTCAGTTGTTGTTTCAGTGTCCTGGTTATTAGATGTTTCATGGATTACTTTTGTAATTTCTTTGTTTTATTAAGTTACTTTATCTGGTCTAATAAATTCTATACTGCATGTGGATCCGCTTCTTACCTTTTTACTCCTGTTACAAATTGACAAAAAAAATTTGAATTGAATATTAACTTGATCATAAAAATAATAATATACATTTTATCTTAATTTTAGTCAAGTAGACCTAGTTACTTATTTGTCGATGTTTCAACTCATGCCTCTCAAATGTTAAACAAAGTCAGCTCATAGAATTGTAGAGTTGACATGGTTTGTAAACTCATCCCTTTATAGTCTGTTAGGGTGTCCATTGTTTATAATGGATTTGTGTGGCTTACCTATATTTTCCAGACATGCCTTGAAATGAGGTATGATCATAAAAATAGTGGCAGACACATCTGTTTTAGGAGGGGCCGACTGGGGCTCTCTGATTGACGGCCCCTCTGAGCAGTCTGGAGAAACTGTACTCATCTTTAATTGAAAATTGAGACAGTGTTGAAATGAAAATATTGATTCGTGCATTGGGCAAATAGACCTGAGCCGCCTGGGTTTGTGGGATACAGGAAGGGGTTGGAGGAGGGGTGGAAACGGGTTGGGGAAAGCTCTTTCATAGATGCATTCTTGCATTAGTCAATTTTAGAGAGAGCATTGATGAAACAAACGTCTTGACAATATTAAAAGCAAACAATTAGTGGACTTCGAAGTGATATGTCTCTGTATTCTAAATCGAGAAATAAAAATGGAATTCTATAAATTTTCATGAGATTGATTCATGTAGTGTGTTATGAGATGTGTTTGTTTCGCACAGCCTTCTTGTGCTTCGCCTCCAAGGTCACCATGATAATGATAGACATCCTATGAAGTTCTGAATGTCTAAAAGCATTCATATATTTCACTGCTTTAATCATGCATCCCTGCTTAATTACGAACCATAATTGATTTCATTACCTTTTTAATTGGATGAAAAGAGAATGAGAGGAGAAGACCGTTCTTAAGAGGGAGAGAGAGTTAGTGAAATGTGTGACGCTGTAAACAGGTGAACAGATCTTACAATATATCTGCAAACCAGCAAGCCATTCTACTCAAAAATCAATAAGACAGAAAGCAATTACAGCAGAGATCTAATGTAGACACGAAGAAATGAGCCAATTAACGCTAAAACTTACAACCGCCGATTATGTTATTAGATGTGTAAGTACTTCATAGATGGAATGTAATGTATTTACGTCAAATTATTAGACTACATTTCTTTTGTCATTTGTTTGTTGGTGATATTAGATCAGAGCCGGACAGTAACGGAGTACATTTACTCGAGTACAGTACTTAAGTACAATTTTGAGGGATCTGTACTTTACTTGAGTATAATTTTTGGGGAGTACTCATGACTTTACTCAAGTACATTTGAGAGGCAAATATTGTACTCTTTACTCCGCTACAATTCTATCCATAACCGTAAGTACACGTTACTTCTAAAAAGGAAAAAGAAAAATCTCGGAAACCACCAATTTGTTTTTTCCCTCTCAAACGTGATTGGATTGTGCAGGCGCCACTTATTGGGCGAGCCTATCAGCAACAATCACCCAGACCTCAGAGCTCTATCATTTGCTGTACACAGCTGTCAATCATCTCACGTCTGCATGACACGTCCTGTGTACACTTCCTCATTCAGGACATCCGCGATGAAGCTAAAGTGACATTTCTTCACCAAAACAAGAAGCTAATAAATGCACGATTGAAGAATATGTGTTTTGTGTGTATTTTCATGCGATTTGGGGGTATTTTTATATGAATAAAGAATAAAGGTAAGGGAAGAGTAGCCAATAGCGTCATATAAAATGGTAAATATAACATGAAATGAACTTGAAAACATCGCGACCGGTCAGCTGATTTTCTTTAATCATTATTATTTTCTCTTCTTTGCTCTATGCTGCGTGTATAACACGGTCAGGTTCAGAGTTGTGTCAGAACATTGCTATATCGCCTTCTTTGCTGGTTTAGGTTTATTGATTTCAGGGGCGGCGTTTGTGTATGGCCCTAGCGTTCAGAAAACATTGTTGAAACAAAGTACGTGTGCATAATGAGACTCATTATAGATAATTAAACTACTTTACACTGATGTGTACATGTAGCATAGGCGTCGGAAGCATGTGTATTTGAGAATGTATAAACACCGTTAATTCACATAGCTTCATTGACGTATAGTCGGTAAGACCGAAGATATGTAGTTTTGACGTGACATCATCGTAATGTTGGTTCGAAGCTCTTTTTGGCTAAACTCGTTTGTCTGCATTTTCCACATTTAAGATCATATACAGGCATTTATTTTCAATAAAACAAAGAAACTGTCTACAAAATGCCTAACAGTGGTTTTGGAATCAAGTGTGAGGTTATGGGTAGTGGGGATGGTCTTTATTTTCCCAATTAGTTGGCATCCATTTAATAATTTTAATAAATCGAAGAATTTACACTATTGTTATTGTATTTCATTCATAATGTACAACGCTATCTGTGAAAAATTAAAAAAATATATTGTACGGAAAGACTTTGTAGTGCAGTCGCAGTTTAGGCTATTATGTATTTTGCGATTTGCCACTAGCTATGCCAGGATTAGCTTAAAAATGAAAAGAATCAAGGCTTAACAACCCTGCGACAAGGTAAGACATGTTTTATATTTAATCTTGTTTGCTGAATCTGTTCAATGGTTGGTTTATATTTTAGTCTCATAGTCGATTAACGTAGTCGTTGGTGGTGGTTATGACAACATCTGGCTGTGGGTTATTTTTTACTACTTTAAGTTTTGTGGTTACATATATGTGGTATCATTTGGTTTCATTGTGGTTCGTTTTTGTATGGTCTGAGGAAATTTCGCCATACCCTAGGTTTTGATGAAACGCCACTACTGATTGATGAAAAAACAGAGAAACTCACATGTACACACAATTGTTAGCTGAATTGTATTTTCTAATATTACTCATTAATGTAAGCCGAGTATTTGCTTTGATGTTCTTGAGTATGCGGTGTGTTGTTTAAAACTGTTCGGTTCAAATATGGGTGCAAAAAATCCATTAAAACTCTAGCAGAGGTGAAAAGAATAAAGCATGGTAAAAAGATTAAAATTACTTTATTTTACTTTAAATTCCTTTAACATTCTCCAAGGTATTAACATTAACATTTTTCATAACTCCATGTAGGACGTTTCTGTACATAAATGTAAGCACTGTGGCAGTAGTAATGCAATATTTAGAAAATGTACTCTTGTACTCTTGATACTCAAGTACTTTTAAAAACATGTACTTCAGTACTTTTACTTAAGTACACATCTGACTGTAGTACTTTTACTTGTACTTGAGTAAAATTTAGCAAGGGGTATCTGTACTTTTACTCAAGTAATGAACCTGTGTACTCTGTCCGCCTCTGTATTAGATTAATTAGATTAATATTAGTATAATACAATATTGATACTGTATATCCTAAATTAGTATTATGGCAGTAAAACAAAAACACATTGTAAAAATAATATATTTTTCGAAAATGTGGCATTGCAAATCTATCTATTGTTCCTTTCATAATATTCAAAAACAAATTCACTACAACGCTACAGTATTATACTACAAACATTTCATTTAAAATGCATTTTCAAATGGTTGATTTGGTCAGAATGCCTTCAATATCATTCAAAAATCACCTAAAGATGATACCTCAAGCTGACTAAAGCCACGAGTGCATTTTTAGAATGCTAGGCATAACCGCATTGAATATGCTCAAATATAATATCGTTTTGATTTATTTTGGATTTTAGTCACGATATATAGTATAGTATACGATACATTTATCGAAAAAACTAAACGAATAATGTATTAAAAGTCAAGCGATATGAAGAGTTTTATTTCAAAAATCGTGTTATTTTTTATTTTAGTTATTTTTTTGTTATTTAAGTAACTTAATCAAAACAACCCAACTGCCATTAATATTAATTGGAATTCACAATTAAAAACAATAAGAGTTACCCTTTTTTGCAAATGAACATGATATTCAATTCTTTGATAAAACATCTGTTTATATTTCATATTTTTAGAGGTTTAAATTACGTGATTAAATGAAGGGTTTCTCTAGATAACATAACTCAAAGATTTGATCTCCAATTATAAAATCATAAATGTCCACTCAATCATCCAACTAATTAAAATAATAAAGGTCATCTCTTTCTTCCTGCATTCATTTATTCTTTACCTACATTAACATACTTTCTACATTTTTATTATCTTTCACTTATTTTTGGTCCTAATTTTTACTCATTTAGTTTATTCGTCCGTAGTGATAGTGCTTTTTTACAATTTGAACATCGGTTACATAAAATAAGACGTGGCACAGTCTAATTATGCATTTTGGCAGAAACCTGAGGCAAAGACAAAGAGTTGTGTTTCAGCCGTCATGATTCCAGTCATTGAGGAATGGGGGAGATAGACAAAGAACTGTTGTTTATAGTGTTTAATGAATGATTGTTACATAATTATATACACAAAAATATACACTTATAACACAAAAAATATAATTATTTCAGGGTCACAAATATTGTCACAAATTGATGTTTTAGATCATTTGAACTACCATTAAAACCTCTGCTGTGAAAAACAACTGTGACAACTTGCCCCGCGACAATTCCCCCTAGTCTTCTTCCATAATCTCTCTCTCTTTCTGCGTGTCACATTTATTAAATAGATCCATTAAGAGTTTAAATTTAACATGTGGCTCTGTGTCGCGGTGCGCCCCCCGAGTTGCTTCAGGGGAGGTGTTAGGAAGGTTCCGAAGACAGTGATTATAATCCCATTGAGGGCGAAATTGAGATGAAACATGTAAACCGTAGCTATAAAGAACAAAACAAAGGCTAAACAATCCAACAACGACTTCACAAACATAATGGCTAGACTTGGGCATATTTTGCGCAGCCTGAACAAAGAAAATGGTTGATTTAAACAGCAAACCAATACAAAGTGCAGGGACAATTCTCCCCTAAGGTTACAACTAGACTGGCTTTAATAACCTTGGCCAGCCTCCCTAATAGAAGAACCCCAACAACAATAGGGGTGACAAAATCTCACAATGAACATATTCAACACATATAACCTTTAAACAATAAAATCAATAAAGAGAATTCTTCAAATGGCATGTCTCATTGTTGAGTATTCAACTCTTAGAACTGCTTTGAGAACGCTTGGTCACAACGTCAAGCCTAAAGATATATTACTTGGCCCCCCATTGCAATATGGCATGAGTAAATAAGGACAACTATTGTCCGTTCTCTCTTAACAGAAGGTACCAATTCAGGAAGTGGTGAGTACGCCACGTGGCATGTAAGATGACTTATTAACCTATACAATATACTACAAAATAAATCATTTATAATCTCTAACTTTGTGTGTTTAAATATGGCTTATAGGAACTATTGATGATATCACATAGTCTACAACGAACAAATCTTTTATATCATCACTGCAGCTGTTCCTCTTCACCAGTGTTGTTCATTCATACAAAATGTTCCAAACCAAAAGCATGAAATGATACAAGCAGGTCTTCGATGAAGCGTTTATGATGACTGGATGTGAATGCAATGGTTATGGTGGCCTCATGTGCATGAGAGGAAATGTGATTGCCATGAGCACAGCCATACTGTCATTATGAAAAAAGCACAAAGCAGTGTGTGGTCAGACATGGTCATTAACTCATTAACTATGTTCTCATTTTTATTAGGCAAGGTCATTATGTTGTCACACCATTGTTACATGCACACAGAAGAACAAGCTCACTTTGGAAGTTGACATCTTAAATAAAAATGTAAATTGATGTATTGATCTTACCTTTCTTCCGAGGACTGATGATGAAGTGGGTAAATATGAATGTCACGTTTCTCCAACCATCAATATGTGAGCAAAAATGATGTTAATATCTTTATTTTACACTCTTATTGGCTCTCTTCTTAGTGTGCATTTAAGCATGTCAGGTTTGCCTGTGTTCATGAGGGTCACATTTCTTAAATTGTAAAATAGAAAAAAGACTTGAGCGTGTGTGCATGCATGGCTGCTTGCGTGTGTGCGTGCGTGCGGCCCCCACAATGATAGTAAAACTTGGTACCACCCACTAACCAAACATATGAAGTTTTTATTAAAATCTTTGTGCGAAATGCTTCTGGAAAAGTAACTATAGATATAATATATCATCGGCCCAGTTTTAAAGCAATACTGTCAATGGAAATGTAATCTTTGTTACCTTTACTAGTGTAATAACACAAACAATAACAGTGAGCACACGCAAACTCTGCGAATCCGCCGTGAGAAATGGGGCTTTCCCAAGAATAGGGAAAATTCATGGAATGAAAAATTGATGTGTTTCCTGAAAACATGCACCTGTTTGGCAGTTTTTGTGCAAATAATCCTGTGTATGGTGTATGTGTGTTTGTTTTGCAGCTGATGCTCGGTAAAGGCCTGTCGCATTAACCCTTAATGCTGTTGACATTTATAGTCCCTGAAGTCTAGTGGATGTCATTGATGGCTTTCTCTTTAAATGCCACATTGTAAAAATGACACTCTGCTCCCGCCTCCGCCTTCATATAACTGCCAACCATCCGATAAAGCTGGATTACGACTGACCAACACATCTCTGAATACTTTGACCTTTCACCTGACCATTTGCTCCACGCTTGTTTTAAACGGCGCCTGTCTTGCACATAAATATAAAAAAAGGCTCCAGTGTTGCCGTTTGGCTCACTTTTCTTCTAGTTCATGTGGATTTTTTATCATACCACAATAAGTCCACATGGAACACATTCACCCAAGTAACAGCATCAGTCTTCACAAACACTTTGTGGATTCTGAAAAGGTGTGCCGGTCCCAAAAACAATACGTGTACTAACCTGGCAAATGTAAGCTGGCCAATACAGTAATTATTTCTTCCTCAAAGGCCCCCATTGTATTCTAGGCTCTCAGTAAACACTACTTTGTTTTCAGGCAGACGGATCAAACAACTGGGTGCCATTACTTCCAGTAGTTGCGTAAAACATACTTAAGAATTTAAATAGTAGACGCAACTCACCAATGATGCAATATATACGTATAATCTGTCATCATTTGCATAATAACTGAGGCAAATTATGAGTGTCATAAAAGCATATATGGCAATAAAGTTTTTCACACTGCATGTCACACCAAACATACTGATCGCTATTACAAAAGCATTGACACTCATACATACTTAACCTTATTTAGCACCTAGCCTATGGCATCTAGACCAGAAGGGGAAAACAGAAGACAGCTGTTTAAAATAAATAGCAGTTTTAATCTTTAACTTCCTTTAGTGTTTATCTCTACTTTCAAAATAGCAAGCTATCGCAAATGATGCATGTATTATTATTTAAAAGGCATTTATTCTTGCAGTCACAAGATGACAAAGTCCTGCAGGTACTGTTAACATGTGATTTTACTTGAAACGATTCTCTTATACCGGTGCTGGTCAACCTAAAGTCTGTCAGATGTATCTCTTTAGCTTAACATAGGTCATTAAGTGCTTAACAGGATTTATTAGGAGTAATGGTAGTACATGTGGGGATAATGAAAGCGAATGGACGGAGCGAGAGAGAGTGAAAGGCGACCTGAGAATAATCTTTCATACTTTAGCTCCGGTGCTGAGGTCAGCAACCTCTTTGGGTTGTCCCGGCTCAACTGAGCATGACAATCATCTTCAGACTCCCGTATACATGTCCGTCTATTTCAGACACCACGGAGCTGTTTCAATTACAACACATGCAAATCCGTTGCATAACCCCATTACAGTTAATGCACCAATCTATTTCAGGCACCAAGGAGAAGCTCCAAACCCAGAATGTGTGTCAATTTATTTCCCCCGGCCAGAAACAAACACGCTCAACACCAGCTTCTTTCCTAGAATCTTGAAACTGTTGGCCACACCCTCTTCATTCATAACTCTCTCTGTACCGCCCGCTACATATACCGTACATGTTAGCAACAACCTGGGTTGAACTATCCCTCCAAGTGTTTCATGCGAGTAACGTTAGGTTGTTTGCTGAAAACCCAAACAGCTGTATGTCTTGACAACTTTGGACTGGATTGGTCAGCGGCAATGAGTGTCACACCACTCCTCTCTGGACTAGTGGTGTAGAATGGCAAGAACACGAGTGCTTTCTTTCGTTAAAGGACTACTTTACCCAAAAATGAAGATTCTGTCATCATTTATTCACCTTCTAGTTGTTCCAAATCTTTAAAACAATGGTAGTCAAAAGTACCCCAGAACCGTTTGCCGTCCTCCATTCTTCAAAATGTCGTCTTATGTGTTCAACAGAATTTTTCCTACTATGGCAGTCACCTTACCATCGGGCCTAATAACTCATTACAGCCATACAGTATTTAAGCTTTTACAATATTTAAAATCAATATTTTACTTGACAAGTAGCCATGTAATAAGCGAGATAATGTACATCCAGCTTATTATTGTAGAGTATGACCCCCCACGTAAAACACATCTCACCTAATATAGTCGCAAAGTTTTTTTTAGGGCTTGGAAATCTCACTTCATTTGAATAGAAATACAGTTGACCTGGGGTTTTCCTTTGCAAGGACATAAATCACATAGTCGACTGACACGACATCAACCGAATGAAATATTTGTCCGTTGCACAGTAGGTGTGTTTAGGCAGCATTGGTGTGAACTGATGGATGCGTAAATGGATGGATTAGTTATCGGTGTCATCCGTGTTGTGAAGTGAATCATTACATTCCTCTTCACATTTGCTGAAAAACAGAGGTCTCTGTGGTTCGTTGTGTGTTCATACATTGGAAGTTAATGGGGTCCTATGTTGTTTCATCAAAAATCATCTTTTGTGGTCCACTGAAGAAAGTATGTCATACAGGTTTGGAATGACCAGAGGTGGGAAACGTGCAAAATGATTATACTGAAATACAAGTACTCGTGTTTTAAGAAACGCCCAAAATAATCGTAGTCCCTTATTTTAAGTGCACTGCAACAAATAAATACAATTTGGTCTTTTTTTGCTGAAATATCATAGATCGCTGATTGATTTTTCCTAATTCTCTTCCCTTTCCTTTATAAAAAAAAAAACTTACTAACCTCACTATTCTTAGCTTTTTATACTGTGCTAGGCTTCAAAAGACTAGTTTGATGCACTTATGTATTTTGTTGCCTATGTTGTTATAATTGCTTCCAATGTTTCCTCATCTGTAAGTCGCTTTGGATAAAAGTAAATGTAGAATGTGAACAAAACAATTCTTAAATCATTAAATATTTTCTTCAGAAGCTTTAAAAAAGTGTAAGCCTTATTTTTCATAATAAATAATACTACACACTGCTAAGTTTCAGCAGTGAAACCACCTTTAAATGGTTCCACATTTGTACGGAATGAGTAAATGTGACGATTGACCATGGCAGCATTTTGCCATTGATCGCAGTGAACAAGAAACCTGAATTCCAAGAGTTTAATCCATATGTTACGTATCTGCTGTTTTCGGCCAAAGACTGGTTAAATTAGGCAATTTGAACTAAAATACAGACAGAGACGCCGTGTTTTGTTTATGTTCAGAGCTTCACAGCGCTCTCTTGCGGTGTTGCCATGTTTACATATTTTAAGAGCTTCGCATTTGTTCAGTCTTTTCTTATGAGGCTGCAGATACATGATATAGTTCGTAAAATAAACAGTTGCGTGTAGTGTTTATTTTTCGTATTAAATGTGTCGATTTGTAGGTTTATTTTGAGCTCGTCATTGAGTGTTGTTCTAAATATGATCTTGCAACACGGTCATTTTTACGGCACGGTCATTTAGGCTTTTCAAAATGCATGAAATAACAAGCATGTTTTTATATGACTTTTGTGCCCCGCGCTTCCAGAAGAGAGACATATGATGCATGTTTAAATATGTCATTAAAGCAAAAGTTGTTCAGTTCGGTTCCATTCACACTTAAAATATAAAGCATTATGTCTTTTTGACTTTTACCACACAGTTCAAACTTCTTATTAGTTACCAATGCAACAAGGGTACAAGCAGTATTTATACAAATATTATTTATATTACCTTTACATTCTTGCACATTAGGACCTTTATAAGATGCTAGTTTGCACAGTGTCCATAATCCTGTCTTGAAGCTAAAATGGTAGCTTAAATATGGCCAGGGGTTTACATCGTCTTCCGCTCCATCGGTCTTCTGGTATTGGCGCTGGCGCAAACTCGCGGCCATTATTCACTGGAGTGATTTCCGGAAGCGTTTTTCGTTTTTCCCTGCAATGTTTTCTTTTTTTACTCCGTAATGGATGCGATTTTAAATATAACAAAGTACAATACATCACACAAATCATACTTAAGTACAAGTAAAATAACAGATTTGAAAAGCTACTTAAAGTACAAGTACACAAAAAACCTACTCAACACAGTAACGCGAGTAAATGTAATTCGTTACTTTCCACCTCTGGGAATGATATGAAAGTCACTGTCATTGTTGCGTGCACTATCCCTTTAAATCACTTACACTGTTCAGTGGCAGTAAGCTAAAAAAAATTATGTTATGTCATGACACACTTTACAAAAGAAATTTTTCTATAACTCACAGGATTTCACATCGCCGGCAGTCTGACATAGCTCAGTGTACTTTAAAGTGCGTGTTTCCACCCGTCCTGAGCCTAATCCGTTCTTTCCACATGATAAGTCTGATATCTCTCTGTCACTCGCAACTATATGGTATCAGTCTGGCCATCACTGGATGGTCATATAGGAAATCATTGACTCGGTGTAATGACCTTCTAATGGCGTCTGTGGAAAACGAATGATCCATCAGCACGCGTTAATTAAAAACGACCCCGATGGGAACCAGCTCTAATTGCCTGAGATATTTGAAGGAGTTTTTCGTTAAATGGACATGATGGTTCCTATGTCAGCGACGCGTTTTGAGCGGGTCATTTATTTTGATCCTGCGTTTTGATCAGATGGCATAGGAAATTAAATCTTGTCTACATCACCCCTAAACGGAAACGCTCCCGTTTCAACCAAACGGTTTGGCTCTGTTTTTGCCAAAAGGGATGAAATCGGTGGCGATCTTTAGAATCTGCATGCTGTTAATATTTGCAACCAAACAGTTATTTGTGGTGTTGAACACAAAAGAAGATATTTTGAAGAATGTAGGTAAAGCAAACAGTTCTGGGGCACGTGTGACAACCATTGCAATTTTTCCTCCTATGGTAGTCAATGGTGGCCAAGAACTGTTCGGTTTCAATCATTCTTCCAAATATATTTCTCCGTGTTCATCAGAACAAAGACATTTATACAGATGTGCAACAACTCTAACTTGAGTAAATGATGACGGAATTTGTATTTTTGGACGAACGGTCCCCTGACAGAAAAAGGAGGTTCGTTGTTCTCCATGATAAAGTGGTTGAATGGGAATTACCCTGATTTGTTGCCCGAAATATCAGCAGTCGTGACAAACTGAGATCCTGCACTCGTTGAACCCCCTTTACTCTTTCCCTATTGGTAGTGTCTGGGACAGCACCATTCCATCAGACAGGGTCCATAACAAACTGTGCAATGGTTTAACTCACAGATGCGTCCGTCCAAACCCACCGTGCACATTAGTATGCCAGACATTACTCGAGGTATCCCTTCCTCTCTCTCTCTCTGTCTCACACTGAGGCTGGTGACAGTTTGTCTGCTCAATACTGTCCAGGACCCCTAGTCATTCTCCATTTATTGGCTATTTGTTCTCTACGGACCTGAACCTGAAACTTTCATACAGTTGAAGAGATTACATATAAACGCACAAAGGAATGAGCTACACACACACGCGAGCGGCACACAGCAAAACAGAAAACGAATAAATCACACTGATGAAGTGCTTGCATGTAGCAGTGCCACATGACTGTGATGGATTTGCTGTATTTACCTGTTTTATCTCTCATTCTTGATCATGTCGGGTAACTGAAATGAAGCGTTTCATGTTTTAGGGAATGTGAAATTCCCAACATTCCCAACTAATTTTTTAAACGTAATATAACATATTCCAAAGTGAAAAAAACAAAGCTTAAATATAAAATGAAAACACACACACAGCAGTTAGATATTAGGCTTAGAAATGATTTTGTTCAGTTAGCTTTCACTTATAGAAAGCGTGTGAAATACTAAAACGATCAAAACATGTCAAACCCGATGAACCAGTCATCTTTCTTTGAACTACAATTCATGTGAATCCACAATCTCCAATGGTGCCTTTTCCTCCAGTGACCTCTGGCCTCTACACTTGTGTTTATGGTGACAATCTTTACTCCTGTTCATTGCGTGCTCACTTAAGGAAACATTTATGCTGTGTTGCAATATTTACTATTAACACAAAAGCAGGAACATTGACTAAATACAATTACAAACGGCCACAGGGCCATATAGACCGTTTTGCAGAATGTAAACAATACTGTTCCTGAAGCACTTCCTCTTTCAGTTTTGACACTTCACTAACTAAAGAAACTACAGACTACAGAACACCTACAACTAAAGCAAAATGCTAATCCAACAGTTTAAGATTTAAAATATATATTGCATATACAGTATATTAGATCTTGCAAAATGGTTGATGTCAGAACACATCATGCCTTTCACATTGTTTCCTTTCACATGACTTTAAAGGGACAGTTCACCCAAAATAAAAAATGTGTTCATTATTATTCATCCTTGAGTTTTTCCAAACATTAATACGTTTCTTTGTTCTGATAAACACTAAACTGCAAACAGTTCTTGGCCAGCATTGACTGCCATAGCAGGACACGTTACAATGGTACTCAAAGAACCTAGAACTGTTTGCTTTCCTACATTCTTCAAAATATCTGCTTTTGCGTTCATCAGAACAAAGAAATGTAAAAAGCATTGTTTCTTGCTATGGTACTCAATGGTTGCCAAGAATTGTTCCTTTGACCCTTCGACTTCCTAGCGTATATGCAGGTCATGACAGGGGCGACAACAGGATCAAGTTTTAACTATTGACTCAATTGTCAGCCCAGACATTAAAAACGTACACTGCTAACAACAACCTGTTAACACTATTTATATAAACAACTCAAACAGGACTGTTACAAATTCCAAGAATAGATTTAATAGTTTCCTTCTGTACACTTTGTCCTTGATTTTGTTTACAAATTTGCGTGTGTGTACAGATCAACGGATTGGCTGATAAAAATACTCATTTTATATCAGAGGTATTTTGTCTGATAATGAAATTAAGAGGTTTTTTATGCTAGTCCGGTTCAATATTTTGGGATCAGCATGTTAGGCTAGTCTTCATGACAAAACATTGACACGAACAATGAATGGTACAACTGTGCTAAAAAGCCTCTGGGGTAAATGGCCCATTTGATTTAATTTTCTCTCACAGCACTCAATGACTAGAAACACCACCACAGTTCTTTCTTCAGCACCTCTGTGCAATGCTAAATTTCTCTCATCCCTGGGGTTATTGTTTGCAGTGTCAAAAGATTGATTTTCTGTAAATCATTTGTTATTCTTGTACAGATTCATGTAAAATTACCACATACTTTCAGGCAAAACATGTTTATTATTTTATTTGCCACAGTGTCACAGTTCAAAAGTCCTTTTCTCTTGTGCGTTTAGTGTCATGTGATCACAATCTTTTTTCTTATTGCCTGTTTACTTTAACGTTGATGTCATTTTAAGTTTTTGACTTAAGTTTGCACAATAAGTTGCTTTAAGTGTGCTTCATAAATAAATTGTTTGGTTGAATGAAAAGAACATTTGGATAAAACGTCCTTATGATGTTGCGGCTAATGTTAAAAGATCCGCAGATACAGTGGCTGGAAAGTACAAAACAACAAATCGCAAAAATGCCAAAAAAACCGGCAAAATCAAAATGACGAATCTGAAAACACAATATCAAATCTAAAAACAACATAGCAAATCATAAAACGCAAAAACAATTCGGGAAACAAAGTAACAAGTCAGATAGCACATCGACAAGTCAGAAAACACAACGACAAATCGCTCAAACCGGAGGTAGGTATTTCGTTGGAACGGGATAACTGCTGCTGATTGGACGAAACTCCTGTCAATCAAGATATCCAAGCTTGTGTTTGTTATTTATTTATTTATATGCAAAAAAAAAAACGATCGGTGTGTTTTTAGTTTTGCAACTTGTTGTTTTGCACTTCTTGGCCGCGTTACACTGTCGACAAAAATGATAACCAAAGCAGAGTCCTGCACGGGTCCGATTTTGTAAATCCGCACCCGCCCGTACCCGCAGTCATTGGAACTGCATCCGACCCGTTTTCCGACACTAGCACTTATTAAAATCTGCACCCGACCCGACCTGCTTAAAATAGAACCGACACCCGACCCGCACCCGAAATAAAATCAGTTTAGCCAGCCAAATTTTAGACACACTTACAAAAATGTTTATTGCCAGGTCATACAGAAGTTATCACACGACCATTAACACAATGACAACAGCCTACGCTGTCAAAAGAGCTAGGCTACCCTATAGGCTATATGAAGAACATGGCTACGAAAACACTGAGTGATAACATTTTAGGCTACCAACCGGCCTGTGCATTAGGCTACTTAACTATAGCCTACAATTGGGGCTGAGACGTGGATCCAATATCTAATGAGGGCAATTTTGGCCTGTACCTTTTCCCGAGGGGATTAGATCCTGTTTGTGGTGGCGTGAAGGGTCTAATATCATTGCATACAAAGTTCACAGACAGTCTGGTTATGGTGTCCTTATCATCTCTACGAGGCACCTTAAGTTCTGTTCCCTTTGAAAAATACTGTTCGATAGAACTGCTTGGTTTGTTACCACAGTTGTCTGCGTGTTTCCTCAGCGATGAAGTTCCACATTTGCGGCTATCGAATACAAAAACCTTAAGGCAGGTTTTGCATGCAGCAAAGCCTTTCACAATATTGTTTTCCTCATCTGAGATAACTCCAAATTTCTCCCACACACTGGACTTGATTTTTGATGAGGTATTGTCGACAACTTTACAATCTCCACTAGCTATTCTTTTCTTTAACTCCTCAGGATCCATCTCGACGACTGCCGGCAGATCGCGCGGTTGTGATTTTTTAAAAGTGAAAGTAGGCATAGAGAGTTCTGGGAAAGCGCGGGCATAAATAAACTGATATGGATTTTAAATTATTTTATCAACTTGAAATACAGACATATTCTTGTGGATGTGTTAAAATATGCATAGGCCTATATTTTTACGTTTGCACGTGACTGTTTTAAAACCGTCTTTAGACCCGTGTTTCCCCCTTGTCCGACCCGCACCCGTATCCGACACAGTTGGATATTTTTCACCCGTTCTAGCAAAATTTGCGGGTCACCCGTCGGGTACCCGCGGGTACCCGAACCCGTGCAGGACTCTGCAAAGACTGTAGCTCCATAATGAACATGGCTTTATCGAATTTAAAACGACAGGTCATAATAAACACCTTGCTTAAGCATTTAAAAATATATATATTTAATTTTATTATTTGCATGTTACACTTTAGTACTAGTCTCCCCCGGGGCCACTTGTCCCTTACAGCATTTCTAAATGATCAAACCTGCGCTGCTTTTCGTGTTTTCCTTGTACAGAAACATTACTGTTCTATTAATACTCCGTACAACGTTGAAACAGTAGTGGGTTAAAGTATGCTTCACGCTCCTATCTCATTGGATGATCTTCTGATCGTTTACATTTATATTCGGTCTTAGTTTCCATCTTTCGCACGACTTGCGTTAGTGATGACGTTCGTCAAGGTACTCTAAAAAAAGGACTTTTGTTTCGCAGCACAGAACACAGACCCATGCATTCACGCCCGCGTCTGATTTCTATGTGGTACAGAACGACCTTGAGTCAGATTGGAACAGGACTCAAAGGAGCTGGAAGCCAGAGATTTTTATCTTTAATCCTATGAAGGCCACATACACATAATCATATTCAGATCTGTCAGTACTAATAGCATGGGTGGTAGTCGCCAGGACATGGCAGAACCGTGTGTCCGTGCCAACTGGCCTAAGCCTGTGAACATCATACTGTTAGAACACTAAGATCCGTAATCGATTGAAAATGTTTATGAACAGTCATATTGCAGATCTTGAACGTGGCCAAAATATAATTCCATTAAAACAAAGGGAACCTAACAACGTGTCCTGTTTAGTCCAAATATTACTTTGGCGGAGTTATATAAAAGAGTAGACAGTGTAAAAAATTGTATTGTACACAGTATGTAAAGATGCCTTATATAAACTGAGACCTACATTTCTATAGGTGCCATTTCATTCATCTATTCTACAAATCACCGTGTCCTTTGCAGGGCCATGGTTGGCATTTCAAACCGTTTCACGATCCCACTTGACAAGGTAAAAATAATGTCCAACCCTGCACCGGTGGGCTTGACGGGTCTCCTGTTGACGTGTGGTGGGCTTGTCTCATTAGACTGAGACTCTATAATAAATTGTACTTCGTGTTCATGCACTCTAAGGGCCCTAACACAGCGCCCAGTGCTCATCTGACAAGGGTCAAAATCCGGCTTACTGCTTATTAGATCAAGACAATAAGAGTTATATTTAGCACAATGTGCTCAGGACTAATTGGAGCTCCTATTAAAAAGTAATTGATTCTCCTCCCATGTGAAAGACAAGCTATAAAGTAAAGAGTGTAGTGTCCAGTCGACAGATGAGGGGGAGATTAAAAGGGCTTCTCTGGGGAGAGCTGTCATTTATAAGTGTATACACACATGTATGAAGGGGGTCATATTGACACACATATTCACACGTTTGTAGACCCTTTAAAACGCACAAATCGACATTTGACATTGATTGCGTCATAGGACGGAGCAAACTATGAGTTGTAGTGCTATAGTGGTGTGACATTAGCTTGGTTTCTGAAGCCTAAAAAATATGTAAAAATGAGGCACAATATACTGTATAATATAAAGGAATTTGCAGTATTCATTTTTACAGTCGTTTTACCTGTATTTAACATTTTGCACTGCATTAAATTACATTTGAGCATTAACAGAAATGTCCCTAAAATAAAGGAAAATGTACCGGTAGTTTTCTGCCAGTACTTTATCCAGTTTTTTTCCACGGGATTTGCAAGTTATTTTATAATATGCAAAGCTGCTTTATTATTTGGATTCATTTATTTGTGTATATATTCGAAACATTTTTCAATAGTTAAAATCATTATCTTGAAGTATAATGTAACATTTTGTAAATGCATTATTTATGCCGTCCGCCAAAACTAAATTACATCATCATTAAACAAACATTAGGCATTTAAAAACTAGAGATGCACCAATCGGCCAATAATCTGTATAGGCCAGTAAAAGCAAAATTCACACTACTGGCTATCGGGCCGATGGTTTAAAAAGAGCCGATGACCAGGGCACATATATCCAGTCAATCAAAAGACTACAGGAAAATTCAATGAGTTTGTGCACTTTATATAGAAAATGTGCAGAAACATCACCAGTTTGATGTTCAATATTAACAGTCATTGTATGAATTATTAACATTCACAAAGTTGAGACATATTCATTTCATCTTCAGAATTTAGTTAATACGAGTTAACATAACCACCAGTATCAGCATCGGCAGATATCACTCTGAATAGTCAGCTATCGTATCGGTGGAGAAATATAGTATCGGTGCGTATCTAATAACCGATAATCATGGTTTATTATCACTATTGCGGTATATACCACATTATTATTCACATTATGGCATCTGCATCCAAAGAAACCGTTTATAGTTAAGTGTAGAGTAGTTTGCAGACTTTACAGCATCTTTACATCAAAACTGTTCACGTTTAGACCTTTTTTTGTATATAATATATAAATAGATCACACCAATTTTCATGTTTTTCGTCATTTTGGTGCCAGATAGATCTAGTAGCTTGTCATAATCGCATTTATCAACTTGACTTTATTGACTCGATTTATAAATTCACCAAAAAGGCTGTTTGGAAACAGCTGCTAGTCGCATTTTCAGAGCGGTGGTGCAGTACATGTTGAATCTCACGCTGTCCTGATCCCTCTATTTATCTCCCTCACTCTTTTTCTCCGCCCACTCTTCTTGTTTTGCTCTTGAGGATCTGGGTCATGTTCCACAGCCCTGCGGAGAGATCACAGTGTATCTTAAACACATCCCAAGCTAATAAGGGGCTATCGCAGAACACCTACACTCGATCAACAGGGGAAAACACCAAACACAGACAGGGAAGTGTGAGGATTAACAGCTGATATAGAATAACTCACACAGGTAATGCCGACTTAATGCCGCAGAAAGGTACAACCGACTCTTACAGATGAGAAAAACAGAGCGCAGAAAGGGGTTTCACAACTAGTGCAAAGTATATACTTAATGAGCATTCTGTCATCGATTTATTGACAAAAGTTGGTAACCGAACAGCACTGGCCCAATGCATGTGAATGTGGTCCAGTTAACAACAATCTTCAAAATATCTTCTTTTGTGTTCTGCTGAAGAAAGTCATACAGGTTGGAAATGGCACGAGGAGGAGTAAAATAATGACAGATTTGTATTCTTAGGTGAACTATCACTTATAATTTTACAGTTACTTATAATGGAAAGAAGAAAAACGGATTTGATCAATAAAAATACATAAATAAAAGGAATGATTGATTTAATGCAGATTTAATAAAGCGGCCGTACAAGGTTGTTTCATGCTTTCTGACTTATTTACAATGTTACACGTGCTGTCTTCTCATGCTTGGCATGCTCAACTTGTCAAAAAATTAGATGGACGTATGATATAGTATTTCTGTGCTCGAGACCCTCCCCAGCGTTCATATAGGTTTCGGAAAGGTTTTGGAACACGATAAAACTGTTTCGTAACAACTTTCCGTAGTCCCTTATCGGGCACATCCCGGAACAACTAAAGAAATAGCCTGCCCACATGTCCACCGACAAGATGGGAAGACCCGCCTACCATCAAGATTGGCTGCGCTGTGGGCCTGTAGCTGTAGCTCGTTTCTCTTGCAATGGTGAGTGGAGGTGTGTTTATTCTGTACATTTCAGTGATGGATGTTATATAAATAGTGAATATAACGCAGGATTCTGAGATCGTTTAAAACTGAAAGATGGCGGTCCCATTGCTAAACGATGCAGTAAGTGAAACTGAGTCATACGTCTGTATTTTGTTGGCAATGGGCAAGCACGTGCTTTAGTTGCGCCCCATACCTTCGTCCCCCGGAGGTCGTATATGTCTTCGGAAATAATCGTACGTCTTTTATAAATGTGATCAAATTAAAAACTCGAAGGATATTTGAAGGGTACGATACTATTCTGTAAGTACTCAAGATTAACATGAGATACTGTATGCTGAAGCAGTTGGAGATATGGCTGCTTGAGTATATCGGTTTGGAAAGATTTGCATTCATTTATATCAACTACAAAATCCAAAACCCAATGAGAATAAGGGAATTTACATACGCATGTACAGTATGCACCTGTCAGATGCTTTGATCCAAAGGTATTCCTTTCATATCAGTATGCGTTATCCCTAGAAATCAAACTCATGACCTTTTCAAAATGGATGGATCTATAGAAACAGACAGATCTACTATTAATACACATCCTGCATCATTTCATGCAAGATACCAACATACCTTTCAGACTCTCTGTGTCTGTGTGCTTCAGTCAACAAGTGAACAGAATGTACAGACCTGAGGAGAAAAAGGCTCACAAATACCATTGAGTCACTTCAGTGGGATAAACTTAACAAGCAAGCCCTTCACATCAGCTATTGAGGATATTTGCAGGGATCTTGGTCCGATGGCATCATCTCTTAAAGGCGGGGTGTCCGATTTAACTTGGCCGTCGTTGATGTTCAACTCACAAAAACAAACACACCCCACCCCAATCTTTCACTTTCGTCAGCGCTCGGCTCCACTAATGTCCGTCCTGTGCACCTTACTGCTGATTGGCTACAAGGTTATTTTGGTACTTGGCCCGACTTTGTGTAAACATGCGTAATTCGGAAATCGGACACTCCGCCTTTAACAAAGACATGCCTGGAGACAAACAAACATTCAGAAAGTGCTTGTTGTTCTGATGAGGACGGAGCGATCTCTATATTCATATTAAATTAAATCCCTTGATGTGAGCAGAAAGAGCTCTATTGTGTAGATGGCATCCAGGAGTATGACTGAGGTTTTGCGTAGCCATGTGTTTCTGGTACATAGGTCCTCAGGGGGAGCGGTATGCCACACTCTGTTCCCACACACAAGCTGTGCCAGTGGCTGGCAGCAGTTTCGCCATGCACTTTGCAAAGGAACAGAACATTTCCATCCCATTTCATCCTCGCTGTTAGCAGTCTGTGTTCCCCTCAACGTCAACAACCAAAGTTAGGTTCCTACTTTAGGAAAGTAGGGATGCTTTCATAAGCTTCTCTTAGCTTTAACGCTTATATTTTTGCAAGATAATCCCGCGCAAGGGATACTCCTGTGCAGAATTTGAGGCCTGTGCACTGCAGTTTAGTACGGAAATCAAAGTTGGACGGAGAGTTGGCCAACTGCCAGCCCGTCTGTGGTTTACAGGTCAGCTGAATAATGATAGCACACCAGCACAACATGCACCCACATCCCGTAGCCATGACTACACGTGCGCTTCTGTCAAGCCCACATTTGCAGGTGTTACCCGTGATGAAGTGCTACGATGACTAACCTCAAAACATACAATCTTTGTTTCCCTCTTCTCTTTTACAGTCAGGAAATAATTTGCATGACCCAAGGGTCTGTTTGGCTGGTTGGGTCAAAATAACCTCTTGCCCACTTGCTTTAATGTGGAAAAACAATTAGCATTATACAATTTTTTCATTACGTGTAATACTAGTTCTGCAATCTATTGAATTCAGAGCGGTTTATGTTTTTAGGCATGTTAGGTCGAATGCGTTAAACATCTTGCATTATGTGACAAACCACTTAACTTTTGTCAATTCTGCTTTTTTAAATGAAAACTTAAGTAGTCCTAAACTTTCCTAAACTGTACGTACATTGGCGGAGTGAATCGAGCACAGAAATACTACGTCATACCTTCAACTAGTTTTTTTTACAAGTTCAACATGTTAATCTAGAGAAGCCAGCACGTTTAAAAGTTTAAAGAAGTCAGAATGCATGCAATGGCTTGTTACCTCCGCTTTTCTATAATGACATAATATATTGAAATACATCTGTTTTAAAGGAGAAGTTCACCCACTTGTTTGTTTTGCTTGTATCAGACATTTTTAACTCTTTGGTTTTACTGCTCAACAGAAACAAATTACAAATAAACAGAAACTACAACATCATTTCTTAATGATGGTCAATTTCCCTAAACAATACTGACGTGAAGCCTTTTACTAACATCTATTCTTGGCATGAGAATATCAATACAGTACTATGAGAAAAATTGACAAAACCCACACCCCTTCTGTATAAACTATAAATTGTAATTTTATGAAAGCGACACACTAGATAAACCAGCGCCTCTTGTATAATGCCACCCTCACTGTTTGTCTTTTAGCGGGACTGACGTTTGTATGGATGTGTGAGGAGGTTTTAGCGAGAGTGGAGTGTGTTGTTTGCACAGGCAGCTGACGCAGGTGCCTGCAGATATAGCTGGCATCCAGCCAGGTATGGATTACACATGTTAAGAGAAAGCGAAGGAGAGAAAGAGTGCGAGACGGAGAGTGAGGGTTAGATAGACCGTGTACAGATAATAGTGAGAGAGAGGATGCACCTGTAAATGCACCTGCTATTTTGGCAGGACTGGTTAGACATAGCGAGATTCGATAACAGTCGGCTAAAAATAAGTTAGCCAGCCAGGTTCAGAGTCTGGTCTTCGGTATTCATTTCACTACTGTACATTAGTAGGTGCCGCCACATGTCTAATTTCGTCTGTGTCTCTTATAGGAACCTCTGTTTGTTTCATATCTTAGGCTACTAAAGCAATATCACACATGCAGGAGTGTGTCATGTGGCCATAAACGTGAGAAGACTGCAATAGCATGATTGGGTCAACCGGTGGCATTGCTTTTATTCAACAGTTCAATGTGAAATAGTATGTTTGTTCATCAATATACAATAAACGTACAGTTGTCTCTGAGCATACACTGTAATCTTGTAATCTGGCAGCTGAGGGACAGAAAAATACTGTAAAACATATTTTTCCAGATAATATTATTTTACTTGTAATGTTTTTCTTGTAAATGTGTAATTTGATTTTTTTCCGTATTTCACAGTTTAAAAAATCCCGTAAAAATAACTTTTGATGTAGCTGGGGCCCCAGAAAGAAATGCCAGTAAAAAAAAAAAAATTTTTACAGTAAAATGACAGGTTTTTGCATTATATGTGGAAAATCTGTAAAAATAACTGTTTTGACAATGTGCAATTGATAGATTCTTACTTTGTGTTTGATGGGAAAAAGACAGAATGAAAATTCTGTTGTTTTTCATCCATGACCGTCTTTAACCTTCAAAACACTACATTTTTATTATCTCTGTCATTTTTGAGCATGTGAATGGCCACCTTGCCTAGGAAGTATGTTTCTTGATAAAATCCTACAGTGTCAGAGTACTTACTCCTGCTGGTAAACATTGGAAATCAATTTGCCCCGAAACAATCCAAAGCTTTTACCAAGGGCAGATGGGGTATATTGAGGTTATAGGGAAGCTGAGAGTATGTGTAAAACACCATTGTGTGTAAGTGCAGTATATAGGGTACTGGCCATGAATACACAGTATACAAATAAAAAACGTATTTATATTTATTTCTCTCACCATCTTGGATTTTTTTGTTCGGTGTAATTAATTTGGCTTCTCAGCAAAAGACTGTCTTAGAATTTGACTTTATCAAGTATTTTAGAAAGCAGCATTGGCTACATGCAGGTAGCTCACTATAGAACAGAAGTAATATATGACTATAGCTTTAAAGTACTGGCCAAATGACTATTGATTTGATGATACTTGTTTTGAACATCCAAGTGTCGAATGTACCATCTCATTAACAGTTTATTGGTGTTACAGCTCCCTTTTGTACAACTGAGTGAACATCTTTGGATCTTTCTTCCACCCTGCCTTATCTTTCCCCAAGCCCGGAACGCCAACTTTTCCATGGAAAAACAGCAGGCTCATGGCCTCGAGCAGTGTTTCCTATAAAGTTTGCGTCTTTTATCGCCCGTGTCACTTTGCCACATGTATCTATTCTCCTTCTCTGAAAGAAGCTCTTTATGAGCCGGCCAAAGGGGCAGAAATTCAAACAGAGTTGTGGGAAAGCAGTGGTGTGCTTATCATGCTATTATAAAGCCTGAATATCACAGCACGAGAGGAGAAGAAAATGTACAAGTGTGAAAAGAACGAAATCTCTGTGGGTGGACATCTAAAAATATTTCTCTCCATTTGCTTTAGGAAAAAACGCATGGATGTTTAGGATAATGAATCAAGATATAAGGAAGGAACGATTGAAATATTGACATATGGGGTAACAGTATTGGGAAAACTGAAAACGACGCTTGTGAAAAATGGCTTCAAAAGGTCAACCAGGTCAATTTTGTTTAAGAACATGGCATTACATTGACCGTCAATTGGTCAACAGCTTATCCTTTGACCAATGTGATTTGAATCTGTGTTTGCGTGATGTGTTGGGTCTCATGTTAGGTCATGATTCATGTCCATGTAGGAAATGTCTCTTCCTCTGATTATGGCAACATCCGAGCTTGGCTTTTTTCAGTGTTCTCATGTAACACTCACATGATAAAATAAGCTTCTTTCATCGATCTAAAAATGAAATGTGTATAGAAGGTTATTCTGAAGCACCCTGACGCTAGAAACACGTGTTTGGAATAAGCAGATACGTTTATCCAAAGTCACGTACACACAGAATTGCATGTGCATACACACATACGTGCATTCCCACTGCTATTTGCAACCAGCTGAGCGACGGCAAAGCCAGTTGCAACGTCATCGGGCAGTCTGATTGGATCTTGAGATTTTCACAAGTAGCCAGACACACAGACAAACACAGGGTAGACAGAGTGACCAGATTAACAGTCCCAATGGCTTGGACCCCGTTGTATAAGGATGCCAGGAATGTTCTTAGAAATGCAGCTCTCAAATAGCAGTGTTTTCAAAGTACGATGAAACGGATATCCTAATCGTGTCTCTGAAATGCTTCCTTCAAAAATCAATTTCAAAGCTTTTTAGAACACAGCGAGGAACCGTTTTTCAATCTGACTGTCTCTACATATAGCGTGTAGTTTTCGCTGTCCGTCTAGCCATTCAGTCGAGAGATTGTCTCAATTAAATCAAAGACCACACAATATTTACAAAATCAAATCAGAGAAAAATCAATCAAGGGGGGGTAACTTTGACGTTGACTCTGTACAACGATGTGTATACGTGTTCTCTGTGATTTCCGGTCGGTCTAATAAAATCATAAGCAAATTTTCTCCCAGTATCAAAAGTATTATTAACTCCCCATTGTTATAAGCCACAGACAATAACACAAATATCCTCGATCAGAGGTGTTCGTTATACAATAAGTGACATGAAACTATTAAATAATTGTAAAAGCAGTCACCAACAGCTTTTCGGATTTGGTAAACATTTTCAAACATTGTAAATGTTTCTATTATTTTCTATATTTTTCGTACCTCTTTAATAATAAACCAGCATTTTTAGAGTGTAATATAAGACGCATTAAATGTTTCTGTGATTGCCCTTAACCATGAAGATTGCATGACAGACATCCGAACAACAAGGACTCCCACCCTACAAAACTATATTTACATATCACTTGAAATCAAATAAATCTTTAAAAAATACATAAAAAATAGCAACCAAAATGTTTTTAAAGGCTAATGGCATCCTAAAAGTGTGTGTGCTGACAGTTGCTATGCAATTCTGCACTTGAGCTCATGTTTAAAGGACTGTATTCCCTTTAACATCATTGTAACAAGGTTCAATAAAAGGAAGGAAGGAGACGGGAACCGGCGAAGATAAAATAACTTTTAATGAATAAACTCAAACGTAAACAGACACAAACCACAACATAATATCCAGGCCTGGTCCCCTCTCAATGGCGGTCCGGTCGCTCGTCCTCTTATGCTCCCAATCTCCTCCGTGATACGAGACCGGTACGCGTACAGCTGACGCTCGAATCCCGGCTCTCGTCCCGCCTGCCTCACTACTGTCATGTTCTGGTTTATTCTTGGAAACACTAAATCATTTAAGAATATTTTCATGTTTTCATTGCTGATCAAGTATCATTGTTGACTATTGAAATTAACATATTAGAATTTATTTGTTTGGATTCTTATCAAATTTAGCTTTATGTCATTCCCGATAGAGATCATTAAGGAAAAAAGGTTACCTAATTTTACAGGCATTCAGAAAGACGCATCTGTGTGGTCCGGCATAAACCAGGAAAGTCAAAGTGGAAAGTCACATCTGAAGTGGTGTTAATAAAATTAGAGACACGCCATCATGCTGTACTGAACTGCATTGGAGGACAGATGCTTCCAGCAATACAGTGTAAAATGGTAAATTCAAGAATACAGAATAAAAGTCCTGCATACCGATTGGTCAATGGATGCTAAAATGAACGATATAGCAAAGTGAAGATCTCTTCACCTAATCTTCATATTTGTGTATCACTGTGCATCACCCACAGCCAACTATTATTATTATTATTCTTGGCTAGCAACACTCAACCTGCATAATACATGCAAAAAAATACATGTACGTCACATATTTACTTGAGTTGAAATTATTTATTCGTATAAGAATAAAGAGACTGCAGCGATATGAAAACCATTCAACTAGCACAGATGAGTCAATTACACCGGACAGTTTAGTGGTCATTATGCAAAAATATTTGCCGTGAACTGCCATTTGTTGCATAAAACATGAGGCCTGATGAGATCATATGAAAAAAGTGTCGCATGATAATGCTTGAAAAGCACATTGTAGAATAACAACTACTGTTTCTTAGTAAACAATGAGCAGTAGGCTTTAAATTGTGCACTATTCGTGGGTACCGAGGGCACTCAATTTATTATATACATTACAATGTCCATTGCATTGATAGAATGTGTAGATCGCATTTATATTACATTTATGCATCTGACAGACACTTTACAGTTACAGTGCATTTAAGGTGTACTGTATGTTTTAACCAGCTTGTTTGTTTTTTTGGTATTCAAACCCATTATCATGGTGTTGCTGCAGTGTAAATGTATTCAATGTATGTATACAGTAAGTGTGTGTGTGTTTGGCCAGAGCACTGTGTGGGAGCACTGCTTGTGAAGAAACAGCTTTCAGGCCTCTCATTATTCCAGCAGTTTCCTCCGGATATCCAATGAGAGCGGGGGAGAGATGGAAATCTCCCCTCATCGTGTGCTCATTACTGTACCTCTTAACCTGTATTATACAAGAACCTCTCAGAGCTCAGAAATCTCATGACCTTGACTTCAAGGGTAGTAGTGTGGATATGTATAAATGAAAGGTCTAAGATAATATTTGCACAAAAAATAATGGTATTATTGACAAAATATGAGATATATATATATAAATTAAATGCATTAAGGACATAAAATACATTTAAGGTAAATTTCGATTGATGATCTTTCACAATAACAGAAATACATTAAAATACATTACTCGCTGCGGTAAACAAGATTCTACCTCACTGGCGGACTTAAGATTTTTTTGCATTGCGTGTTGATGTGGTGTCAAGGTTCCTAGTGCTGTTTTAGACTCATCCATGTGTGTGTGAATGTGTGTGTTTGCACTGATAGCGATCACAGAGAGGAAGACTTTTATTAGTTGTGCTTGAACAGACTGCACATATGGCCTCTCTCTCTCTCTCTCTCTCTCTCTCTCTCTCTCTCTTCTCGCATCCCATGTAAAACATTAGGTGCAGGAAGGAAGTTATTAGTTGACTGAATGAAAAAGTGAAAGGAGTTGACAGGAATAGAGTATGTGTGTATTTGTGTGTGTGTGCGCGTGTGTGTGTAATGTATTTGTGCATGCTGACAGTTGACAGGAAGTCCGCAGCACTCTGAATCAGCAAACAGGAAGTCTTTTGGTATACCATATTGATGACTGGGTAGGGAATGAAATGTGAAAGTAAATATTTATCGGAGACTAAATGGTTTAGCGACACTGGCGCAAATATTTCTTTAGGTTACAGCTATCACTCAGAGAGGAAGCTCGATAATAATGCGTTTATGAACAACACCCCGAGAGGACCTTTAGTTTTTGCATTCTTTGAAATGTACTTATCAAAGCAGAACGTTGAAAACGCCGTCATTCATTGAAATGTTAATGCGGGCACTAGCACAGAGCTGCTGGGGAAAGCAAAAATACATTTGATAAAATCCATAACATGTGAGGAAAGATATTTTATTATTGAACTCTTGCAGACTTCGAGTTCTGTGTTTTAATGGGTTTATTGTATCTTGAGACATTGGAGCTATGTGCACATCGTTTTTACAGCAACGGCGGTTCATGGAGTCTCTTAATAGTTCCTGGAAGGTACTAGTAACCCATGGAGCTGCAGCAAAACAGACCGATTGTGACAAATATTTAAAGATGCAAGTCGTCAAATAAATGAAAAAATGAAAGAAATAATGCATTTAAAGAGAAAACACATCTTCCTGGGACTATCTGAAGGCTCCTTGAATCACACGACACGCAGAAGTTTTGAAACTATTGCACGGGTACAAGTTTCATTATTTGATCTCTGTCTTCTTTTATTAGCCTACAGTAAATAGATATTTATGATAGAATACAGCAAGATTACATTCTCACAAGTTAGCTACACTCAACACAGAACATTTTTCGGTTCTATATAGAACCTTTTCGATCAGGCGCTTCATATATGGAACCCCTACTTTTCTTTGAGGGCCAGATTCCAAAAGCATAAATAAGGATGCTGGCCAGTTTTTTACCATTTCATCATTTCTTCTGTCATTTTGCATTTCTGTTATTTATTGTTATTTATCCAGTATTTGTGCCTTTAAATGAAATATCATATTGACTTTTTAATTGTATTCCTTTATGCGTTAGTATACCCCAAAATATGTATTCATACATATAATTACTCAACCCCAGTACATCCAAGATGTGGGTGGCGTTGGTTTCTCAAGAAGATATTTATGAAGATGGTTGAATTAATGAAATTTAAATTAAAGTCAAAAACGCTTATAGGCCTACATGGAACACAAAAAGAATCCCTGCCCCTTGACGTTAAACTGGCGCCTTATAAAGGGAATCAATTGGTCTGTGCAAGAAACTGCTATTATCATAGATATGGCTATTATCGCATCTTCGGGTGAATTCCACTCGCATTCATGTGCCCACGAACTTAGACGAGCAGAGCCTTTGAAGTGCAAATTCTGGGTTGAAATGAACAGCTGTTTTCATAAATATAGCTGTTTAAATCATACATAATGAAGGCAGTAATAAAAACAACAGTGTTTCCCTAATCGGAGACGACAGTTTACGTGGTGTAGTACCCTTCCTGCAGTTACTTTCCAGGGCAGAAGACGCGTTTTGGGCGTGACCTATTGTGTGCAAACTGACTGGCTGTGGCTGTGGATTGCCGATTATATCGTTGTAAATGTTTCTTGGGCACACCGATCAAATCGCTTTATCGTTAACCGGCACTAGCCACTGGAATTACTTTCGTATTGTATGTTTTGGACTATCAAAGATGTGCATTTCTTACAGCACACCGTTCTTAAAATCTCTCCACTTATTTGAAATGTTGATGCTGGCCAGGTAAAGATGATTGGTGGGCCGCCAGTTGACTAGGCCTGCCTTAAGGTTCCATAAAGACCCCCTTTTAAGGGTTCAATAAATAGAAGGTTCTTTGCCGACTGGGAAGGTTCTATTATTGAACCTGTTAGGTTCTTTTTATGGATTTCATTTTTACTTGTCTTCTATTGAGAATATGTTTAAAATATTTATTATTACCTTAAGTAGCCACAGTAGAATTACATGCGGAAGGAAAGCATTTAGTTAAACATTTTGATTATTATTTTAATGACTGTAAACATGAATATATAACCCATAAATATTGAAAGGAAAAGCACCGAAATAAATGATACGTAATCTCTAAGAGGTTAAGAAATATGTTAACTCACTAGTGAAGCAACACAAATGTAAAAAATAACGTCAATATTGTTGTACAATTTGGGAATCAGGATAGACAGTCTTTTGTAGCCACTAAAACGTTCAAATAAATAGTGCTAAATGAAATGTATCGTGCGAATGAAGATTTTTGCATATGCAGAACAGACAGATAAAAGTTACTTTAGTGCCTCTGTCACTTCTACATCTTAACTCAAGATATTGACACCATTCATTCTGACCCTGGTACTTCTAAACAAGTTGTTTTGTTGGTGTTAGCCGTGCTGTATACATGCAATACCTTTTATATAAAAAGAATTACTCATTTAGATCAAGACGATCACATAATTACATGACAACATCAAGACGACACACTCTCTCTCTCTCTCTCTCTCTCTCTCTCTATTTTTATGAGCTAACTATGAAATTGATATTAAATGAATTAAAATTGGTATTCATATTCTTAATCCGCTTGACATTTTATATTTGTGCTTGTTGTGTAATAATTTGATGTAAACACACCCTCACCATTATTAGTCAGTTAAATCCAGATTTTTGGTCTAGACCTCGATGGCACCAAAACCCAACCCAAACATGCACACTAAGCCTTGTTATATGACTAGTTACATGTTTTGCTGTGCACCGTTAGATAACCAGTAAGATTGTATCTCACACCCTGTTGTTGTCTTCTTCCTTCTTGTAGTGTTTGTGCTTGAACTGAAAGGTGAAGTGTTCTCTGTCTATGGCACTTTTATGATCCAAATAGTGACTTTCTTACTTTGATGAATGCTAAATGAGTTTTCTATTTCATTGTGGAAGAGTAGATTACTTTTTAGGTAAACTATTGCGTTATTCCATACCAGTGATTTTCCTTCTTCTGCAGAACACAAGAAGATATTTTAAAGAATGTCGGTAACCTGACAACACTGGCCCACATTGACTTATATTGTGTGAACACACAACCACTGGGACATTTCTTAAAATATCTTCTTTTGTGTTTCGCAGAAGAAAGAGTCATATAGACACGTTTTGAATGACACGACAGTGACCAAGTGATGACAGACCTTTCATTTCAGACCTGAGATGAAGTAATGATACAGTATAAGAGAATAGTTTAGGCCTACAACACTTGCATTGCAGCACCCTATAAACAAACCTTGTTCCTCAAAGTGTCCTCAATTTCATAAGCGACGGCTTCTAACACAACTTCGAACTACTTTTTTGCACCTGCCCCAAGGACACCAAGCCCCATTTTCTTTTTATTCCGACCCTGGAGTCTCTCCTGATTATTAAATAAACACTTCTAGAGAACTAAACGTATAGTTTCTGTCCCTGTTTGGCTGGCTTGACACAAGTCAAATAAACGCGATGACACGCTCTGTGGTTTTTTCTTCGTTTTTCCTGGGTGTTTCTTTACCAGGCTGTTTACATGGAATTTGACCTCATTCCTGAGAAGGCCACAGAACAGGAGGCATAGGGAACATTTCTTTTATTTGTCTGGCATCTGCCAATCTACTTGACTTGACAGTATTCATTATTTTTCATTTATTTCGTTGGCCACATAGGAAATAATACAGGTGCTCGATCAAAGTGACTAGTCTATACAAAATACTATTTAAAATGTCACGTTTGTGAAAAGCAATGTTACAAAGTCATCCTTTTTGCACGGAGGATGTGAAGGTCGCGTAAAGACGTGAAATCAGAGACCATTTCGTTAGTAAAATCCCGCTACATTTGAGACGCATGTTAAGACCAGTGATCTGTCTCAGGTTACCACTTGTAATGTAAATGCAAGGTAATAAACAAAGCCGTAGTTTTCTTAATGCAGTTTTTCCCTCTTCAGGAATGCTGTCAGGAGTGTGTTTGTGCCTCTAGGTTCAACAAAGAGAGGGAGGAAAATAAAACAAAATGAAGCAACTTACCAAGTCTGAGATAATAGGCAATAACCTATTAGTCATACGTCTGTGTTGGAATCCGGTGTGATGTCCTGTCTGATATAAAGCTAGCTAACTGTTATAAAATCTCCCTCTTTCTCATATCATATGTATAGCGATACAAAACAAATAGTTTTTTGAGGAGATTTTCAGTTTGACTGGTGAATTTAAGGTTAGTTTCAGCAGGGGTTAAATGTCGTAAAGTACTTGACACTTCACCTCGCAAAACCAGCATGTTGTCGGTCCACCCATAAAACAAGGCATACGTTTAACATATTCTTTTGGTTCACCTGTTTTTTGAAAACTTTACTTAAAATGACAAAGAAGTCTGACTTTGTGTCATACATCTACAAAAGCTCTTGTTGAGAACGAACAGATATGTGTTGACCCTCGGACAACATTATTGTAGAAGAAGCCTTGTGCACCCCAACCCGAATTGATCCCTAAATCAGAAGGAAATGATGTCCAAGCCCTTAACCCTGTTTCTAGGCTTAAACTTCACGTGTTGATTGAAATGTTGTCGCCCGCCCTAAGGACACACATGGCTTTGCAAAATCAGCATAATTAGGAAGCTTGATAACATCATCAATAGCAACGAGGTCAACCCTGCCCTTTTTCTAGTAGTGCCAAGATAAAATGTTTTGTGAATACGGGCGCGGATCATCCAGTATCCTGATGCACTGATGTTATCCATGCTAATGTAGACAAAGCTCAGTGTGTCAGTCTGCTTTATTCACGCTGTAATGCATGCTGGGTGCCCGCATGTATATTACAAAACTCTCAACATGCATTGCGGCATAAATAAATTGTGCAAACGAACTGTCTTCCTGTCGATATCGGTATGATTCGGTTATGAACTTAATGTTCGTAAAATGTAACATTAAAGGTACATGTCATTTTCTGCGGATGTATTTTACGGTACAATCATCGAAATGTCTAGTTTACTCAGTGCAGTCAATTTGTGAGCAACTATTCAGTTCTTATCTATACTCAAATCTGTAGGGCAACAATGATTTGTGCCACGTACTTATAGTGGACACTGTTGCCTTTCATGCACGCAAGCAACATACATATATATATATATATATATATATATATTTACCATGACCACAGCGGTATTCTAATGGTAGCACAACACAGATCATCAGAAAACCAGCCTGACCAATGCGCTCGATCGCCGGCTTTCGATTTGATGGACATACCGACAGATCCAATAGCAGCTTGAAATTTCGCCTAACCCACCCTCCTCAAGGCCATTGCAATTTGCAAACTTCCATCTGATTTTAAAGCTGATATCATCATTATAGTGCAGTTTAATGTAGATAGCTAGTGTACGGAGGAGAAGTGTCTGGACAAGACGCTATTGAGTATAATAATATTCTCAGAACATTCTATGAATGTTGCTTTGATATTTTTGCATAATTCCTTCTTTGTTATTAAAGTACATTGCAAAAATGTTTCATCAAGGAACATTCTCCAATCCGTCACCTTATCTGCTACCTTAAACGTTCTTCCTTTGTTAACGTGTCACATTACAGAAACATTTTATAAAAACATTCCATCATCTCAGGCCTCAATAATATTCTCAGAACATTTTGTGAATATTGCGCAATGTTCTTCCTTTGTTATTCTGGAGCGTTGTATCAACGTTTTTTTAAAGCACATTTGTATTATCTGTTATCTAAACAGATATTCAACATTCAGATTTTCTGAATGTTGCAGGAAAAATGTTCTACCCTCAGGCCCCAGTAATATGCTCAGAACATTTTATGAATGTTGTATTATAATGTTCCTTCTTTATTAGTGTAGAACATAGCAATTTTATTATTAAAGAACATTCTGCATGCTGTTACCTCGCCAACATTCCCAAAACATCCTGAATATGTTGCAAAAATGTTCTGCCTTTGTTAACGTGTTACATGACAGGAACATTTTATAAAAAACTAAATAATGTTCTCAGAACATTTTATGAATGTTGCGTAATGTTCTTCCTTTGTTATTATGGAGCGTCGTATCAATGTTTTATTAAAGAACATCGTACTGCATAATAAAGTTATCTAAACGAAATCCCCAAAATATTTTCAGAATGTTGCAGGCAAAATGTTCTACCTTTGAAAATGTCACATAAGAGGAACATTTTATAAAACATGTTATCATCTCAGAATTAGCAACATCCTCAAAGCATTTTTGAATGTTGCAATAAGAATGTTTATTCTTTGTTGTAATGGAACATAATTCGAGGCCTAGACAACATTCTCAAAACATCTGACCAGGCAGTTAAAATGTTTTATTTTAGTTATCATTTAACATTATAGGAAAATAATTTGAAATAAAAAAACATCCGTACAACATTACATCCGACCGACTGGGTCGGTTTTTCAGAGGACAGTCTGTTATTCAAACATTATAATAAATTGCTTTCTTTAAAACACTAGTACAACATGTAGGTAATGTTAGCCAATGTTCCGAAAACATTCCCTCCTAGCTGGGAGACTGGCTCTGCGCTAATAAATTATTGGACAGAATACACGACTAGCCAATCAGAATCGAGTATTCCAGGGCACTGTGTAGCAATAGAAAATAATACATGATAACAATTATCAGTTTGCTTAAAGCATCTCATTTCTTGAGAGGTTAAAATCGCAGTTTGATTTCGTGTTTTGTCAGCATGCACACACTGACACATTAAGTGTCTCCCATAGACATCAGATAAGTGGTCACAGGAGACTCATTTGAAGTGCATGGAAATACAATGGTGTAAACAGAGAGGACATCAAACCTGGTTCCGGTTCATGGTCAATATTAATCGTGTTTATGACGGCAGCTTAAAGTTTCTTTGACGTCTTCTGGCTTCGTGATTCTCATAGTCTCCTGTAATGTCGATAAGTGTTACGCCCTAGGAATATTCCCCGTAATAAGCACCACCCAAAATTATTGTAGGAAGGAAAGATGCAGACATCAACATTGTGAAGCAGATCACAGCTGTGCGTATGCGTTCTCCAGCTTACTTTATTTTTTACTAAACACACACGTACATACAAAATCGTCCAGGACCATTAGTTAAAAGGGCCGATCCTTCAGCCAGGGGCCACCGAGAAGACCATTTGTCCCTTCAAGGAAAGGTTGAGTGAGGGATGGGGGGCAGCAGTCTGCCTCTTTTGTCTGCCTGCTCTCACAGAGGACACCCCAGATGGATGAGTGGGGGATGGGATGGAATGGAGAGAAGAGGAAAAAGAGAGAGACGGAGACAGTTAGAGGGACTGCTTTCATCTGATCCATCATTGCTCATGCGCACACTGTGTGTGTGTGTGTGTGTGTGTGTGCGTGTGTGTGTGTGTGTGTGTGTGGCTCATCAATCCCTACTCTTGTGTTTGATATTCAATGTACCATTTACTAAGAATAGTGAACGATGCTGCAGCACATACAGGGACAGGCTGAAGGAAGATAGGGTTTCAAAAAATCTCACTTTGGCACAATGCCTGCTCTTGTTTATCGGTACAAGTACAAAATCAATATCTTATAATAACAAAGTTATGTTTAAATGCATGTGAGCAACAGGAACACTTATTAAATGAACAATTGAAATATACATTATATTTGACATGCTCCGCCAGAAAAGGTCCATGAGTCTTCTAATAGCATATAACATAAATTGGGCACCACAAGAAGTGTCTGCATGTTGTCCAGTTTCCCATTTCCAAATATTTTCTCAAAATATTACAAGACATAAACATAATGCATGCTTGTTAAATCAAATAAAAATAAACGCCGTTGCTCACATGGGTACACACAAATATGAATAATGACCCGGGCAGCATGAGCTCTCTTAATTCAAGTGCATTTTTTCCGTCTGCTTAGCATGCAATAATGCACATAATAGACCCCTGTACGCTTTAGGTTTTATTATAGTAATTATCTTTGTTATTAAAGTCAGTAAACAATGCACGGGATTGTTATTCTATACGGATGCCTTTCTATATCGCTAAATGTTTCATTTTTATGCTTCACATTACACTGTAATACTTTAATTACAAAGTATATTATTGGTGGAGAAAACCAAGTTGCACATCGTCAGGTGCCAAGATTTTCATATAATGTTTTGTATAAGCAGGCTTATTATAGGCCACTATACAATTCTTATGTTTAATATGAAAACGGCAACGTCTGCCCAGCTGCCAAAATGTGAATTGTATCCCAATATGATTTATTACCTTACAATGAGCTATTTCTATGTACATACACCGCGTGTCCCCTAACATGGAATTCACCATGTTGTTTCTCCAGTAGCCCCTAACGGATAAACTCCTCTACAGAGCGCGTTTCGTATATGCGTTATCTCTTTCGGCAAAAACACGACGACATCTTTGTCCTGTTAGAGTCACCACAGTGCTTCGAAAGGGAGCGGGGAGTGAGCCGTTGGTTGTAATTTGCAACATCACCACTAGATGCGACTAAAATCTCAACATTGCTCCTTTAAGCAGAAGTAGAAACGGCGAAGATGTTTCTTCTCACTAAATGCAGCAAAAAACACTTTGTGTTTCAAACATAGAAGGCGATATAGCGGCAAAGGTTATGAATTGCAGCTTGAAAATAGCAGCAGCAATGGGAATACACTGCAGAATTCCATTCAAAACATAACGTACTGTACGTTTACCAAAAGAATGAGCAGCGTGGGGCTGTTGCACGATTCACACCCTAACCAGTCATTATGAAGTAGATGGTTACACAATCAAAAGTAGAAAGACTAGAATAAATATTTGAGGAAGGGGTGCTTCCGGCCCTGCGGCCTGGCTTGTTTGAGGAACAATATTAGCTCTGTGTGTTTAGCTGGAAGTGTATCTTAGCAAGAGGGAGGAGATATTATCCAACAAAACATGAAAACGGATCAATGACTCTTATGTTGACACATCCTAAAGGACAGATATCAATGTCTGTTCATTTGTTGCCATATGTTTTCATTTAAAAGGAGTAGTTCACCTTCAAAATGAAAATTCTGTCATCATTTACTCGCCCTCTTATCATTTCAAACCTGTACGACTTTCTTTCTCCCGCAGAACACAAAAGAAGATATTTTGAAACACGTTATAGCCCCCCATTCACTTATATTGTAACCGATGCAGGTGAAAGGGGGGCTGTTAACAACATTCTTCAAGATATCTTCTTCTGTGTTCTGCGGAAGGAAGTCAAACAGGATTGAAATGACAATTTTGAAGGTGAACTACTCCTTTAGTGATGTCAGTGTATATATCAGCATCGGCCGGAAGGCTGTGTCTTGTTTGGCTACGGGCAGAGTGATGCTGATGCTAATTATTTATTTGCTCCCTTTCCCCACCGTAGCATCCATAAAACATCCTTTCCCAAAAGACTTGATTCAGACACACACACACACATTTGAATCATCCAGCCCCCTCTCAAGGGGAGGGGCATTCGCTTCACGTATGCAAGTTTGTTTGTGTACATGCCTGCTGTTTTGTCTCTGTGGGTGCTAAATGGAAAACTAAAAAGAGATCATGTTATATTTTCACATAATGTAATAGACAAACACAGATTCACCACTTGAGATGGCTGCAGTTGTATCGTGGAGCAGAGTACGTGTGTGTTTTAGCTCAGAAATACGCCACGGCCATTTAAACATGTTATGAGAGTCAAGATGTGGGTCATCTTTGGGGCAGGTCCAATCTTACATAACTTGCCATTGTGCCAGCCAGCCAGCAACACACGCACACACGTACCTGACAACAACAAGAAGAGTGCTAGATCAGTGGATCAGTCACTGTAATGTTGCATATACGTTTTGAAATGTACTGTCACTCAAAAACCTTCAACAGTCAGCTATGGGAGACATAACACATTGAATAATAAAAACAATACGAGCGGTCAGATATGAAGTCAGATCACAGAGAGGAGATGCTGATGACATCACTTCATCACCTCGATTGTTTCTGCTAAACAACCAGTCAATAAAATCCTCGTGGTTCAAATCCGTCTCCTTGAATTTTCAACAATATCTTGGCATTAGATTTGCCAAAAGTCTGTATTCAAACGTGTTAAAATTCTCATCGTACGCTTGGCTATGAACTTCTACGCTATATCAACCTTATTTCATAGGAGATAGTATTAACACTCACGTCTCATGAGCAGTGGACGAGCAACCTCTGAGTACTTAATTTTTTCCTCCGAGCATCACTGTTTCTTTTCTTACTCCATGTATTCAGTGGATTCGCGTCGTACCCAGAGCCAGGAGCGAACATGAGGAGGACAACGGCAGATTAAAGCATTTGATGAAGTGGAACGGAGGTGAGTAGGACGTCAAGGATTTGTTCAAAAGGTGGTAATTGTGCGGTGAGGGTTATACAGCAGAGGTCTCCAAGGCATTTTCAGCCATATTAGCACATGCTTGCACTAGATATGAATAATATATATATATATATAAACAGTATATTCCCAAGCATGCACATACAGGTAGTTAACTGCTATAGAACTCTTCCCAAAAACTGGTCCAGAAACATTTACGGTTTCATAAACAAAAAGAACTTGTATTATTAAAGGGTAAAGATCATTTTTAACAATTTAATTTGGTTATAAATACTTGTTGGCTGTGTTTTGTTAAAAAATGTGTTCACTGAAACAGGAAGTTTTTCTGGACCAGCACTGTTTACGTCTTTTGAAGTGGTCTACATTGTTGTCCGCTTTAATTTTTTCACCCACCCACCATCATATGTTTCAAAACACAGACAGAGAAAGCAAGAGAGAAATTTTTCTCCTCTATGAATGTTGCATAACCACCGCAGAATGTAGTAAACACGACAATTTCCTTGGCTTCATCAGGCCATTATCTCTGGAGCCGCACAACAACATTAATCACACGCAAGAGGAGACAAATAACAAATGAAGTGTCGGGAACTAAGGGAGTGTTGTTGTTTGGCATCTATCAAGTTGCAGTTATACGGTTTACTGCACAAGCCTAGGTGGAATTTGTAACCATTTGCATTTTCTAGGTTGATTTTATGCGAAATTATTGAATTTTTACAAATGGATTGAACTATGGTCCAATTTCTTGAACTTCAAACCCATCGGAGTATTGTTACAGGGGTCAGCAGTGCTTTTGACATATAAAATGATGAACATAAAATTCCATTCCTCTTTTCCATCTTGCATTTGTCCAGTTATCACTGACATGCAAACCACATACTAGTGTAAAAACACAACGAACCGGCCAAAACAACACTTTCTGTAAATTGAGAATGTGTGGATTTTCATGTTTGTTTTTCTTTTGGTACACGTCAGGGAAAAAATGAGACGAATCAGCATTTAGGACAAGTTTATAGTCTGGTAAAAGGAGATGGATGTCCTAAAAATGGCTTTTGTGAATGGGCAGTCATCTGTTATTGTTTGCTCACGGGTTTGAGTGTGTGAGAGAGGTCGGAGTCTGGAAACAGCCCCCCGGAAACGGCAAACATTCCCACTTATCCCGGCCAGGCTTGGGAAAAAGCCACAGGCTGCGTCCAAGCGTAAACAAGCAGGAAAGAACCAGACGCATAAGCGGTGCATTCCACAGACTTGTCTGAGCAAGTAAAAAGAGGGAGTTTGTGAGCGCGAATTGGCTAATTCCCACATACAGTATTTTCTCAAAGAGTTTCCTGTAAGCTCTTTGACAGTCAACATGTTTGTGACACTCAAATGAGCCCCAGCTCCCAAGAATGTGTGAGAAACTGAAATGAAAGCCGAATTGAATGCGAATTTGTGTTTCACGGACACTCCTTTATCAGCCTGATTCATCTCAGATGTCTAAATACACTTGATACGTTTCGATGCCTTTGTTAATTTATGGAGCCTACTCGACATTTGATGTTGGTTTTAATGGTTGCAGCCGTGTCGTTTTCTGTGTCTGGCCTCCACTTGCGAGTTAACATTCTCACCTGTGTTCCCATGATTCCCGACCATAAACTTGCCCGCACGGACACATGAAGTCATGTTTGTATGTTGAAGCAGGTGAGGCGGGTAACGGCTAAGCCACGCCCCTAACCGCTGCTGCTGAGAGTACTGGGAAAAACAACAAAAGCATAAGAGGAAAAAGACGGGGAGGGGGAGCGAGGGGGCATGACCTCACCTCCTGAATCCTGGCCAAGCTGATAGTGAGTCATCCCAGGTGTGCTCAGGTGTTTGTGTCTCTTTGTATGTCTCATGCTGTTTGGGGTCTTTGTTCATTGCATGTTTTCTGACATAGACTCTATATTAAGCTGTCTGATGTACAAGAGTCCCTTGATCTGTTTGCCAGACAGGAGTTCATTTGGCGAGTCTCTGCAGGTCAGATCTGTGCTGCATAGCAGCATAGAGCGAGAAAAGCGGGAAGAGAGAGAGCACAGCGCTTGAAAAAAAACAATATTCCTGCTCTCACGCAATCCCAAAAGTCCTTTGCTACAGGGAAACAACATGAATCAGCTGAGAAATACTTGGCACCTTTTACACCGATCTGTCTTTCTGTTCAGTACACCCTACAGTGTGACCTTTATGTGCATGCACCTTAGAGAACAACACGTGAAACTGGATTCAAGTGGTGTAAACTGTCACTTTATGTTTTGATATACGAGGCATGAATATGAATTGGATCTCAAAAGGGGCTTTTTTTACCCCCGTGTCTAAAATGCTCAGCCCAAAGCTTTGATAATATGATGAGGCACTCCTTTTCTCATTGAGCCGCACAACATTTGCATCTTTGATGTCCGTAATGCAAGCGGTGCAGAACAAATGACCAAAGTCTAATGTGAAGTTCGCTAAGCAATCGCTAAGTAAGGGATAATGTACAGGCAGCCGGTTGTTATCGCAGAAATAAGCCCCGGCAGTGTGATCAGTCTTGTATCACACTAAAGGGAACTTATTTCGTGATAACAGCCGGCTGCTTGTACATTATCCCACTTATTTGTAACCTAGGCTCAAAAACCTTTGTAGCCTGAGTTAGTTTTGGTCAGTGAATTTACACCTAACTAATAAAAGTAGGAATGAAATGGGAAAAATGATAATGTAATATATTCCATACAGATATGGTTTATTAACGATAAGAACCAAGACGAAATGAGTTGCAATTAAACACATTTCACTTTAAGCCCTTAGCTGCAGCGCAGGTGAGCAGCCAATAGAAACAGTCTAGGTCGAGTTGACTCCGCCCCGCGGAAGCGTCTGGAAAGAGAAACAGAAAAAACGTGCGCAAGAAGCTGCGAAGCAGCTAAATCGCTAGTTATTCCTAAATACCTAGTTTTTCACGGCAGAATTTAAATTCGGAAGAATAGGCCCATGATTGAGTCATTCTCCGTGACTCTGAGGGAGATTAAAGCACGTGATACACGAGGGAATCGGTGAGCTAAGATATTTATTTTGTTCCAATATTGGGTGAATGTTCACGTTGTTGACGAAGTATGTGTAACTTTAATTGTTAATGTGTATTGATTTTGAATGTTATCCTGTGTTTATACGCAGGCCAGTTTTATTATCTGAAAAAATAGATTCTGGATTTGCTTAACGTCACCTGTGGACCGCATGGGTCTGAAACACTTTGATGGTGTAATCGAGTAAAGATGGCGAGTCACCCACGAGACAACCGAGACACGTGATCTTTTGTTCTTTGGACATATTCATTTCGTCACCCCAACGAATCGTTTCATTTGGATTTTGAAGGTTTGAAATATTTTTTCCTTTTTGTTACTGGAACATTTAAAGGACGAGACGCTTTTGGACATTGATCTTTGCCCACAAAGGACACTGGTGTTCACATTCATATATATATATCGTTTAAAGTGTTCAATTATATTAGAAATGTTGGGTTTTTGTGATTATTGATCCGTTACTGAACTTGCAGATGTGAAATGTGGAAATGAGATTTGACTTATTGTCTTATTGAGATTTGACTTATTGTTTTCCTACAAGTACATCAGAATTTTATTTCATTGCTGTTAAACCAATTCATATTTTGTTTTGTATTCCTTGCATTTTATTTCTTCCTGTTTTATAATCCTTTATATGTTGTCATTTAAATAATAATTGTGCCTCATTGAAAACCCAATTAATTCATATTCTTCATAAATAAGACAGTTACAATCATATGTGTGTGTGTGCTTCGCCTGGCAAGAGTTCTGGTGTCTTCTGAACCGTAGAGAATTCTGGTCCATAGTGTAGATGATAAACACATTGTTAGCTTTCCTTGTCACAAGCGGGGGTTACAATTAGTGGCGAGCCAGCCAGGAGTCAGCCGGGGCGGAACACACATATATATATAAAAAGAAAAAATCCAATCAGAGAGAACCAGCCGTCTTAGACAGTCGTTAAACAGGAAAAAAAGGGAAACAACAAAATGGAAATCGTAGAGAAAGAGTGTGTGAAAGTCCCAAATGCCGTTTTAATTAGTGGCGTAACTGGAACAGAACTACATGAAGATGTAATTGATTTCGTGAAACAGTATGGTAAAATTAGCAGAGTTATCCCAGTAAATGAATCTAGCTCAGAGACAGAGAAGTCTTTTATAGTTGAATTCACTTCTGGATTAGCAGTGCAAGCTCTTCAGGAACTATTTCCCTATGTCCAGACAGCACAAAATAATCCTGATGTCTCCTTCCGAGTGACAGCCCTGTCGAGTTCTTATGTTCAGAGCTTTGGAAAAACCACAACCGAAACTTACCTCGAAGAGCTCAAAGCCTTAGCAAATCGTAGCGGGAAAAGCTTTGAGGACATTCTGAAGGGCATGTTAGTTCACATTCAGGAGGCTGTTGTGCCGAGCTCTGAGACCGTCCTTGCTGAAGCTGACGACTCTATTCTTGATAATCCAACAGATCTACCTCGTATAGGTTCCGTTCTCCAGCAACCTCGAGTGCCGACAAATATTGCGCAATGTGATACTGTCCCACAAGTTTCCCTAGCCACAAGCCCACAATCCCCATCACTCACTGTTACCGACTTGAGCCCACCTGCGGTACAGAAAGTTGTGGTAGAGCATCTGGTACGAGCAAGCGATTTTGCTGTGTCTGGAAATTCACCATCGCGGCTTCGTGTTTTCTCTGGACGAACTCCCCGTCCTCCCAACGAGGCTGATTACGAAACTTGGCGCGCCAGCGCTGAACTCCTCTTTCGAGACCCAACGGTCTCAGATTTCAATAGAGTGCGCAGGATCTGTGAGAGTCTTTTGTCTCCTGCTGCAGACATTGTAAAATCCCTTAGTCCAGCAGCATCGCCTTCGTCTTACATTCAGCTTCTTGATTCTGCTTTTGCTCCCATCGAAGATGGTGATGAGTTATTCGCCAAGTTCCTGAATACATTCCAGAACCCAGGTGAAAAACCTTCTGCTTACTTGCAGCGATTGCATGTTGCATTACAGACCACTATGCGCCGTGGTGGAGTGCTTAGCTCAGACATTAATAAGCATCTGCTTAAACAGTTTTGCAGAGGATGCTGGGAAAGCACCTTGCTCCTAGAGTTGCGGCTGGAGCAGAAAAATAATTCCCCCCCGTCCTTTGCGGAGTTAATGACAATGATACGTACCGAGGAGAGCAAATATGCTTCTAAAAACGTACGGATGAAACAACATCTGGGAAATTCTAAGCAGCGCGTCGTAGTACAGTCTCAAACAGCCACAGGAGATGAAGTGACCCAGTTACATTCGGTTACCGCTCAGTTGGCAAGTCAAATAACAGAACTCCAAAAGCAGCTTGCAGTACTAACCTCACAACAATCCAAAGACAAGCACAGCCCTAATGTGAGTGCTGTTAAAACAGTAAATAAGCAGAGTGCAAGTAGTCTTAAGGGAAAAGATAAAGTTCCAGACAGATCGCAGCCGCTTAGACCAAAACCAGGCTACTGTTTTAGATGTGGGGAAGAGGGACACATTGCCAGCACCTGTTCAGATGACCCGAATCCTACTTTAGTAGCAGAGAAAAGAGAGCAACTCACAAAGAGGCAGAAGGAGTGGGACTTACTGTATGGCAACTCCAAGTCACGGTTAAACTGAAGGCAGTTCCTGGTGCGGGACAGGCAGGAACTGAGATCCAAACAGAGGGTCCCAAACCACGTAAATCCTTAATGGCTCGAGTGCAAGTAAACTCTCGACAAACAGTTTTGCCCAGGGGACTAATTGGTGCTAGATGCACTGCCCAAGTAAGCATAGCAGGAGTGATGTGTGACTGTTTGCTCGACACAGGCTCACAAGTCACCACCATCACGGAGTCCTTTTACAATAAATGTCTGACTGACCAGCAGGTTCGCTCCTTAGATAATTTGCTTGAAGTTGAGGGTGCCAACGGTCAAAATGTCCCTTACCTTGGTTACGTTGAAGTAACCATTGCTTTCCCTAGAGACTTTGTTGGAGTTAGTACGGAAGTGAACACTTTAGCTCTTGTTATCCCTGATCTTCCTTCCACTCTTCAGCCATCTGTTCTGATAGGCACAAATACCTTAGATGAGCTTTACAAGGATTTTTCTCAGTACAGACCCAGATACTTCTCGCCCTCTTATGGCTATAAGAAAATTCTTAGTATCCTGGAGTTACGTCACAGGCAAGGTCTAGAGGGAAATGTTGGCTTGGTGCGTTTACCAGAGAAACGATCCCAAGAGATCCCTGCAGGCCAAAGCGCAATCCTTTGCGGAATAGCTTCTGTACAAGGGGTGTTCCCTGACAAATGGGTCGTAGTTGAGCACCCATCATCTTCTTCTTTGCCAGGTGGTTTGATCGTTAAGACATGTGTGGTCACTCTTGGTGAGAATAAGTTTGGTCACTTACCTGTAGTAATCTCCAATCCTACCACTCACGACATCACAATTCCTCCCAGGTGCATTGTGGCCGAGCTAAAGGCCGTCCAGTCTGTGACCTCCAGTAAACAGTCCCACAGTGTGAATGAAACCGAGCCTGTCCCAGAAACTTCTCTTGAGTTCAACTTTGGCGATTCGCCTATTCCATCAGATTGGAAGGAAAGACTTATTAGCCGACTAAGAGGGATGCCTGAGGTTTTTTCATTACACTCTCAAGACTTTGGACGCACCGAAAAGGTTAAGCATAGGATCAACCTCACTGATGAGACACCCTTCAAACACCGCCCAAGGCCTATACATCCAGAGGACATGGAAGCTGTGAAGAAGCATCTCCAGGAATTGCTTGATGCTGGAGTCATACGAGAATCTGAGTCCCCTTACTCTTCCCCAATCGTCGTTGTAAAGAAGAAAAGTGGTGATGTCAGGTTATGTATAGATTTCAGGAAGTTGAATCAGCGGACCATAAAAGATGCTTATGCCCTCCCAAAACTCGAAGACACCTTTATGGCCTTGACAGGATCGAAGTGGTTTTCGGTACTTGACCTGAGATCGGGGTTCTACCAAATTGAAGTCGAGGAAAAAGATAAAGCCAAAACTGCGTTTGTGTGCCCTTTGGGGTTTTACGAGTTTAATCGTATGCCTCAGGGAGTCACTAATGCGCCAAGTACCTTTCAGAGAGTCATGGAGAAGTGCATGTCAGACATAAACCTTCGTGAAGTTCTCGTCTTTATAGATGACATAATTGTATTCTCCCAGAATTTGGAGGAGCACGAAGAGAGGCTATTCAGAGTTCTTAACAGGCTTAAAGAATACGGTCTGAAACTTGCCCCTGAGAAATGTATCTTTGCGCAAACCTCAGTTGGTTATCTTGGACATGTAGTATCTGATCAAGGAGTGCGAACTGATCCCGATAAGGTAGCAGCTGTCAAAACCTGGCCGATTCCCAGGAATTTAAAAGAACTTCGATCCTTCCTAGGATTTGTCGGATATTACCGTCGCTTTGTCAAGGATTTTTCCAAGAAAATCAAACCCTTGAATGATTTAACTGCAGGTTACCCCCCTACTCGTAAGGGCAAAAATTCAGTAGAAAATGGACATTACCGAAACCCCAAGGATTTCTTCAACGATAGATGGACAACTGTTTGTCAGGTGGCATTTGATCAGATCATTGAAGAGCTCACTACTGCTCCGGTATTGGCCTTTGCAGATCCCAAATCACCGTATATACTGCATACTGATGCAAGTACGTCAGGGTTAGGTGCCGCTCTTTACCAAGAGCAAGGCGGACAAGCCAGAGTAATTGCTTATGCGAGCCGAGGACTCTCAGCCAGTGAGTCAAAGTACCCTGCTCACAAACTTGAATTCCTAGCGTTGAAGTGGGCAGTAACTGAGAAATTCCATGATTTCCTTTATGGCAGCACTTTCACGGTAGTGACAGACAGTAACCCTCTAACTTATGTTCTTACCACTGCTAAGCTTGACGCAGTAGGTTACAGGTGGTTAGCAACACTCTCCACTTACAATTTCAAACTGCAGTACAGGTGTGGGAAGCAAAATGTTGACGCTGATGGGTTGTCTCGGCGGCCTCATTCAGACCTTCCTACAGACGATGCTTCTCGCGATGAGCAGAGTCGAATACTCTCTCTGGTTGAACGCCTGACTGCAGAGACTGATGAACAAGTGATCGATAGTGATGTAGTTCGAGCCATCTGCGATAGCCGGCTCACTCAATGGTCTGAGTTCTCACACGATCTGCCTATTACTTTCATTGGTTCTTTGACAATGCAGACATCTGCAGTACCTGATGCTTACTCTCAAGAAGGTCAGTATGAAGGCCTACCAACTATTCCCCAACTATCTCCGGCAGAGATCCGAAAGGCTCAATTGGACGATCCCTGCATTAAGGAAGTTATTACCCAAATTCAGACAGGAGAATCTCCTCCAAGAACCCTCCGAAATGCTCTTCCAAGGTTACCTTACCTCCTTAGGGAGAAGGATCGGTTAGAGTTCCATGATGGAGTCTTGTACCGTAGGAGGAACGTAGCTGATAGGGACAGATATCAGTTGGTCTTACCTGAGAAGTTCCATTCGGACGTCCTCAAACATCTACACGACGACCTTGGTCATATGGGCATTGACCGTACTCTAGATTTGGCACGAGCCAGATTCTATTGGCCCAAGATGGCTTCAGACATAGAGCATAAGATCAGAACGTGTGACAGGTGCATGCGGAGAAAGGCCCTACCTGAAAAGGCTGCACCGTTGGTGAATATTTTAACAAATCGTCCCTTGCAACTTGTATGTATGGATTTCCTTACTATTGAACCAGACCGTAGCAACACCAAGGATGTGTTGGTAATAACTGACCATTTTACCAAGTATGCCCTAGCTATCCCCACCCCCAATCAGAAAGCAAAGACCGTTGCGAAGTGTCTGTGGGAGCAGTTTATATGTCATTACGGTTATCCCGAACGCCTCCACAGCGACCGGGGCCCGGATTTTGAGTCACACCTGATCAGAGAGCTGTGTGATATTGCTGGGGTGCAGAAGGTCAGAACAACCCCCTACCATCCAAGAGGAAACCCAGTTGAAAGATTCAACAGAACCCTGCTGAATATGCTGGGAACCTTGGAAACTAAAAAGAAAAGTCACTGGAAAGAGTTTGTTAAACCACTGGTACATGCGTATAACTGTACCAGAAACGAAACTACCGGATTTAGTCCTTACGAATTAATGTTCGGGAGACAACCAAGAATGCCAGTGGATTTAGCGTTTGGATTACCACTGAAGGGTAAGATGGATGTGACACACTGTGAGTATGTGAAAAACCTCAAGTCGAGCCTCGAAGAAAGTTTTCGAATTGCAGTAACAAATTCCAAAAAGATGGCAGAGAAAAATAAAGCTCGCTATGACAGACATGTAACAGCATCAGAATTGAGCAAAGGCGACAGAGTTCTCGTGAGGAACGTCAAACTAAGAGGGAAAAATAAACTTGCTGATAAATGGGAGGGAACAGTTTATGTGGTAGTATGCCAACACGGTGACTTGCCTGTATACAAGGTATGCCCTGAGTCCCAGACGGGACCTATTCGGACATTACACCGTGATCTGCTGCTGCCTTGTGGAACTCTTTCCTCTGATGTCAGCCAACACGAGTCACAAAGTCCAGCTCCTAAGCGCAAGACCCGCAGCAAAACAGTCCGTGAAGATCCCGAGGAAGATACTCCCGATTCGGAAGAGGAGGTTTACTATCCGGGGCCTCAATTTGGTATAAGTGAGCCTTTCTTGATCCATACCTCCGAAGTGCTGCAACATGGGAAAGAAACTCTTACCCAAACCCTGAACTCAGGATTTCCAAGGGAAATGCACAAACCGTGTGTCCCTGCTGAAGACTTACCTGCGAATCCTGGAGTCCCACCTGAAAGGGAAGAAACTGTCAATTTAACTCATTCGACTGTTTCGGAAGTGGAAAATCCAAGTCAAGATGAGTTCCCCATGCCCGAATCCAGTTCAGTTGAAGAGGAATTGGATGGTGCAGAGAATACTGGAATGGATACAGAGGTCCCTGAGTGTGGAGCACATCAACAGGATGAGTTAAGAAGGTCTCTTAGGACTAAAGAGAAGCCCAAAATCTTTACTTACCCTAAATTAGGAAATCCTTTGATAACCATAGTCCAGTCCCTTCTCCAAGGCTTAAATGATGCCTTCTCAGAGTCCCTTCAGGAGTATCCCCGCTTAAGTGATCCTACGTCACAAGAGCATGTAAAGACCAGCGATATGCAAAGAGACTTGCATACTTTTAAGGGGGGAGAGTGTAACCTAGGCTCAAAAACCTTTGTAGCCTGAGTTAGTTTTGGTCAGTGAATTTACACCTAACTAATAAAAGTAGGAATGAAATGGGAAAAATGATAATGTAATATATTCCATACAGATATGGTTTATTAACGATAAGAACCAAGACGAAATGAGTTGCAATTAAACACATTTCACTTTAAGCCCTTAGCTGCAGCGCAGGTGAGCAGCCAATAGAAACAGTCTAGGTCGAGTTGACTCCGCCCCGCGGAAGCGTCTGGAAAGAGAAACAGAAAAAACGTGCGCAAGAAGCTGCGAAGCAGCTAAATCGCTAGTTATTCCTAAATACCTAGTTTTTCACGGCAGAATTTAAATTCGGAAGAATAGGCCCATGATTGAGTCATTCTCCGTGACTCTGAGGGAGATTAAAGCACGTGATACACGAGGGAATCGGTGAGCTAAGATATTTATTTTGTTCCAATATTGGGTGAATGTTCACGTTGTTGACGAAGTATGTGTAACTTTAATTGTTAATGTGTATTGATTTTGAATGTTATCCTGTGTTTATACGCAGGCCAGTTTTATTATCTGAAAAAATAGATTCTGGATTTGCTTAACGTCACCTGTGGACCGCATGGGTCTGAAACACTTTGATGGTGTAATCGAGTAAAGATGGCGAGTCACCCACGAGACAACCGAGACACGTGATCTTTTGTTCTTTGGACATATTCATTTCGTCACCCCAACGAATCGTTTCATTTGGATTTTGAAGGTTTGAAATATTTTTTCCTTTTTGTTACTGGAACATTTAAAGGACGAGACGCTTTTGGACATTGATCTTTGCCCACAAAGGACACTGGTGTTCACATTCATATATATATATCGTTTAAAGTGTTCAATTATATTAGAAATGTTGGGTTTTTGTGATTATTGATCCGTTACTGAACTTGCAGATGTGAAATGTGGAAATGAGATTTGACTTATTGTCTTATTGAGATTTGACTTATTGTTTTCCTACAAGTACATCAGAATTTTATTTCATTGCTGTTAAACCAATTCATATTTTGTTTTGTATTCCTTGCATTTTATTTCTTCCTGTTTTATAATCCTTTATATGTTGTCATTTAAATAATAATTGTGCCTCATTGAAAACCCAATTAATTCATATTCTTCATAAATAAGACAGTTACAATCATATGTGTGTGTGTGCTTCGCCTGGCAAGAGTTCTGGTGTCTTCTGAACCGTAGAGAATTCTGGTCCATAGTGTAGATGATAAACACATTGTTAGCCTTCCTTGTCACAAGCGGGGGTTACATATTACACGGCTACTTTCAATTTTTATCGAATGCAGACCTTACGCGAGGAAAAGCCCTTTACTTTCGGTTTTAAGGTAAGAAACAACGTTCAAATGTAACGAACAGTGGGTGGTTTAATCACTTGTAAATACATGAATGTCATATTTGTTATTACAATACGTATTTTTATTTAATTTGTCAAAAAAAAACTGTCAATGATTTGCTGCATCCAAGTTACCGTGTGTTATTCGTTTTGAGAGGTTGTTATCTGGGAATAATGCACCTTCAAATGTCACGACTGGCCAATCAGAATCAAGCATTCCAACGAGCCGTGTAATAAGATACAATAACAGTGACACACTGCTGTCTTTAGTCTGAAATGCTAAACATGCTTTTCTTTGAAGAGATGAAATGGTTTCGAAAAATATAAATTTCTCAGAAGTTTTAGTTCTTAGAGGGGCCGCCATTTCAATCTTTCTTATCTGCACCCGCAGGTTCTGGAAAATAAGCTAGAACAAACAAGTCGTGAACTCATGTATTTCTGATGGGCGGTGAAAACCTCAAATATCAGGTCGGCATGTGTTGAGCCTTTTATAAAGTGCTTATTTCTGCATGTGTAGCCTGACGGACATCTTTTTGGGGCTCAGTGGATTAATCCAATTGTTTTCTTTAGGCTTTCCTTCTAAAGCCTGTAGGGGAGAAATAATTGGGTTTAGATAAATAGGTCTATGATGTATTTTACAGTACGTGGTCCTTTTGGTATGACCTGAGCAACAAATGCAGACTGAAGCTTGTGCATGCTGTGAGAATGCTATAACCTGTTAGTTAGTTGGGCGCTAAAATGAAACCAAATATGAAAACCCGTTCCTAACTTGTTCCCCAGTCTGAGAGCAATGGAAGCCCACCTGCTCACCAAACCCACTGCTAAGAACATTAAGGTCCTGTCTGGTAATGATAGTCTAGTGCATGCATAATCGCGTGTTCGTCTCCATGGTGATGGAGGCTGTGTGATGAGCCAAAGCTTGATGTGCCACATGCACGTTTCATAACACACTTATACACAGCTGTATTCATAACACAATGTATATATTTACCAGTCTGATAACAATCTTATGGAAATAACACTCTGCCACTAAAAATCCATATAGCTTCTGTTATAATTTTCTGGTATTATTTCATGTTCGTATATGCTTTTAGTCTCCACTGCTAAAATGTATTTTCTGTAAAGCTGCTTTGCAACAATACAAATTTGTCTTCGCGCTCTAGTAATACATTTCAATTGATTTGTCTTATGCCTTCAGAAATGTTCTCATTCCTTCAGCACCATTAGGTCTTCCTGTTCACTTTAAGGTTCAATGTAATCGAATCAGGAATTATGTCTGACCAAATAATGTTTGAATACATTTGTAGCACTTTAGCGTGTTGTGATCAGTTTAATAATGAGATCGACACTACAAGTTCATCACAGCTTCTCAGCCGAGAAACACAATACAGACGTTTAAGGGAAAATTTCTTGATAAAATACACGTATAACATGTAAACTACTGACCTAGGATTAGCACTGCACGCTCATGAGCATATAGGTTTTACCCCAGAAAAGCCTCTCAGGTTCATGTGAAAACAAAGTTTCGATACCACAGCGACACTTTTTATAAAGGCTGTAAGGTATAATCGTAGCAGATTTCATGCTTATTTATATACATTATTTAATATAATGGGTAGAAATCGTGCGAAGGGGGAGGGTCTTCAAATATTGTTGTGGACAGCGACCCCTATTTATAGTTATTTGACGTTCTTTATCATCTTGTTATTTTAAATAACGTATTTAAATATTGATAATGATGTTTTCAAGACCTTTTATTCATATTTTTTCATTAATGTATTCACATCCTTTTGGTTTTTCCCCCATTTTTGTAAATCACTTTTATAAAGTCATCTGAATAACCTTTATAAAATATAAACAAACTTGCCTTGCAGTCAAAAAGATTTAGATTCAGATGCTTTAAATGGATGTCGTTCCTAACAGCTAAAAGTAAGACTATTATATAATATATATTAAATATGTTATATATATATATATATATATATATAATATTAAAGTGTTGATTTTAGACATATATTTCCGCTTTGCTCTTATATGACATACAGTGAGTTGACATTTTTTTCAAGCGTTAACATTTTTTCACCAGGAACTGTTAGAGATCATCCCTTGCAGCAAAGATCTGTTGTGACAGGACCGCAGTATTTACAGCGAAACCCTTGTCATCAAGCCTAAGCATCCTTTCCACTGTCTACAGAGCGCTTTCAATCATCTGTTACCTTTTATTATTTAATAAGATCAATTAGTGTGCTTAATTAGTGGTCCAAATGAGCTATTTGTAGCAGTCTAGAGCTGTGATGGATGATGGGACTGTCATCACGTTGAGGAAAGCTGTGTCTCTCTCTCTCTCTCTGTGGTCCCACTTGCGGCTCTTAAGCCCTTCCTCATCTCACACACACATTTGTTTTTTATCTCAGCCTAACAAGTCTGGCTCGCCTACTTGAGGCGTGGTTGACAGTTCCCAGTAAATTCATTTCTTGATTCTGGTCCTCGCATACTGACTCATACGCTTGTGGGAAACCGCTAGCTTTTGCATGACTGGACATGTCTTTTAATGAGTTATGAGGAGGTCAGACTGTACTGCTTGAAAGCTGACATGGTCATACATAAATCTGTCTAATCAGTCAGGACGTGTTGACCATACATATGAATGACTATTGACCCACAAAGCCTGCCGTGTCAGTGTGATCTCCTGCATCTGCTGAGGCGACAGACGCATTACCGTCGTCTGGACGGGGGAAGAATCCCGGGTCTGTTTGGAGTTGACTGTACACTTTCATTTTACCCCTAAATTGAATTACCATTTTAATTAGCAGTGGCTTGAGAACTAGTAATCCTTCATCATATGGGTTATGGCGTGAAAAATCGTAATCCCTTCAGTCCGTTATGTATTCTGGGTCAGGCCATACATCGGTCTGCCATTAAGCACGGCAGTTAACCAAACAACCTCCTCGAGGTCTCAACATAACTTTTAATATTCTTTTTTCACAGCTTTGTGTTAGCAACATGAGGTCATTATGTTTAATCCCCAGGGAACGCACATGCTAATAAAAAAACTAGAATAAACATATGCCGTATATTGATCTAAAGTCAATTTGGAAAAAAGCATCTGGCATATGCATGAATGTAGGAGTCATCAGAATTTGAACATGTGTGTTTATGTGTGTAACATGTCTGGGATGTTGCTCGCATGATTAGATGAATAAAGACATCTGCTGTCTGTCTGAACCTGGTTGTTTCTTAGGAAGATGACACACAAATACTGTCATGTTTATGTTATGAAACAATGCAAGCAGCGAAACAGGTGTTCTTAAATAACGTTACTTTTTATTGCATGTGGCTATTCAGAATCAATACAGTTTCTAAAGCAATTACACTAAGTTTAAATTATCACTTCTAAGTAGCATCACAATGCAAAAAATATGAAGTATATACAATGGAAGACACAAGAAAAACTCAATCGGGCATGGAAATATTCAACCTTTCCATACTGAGAAACAGCATTCGCTCTGAACACTGCTGAAATTACTGTTAGGATTCGATAGCAAAAAACAAAAAACACTTTTCCATTCAAAGTTGGCAGAAAAGTATGTATACAGCAAAAAAAGAACAAGTTTTTTAAGGTTTTAAATATATTAACACAGCATTTGTACATTTGGTTCCTTTCTGTAAACTAATCTTTGAAAAATGTAAGTATTGCATATGCCGTTTGTGTACCTATGTAGCAAGATTGAATTCTGTAATATCAAGTACCATTCAATGAATTAGTTTTATCGTGTTTTTCTTTTTTATACCATAGCGTTATCAAATATCACTGAAGTGGCATTTATTGTACAGTGTACATACTCTTACAAACGTACTGAAGAATTATAAAAGAAAATTGCCAGGCGAAGTTTAGCCTTCGGCAAGTACCTTCATTAGTGCTTTAGTTTGGGGGAGAATTCATTCAAACACATACAGTATATATAGATATATACAAAAAACGACATAAGTTATCATCTTTAACTTAAAAACATCAGTTGCAATCTCTTTATACATTATTTACAGATTTCTAGGCAAATGTTTTTGATATACTTAAGTCCGGTCGTGTGTTTTTGTACTATGTTGCACTTGCATGTGTTAATCTGTACGACGGTCTTAATATCAGTTTGTCTGTGGATGTTTATGTGGTTTTTTTTCCATACGTCTCTTTGCGGAGAACTCCAGAATACTCTACATTCAAAAGTGTCTTGTGTTACAATCTAGGGAGCTTGTAAGTGCAACACAAAGCATTGGTTCTGGTCTACCCCTGTCTGATGCTAGGGAGCAGCATATTGGTGTCAAGCTTTCTGAGATGCATCTGAAACCGACCGCTCTCATTCGTCGCCGTTTGGTCGATCGTGGACGCTGAATTAAATGCCAAGCCGACGGGTGCGGGTGAAAGGCAAAGGGAAGGCTGTTTCTACAGAGTGGCGTGAGAGGGCAGTTCGACAGAGGCTTTGGGTTGTCAGGGTCAAAGAAAGTGGGGTTAAAGTGTGCTAGCGTGCCTAGGCTCAGTGAGGTGCTCCTCGCTTTAACCTGAGGCTCACGACATCATTCGTATAGCATGCGTACCTTTAATCACGTGTGGCTTCGATCCAAGCCGACAACTCCTCTACTCTGAAAGTCTGCTTTGCATACAGTATGTGCTGGGCGTGCCGCCATCCGGTCCTTAACCAGCTCGATAAATATCATTATTATATTAAAATGTATTAAATATCTGTGTGGAATAGCATAATAAGTCATTATATATGAGATTTTTGATTGCAGCGGAACCCACGGAATGTGGCAGGCGACAGCCTTCTTCCTCTGCAGTACAAGACATTCGGTTACCATGGCAAACAGTTAATCTTTGAAACTCTTGAGTTTGAGTGAATGCAGATCCGTAACGCATGTCCTCCAGGAAACACTGTTGACATTAGTCAATAAGGCTTTGGATTGGTGTTTACGAAAACATTCACTTGTAAAAATAAATTAGTTTCTCAATATATATATATATATTTTGTAAGTCTTAATCTGGCTCATTCTGAGGTAGGGTTTTCAAGTGACTGGTTATTTCGAATTGTTGAGCGAATTTCTGAAATGCCACCTTTGTGCAGTGTTGCAACCACCCATGCACACAAACATGCACACCATCACACGTAAATGCTCGTAATTAAATAAGTGACATGTGTAACGGGTGTACGAGTGTGTGTGCGGATCAGATGTTTCCCTCCAGGTTTGGTTCACAGGTTTTGAGGGTTGAGGGACACTGGCCACTCAAAGTCCAGAGCTCCTTACAAAACCATCTAAAAAGTCCATAACACAATTTCTGGATCCAGAGGGAAGAGATTGTAGGGAGTTACAGATGGAAAGGAAGTCCCGCCTCTCTGTCTGTGAGTCACTGTCACGCCTCGCGCTGGGGTCAAGTGTCCATGTTGCTGTGACGACGACCATTCATATGGGTTGGGGGGGGTCAAAGATCAGCAGAGGCCTGAAGCAGCAGCGACGTGGTCCATCTGTCCACACAAACACCTCCACTCCTCCTCTCATCCCTGGCTCTCATCGTGAAAGATTGAAGAGACTGGCTCGGTTTAGTCTGAAACAAACAAAAGACAAGAGAGGATGGGAAAACACATTAATTTTGATCAGACAGAGAAAAGCAGCACAAACCAATAAAACACAATGTTCTCTCGAAATCAGAGCTACGATTCAAACGGCCATACATGGGCATTCACAAATGTTTTGGCATTTTTCGGAAATGTTATCGTACTCCTCCGTGCCTTGTCTGGAAAATCTCCCCTGGTAACATTGACCGGTGTGTTTTTCCATGAGCGTACGTGTGTGATTTATACCGGACTGAAACAGGTCTGTAAGGGTCATAAGAGGTTACACGCTTTTTATCTCTCCCTTTCGATCTCTCTTTCTCGTTCTGTCTGTCCTCCTCTCCTTTACCAAGTATGGAATGCAAGCTCTTTCAGTAGGAGCAACAGAAGTGACAGGTGCTCAGAGAGACGCAGGGAAACACTTGCAGGCATTTAGCACTATGCAGCTGACGGAAACAGCGTTTGAGTATGTCATACGTCCCATCTCTCACACAGGCAAACACGTGTAACGTGGGTTCAGATGGTTATTAATATTCATTTAAAATCTGTTGTTTAATATAAAATATACATTTAAAATGTGTTACATGTACTGCGAAGTGCAAAAAGTATGTAAAAAATGTACATATTTTCCACAGCAAAGCCAGATATAATATAATCTATTTATTAATAGAGAAAACAAAGTAACGTAAGAGAGTTTTAGTGTTTTTTAGTATCTGGGAACTGTTTCGAGGCTAGATCGCTGTCATGACCTCTCACCCCTTGTACTTGCTTGTGAGGTTTCATTTGCATGAAGGCCTCACACCGGGCGGAAGTCTCTGCTAATTCAAACCCCTCGCGAGCCTTTCCTTGCCGGTCGCACACAAGTCCCGCCCCCCACCGATCTCCTCTCGCTTTTTATCCGCCTAGAACAAGAGATGTTTTGACGGAGCGAGACTCCCTCTCAAACACTTAACAAACCCTTGATTCACGGCCATCGGCTATACGGCACGCTATAATCGCTCCCATTATCTGGACTGCCCGCGCACATCCCGAGCACTTCCGTATGTGAGCCCGATATCACAACATCCACTCTGACTCAGAGCGAAAGAGGGAGGGATGGCTGTAATTCCCATGAATGTCAGAAGTGTTGCATTTTCACACAGAAAGCTGGGTGAAGTCGGGGAGGAGGGGCCAGAGAGAGGTCAAGCGTTTTCACAGTCATAAAGTGCCTCATCTTTTCCTGCTCTTTGATACCTCCCATTGTGTGGTATTACAAGGTATTACTCTTCCAGTAAAGTGCTAACAGATCTGTTTGCTCGTGGCCATCTAATAAAGACGGGGGAGAGAGCGCGAAAGAGAGAGAAGGTGCTTTCCTGTTGTCCTATCAACTTTACTGACTATGGGAAAACAGCATATAACAATTGTATGTCGCTTTCTAACTCTGATGGTAAGAAACCCCATAGCCAAACTCAGAACACCACCAACGACAACAATAAAAAAACTTGTAAATAACAACATAAATGGACACAGCAGGGGTTAGCTCAAGAAAAATGCAGGTAATTGCTGTATAAAATGTAAAATTTTGTGTCCCAAAGCACTTAAAGGTATACTTCAGCCTGGAAACAAAATCTGAACCAGAGGCTTGTTTTTCCGGCAGTGACGAACGCAACATTTTTCGTTTTGTTCCAATATGACACCGTCTCCTCTGTGCGGAAGCTTTCGTCATTGTCATTTGCTGGAAAAACAAGCGTCTGGATCAAGCGCAGCCGAGGGATAACTGAAGTTAGACATTATCGTTATAGCTTTGTCAATATGGATATTTATCTTAAACAAAAGCATCGATTCGCTTCAGAAGACCTTTGTCAAGACCACGGAGCAGTGTCGAGCTGTTTTTTGATCGATGGATGCACTTTTTGGAGCTTAAAAAAATTGCTAGAATTCTACCGCTTGGGAGAAAAAGGATACGTGGTATTATAACTCCGACTGCGTTATTCTTCAAGAAGAAAGTCAGATTCAATTAGGATGCCTTAAGGCGAGTTACACATGGGAAAATGTTGTTTCTTGGCTGAAGTATCCCTTTTAAGACAATTTTGTGACAACATTGTGGCAACGATCTTAAGCTATGCCCAGTTTCACATTAAATCACAGGCTGTTTTATTTAAATGCGTTTATACATTTTCACACGTCAAAAAACATTACAACAGCTCTTACGTGTGATGGTGTGCATCAGACACTGATTGTGATGTGCCGGGTGGTCTGCTTTGGTCAGGTATATTAATAGACTCAAAACAGAGAGCCAGAGCTCCTTTCCTTTTCTCACTGGTTCTCATATTCACACTGATGCCATGAAGCCCGAGTCATGTGAGGGAGTGTGTGGTGGTCAGCGAGCCAGCTTGAATTTCACAGAGCTAATTAAGCAAGAGGAAGCCTCAATTCCATGGATGTCCCATTCCGATCAAGATAGGCAGAAAATAAGGCATGAACGATGGGGGGAAAAGACCAATAAGGTCATGGGACAATCACTTGGTTGAGCCAGAGAGAGATAAATGAGGTGGGAGTGAAACTAGCCCCTCATTTTCATTAGAAAAACATCGTCTGTTTTGTGCACTGCTGAGATTTAGGCATACCTAAGATTTTAGTCGAATAAAAATATTGATATGAATTAAATCACAAGCTCGGAATGTCCTCTCCCATTCTTTTACCCTTTTTCTTTTTGGATCCTATAAAACCAGTCTTTTTTGTCGTCACGATTGTGTAGTCAAATGCGACATATCACTTCCGAAACACATTTGCACTCCTAAAACTGTGTTTCCATGGCTGAGGGTCCACGTGACGAATCGACCCTGACAGGTATTTAAAGCAACTGTAATCTGGATCCTGCTGGAACAGCCCGTGAACCCACTGCCCCCATCCCAAAAATGCTCAGTCTCCACACACGTCCTGAAAGTCCTTTTTATTTATTTCAAACAGCTTAAATTGACCTACTTGCATCAGGGCCGGGAACTATCTTGCGTTCCCACACACATGAAACCTGCAACTGTTTTCACACACACAAGCTACTGAAGCTGTTAAACTGGCCATACTGTAAACATCTGCTAGTGGGGATGTACACATTTATTTACCTGTGCCAGCTTTACAAAGCATTGTTTTGCAGCAACAAAGAGAGTGGAACTCTTCCATGTTAATAAAAAAAATCAAGGTTTTCTTTGTGCGCTTGAAAAGCAACTACCAATCGGAGTTTAGACAGTAAAGATTTATTTTCAATCTCATGATACAATTGGATAGAGAAGTCAAACAGAAACACCCCCTAGTAACTAACAATGATGTCCGTCAGAATGCAACTATTGTTATTCCCCTATGGACACACTGTCACTCCGTGTTTTGTTGACCTGCATCAACCACTTCCACACGTGTCAAAATGCATTTAAACCCAAAACAATCTATTAATAACCGAAATATCACCAATGGTTAAAAAATGTATTTCCACCATTGGCACCATGTCTACGACAGATATGTGCATACGGCTCTTTTCTTAAAACTAAATAACAAACTGTTACTTTAAAGTATTATCAGCAACTAAGAGTGGAGAGTAGGGATGGGCATTTTGTTTTATCATTTCATATTCGAATATTTGAGCTCATGAAAAACTAATACTTGTTTATTTAAATTAAGTTAATAAAGACGTAATTTGTATTAATATTACATCCAGTTTTTTAATGTTGAAAAGATTAGCAACGTTGGAGAAAACTGCATTTTAACCTGCGCAAAACGAAATCATACAAAAACCAAGCATCCGAAAAAAAACGCAACGTATATTGACAGTCTGTGATTTATGGTTATCTTGTTTTTTGTTTTACATGTTCTTGATACGAAAAACAAGCAAATAGGCCTATTTTACTCTGGTGAAAGAAAATAACTCCCGGTAAATAAAAAAACTGGCTTTATGGTTCATAATGTTGATAATAAATAAAGTAAACAGGCTTGATACCTCCATGCCGACTGTTTATTGATCCTAAAAAACAAAGGATCTTTCTCGTTTCATGGTCAGGGTCTGTCTTGTTTAGCTTTGCATTGCATTTGCATCAATAAATAAAATCAACTAAGGTAGCCTAACTAAGGAATTACTTTGTTTTAAGACAAATGTATAGCTATGACTTGAAGGCGATGATCCTATTTGGAGTTCTTAGGAGAAAAATATAAACAGGCTTTAGGTATGGAAAAAGGTACCAGTCTTATGCTAAGGCTAAATTTATTAACATTAGTTGTAGTGAAATGTACATTTTCATGTTTCAAGTTGTTGAAATCATAGCCTATTTATAATGAACAAACAACCGCTCCAAAAAAGTATCGGTAATACATAAATTAATCATCTAGTCATTTGATATTACATTTATTTTTATACCAACTTAAATAAAAGTAATGTTAACAAATTCTTTGGCTCACCAGTTTTTAAAACATTTTAATATGGTTATGTGAGCCGAGCATAACACGATCTTTGCTATCTGACTGAACAAAAAATTAGGAACGCATACAACTGATTTTTTATATTTTCTGTATATTATAGTCAATACAGATGAAGAAGTTTCTAACCCTGAAACGCCGTTTTTTTATTCCTATGGAAAATATGAATATTCGAATAGCATTTAAAATTTTCAAATAATTATTGCGGATTGAATATTCGAACATTCGTGCACATCCCTATGGAGAGGTCAACATCATTACAATGACATCATAAGTATAGCAGATCTCTAGGCGGAAGGATATACTGTACTAACAGTGAGATGATCTGCATGTGTAAATGTCACAGTATTATCTCATAACACTAAAGGCAACAGAGCCAACAAGCTCAGCGGTCACGTGAAAACAACTTTGCTGTCCATGAATAAAAACTTCGAGTCAGTAAAATCAACAGATCTCAGATTTAAACAAACCCCAAAAGCAGGTGTAAAGTTTCAAGAAGCCAACAAAGCCCAAGGAGGGAGCCATTTAAATTAATTTCATGACAGTAGAGCATCACTATACATTATGTTTGCCCCACCAAACACACACATACACTTACTGAGATCACTTAGCTATTCAGGAGAGAAGAGCAACATTCATTCAGAATCATGTCACATCACATGTACTTGTTCCCAAACACTGCATGTGCTTTTAAAGAGCGTCTCATGCAGATCTGAGATTATGTTTTTATGGTTCAGCCATATCCCAATTTTTTCTTTACAACATGTTAAATGGAGTGTGATGAATTGTACATGTGTGAGGGATGAATAGTACGTGTACTTATTAATGTTTTAGGTGTTGATTACCCTGAATTTCTAAATTTGCATTACCATTATTTACCTGGATTAATTAAAACAGTATTGTTATATCTAATCTACATACAATTTACATAGGTTTAAGAACGTTAAGATGTCCCATCAAAAGAAATTTACAAAAGCACATTAAATGAGAGTAAAATGTCTACCTTATGGTTTCAACTAAGAGTAAAATGTCAAAATTTGGTTGAAATAATGTTACATTGTCATTCAGTGTAACCCAATATTTATGTATAAATTCAAACAACATGCTTATTCTGACTAATACAAATTAAAATATATAAAAGAATAAGGGGGCATATTACATTTATTGTGCTTTAAATTAGTAAAATATTCTGATTGACAAATGGGCAAAACCTATTACAACTAATTCGCATTTGAGGTGAAAGTAACTAGTCTTTTAATGTCATAAACTGATTTTTGTTGTAAATATGCCTGACAAGATTGTTACACTGAATGACATTTTACTGGGCGTCTTCTGTAATTCAGGGAAAAATTTATGATATTTATTTTTTGCTCAGAAAAACTAAAAGGCAACAACTATTTAAAGCAGTATTACACTTTTATGCTTAAACCCTTTTTCGTCTTTGAACCATTTATTATATGTATTTTGCTAAATAAAATTTATTTATTTTGATCTATTTATTGCAAAACAGTACTGTTATAGCAGACCTGCTAAAATTCATTAATAAAGATCTAATGTAAACAATAATGTAAACAGGCTTACTTAAAAATGTCACAATACAAACTAATCCTAAAAAAGGCTTATTTTGACCTGGACATGTTTTTGACAGCTTTGTGTGTGGGTTTGCGTGTGTATGGCACTTGCTTGGACACCAAACAAAGCTGATCAACAATGTCTAATCTGTGGCAATGTGTAATCCGCCTTATCTGTGCTGCTAAAAAGGGGGAACAGCGAGAGCCTCCAACAGAACATCTTGGACTAGTTTAGCACTATCAAATCTGCAACAATAGCAGGTACTTACAAAGTCAACAACAACAACAAGACTGAAAGGTGAAGGGGGACAGTGAGGGGGTGGGGAAAGAGGCTGGGAAGGTGGAGTCTGCATGATGATTGGGAATAGTCATAGGCGGAGAGAGGACGAAGGCAATCTCTCAAATATGAAGAGAATTACAGAGAGAAAATATTAGTAGAAGGATTTAGAAAAAGAGAGACCGGAGTAAACGGTATGATGGTAGATCGATGATAGATCCAAGGATACAGGGATAGGTGTGTGTTTGTGTGTTGGGGTGAGGGATGGCAGTCTAAATGTTTTCCAGAAATAAAAGCCAGAGCAAAAGACAAATTGATGGACACATTCTCTCTTACAATGGCGTACTTTTCAATTAAACCAAGTCTTTCAATGCGGCAAGGGGCGGGACAATGTTTGTCAGTGACAAAAGCGAAATTACACTTTTATTTCAAGCTTGTACCAACTGCTTCGACTTGTTATCCGACTGTATCTCTCTATATCGGTCCCTGCGCCTGTCTGTCTGTCTCTGTCTGTGCTCTTGTGTGGGGTAGCAGATGGTCAGTAATCATTAGTGTATTGTCAGGGCCTCTGATGGGCCTGATAACCACTGTGCACTGCTTGGAATGGCAGGTGCATGACCCTGGCCCCCACCATCTGCCGGCCCGGCCCCTCACACACATACACACTCAAGCACAATTCTCAAGGGGGAAGGCGTCTCTGGAAGCCCTACACAGACTTGAAATGGGTTCTCTGGATGTCCGAGTTGTACATTTTTAATAAGACAGTGTTTACTCTCTTCTCTAGTCATGATTGGAAGGGGACATTCATTTGGTGAGAGCTGGAAAGGCCACAAGAAACTCCTCAAACAATAGCGCTGGACATAGCTCTCAAGGCCAGGTCTGATTTACAACACATTACCCATGTTTGTGTGCGTGTTAGATGGTTCGGTGGGGACACCGATGCGAAAACACAGAAATAAATATGACGAAGCGTGACACGAACCAATAAATCCATAAACATGATGAAACTCTATCATAAACCTGCTGAATGTGACAAACATCCAGGACACATTGCTGATCTGTATAGATTGTGTAAATGAATAAAAGTGTGTGTCTGATTTGTCTTACATCTCCTGCAGCTGTTTGGCCATTTGTATTGAAAAAACTTGATTCCCATTCACAAACATTCTAGGCAAATTTGCGTGCCAAAGTGAGGGTGGACGGAACGAGTGGAATGTGACGCTGCAGGAAAGCGGAGTAGTAAAGAGCACAGCTTATCCGTACTCTCATCTCCGCTCAATAGACCTTGCTGATCGGCCTCGTACAGGCCCAAGTTCCTACCGGGCTGTTCCACACAAATAAGATCTCTGTCTTCTGTCTCTGTGGCTCATCTTTTGTTTTTCTGGAATGTTGGTTTGTGACCAATCACAGGGCGGGATGGCCTAGCGCTAGCAAGTGTTTGTCGATGTTTGTGCGAGTTTTCTTTGTGGTCTCCTCCCACTGTTCCAGAGCTTCCGTTGCCTGCGGCTATGTCTTTTTGCTCTGTCCACTTTGCGGAGGTAAACAGAATAGCAGAAACACCTGCTTTGCTAGCTACTCACACACAGACACTTTTGATGGTTGTGTATTTGCTGTCTACGGTGTGTTGTTTAGAGAGGCTTCTGTTCCTAATTCTTCGTAAAGTGTCATTCATCAAGGACTTGTGAAAGACGCCCTGTCCTTCAATTGTAAATTCCCTTTTTTCTTTAATGAATTCCTTCACCTTGACTTTCTGCCACGACATTAACAGTCTCACTACAGTGTGAGGTACTCCTTATATGCACAACCAGTCAAAAGTGTGGGGTAACTTCAATAAAATGGTTCTCATAATTTAAAATAAATCTTATAATTACACTTGTGTTAATCCAAGACCCTAAACTTTTGAACCAAAGTACACGCTACCCTGCACTAAATTCCACTGATACAACTAATGCTTCACAACAACACCTCATATCGTCCTACTCACATCTGAGTATAAATTCCATGCATGTGTAGATATGTGTCTATCAGCCAACATCAGTTTTATCTCTGAGCCACACAAACATCTTTGTGTGCTGAAAAACAAAGATTGTGCAGTTCCTTAAATGAAACCTGGCTGGTTGGAAAACAACCTCCCTGAACAACCTTTGCACATGCTCTACATTCCAGCTCCAACAATCTACCTGACAACTGATAAACAACTGACTCGCTTGTTTTTCGGGGCTGCTGTGAAGCTCTTGTACAACATGTTTCCGTTGTGTCACGTTCGCAATCGTGGATGTATAATGCTAACCTAAATGTTAGGTTTATTTTCCCTTATTGAATTCATTATTGACATACTATCTTTCTGACACACATTAACATACTTTCAAACCAAGCACACCATCCCGAGTCATTCTTGCAACTGTCAACATATTAACATATATTTAGCTTCAGTGCGGATTAATAAACCCCTAGGCAGAGCTGCACTGTTTTCATCCCAAAACAATGCGGCAGGCTTGGATGAAGTGATCAGCCTCTAGAAATAAATACTGCGCCACAGCGTTTAAAGAGGCTTTTACATCATTGTGACACACCGACTTGCTCAATTAACTCTCACACATAAGTGGAGAATTAATCATATGTAACATTAATCTGGTGCACGGTTGTTCTTTCAGTGTAAAAATAAATATGTGTTTTGCCATATCATGATGTAGTAAATTTACCCAGATCGTTTACAAAACATTAATGTTGATAAAGCTTCACAGATAACCTAACTATACTGTAACAATTTATTCATTAAAAAGTTGAATAGAATAGAATTTGACTGCTTTCTTATGAAAAGTCAAAGTTATGAAAAATAACACTATAATAAATTAAAATGCAACTGCAATGACATGATTAGCATTTCTATGAATATAATAGCTGAAAAACAAATCAGCCACCTTAGCTATTACATTAAAGCGTGCACTATGTAGAGAAGTTGCATGAATAGGTATTACATGAATCTGCAAAACCAAGCTTACCTTTAACTGTTGTTGCCGTTTCCTTGAACCCAAGGCTGGCGTATGGACTGGCATGTATCCCATTGATGCCCTCTTTACAGCAGCTGGCAGTTTTGAACCTCACAAGAGAATCACAGCTGGCAAGTCCCCCATCCATCAAGTTTAAGGCAATGTAGTTTAGTCCATTCTGAAAGCCAGCCGACGTCTCTCTGCACATCGGACTGCTATACTCTTCATCTGATCCTTCACCGTTCCTCACAGAGACAGACACGTTTTCCACGGAGGCAGAACCGTGCCGCCTGGTCTCCTGAACGAAGGAGGGAAAAACAGGTGTAACTGTGGTGGTAGACGAGAACGTTTCGGAACTGTGCCGTCTGCGTCCCTGGGGGTCCGCACGGATTACTTTGGCACCCCTGTCTGGATCCACCAAAGCCGGAGTGGTACGGCGCAGTAGAAATGCCTCTACAGCGGGCACTCCCACACTCTCGTCCAGAGTCAGCCTCTGCACAAAGGAGGCCAGGCTGGTGGTTTGCCCACCTTCTGAGGGCTGAGAGACAGGCTGTGAAGGCAAAGCGGGCACGCCGAACGTCATCTCAGTGTAATCGTCTTTAGCTTTGCTAGCTAGGCCCACTGAAGCCACCTGTGCTGTGAGATGGTACCTCTTTCCTTCCTCCTCTTCATCAGGGTGGGCGGGGCAGGATGTCAGTTCTGGCAGGGTCTCCAAAGCGTCAGTAGGGGCCGCATCTCTAGATCTGAGAGACTGTGAACTTACTTCAATGTTCATGTAATCAGAAAGCGGGGATTGCCGCTGACTGCCGGAGGACCCAAGGGATGAAGCTGGGCTTTCTGAGGAAGCGCTCGAGGGTGGCGAGCAGCTTTCAGCAATACGTCCAAAGTCTATGTTTATGTACTCACCAGGGCTTTTTGGCTCAGAGGGGAGGGGGTGCTCATTCATGCTGGGTAATGTCCGTAGTGTATCTAGAGAGAGGCGGGTGGGTCGGCTAATTCTATGCCTGTAAATAAGGCCATCTGTCCGGCCTTGTCTTAGAGGAGATGGTACAGGGGAAGATGCTGTGGTTAGTGTCTCTTCAATTATCCTGTTACTCTGAGGATTCATGACAACATACTGATCGTTTTCCGTATCCTTCTGCTGGGGCTTATGACAGTGTGGCAAAAAGTTAAACGAGTGAAGCTGTCTCAGACAGGGAGACTGCTCCACACCCACTGGGCTAAGGTAGTAGTCTGGTGGTGTGACAGAGCCACAATCTACAGGAGACATGTTGAGGTACTCGCCATTAGTCATTTTCCCATCAGAGCTATCAACTGAAAACTTTGAGCCACACAACATCCTCATGTAGCCGCTATCATCTAGAGAACAGCTGCTGGGGGAATTGGTTCTGTAACCATTAGCTAAAGTAAGGGGGTGTGTCCTCGGGTTGATTATCTGTTTTGGAGCTGAAACGCACATAGGGCTCATGGGCATATAGTTGTCAGCCTTCCCCCCCTGGGGAGCCACACCTGGTGTCATTGGCATGTAGCCATCGTCGCCCAGATTACTGCTGGAACTATTCAATAACGATCCGATTTGAATGTCACCATAATCCTCAGGGTATGTGACCTTTGGGGATGCAGTGTGTGAGCTGCGCCCTGAATGGCCTCCAGTTGTGTAAGTGGCTCTCATGAGCGTGTACTCATCCAGTGAAGCTGAGGACACTTGTGATGGCACCCTCTTCTGGTAAGGCATGGTGAGAGAGTGTGTCCTCTTCCTGTAGGCTTTTTCCAGACCTCCTAAGCTCTCCTCTGCCGCTGCTCGGGCGCCTCGCCGCCTAACACAGTTCGGCCTCTCCATGATCATGTATCCGAACAGGTCACTGCCCTCCTTAGAGGGGGGCGTGCCAGTGAGGGACTCAGGTGTGTTGCTTCGGTTTGCCGTCGCAAGGTGCCGCATATCTCCCGGGCTGGAGCCACATTCATCACAAGAGATGAAACCAGCGTCAATAGGGGAGCCCGAAATGGATGCAGTGCAGCTGGAGGGTCGAGGGGTGCTTTCCATAGTACAGCCACTGCTGCAAGACAGGCTGGCAGGGCTGACAGCAGAGGGAGGGGAGTGAGACACAGGCATGCACATGGATTTACTATGCTGCAGGGATGAGGTTTCAAATGTTCTGCACGGGCGAGCAGTCACCGTGTTGGAGCGGCTTAAATGCGTTCTGTTTACGCCTGTGCTGATGGGGCTGCCCGTCACAGACATGGGCCGCGTCATAGTTCCATCACCCTCGCTCGCCGTGCGTATTCTGCAAGACGTGAGTTTCGTCACGGGCGACGTCGCTGCCATGCTGTCGGTGCGCGATCGGCGTGGCAGCCCCGTCTGACTCGGCGGAAGATTGTTAAAGTGCCGCCTGGTGGGCACGGAGATAGGGTTAGTACCCGAGGACTGGCTCTTGCTGCGCGGGCGGAACTCTGACATCTCCTTCATCGCTTTCATCGCCTCCAAAATGGTTTCGTGAATGTTTTGCGCCACTACGGAGTCATCCGCCTGCATCCACAGCTCGCCGGGTCCAATCGACGCGGATCGGCCGACCTCGATGAAGAAAAAGCTGTCAGAGTGTCCGCATCGCCGTATGTTCATCAGCTGTAAAACAACCGACGCCACCTCCGTGTTAAGTTTCACGAAGCTGATGGTCCGGCTGGATAAACACAGCCTATAAACGCCCGTTAAATTCCTGCTCTGTCCAAGTCCTTTCGATTTCAAATTGACTTGCCAGACCTCCTTGTAAGTGGCGGAGACCGGCGTTATCACGCCGTAATTCGCCTCGTCAAACCCGACGAGAGACGATGCCGAATTTGACGCGGAGCCGTCGCTCACTTTCCCCTCGATCATCAAATCCGTTAAGACCTCGTACCAGTCCTCCTGCTCGTGCTCGTTTTCGGCAGCGACGGCAAAATACTCGTCCTTGGTGTAAAGGGCGATCAGGTGTTTGTTTTTGGCATCGGCTCGCTTGTTGATGTTCAGGCAGGAGTCCAAATGTATAACCCTTTTAGCAGCCGACTTGTTTTTCCATTTCTTCTCGCTCTCGTAGTACTCCAAGCGGGCAGGAGATCCCTCGCTCGGCTCCCTCAGCACGAAAAAGCGCTTGTGTCCGTGCTTCTGTTTCCTCAGATATCCGTATTTCTTGACGTGGTTGTTATTCTTCACGATAATATTTGTAAGCAGCTGTCCTCCCGTCGGCGGCGGACTCGCCATTCTCATATGTTGCGAAGAAGAACTCTCACTTTTCTGTAACTTGTGCTGTCAGTCAGTTTGTCTCTGAAGCGAAGGGAAAATCCTGTCAGACTCTCTTCTGTGCCCGGCGCGGGCTGCGCGTTCGCTGCGATGAGCAGTTTAACAGTAAATAACACATATCGCTAAGTGACTGGAGTGAAGAGGAAAAACAACATGTGACGTCCTACACATCCAGCTTTGGTTACAATAAATAGAAAGAAAATACGCGCACACACACAGATCTGGGCGGGGCAACCTTCGGGGGGAAGGCGCACCGCTTGTTTGAGCAGCTCATTGGGCTCATTGGTGGAAAGGTCTATTGGACAGTAGAGAGCACCAATCAAATTCCGCTCTCACGAACGTGGCGCTCCGCCCTCGATGTCTGAGAATTGTCACAGGAACACAACGTACTGAGCTCGCAGGTTGGATAATATAACCATTGCATTTTGTAAGATAAGAGTAAATATGTAAAGGTAAATATTATTTCATGGTAGGTGGTACTGGTTTAAATAGCCTGTTTTTTTAGGGAACAATTGGGGTTGTTTAAAAACAACCAGTAAGTAGGCGCAAGTTTTTTCTACATTTTTATTATTCGTCATTTTATGTTGGTTTTAACCAATATCGTTGAAAAGTGTGCCCTTTCTAATCCGCGAACGGCCGAGAAAGGCGCTTAATCATATGAGTGTTCATTGCATTTCTGTAGAAATTGTGGTTTGCAACTTCCTATTCTATTTTACACGTGAAATTATATTTGCATATTATATTTGCATTGTATTTATATGCGGAAACGTATGTAGCCTGTTTTAAACGAAACGCTATATTTGTGGAACAACTTATGTTAGGCTTGTGAAATAACATGAAATGTTTTTATTCAACTCATATAGTGTTATTTTGTAAACTTTATATCCAGCGATCAGCTGTCAGAATATCTCAATATAAACGCCATTTCAGAAAACTGCACTGACGCATCAAGTATTTTAAATAACGGGATCGCGTAATTTCCTCATTGCGTTATTCTTTTTACGCACGAGACTTATCCTGCATCTGAATAAATAGTTGACGCATTTGGTTCAAGGCAAATCATATAACCTAAAGTTCGTTGTTATGTAATTCAACCGGTGCTCTATATTTATCGAGTCTGAATGTGTCTGGTGTTACGCGACTGCCTCTAGCGTTCCCAGCTATATGTGTGCCAGTTATATTTGTGTTTACTTCCTACTAGAAGATTCTTTACGGCCATTGCCTTGTACATTGCCTTTTCCGTACAGTACGCATCCACAGTACAGTGCATCAACCCATTTACACTGAGCGAATCCAAATAAAACGCGCTCCTTATAATAAACGCAGATGCCTTCTGCAAGCTCAGGACAAAATCATGATGCTTCGTTTATTATAATGGAGCGTTGTAATAAACGGACGGGTGTAGATGTCATTCGCTGTTTATTATATCATAAACGAAGCATTTAAATCCAGAGGGGTATCTGGGAAAATATGTAGGTATATGTGGAAATGGCAAAGCAGCTATACTATGGATGTGGTGGGTATCAGTGATGACGCGATGCTGCTCTGCTGAGGATTCAGCATACGTCACTGACTGGCTATGTACGTACATGGAGATGCTCTCTCCTCTCACATGAACTGAAATGTACAGTATGCCCGTGAAAAGAGTCTCTTTAGGTTGAGATAAATAAAATAGAAAAACAGTACATAGAATTGCTAAAAAAAATTCAGCAGAACATGAAAAATGCATTAGTCAGGTCTGTTAGAGAGAAACATACTGATAAATGCATTACTCTAAAACTCTAAAATGTTAAAAAGGGGCTCTGAAACACAGTTTTAAAAACATGATGTTTTATCATGATTGGCATTATGTGTGTGCGATATGTTCTACATTGTATCATGTCAAAAACATCTAAATCAAGCAGTAAATGTTCAGCATAATAGTTGTGTGTAACTTGTATGTGTGTGAACCCTGAAACAAGGACTGATTTTCTGTTTCAGTACCTACTATTGTTTATAAAGTTGCATATTTTTCCATGTACTGTAAAGCTGCTTTGGAACAAACTAAGTGCTTTGTGAATAAAAGTAACAGGAGATGTAAAATGTAACATTTAAACTAGAAATGGCAATTTAATTAAATCTTAAAGGGATAGTAAACTCCAAAACAGGTTGTTCCAAATCTGTATACATTTCTTTGTTCTGCTAAACACAAATGAAGATATTTGGAAGAATGTCAGTAACCAAACACATCTCATCCCCATTGACTCTATTTATTATTTATTACATATTTATTTTCCCTACGGCAGTAAATGGGATATCTGTTCCAAATACATTCCAAATATCTTCCTTTGTGCTCAGCAGAACAAAGACATTTATACAGATTCGGAACAACCTGAGGGTAAGTAAATGATGACAGAATTTTCATTTTGGGGTGAACTATCCCTTTAAGTTGCAGCTTTGTTTTGTATTTTCTTATTTATTCAACGGTTTGCTTATACGGTTTTGAAAATGTCTTGCAGGGATTGAAGTCCTCCTTCAGTTGTTCAGGGCAAACTGACTTTTTGCTGGCTCAGCTTAAAGGCCCTTTATTCAGTGGCAAGATCAATAATGCCAACGATATACTGATTTTACCTGAATGACTGTGGAAATGAAATCATAATATCAGATCACATCCTCCTTAAAGCTTCTGTTCTCTGCCCCCAATAACTACATTCAACAGCTTGGTTTCGATATGAGTCAAGCTTAGATGTTAATAATGTCCCTTATTTTCACACCGTCACTTTTAATAACAAACACATGATCAGCTCGAGTGAAGCAGGTATGAATGTGAGATTAACTGGAATGAATGTAATATACTAATTAATCATGAATTCAGATTTAATTACAATCCTTTTTAGTTGAAAATTTGGGTGCCATTGTGTAAAAATATATGAATTATACTGGAGCCTCTCCTAATAATTGTGTAGTCTTGAATAAAATGTTTGTTGCAGTCCCTTGTTTCTTGTATTTGCGGTAACTTAAGAAGAACCCCTGTTGGGCTCACTTCTGAGAAAATTTGATGCCTAACTTGGCACGTTCACCGTTGTGAACAATAGCAGCACTTGACACACTCATTTGTCTGCGATTAAATGGGAATTGTGCCCACGTTCTGTAATGCTTTTCAGCATTAATAAGGCATTAGACAAACGTGAAGAAAAGAAGGAAACTTTCAAAATGTGAGACATATGCGGTAAAATTAAACGGCACTTCCCATCTTGATTGTTTTTAAATGATAGCATATATAGAGACTGAAGCAGAGTTATCTTACCCCCCCCCCCCATATTAAGGCTAAGGATTACAGTACATGTGTGCTTGTGTTTTATGAGCGTATTTATCCATTAAGTCTTCATGGGTAAAATGCAAATCAGGGCTTCATAAAGGTGCAATAAAGTGCATGATTCTTTTGCATTAGGGATGTATATAAAATAATATATGCGCACAGAAGCAGACACATGCGCACAATGAAAATAAGGCCCATCTGCTCTGTTTCTTGTAGGTTGTTTAAGCATGCATGCATATGTATCATCTTAAAATTGACACGCCGTGATCCATTAATTTACTAGGTAATTAAATGCCGATCTAACTCCTATTTACCAGGTCGCAAAGTTGGCTGTTCTTGAGTGCAGCCATATGAGGCTGTATTCCGTTTACTATCTTCAATTAAACTATAGACCTGATATGAGCAAGGCAGTAAAAATAAAGACACGTATATACAGTCAATTCTGTCAGTTTGATTGCAATTCAAATTAATCATTTCTGGAGACATACAGTTTGTAGAATTGAAATAGCTTTCAATGAAATTTCTATCATGTTGATAATTACGATACTACATAAAAATTATTACAATACCTTACCGTAATAAAAATTATCAATGGTATTACATTTACATTTACACCCTGTAGAATTATAGAAATAATTGTATTTCTATCATTCTAAATCATGCATTTTTCCAGTTTTTCAGTATACACTATTTTAGTGAGGTGCATTTTTGCAGCAAAGAAATTCAGTTAAGGATTCATTTATTTTATTTTACACGATGATATTTTTTTTCTTTTTTGATGGACTGCTGCTACAGTAGATTATCCCACATCAAACACGCAGAATAAGCCTTTTATGATTCTAAGGCTCACGAGTACTGAAAAGGATCATAAACATTTGCATTGAACCAATATACAAAAATTAGCTATTAAAAGCTATTATGGGGACCAGCCAACATATTTATTTATCTTGCAACACAAGATTAATTATAAAAAATGTCTAATAAAAAATCTAATAAACAAGGAAGGCTGCTGCAAAAATCATAGGTTAACTGGTGGGGTAGGTTATAATAGGCCTATCCTTATGCTCAGAAATAAGTAAATGCAATATCACCCTCATAATATAAAAACAGCTATACAAAATAAGTCTAAAATTATTTAATCTCTTTTGTGTAAAAGTTTTTTGTGCATTTACACATGGATTGACCATTTTACACAGCAACCACATTTTAACCTCCCCTTTACCTGTTTAGTTTATTCCAAAATCTCCACAAATAAATGTGCCTAAATAATCATTAAAGGAAAGCGGTATAAGATAGTAGCTTTCCCCGTTTGAAGTTTCCAGTTCCAATAACAATCCACAAGCACATAAGAAAATTATTAGAGGCAGTACCAAGCTCCCATGGTTTAGAGATTCTGTGGAATGAGTTTTAACCGTAACCGTGTATGAGGATACATTAACTATTATCTTCTACCAAGACACTGATCCGTCCCTGAGGAGTACCGTCACATTTTCCACGAGGACTTAAGGTGCCCTAAGAAATTTCTGAAAATCCATGTTGTTTGATTTACTCCACAAACCTTCCATCCAGATTTCCTAATTAATGAACATTTACTGTACATTTTCCCTGGACATCCATTTCAAAGATTTAGCGTCTTGTTTTGCTTCTGTTCTTTTAGTTTTCCTTCATATCAGGCCACATCATGCTATGCATTATGCAGAAAGCAACAAAGAACTCAATTTATGATCATGTTATATGAATTTGATTCAATTACACTGTTGTTAGAGCATTCAGTATCCGCCCTCTCTCATCAGATATTCTCCCCGTAGCATCAATATTCATGCCCCATTACATGGATACGCAATTCTAAAGATGTATAGGTTTAATAAATGTTGAGCGCATGATGAATTCTGTAAGAGGTCATTTGTATTCTTAAGACGTGGGTATAATGGATTTTCCTTGTCCATCTCGCGCACAGACACTTCCGCACAGCTTCCTGAAAAATCATAAAGTGTCAACTTCTATCTGCAAAGTTGCTGTGTTTTAGATTCTGTGTTCAGAATTCGACGTAGCTACATTTAAAAGAGTGCTGTATCCACACGCGTTAAAGTAAACTGAAACAGAAACCCCTTTACATTTGAACATTCTGACAATCATTTGAGAACTATTTAATCTTTCTCTGAAGTGCATACAGTGATATTTTTTAGACTGAGAGGTCTATTTCTACGACTACTACTAATTATAATAATAATGTTATATAATAAAGTTCTGTAGTAAACGTTTGATTTTGAAAAGATACAATTCTCCCCTATCTTTTCACTTATGTTTGACATCAGTGCTGTCCCATTCTCTTGCATGGTGGTGGTGAAGAGAATTGAACTCTGATTTGGACTCAACCTTTCTAAGGTTGGTTTCACATTAAGGTCGATTGCCTGGTCCGAACCCTAGTTCGATTGCTCCCCCCCCTGCACCCACTGGACCTTATTTTGGGGTCCGAACTGCGTGTCGTTTGCGTCATCACTATGCAACTGTTTACCCTGTCGCTGGAGAAGGCGTCAAATCGCATAACATTGCTCGCGTCACTTTTATACATTTATGTTTTTGAACCGTTCAGTAGATAGCGGCACTTTCGTCTACAATGTACTGCAAATGCTCTTAAAAAACGCTGAAGGCGAACAGAAATGAGAGCTGCTTGGAGCATGTCAGTCACGCTCGTCAGAAAAGTGAGGGAAACACACACAAGCACAAATTTTTACCAAAGCATACGTCATTAATTGCGGTTCACTTCCGATTGCTTTCATATCAGCAGCGAAGGCCTTTACATGAACCGCACCCCAGATCTCCCTTTTTAAGCTGACTCGGGTACAGTTCCTGGGTGCGCACCCGGGTTCGGAAGTCAGCGTTCACATCACCAAAAAGAACCGAACCGTTTGCGGGGGTGGTTCTGTGCACCAGCCTCTCTGCTCCACACAGTCCCACATCCTCTTCCGCCTCTGCATCCCCCTCGGTCCAGAGCTTACAAGAGTATGAATCATTCACCAGGCAAAGAAAGAAGTGCGAGCATTTAGAATGAGGAGCTATCAGAGATCATTGATTTAAATCATCATTCTTAGTCTCAGAGTAGCATAGATACGCAGTTTGTTTCTTGGCTGTTTGTATGAGTGGGAAGACGCGTGTGTCTTGTGAGAGATATGAAGGAAATTAAGTAAACACGAGGGTCGGTAAGGAAGGAAATGTCGAAGGGCCGGATGTCGTTGAATCCAACAGGCTGTTAGTTATGTCATTGCTGATCAGACTGTTGACACCATTAAGTGTGATGAATAAATGTAGAATGTAACATCTGAATAAAACACATAGTCCAAGATGAAGTCCAGAGATCATTATTAAACATGCTTTTATATATGTAAATTTTTACATGGCCTGGAGGTAATTTTTGTGAAAGTGATAGAATGTCATATGAGATTAAACAAACACTGCTAGCTATTATTTTTCACCATGTCCTCTCCCTGCAATTATCTTTCATTTCCCCTGAGGTGTTTATGCCAATGAAATCCATAGCTCAAAAGCAGTACTGTGGAAGTCACGTGACCAAAAATAATTCACAATTATGAATAATGATAAATAGCATGTTTAGAGTGTTGCGTGTACACTATGGCACACAAATACTCCAAACTTCGGTTTGGTAAAGTAAAATATATCTTAAGGATATATCAGTTGCTTATCTGTCTCCTGTGACATATATCATACTTTCAACATCTGCTAATTATCTACTATCACATACTTGTCTTTCTACTACACAAAAATCACTTTGTTGGACAAATTCAAGATGGCGCCGGTGTTCATGGCAAGCATCTGTTCCTTCGTTTGTTTGTGTCTATACACTTTTTTATCACAGATAAGCCAAAATGCTGCTCAATATGGGGTTACATCGCTAATGTATGACCATCAAATGCTGATTAATATAAAAAACACCATGGTGCTGCAACAAAGACATGAGTGGTCGGGGCTTCAGCTCTACACCTCCCCCGTCCTTTATAGCCATACCTGTGGGGCTTCGCCGTGAGCCGTATGCTCTAGCTTGGAGGAGACGGCGTAGGAGGAGAGGAAAACCGGGTCAAAGAGTATAGATACCAAGAGGCGAAACTCAATAGAACGTTCCATTGTGACACCAGTGCCCTGCCATTTCCACCATTTTGTGGTGAAGGAGCGACTCGTCTTTTTGCTTTCGTATAAGCAATATCAGCTGCTTTGTTAAAAAAAGTACATTAAAACTAAAATTCAACTTGAATGATGATAATACATGACAAAAGCCTTGGCTTGCTAGAAACCATGTCAGTTATAAATAATTTTCACTCCAAAATGGCAGCCGCACTGTTTCCCAAAAAACACAGTCTGTGTCGCAACAGGTCTGGAACATTACATCTATTAAAATGGCTTTAGTCCACGCCAGATCTTTGGGGAACTAGACATTTATTTTAAATGACTATACTGTATAAGTGTGTGACAGAAACATGACTCTCCACCAGAGATACCAGCTTATTCTCTGAACTTGTACAGCACAATTGTAACTTGTTAAACTCCCCCCTGAGTTTCCGGTCGGGTTGGAGGGCTGGTATCAGCTTTTGAACTGTTTTGACTCTTGAAACAGACCCACACATAAGTTTTGAAGTTCAGCTTTTCTCACTGGACCAGACTATCTCTTTGGTTTTAGCAGTAGTGTATCAGCCACTGAAATCAAACAGACTTTTTAGGAGTTATCACTCCCACATACGACAGGCTCTTAATTGTTTGTGATTTTAACATTCATGTTAGTTGTAATTCTTCTGTTTTAGCTAAAGACTCATTGATGCGAGTGATCTAGTTCAATGGTCAAGGAACCAACACATATTCACGGCCACACATTAAATCTGGTCCTATCTAATGGACTATCGATTTTAAATGTCCAAATTTAGGAGTTGAGTTTCTCTGACTACGGGCGTGCTCACTATTGACCTTCCACGCTGTACTGTTAAAACTAGGAAATCTGTAAAACGGTACAAAACTCCATAGTTTGGATGAGCTTCCTATTATTCTAAAAGGTGGCAACATCTGAATAAAGAATAAGTGTTTCTAAACTTTTGACTGATACTGTTTCTCTCTGTCATATAGGTTAGGTTGGTATCTTACATATGCTCGAGCCCTTCTTTTATATCATGCCAAATCAGATTTTTGTAGGACATAATATGAACGTGAGAAATTCTTGATCACTTGGATGTGCACTTATATTGTAGCCTAGAAAGTACACGGAGACCTCATAAATAAAAATAAGTTTGCCCAAGACCATATGATATGAAAATGAAATGCATGAAATAAACGCACGTGTCAAATGGGTAAAAACAAATCCATCATTTGGCATTGCATTAGCATTAGTTACATTTCTTCATTAAAAAGATGAGCATTTACCAGTCCATGCATTATAAATTTAGCAATATCAATCACCAAATAATTTACCATTATTTTAATAAAAACGTTGGTTTTAACTTAGAGGTATCTTACTCCGAGAAAACTCTTCCGCAACGTAATCCAAATCCAGTGGTCTCACAAGACTGCATTCAATGGCCATTAAAGACAGCGGACTGAGATGTCTTTGACACATTTCTGTGGTTTTAAACTAATTTTGTTATTTTGCCTTTTACTGTCTTACACCTGACTTCTGCACGTTTATATTAGGCTACACAGTGTTTTTTACTCGCCTCTAGATGTCCCTCTCAACAGCACGGCAATGCATTAGGATTATTTATTGGATTTATTCGCTACAGTTAATACTTACAAAATAAAATAAAATAAATTAAAAATGATCACATATTATATTTGCCAGGGCCCCCTACTGGTCAAGTACCCTGGGCACGTGCACGGTAGGCCTATGCGTTAATCCATCCCTGGATGAGTTGCACACTACATTATCAGCAGATGACGCCAGTGTTAAAAAGTAAAGTATAATGGCAATGGCAATTTGCATGATGTATTCATACTGAAATTGTCTTGCATCCAGCAATACAGAAATAAAACAATATATACTGTTTGGGCAGGAAATGTAGACTGAGTATTAATAAGAAAAAGAACATTAAAATGTAAATGTTTTGTGAAAAGTTGCTAACCCCTGTGAGTGTGTAACACAATTGAATTCTGTAAAAATGACCACAGCAACCTCACCCGTATCTCATTTAGATTTAAACCCTCTCAAAATTTGCCCACAACAAGTTTGACACAAACTGAGAACTCCATTAAGTCTCATTAGCTCCAGAAGAACCTGTGAGAATGAAAGTTTTTGTCTTGCAGGTGGAGTGGGGAACCCGCTTTGTAGCGAATATTGATTAGACCATGTCTGGACCTACACAAATGTTTTCCAGAGTGGCCTAGATTCCAAGGCAACCTCGTTAGATCTACTCACACAGCACATTAACGGTTTTAATAAGAGTGAACGTTCTTCTGTATAGTTGACCTTTACCATGTTTGTAGATAGGGGAGAACCGGATGAACCTAATGCCTCATAATTCAAAAGGTGGAGGAAATGTATAGCTGGACTATATTGATCACGTGAATGTGGGTCGCGGCTGAAACAATGGGGCCGCTACAATGAATGAGGGGCAACTTTTGCATCTAGCTGAGTAGGTGGAAGTTAAGCAGGTTAGATGATGCTACATAAACCAACATCACTGCTCCATTGTTTCTATGTGATTACTTTATCTGTCCATACTGAGCCCTCCATTCAAGAGCTGTCAAAAGTGGAGCCCTGTGGGTCATTCATTGTTCTATTACTGTGAATGGACTAGGTGAGATGTCAGGAACAATATTTAGGATCATTGTGCTTGCAAGCATAGCAAGGCACACATCAAAGAACATCGAGGTGAGCTTTAGGTCAGCAAATAGTGTAAGAGAACCTGCTGAAGGGATAAACAGGCAATTGAGACAATAGTTAGGTTCTAAACCCCATGTAAGGCAAGAGACTGAGAGGGAGAGTATAAGGGACTCTACGAATATGGTAATGCTCTATGTAGACAGCAACTCTGTGCATCACATAATCTAAATGGCTAAAAGGCTTAAAAAGTGAATACTACATGTACACTGCTTAAGTGGAGGTAACATTATATGTAATGCATTCTGACAGCTCATTACTCTTGCGATAGAGAAGTTTAGGTGTGTCTGTTTGTTCACGGCATCTCAGTGATGGATGTTGGGACTCTGGATATTACGCTGGATTTGAAGATCCTTTGAAACTGATAGATGGCACGGTCCCAGTGCTAAAAGATGCCAGACATGAAACTAAGTCATGTCTGTGTTTTGTTGGCTATAAATGCATAATTGTGTCCTCCTGCTGTTTTGTGCTCTTTCCAACTGCCAGCCTTCAGCAGCTCGTGTTTTTCCGGAAATAATCGTACAGCTGTAAATAGCACTACTAAACTCAAACTGTCAAACTAAACTCCCTTCGAAGATATGACACATGCAATACTCCTGTAATGGTACTCAATCTTAATATGAGATTGGCAGAAACTGCATGTGATACCTGATCTTTAAAGGTTCTTCATAGCGATGCCAAGGACAAACCATGTTTGGTTCCACAAAGAACCATTCAATCAAAGGTTCTTTAAATAATGATCTCTTTCTTATATGTTTTGTAACAAAGAACCTTTTGTGAAACAGAAAGGTTTGTTAAGTGTTAAACGTTGTTTATGGAACCAAAGGGTTCTTCTATGGCATCAAAGAACCTTTTAAAGCGTATAGTGTAGTGTATATGGGTAAAAAATCTAAAATAAATAGCACACTGAAAAATGTCTTAAATCACAAAAAAATTATTTGATTGAACATTTTTATTAACGTCAATCTTGAAAAAAGATCATTTGAATTTTGCGAAAGAATACAAAACATGGTTTGTCACTTGGTTGAAATACAGTACTCACCCTTTCTTTTCGCCTCTGAGATCAACAAAGACAAATGAAAATTGAAAACATAAACCATGATTGTAAAACACACCCGGCACATTAAATGAAATCGCAGCGCTGTTGGCCTAACATGCGACCAGGCCTGAAGCTCTAATTGTGCTTCTCTCTCAGACTGGCCCCTGTGGTGATCTCAAGAAGAAACCAGTAATGATGGTGGGGATTCCATCAACCCTCCTATTACTCCTTTACTCTCCGTCTCCCCCTTTTCTTCTCCTCTCCCTCATGGCTTAGTGGAGTTCATGCTGGGTCACATACAGGTGTCCAATCTCTCTCTCTCCACTCCTTCTCTTTTGTGTGTGTGTTGGCCAGAGGCATTTTTACAAAGAGAAGGACCAATAACAGGGGGAGAGCAAGAAGGATAAAAAATAGAGGTTGAGGCAGGATACATGAATTTGCCCAAATACACAGACTACATTGAATAAGTTGCATGTGGCATTGGGTAACAGTGTTATAATAAAAAGCCTATGGCACACAGAGATGCACTGAAAAGTTAAAGGGGTCGAAGGCTGTCAATATCAATATCTGTGTTTCAAAACATCATGGGTGTTTGCAAAAAAATATATAAAAAAAATATATGTGTTGGCCCACAAGATGTTAGTATAGAATTAAAATTGCTGTAACATTATCTGATTATATGCAATTCAAAGGAGTTATGGCAAAGAATATATGCGATTCAAAGAAGTTCAAAATAATAATTTGACGTTAAAGTTGTCTATGTGAGAATTTTAGTGCAGGTTGCGAATTGCAACAGTACACTGCTCCCACTCCCTTTCAAAGCACTACGGTGGCTGACAAAGGACAAAGATGTCGCCATGTTTTCACTTCTTTGCCAAAGGAGATAACAATTTACGAAATGCGCTCTGTATAACAGTTGGTCCATTTAAGGCTACTGCAAACAACATGACGAATTCCATGTAAGGGAACCTGCGGTGTATGTAGATAGAAATAACTCATTCTAAGATAATACAAACATAACGCTTCATTATGTAAGGTCTTTATTCACCTCTGAACACATAGTTATGTATTGCATCTCTGTTAATAGATCCTCCACAAAATTACACATTGGATCTTTAAGCACGCATTGGTAATGAAAATATGATACATTTCGTGTCTACGTGATGTTTTGAGTGTGCTAGTGTGAATGAATAAGGATACTTTCACTTGTTTGTAACTTGATGTAAGTGAATTCATCATTCAGATATGACTTTCAAATTTGGGCAAGTTATATCACGTTGTTCTGTAACGCTCCACAGCCAAACCCTTTCATTACTGCTACAGTTTGTGGGATAAATGTTTCAAGACAAAAACAATTGCGGTGGATCAAAAGCATTTTTAGCCAGTGAAGTAAAAGAGTCAATGTCCAGACAAGCTCTTACACAAACAGAGAAATGTTTATATCACTGATATTGCCAAATACACATTGAATGCTGTGTTTGTAGCAAATATAAATGGAAAAATAGAAGGGTATCACTTTTCAGACACAATTAGCCGAGTGCACTTGAGTTGATCATTCAGAAATAGACATAAACACAAATACTGCATACAGGAAAACATGATGGCACAATGTTTTGGTAGCTCATGTCAGTCTGTCAGACAGTGGCACTGGTTTGGCATAATGACCCCCTTTGGTGGTGGTCTGTGCCCCTTTACCTTAGCCACTGCGGGCAACAGCCCTTGCAGGGTACCAAGAGATCTTAGTGAAAGGTTACTATAAAATAATTACGTGAAATATACCCAGAGCATGACTAAATCACCCTGCCGTGGTTCTCTGCAAATGTGCTGCCAAGATGGCAGAAATGTGAGAGCTCTTAGGATGTAATAATATATTTCAAACTGACACGACCCCTGTTCATTTCAGCTTTTGCTTCAGCAATTTTTTTCATCTCACTGAGGTCACTTGAGGATAAATCTGCTTCGGTCTGCTAGTCAGCCATTTATGGGGTGGCAAAACCAGAGGTATAGAAATGCATTTGGTGTGTTTATGAGAGTGTTTAAAAGAACAGGAACGCTTAGAGGCTTGGAGAGACAATGGCTAGACAGTCATTTGACTGGAAGAGCAGGGCTTATTTATTCATTATGAGTTATTAAATTAAATGAATCTTCTAACTGAAGATGGGTTGTTAATTAATGTACAGATGAATCATCTGCATTGCCGTGGCTTAAGACATTTCTTTCTGCCTTCAAACGTAACATACTGTATATATCCTCTATTATCTCTTTCTTTCTGTGTCTCTTTCTGTCTTGTGCAGTATGTATTTCAACATAAATCATTGAAAATTAAATAATTTGGAACTGCTATATTGCCACAGGTGAGGCTGTGAAACCTCACTCTAATAAAAACAAATTGATTTATGATAAATTTCATATTTTATAAAACTCTGTTTTAGGAGTGAGCCGATGGTTCCAATTCAGAACCTTGCCGCTAGGTGCCGCTACATTTTATAAACTAGACCTTTAACATAAAGTAATGGGTTTGTTGATGATGTATCAACTAGAAATTGTCATTTCACCAAACAGTTAAATTACAATAACTTAAATCACAATGCCGCATATTCACCCAGTGCTTCCCTAGCAAATTATTAGAAAATGTGTACATTAACTTCCATATATTATTACTGTTATTAATATCAACTGTGCTGGTTTTGAATTTTCTTAACTGCCTCTAGATATGTAACCTGCGTGCATATTGTATATTTCAGTTATATGAGGTGTTTGACTATAAAGACATTAATGTTTTCTCTGGTCATAAAAGTCCGCTCTCGTTCCTGCCATCTTCAGCCTCTGGTCTTAGATATTAATGCCCCACATATGCTAACTGCCATGTGGAGCATTATTAGCTCCATACAGTGGGAATTAAGGGTCAGCGTGCAGCTGCCCGAGATCCCAATACACTGAGCTGCGATGAGGTTTATCAGTGTTCCTGTAAGGACTGTGGAGGGTCCGTATGTATGATGTATGGAATCGCTGTGTTCTTTTGTGTGGAGTAGAAGCAGCGTTTTGAGTTTCCAATAAGCCCATCTGTGCAATAATCACCTTCATGCAATTTCTTATACAAAACCTTATACAAAAATCTTATAGAAAAAAAATTTGATCTATAATCATCAATTCAAAGAGCGCAGGATGCCATACTGTGTGTATCACATGCAATTGTATTTTCTTCTCTTTCAGCACTCCAGAAAGTTGAATCCATTCTTTCCCATTTTAAAAGTGGGAGAGGTTTTCCTCTGGATTATTGATTTTGACTGTGTAAGGGACCAGCCGGCGACCTAGCGTGTCTCGCTCGGCTTTCTCTAATGATTCTTGGAACACTTGTATTCTCACAAAACATGTCTCTCATGCTCTTAATTTCTGGAATCTAACCATGTTTATGTAGCTATAGTACATTCATCTTATTCTTGTGAGGTGGATTCCCATTAGCATTGAAATGGCTGTTCTGTATGTTCTCTCCCCCTCAAAATGGCAGTGGGGGAGGAAGACGTGAGACCTGCCTATAGGGTGAGGTAGGATGGTGAAGGAGTTGAGATTGTGTGGGGGAAGATGTAGGGTTCCGTGATTACTGTGTGGAGAGACGTTTGGCCATGGGAATGGTATAAATGGAAGCACAGCTGCTGGTCTCCAATTCTACTTCTTGTACAACTACACAAATGACCTCAGGGAAATTGGGACTTTTGTTTTCATGCAGTAGACTCCTCGTGGATTTCTGTACATACATTAATGCATTAAAGCTGTCTGATTTTATTGGGTTAGTTCTGGCTCGGAAGGGAGAAGTGTGGCGGTTGTGTATATTTGTGTTTGGAGCTGTGTGATATTGCAAAAGGATCCACAGTGTATTTTGGCTCAGTTTCCAAACCTAGTGATTTAAAAGCATTACATGCTGTTAAGTAGGCAGTATACAATTAAACTGTCCTCTAAGATCCCTCCTTTTGGATATGTATATATTGCAGAGTTGGCAATCCCAGAATGCATTGTTTCTAGCGTGTGAGAGAAAGGTTAATACAAAATTTACTGCACTTTGATCAGTACAAAAGTGTAAAAAAATGGGTTGTGTTGTTTAAACAAATGGTGGTAATGCTTTAGATTACGGCCCGCAATGTACCACATAATTTAACAGGATTTACAGCGTAACTAATTGTAACAATAATGTACCTCTACAGTACACTATGAAAATAGAATTTCTATAGAAAAAGGGGAATAATATGTAAAGTTTGGACAATAAAGGTGTAAGAGTAAGGGCAAATAATAATATTTATGAGGGAACTGTATGCCATGCAAACATCCAAATCGAACCGCTCTTGAAATACTTGATTATAGTCTCTAAAGATCACCATGATTTTGCACATTTGACACATTAAAACTGATCAAAATAAATCATAATAACTCATAATTAAAATAAATTATTTATAATCCGAAATCATAATATCAATCAAATAAAAATGCTAAGGTTATAACTCAAATATCAAATTTAAAGATGACTGGCAGTCTGCGTGCTTCATTCGTGCCTTCATTCAGTAGCTTATGTGTTGGTACATTGTGATTACAAAATGAAGTGTATGTTCACGCAAAGATGGTTAGCATACTGCAGACATGCATACAACGTTATATTAAAATAGTTAAACCTCAGTTATAAAATACTTACGGTATAAATATTTTTTACATTTCCTGAGTTTATTTCCCAAACTTTGCATATCGTATCCCTTTACCTACAGATGTGTACTGTAGAGGTACATTATTGTTACAATTAGTTATGTGGAAATTCTGTTAAATTATGTGGTACATTGCGAGCCGTAATCTAAAGTGTAAAACCAAATTAACCTAAACTCAATTCAACAAAGTCTTATGTGCTTCACCTGAAAACATTTGTATGACACACAAGTTGCTGACCAGGTAAAGCGATCATTTTGATTTTCAGTGTTAGTCAGAAACATCTTAGGCCCCATTTACACCTGATATTAAGGTTTTTGGTCGATTAAATCACAAGTTCTTCACTTTTGACCACTTCCAGATGTAGTTAAAAATTGAATTGCGAACCATTTAAACTTTGTCGGATGAAGACATTAAAGTTTGATTTGAAGACAAAAAGAAAACGTAACAAGCACAATGATTTCTCACCATTCCATTTTTCTAACACATAATTTAAGTTTGCCGCTGTCTCACAGCTGTCAGAGCAGAATTGAAATCCCTGTTAACTGGAAAAGTCACACGCATGTATTTTATTGTTGCATGAATACTCAAAACAATAATGCCGTCATCCGGTACTGTGCGCTTGTGCTATGGTTTTGACCACACTGACGTGTGTACAGAGACTTTTTAAAAACGCAAAGAATATTTTTTGTTTTCTTTGTGCAAATGTGGCTTGAAACACCAGGTAATAATGTGTATCTTCGTCAACTTGTGATCCATTCATCCAAAACGCATCCTAATACAAGGTGTAAACAGCTTAAAAAGGGGCATCTTAAAATTGGACCTCAAATTTAAGGTAATTTCAATATAGCTGCTTCTAAAAGAGACATTTTGGGCAACAATAGACCAGCAAGAGCACTACTCACTCATACTACCCGCTGCCCTCCCATTCTCAACTAGCCGATCCCAGACAATGACACGCTTTAGGGCATGTGTGCCACTAATATAATTCTAAAAGACACATCAGGCTATATTTAGAAATTGCGTGAGTGTACAGAGCGTCCATATTTGGCAGAGTGCTGAAGGCTGGCTCTGGGTTTGTGTGTGGGAGAGGGGTCTTAGTCTTTTCCCCAGGCCGAAGTTTCTGGGAAGGGTTCCAGACACGGAGCTCCAGAGATGGAAGAAGAGGCCAAAGGAACCCGAGACCCTCAATGGGAGCAGTGCATGTGGCAAGACATATTCCCACACAGCTCCTGGGGTCTGGCCCTGGTGTTTACACGCAGAAGATGTATGAATACACAAAAGCACATACCATGGCGTATATAGGCACACACAAACTCGCCACGATCACATAAACAACAATCTGAGATAGAGAGGAATTCACGATGAACTTATTGCACCCTCAGACACTTTAATATTTCAATATGAATGCAAATCATGTTACAGTGCAAATTTGCACTTTGCATTTCCCCGTTTTGAACTTTGTCTCTGAGTGCAGCCCCGAGGTGGTTGCAGAAAATCAATAGAAAATGAACACAAACATCCCTCTTTCAAACTAAATTCAGTACTTGCACTTAAACACATACAATGACTTTAAATACACAAAATGTGCCACTAATTCTCAACAGATAAATGCTTTTGAGGGGCTTCAAATAGCTGGATTGTGGGTGGTTAAAAGGACACAAGTTGCAGACAGAAATGCTATGCACAACTGTTGCTTGAAAGACTTGCAAACTCTATTCCTCATTACACTTACTAGGGCTTACAATCCACAAATATCTTGTCATCATGATGTCAACAGATTTCCTGTAAATGTACACCCTTTTTGCCATAGCACCCAATGAGCCACGTCCTCTCCTATTTGTCAAATGCAGGTGTATTTTTAGTGCTCGGTGCACAGCGGGGAAAACAAAGGCTTTCCAGGAATCCATCAGGCTATTGGCAGGAATCAGACTCCAGTGTTTATGCTTCTAGGCTTTTTAGTCGTGCAGTGAGACAGCAATGGACCGAGAGAACTTCCAGCACATCTGAACCGTAATCCAGAATGCTTTTCCCCCGATGTCCCATGTCCAACACGATCCTCTAATTCTTGATCGTTGTGCATTCAATCAATAATTCATGGTGGCTTAGTTCGTATTTACATAATTGATCATGACGAACGAATGACACCTGTCTTAAATGGAGTTTTGAGGTTTGCATGTCATTAATATGCTAACAGATCTTTGTCAAGATGATGTTAAGTATTGATGTTTGAGTGTTTTGAAAACCCCTGGGGCTCCAGTTGTTGCTTTACGAGGTCTTATCATCAATCAAAATTAGTTGATGGCGAACTGTTGAATCTATGCATAACATTACACAATCTACCCTGAAGCTACCCTACAGTTTATCACTTTACCGGGAACCATTAAATTGAAAACATAATTTTGGACGCAACCTCTCAGAAGATCGTGAACACATGAGGTCCATTCAAGCAGTACGTTTGGTTGTGAGTTCAATGTTTTAACACTGACACTAGGGAATTTAAAAGACACTAAAATACCAGAACTGACAATCAACTGACATTTATTGCATCTCAGGGAAATTTAGGAGAAAATGGCATGTTCTGGAAGACACTCCGGCAGTGCAGAATGCCAAACGGGAGGGAGAGACACAGAGAGACCTGTCCTGTGTCTTGAAAAATGCAGCCGATACACAGAGGTATGAATGCATCAAAACACACCCAAATAAATGTTTGTGTGACATCTTGTTTACTAAAATGCTGTACTATCTCTGGTTAGTTTCATAAGGCAGCGTACAGTAGATGCATCATTTCATGACTGAATGTATCCTCAACTATGTTGTGTGCACGGTTTGGCAATTGAAAGTCGAAGTTTTGTTTAAACTTACCATTTCATTTCAACAGAGATATAGGCATTGCATATTTATCTCTGAAAGGGATAGTTCACCCCAAAAAATGAGAATCCATCATTTACTCATCTCTAAGTTGTAAAAATGTATTTACTGTATGTATAACACAAAAGAAGACATTTCAAAACAATTTGTATGCAATAGTGGTCAATCGTGGCCCAGAACTAATCGGTTACCAAATATATTTCTCTGTGTTTATCTGAACAAATGAATATTTCAGACTTGGAACCACTTGAGAATGAGTCAATCATGACGGAATTTTAATTTTTGTGTGAACTATCCCGCAGCCTGTCTGAAACCATCTTGGGTGGTTTCGTACTAAATAGGTGTCTGTTAAAGGAATAGCTCACCCCAAAAAATGTCATATTTTGTGAACCAAATCGACTGACTCATTAGGAAGATCAGACTGAACAAAACTCTTTGTTCATGAATCATACATCTGGATATCAGACGTGACATTCCTTAGTATCATTTATAGCAAGCAGTACACAGAAATGTACTTTAATGTTCTACGTAAGTAAAAGTCATACTCTCAGTAGACAATGACTAAATGATGACAATTTTTTTTGGTCAATAACTGACTAAAAGAAAAGCTGATTCCCTTTTTGGACAGCATAGGTGCACTTTTATGCAGTTTCCCAGCAGCTGATGTACATGCACACACCGGTAATTCAAGAGTTGCCACCTGGCTACATATTAAAAAGACAACAACACAAAAAGTACACATACTACTCCTACTTACTTTTCCAACTCTTAATTTAAAAACGTAATTTTCCAAATCTCTTGAAGCCAACACCTGTGGAACAGCTTAAAGGGATGTCATTCCCAGGCTGTAACTCACGCTTCGTTGTGTACCCGAGCTTCTTGACTGGTTGGTTCTCATGACTTCGCTGGCTCCCTCAGGGTTTGTTTGGTTTGCCAGTGTTTCTCAGGGGGCTCGGAGTAGTGAAGTGTGGAGGGCAGGACAGAAATGATTAGGACAGACTGTGTGTCAGTGCTGGAGGTCGGGAAATAATCTGGTCAGGCAACCGAGACCTTGGGGGTCTCTGTTGATCTTTCTTTCGCTCACCCTTGTTATTCACACATAATGTCGCCCTGCTCTGAGTCATTGGCTTGGCTTTCTGCATGGGTAGTCAAGCATTCCTTCACTCATAGTTCTAAGAGTTTGCCGTACACATTGGGCATGTGCAAAACTACATTTTCCAAACCTGCCTAATTGGACTAAGGAGCGAGCCCCCTTGGTTGCAATTCGCAAATAAAAATCTTTCATAATTTACATAACCTTGTGTTCTTCCGAACCCGTATGGCATTCTATCTTCTGCAGATCACAAAAGATATTTGGAAGAACGTTGGTAACAAAATTTGACCATATTACTTCTATATACAAACCACTCATTCACAGACGCAGACATTCATTCTTGTGAATTCAAAAAAAAGAAATATCAAATTTTGTTTTTGGAAAACGAGGAAAGAATTTTATTCTTGTATTAACTATTCCTTAAAGACTTCAAGCAACCCTTCAACTTGTCATGCTCTTTATAATTAGGCTGGTTTGGGCTTCTTTTGACTCCCACCATACACGTTTCCTTGGGTAGGCTACTTCTGTTTTTTGTATGCAAAAAACAGCCAGAGGAAGTGCATCAGAATGGAACGCATGGGTCTTAAGATGAGTTTTTATAACAAAGGCTATTTTCATCTTGACACGACATCTTAAAAACAGTGTGAGATGGGACATGACAGTTTTCAAAAATGTCCAAGTGGGATTTCACCATGCAAAGCATGCTAATTTAAGCTCCACGCTTTACGGACCAAAACTAAAAAAGATAGTAATGAACTAGTGTTTTGTTAAACTAGTCATTGCTCTTGACCTTTCCACGTTTTTTTGTTTAAAATCGTTTTGGGACAAAGCTAAATCTAAAATATTCATTCATCCTGTATTTAGTCATAGAACCCGCTTCAGATCAACCAGCATATTCATTTAGGAGCGTTTATCTGTGCATGCACCTTTTAAAATTTGTATTATGTTAAGCCCAATGGTTCTCTTTTAATGCCTCCACAAGTTACAATCAAACAGGCTAATGAAGGCTATCAGTGTTGCCAACCTGCACGGATACAAACATGCCTCAACGGGACTTTGCCCGTTTGCCCGACTAAAAAGTCATAACACTGCAGGCGCTCTTGTGTGATTTGGCAGAGCCTTTTACTATGGAGTAAACAACACAGTCTGGCCCTCGGGTGTTGATTCGCCTCCCCAATTAGCTCTGCCATATCTGTGTTTCCTTGAAAGAAAGAAAGATTTCACACAAAGACTCTATATTGACTAGTTCGACATGCTTTTAATACAATAAGCAACTCTTACAAAGACCCACATTTGCCAAAAATCACATTTTTGTTTTAAGCATTACAGTAAGTAGGCTAAAACATTGTTGAATATTGAATTATGATTGCACAATCTTTTCCTGTAAATGCAATGTTTTATTGATGCCATTATGAATCCCAACCTGTAATAAAATAACTTTAGAGGGAAACTTTTCATAGATGACTAACGCTCAAAAGTCTCCAGTGAAAGCAAGACTTCGTTGATTGACGATTGGCTCTTTTTACCGAAAGATGTAACGTTTTTTTGCTAGAGCGGCCATATTGAGCATTGCATTCTTTCCCCATTCATAGCAACGGAAATGACACATCTTGTTATATTCATCTTAATTGTAGCTAGATATTACAGCTAACTGGTACATTGATAATATAACTTTGCAGATTAAAAAATAAATAAACAAACTATTATAGTCTCAAATGTGAGAAAGGAAAAAAAACGATTTCATTCTACTTTTTGAAATAACTCTTAATACATATATAATATTGTCAAATATGTGACTGGAACGAAAAACAGTCTTAAGTAGCACGACCATATTTGTGGCAAAAGCCAACAAAACTTTGAAAAATATTTTTCTTATATGCCAAAAATCATTAGAATATTAAGTAAAGATCCTGTTCCATGAAGACGTTGAGTCAATTTACTACCATAAGTATATAAAAACTGAATGCACCAAAGGGATGCAACAAAATCGCAAACAAAAAAAAACATTTACACAGTTGCTGCTCGTTCTTGAAGAATTACCCACTCAAGTTAGTGTCTATGTAAAACCTAGAATTTCAGCTTTCGAGTTCATCTTCTCTCCACATCGTCATAACAGCGGTAAGCCAATAGAAAGCGTTAAAACAAACCTGTTTCTTAGCACGGGCTGCTAAAGAACCTCTGATGGAAGGCGATTTTCTCAATATATCGATTTTTGGCACCCTTAGATTCCAGAGTTTTATATAGTTGTATATCGGACAAATATTTTTGTCAAACCATATGTCAATGTAAAGGTTGCATACTCAGATTTTTAGATAATGTGTAAATCTTAATAATCGAAAAATTGACCCATGAGGTTTTGTTGTCCAGGGTCACATATTGTTAAGTTTTCAATGCTATTGGTCACCTTTTATTGTTTTCTTCTGTGGGTTTTGCAAATATTCATCCAATAAAAAAGAACTAAAAATAACAAGTCAACTTTGTATTTTTTACATAAACAAAGAATGCGTTCATCCATGTGTGGATCCTGTGGTTTTTGGATACAAAAACAATACATCTATACATTAAATGTACTGACTACATTTACAATCTATTGAAAAATACTAAAAGGGTGATGGGAAATATATAAAAAAATTTCTGGAAATAATCCGTTCATGAATTTTAGATCTAACCGTCTTCATTGCCAAAATAAGAGATATTGTTTGTATAAAAAAAACATTGATGTGCAGTCACAGGTGTGGATAAATTGTTCAATGGCTTTAAATTTGATTCAGCCATTTGAGATTTGACAGGATCTTCATTTTACAAGAAGGAAAAGACTGATATCACCCGTTGAAGCGTTAAGAAACGAAACAGTTGATTCTAAATAAAGGGTCACGTCCACCCTCTTCGGCAAAGACACAAGGTTATTATTGTATCTACAGGGCAGCCGTGTACTTAGGGACAACATATCAGAGACAAACTCTTTACTTCTCTCTCCCCCCTATCATTTGCATACATTTCCATCGCGCTGCAAATGGATCTCCACGCCATGTGGACAGTCTAAGAGAGACCTAGAGGCTCTGCGAATGGGAGATGGAGGAAGACGTCTGTATGGATTTGATAAGGGTAACATATGTGTATATAAATAGATTTACATGGAACAGTTGAATTAAAAGTGGGATCAATCATTGTTGCAGGCTCATGGGTGGCTAAGGAGATGGAGGGGGAGGAACAGCTGTGGAGGATAGACAGGAAAGAAGGAGTAGGAGGAGGGGACGAAGACGAGAGAGGTGTTCAGTATGCATCAGTGCCCCCACGCACCTCCCCTACGCCCGCCTCGTAAAGAGATGGGTTTGAGGGGCGCATGGGTGGGTGGGGGAGTTGCTTAACTGTCGGATGCCTGACATGCTTGTTTTGCCTGTGATTTAGAGCCGTGTGCTGTTTGTTTGATTCTGTAGTGATGCTGAAAGACTTTATTCATGCACGTAAACACATTCTTTTTCTTTTTTGTTTTGTCTTTTCTCTGTGGCTTTATATGATATGCTTTAAATGGCAAATCCATAGTGTTTCGTAATTGGTGAACTGAATACAACATTTTTTGCAAAGCCGCTTTTCACGTAAAGCTGCTTTGAAACAATGCAACATTGTAAAAAGCGCTATTAATAAACCTGACTTGACATTTATAGTCACTGTAAATCCACTTTTATAACAAAAGGTCATTAAAATGATGTGCTTAGCTCACCCAGATTTCTAATCATTTTCATGCATTTTGTAATTTTTGCAACTTTCTTACCGTTATTTTCTTTACAACTCTGATTTGTTCTTTTCTAATGCCAGTATACACATTCTAATGAAATAGTCCATATTTGTAAACAAAAAGGATCAATGAAAAACTTAGCGGAATGGGTAAGTGCTGTGGCTAAACTTAAGTCGACACTGAACCAAATGTTGCTTGGTAGTTTTTGTTTTTTAGTAAACGTTTACATAACATAAATAACAAATATACATAGCATTTTTTTTCAGATGAAAGGGTCACAACTATTTTCATGCGTGTCACAATTATATGCTACTTTTAGTTTTTTGGGAAATCATGTTGGCACACAAATACCATATTTTTATAGTTTGAAATTGTTTAAATGATGATTTACTATGCATTTTATTATACTAAAGAGTTGGAAAAGGCTAAACTCAAAGTATCCGTACAACGTTATAGGGTATGGCTAAAGAAGACTTGGGTGTTATTTTTTCACTGCATTTATAATAATTTACATAGATAGGTAGGCCTACTTCAAAATATAATTTTGTCTAAATTGTTCTTTTAAACATAAAATAAATGCACAATAAAATGATCTTTCACATATAGATATAACACTTAGAACTGTACTCAATCCATTCACAAAGCTGTGCAAGATCTGCTGTTATATCAGTTCATATGTATGGATAAGCGACATGAATTGGCCGTGTGTGGTGCTGTACAACAAACACATACATCATGAGCACATTAGAGATGATGTAGATTCACGACTCCACCTTAAAATCTGACGTGAAGGCAGACATTTGCATATGATTTATCTCAGTCATGGCTGTTTGCAGATAAAAGAGACATTTTAATGCATTTGTACTGCATAATTCTGACAGTGCAGAATGAACTGGGTCCAAACACACACGCGCACACACAAAGAGAAAGACCCTTTGAAGCTATATAAGACTCTCACAGTCACACTCACATCCATACAATGTTCGAACATTTCATAGAGTATGTGTACCCTACCCCTAAACCCTCACACATTTTGTCCAATAATGAGCCTGTCAAATAATGAGAATCGTTTAAATCTATTTTCAAGACCTGATAAAGATGTGATTAAAAATTCAACTCTCACATATAAAAGTTTAGCCAAACCTACATGCGCCCGTACATTGGTATGGCACCACAAAAACAACAACAGAGCAGCATGTGAATTATGAAGTCATCCGGCCACGAGCCTCTGAGTAACACTAGGATCATTAAAGAGAAGGACATCATGTCCTTTTCTGTTTGTCTGAAGGTGAAAGTCTAAAATAAAGGAACAGACAAACAAGCAGACTTGAAAGGAAGTTATGTATGTTGAAAACATTATTACTTCAGAAAAGGAAGTTTGTTAAATGTTGTATTTTCCAAAAAAAGAGATTAATATGAAATGAAAATGTCCTGCTTCTCAAGGATGTCGTCAGATGAAGGTTTTGATAGAGTTGCCGCTTGTAAACTTGTGACAAACTTTTTTAATCATGGAAATGAGATCATTTATAATAAATATTTAGTTATGTTATCAGAATTGCATGAAAAACTCACAATTGCGAGATCTCACAATTTTGACATTTTTCTAGTGAGTTTATTTCTGACTTTTCTCAAGCTTGCAATTCAGAAAAAGTCAGTGTTTTTTCTCTCATTGGATATAGTCCGCAATCCAAGGGTCTATATCCATCACAATTCTTAAAAATGAAAACAGATTTGTGAGTTACAAACTCCCAAATGTAAGAAAAAGTCAGAACTGTGAGATAAAAAGCACTTACCTAAACAAGGGACTCGTAAAACATGAAAACAGTCGGTGATCATCAGGTGACCACAGACATTATAGATTCAAGGGTATGCACATTTTGTTATGTGGTAATTTGTATCAATTTGCTCGGTTTATGTTATGGGTAAACTTCTATTGCGTGAAATAGCTTATTCAGAACAGTACTAAATAAAATCAACATGCAATTTCTATCAACCCACACTCTAAAAAAAATCTGTAAAAATAGGGCACAACATACTGTATTAATATGAAGGAATTTTCCAAAATCATTTTTACTATTGTTTTACCTATATTTTACATTTTGCACTGCGTTAAATAACATTTTAGCATTAACGGAAATGTCTGTAAAATAAAGGAAAATTTAATGGTAATTTTCTGCCCGTACTTTATCTGTTTTTTCCAGGATTTCTTTTACAGCGCAGATCCCTCTTATTTAGTTTAAATTATTCAAATGATATGAAACCAATGAGCAGAACTGTCAGTTTAGGATGCTTTAGCAGACTGTCAGAAAATCACAGATTGCTGTTTACATAAATTGCCCGTTACAGTTGATATAAATGTTAAATGCAATAAACGCCAGTAAAATTCCAAGTTATCCCTTTGGTAATCTAAAATAATTTTCGGATGTAAGTGTAATCCACCATTTAAAAAAACAGTAATGAAACACAGTTACTAAAATTTTAAATACGTAACTAAGTTACATGAATTACGTGACTTCCCAGCCCTGTCAACTGACCAAAGGCATGAATACACAGAGAGACAGACAGAGGGAGAGATAGACACATCACAGCTCATTTAACATAACAGGTGACACCAGGGTCAGAAGTTCACATCTTAAAACGCTACACTGCACGTCTGAGTGAACCAGCTGACCACATATTGTATCCAATGTCGCGCTTTGGAAAATACATTGCGCTGCTATCTTTTTACCTGACACATTTCATTGGGTATTTCTATGACGTGACATTAACGTCATTTCCGTACAAAGTAGGGCAGAGCCGATCGGCTGTCTATGCTAAATAAAGAGCCGTTATTCCCAGAATGAATGGTCTGTGTGTATCTGAGAGGGTGTCGATTTGTGAATGAGATCAGGGTCCTTAAAAGCCAGATGTGACTGACAACCATCCATTGCAGGTCTTTTTTACCTTTGAATATATATATATATGTAAGGATTTTAATATAACTTTTAATTTCCTATATCAATTTATTTTGCATTTAGATAATGACAATCCTCATCCTGATAAGGACCTTCATTTCAAAAGCAAAATATGATTTTTATTCTCACATTTGATTTGAACACTCTCTCTTCCTCTGTCTCTCAGTCACTCTCCTTTGAGTACTTTATATACATTTAAGAGCTGAGAGCGAGCAGAAGTGGGGAGAGAGGGGTATCTCTGTCCTATGGATGAGAGATGAGCTGCAATCTGAACCCCTGTGAAGTTTTACAGCCCTGCCCAACTTTCAGCCCCAGAGCATGGGATGTTCTTCGCACCTCTGAGATGATTTCATAACTAAATCTTGAGTTATGCCTGATGCCAACACAAGCTCTCAGCACTGCTACAGTAAAATGTACATCTTTTATGAGCCCGAAGTGCGAAAGTTGACCATCTAGTGCCATAATATTTCAAAAGTTCAACAATCCCTGCCCTTTTTATTTATTAAATATTCAACATAGCATTTTGATGCTTCCCTTAATAAACTTATCATAGTTGATGTGTGTGTTTTAAAAAATGTAAATGCCTATCCTGTTAACTTGCAATGGATTTGAAGCTATGTTGCGTGTTCACGAGAGCATTCCGACGCATGCGCATTCGGTTGGGCAAAAAAGTGCTCAATATGGAATTGATCTGACATTTTGTGAAGATCTGCTTATATGCAGCGTGCGTCTGCTTGTAAACACAGAGTTGGGCTTCCAGGTTGTCAGTCAGAACGCCGCCGTCTGCCCCCACCGAATGCGCATGCGTCAAAGTGCTCTTGTGACCGCGCACCATAGACTGACAAGACAGAGGAGAATACATCGTTTAAAGTCATTATTTTGGTTTGTTTTTCGGACTAAAGTATTCTCGTCACTTCAAACATATTCAATTGAGCCACTATGAGCGGATTGACCAATTTAAGGATGCCTTCAGTACTTTGCAGGACCTTGACAACAACTATAACCTTGATGTCTATGAGGAGGGCTGGAAATCTCTCGGATGTACCTAAAATATTTTATTTGTGTTCTTAAGACGCAGGGAGGTCTCAAAACATGTTGGCATCATGTGAGGGAAATAACACAAATTTGATTTTGAGATGAAGTTTTCCTTTAAGGTAAAGAAAATACAAGAGACAAAGCGAAGCAACCCTGGGCTTTATTTTTCATGTTCGGGGCAATTCCAGCGTTACATGGACGTGACATTTTGCGTGATGGACGTGACATAAAAATGCTCAGAGAATGAATTTGTTACGAATGTATTAAACAATCTGTTTATATTTAACAAAACCCTTGCTGATAGAGTCTAAAAGAATGCCAGTGTATGAACACATTTTCTATTTTAAAAAGAGAATGAAACATGCGTTATGGATGTGACAAAAAAACGATGCGGTTTTTGGGAGATGAACTTTGTAGGATTTCTGTGAAAGAAAATGCACGATCCTAAAGCAATAATACCCAATGACTGGAGATGGAATGTCTCTTTACAGAACATGAAATAGTTACTTTATTTTCATGTGTCCATCTATGAGGAATATGTAGCGTTATGGATGTGACAATCCTGAAAATGGAATTTACCTGACTATAAAAAAATCATGCACTAAAAATAAAACAAATGCTTTACAAATATGAAGACACCAAATGTTAATATCTGTGCTGTTACCATAGTAAAAAACGTTGGTAAAAACGTCATTTTTCATGGAAAGGTTGACATTTTCACGGAATTGCCCTTCAGCACACCCGGCGCTGAATATTGAGATGGTGCTGTGATTGACAGCTCTGTGTGTGAACTCGGCAGTGCTGCAGAATGCTGCTCGTGCACTGTAGTCAGCGGAGCTGCCCTGACCAGTGTGTCTCCTGGAGCACAACTTCAGTCGAATAAGCCTCTTTTGCTCCTTCAAACCCTCTCTTTGCATTGTGTCACTTTCGTAATTCATCCTATTGTATAGTCTTCATCTGGAATCCCTTTCCGCTGTGCTTCTCTAAGGGTTTGTATAGCAGATAGTATCTGTAATATAGTATAAACAAAATTCTTCCTATACTTGACGTCTTTCATCACGAGTTATATTTTAACCGAAGGCTGACGTGACAACCAAGTAAATTTAGCTTCAGCTCTGCGGTAAAGCGATTCTTATTCTGATCGAACTTTGCATCATTTGATTGATAGATTGAAATTAAAATAAATAAGAATATCAGTTTGTTGTTTGGTGTGTCTCACTGTGCATGACGTTGCATTTTACATTATACAATAATGTAACTTAAAAACAGCATGTGTGTTCAATGGCTACAAGGATGTTGCAGATGTGGTAACTAAGTAGCTGCTATAACTTCACAGAGGTTGAATCCCTGTTCACATAAAGGGAACAAACGCTACATTTCTTTTAAGTTTGCATATTTGAATTAAAAGCTCTCGTTCCGCAAAGGTTCCACTGTGACATTTAACTGAAAGTGTGAAGTTCAACTTTGCCACTGTGTACCTCACCGGTTGTTTCATTCTGCACACCTTGTGCTTCGCAGTGAGGTGTGTCTGTAATCAGAAGAGGCCATAAACACCTCTCCTGTTGACATCAGCAACACAGCATGTCTAAACATGATCTGCCTCACGCTACACAAACATAAACACGGGCCGAGACCAAAACCCCCCATCCAACACAGGGGCCTTATTATCACATGCCTGTTTTGGCACATTAATGCAGCATTTAACTCACAAATTCACTCAAAAGTGCATGAGCTGTACACACACGTTTAACTTGAATGATTTTCAGAGTGTAGGAGCAGAATCGGTGAGTCAAGCTGTTTTTTTTGAGATGCAGAGAATGGGCGCATAAGGTCTGTTTTAGATTTGCAGAATTGATTTCTTCTAATGTATGTGACTGGCTGACTTTGATTATATAAGATAACAAATAAAACATAATGACCGTTTACTAAAACTATTCAAAACTGTTCTCTCAATCGAAATAAATGAAACACTGTATAATTTTTCAGGAATTTTACGAAAGTGCATTGTTGTATTGTACAGAAGTTTCATGGGCTTTTGGGGAAATAAAAGTTGGGTGTGAAATAACATTATATTTTACAAAATGTAAAAAATTATTCTGATGCTCCCGCTGCAGAAATGTAACTCTTTTTGCATAACACTGAAATCAAAATAAAGTAGACCTATTTAGTCATATTCAAATTAAAATGATAATAGCCAGATGACAAAATTGCTCAAACTTAAAAGTTAACATGACTAAAAATTCAAAATATGATCTAGGATAAAACTAACAAACAACCTCTTGTATTTAAAGAAGAGCTAAGTGTCTTAACATAACATGACTGTCTGTCTCCATCAGTAGGATTTCGCCACAGATACAGAAACACTGTAAAAATTATCCTGACACGTCCTAAAGCAGTCTCTACAGTGGCCAAAACAATCAGGTGTGTGAGCTTCAACGAAGCAACAACCCAACGAAAACTCCAACGCCTCTGACAAAGTGACTCACTCATTCTTGTCAGCACTTCATGCGGCAGATTTCGAAGGCGGCCAAAGTCACCTCTCTACGCAGAGAGAGCCATTTTTCTCAACATCTCAAACAGGCCAAGCTTTGCACATCTCTAACACACTCCAGTGTGAAATGAAGGCACCAAAACCGAGAGCACACGCTCACAGCCAGTCCAAAGTCATTACTGCTACTTCATCCATCTTGTTTTTACACTGAAGGCGCATTTGTCAGTCTCTGAGGGAGTCGAGTGCCTCTCTCGCCATGCAAGCTCTCATGGGCTGATTTATAGGTTCAGAACAATGACTTCCTGTTTGGCTAGTGATCAGTCATGTAATAGGCAGTTGTTCACCATCTTTGTTGGGGTTTTTTGGAGCGATGATGAGAGACAGACTCCTAGATAAGGTTGGACCGAGTCTGTCAGCTTTGTGCTATGATGGATGAACACCCTGTTCTGTAAAGCTGACCTCTGAGCCACACAGGTCAAAGGAGCGTGGTGGCAACACAACACACATACAGACGGTGGCCCAACCCAATTTCAGTACCATGATGAGATTGATACAAAAACACACTCACTAAAATTCAAAGTAACGTGGTGACATGGTAGAGTGATGGTATCACATGGTTCTTCTGCACCACTCACAGCACCAAAAATGTATTTAGAAATATCTTTTGATACATGGTCAATATTGGTTTATTGTATTCAAAAACCAATTACTGTATGACGGGAAATTTGGTCTTAACAATGATGGCAATTCATTATAAAATATTAGTAAATCAAATTATTATAAGATGTATCATGGTATTACTCTATGTATAAATAAAACATTACAATTCCATTTAGGAGGATTTAGGATATTAAGGATTTGTGCTTTAATATTCTTGTGAACCAGAAGGTGTGATTCATTTTCATATTGTGAGACAGAGGCACATTTTGAATTTGAAAATGTATATTTCCCCACTTTTCTGTACGTAACCATAAATCTATGTTCACTAACAAACTAAATAGGGTCAATTTCACTAAAGTACCCAAAGGTCAAATGTGAAATAATTTGTAGGATCTATTGACAGAAATGCAATATAATATTCATAACTATGTCTTCCAAGGTGAACACCTTACATAAATCAAGCATTGTTTTTATTACCTTAGAATGAGCTATATCCATTTACATTCTATTTACTGTATTTCTATCTAAATTCCCCTTCCATGGAATTCGCCACGTTGTTTCTACAGTAGCCCTAAACGGACAAACGTCTCTACAGAGGGCGTGTCATAAATAAGTTATCTCCTTCGGCGATGAAGTGAAAACGCGACAACATCTTAGTTCGGTGTAAGCCACCGTAGGGATTTAAAAAAGGGTTGGAGTGAGCCATTGGTTGCAATACACATACTGGACCTTTAACAGAACATTTTAAGCACAATTTCATCCTACAACGCTTGTTCCAAAAGAGGGTGTGAACATAGACACGGTGGGCTAGGAAAAACCAAACCTGTTTTTTGCTTTCCATCTAAGCTACTGACATATTTACACATGCATCTCAATTTTCCTGAATGACAGCACAGGCATGATGCTTTTTACTCGCATCACCTTGACCTTTGGACCTGACCCTGGAATAACTCAACACCAGCTCTTCGGTCAATCTTTCAGTAAAAAAACACAACCCAAAATCAAACAAATCCATGTCAGGGCAAGTTTGCCGTTACAGCAATAAAATGATGCTCCGTCATAATATCACATTTGAATGTCGTAAGCACATTTCAGTCACGTGAGGTGTAAGTAAACAGAACCATAAATAGGGCTTTTGCTGGTCCAAATGCACAACAAAACGTGAATTCTTGGCGTTGTAGATAAAAGGCCTGGATGTGAGCGTGCTGGTCAGCTGTGAAGTGTTTGATAGAAAGGCATTTCTCTAATCCCATCTCCACCCTGAGGCACCTCTGGAGACATTGAGGGACAGTTGTTCGCGGGAAGAGTGTCGAGCCAGCATGCGTTCGAGTTGTGTAAGCACATTTGCTGATTCGTCCCCCCTCCATTGGCATTCAATTCCCGGGTGGCTTGTTTGCTGGTGTGCCCTCCTTACGAAGTGTGAGGCATGCTTGTTGCACGTGGTTCGAGGGGAAAAAAAGATTATGGGAGAAAACATACAGCATTCATTCATCCTGTTGAAGGATTGTTTGCCGTCTGCTCCCACGAGACAGTATATGGTTGGGGTGATTCACATTATTCCGCATCCGTACATGTATAAGATAAATAAAAGAATATATAATATTTTTCTTCACCATTATAATATAATATGATATTAATTATATTTATCACATCATATCATTATGATTTTCTTGCCCATCAATGTATTTCTTGTACATTTGCACGTCCCACATCACATTTGTGATTTATTTAAATATATCAATATAATCCAGGTATTGTGATTATTAAATATTTAAAATTATTTTTATTTAGTTTCTTGTTCATTTATTTTAATAAAGACCTCAAACATTCTGCAAAAAAATCTTCTTCAAACATACTAAAGTCACATCACTACATGAGGCTGAGTTCCGTTTTTATATTCCTTCAATGAAAACGATCATATCTTAAACAAATCATGAGAAACCACCGCCTCTAAATGTCTTCCTATGGTTCTATATGGGGCCTGCAACTTGTGTCACACCTCTGGCCCCTTCATTACGGAAAGCAAACCAAACCTGTCTAGCCTTTACCACTCCTTATACATTATTTATAGGGGAGACGTGTTAAATAATTGAATAGCTGACACTTCTGCACACAACATACACACAACAAGAATTCATATATGAGCAGATAAACAGTACGATCCCTTACACGTGCAGTGTCTTATAAAAGTGCGTCAACTGGAATATAGTATGTAGAAGGCGTATTGATTATTTCTACCAGGTGACCCATTGGTCACATATGTGCTATTTTGTTGTGGTTGTGCCCCTTCGATTATCGAGAAGGCTTGATTTGTGTTTATTGTTTGCCTGACCCGGTCAACCTTGAGGAAAGTGAGCCAATGGGAACAAACATTAATTCATTCAGCAGCCGCACAATTAAAAACAGCAGCATTATCATAACAGAATAGATTGGCTGTGGCCATTTCACACTGGGTGCGGGTTCTTCTCAGCACAGCTGGTGGCGCAGGGCCTATCAAAGTCACCGGGAAATGAGCTTTCCAAACCCCCAGAGAAAGTACAGTGCATCTGATTACACAAGAAAACCTGCATTACTGCAAAATGCCATCAGGCTGCAACGCACACGCTGCTGAATTAGATTCTGCTTTTTACTCTGTACAGGGGGCATGGGGGGTCCTTGAGGTATGGCTACCGACGCAGGCGAACGCTAATCGCTGTGTTTGTAATGTTCTCCAGACGGTCATGTAAAAAATCATTATAAATGATTATCTAGCGACTGTGGTAATCCTTTGGATGTCTGTCGCTGCAGCTACAGCCTTATTGGATTTGTCCCTCTGGCTCAATTTAAGCCACTATTAGAAATAATGAGCCTTTAGTCGCTAATAAATTGTGTGGCTTTACCCCGACTCGAGCTTTCGGAGAGAAAGCGATTTGTGTTCTTGTCGTGGTCCAATCTTGTAAATCAAACTAAATGACTTGAAAATATAAAAATGCAGAAAGTTTTCTGTGAGATTTTGGTTTAAGGGTTAAGGTGATGGTTAGGGAATTTATATAATTTTTTGTCTAAACATGAATGTGTATGCGTGCGTGCAACTATATTTTAAGGGCAATAAGTGACCAAATCTTGAGCAAACCTGAGGACAACCTCATATCGTCACTGTCCTTCCGAAACCTCAGATTTGCTGTTTTCAAGAAATGGAAAAAGATGAGTACTTTTTAAATAATGAAATACTGTGTTGTTAGTTGACAAGCACTTTTTAATACTGTATATTGGTTAGATATTTGCATAACCAAGTGACAAAAAACATAATATTTAATTAAAGTGACTTATAATAAGGATGTATGTTAAAATAAATCTCAAAATATGGAGATACAAGGTTTCAGAAGGACACGTAAAAACAATATAAATGTGGAGAAAAGTTTTTTCAGAATTGTAAAAATGCGATAGGTTATAGTATTATTTATATCTAGCTGTGCATGAAAACAATAGAAGTCTCTGGAATGTCCTCATTTATATAGATAAGTAAATGTATAAAGCTATCACGTTAAAGATCTGAATGATGCTGCGTGCGGGGATTTGATTTAGAGTGCAGCGAGAAGTAAATGTGAAGTATTATCATATCACTCTATGTATATGGGGACATCTGGTGTTAGCCGGGTTAATTTAGCATAAAAAACATTGCAGGCAACATGAGAGAGATGCCGTTCATCAATCATGCAGTAAGTGCGTGTGTCTGTGTGTAAAACGGTGACTTAATAATATCTTATTACATCTAAGAATAGGTTTGGGTGGGGTAAATACAAGGGCGGATGCTTAACCACTGGGTAGGACCCATTGTAGGCATGTCACCAATCAAAAACTGTGGATGTGCCACCAAACCAATGAGCCAATCCAAATTAAACATTTCGATCTTTCAGTTTGTAACTAATATGGTAAATGTATGATTTATGCGATCCCTCTAGACCTAGCATGTTTATCTTAAGCATTAGGCTTGATTTGGACTTGCAGGCTCGTGACCTTCACATCCACGTGTCTGTGAAGTCCGCTAAGCCAAAGGGTGTCCCATTTGTCATTTTTGAAATTAAAGAGGGGCTCACAAAAGCACTCCGATGCGTCCATTCGATGTGGTCAGAACGCTTTGCTACCTCACGGTTCATGCAATCTACCTCGACCAGAATAAAAGATTGTGAAAAGACTAATGTGTATATTGGAATAGAATAGAATGTTGTTTTTATGCTCTGTGGTCAAATTAATCCGTTTTTTTATATTTTGCCCTGACCCATCCAAGACTGCAATACTGGTCTAACCAATAACACAATTTGAGGCGAGACTAAGATTTGTGGGGTGTTCAGAAAACATATTTGAAAGGCTGATTCTTCTTTTTCCATTTGGTGGCGCAGGGCGCCTCTATGTCAATGTCTTTCAGAGCTGTGTGTGTGTCTCTGGGTTCGAGGTGAGAGGTCATCGGTGATACACTCACCAACCTTCTCTGATTTATTTATAAACAGACGTCCATGAAACCTCTGATCCCTGACCATCACTCTCATCACCTGCTGTCCTCCTGGGCCCTCGGTTTACATGACCTTCACAACCCCGATGCCCTTCAGCAATTTTCTATAGAAAAAGAAGAATCAATAATGCGGATGTAGCGTACGGTAGTGACGGAAAGACAACATAAAAGAATTATGAATGCTTTTAAAATGGGTTTGTTCTCCTGTACTTGTGGATATAATGCATAGATTTAATTCAGGATCAATATGGGGCTTCGTATTGCAAATATTTGCAAAAGTGCACAAAAAACCCATGCTAACATTAAGCATGCATTTTTGAGCAAATTAACAAAGTTTTATGAACATTACTTACCCCTTTAAGTAGTTTATTTATCCATAAGTATGTACTTTGTTTACTTTCCTACAGCAGGAAGCAAGAAAGGTTGATTTTGTGTGACCTGCTATGCCTTCGCTTGTGTAACGTAAATGACCTGACCCAGGAAGTGATAATGAGGTCACAGGGTCAAGGCTGAGGTCTGGCTCAAAAACAGCAAAGGTTTGATGGATCTTGAAAGTGCATTGGTATGCACATCATTTATTTATATGTTTAATAGGGTCATACTGTACATTTGTAATATTTATTTTCCACTTTTGAAATGTTTGTAAGGCTGTCAATTATTTGAAATATGTATTTGCCATTGACAGGTATATACACTTTTCAAGGGTAGTCTGTTAGCAAATTCTGTTGAATACAAATGGAAAGAAAGAAAACGGATCCGTTGGGTGTCCATCACTGTGCAACGGTTCTCTTTAGGTCTACAGGACTGTGTGTTTGTTCTGTTGACCAGCAAAGTCGAATAACTGGATCACCATGAGAAACAATTGACTTTAGCCAGAGTCTTAACACATGTAGTATACACTGACAAAGGGAATTAAAAAGCACTTTTGGGTAAAACCTGGATATGTGTATGTGTGAAAGAATAAGCAGTCCCAACCAACAAGGTTTGACAGACTTTCACACATGCAACTCTCTATGATAAGTTCTGCTGTGTCTCAGCAGGCAATGTTTCTGAACACTCAGCAGGCATCATTGACATGCAAATGTGTTGATTCACTTGTTTGATGTCAGACGTTTAGAATGGCGCATTTACAGTATGCACCGCAGCTTTCATTAAAAGAAATTGGAAACCTCATTATGACTCTTTAAAGTCTCTATTTCTTAACAAATATACCACCTACAAGCTACAATTTATAACCCCATTTACTGCATGTGTCCATGGAGAAAAAGTTCTTCAGCATATCGCATACGTCTAGACAGATTTTGCCCATCCTAGTTCATCTGCCTCACCATTGTACGTGTGTTTGTGTGTGCCCATTTGTACATGAGCGTCTGGTTCCCAACATTTGGTTAAGCATGGGCACTCCAGCCATCTGACGCTGGTGCCATAGCAGGAGGTTCTTGCAGACTGTCATGGAATGAATATGAGACATCCGACAGACAGATTCCACAATCCATTGCAAGAAATCTGTGAGATGTATAAGTTAGAACCAAGAACACAGAACATTTGCACAGTGCAGTGGGCAAACTCATACTGTAGTCCAGAGCATTCTGAGTATTTAGCAGACAGAACAAGTTTGGGAATATGTTATAAATAGACATTTCGATTTCTTTGGAGATCAGATGTGCACAGCTAACTTTAAATGTGCATTGCTGTAAGAGGGCAAATGAGTAAGTGAGATTTTATAGTAAGTTTGATTTGATTGTGACACTTCATAACTGCCACCCACACATCAGCAAAAACAAATATCAGACACGGTTGGCATGCATATGCGAAAGTCACATTTTGTATTTAAGTTCTGCCGGGAAGACTCAATCTTGCATCATCCACTACCAATGAACACCTAACCAATCACCTCCCAACATGGAACATAAAAGATCGCCATTTACCCCTTTCTATTTTGCCTCCCGAGTCTTTCTGGTAGAAATGTCCAAACTGTGAAAATGTGCCAAATAACAGCATACAAAGTTTAAAATCAAATTAAAAATGTTTTGTAGAATAAATTCCCTGAAGCATGTTTAGTGTGTCTGCCAGTTTGTACCATACATCATATTTTGATGCTTTACCTAAACCTGTTGGATAATTAAAAGTAAATATTGTGCAACCGTTCCCTTTGAAATCACTTTAGATTACTTCTGTGTTAAATAAGCAGACAAAAATTGAACTGCTCTTAAATGCTAAATAAAATGAAATTTCTCTCTGCATATAAAATTTGTCAGTATAGAGGCAGCTTACTGTATAAGGGGTCTCGAGACAGAGAAAGATGAACTGTTCATGCCGTAACTCAACACAACACCTTAAAAACGTGATGCAGTTGGCAGGAGAAGCACATAAAACAGCAAAACATGGAGCAACCGCCAAAGATCTGATGCCTATATAAATAGAACAACATGTTAAAAAAACAGTGCATCCTGTGATATTGTTTCATATAACAAATCAAAAACATGTTAAGCATAAAAATACATCCTAAGCTGAATGAATGTATATTCTGACCCACGTCAGAAGGGAAATATGAGGAAAGAAACCGTTTTAGAGCAGCAGTGGCAGCGAGCCTACTAGACGCCCACTTCGTTCTCCCACACACACTCTGTTCCTGTGACGTTCCACTCAAATCCTCCACACGACTGTGTGGGTGTCTGCTCGCCCATTCATCCGCACACCTCCGCTTCACACGCTGTTCCCATCACCACACATCCTCGCCCCCTCCCCTCAGTGCTCTCTATCGGCAGAAGCGCCTCGCGCTCCCGGTTCTGACTTGGAAAAGGAAAAAGCACCATGTTTGGTGGTGTGAATGTATTATTTCTCGTTCTTCCTGCATAAAAACTTTGAATTACAGCTTTTGTTTCATCACGCAATTTTCTGAGCCGCAATGTTTCACTTCGATTCGTGTTTGGTTTGGGTTGAAATGTCAAGCAAAGGATTCTGGGGCTTATGGTGTATATTGCATTTGCACTTTGTGTCCTAATGTTACCTCAAGCCGATGTATCAGGCTTTGATTTCAATGGGCCAGTTTCCAGTAGTTACTGCGCTTTCCGAAGCTCGCTCATAATCCTATCAAAACATGCATCATACTTTCCATGGAGACCGGCTTGTTCCTCTGGACAATGTCTCCTGTGGTATTACGGTCACACAATGTGAAGGATTACTGAACCGTCACTCATTAATAGCTGGCATTAATGTTACGAAATTGATGTGGAAGCAACACACCCAACCCCCCCCGCCCACCCCTTCACGCCCTGTTTTACCCGATACTTATGCTTGGCCTCACTGTAATGACAAGAAAGTTCCAGAGACCAGGTATTTTTTTGAACCAGACAAACCAGGTGGAGGTTTTAGAAAGATTTAACAACACATTTTCTGGTCCTTTGGCTGAATCTATTATCTTAGAGCATACCGTTGGTTTAAGTGCACTTAACACAGGCATTCAGGAACACCCTTTGATAATGTGCCCCTTGGGAAGGGTGTGATCAAACCAGGGATTGCTGACAGTTCCAGAAATTGGAGACAGTAGATCTACTGACCCTTTGGCCCCGTCTAACCGGCATCCCAAATGAACTTTTATACCCTGACTGAACTGAAATAAAGGTAAAATTGCCAAAATTGTTTGTTTGGTCATATTTTATGGAATATAATGCGGTCAACATAACCTGGAACAATACATTTTCATTAAGTGAAAGTTGGTCCAAGATGCACACCGTATCAATGCATGTCTAGTGCTGTCAAATCGATTAATCGAATAGTCCATTAATGTTTTTTTGAGTAGCGTGTATATTTGTATATATCAATATGCAAACTAAATAAATATAAGGATAGTGTATTTGTTTATACATAATCCATTCATATACACATTATTACATAAACGCAAACATTTATTCTGGAAGTGATTATTCGTGATCAATTGATTTAACAGCACTAGTTAGAATTGAATAAAGCACTTAAAACTCTTCTTAAAATGAAACCTAAACGTGTCATTTTGTAGTTACTGGCCAACTGGCAAGATCTATTTACTTGGCAAAGTCGAATTTAGTCCTATTTTGCAAGTTTTACTTTTTTTGGACGCTGGGCCTGTCCACCTTGACGTACCTAGCAGAGGTTTCATATGATTTACTTTCATTTCTCATCGTTTTGGAATGTGTTTACATGAAACCATTTAAATAGCCCATGAACCTGTGTGTGAGATGATATACGTCCTCATTTAACCTCCACACTCCAGACCCTGAAGGGAATATGCATGACGGTACAGCACATGAAGCAATGGTTATTGTGGTCTCATTAATATGAATATGAAGTGACTTTTTTTGCATTCCGTGTATGCGATGGATTTGTTTGTGTGAGGGTGGGTGGGTGGTTGTGTTTGTTTGTTTGCAGCCGGATCTTGTGTGGGTGGGCATTCACTAACATTTTCTTTCAGCTCACGTGCTGACAGTATGTGACTCAACATTGAGATCCATATAACTGTGTGAAAAATGTTGTTACTAAGACTTCGAAATGCTGCCCGAGGACACAAAGGCAGGCATGCAAAAGGTGTTGTTTGACAGGAAAGCGCATACGTGCATTACAGCATGTGTGTTTGTCTTACTTCATAGTGTATTTTAAACAGTACTTCAAAGAGAGCCGATGATAAGGTCAGCCTGGGGCCGGTGTGAGAAAGCATCGGGTTAGTTTTCTTTACTGGGTCAAAATGGATTAAATGGACATGCGGGCTAACATACAGTAGATGAGAATATGTTACGATTGTGATTGATCATAAGAGTATACAGTTATAATGGATTGAAAATTTTGTTCAGTTATGGTGTTGTTTTCTGGCAAAAGTATGAGTTTACTGAATAATATTATTACTATTTGCCCAAAACAACTAGTGGCCCGGCTGGGTCTGCAACAAGTTCTTAATTACCTTTAACTTTATTCAAGCATAAAAATTGAAAAAATCTAATAACGATTGCTGAAAAAGGCAAAATGGTTTTTTGCTTTTGAGACAGCTCATGAGAATGAAACCGATGATTATTTCCACGGTCTGTTGGTTTCGATGGCTCTCTTCTCTTCTCTGTTCCTCTTCCCTTGTGGTCATGTATTATATCTTCTATTCACAATAACTCAAAGACCAGCAAGTTATTGTTATGATTTTGAAGTGTGTATCTAACCTTCAAAGTCAGTGATACATTACACCCCGGCCAACAGCCCCACCCTGTCCTAAAACCTGTTTGCTTTAATGTGTGTGTGTGTGTGTGTGTGTGTGTGTGCGTGCGTGCGTGCGTGCTTGCGTGTGCAAGTGTGTAAAACTAAACCATTCCCTTTCTTGTCACATTTTGCTTCATTCCTACCTATAGAGAGCAGTTAACCAATGACATCTTTCTGGAATCAGAGTAACTTTTTTTTTTTCAACCGATTGTTCGTAAAGTTATTTGCTTCATAGTTGAAATGTACACCGTTTGCACAACCAGTCCAAACGTTGTGGATAAACGAATGAAAGTGGAAATATTTAGTTGCAAATGTAGCTGCCAGCTTTTGAAGACAACAAAGGCATGCTTGAAGTGAAGACAAAATCTAAGTCAAACTTCTAATAACAGATGTAATCCCAAAATGCAACACGCTGAGGGGAAAAGCTCCAAGATGGAAGATTACATTTTTCAAATTAAACCAATACCGAAAAGTAGAGCTATTTATCCAATAAATGTGCATGCTACAGTATGGATGTGATTGAGCATTTCATTATTAGCTTAGCAACACTTAATGCTAAACAATTGGATTTCTTTTGAATTTCTGAAGGCAGTGATCCAACAAACGGCAAAAATTCACCCGCCCCCATTAACTTCTGTACATGTGCAAAACCAATGGTGAATGGGTACTGCTGCTGTTCGTTTACCAACATTCTTCAAAATATCTTCTTTTGTGTTCTACGGAAGAAAGAAAGAAAGAAAGAAAGTAATACAGGTTTGAAATGACATGATGGTAAATGATGACAGAATTTTCATTTTTGGGTGAACTGTGTAAATTTAAATCTTTTTAACTGTCCGCTGCTGAGATCTGAAGATGCTTGGTGTTTCATTAGCTTTGGTTTGAAAACAAACAGCGCATTTATTACTTCATGTGTAATAAATGTGCGATTTGTCACAGCATGCCTTCAGGACATGCTTGACAGGTGCATGATGTTTTTATCGGTGTGGATATAGGTTTTTGCACTTTAGCACTGCTTAATACCGTTTTTTTATGTTAATGGAATACTTTAGCCATGAGCTCAACAGATGTGATCACTAATAACGGTTGACGTATGTAATTTATTTTCTCTGTAATGGCAACTAAGCGATTTAAAGCACTGTAAATTCGCTCATGGAGTGGGGTCCACAAACCCAATACCATATTGAATATTTGAGACTTTATTTGAGAAAAATAAACATACAATTTGTAGATTTCATAAGATTTATTGTAGTTTATATCCTGGGACATGTCCATCTTTAGAACGGTTTTGTGATTGATGTTTCTCTGCTCTGGCATTCTAAGCTATCCATTGGAAAATCCTAGAAAGACTAATGCCATCCGTGGGGGTCTTATGTGACCTTGTGTCAACTTGCATGTCCCAGTTTCACATCTGTGAGGTAAAAAGTACTGAGAATTGAACCCTTTGCCACTCATATGAAAACAGCAGTTACAGGATTTGCCAAGTGTGAGTGTGCAGTGGCGCAGAAATGGGGTTTTCAGTATATGCAGTGCATTGGGGTGCCATTGTGACAAAATATTCTTTAAAGTTAATTTTTATAAAACGTTATAAGTAATATAAAATATAACGAAAAAAGAAATTGTATAAAACGATTTAACTTTTGACAAGCATTCTAAACGAGTTCAACGAATATATTATGTAATTATAAAAGTTATTACATCCACCGCTCACTCTTTGACAGTCACATGACCAAATGGATCAAGCAAAGAAACGTCCTGAGGCGCAGAACAGAACAAGAAAATGATGAAAAAAAGGTACATTGACAAGTAAAATGAGGACAACAATGTCCAAGAGGATAAATATAGATTTTTATATAAATAATATCTGTAAAAAGTTATTTAACGTTACCTGAGAGGTATACAGTAGAATATTATAACATTAATATAACGTTAATATCAGTTAGCCTCCACATATATCTATGTTTGTGAATTATCTTTATAATTACATTGGGGAGAGTCTGAGAAGGTTGTTAAAGTCCCAGTGAAATAAAACTTTTTTCATGAAAAAATAAATAGGGTCAAACTCAAGGGTTTGGGTGGTGACCTGAGGAATGAGCCTTTTATTTGATTCGGACTGATCAAAGGTCATACCGCATCCAATCTGTCACATTGTATTCAATTTAGAGGCAAATGCACATATTTTTCATAGACATATGCATGCATTACGAAAACGCACTCCTCTTTTAAGTCATTCATCGTGCTACTGTTGCTTACGTGTGTAACCACAGTAATCACCAATCATTTGTGAGACTTTCCTGGAGAAAAACAGCTCTACATGGGTTCATGAATATTTTATTATTTGTAAGTAATTCAACTGATACCCATGCGGACTTCACAACGTGTAATTATCAAATACACACTTTTCAATTCACACAGTGGGATACCACTCAATAATGGGTGTGCACATCATTTTGTGAATGTGAGTTGGGTTTTAAAGCTCATGTATGTTCCCTTATGAAACAAAAATATATGGGAATATACTAGAAAATGTAATCCACTTTATTAAATAATACATTTACAAACACAAAAAGTGCTTTTATTTTTTTTTAAATGTATTACCAATGTATTATTTATGTATTTTCATATATATTACATTATTTAGTATATTGACAGTTAACATATTGTTCATTTTAGAGAAGTGGTGCAAAGTCAGGTTTGTATGAGGTTTATTTTTTTATCTTTTAGCTATACGCTGAAATCTTTGTATGCATTTTCTCAGTTTTAGTACGGTGGCCATAAGGTGCAAAAATAAATAAATAGTTTCAAAACTAATAACAAATACAACAATCCAACCTCAAAATTACAAATCAGAAAATACAATATCAATATCAAATTCTCAAAACAGAATAACAAATCATAAAACACAACCACCATTCCGGAAATAAAATAAGTCATTAACCACAACGGCAAGTCAGTCAAACCCGAAAGGTATTTGTTGCTTTGTTTTGCACCTCATGGCCGTCACAACGGTTACACTAGTCACTACCAAAAATCCATAAAAAATGTGCAATAAATATAGGAAACAGTTAAGCATGAAGAATACTTTATATAATTCATCTTATAGTTATTCAAAATGTGTCGGTTTAGATGTTCGATGTATATATGGGAAACGTCATTTTGCATCACTTCTGTAGAATGACTCTTATAGAAAAATATATATTGTTTCTGCGGCACTAGCACCACCAAACAGAACCGGGAAATGTATCATTGTTTTCACAATGATCTCCTCTGCCACAAAGTCCTGCCTCAAAGAAAAGGTTAGGGATCATTTCAACCTCTGCAATCCTTCACAGATACCTTCATGCCTATGGCATAAAATAGTGTTTAATATACAAACCTTTATCGCAAACATGTAATGCTTGACATGTACAGCATTATAACAGTTTGGGTGCAGGTTGTGCCTCAGTATATCAAACATCATTTGAACATAAAATGATTACATTGATGAACAAAGATATTTTTCAAGATTCATTCAATTCAACATTCAAGATTTGATTTGTCACATTACAGATATATAGATAATATACAACCAGCAGTGAAATGAAGGACAGGTCAAGACGTTGCAGTTATTATAACAAACAAACACAAAAGAATTTGAATGATATAAAGATAAAGGTATATATAGTCATTGATAGAAGTAAACTGTAAATATTTACAAGAGCAGGAATGTGCAAGAGAATTTCACGATCAGATGCACCCAGCTAAGCGCACAACTCTCTGCAGGGCTTTGCAGTCTTTGCTGGAGCTGTTGCCATACCACACTGAGATAAAACACTTTCTATGGCCCCTGAATAGAAGGTTTTCGGGATTGTTGGTGAATCCCTGAATTTCCTCAGCTGTCACAGATGGCACAGTCTTTGCCTGACTTTATTCACCCGTGTATGAATTCACCCAAGGTTCTTGTAGCTGCTCACCCTCTCCGCAGGGGTCCCTTTGATCATAAGAAGAGTATAGGACCTATACTCCGCTGCTGCCTCTTCCTGAAGTCCACAATCAGCTATTTGGTTTTGGTCACATTCAGAGAGAGACAGTTGTCCTGGTACCATGGTGTTAATTTCTCTACCTCATCCAAGTAAGCAATCTTGTTACTGTTGGAAATAATGCCCAGAACCACCATATCATCAGCAAATTTGATTATAGTAGTGGAACTGTGAGAAGACACGCAGTCATGTGTGTAGAGAGATTAGAGTAGGGGACTCAGGACGCAGCCCTGTGGCACTCCTACGCTCAGGGTGATGTTGTTGGAGGGGAACTGGGCAACTGTCACTACCTTAAGTCTGCCAGTGAGAAAATCTTGATTCCAATCGCAGAGTGCAGGATTCAAGCCAAGATTCACGAGTTGAAGTGACCTTACTGGGAACTTCCAACATTGGAAGCTTTAGAATAATGGATAGGACCACTGCTCTGAGTGCAAACAGTTGGTGACTACACAAGTATACTGGAATAAATCATTTTCGATGCAGCAATAAATTAGATTAATATGACAGTACTCGATTTCCTTATGATTCACTTTCATGAATCAGTTTTTTGCTCTGTAGCTCATAAGTCGCATTTGACACTTTAAGCAGAAAAGAAAAATGCTTTGCAAATGTTTTGGACACTGGCCCCAATATATCTCCTCGATGGACCAGCATCAAGTTTGGCAAAGCAGATGCATTTAATCATGTTTTACTTTGAGATTGTGGGGGAACTTTAACAAAAAACTTTTGTCTGACACCTGAAAAACACTTTTCCAGTACAGTGTTATTGTTGATGGTACAAATAGATTGTAACGGTGAAAGAAGACCTGCATAAAGTATGTTATTATTTGGTTGCGGGACACCAGCATGCTCTTAGCATCTTTGACAATTTTAATCAGAAATATCATTCTGCTCAACCAGCATTACTACTGTTCCACCAACTAGACCACCACTAATCAGCAAAGATCAGTCCAAACCAGCCCCAAATGAATGCCTGGTCTTTTCAATCTTGTGTTTGGTGGGGGAATGTTGCTGTTTATTTGGGTATTGCCAACGATAGAGTTATTTGGCAGACTGGGAGCTGTTTGGCACATACACACAGTGTTCCAAGAGCTATGAGAGCAATCTTCCTGTTCTGGAACAGCATGCTCACGCCGTGCTCAAATACCTTGACAGAACCTGGCAGTACCCTATTATGAGACAAAGGGTGATTGCATCGAGACTCTATTTCTGTGACTTGCTTACCAAGACGATTCAAACCCAGTAAGCTGAAGAGCAAAACTGGAAAAGAAAAACGCTTCAGTGAAAGAATGTGCCATAGTTGAAGATATAAAGAGAAGACCTCCTGGAGCTCTTGAATACTGTATTGCATGCTTTATTGGCACCATTGCAAACGGCTAATGCTACACCTGATAAATATTTAAACACAACCAAGTTAGCCAGCAGTTCCCCATTTCACATGTTAGGCAATAGAATCACAGACGTGTCGACACTGAATCAGAGGGTGCGTGGCACTAATGTCAAAAACCTAAATAAAAACCAGCCTTTAAAACGATTTACAGACCAATTCCATGTACTAGCCAGAGAGCATCGCAGCTATAAAATAGTGTAATGTTATGAAAAGAAGTACCGCAGGTTGACAGAAAACAGCTTTGACGGTTCAACAATGTGAATGTTAAGCAGGATTTTTGCCGTACAGGTTCAGAGCACATAAACACGGAACGTACTGTATTTGGCTGTGGTCTGGAGTCGTGGTTGGCACACGCTGAGGTCATGCGGTTACAGAGTGAGGACACAATCAGTCAGTGAAATTGACCTCGTATCCACTCAGCCCTGCCGAAACAGCTTAAGACACGCGTACTGGTACAGTACAAACTGATACACACTGTCTACTTAACCTGTTTATGATCAATACTTTTTTGAGTAACATTTCATTTAAAATCAGGGTTTTAAGCTAATAATAAGTGGCAATTTTTTTTTGTTAGTTTTCGTTTTAATGACTTAATCCATATCACACATGTGGTAAAAAGTCATGACATACAACAACAACTGAACTCAAAATAATCAGCATCTGCCCATATGTTCGGAGTAGAGATTTGTGTGAAGTTCACACAAGCTGTGTATATTTTCACAGCACTTCATGACAACATTTTCAATACATTTTTGTGCCAGTCAGCATTACTTTCAGTATGCATAATAACAAATAGGGATGCCCAGATACCATTTTTTCAGACCGAGTATGCACACCGATATAATTTTTCTGGTACTCGCCGATACTGATACTACCTAAAAGAATACCTTAAACACTTCATCACTTCTGGGCTTTTCAAAAACGTTTCAAGCAAATTTCACATTAAATTTTTGTGGCATCCCTAATAATAAATACAGTACACGTAACAAAGTCACTTAAGCACATAATAAAAACAATATAGAAAGCCAGTGGTGTGGATAAGATGTATCACAAATGTGATTGCTTGTCCAACAGTGTATTGCTGGCTGTCCATGCCCACAGCAGTCACAGGTGAACACAGGTGATAGCGCTGTGCAAGCTGTGCCAGTTGCCTCCGGGCACAGCCGACAAAAACTTACCTCACTCTTCTCTCGTGAGTCACGGCTCAGAATCAAAACGGTTCTTTGTTTACCTTCATTATGACAGAGGGAGAATAACCTTAAGAAAGAAACGAGAAGTCTGTTGAGTGTTCAGACTTGCCCTTTGTGTGCTCTTGGCAAAAGATAAGCGGGGAAAACACTGCCACTGCATATCATGAGTTTTTCATGTTATCAAAGAGCAACACACAGCGCAGATCGACCTGTTTTAATGCAGAGATGACCAAAAAAATAACCTTCGTTCGGGATGTGATTTATTCACAACATTCATCTGGACACATCTGTCTGGGCACATGGACAAGGGGACCTGTGGTTTTATCGAGGGGGCACCAGTGAGGGAGTCGTTTATAAAACCTTGTATAGATTTATGTATGCACAGTCAAGAGCATTTGTAGGGTGTGCACATATTTCAGTCCATTTTTTAAAAATCCTGATAAGTGTGCGAAAATATCTACGCAGACCTCCATTTCTTGGTCACGTGGCAATGCTCATTCATCTCATTGGCCAATCACTGACATATTTGTTCTGCACTCTATCTCACAAGCTCTTAGATAAGGTATGATTTTGTTTTATATTTGGATGGTGTGTCGACTGTACAAGCGTTTCAAGTTCGTGAGGTCAACAGCGGAGACTCCTCACCTCAATCTTCCGCCATACTCTCGTTGCAGTGTGTTGCCTTTGACCAACAGGGTTTCACAACACTCCTCAGCTGCTCCTCTCACCCCATAAATGCTCACGCTCAAATAACTGTTACTGAAGGTCACTTTGAAACAGACAGGAACTGAAACTTAGAGCCAAGCACTATATGGCAATCTATGTTTCCTTTTATTCTTAGTTATATTGTTATATAAGTTGTAAATATTATTTTAGCATTTCAAAAGTTGTATGCGTGTTGCATCGTGCTTACAGTGTAAACTGAAGCATAGCTTGAAATGAAAAGTCAGTGTAACTTTTTATTGTAAATAAAGATATTTTAAATGCATCAGTATATAAAATGAATATATTTAATGATTAATACTTGTAAAATAACGTGCAATATTTTACACTGTAAAAAAACGGTAACAGAATTTTCACATATTTTTGAAATGTGATAAAAATTTTACATCACAAGTTTAAAATAATGTGTAACATAATTCATAAGTCATAAAATAAGTCATTTTACTCAACGTGAAGCTTACTGAGTTGAGGGCCAGGAGAATGAATACAAAATATAACTACAAAAGAATATATTAATAAACTATATTTACAATATAAAATATTATTTTTTTCATTTACGATTAAAAAAATGTTTTCACAAAATCGGCTATGTGGTTTAAAAGCAGCCAAAAGAGGTCAGAAAAATGCAATGAATCTGTGCTCTGTATAAAGGAAATGTTAAGATACATTCAGAAAGTTCAGAAATATTAATTTATTCTTCAGGATCGGTATCGACAGATATCACTCTGAATAATCCGCCATCGGCATCAGTGGAGAATTTTTTTATCGGTGCATCTCTAGTTTATTCTATTATGACAGAAAAATAAAAGTGAATATGGTATACATATACGTATGCCCTCAAGACATTATTTTTGGCTACTACTGTATATCTGAATAGGAACATAGCATTACTGTACTGATCATCATACATGGTGCTATTCTGTTGCCCTTCAGTCTTTACAAGCCATAAATGGTTTACTTCATTTCGGGTCAAAGGTCATCCATTCATACAAGTCATTTTACAGGCAACACATGCCTGAAGGAGGTAAAAGGACATGTTTGCCCAATCGGCAAACAGAGATTGAAAAAATGAGATTTGAATGAAGACAATCAGAGTTCAAAAGGCGTATCTCATGCTTATTGATCTGTGTGCGTAACCCAGAAACTGGACGCTCCCTCATACTGCTTTACACACATTAGAGTATGTTGATAACCCGCTTTATAACCAGCGTACACAAGCACAGGGCCACAGTGAAAATGACTGCGCTTCAGTATCGTCCATCAGCGTGCATTCTGTCCAGTGCTGTTTAAACATGGAGGGATTGTAAAGTGTAAGTGACTCTGGGCCGTCTTATCGGTCAATAATTAGCAAGTAAACATGTTTGAGGACAAGATGACCTTAAATATAATCCTTAAACATTTCTAGGAAAGCTAACAAGGAAACCTTGGAAAATTCTTGTCTTTTGCATCAATGTTAAACACAAAGTAAGGCTGGATTATTTATTTGGCAGAATTAAGGTGCCATTAACTTTATGGAAATACTAATGACCCACTTCGTGAATACATATATTGAAACTGATGTTATTCACTGGAAAAGCTAAAACTGGCACTAGTATTTCTCAGAATGTGTTGTCAAATAATGTGGAAAATATTCGTGAAAATCAGATACCGTTGCACGTTAACCCCTGGAGAGTTTCAACACAAAAATATACTTTTTCCTGGGATATAGACGGAAACATATAAGGGTCAGTCCCTAACTGAGCCGTCAGGATGACCAGACACCAGAGGCCTCATTTATAAAACAGATCTTATCATAAAGTGTGCGTACGCAAAAATCCACGACAACGTTCATATTTACAGTATAAAAGATGTGGAAAAGTGCATGGCGCTACTTCAGGGTCTGAGCAGACGTTGGCCTACGTACCTTTGCTTACGATAATTCGCGATTTATAGTTTTCACATAACAGAGAAGCGTACACGAGCTTTCTATGCGTACGTTCGTTCAATGAATCACACGTACGTACTTTGAGAAATGATCCTAAAATCTAATTTCGGACGGTTTCCACGCTGCGTTTTATAAATGAGGCCCCGGTTTATCATCTTTGACCAGATCTATCTTTATTCTGTGAGCGTATGGGATTGGAATTGATATCGAGGTGAATTAAAACTCCCACACTGGTTCTGAATTAAGGGTCAGAAGGCAAGGTAAACAATGTATTCTGAAAAAATATGACTGTTTTGTAAATTAATACCTGTACTTTACAAGCTTTAAAGGGGCAGCCATATTGTAAGAAATGAGTGTACTCAGAGTGCCCTCTTGTGGCCGTTAACGGTCAAGTTATTTCATGTGGACAATACACGTCAAGTGTAGTTTTGTTAAAATGCATTTTTTGTCACAATTTGATGCGCAGATTACAGCTGTAATCCAATTGTAGGTTGTAGGTTGTTTTTTTGCTTACACCCTTTAAACATCATAGGCAAACGCATACACTTTACTACACTAAATGTATTTGTTTAAATTAAGTAGGTACTAATATTTGTATTATGAGGTGCCTTTTAAGGGTAAGCGTTTTAAAGAGCTTGTGCATTTTTCTCCCGACATTGTACACAAGAACAATATAAGTATTAAAAGTATAAAATATTACATTTGGGAGCAATTATGATGGAATAGCTCACCTCAAAATGAAAAATATTTTATCATGTCATTCCAAACCTGCATGGCTTCCTTTCTTCAGCAGAACACAAGAGAAGATCTCTTGAAGAACGTTGATAACCAAGCAACACTGGCACCAATTGACCCATTGTATGCGTGTTCTGTTCAAAGAAAGTAAGTCATATAGGAGTGTGAATGATGACATCACTTTTTTTATTGGATTGAACTGCAGGAGAAATAAAAATGAAAAAGTTCTTCGTATAAAACAATCATGCGTCATCACACATTTATACAAACATTTTATTGTATGGCACAGTATGGGGTGAGGACATCGCTGAAATCATTTGAAAAGTAGTTTTACAAATGTAACCAATCTCTCTAGTATTGAGCATCTTCCAAAGAAAAGCGGCAGCTGTTAATCTTGGAAACGGACATTCATGGGTACAACAATGCACATAGATCCAGCGGGTGTGTGAGGTCAGTGACATTACAGAAAGTCAGAACAAGTGCATGTGGGCTCTAGGACACCTCTGTGACTCTTCACACCTGAATTCAAGGCACATTTTCAAATCAATGTGAAAACACAACTAGCTTTTTTCTTTAGGCTAAATAAGTTGAAACGCTTCGGTTGCATGGCCGACTAAAAAGTCAACTGTAGTGAACTTTATATACAAGGGGTTTTGGTACAGCCAAGTAGTGTAGATTGCATAGTCAAGTATTATCAGTGTACTTTAAATGACAAAAATATAAACAGCAAAAGCAACTACTCATCTGCGTAGATGGGATGTGTGCACCGGTGTAGTATCTGATGCATTAAGACCAAACATAAAATCCATGAGATTGTTGTTGAAATGAAACATGAAAAGAAATCTTCACCTCAGACTCTACATTATGGATGAGCCCTTTGTGACGAGGCTCGGAGTTTATCCAAGATGTAGGAATCAAAGGCTGTTTTGGGGTTCAGGTCAATAGAATGTCAAATGGAAAGTCAACAAAACAAGAACTCCTGACAAAAAGATTTTGTAAGTCAACAGAGGTCATGAGCGTTATGCCTCTATCTGTCATCTCGGTGCCTTCAGCGAGACACAATACGACCAAGGGAACAATAAAACGTTTATTCAGGTATTGTTAGATGCGTTAGTGCAGTGGTAATGTTTTCATTTAGTGTGTAAGGGGACCATTGTAACAAACTATAAGAAAAATAAAATTTACCTTTTGATAAATATTACTTTGTTCATTGTAAGGAAAACTTGTGTTTTTCAACAACTGTTGGATAACTTGACCGAAACAATGATTTGCTCTAAAGGTACTTGCTTATATATGTTAAATAATTTTGTAGACGATAATTATAAAAACATATCGTCTTTCATTTGAAACTTTTAAAAAACATTTTAAATGATTTGTACTAGAAATGAGGAAAGGGCAGCCAATAAGAGTCAAGCATAGAGAGGAACTGTTTAAAAAGCATCTCATGGTGGGACCTTAAAAATCTGGCTGATAAAATGGCAAATCTGCAAATGCATTGTAGGTATTTGGAAGACTATTCCATTCATAGAAGATAGTTTGAACGGGCTCGTGGGAAAATTACTGGCAAGAAAAAGCATGGCCACCTGATCGAAACTGTGCCATTATCCGACAACATTACTGCACCAAAACTCAGGCGGACCAGACACACCCACAGGCATGAACACACAGATACACACCGAAAGCATGAATTGAAACATGTTAGGTTTCAATCTAAAGGTATTAGAAAACAGTGCAGAATATTACAGTTTATGTGCCAAGATGGTACTTTGCAGTGGTTAGTCATCATTTCAACCATTAATTTTGGACAGAAAAGGCCTCTTGGTGCTTAAACTCTCATACGCTTTCATAAATAATGAAGTATGTCAATTTAGCTTAAAAGTTAATGGTGACATAGTGTTGAGTACTAAACAAAGCATTGTATTTACAACAAAGCTTGAACTTTGCCTTTCCTACATCATACAAAGAGAGTGCTGACAAACTCGCTGACTGTGAATAACAAAACAATACTTATCTCTAATGTTAGTGATAGGTGATTATAAAGTGAAGACAGAGAGAGAAATAAACAGGATATTCGCATTTGATAGTATTCAGTGGCATGATAAATAAAGGTGAAAAAAGAAGGGCTAGACGGAAGAGCATCCGATTCATGTAGACTGTTGGTCAAGATGATACCTGCTTACTAACAGATATACTCAGTGCAAGTGTAAACAGGTGTCATTCATGAAAGACACAACGGAACAATGTTAGTTATGCACTCTGTAAGAAAAGTTCTCGATCTTCCATTGCTGCAATCTTTCTGAGCATGTTCTTGACGTTTTTCCATGGCTTTTCATAGAAGTAGCACCATATCATTTTGCTGTTTGTTCATAAAGCTGGAACGTACAGACCAGATGTAAGGTTGAGACTGGTCTATAATACCCTCTTCATGCACACTTGACACCTGCTAATGTGAGTTCGTAGACTCCCCGCTTTTAGAGTTGTAGGGACGGGTTTCCTGCAAACCACAACACACACAGTAAGGAAGGCAGCGTAACTGTCTAAAAAATACTTTTACCATTGGACACTGGTCACATTTACACCATTTCGAAATAACTGTTAGAAAGTAAAGAGGACATTAAAGCCTAACTTCTATACAAACTGTGCCGGATAAAATCGTTTTTGCTGATAATGTTTGAAACCTACAAAGAATAAAAGTAAATTCTTATCTAATCTTTTGACTTTGAACTGACTGCTTATCAGTTATATTCAACAACCAAGAGCAAAGATGGAAACTCTATATAAATATAAATATTTTTTATATAAATTAAATTCATTTGAACTGAATATTGAAAATACTTGTGGGGCAACAATGAAGTTTAAAGTGTCATGTGAGAAAAAAGATTGCACCCCTTGTGGATAAAGGGAGGTTGTGTTCTACATTTCAAAGACACTTTCAATTATTTTTCAATGATTGTATAATAATGGTATGTATACTTGTAGTAATTTAAGTCATTTTAAGTATTTTCAAATATTGCTTGCCTTAAAATCTTTTCTTTTTATTCAGTTTAGTATTTTTAATATGTAAAATGATTTTGTAATTTTACTGTTTTCTTTATAAAAAGGATCCTACATAATGTAAAGAACATTCTGTGAAAACAAACTTCCATATTAATTGATTAATGACAGAAATGTAAACCGCAGAGAAATTAATGGATGAAATTAAACTTTGATGCTTGTTATCTCATAGTTAAAGTAGACTTTAGCATGGTTTTCACAGACTGGGTCACATTATTTTATTCATATTATTACTTTTTAAGATGTATTTTTGCCGTTTTTGCCTTGAAATCGATATTTCAGCAAGAGAGAGGACAGGAAGCAAAGTGGGGCGGGATCAGGAAAAGACCCCCAGTCGGGATTCGAACTCCTAATGCCCAAAGCACAAATGTGTACACGTGTTGGAGCACTTGCCCACGAGGCTATCGGCTCTGGCTTTTAATTACATTATTAAGCAAAAATCGTATAAATATTAAAACGTATTTTAAAATAAAGAGTAGAGTTTGCATATTAAAATCTATTGGGTAAAATATGTATTTGATGTAGTACTGTATGTGATTGTTTACCAAAACATTACAATTCTGTCATCATTTAGTCTTTGTCTTTTTATTCTGCTGAACACAAAGGAAGGTATTTCGAAGAATGTCATCAAGAAACAGATCTTTTCCCCCATTGACTCCTATGGTATTTATTTTCCCTACTATGGCAGTAAATGGGGGATGTGATCTGTTTGGTTACTGACATTCTGCAAAAATAACTTTGTGTTCAGCAGAACAAGGACATTTATACAGCTTGGGAACAACCTGAGAGTGAGTAAATGATGACAAGAGTTTTCATTTTTGGGTGAACGATCCCTGATACAGTTTATGGTTTTGCAGACCATGATCTCAGGCATCATTAAGTATCCATATACATACATACAGTACTGCACATATGTTACAATAGGTTAGACTGTAAATGTTAAATTTTTCACAACATATACACGAGGCATCCTTGCTCTCTATCCATCTCGGGGTCCTTTTAAAAAAACTCCCTAGTGTGGCTTTGTTATTACGAACAAACATTGATAAAATGATTAAGAGTAAGAAACAAAAAGTAATATCCATCGTAAATGCTTAAGATAAATGAGCTGAAAAGAATATTCAAGCTTACGTAAACATATCGCTGTCCTCTATGGTGGCTAACCAGAAGCTGTATGAATTAGCATAGTAGTTGCAGGTGCCGCGTCCATGACACTCGATGAAGGGAGCAGACCGAAACTCTTCCAGGCAAGAGCCAGGAGAGGCAAGAGCCTGACCTGAACCCTCAGCACCAGCACTGGTGTGCTGTTAGAAGAGAGAGAGATTATTAGTCAGATCAACCAAAATCGTATAATGCTCATGAGCGACAAATGTCAATTTATGAAAAATAAATGTTAAATCCTCCTTAATCTGCCCTCTTTGCAAAAAGCTGAAATTTTGCCACAAACATTCAAAAGCAACTCAGAACTTAATTATTACATGTTTACTTTACTACACATTGTCATAAATCAAATTTAAATACAAAATCTAACTAATCAGTCGTGTTAGATTGTCTTAGCACGCTTGAGTTCTGATATGTTTTGAGTGACTGAGCTGATGGGTTCAGACAGTGAGTCTCTTCTTGAGTTCAGTGTTTGACATTCGAATTGTTTCAGCGAAACGAATCGGTTCAAGTGAGTCATTAGGTCGCGAATAAGCCTACGTTGGCGCGCTGTTTGTTATTCACAGCTGTAAGGACATCACAAAAGTTAACATCGGAAAGCCCTTCACTGAAAATGATGTTTCCTTTATGTCAGCTGTATGTGCAGAACACTTGTTACAGAAGAAAAGGCAACACAGTTTTTGAGCCCATTCACACCCGGCTGAAATTCAGGTAAAAATATTCTCGAATGCCCCGTGTGAAACATGGTCTCTGTCTTCCGACCTTGCTTGATTAACATGTGAGGGTCTCTCCACGGAAATCGACTTGTTCAAATTCATTAAGCACTGTGCAGAACAATCAGAGTATTACATCAATGTTCCATGAGAGCGTTTTTTAAAGCATATGGAGCAATGCTTTTATGAGGTCCCGCGATGCTTTTATGCCGTTTGGTCTGCGCAACACAGAATTAAGTCAAACTTTACACACTTTTGCTTGGAGACAGAGGGTGTGCACAAGCGCTCTGCTCACTCTTTCCTGTACTTATCACAAGCACACCACTCATAAATCCCAAACATTCTCACCAATGGGACCCTGTGAGCTTGGGTCTGGAGCCCTGCCTTATTATCTCAACACTCTTAACAATGATTTACAGTATTGCTTTCTTTAGGAATTATTGCTGCAATCGCCTCACCATGACGAAAGAGTATCCAATCCACAGGGAATCCCATCCTTGAGGGCAGCGTGGGATCTGGATGGTCTGACTGTGTACTGCTATCACCATGGCAGGTGCTTCACATACCGCACACCTGTCACAAGCAAAAACGAGAATGTACAGTACACACGTATGATCAATTTTAAATGATAAGATGGGTCATAAAATGACACTAACCTGCTGATGAAGGGTTTAATGCTCTGGCCGGTGATAGGAGCCATGCTCATGGGCATGGGCTCTGGAGAGGTGAGCCAGTATGAATAGTCATTGCGAGATGCAAAGTTACATACGTTGTTGATGTTGCAGAAGAGGAAAGGCATAGGGCTGAACTTCCTTAGGCAGCTACCGGCTGTACCTATAGATTAAAGAGGTCAGATGCTGTGTATCTTTGACTAATCTTTGTTAAGTTAAATGTTCTGTGATGATGCATCCTTTTGTCACATTTGACAAACCAGTTTCTGAAATTCTAGAAAAGTTAAGCTTTTGAGCTTTGTCCCTGCTGTGTTTGTGTGGCCGAAGCCAAACTTTTTGTTATACATATGTTTATTTAAAAGCATTTTACGATTAGCGTATCATTTTAATATCGGATATTGACAGACTAGTTCTAACGTCACTGAATCTGATAACATCATGCTTAAAGAAAATAATTAGATGAATTAAAGTGACGATCGGTTGCAGGTCGGGTGCGGATATCTATATCATAGAAAATTATACGTGCGGGCGGATGGCGGGTGGATAATTGATTTGAAGCAGCGGATGCGGGTGACATTTTAGCTCATCCGCGCATCTCTACTGTGCACACACCTTTTTAATTATCAAACGACAACATTAAACAACAAATATAGTTCACAATATAAAAAGCATAATAGGAGCCCTTTAACCATAGTACATGTGTGATATGATTGTTAGACTGACCTAGGTCTTGCCCGTGTGATCTCTCGTTGCCCTGGACATAAAGCAGGGAATAACCTTCGTATATGGGCTTGGTACCCCCTGGACATGATGGAACATCAACAGTCTGACTGTGACGAGTTACCAGGAAGCCATGGTCCATTGAGGAAAGTCCAGGAGGGCCAATGTGACCTGGGATACCATCAGGCCCTGGGGGTCCAGGGTAACCTCTGGGTCCTATAGGATTAAAAAAAAGTAATTTGCTTAGGATAAAAGCATCTGTTTGCATAAATAGAAAATGTACAAGTGTGGATTGTGATAGTATTGCCAAGGTTTTTTTGTTTCTGAATGTGTAGACCCTTTTGAATGACTTCTGTAAAATTCATCAAGAAATGTTAATCAAATGTAATTTGCACCTACCAGTGACTCCAGCTGGGCCGGGCTCTCCTTTTGCCCCGGGATGTCCATTATAGCCAGGTGTCCCTTCAGCTCCTTTTAAACCTTCAGGACCAATCACGCCTAGAAGGGTGGTTTCCAATAAGACACATCAACTTTAAATCTCTACTGTTACTCTTTGTATTAAGATAGCAAGTTTAGATATTTGCAACAGTCACCCTGTTGTCCTTTTGGTCCAGGGAAGCCATGGAGTCCAGGTGGACCTTGGGGACCCTGCGGTCCGGGTGAACCGAGATCTCCCTTCACAAATGTGTGTGGCCCGGGGGGTCCAGGGGGACCTGCATTACCTAAAACATTGCAAAAATTCAAGTCATGAAGTAATTTCACCATACCTTATTTTTCCATTCAAGAGGCTAATACGATCTTAAAAGTGAATATAAAGGACATCCACCTGCCTAGGCTACAAGTACAATCCTGATATGTAACTTTTTATATGTTGTTTTAAGGGTGACACAATATACAGTCGTTGACACTAACTAAATATCATGTTAATTGTACAAATATTGTTAGGCATAAATAATTCAGATGGACCGTTTCAAAGTTTTCCTTAAGAGTCAAAGTGGTTACAAACCCTTTTAACTTCTCTACACTCGTATTTTGTAGTGTGATTCATTAATAACAAAAAGAGAAAACATAAAAAAACTAAAATTATTATTTCTGCAATATCATGTACAAATGCAAGAGTGTCTATTATTACCTTTAAGCCCAGGAAATCCTCTGTCACCAATCTCGCCCCTTGAGCCTATTATTCCTACCTCACCCTTAGCACCTGGAGAGACACAGAGCTATTGAATAAAAGCAGTCATCTCTATCAAGCACTGTTTAATATACATGTAAGTAAAAAAATGACAATATTTAGCCAATTCCAACTTGATCAAGATTCTTACCAGGGAAACCAGGAACGCCTTGTGTACCCATCTCACCCTTTGGTCCATTATAACCAGGTAATCCAGACTCACCCTAAAATGCACATATGTATTAAAGCGCTAAAATTTTTCTCTTACCCTAAAATCATTTCGATACCAAGTGGCGTCTTGGAGCATCGCAGGGCAAAGCCTTACAGGAATCTATTTTTGTGATATCCACACATTTAAGTGGTAAGACTTGACTAGGTTAAAAGCAAAACTATAGAGCTAGTGGATGACGATGTAAACTCACAGGAATGCCAGTGAAACCTTTGTCTCCTTTTAAGCCGTAAGTGCCTTGTTGACCTGGGTAGCCCACATCTCCCTTCAATCCTTTAGCTCCAACCGCACCTGGTAGACCTGGTTCACCTGGTGCACCTGTTGCACCTGTGTTAAAAAACAATAAAGATAAAAATAAGTAAAATAAGAAGTATTTTGTCATGATTCTGCCGCATCATGTCATGTTTCTCTTGGTTTAGTGGCAGGATCATGACAGAATCTCATGTTTTGTGTGGAGAGAGGCAATTATTGTTCTTATGGCCTTCCATACTCTCTCTGCTGTCTCGTCTTTGTTCCCATCCTCTCGTTACCCTCGTTGTTGATTAATGCCCTTCACCTGTTTCCCTCTTGATTTGCTCCCTTATTTAATGCCCTTGTGTCTTGTCTTGTGCTGGTTCATTGTGGTTGTGTGGTGAGTCCATGTGTCTTGTCAAGTCTAGTGCAGTGTATTTGTAGGTCTTGTTTTGAGTTTATGTTAAGTCTTTGTGCAGTTAGTCTTAGTCATGTTATTGTATCCATGTTTTGTTCTGTTACCCCCTCGTGGGTCTTTGTTTTATTATTTATTAAATTATTTGTTAACCCCTTACCCGCTGTCTGCACCTGGGTCCTCTCTCCGTGTCTCACCACGAGAATCATGACCATATTTAGTATAGGATGGAGTTTTTATTTAGTAATTAAACATCATGCCTTATCAACCCCCCCATAGAAAAGAGAAATTGCATGAACATAGTTGACATTTAGTTAAAGAGCTAGTGTAGGAAATTTAGTGGCATCTAGGGGTGAGGTTGTGAATTCGAAGCACTACTCCAGCTGACAAGACAAAGATGTCATCACGTTTTTTCTTCTTTGCCGAAGGAGATAAAGTATGTTTATGAAAAACGCTCTGTAGAGGAATTTGTCTGTCTAGGGCTACTGTAGAAACAACATGGTGAATTCTATGCAAAGGCGACTTGCGGTGTATGTAAACAGAAATAGCTCGTTCTAAAATAATAAAAACATAACACTTAATTATGTACACATAAGACCTTTAATAAAGCTTTGACGTTTATTGGAGCAAAAACTATAAGTAACTTAAAGCTTTCTTCTATATTAATGATCAAAGCACGTTCTAGAGAGTGGTGTGTAGGGTTCACCTTTTTCTCCCGGCTCCCCCTGAGATCCTCTGTCTCCTTTAGGCCCGTCCATGGATGGTCCTGGAAATCCTATTTCTCCAGGGCGACCTAGTTCCCCTGGAACACCTGAAAAACCCCTCTCTCCTTTGCTTCCAGGAATACCTGGACTCCCAGGAATGCCAGGATGACCAGGGTTGCCTTTATCACCTTTAGAAGAATGTCAGAATTTCATTAACACATCCCTCATTTATTTATTAAACATTAAGTTAATTATGTTACATTACACTAGACGTTATTTCATTTTTACAATTGTGGATCTGTGATGCTGACCTTTGCTGCCAGGTTCACCAAGGGTACCAGGAAATCCTTTCCCAGGACGACCTGAGGAAGAACACAAAGGAGTCGGTGTTGCGTCTTATTTAATCGCCACAAGCGATTCAATTTTGGAAATGACAGCAGTAAATCATCCAAAATTAATGAAAATTTACATCTGGAATACATCTATTTGATGTTCACATCTGCAAGACATATGTTCCTGTCTGTTGTCATATAGACCTCTAGATGATGCCTGTAAGATGTTTATTATTTAGAATGTGTGTAAAACTGCTTTTTCTAAGATGTTAATTTGATTTTTTTACACAACAGATGTTTTCCATATCGCTAGTAGACATTTAACAGAATACCTGTGCTATTTGAGTTGGCACTCAGTAGGTTGTATTTGCACCCCTTACAGTAATTCCATTCTCCACATTTCTTCAAACACCTTTACATATACAGACACTTACCAGGTTCTCCTCTCTCTCCAGAAAATCCAGGAATGCCATCAACTCCTGCTTCGCCTTTGTCTCCTTGTGGACCTGAAGGACCCTGTAGACCAGGAGTACCTGGTCAAACAACAATCTCATGAGAATTTACAGCAATGACTGGATAGTGCCATCCCAATGCTTTCCGTAGAAATCTATATTGACTTCAATTGTAATTGTCATTTCAGGAGGTTTCTACGTCTGATGCTTTGGATGTAAAATGCAAATGCAAATAAATACAACAACAAACCACCAAACACTTTGCGTATCGGTTACCTGGACGCCCTGGAAATCCAGGATCTCCTGAAGAACCCGGCAATCCACTGGTACCCTTCTCGCCTGGCTTCCCTGGAGTACCTGTTTAGCAATTAATATGATTCGCAAAGAGTATTATGTATTATTGTCTCAGTTTTGTGTTAATAATTAATAAAAACTTATAAAAATATGTAAAAAAACTTGCCTGCGTATCCGATCAGTCCTTGGTCTCCTTTAGGTCCTATAGTTCCAGGAGTACCTAGAATTCCCATTGTGCCTTTCTGTCCCTTCTGTCCAGGTCCACCAGGGAATCCTTTGGATCCTTCATTTCCCTAAAAGAAAAAAGGTGTGGGATACATAAAATAAAACCACAGAAGTCCTTTATTAGCACATCTAATCAAAAGACTTGATGTTAACGTCCATGCAAAATCACATACCTTTTCCCCAGGGGGCCCAGGGATTCCTAATGATGCCATACCTGGATCTCCTTTATCTCCTTTGATCCCTTCTAAGCCCTGAATTCCAGGGTGGCCACGTGACCCAATTGTACCTTTACCACCTTTTGGCCCCATTGGACCTGAAAAACCAGAAACGGCTTACTTAGAAATAGAGATTTACCGATATGGCTAGTAATCGGTATCACTCCGAATAATCGGCTATCGGTATCAGTAGGGAAATGTAGTATTGGTTCATCTCAACGTAGAAACCATTGTTATGACCCTAACCCAGAAACATTATGTGTAGAAGAGAAGAGTATGTACCTGGTAATCCCATGTGCCCTCTTGAACCTGGGTCTCCAGGCTCTCCGATATGCCCTGGCAACCCAGGAACTCCAGTGTCACCTTTGTCACCTGCAGTGGAAATGAAAAACTTGATTGCTTTCATCGTAACATCCCTTACATGAATTTAGTAGTAACCACACTTTTATTTTGACTTTGTGAACATTGCTTGGGGAACTAACCTGGCTGTCCATTTAATCCTGGCAGTCCATCTTTACCCGGCATTCCACGGTCTCCGGTTGTTCCAGGGTAGCCCTTTGTTCCTGAAGGACCCGGATCACCTGACAAAGAATGTTGAAACAGTTTACAGATCGTTCAGTTTTAATTAATAAACACAGATCCAGAGGTGCATGCCTCCTTAAAACTCCAATACATTTCTTCAAAAATATCTTCTTTCTGTCTTGCTGTTAATACCTATGTTCCCAGGGTCTCCTTTATCCCCTTTCATGTGCTCCATGTCGACCTCACTCATGTTACCAGCTGGCCCCTGAAGACCAGTGTCTCCTCTTTCACCCTTGATTCCAGTCAGTCCTGGTTCTCCCCTGTGTCCAGTCAAGCCAGGGTCACCTGAAGGAGATAACATCATGATGTTTTAACTAGTTCAGCTCCTTTAGCTAAAACCCAATTAGAAATAAAAGCTTTATCATTTACTGTAGAGAAAAGATTCACTACTGAGACCTTCAGTAACTCTTATTCTAAATGTGCATTCCAATACCTCTTGGCCCAGGTGCCCCAGGGTCTCCATGGGTGCCTGGTGGTCCAGAAGATCCTGTAACCCCAATTTGTCCCATTTGTCCTTTTGGACCTTAAAATAAATAACATTCACACGTTTAATCAGCAACGGGTATTATTAGTTTATGGTGAACAAAGATTTGCCAGAAGAAGCACTTACCACGATCACCTGGAAAACCATCTTTACCAGGAAGTCCTGGTGGTCCAGACCACCCCTTTGAGCCTGGTAACCCAGGGACACCAGGGCTACCCTTGCTACCTGGAGGGCCTGGCATTTCCAGACCAGGTAGTCCCTGTAAACCTTTCTCTCCCTTTATACCTGTCTGACCTGAGACATCATGGAGTCTTGTTAAAAACGAATATGTTAAGAAATTTGCATGTTTGTTCATACGCTATACACCTGTTAGTGGTATTAAATGTATATGTTGTCTACTTTGTCGGCTGACTCACCGAAAGGTCCAGGACCTCCTGGTGGACCCATTGGTCCAGGTGGCCCAGGATCTCCAGGCCCTGGAGGTCCTGGTGGTCCAGCCAAACCATGAGGTCCTGGTGGCCCGAGGTCACCTGCAAACATCAACATAAATTTAAAGCTATGATACCCCAGAATGAACCTCTCTACAGTGACAATATGTAACACGGATTGCAGACTACTCTCCCAGAGTGTCCGAAAACACTTTGCATCACAAATTCTGCACTTAATTTGTTTGAGTTCTACTAAAATGTTTTTTTGATCTTTTAAAAGACAGATAGGGATCCACGTTATTCCAGTATACCAGCGATTCAGCAAAACGTCACTGTCAAAGGCTTTTAAAGGGTCATATGACATGGCTAAAACTAATATTATAATTTGTTTAAGATGTGATGCAATTATACATATATACACATAGATTTATAGGGTGTGGTTACATGAGGCATTACAGGCAGGTCTGGGTGAGCATTCGCATTTAGATAGAATGCATCTTTCTTTCCACACTTTAATTATTGCAATTTTGCGTGTCTAATACATACATGGGCAACTTATAACACACTAAAGACACAGAAAAACACGTATTTGCGCCATATGACCCCTTTAAACATAAACACCATCCAGGTCATCTCAGCAACCCTGGGGTAGTGTTTGATAGATCATTTAGATCTGTAATATTCTGCTCAACAACATCTGGACATTTAATTGTTTCAAATTGTCAGTCCTCTAATGTTTGGTTGGGTTTTCTATCTTATTTGTTGCTATTTATTTTATTTCCAGTCTAACTGGTTGTTGTCTAGAACCTGTCATCATGGTGCTCCAATAAGTTTAAGATCAACTTGCTTTGGCAAAGTTTTGTGAACTCACATCTGCTATTAATTAAAAATGTTCAACAGGACATTTTCCTGTTGTACCCTCAAAATTCCAATGTGTACACTCATCAACCTTCACGATTTTTCTGATCATTAGTTGCATCTTTGAACAAATAAATGTAGATATAGCTAGAAAAAACAAGAATGATGGCCACAAATGAAGTGGGTACAAGTACCTTTTATTCCCTGAGGCCCAGGTGAACCTGTATGTCCTTCATTTCCAGGAACACCTGGCATTCCAGGATTACCCTTCTCTCCTGGAAATCCTGACACTCCTTTCTGACCTATGGAACCTTTAGGACCTGGAAGACCCCTGCCGGGTTCACCCTAAAATACACAGTTTAAAGTCAATAAAAAATATTAACACTATTATTGAACTAATTTATATGACATTTCAATAAGATTTAAAAAAAATCTGTTCTCACTTTACATTAGAAAGATGTATACAATGCTTATATTGTGTATGTACGTTTTGCTAAACAGTTTTACGATTATATGTGATCAAAAATGTAAATGACATGCATACTTTTTGCCCAGGTGTCCCTGAACGACCAGGGAAGCCATCCTGACCTGGCTGACCAGGCTCTCCCGGAAGGCCAGCGGCTCCTGGAATCCCAGAATACCCTAACAAATGAAAAATCACATGGTTGAGATCAAAAGAAAGACGTTAGAGAAACATCCTTTGATGATTATTCATGCATGTATTTGGACAGGCAAACATGTACATCTACCAAAAACAAAAACGGCCAACAAAATTTTTTTGCCAAGCACTGCCATGCAATTATTCACACTTTCCCCCAAAATAACTTTATTATTCATACTGACAAATACGTTACTTGATGACAGCAGATTTTTTTCTGCTTATTTAAAAAGAGGCAGAGACTACAGAGAAGCTTTGTTATTGATTGGTGCTAAATGGAGAGACTGTCATCTGAAATCATTTGAACCAACAGAAATTGTCCTTGTCGTTTGTTTACAAGTTGTTTCCCTTCCGTGGTTAGTTTTGTTTTAAACATCTCAAATATAAAATCGTTCTGGGGCTCAAGAAAGCCGTCACAGTGACTTGTAGTAATGCGCTCATGTTGTGTGTGTGTGTGTGTGTGTGTGTGTGTGTGTGTGTGTAAACTTGTCAATGACGCCCTGGATTATGCACGTCTGCAGCAGCGGGAAATAGTGACATGTGAGTGACCTGCACACTGGCGTGCAGTTGACTATCACACACAGCCTGCAATCGTGGCTGGCTCACATTCTACTGGTCTTTACACATCAAATAACAACATGAAGAAATTCAACATTTTAATTACACGCGAGTACTTGTAAGAAATGCATGCCCTGTCGCAAAATGCGACCATTTAGTCCCAGTATGGAGCACTGTATAGTTATTGCATATGGTGTTCTACTAGTAACTGATATAGGCTACTTATATATGTGTTTAAATTATATAGAAACAGCATCTCAGGCAGCAGGACTGTTTCTCTGTTAAAAGTATTTCCATTTCCTCATCTTCCAACATATTCTGACCGTTACAATTTTGCACCTATAATTTACCTTTTGGACCCGGAGGACCTGGAGAGCCAATTCCTTGCAGCCCAGGATCACCCTTTACTCCTGGAAATCCTGGAAGCCCAGGTTCACCTAGTGGACCTCTATCACCTGAGGGACAATTTGGTAAAGCTGTCACCAACTAGTTTGTCTCACAGCTATGCACTTTTCAAGTATAGTACAGGTCACACTTGAATATAGATAGAGTTCCAGAATCAAATAACTTGGTAATAGTATTTAAAACACTGGTAACACATCCCATAATGACAGAACATCAATGTATCAATTACCAAAAAGATGATATAGGCCTAGAATTTGGAATATTACATATTCCGGTACTACGTTTATTTTTTACTACTGGTATAATGCAAAACCCTAGTCACACGTTTTCAAGATTTTGGAATTTACCTTGAAGACCAGGTCTGCCTGTCTCTCCCCGAGGCCCCGGGGAACCCTGAGGTCCAGGTAGACTTATAAATTGACCAGGTTCACCTTTACGTCCTACAAGATACAGTATTTGGGATTATGGTTTTATCAGAAAGCATGGTAGTAATAGGCAGTGCGTAAGTAAATGTTATTCAGTTACACACCTGGTGGTCCTGGCCTTCCTGATGTACCTGTAAACCCTGGAGTGCCTTTTTCACCAGGTTCACCTGGTTGACCAATTCCCGGAAGACCTGGGGGACCTCTCTCACCTGAGAGACCAGGTACACCTGGATCTCCGTCATGGCCACGTTCACCCTTTATACCAAATCTAGCCTGAACATCAGAAAAAGGTCGATTCGTGTGCCTTAATTAACATTACAGAGCATACTATGCTATTAAGCAAGCATTTGCAATATTTGTCACTTATTGTTATTGTCAGGTCCATCATTTCCATTATGAATTGCACTTACAGGCTCTCCTTTGGGACCAGGTTGGCCAGGTCGTCCATCATTTCCTGGGATACCATCAATGCCTGGAAACCCTCTTTCTCCTGTTGTACCAGGGTAACCCTTATCTCCTTTCAGCCCCGGCGCAACATATATATCACCAGGCTCGCCGTGAGCACCAGGGGCACCCATTAAACCTGGAGAGCCATCCTTACCCTAAAAAACAAAGATATGTCTGGTTTCAATTTGGTTAGATTCTGAACATCATTAGTAGACAGCATTTAGATAAAGCATTCACAAGATTAATAAATATTCTGATACATATTTATTTTATAACTTGAATGCACACTAAGTTACTTCTAAAGAAAATGTCTACCAAATGCACGAATGCAAATAATCCCATGAGGTCTCTTTTTAACTCGAGTGTTTCTCCAAGACTCCAAGATTAAATAGTAGTGAAAAAGTGCAGAGTAGTCTTCATGTATCTCTTAAGCTACAATTACACTAAGGTTTGATTTCAGAAAATTCTGAGTGAATGCAAGCTAATGCCAGAATAAAAAAAACTGTAGTAATATTGGCAGGAACATTTCCAGAACATGTCTCTTAAAGGGGATGTGCAACGGTGTATCATGCATTCTGACTTGTTTAAATTGTAAAATGCTACGCGTCAACCAGGGAGAGTGAGAGAAGGAGCATGCGCACACGTCAACCAGCTGGAGCAAGAGAGAGAGAGCACTGCATTCGCCAAATTCAGCGAATTTTCTTTTTATTTGTTTACTGCATTTCCGTGAAGAATGTTATATAAACGGTGGATATTGGAGATCGTTTGAAACTGATAGATGTCGCGCCATTAGCAGAATCATTTCTACATTTTGCTCAATAACAATGGCAAATGTTCATACCCGAATTCCAGGAGGGCCAGAAGGTCCTGGTATACCCTTCTCTCCTTTACTCCCCGCTGTTCCAGGAAAACCTAAAATAAACGCATCCAGTATGATGCATAAGTATGGACAACACATAACAACTCAAGTATGTTTTAAAAGATGAAAAATGAAAAGGTTTTTCTTTTGCGTTTTTTGAAAAGTTTCATGTACACACAACAGTAGTGTCCAAACAGTCTGCTATATACTGATCCGGGAAAACAAATAAAACTGAATATTTTGCATGCCAGGCCATTGGATGGCAATGTTGCGTTTTGATGCCTGCACCCCAAAAGTGCTTTTAATACACTTGGTTGACATAAATGTGTGTTTGTCTGAAGAATGTAAATAATGTGTTTCTGCTGGCCATAGTGGTACAGTAAATCCACTTTGCAGCAGGAGAAACGTTAATACATATGTCCAGCAGCACCAGCACAGAGGACCAGAGGCTGCCATATTGTGTTGCGCCAGTAAACATGTCATCGTTTTCAGGAAGTTCCGTCTTGCAGTATACAAGGAGATGATAACAGCAGCGTTTTCAAAAACTTGCACTTTGAGACCCGTTTTCAAATGTTTGCGTTCCCCAAAGCACTGTTGTCATAAATGAACAATCAAAACGCACAAAAAGTTACAGTTGAAAATGGTGTTGTGTAAACGGCCTCTCAGTGTTCATTCAAACAGAAACACAGGCTTTAGGACACCTCAACATACGAAGCCACGATCATTTCTTCTCACCTTGCGGACCCTTTGGCCCTGGGGGGCCAGGTAATCCTTGGACCTCGACAGCTGTGCAAGCAGTGCATGTCTCGCCTTGATCACCTGATAAAGCAGGAATTATGAACAACTTTGTAGGACAACAAATCAGCACTGAATAAATGAATAAATGCATGTCTAAATGACTGAATTAATGAACAAATCAATGAACCGTGGAACGCCTTACCTTTTTGTCCCTCTTCCCCCTGCAATCCTGCGGGGCCAGGAGGACCTATGGGTCCTTTATCAATATTACAATCTCCATCTAAAATTAAATTAAAATGCTGGTAACAAGCTGAAATGTCCAATCAAATTAACCACCCTTCCCTCATTGAAATGTATCTGCATCATTGACGCTTTCTAGTACAACATGCTAAGTCTTTTTTTGTCAAGATGTTAACAAGTAATGTTTATTACCACAGCAAGAAAATGTTACTCATATCTGAAGTAGTCTTACTGATCTCTCCTGGGGGTCCAGGTGGTCCAGGAGGTCCATCAGCTCCATTTTCTCCTCTGAGAGATTGACCGTCAGCGCCTTTGTCTCCCGCTTGACCAATCTCTCCAGGGAAGCCAGGAGGTCCAGGGGGGCCTTCAATATATCTGCCTGCAGCCGTCCATGTATGTGAGAGAAATAAGGGGTGACTTTTAAATTATACTCACATAATTGCACATAACCCAACACTGTAAAAAAATGCTGGTTTGTCTCAAATCCATGGCTGGGTCAAAAAACAACAGGCCTATCCATTGGGTTATAATTGATCCTATGTTGGGTTGTTTCAACCCATGGTTGGGTCAAATCTAAAAGTTTTTGAATTCATTTAACTCAACAATGGGGGCTGTCACTTTTTGACCTAACAATAGGTTGAAAAAAAGCCAGAAATCTTAATACTGTATATTATATACTGTGCCACACTCACCTGGGGCACCAATAGTTCCACGCTCCCCAGGGTAACCTTACACAAAGAAAACAACTGAATACATAAACAGACTTCAAAATGTGACTATATAACTGTATATTGTTCAAAATGGGAGTTTTTCGGAACATGGTGGTCCAATCTAGTGAATCATCTTAGAAAAGCATCGAAACAGCTGTATACAGGGAATATTGTTGTGTAAGTTCACCTCTCTCTCCTTCTGCTCCGGGAAGACCAGGAGGACCAGGGGGCCCAGGACGACCATTACCCTTTAAAATAATTACTACAATCACTGGTCCATAGGATTTTTCTCAAGGTCGTAAAACACCAAGTCAATGGTCTTGTTTTTGCAGTGTGTTTCACACTGTTGAGCTTTTCGGTCAATGGCACGTGTTGAACAGCATTGGAGAATTTATTGTTTTATTATTTCACTATTATATTCTTAAATATTCACTTTAAAGTATACTCTTATACTTATCTTACAGAATAATCTTTTTATAAACTTATAGAAATCGTAGTACTTACATAACCTGGCAGTCCTCTTTCTCCTTTGTCACCCTTACATGAACAAAAGTCATAGTTTAGTCAGACAAAAGTAATTTTAGTCATAGTGCTTTTTGCTTATTCAAGATTACTGTATTTACCTTTCCGCCATCAATTCCAGGAAAACCATCAAAGCCCCTTTCTCCCTATCAAAAACAAACATACAAAATAACACATGCACTGTGTTGAGAGTAAATGAAAATCATGATGAAAAATTATAACAACAGATGAAAAACAGCTGACAGTTTTGCATTGAGATGCAGTAGTCATTTGGCCAAAAACACTGTATTCTACCTTTTCTCCATTCAGTCCATCTTTTCCTGGTTTCCCCTAGAAAACATCAAATGAAGGCTCATATGAGCTACTGTAATAGGGCCCCAACAAAACCATGGAAGTGATCATTTTGATCAAATAAATAAGAAAAATTATATAATTGACCATAACATGTTGTTTCATTATGCCTCAAAATACACTGTGTTGGAAATTGGTAATGAATTTGAGTAAAAAGCATCAATTTCGCCATTAGAGCATAACGGCATAATTTACTAAATTACCATCGGTAACTTACCGGAGATCCTTGTGGTCCCTGTTCACCTTTGATTCCTGATAGATGTGATACGCAAGTCGCCTTTGTGCAAATGGGTACAGGTTTGTTTACACATAAGATGTAAATATCAATGGATCTAGTAGCATTACATAAAAATGAATCTGTACACAGTTGTTGTTTGACATTATTTACACATATGTGACTTATTCTGTGGTACTACTTACGTTTTCTCCTTTATCTCCTTTCAAGCCTCCTTCACCCTAGAAAACATTCAAAACATGGGAAAATGTGCCTTCGTTGAGAATTTGTTTACATGGAGTTCAATCGTAAACAGTAGGGTACAATTATGTACCCTAAATCATTTTATGTTTTGTACCTGTAGAGGTAATGTCACAGTTATTAATTCCACGGTAATTGTCAATACTGGTTAACTGTTACACACCAGAATGAATCGTAGGAATATTATAACATCATACCCGTGGTCCAGGAATATATGTTATCACTTCTGACCCTGAAACTTCATCATGCTTTCCAGGTGGACCAGGGGGACCTTGTAAACCTCTATCTCCCTTAAAAGAAGAATGGAAATAAATATGACACTATGTAATCACAAACTAAAATTGCTCAAATTAAAATGTCAGAACAAAAGATACATTCCATCTAAAAGCGAATGCTCACCCAGACCTGCATGAAACACCTCGTGTAACCACACCCCCACTAACCTACATCAGTTTGTGGTATGATTTGACTAATGTATAACCTGATGCTCCAAATATGGTAAGAGGCGTAACATTTTCATGTTTGAAAATGCAGTATTCGACCAATCACTACGCACTGGTTAACTGGCCAATCATAGCACACCTCACTTTTCAGAGCGATGACTTTTGTAAAAAAGAGAAGAGAAAAGAGAAGATACAAACATGCACAGTATGTGGACAATAGGGCGTTTTTAAACCTTAAATCGTGTACACAGATTGAATTACATCTGAAACAAGTGATAATATTCATTTTAGCCGTGTCATATGACCCGTTTAAACACACAATACTCACTTACGAAACATTGATAACCAAATCAAATGCTATAGAAATTTCTTAAAGATTTAATTAGCTATTAATAAAAAGTAATATAAGAAAATGAACCGGAAGTGTTTCTGGACCAGTGTTTGTTTTACAAAATGTTCTTCGTAGAGGAAAAAGATTCTTCAGACTACTAAAATCAGAAATTTTTGGGGGAAAAACAAAAAGTGGTTCTTCTGTGGCATCTCTGTGAAAAACATTTTGTAGCACCTTTGTGTTTAACAGCGTACCATTCATTTAACTTAATGTGTTTTTCTTGATCTTTAAAACAATTACTGTTCGGAATTCATTTAGTCGACAAGTAACCTTTGTATGAAACACACATACAGTACAGAATATAGCTAAATATGTGGTCTAGTCATATGACTTTAGTGTTTGATATACTGTAGGTATCGCAGGTTTCACAACTCAAGCAAAATTGTTACCACCACATGTCATGTCTAATGCATGATTGACAGATGCATTACGAGCGAATGAAAGTATGTGTCAAAATGTTTCCCAGCCTCACCCTGTCTCCTTTCTCCCCTTGAAATTTCAGCTTGTCACCCTGCATCAAAAACAAGCAACATTGGTCAGTTCTAGACACCAACATTGCCTAAATGTGTGTTCAAAGATTTAAACAGGTTCAATAAAACATTTACCGGCTCTCCCTTTTGACCAGGAATACCAGGCCTTCCCTTCAAAATGTAAAATATAACAAAAATAAATATATGCATAGGAATCCGTTACACAATTGTTAATAGAATGTTTTGGTTAGTTTACTGATTTAAGATTTAAGAATATTTGTAGATGTTGAACATAACAAAAGCTAGATATAAAAGATACCAACTTCAAATCAAAAACCAAAGAGTACGTAATGAACATTTCAAATCAAAATATCCATGCTATGTTAGCAAAGATGTTCCCGAGCTTCTGTAGAGCATGGTGTAAACAATTGTTTAATTGTCCTATTATTTTAATAAACACAGAGACTTACAGAGGGTCCCTCTGGTCCAGGGGGGGCAATTGGCCCTGGTGGTCCTGGAAAACCAGGTGGTCCCTAAAAAAAAGAAAATCTGAACATTACAACAGCTTATCAAACAACAGCCTACAACATTTATCAATTATGTATTTAAAAGTGAACATTTTCAAATTTAACAAACAGTTTCAACTCCTAAATGCTTACAGGTGAACCTGGAAGTCCTGGGAAGCCCCTGTCTCCTTTCTGAGGAATGGGTCCTCCGATAATACCACCTGAGTCTCCCTGTGAGAGTGAAATATCAATGCAGACATATTAAAATCATAAATAATTTTCTAAATTTCATGAATAAAGAAATATGTCGATGGTAAAACGTTATGGATAAGCAACTGTAAAATGCAGGTAACTGAACACCTGTATTGGTTATATTTTTATGGATGGGTTACATACCTTCATTCCCTGCAAACCTGGAAGACCCTGATTTAAAAAGAAATTCATCAGTCAGTTATTGCAGATATAATATACATCTGTATAGTGTCACAATAGACTAACCACGGACATACATTTGACATATTAGAAACATATGACATGATTTAAAACAATTTTCCTACTGGTGGTCCCTGTAGTCCGTTAACACCTGGAATTCCATCAAAACCACGCTCCCCCTGCAAACCACAAAACAAATCCATCGTGTGAATTGAATTATTACTTAAACACAAGTCTCACAAGAATCACCCCATAACAATTTGTACCTTCGTTCCATTACATCCTGGGATTCCTGCAGGTCCTGGTGCACCTTCTTGACCTGGAAGACCCTAATGCAGAAACATTAGCAGATGTTACAATGCTGATTTACTGTACCTCTCTAAAACCATTGTTTATTGACTATCACTATTCTTAAAAAAGAACCTCAACTTACTGGAATACCTGGACGACCAGGGAAACCAGCCACACCAGGTGGGCCCTGTTAAAGAAAAATGATTCAAACTAAATCTATACATCCGAATTAAATTGTATACCTAAACATGAAATAAAACACTAACTCTGTTTCCTTTCAATCCTGGGGTACCTAGCTCGCCTCCGGACCCCTGTGAGAAAACATAACAGTATTGAAAGAACTATAAACACTGCAGTATGATTCCCTGTAAAGCTGCTTGAACCGATGTGTTTTGTGGAATTGTAAAATGAAGCATTCTCAGATAGCAATATTTAAAAAATGTCTGGCCATCAACATGCTGTTAACCAAAGTGACACCTATGGGCTGAAAAGATGCTCTTAGTATGCTGTACCTTTGGTCCCATTGGCCCTGGGGGACCCTCGTAACCTTGTAATCCAGGAAATCCCACCATACCAGGCAGACCTGGGAGCCCTCTCTCACCCTAATGAAGAAAAACAAAAGAGGATTCATATAGAGATATTTACCATATTTACTGATATTATTCTAGTTGACTTTTATCAAAAAGTAACACCTTGCTCCTTTAATTTAAAATACATTTTCTAGTTGAATATCCTGTTGTTTCAACTGAGCTAAATATTTATATACTATAATACATGTATTTACCCCCATAATCATTCTCTGCACATCACCTGACCTTGTAAAGGAATCTTTGATGTTACCATAGCATCACCACTAGATGGCGTAACAGACTCTTCCATGTGAGATAAAAAAAATGAACTCAAGTGACCTAAATCTTTTTGTGTAGAGAGTATTAAAACATGAGAATACATGTTTTCTAACAAGGACCTTAACCAACATTTCCCCCATTATTGCAACCTCCAAATCCTACTTCTGCTTGATCCCTACACCAATATGTCGCCTTCCCTAAATTACACCTCCTGGGACCCCACACCCCAAACTTTCACTTCCCCCAGACATTGATAATCACCCTCTGTGAATGTTGACCCCTCAGGCTGATAAGGTGGACGCAATAAGGCTCATGGACTTAACCAGTGCACTGAAAAGGGGCCAAGGCCTATTCTAAATACATTTACATCTGATATCAAAATCTATATATTTAAAGCATTTAAATACATATTAGTTTATAAAAATATACCTTAATTTATAAATATATCTTAATTTAATAAATGATTAAAAGTCATTAAAGGTGTCTGACAGACTCGGTGGTTGTTAAAGAGATTATTCAATATGAATAAGATGAAGCAGGGAAAATAGCATACATGCTTTGTCATAATCTTTATTGTACAAATAATAGTAAAAAATACTCACCTTTGACCCCTTAATTCCACTGCAGTCGCATCCTCCACATGAAGACCCTGTGCATCCTCCCTGCAAAAAGAGAAAAGAACGTTATATAAATAAAATGCACAATATCACACGTTACCACTAGGAGGCAGTAAACCCTTTATATTATCATCTGCAGCAGGTCACAGAGATGCCATTGATGACCAATGACTCAATGGAATAACAAATGGATTTTGTATTTGTTTTGTAAACAAATGGTCACTAAAATTATTTTAGCATGAACACAGCTGGATAAAGTGCTTTGCTTAACTAAGAGTGAATTAGATTTGTGTGCACAATGGATTTTAAGACACAGTATGCCTGTTAATAAAGAGTAAACATACAGTGAGCGTCTGTTATTAGTTTTATCATACATTGTTTGAATAACAGGCCTCAGAATGTCACATCTGACCAGCCAGAATCGAGTATTCCAGAGCTTCACACACAGTACCATAAGAAGAACATAGCTAGTTTGCATTCATACAGACTGTCTGGTCCTCCCAACACTATCTGTACTGCAATATGTCATAGTGTATATGATATAGACAGGCTACGTTTGGCAAAATAATGTAACGGAACCGAAGACCCAAATAGCTGATCTGAGCATGCATGATACCGGACTCTGGGAACAGACCTACATGTCTCTGTTCCTCCATCCTTGAATCCCTCTACCACTCCACGTCCAGCCGCTTCTCCCTCACGTGTGTGGCAACAAGCCAAATGTCTGCAGCCAGATCACATATGGAGAATTAGGCCTGGCGAGCACTTGTACCAGCTGTTCTGGTCTGCCCTGAGCCTGCACTACCCCCACCCGTGAGCCCACCTTCTGTCCTAACTGAATCAATGTGTGGGTGCTGAGAGGACCATGAGAATCACTTCTTTTAGTCTCAAGTATCACCTCTGGTAAGGCCCGTTCTGGCAATTTCTATAAACGCTTTCCAACCCTGGGGTATAATCGCGTATGTGAACGACCCGAGATCTGGCAATAACATTAGATCTGACATCCCAAATGTAATCTCAGTGCCAATAAGAGATATTTTTTAAAATTCACAAACAAGCTTGTTACTACACTACAAGGGAACAGAATGTCATGTAAAACGCCCGTGCTTTCTATCACCATTGTTTTTGAATCGTCTAACACATGCTACGCAGCATTAACACGTTTAGTTTCATCTATCAGTCTAATAAAACAAGGCAAAGAAGAAGACCACTGTATGAACACCATGCATTGCGATTGCATATTTTTGTATGCTATAAGCTATTTGAGCTCGCTTTCAATTGTAACTTGAATCTATACTAGCAAGGAATATTGTGTCAATTTAACGTTTAAAGTCCCTGTGAAATAAAAAATTACAATACCAATTTTTTATTAATGAATGAATGGGACATTAATATAGCGCTTTATTTTGTGTTGCTATACAACCAAAACACTTTACAATCATAACAGAAGGGGGTCTTCGTGAAATTTTGCAGCGTTTACTGTAAATAGTTAATCAATGCGGGTCATTCACTTTTTAAAATACGTGTGCTCTCATAATATTTGGTGAAAATCTAAAAATGCACTTCCTTCCTGTAACAACTATCCATCTTAAATGACGTATGTTAGATGGTGTGGGTAGAGCATCCTTTAACTCCTCCCCTTCAAGTGACAGTCTCCTGCCAGTTCCGTTTCAAATTGCAACGGCTGTTTTTATACATCCAATCAAATCGCGGTGAAAACCGAAAGCCACGCCTACTATTTTTCCTCAATAGAAAAAAATCCATTTCACTCGGAAATGTGCAAAATACGTAAACAAAAACGATCAGGATTTCCGGTTCACAGGGACAATTCAAATCATACTTGTACAGTACTGTACAGCAATATCATCATGTTTTGAAATTGTATTAATATGAATTCATAACAAGCGTTCCACAAGTAAAACCTACTATAATAAATAAATTGTATTATTTTATATATTATAACTTGGATGCTGGACTGGATAACCAAGTTGAAAATTAACCCAACCCTTTTATCATATCAATATCTCAGTAACATGTAACGAAACGTGACAGAACAACATCATAATATTCAACTCTGCTACCCAGGCTAGCGTCCCAAAAAAGGGCCAGCGCCATTTTTTACATTTGAAAGAAACCTACGACTCTTAGATCTTCAAAGAGGATTATTAAGAGAACTTTTCTCTTTCCTGTTAGACTCTAGAACCATCAGATCTCTGAAGGCCAAAGTCAGTTTCTCCATCGCATGACTGAGGTCGTGCCCCGCCCTCGAGAAACGTCACACGTGAGTAGCGTGATCTCCGCGCATGTGTATAAATTGCTTTATCGATCGAGTGTGCGTTTTAGCGCTCAGAGATCCTGTGATGGCTATCAGCCACTTCAAACCGCGGCAGGTTAATCTGGAGCATGAATCAGAACAGCACGGGAACTGCTTTGAAATGTGTATTTTGTTTTTCCTTCCTGGGTCGGTCTTGCATCCCAGTTAACCCAAACATGACATGAGCAAAACAAAAGCACGAGCAGACAAGAGTGTTGATAAAACTCTTAACAAGTAATGGTTGTATAGTACTAAAATGTATTAGCTTTAAAAGAGAGATTGTTCGAGTGTGTTATCTGTAGTCCTCACTGCAGTGTTCTCAGACCAAGCAACCCGTGACAGTGTTAAAAAAAGAAACGGGCATGCAAACAGAGACACAACTTGTTCTCACTTTTGCTTTTGTGCTGGTTAAAAGTTGAATAAGTGAGATATTTGACACCTTTGGTGTTAGCAGAAGGCAGATTTGTTAACCCGTCATTTATTTGGCTTCGGGGGAAATAATCCACTTACGTTGTGGAGGAAGTATTGTGTGTTATTTGTTACAAGCCTCGCGAGGTTGTTTTATAAACATACATTTATTTTGTATTTCTTTGAGGCAAAAAGAATAAACATTAAACAGATTTGTTTTGCATGACCGTGCATGCAAGCAAATGATAAATCGGTCGAAACAAACTGTTTTTAATAGCTTATTTTGCTCTGTGTATCCTAGTTGCCATGTCCACTATTTGTTTTTCTTTAACAAGGCATTTTCCATGAATAGGGTACATACTGTATGTCAAAGCAATGCACAAATCCAAATTTCTTCTAGGAACTATTAAACCAGTATTATTGCACTATTCACACTGCAAGCGACTAAAAACATTTGCTTATTTTCCTTGTGGGATGTGAACCATGTACAAGCGTACGAACAAATATTATAGTAAAGGAAGATCATTGGGTGAAAGCATTTCGTACAAAAACATAAAGATGGGAGTGTTAAATAGTGAAAAAGATTGTGAAATTAGGGCTTTAAATCCCTGAGGTACAAACAGTTTGGGTGGATTCTGTCAGCTTGGCTTCCTTCCATGTGTATTTCAGCCCTGAGAACCCAGCACAGGCTGTCTATAACTTAACAGTGTGGAAGACTAATGTAGTGTGTAATGTATGTGAGAAGAGAGATCCAAATAGCATGTGTTATGCTGATCTTTTTCAATGACAGATTGCAGTGGTGGAAATTGGGAGGAATAATATAAGCTGCTTTGTAAAATCAACAGTTATTATTATAAGAGAATCCATGGCATACGCATTATGCAACAGGGGGGACATTTCTAGTAAATCAGTAACTGATCACTTGAGACGTGCTCTCAGCATACGTTGAACAATGACGTTGAATGGCTGCGTTTCAAGAAACCTTCTTAACGCTACGTCGTTCTTGAGTTATACCTTAAGCGGTGTCTTATCGTTAATACGTGTTTTCCGAAACTTTCTTAACACTACGTCGTTCTTAAGTTATACCATAAGTGGTGTCTTATCGTTAATACCGGTTTCCTGAAACTTTCTTAACGCTACGTCGTTCTTAAGTTATACCATAAGTGGTGTCTTATCGTTAATACCGGTTTCCTGAAACCTTCTTAACGCTACGTCGTTCTTGAGTTATACCTTAAGCGGTGTCTTATCGTTAATACGTGTTTTCCGAAACCTTCTTAACGCTACGTCGTTCTTAAGTTATACCTTAAGCGGTGTCTTATCGTTAATACGTGTTTTCCGAAACCTTCTTAACGCTACGTCGTACTTAAGTTATACCTTAAGCGGTGTCTTATCGTTAATACCGGTTTCCTGAAACCTTCTTAACGCTACGTCGTTCTTGAGTTATACCTTAAGCGGTGTCTTATCGTTAATACTTTTTTTCCGAAACCTTCTTAACGCTACGTCTTTCTTAAGTTATACCTTAAGCGGTGTCTTATCGTTAATACCGGTTTCTTGAAACCTTCTTAACGCTACGTCGTTCTTGAGTTATACCTTAAGCGGTGTCTTATCGTTAATACTTTTTTTCCGAAACCTTCTTAACGCTACGTCGTACTTAAGTTATACCTTAAGCGGTGTCTTATCGTTAATACCGGTTTCTCGAAACCTTCTTAACGCTACGTCGTTCTTGAGTTATACCTTAAGCGGTGTCTTATCGTTAATACCGGTTTCCCGAAACCTTCTTAACGCTACGTCTTTCTTAAGTTATACCTTAAGCTGTGTCTTATCGTTAATACGTGTTTCCCGAAACCTTCTTAGTTAACTATACCTTCTGTAAGGAATACTTTCGTAAGGTTGATCTGAGCCGCACTTAGCGATACCTTATCACTGTTGCCGACTCGTTCTACATCGCAGTTAAAATTAGATTTATTATAATTTTTTTTACTTTCACTTAGTTTCAATTTTACAAATAAAATTCTCAATGTTGTTAGCTTGTTTAATCAAAGCCTACTATACCAAATATTTTACAGGCCAAGGAGTCTATAAGGGAGCAATATGGGGAATTCGGTCAAACTATGGCAGCGAGACCATCCACGGAGCGTTAGTGTATGTGCACTATTTCATAAGAGAACATTTTACTCCCCAGAATGCTCGTAAACAATTCTTGACAATCATAGTAGGAAAATTTGCATTATACATTTATTTGTTCTTTTGAACACGAAATAAGATATTTTGAAGAATGTCAAGAATTCAAAAGGCACTTTTGAATACCAGTGTAATTTTTCCTACTGTGGTAGTCAAAGGTGCTCTCAAATCGAATGTCAATTTGGACAACATCAAGGGATGACATACAATTGAAAGTTGGCAAATGTGTTCAGTGTGCAATCAAAAGTCAACATTTCAATGTAAAAACATTGATGTAAAAGTCAATGTAAAAAATCCCATAAAAACTGACATTTTCTGGCAGCTGGGGTGCCAGAAATAAACCTTAAAATAACATGTTTTTCAAATTTCCCTGTACATTTTCTATAATGTTACGGTTTTTGACAATATTTTCAAAAATAAACTGTAAAAAATTACATGTTTCCCTGCTTTTCTTTGAAATTTGAAGTCCTTTACTGTAATTTAGTTTTTTGACTGTATTTTGTAAAATCTGTAAAAAAATATTTTTTTCACCAAAATATATAAACAAAACGAAGAATTATCAAATGTCATGAGCTAAGTAAAAGCACCCTCTGAGCAATAACATAACATCTGGGGAGCTGTGTGGGAACATTGCTGTGAGAATGAAATGAACAAGTCGACAGAAATGTACACCATGAGAGAGCATTACTCTCACAATCACACAATTATTTCCTGTAGTTTGAACACTTTCTTTCATGCATCTTAAAGATTGCCTGATTACTTCTGTGCCTTATCTTGAGGGATGTTTATCTAAAAAGAATCAGAGTATTGTTTTGTTTTCTAAAAAACTAAAACAAAAGCTTTCCTGTTGGAAATGCCCTGCCAAATGTAACATTCAATCTCTCTTTTCTCATATCTGTAAAAAGTAGGATGGCTTCCTTCCTTTACAGATAGAAATGTGCTCAATAACCTCACATTCCCTGCTGAGATAACAGCTTGTAGCTTAAAACTGGGTTTTGGTTTCTGGTCATTAGTTTATTTATTATTTTGGACCACACTGTAAAAAAAAAGTTAAAACAAGATAAATTTTGGGTCAGCTGGATTGACAGAAATATAATGTAAAATAAAATGTTTTTTCCTGTAAAATTACATGAGCAATGGATAATTTTACTTTTTTGACCGTATTTAAAAAATAAATTAAAGAAATTTGTTAAAAAAGTAAAATTCCGGGTTTATGTGATTTAACGTGGAAATCGAAATAATTTTTCTGAATAATCAGAAATTCTTTGTAAAATCTAGTTTTTTTTTACAGTGACCAACTTGATTGGTCCTATCAGGAGAGGATTCTTGAAAACCAGCCATTATCTTGCAAAACCCAGCTACTGATAAATTCCCAGTAGGAATTACAGAAGGGTTGATGATGTCCAGTCCTAAGCATCTACCTACACTTTAAAACATGGTGTACAGGGCCGTAAAATCACAACATTCCTGCTATGACATCAGAGAGTAAAGCTGCCATATGGAGGCAGTTAAGACAGTGTTACCACATAAAACAAGGTTCTGCTAATGATTTCATTAGCAAAGCAAAACAAAATGCTACATTTTTGTTCTAGGGTGTAAACTGAGCTTGTTAAACACTAAAACTGCAATGAAACTAACAGGTTGAGTTTACTGTGAGAAAATATAGCACCTGCTTTAAATATCTTTCGTGGAGTACGTACGCAAAACGTTTGTATTTCTGTGTGCATAAAAACAGCATTACGAATTTTAGCATCAAGCTCATGTTTGTCACTTTGCTTATTGGCTGCATAGCAGGGTGTAAAACATATAAAGTATTTAGGGTGAACTGAACATGAAGCATGTCTGAGCCAAGTCCAAAGAATGCTTCCTACCACTCTTTCCTCTTTTCTTCAATACAGGAATGTATAACATCCTATTTTAACCGGAAGTGTGGCTTTCCTGGTCAGCCTTGATTCATTACAGTAGCATATTTACTCTAATAATGTCTTTGTCTCAGCACTTGACATCTGCTACTGGAGCCAAAAGCACCGCCAGTGAGGAAAAGCTGTCTATACGAAGAAGAATACAAGGAAATCTGGTGATTCCACACCAGTTTGCTCAAATACAGTATCATCCCTTTTCTGATGAAGTAGTTGCCCGTTTTAGCTGCTAACAGACCATCTGCATTGTTATCCACTACCGATGTTCCAGCGGCATATTCAAATACAGTAGATACTTTTCCCACGGCTGCTTACATTAAACATGAACGCAGTCATTCAGCATTTTATTGTTTCAACATGTGTACATTGACATGCCGCAGAGAGGCGGCAAATGCATATACGCTCCATTATCAGAGGGTTGACATGCATTGTCCTACACACACATGGAGGCTGGAAATGACTTCATCGGACAACAATGAAAGAATGTACCATTGTGTTTCGTGTGCATGATTTGTGCTGGACTGGCGTATGAATGTTGAACCGAAACTAAATTTGTGATATTGAAATTTGTGCAATAGTACATTTCAAATTGACTACGGTTCGTTGTAAAGCAGCAAACTAATTTTAAACATAATGTTAGTATTGCTGCAAAAAATGTCTCGAAATGATGAAGAAATAATGTTATTTTTACAGTGAAATAATGGGGTTTGTGAATACCTTCATTCAATTTACAATAAGGCAGTAGAAACCATTTATTCCTATCTGCTCTCTCAGGACTGGTCATGCTGGAATCACTGCCATAGATGGCATGAAAGCAAGCAGATGTTATTAAACCAGCAGACGTGAGTTGAAGCTGTTTACTTCTTCGAATATTCATTTCCAGATAGCAGAAAGACTGAATGACAAGGTTTGTTGGCCCGAGATTTAAACTTCTCAGATGACAGGATTTTCAGATGAAAGAAAACATCTCTACTAAATAAAAAGAAAACAATAAAACACGGCTCTACATTTTCACTCCCACTAAATAAGTTCATGCACTACAATAATATTTGTGGGTGGCCCCATTAGATTTGCTGTATTCCAGTGCTTTCTGCATTTTGACAGTGGAACATCACTATCGTACAGCAGGTATTCATAGCAACAAGAAAACAAACTTTTTAACACACACCAGATGTCCTGTAATATAAAGCGTTTTGTTCACTAATTTACCCCAGGGCTTAGCATAATTAAAAGCACACTGTTGTTGTTTTAGCCAAGGTTTTGAAAAATTTTAAACATTTCTGTCCCCCTTTCTTCGCTTCTTTTTTGTTTCTCACAGTACGTTTCCCATGAGGCTTGTTAGATCAAAGGCTGAAATTGCAGTGTTTTTTTCTGTCAGGACACTTCCACAAGCTCTTCTTGTCAAGGCCAGAGTCTGGATATTAGTGATTAGACTAGCAGATCACAATTCTGGTTACATTCAGCACAATGTGTGACACTGAGACACATTCATTCTTCTATTACATTATAATCCTTGAATGTCTGAACTGACAACCTCTGCAGTGTTTTAACGGCATAAAAAAGTCCAAACAGGTATTAGTTGATGACCACTTAAGTAGCTTGTCAATAGGTGGCGGATATGCAACTATACCATCAAAACCCATGCATAGACAAGAAATTGGTTTTAGAATAAGTGTTCCCTCAAGTGACTCTAAAGCTCAGTTAGGACGCAACCAACGCAATAGCCGACGCCGTATACCCTACGTCGTAGGCTGTCGCGCCAACTCAACGCGGCTATAGCGTCATGTTTACTCAAACGCATTTCCGAATGATTTATCTAAGTAAATGATTTGTTCTTCTGTAGTTATCATCTCAAGCTGCAACAAAAGTGACTGTTTACTTGCCACGATCACGCTTTTCAAATGAGCTGCTTCTTCTTTGGCTCTTCTCTTGGTTACACAAGCAACACGTGCATGGACATAACACCTAGTGGTCAACACGGCCAACTACCCAGAAGTATAAATGAAAACCGACAGGTAGCAGATCCTACGCACGAGTATAAACTGAGATTAAGCGTGAAAGGGTTAAACATATGCACTTCAATAAATGCAAGCAACAAGGTTCAATTGCATCTTCGGTTTCAATGGTATTCATCCATTCACTTCAACCATTGTTTGTCTGGCTCGCAGTGCTATAAAGTAACCATTTACTGTTTAACTGAGTGAGAAGCTTCTCAGAATAATCATTTGAAATACTGATCCATTGATTGTGAATGTTTCACTGTTCGTGGTATGCACAGTGTGCGCAGCTGCATCGTATTGCATCTCATTTACAGTTGCTCAGCTGTAGTAGTACACAACCTGCATACAGTTGTCTTTCATCCTGAGCCCTCAGTTTTGGATACAACTTATGTCATGACACCACTGATGTCAACATGAGAACGAGCTCTTATATTTACATAACGATTTATGCATATGGCAGACCCCTTCTACTACAGCAACCTACAGCATATTCAAAGTATATATTTTATCATTATGTGTGTTGTCTCTGGAAGATGAACCCACAGCCTTTGCAATGCTATAAAACAATCATCTAACCAGTAAAGCTAGTGGCCCTTATGTGGTAATGTAGAAATAGAACACTTAACAACCTTAAAACAAACCTTTTAGGCTTAAATGTTAATTCATCATTGCCATTTTTAAACATCTCGTGACCATAAAGAGTCAACAAATTGTCATGTAGTGATCAATGAACTCTTATGTGGAGCCAGAGTACTAGCGATAACTAAGTTGGTTGTATGTGCTGAATTCTTAAACAGCTGTTGTTCCACAAGGACCAGATAAACAATTTAGGGGCGTAGAGTGTGTCCCATGACATTCTTACTTGTCTGAGAATTTATGTGATAGATAAATCATCTCATTTACATAAAATCTGCAACACATTCCTTCACACAGTCAAGCACATTTTATGAAGAGAACATTCTGGGAGGAATCAGGGGAGGTTTATTTGAACAATATGACCCCTGAACATCCCATTTCAGCTGGGACAGATTTTCAGTTGTCACACGACCTTTCGGGGGCACGTCCAGCCTGGGTCGTGTTTATCCGATGTCTACAGGCGTCCACTGTCTGAACACTGACCCTTAACCATGTCCTTTACACCGCTGATGTTGATTTTCTTCATTTGTGTGGATTTATGTGTTTGTAAGGCATTTATACCTTTGTAAACCTGGTAAACTGTCTACATCGGCAAAAGTCAATACCATAATTGATTGCAAAACATTCCAACATGGTGGACAAAGCAGGGGGGAAAAAATAAATTTTGTGCTTTTTGAAGCCTTTTGCGTGGATTTGGAAATATTGTCAAAAACTGTAAAATTACAGAAAAAGACCGCAAATTTACAAGAAAAAACGGGGTGTTAAACAGGGAGGTTACAGTTTATTTCTGCCCAATTTTTTTTCAAGATTTATTTTTATTGTTGAAATTCGGTAAAAAAAAACTTTAATATTACAGAATAACACATTTACAAGAAAAATGCGGAAAACTATTTAATATATATCCTTCTATCCTATAATTTTACAGAAAAAACATATATTTTACGGTATATTTCTGTTTTTTCAGTTTGCAGAAAATTGCTGGGGTTTTTTGTACAGATTTATTCACAAAGGAGACGACAAGTCATCACACTAGTTTTTGAGACAGCTCATAAATATTGAAGAATGATGAAGTAGCACCACATCAACCCTCCCTGCCCACTGTGAAACCAATTCTCTCTATGTAGGAGTACTACTAGAACCACAAGACGTGAGGAACTCCCAAACTAATCCTACAGCCACGAGGGAGTTTCCCTGCCTTAAGAGGACGCTGAAAGACTATGGTTATGTTCTGTCCACAAGCTGTCAAAAAAGATTAATAGCACACACATTCAAAGACAGCCTGTCACATATACTCTACAGTAATGTCTCTGTGCTACATAGACACGTGAGGATGCTCGTAGTAAGATCAAGCTACAAAACCTATTTAAAAGAGTGTTTTGTAAAGAAAACAATATGAAGGGTTGAGTTTTGAGGCCTAATTTTGTAGTCAATGCTTATGTTTATGGAAACCGTAACTTTAAAAGGATAGTTCACCCAAAAACAAAAGTCTGTCATAATTTATTCATTGTGTCACTGAACATGAACTATTTGTATCCAAACAGTTGGGGCACTACTGACTTCCATAGTAGGAAACAAAACTATACTGATATATGAATATATGGTACTAGTCAATGGTGCCCAAGATCTGCAAAATTCCCCATATTCTTCCCATATTTTTGAGTGAACTGTCCCGCACCAAAACAACTCATGAACACAAACACAACATTATCTGTCATGTTTTAGACATTAATGCTGATAAAGTAAGGTAAGACATGTGACATGATATAAACTAGACATGACACTGTGTTATATTAATTCTTTTTTTATTTTTAGGTGAAAAATATTTCATTTTTCAACACAGTCTGCTTTAGTTTTCTGGTATTATGGACATATACATTAAGGCATAACATAACATAATATGTAATGACATCGAACTACTGTACTGAATTCATGCGCACTGCCTGGCAAAGCACTATACAGAAACCTATATGCATTTTTGTCATTTGATAGTTTGACTAATTCACAATATAGAGAGTTTGAAGCTCAAAAGAGGCTGCTGAAAGTATAAGCTTTTGCACAGAATAGTTTCCCTCTTGTGGGAAAGTACGAGACACTGAGAAAATTCACAGTAAGATCCCAATGGAACGAGAACACAGGCCAGACTCTAAAAACAGCAGTTAAAGCCTGAAACGTGAGAATGGAGAAAGGTGGTAAGCAGACAGCAAAATGCTGAGAAATAACACAACTGTTCAGAGTGTTCAGTCTGCCTATAATAAACCTGAGCAAAACAAGGTGTAGCCCAGAGAAGAATGAGTGTTTCTGTGTTTTAAGTTGGACGGTTAATCGAAAACAGGAGAATGAGTGTGATATTTAATAAATAAATATGTATATTATATTTAAATATAGAGTAAATGTATACTTTTATGGAAATATTTGCAGGGAATGCAGGTGCATAAGGAATTGTGAGCCCGCATCCAGGTATTCTGGGGCTCATCGCTAACAAATGGAGGGGAAGTCCTGAAAAGCAGTGTGGATCTAGGGGAAGCCCGCCCTAGAACGCGATCGCGAGCGGACCCCTTAAAAATGTTTGTAATAATTATAAAAATGTTTTATAACAGTTTCCATTAAAATACTATCATTAGCCGTTTGTTTTTTTCATTAAAACCATTACAAAACATTTTAATGCAGTGTGTTTTGTGCATTATTCCAGTAACATGTAATGGTGTTCTATTGCTTCCCATCTGCCAGAAAAAATCTCACCGATAGAATGCAACACACACCAGCAGAGACCAACGACTTTTGTAGTTCCCATTTAATCCAATATAATCCAATACAACTATTCATTCAGATTTTTTCTTCATTTGTAATTACTTGATAAGTGTAGTTTAGAGTCAAAAAGCTTTCAGCAGGAATGTGAGAGCCATAAAAAGTTTTTGCTCTTTCCATTTTGGCCTCAAGAGAACTAATGCAGATGAAAGGTGGGGAAACGCTTGCTGCTGGTTTTATGGTCACAAAGGTAATACAGAAATGCAAGGCCAAGTATGACAACACACACTCACATGACAAATGAAGATTCCATCGCTGTTTATGCTCTGCTATATCTCACCGTTCGAGGGACACATCTGGGTGTGGTTAACACAGGAATCACCCAGTGTCATACTTTTACAAGTCATTTAAACTAAACAAGTCAACTACTGTAAAGTAAAAGAATGTAAAGAATATCACGACTTCCTCAGCCAAATGCCATGACTTAACCTCATGCGTAGGCAAACAATAAACCTACATTGTTTTAGAGACAGTCAATCTCTCCACTTGATGTCCAGATCAGGAAGGACAGGGATGGAACACCAGGTTATTATATTGTTGGAACAGACGCAGTTGTAGTTGCTCTATATTTAGTGGCTGCAGACGTGCTTTGGTTTCAGTAATTCAAATAACATCTGTGCTTCCTTTCAGTGTGATAGGTTTCCAGATGATATAAAAGGTCTTCCACAACATCCTCTAAGGTGCAGAACAGAGTGTGTGCCGAACGTACTTCATCACCAGATGTTTGTTTTAAAGCAGAATGATTATTTTAAAGCAAGGGGAGAATGTGTGTTACAGCGATTTTACTGTGGAGGGTTCTTAGGAGCCATGTAAGTGTTTAATCCCCCTTACCATGGTAAAAACACAAACATCCAATGCATTAATAAACACTGTGCCAAGTAATGTTGTAATGTAGGCTTTGTCCGAACTTAAAGATACAATTCACCCAAAAATAAAAGTTCTGTCTTCATTTACTTCATTTTGTTCCAAATCTGTATACATTTCTTTGTTCTAATGAACGTAGAGAAGGATATTTAGAAGAAGGCTTGTAACCAAACAGTTCATGGCCGTTGAGTACCACAGTAGGAAACATTACAATGGTAGTCAAAAGTGCCCCAGAACTGTTTGCTTTCCTAGACATTTTTCCTACTATGGCAATATTTCTCTGGGTTCATTAAAACAAAGAAACTTGAAGGTTGAAATGAGAGGGAGTCAATGAAAACGGAATCTTTATTTTTAGGTGAACTGGTTCTTTAAGGCTGCTCATGGTTGACAGGTGACATGAAAGTTATTAAGGAATTCTATAACACCAATTACTCAATCTTTTTTAAATACTGTATAAAAAACTGTTGGCGTCAGAGAAATGTCTCTAAAAATGTATTTAATGAGGGGGATTTTATATCCGATGCACGAAAGGTAACAGTTCACTACCCATGGATGGGTCAACTATTACATTTGTCTGTGCTAACTCTAACTTGGGTGTTTCAGTCCTCTCATCGTGTGCTGAGATATCAAAACACAACGTCAACATCTTTATCTGTCTTTATATCTAAGTCCCAGAATATCATTGAGACAAAGGGCTAAAATATTTTAACTTGGGCCAAAAAGCAACAATCTATATCAATCACCCAGAATAACCATGCAATGCACCAAAAACACATGCTTTATCAAAATCAAGTCGTGCAAGGTCAATTACATATAAAACAAATGTCAAAATCATGCTACTGAAGCAATTATGTTTTTTTATGTAATGTTAATACAACTGCGCCGTGTCAAAATCCGTGCCGGTCCAAACTGTAAACAATTGCTCCATGATGCACAACAAGGGGTGGAGAAACCAATTACAGCAATTTGTGTTTAGCCAACGTCTATCATTTGTTTATCGGTTGCTCTGCCTTTTCTTTGTCAAGCTGAAGTGATGTTCAGCAGTTATTTCAGTACAGATACAGAGAGATTGCTGTAAATAATGCCGAATTCATTTTACTATCATTTGAAATCCCACACACAGAAATGTGACAATGCACAAAAGGACTACAGCCTATAGTCTAACAGACACCCACAGGTCCTGCTTCGTGTGTATGTAGTAAGGAACCTTATGTGAACTGTGCATGATCCACCCCTGCTGGGCTACTGAACAATACAACGATAAAAAAATCAAAATGCATGTGAAACCCTGCATTCAGAGCGCTGGCCAGTGAGGCTGTCATAAACAATAGTCATCTGTTCTCCAATAAAATGCCAGAAACCTTTAGGCCTACTTATAACTGTTCTCCAAGGCCTGATTCTACAGAGTTGTCTATTATCTGCCTCGTTCTGTTGGAATCACATGAATTAGGAATTGTTTGTTGATAAACATATGTGATCATTTCGCGGTGACACTTCATTGTTTTCAGACTGAGCGATCAGCTTGGTCGTCTGTTCTGCAAAAGTGATGGCAATTTGAGTTGTTTGTTCTAGAAAATTCTGTTCTAATGTATTTCATGTGGCTCTGTGAAATTCCAAAATTGTATTTTGCTATTTCAATCATCTTTCTCTATTTACAAACATCTGCACTGAAGTACATACAAAAAACACATGTAGTGTATGTTGTATGTGTTACTCACCTTCGAGTGGTTCCAAATCTGTATACATTTCTTTTTTCTGATGATGAACACTGAGAAAGATATTTGGAAGAATGCATGTAGCCAAACAGATCTTACGTTGTTTCCCATAGTAGGAAAAACGACTTTATAACTTGTTTTTGTTATGTTGAACACAGAAGAAGACATTTAGAAGAATGTAGTACAGCAAACAGTTCTGGGGCAATTGACTGCCATTGTATCTTTTTCCTACTATGGGAGTTAATGGGGGAAATCTGTCCGGTTATAAGCATTCTTCCAAATATCCTTCTCCGTGTTCATCAGAACAAAGAAATGTAGACTGATTTTTGGAACAACTCAAGGGTGAGTAAATTATGACAAAATTTTCATTTATCCCTTTTAGTGGAGTCAAAGACCTGGAAAACATTTAAAACAAAGAGAAAATTTATAAAATTTTAAATTGAGTATTCGGATTGAGTATATGTCATACAGTATTTGGGAAAGTTATAAAGTGACTTGAAAAAAAACATTCAAGATGTGCAATTTTAGGTCACTTATCCAATGATCACTAATTCCATCATTTGTGACAAAATTCACATCATAAACGAATTTGTACAAAAGCTCAGATTTCTTTGCTTCCATTATCAATTAATGCCGGGGTTTTACAGATCTTCAGATTGTGCGACTTTTGGATAGGGTTCTTAAACCTGACCTCATTTCTGTGAGAGTCTGGCTCAACAGCTGCATTGTGATTTTCACGGGGTCTTAGGGTAGAAAAAAAAGAGAAATGCCTCAAATGGGAAGAAAATGGACACATGGCTGTATGTTTCGCTAGGTTGTAAGGCCTGAAGTAGAAATGGTGCCAAATCTTCATTTATTCTCTGTTTTGTGGTTGACAAAAACAGCTGCCTAAACAAAAAACCCAGAACAAGGTGTGGATATGGTGTGGAACAAAAGTTTTCAAAGTGAGAGGCTACAATCTCAAAAATGAGGGTGCTATAGGGGGTTCTTCACAATGATGTCTTAGAAAAAACATGGTCGCTTCCCCAAAGAACCATTCAGTCAAAGGTTCTTAAAAGCTTCATTGCTTTCTTATGTTTTGGTAGTTTGATGGGCATTTTTTGTTAAAACAAAAAGGTTATGCAGATGTTCCTTTATGCAACAATACAGCCAAAATGGCTCTTCAATGGCATCATTTAGCACCTTCATTTTTTAAGATTGTACCTAAAAACTCAAACATAAACTTGACACGTCACAATGATGTACTATGATAATATAATGAACTCATATTTTCATCATGAGGGTAATATTAGTCTGATAAAGACATTATCGCTCCACGTGCCATTGAGTGACAGGGCAGATGGGTGTCTCATGCATTTTGAGCCAAAAGTGCTAGCTGAGTTCCAAAGGGTGAGACCAAAGGATCTGCTATGGGTATTGCCTAGGTCCAGCCCACATTCCAGCTGAGGAACCCTGAGATCTGGAACTCCATGTAATCTGCGACCGATAGATTGAAATCCAAAATCATTAAATCATTATTATTAGTCACCGGTTACAGGGTTTTACAAATATCTAACCAATAGAAGTATAAAAAAGTGCTTGTCAACACAGTATTTAACTATTTTAAAAGTACAATATTTTCCACTTCCTGAAAAACAGCTCATTTGGACATCCAAGATTTTAGAAGGACAGCGACGATATAATCTTTATAATTGTTTCAACGATATCTTTGCATACCATACAGTTCTGATCATGGGCCACCATTAAAGGTGATGAAAAGCACTACTTGTTTAAGCCATAACAACTGTGTATGCGTAAGTCAGTGCTTTATTAGTAAATACTGCATCGAGTTAATCTTTTAAGTAAAGTCTTGACATAATGACAAGACTTACAATCGTCTGGCTGTACACCAACAGGTTCAGGGCATTAAGACAAGTGACAGCTTCAAGACCACCCAGGACAAAAATACACACTCACTCTATTAAACAGCATCCACAGGTTTTGTGTGTGGTCAGATTACTGCATGTTATAGCATTATATCATTTCACTTAGTACTTCATTGTCAAATTGCCAAATTACCGGCAATGACAATGAAATACAGTTTGAAGTAAACAGAAATGAGATTATCACAATTTACGATAACAATGATTATCCCATCGTTTTCCTCTGTGGCTGCTAGTTTCTTTCAATTTAGGAAGAAAAGGGTGGTCTGTCACTAAGTAATTGAGAGTTTAAGATGAAACTGAGCACTTTCTTGCAATCTGCTATGTGTTTAGGTTATTGGAAACATGGTTGGCTGGTGCTCACGAAACATTCTCCTTCTAGCAAATCAGTTAAAGCGAGCATAATGTAACTGATAGAAAAATTATGTTTTACTTTAAAATGTTTAAAAATTATTATGTGACTGGCATTTGAAAGCTGTCGTTCATATGATTGTATTCATGGCATGAGAAAGAAGTGAAGAAAGCTGGGGAGAAAACGGAGAAGGGGACAGAGATAAACAGTTGCAACTGTTGCTTCCTCTGTACTGGCATTCCACCCGCTCTCTCTCTCTCTCTCTCGGGAGATGGAACAGTCTAGAACAGTCTGATCTGGTGAAGGTAGAACAGTTTGTAAGCCTTTCGGATCTTGCACATTTTTCCTCCAACTGGACCTCATACATTCTCCTTTTCCCCACTAACACCCATCATAGCATGTGCGGTTTCCAAGAATTCGACAGAGTGTTAAGGTACTACACTGTTAAAACATTAATAGTAGCCAATTTTAACAATAATGTTGATTTGTCTAAATTTCAACATTATTTGCAGGTGCATAAGTGATATTTACATATCCAACGTGACTTACATTGCATTATGCTATACGTTTGTTTCTGAGTATGTTCAATCCCTTGGATCGAACACATAACCTTGGTATTGCTAGTGCCATGTACCACTGAGCTACAGGAAAAATGGATGCATTATTTTTAACAAATAATTCAGTGGTTTTTACATGCTCTCCTGCTATCTGGGCTACTCTTAATATGGTCTGAATAAAATTTTGTATATATGATATACGTTATAGATAACTGTTTCCAACTAAGAATATAGATAATGGGAAATGTACTGCACAGGAGTTACAGTGTGACATAATGTCAGCTTTGTAAGGGCATTTTCTTAAAAGTGTGCAAATACTGAAAATGTTGTGTTATTTCAATAAGATCGACACAACAATTTGATTTGAAAAGAATTCTCATATTCTTATGAGAACATGGATATTTTTTATTTTGTTTGTAGTTGTTAGCACCAATAGAAAACCAGGAGCAAAACATTTCCAACAAAAAAAATAATAATTATTATGAATTCGCCTTCATTAGATTCAAGTGGAGAATCTAATCTGTCCGACCACACTAATGAAATGATTTAACTACAGGAAGTGTGCTAGGGGACAGTCCCACTAATCTGATGGAAGCAAACCGCAGACATGTGGGCCCGTGACCTTTTGAGAATCACAGTGGATGGTATGCAGCTCATTGAAGCTCATCTGGATCACCAGCCTTCCATTAATGTATATATAAATGAGAAAATGCAAAGCACTGATTCGCTCAATTGATAATAACTTTTACCCTTTGAATTTTCAACAACCAAACTACTGTAGGAATACAGAATGGCTGTCTTGGAAGTATTCTATGTCTTTAATCATTCATGAATGTCCTCTTTTAAAGGGATAGTTCACTCAAAAATAAAAATTCTGCCATGAATTACTTACTATAGTTGTTCCAAATACATTACAATGGTAGTCAAAAGTACCCAAAACTGTTTGCTGAACAAAACAAATTATGATGTCATTTTTCAAACTAGTCAATGGGGTCCAAAAACTGTTTGGTTATTAGCATTCTTCCAAATATCTTTCTCAGAGAGATTAACTGTATACAGATTTGGAGGGTTTGCTGACAGAATTTTCATTTTGGGATGAACTATTCCATTAACAAACCTTCATGAGAACCCAGAAAACACTTAAATGTTTCAATAATCCTTTAATATTATAATGTTCCTGATGTTTTAGGTTTTAAATGACCGTGGGAACTCTTTCTCTAAAATAACAGCAGCAACTAGAAAAACAAATGGGAAAACAAATAATGTTATTGTTTTCAGTATTATTGTTGTTGTGTAATGTTAACAGCACAGTTGCCTACACACAATACTGACTTTTATGCCACTCACAAAATGCATTATTAGTAACCTGACAGATACAATACTATGAACTTTGATAAGAAATTGTAAAAAGTTAACAATATATGAGAAAAAGTGACCTCAGAGAAAAAACTAATACTGTAGAAAACATGTCAATATTTCAATAAGGCAAGTATGAATGCATTGAGGTATGAATCCTTTTAATCAGTGGAAGTATAAATTTTGTGGCTTTATCTCATCATTATCGCCATAAATCATCCTCCACTCTTATCACCCAGACACCTGTCACTTCAAGAGTCCATGCTTAGCACATGCTTCTCACTGGACTCCCTCCCCCAGCCACACCCCCCCCCCCCCCAAAAAAACATGTCCTTAGTACAATCCCCCTCACTCAAATAAAATATATGTAAAAATAACTATATGACTTAAACACAAGCTGCGTATTTTGAATTCTCTTCAACCAAATTTGTGGCGGGGCTCATTCATAAACTGACTTTGTCTGCGTATTGACTTGTGAAATGCCTTCAACAAAAGGAAACCAAAATCCAGATGGCTAAAAATATGTTTTCTAAAGTTCACAGAGGAAAAAAAAGAGAAAGAGAGAGAGAGAGAGAGAGAGAGAGAGAGAGAGAGAGAGAGAGAGAGAGAGAGAGAGAGAGAGAGAGAGAGAGAGAGAGTAATCCAACCCCCAGGTGACATTAAAGGAGTGGCAACTATAAAGTGTAGAGAGAAACGCCTCACCAGAGAACTGTATAACATTAGACTGTATACAACACTGGATTATTACAATAGCTAATGTCCTCCCAAAACACAAGAGTATACCAAACTAAGCCCCCCGACCTTGGCCAGACAAGTGGTCAGGGCAGCACCACAAAAAAAGAAAATGCACAATTTCATACTATAGCACATACAGTAAGGTATAAGGTCCATATTAATAATGTATTAAAACTATTTGATTATATCAGCATTAAGGATAACAGATATATCCTAAAAATGTTCGTCAACATACAGTTACGAATTTAACTTGTCGTCTATGTGTCAAGTGAAAATGTTTACAAGTAAAAATACTGGAACTTGAGCTCTCGCGCGCAACTTTTAAGCGCTTCTCTGCGCGCCCCTCGCGAGCTTCTAACGGACCTTAAATCGGTCGACAGCACCAATAAAATAAAATATAACATAAAGATATGCGCTCATTTTATCTGAACTTACCTTAGCAGTGCTCTTGTCTATGCTCAACGAGACTGTCAGAAGAAAAAGAGTGCCACATAGAAGCCGCATCTTCGCGCCTTTGGAAAGGACAATTTATTGACAGATTCTGCTCCGTCCAAGCCGATGTTGCCTATGTTCTACCCGAGCCTGAACTATACGTTTGTCCGCATCTTTGCTCTAAACGTTATGTGCCTGTTGTTGAAAGTAAAGTCTTGTAGATGAGCCCACCACACCCCCTGTCAGGAGCACGACCACCCATCAATACGCACGACACAACCCTGTTTAGAAAAACTATCACTTGCATTTCAGCATGCTTAGAGGACGTTTATGTCTGAAGATCAGAAATATCCTTAAAACACAACTTAGATAGGTCGGATTTTAGGTAGGACGACGAACTTTCTCAAAGCGTGAACGCACGATTGAGCGCGTGCGCCTGGAGTCTGCGTCAGTCGAGGTAAGAAACTCGTTTCTTCTCTAAACTTTCACTCTTGGACGAGATATAGATGAGTGACATCAATACGCAAAAGTATTTATAATATAAAGTATTAGGAAATATATATAATATATAATATAAAGAATGACGATAAATGGAGTGATGTGGAACTGCCTGGAAAGTGCAACATCATGACAAGAAAATCCGATCTATTTAAACGTGACATAAAACGGCGAACGTTACTAACTTTAGTCCATCTGTAACTTTAAGGACATTGAGCATGCAGTAATAGGACACTGGGAGTGAGAGAGAGAGTTCATCTGTAAGTACGCTTGGATGGAGGGTGACAACCATCTGCAGCACTGGAACACATTAAGGTAAAGCGCGTGTTTTAGAAACATGTGTTTTCTCTTTGCGCACACGTATATTTACTTTATTTATTTTACTGCAGATGTTTGTCGATGTGCCTTGCGGTCCTTATCCTTACGACAGAAGTAAACGCAGTAAGTGCTTTCTAATGTATTATTTGAACAAGATGTGAAAAGTGCAGATTGATGCGTATTGTTTGTGCGTCACTCGTGGTGCTGCAAAGAAACAACTTGAACTCAGACCATCTAAGTGGGAGTGTCCCGGTTTGTAGTACAATTCCTAAACTTTTTAACCCTTAACAGATTTTGAAATGCCAGTTATAAACAGTGTTCTTCATTTTACCATTCTCGTGTAATACTTTTCTAAAATTGACAAATATTAGAAACATTTCATTTTGGCTATGTGTTTTGGATTGTTTTGCTTTCATCATTCTTGGAACTAAATTGTCAAACATCAACATATAAATCTTTTTTTATACGAAAGTGTTGCATATTGCATCATATGACACAATATTTGTTGCTTTACTAATAAACAGTCTCTTATGTGTTATAATGAACGAGTAGAGCTCTTACACTACGGGGTGATTATACCATGAGCCAGCTTTTTTTTGCTGATCCTCATGCTGATATGTATTTCTGGCACCAATAGTGCTGTAGGTTTGCCAGCCACCTGTAAATGCCCCTTTGGCTTATAACCTCATTCGTTTACTTTCGGTTCGCTGTGATATGCAATCTTTCTGAAGAACAGCTATACTGTCAGTTAAAAATGTACCCAAGCTGTCACTGGGGCGGTACCCTTTTAAAAAGTACACATTTGCACCTATAGAGTGCATATTAGTACCTCAGAGTTACAGCGCCCTTACATTGTCACCCTTGGTAAATATGAGCAAAGGCTGCAAAAATAAATCTGCATTGTTATTTTAAAATATCTACAAAATTCTAACATTTATTTAGAGTAAGACTATTTGTAACGGGCTGAATATGAATATGAAAATATTTTGCTAATATACCCAGTCCACAATTATCGGCAGCCCTACAAATTATTTTGAGTAAAATATCTCTCAAATATATTACCATTAATATTGACATTTTCTGAGCACACCAAGGTGACTAGAAACATGATGTTGTCCAGTCATGACTGCACAGGAGAATAATATTAAGTAACACAAAGCCCAAACCCCATTCATCACAATGGATAAAACCAAAGAATATAGTTCCGATGTGTATCAAAAGATTTTTGAGCTACACAAAAAAGAAAGTGGATTTAACCGGAAATGGTTGATACAAGAAACATTCCCTTTTCCAACATCAGGGCAATAATTAAGACATTTTAATGGCCTGGAGATGTTGAATATCTGCCTGAAAGAGAATGTTTGTCTATATTGTCGTAATGCACAGCGAAGATCATTTAGAAATAAATTGAATTAAATAGAAGTTTTGTGTCAGAAAACAATACAAATAAGTTTGGGACTCTTTTCAAGAAACAAATCTTTTATTCTAATCCAAAAATAAAAATTTTCCATATGAAATTAATAATAGTTTTTTGGCAGCAATAACAGAAGATAGGTTTGGTGCACACAGTGATAAAAGAAGTGCCCCGTGTCCACAGATACGTAAATATACAGCCAGATCTTCATTGTTGTGGACCTGGACCTAGTTTTATATAGGTTCTGGAAATCTTACTCAGATACATAGTATCATGTATTATATCAAATAACAACAGAAAAAATCTAAACCTGACTTGCTCTGCTAGAAATATTATAATGGTTCGTGGCTAGATCTTCCATCAGCACATTTGTTTAAAACAAACAGCCAAATGAACAAAAAACAGGTCACTGATCAAGATCCTGCCAAAGCCATCCCAGTTCCCTGACCTGAACCCTATAGAAAACTAGTGGGATAAACTGAAGAAGATGGTGTCAGTACCCAGGCACAGATAGTGGATATCAGAACTCAATTTATTAAACTCAAAAAACTCACGATGGGGCAAAAACCTCAACAGAAAATATTAAAAACTTTAGACAAAAACTTCCCACTAGGGGGGAAAAACATAACAAAAACCAACTTGAATCATTAAGTCTCATGAACAGGGGTAGATACAAGAACGAACCAGCACAGGACAGCAAACACAGGGACATTAAATAGGAGCACTAACAAGGGATAATTGCAATAAGCAAATGTGGGGAATGAATAATGGCGGCAAGCAAGACAAGAAACGGAGGGGGGCGGGGTCAAAACACGACAGCAGAGCACATCATAACAAACAAGGACCATGTGCTGTCATGATGCTGCCACAAGACCAGAAAAGCATGACAAGGTGAGGCAGGATCATGACAGAGGGAGCATTAACATTTGAGAGATCTGGAGAATTTCTTTATGGAGAAATGGACTCTGATGACTGAAAAGAGCTGTTTTCCTTTCAAATTGAGGTTCCAGAATGTATTAAATACAAGTTTAGTTGTTGCCGACATTCATGGGAGAATTTAATACCATTTGTTTCTGTTAGTTTTATCTCTACCTCTAAAATGTCAAACAGTTGTTGATTCATGTTTTATAGTTTTTAGCACAAGGTCTCTTTTACAGTGTGTTATCCATGGTCAACGTTGATTATTTGTTGTGGCTACAAGCATTCAGCTTCAGACTTCCACTACACCCGTCACGGCATCATGCTAATAGCTCAAGCTTCTTATCTTTATTTAGGGACATGACGTGAATGCAGTACCTAGAACACCAAATCTGACCCGGCACTCCAAAATTATTGTAGGTTTACCATAGTTAATCAAGGTAAAGCAAGTATCTGCTGGGTAATACAATTCTTTCTCTAAATAAGTAGCTAATTGAAGTCTAGCAATAAATCGGTAATTATTCAATCCGAGTGAAATGTTATTTTCATGGTTTGATATAAATGGAAAAAATCTATTGTTGGCTCAGGAACTAACCTTTGCTGGGTTGTTGTTACCCACCCAAGCTCCATTGTTGATTTGATTGGGATATATATATATATATATATATATATATACTGTATATTTATATACTGTATATTTATATTTTGAAGCTTGGCAGTCCTATTCCTCACCCAGTTTCCTTATATGGAAATGTGGAAACTTGTGGTGGATCGATCACAAAGTGTCAATATATTCAATAATGATGTTGTATTAAGATGGTCAATCCTCACATAGATATACCACAATAAGAAAGTCATGAAGGTTTGAAACTACCCGATGATGAGTACTGTCATTCATTATTTTGCAATTAACATTTATTTGAATATAAGAAACCACATTATCTAAAGCCTAAGATGATGTGCTTCTCTGATCAAAATCTTGTGACTCCACTAAGGGCAGAATGTGTGTGCATTATACCAGTACAAGGAGTGTAGTGATTTTAGATTTAGGCCAACCTATTTTTAGACCGGCAGTAATTTGTCCTGCTGTGTACAGGGTACGGGGGTATGGTCCTGTAAGCAGTGTTGTGTGTTACTAGTTACTAGTAATTAGTTAATGTAATTTAATTACTTTCCCCTTGAGAAAGTAAAGTAAGGGATTACTCTTATTTTTTCTATAATTTAATTACAGTTACTTCTAATGTCATTTAACTAAACTGTGTAATATATTCAATAGTGAAAATGACATCAAAATTATAAGTCGAACTTTAAAATGTATGCTTTAATGTATCCTTCTCACATTTGTTAACCTTGGTCAATTATTTATTTGAATGAATTATCACTTCATGTCTACCCATGAATCATTTCTAATCAAGGTTGTTGTCGGATACAGAAAGAAATAAGTAAAGAAATACTTTTTGGTGAGAGTAGTCAGGGCTAATATTTATAACCAGTCAACTTGTCAATTGGTGCAAAACCTGAGAAAAAAGAAATAAGATTTTGCTGTATACTTTACTTTACGCCAGTGGCGTTGCTAGGCCCTTTTTAGGGGGCACTAAAGCCCACCTAAAGTATTGTAAGAATTTATGTAATCTGTACAACATTCAAGATCGCTTTATAGTCCCATTTAAAACTCTTATCATGAAAATGGCGGCAGGCTGCTTTATTTACCGCATTCTGCAGTTCACAGCATTACAGAGTGAAGTGAATGTCATAAGAATAGTACAAGGAGTGTGCATTAACATGACATCTGCATCTTTGCCATTCTTTGTTATAAGCGCAGCTTACATAATATGATGCAGGACCGATACAAAACCCTTTCCCATCCACTGTTAAACGTTTTGTCTGCGTTCACCCCTCGTCATACTGTTAACTACAATATTCAAATTTTTATTACAGTAGTAATTACAGATTATTACAGTTATTTTTCTGCACACTTTATGGTTACTATACTGTAGATCTTCATTCATCTCACACTGGTTTTTCCCTATGGGAAAATAGTTTGGAAAAGGTTTTTAAAAAGCAAGAAGAATGCATTAACAGAAAGTTCAAAACATAAACATCTCTATCAAATTTGTAGGTTTGGTTACTTGTGTTCTCATATAGTATGGGTGAAATTTCCTTTAAAAAAATGTTTTACATTCATCAAATGCATGCATTTCAGCACTTTCCTTATAAGGGAAGAGGAAATAGACAGTCACAGTGTGCTTCCGGAGGTGGTGCACGAGAATAGGAGTGCACGTGAAGTGTGTGCAATTTAAATCGATTTGAATGGGTGGAACACAAAAGATGTCTGTGGGTGATAAGGACAGGAAAAAAGCTGCTACATCGCTTGCCAAAATAATCTGCTCGGTCAAAAGCAAAACACAATCGGGGGAAAATCTATTGTGCTCGATTAGAGGGAACAAGGCAGGTTGTCAAGTTTTTCCAATGGGAAGACCTAAACAGAGGAACCTTTAGCTGTGAGTCTTACACTCATGTGCAGTAGTGTCACGTGTGGACATACAGTACCCATAAACATTTGCAAATATACAGTATGTTTTGTTACAGATGTTATACAGTATATATTGTTTAGATGGACTGTACATCTGTGTATATAGTTGGCAGCATAAAACTTTCTTTACCCTCAGTGGAGATGTAGTTGTATTAATGAATATTAGCGTTGCCACCCATGTCCTGTGCCAAAAACGACCCTCCTGACCTCAGCATGGTGTTCTGTTATGCCTTTTGTGTAAATATCATAAGTTTGGAATAAGCAATATACTTAAAATGACATTGAAAGTGCATTAAAGTAAACATAACTAATGAGTTGAAAAACGTAAACTGATATTGTAATGCAAGTTGGAATTGAATTGTTTTAAAATAATAGAAATATAAATTTTCATGAATTCATATTTCATAAATATTTTAATTATTACTTTCCAGTTTAGTCACATCCCTGTCTAAAAAGGACTATAAAACTGGAGTTTTGAAACACAACTCATCTGCACTGACATCATTAAGATCTCTTACAAGACTGGATGATAAATGCTCTTATTTAACCAAAATATTTAGATTCCTGGTTCTTCTTATTTGCTTGTTGCTTTTCCGTGTAAATGCTCACATCCAGAGTGCTTCAGGAGCTGATAGGAGAAAACATCCTTGTTTTGATATAATCCCATGAGTTTGTCACATGTCCGAGCAGAGCATGTGGCCTTTTGACAAATGAAACATTCCGTAGGCCTCAGTGACTCAGTGTTTCTTCACAACATGCCTTGCGGTGTAATGTGCTTCCAAGCTCACTTTGTTGGCAAGGTAATTACCTCTGGTGAATTCAGCTTCTTGTTTCTTTGGTTTGGAAGACATTTATACCCATTATATGATGCAGTTAAGTAGAACTGAATGTAGAAAGAGAATGTAATATTTTCATATGGGAAACTTGAAAATCAAGTTTTTAATGCTCTTTATATGTCTATGTGGTGTTTTAAATATGCTTCTGCTTTCACACCAAAACGCCAAATAAGCGATTTGCACAAGTAGATGACAAAATCAATTCAAAGACACGAATAGAAGCGAATGACGTGCTGGGCGACGCGAAAAAGCGAGAGTTAGGATCCGCGATTGCCGCGAACTAATGTCAGTCGCATCTTCTGCACAAGCTGAAAAATTCTAACTCGAGCGAGAAATTCTTGCGACGAGCTGATTGATGCCTACTGTTTGACACTTTATTTTTATTGAAATATAACAAAATGTAACAGATTTACACAACAAAATGACATACAATGTACATTCAACAATAAATTTTTTAAAGGGGCATAGTGTCACGATTGAGGTGAGACATGGACAGAGGACCCAGGTGCAGACAGCGTGTAAGGGGTTAAAACATGATCAATTCATAATATAGACAAAACCAAAACCCACAAGGGGGTAAAATAACATAAGGGTATAACATGAAGGGTAAACAGGAACATAGAATAACTACACTAGACAGGACTAAATACAACACTACATTTATACATTTATGTTTTTATCCAAAGCGACATACATTGCATTATCCTATAAAGTTTTTTGTTTCTAAGTAAATGCAATCCCCTTCGATCGAACCCACAACCTTGGCGTTGTCAACGCCATGCTCTTACCCACGAGCAACGGCATTCTCCATTTCTGCAACGTCGTGGCTGACAGCTCCGCCCACACAATGATCTCATTCGATATAAGTTCTGCACCTCATGAATATTAGTCGCCAAACATGGATGAGGACAGGCTATATATGTTTGTTTAGATAAATTTAGATTCAAAAATTATAGCACATCGTCCTGTGAGAAAAAAAAACGCGTACATAACGTTATTTTAATGCTTAAAGATGACTTTAAAGTGATAAAATAATCGAATGCAGTGGGACTTTAAGAATAGGGTGATAGAAAAATCTTTAAATCCGAGACTTGGATGTTTTGTGAATTGCACCTTGATTAGCCAAATTAAAACCAAATTTCTAACAAGGACCTTTTCCAAATGTCCTGCAATATTCACTACACACGTTTAAAAGATGTGGTCACTATAGCCAAACCTGTAGGCTACTCACATTTGTACCCCCTCTGTGAATTGTTTTAATAATTGACTTTCTCTGCACTGGTGGAGGTTGTTAATGGTGCATAAAATTCTCTGACCGCATTACTTAAAGCACTTAGCTCTAAAGTCAACCATTGCATGGTTCTTATGATCACATGCTGAAAGTTCTGGTGCTGCCACCCAACACATGCTTTAATAGACACCACAGTACCGTAACTTTGTCAGCTGCCTTCCATGATGAGAGTTGGTAGAAGAGCTGGTGCTAAAGAAGACACAGTTAAGACACTACAGTCTGATTATACAGATAACAGCAGTGTGTCAGACCAAAATCTTTAGCTCTTTCATTGATGTCTTGTACACTAGACACAAGACCTTATCTAGTATCTGCAGTCTATCAATGGTGGATGTAGCTATCTCTTACTGTGGTTCATCTTGTTATTCGTGTCACTTATAGTAGCTCTGACTTGTTCCTTTTGAACTTGCAAACATTCCAGTCTTGTCCTGACCACAGAGTTAACCCCCCTTTCTTTTTTTAAATCTACTTGTAATTGTTGCCCTAGGGCTTCGTGGACTGAACTCATTGGAAGGACAGAAGTGGTCTCTGTTGCTTTCATTTTAATGTGTCTGTAACAGATTTGAACAAATGTCTTGATACTGATTGAAGTGCTCAAAATAATCAAGGCTCCTCAACGCTTTTTATGTCGGCAATGTGGTGCTATATAGACAAGATGGCCTGCGATAACTCCATGGAGTTTAGACAAAGACATGTGGAGACCTCACAATGCTCACTATTTTCAGGATGCCTCTCATTTCCTTTTATAGTCTGCTTGCTGCTCTAGTCTTCAATTTCTCTCTCTCTCTCTCTCTCTCTCTCTCTCTCTCTCTCTCTCTCTCTCTCTCTCTCTCTCTCTCTCACTCTCTCTCTCTCTCTCTCTCTCTCTCTCTCTCTCTCTCTCTCTCTTTCTCTCGTTCACTCTCTCTGTTTGTGTGTTGTTCTGCCAGTCATGTTGCTTGTCTTCGGGATACCACTATCCCCTTGAATTTGTGTATATTTGAACCTCGATCCAGTGTAAAAGTCACTCAAACCTTCGTCAAATGTTCTTTTTTGATGCCATGCCCAAATGAGTGAAAAAACATCCTATAGAGTTACACTGAAGAGGCAAACCACAGAGCTACCTGGCTTATAAGTCAAAAGAATATAGGTGGGCTCGGGTAATGAAGCAATTATTGGGAAACCAACCAGAACATCTTCGCAACCCACTAGAAATGCATTGACGACTACACAGAACATAGGCCGAGTACCACTTTCAGACTCTTCAGAAGAAAGCATCATGTGTTTTTTCAGCCGGTTGTAGTTTGAGAGGTTGTAGTAAGAATGGATCTGTATTCGTATATTTCTTTTTTTTATGGTGTATCTGTTGTTTACAAGACCACAGAAGTTATTTTCCCACACTCTGACCAATGATATGACTCAGAATGCCTGGCACCTGTTCAGTATTCTATCTGGCTGACTGTCTGAGGCTTTGGAACAGTAGCATGCACTGTCGACTATTGAAAGATTTTTTGTGTTTACATTTTTATAATGTTTTTATAATTTATACATTTCAATTTGTTGTTTTGTAAGAATCACCGCTAATATAATTTCCCTTGCTTATTTGTCACACATCGTAAATATGGTACGTTATATGGTACAGCAAAATGCAATTTTCTTCGTTACGTATTGACTAATTCCATGTTTTAAAGCACACAGTCAGGCATAAAATATATAGTATAGTAAAGTGCGTACTTCAGAAACAGTTTGTAAGGCAGTATGCTTTTCCAGACATAGCCTGAATTGTGCTGAGCTTTCAGACTGAACCTGATGAAACACCCTGATCGAGATACCCACTGCACTACAGTATGCTGGTTATGATAACATCACGCAGGGTTTTTCAAGGAATAGTTCACCCAAAATTAAAATTCATCATTGTTATCATCGTGTTATTCTAAACCTTTATGACAGTCTGCTGAACACAAAAGCAGATAATGTAATGGATATGCAGCTGAGTGAATTCAATGCAGTGACTGTACAGTGACTTACTTTAATGCATAATGTTTAGGAATGGCATAAGGTACACATTTTTTTGATTTGTTCTGAAATGTGCTGCAGTGCACATCACACACGTGAATAAAAATGTATGCTGCTGGCAAACGAACAATTCTTCCTCAATCTGCAAGTCTTCACCGTTCTCAAGATTGGCAGTTTTTCTTAATGTGTGTTTTACTGAGATATCCCAGTCCTGTCCATTTTCTCATTCCTTTCCTCCCGTCTCACTCCCCCGGTGCTCTGTCAATCCATCTCTCACACTGCTTCTTTCACCATCCGTAACTCCTCAAAGGATTCTGGTGGAATGTGTTGTCTCCAGAGTGATTCCAAATTGTTGTCAGTGCAACATCCGGAATGTCCTAATTTCAATGTTACTTTTCCTTGTCTTCTAATGTGTCTTTCCTGATGCAGAATGGATGGATATCACCCATCTGGAAATCTTTGTTTTAACTGACAAAACCTCCTGTAGGTGCAAGGAGAGTCAAAACCTTCAAATCACTGAACTTTTAGTAAAATAGAGGCCATATGGTCACAAAAATGCCTTGTCCATTTGTGTTTTATAAATGGGAAGATTCCCCTAAAGGCAGGTCTGTGTCTATGTGCATGTTCACATGAAACACACAATGCTGAATTTGATTTGGTAATTGTTCATTCACAGATGAGCAGTCTGATATTTTGTTTTCTTGCCGTGGTAGTTTTGTTACATTTTCTCTGTTTAGTAAAACAAAACAGCATTTTGAAATGAAATTGGGCAATACAGAGGATTCCAGAAATCAACAGCTGGATATCCCGTGTACAGACCCACAGCTGCTTACATGTAAGGGCTAATGGAATGTCCTTTCCAGTTGTTTCCGTCTGTTGCCTCACTTTTTTCCCACAGCACATTTAGTCTATCAGCCGACAGAGACCAGCCGTCATGACTCTTTGTATTATAAAGTTATTGTCTCTCTCCGCTTCAAAGCTGTGGGCTCTAAAACTCTGTCTTCATTTACGCGTCCTCCGACTTGTTTCAAAGCAATATTACTTTTAAGGAATTCTTCTTTTTAAACAAAATCTTTACTTTGTTTCAGATGTTTGAGATGTTCTGTATTTGAGAAGAGAGTAATCAGAAGCTCATGATTTTCTGAAGAAAAAAAACTACCTAAAATATTTACCAACAAAATGTTTTCTAGTTTTACGAGCTTGGTAAATTGAGGAATTTATGGATAGTTTAGACAGGAAAGTCTGAAATTCAATTCAAAACAAATTCTGAGCCAAGAAAAATATTTTGTTGATTACTTTTTATCTTTGTGTATTTCTTTGCTTTCATCAAAGATGTTGTACCAGGTGTGTTTATTAAGCAACATCTGGCATCTGGCTATTGTTTAGCTAGTGTGTGTTCAGTGTATGAAATGTAGTGGCATCGAGTGGTGAGGTTACGAATTGCAACCAATGGCTTGCTCCACCCCTCCCTCTTGAAACACCAAGGTGGCTGACACAGGGCTAGGGGTATCGTCACAAAACGCGCTCTGTTGGTCCGTTTAGGGATACTGTAAAAACAACACGGGGTGGCTAATGATGCAACATGTATGCGGCACAATATGCAAGTACATAAGAAAACAAAGGACACCTAATAGTAACATACCTCTAAAGAGGCCTTTTAAGAAGAAAGTGTTTGCATGTCGTGATGCTTTCCTGTGGCTCAGTGGTTAGAGCATGCCGTTAGCAACGCCCAAATCATGGGTTCGATCGCAGGGATTGCTCATACTCATTATGTAAAGTATAATGCGATTCAAGTCGCTTTGGATAAAAGCGCCTGCCAAATGCATAAATGTAAATGCAAGGGTGTTGTGTGCGGTTGCCAGGGAAGGAATGACCATGCCGTTGCAGAGGTCTATCTAGTTGTATTTAGCATGTTGTGATGCAGGCCCTAGATACGCAAAAGTAAGTGGTTGCTGGCTTAGCAGCAGCGACAAATGAAACTAAACAGCTGCATTGCAATCTTGGACCAATTTCAAAAAGCATTAGCATCTGTTGATCTGTGTTGGATGTCTGCATGTTTACAGTAAACAGTGTTTTTTTCAGGTAAATAAACTAAGAGTAAGTATTTGCTTCGTGCACTTATGATGCATGATGTGCTTTACACGAACATTAGGTACCTTGCTCGGGTACTTTGGACTTGTGAGGTCAATACAATCAGTCGTTCTAGACACAACACACCGTACCCGACTTTGGTTCGTGTTCTGTACACTTTTCTCCTGTGGTTTGTGTTACTCAGTATTTACGTCTGTACACCCACTTTTTACCCAGCATCCTCGGCTTCCTGTCTTTATGCCAGGCTGGATGGGATGCTGGCGCTCTGTCTCAGCAGAGAAAGGTCCTCTGAACTCAAGATAAGAGGGGATAATAAAGATCAGCATCAAAAAGAACTGAATGGGCCTCTTTTGAATAAGAGATCACTGTCTCCTTTGTGCACTTGCATTTTGGAGGTTGCCGTCATAGTGTCCAACATGCTACACTTAAATAAAACCAATTTTCAACAGCATTTTTATTGCAAGTGTACGGTTTTAGGAACTATTCATTGAAAGACTACATGGACAAATACAGTCATTTGTCCTCTTTATTCGCATACTTCCTTAAACATACATTTTAACTTTAAATCGTAATGTTAAAATAAAAATTCTGTCATAATTTACTCACCATCTTGTCATTTTATGACTTTCTTGCTTCTACAGAACAGAAGATATTTTGAAGAATGTCAGTAACTGAACAATGGCGGTACCCATTCACAACCAACCTAAGTGAATGAGTATCGCTGTGGTTCGGTTACCAACGCTTTTGTGTTTTACAGAAGAAAGTCAAACAGGTTTAAAATGACCATTACAACATATTATTAATAATTACAATAATTATTATTATTATTAATTATCGCTTTTATGCTTGTTGTTTGATCTTAGATCAAAAAGCCTCGGCACTTAGGTCTTAATAAATGGTCTGTTGCAGATTTTGAGTTTGTCTGGCCATCTAAAATATAAAAACAATTAGCATTTTAAGGTTTGTTTTTGTCTTTGTTGGCTTTATTTTTAAGGCCCTTAAAAACCGGCCTCAAAACTTCTTGAGCCGGCCTCATAACCCAGGTAGAAAATTGCCTATTACTTATTGATTTTGATATTCTTGAAGGTAAAAACCATGCGCACGTCATAAGTAGACCTCAGACAACACTATAAAATAATAAAAACCAGTTCAGGACACCTTTAAATAGTATTTTTAACTCCCCATTACAATCGTGCACAGAACATGGTCGACAAGACATTTCTTATGTTTATTTTCAGGGCATTTGTACATTTCCAGAGTGGACTGTACATTAGCATTCCCCGAAGAATGCCATACAGATTAGTTAGTTTTCACAGGTGCTTAGTGGTGTCTAATTCATATCGCTCATACTGTACATCTCACACTGTTATCGTTATCATTCCTATGGCTCTGCTCTGGATTAGGGCTAATGTGTACATTTGTTCATATTACATAGCCAAGATAAGTCCTGTCCTGTCAAATGTGTAATCCTCCCCCGGTAAACACATTATTTTATGTGCCACCTGAACATATGGGGAAAATAGTATCGGGGAAGCTACTTTGAAACCCAAGTTGTATTGTTTAAATCCAATGGGCTGCATCATTCCATTCATAATTGTTTGTTTATGTGTGGTTGATCCCTTCACATAGTATCATGCTCTACAACATATGTGCATCGGCAAGACGTCACGGTGAGATGCTGAAGAATCTCATAAAGCATGCTGGTATTCTGAACTTTACAGCCCAGCTGCTATCCACACTCCCTCAGACATGTGAAACGGCACAGCCTGAACTCCCACTGACCTGTATGGCCGATATACACGCGCGCGCACACACAGGTCACATTCCGCTCTCATCTCAACTCATTATATAGTCTTTTAATTGGCAGGTGTCACGGTTCCCTCCTCCAGCCTGTCAGACTTCAAGTTGAGTTTCCTCCTCAACGCTGTCTGAAGGAGATATCATAAAACTTTGCTGAGTAACTAAACACAGCTTTATTTGCAAATTGAGCAGGCATGTGAGGAATTTTCAAGCAGGTAAATGTTTAATGTACGTGTACGGCAATATACAGGTCAATAAAAAAATATCTCGCCGCGTTGCATCACAGGCTGTGAGGTAAATTAACACATGCTGATAAAATGTACCAGGAATGCACTTAAAGTCACTGAAGTGGATTTAAGTGTCCGCCAACTGCATAAATGTAAAATACCGTGACAGAAATATTTCATCTATTCACATTTGCTTTAAACTGAAAATGTTCTCATAGTTTATCTGGCAAAACTTGATTTCAATATGAATTTTCACAGAATTACACAAATTTGCGTTGCTTGGTGTTCCAACAACCAAAAAATGGTGCTTGATGACAAAAATGAGTGACCAAATGAATATATGATATGATTGAAGACATCAGAGTGATAGCAGAGATACTGAGAAGTCAAACATGTCAATTGAAGTGGAAATTGGTGCTTCAAAAGGAAGTTTGTCTGCGGTTCTTGTGTCCATAAAATGATGCCCTTGTTCGGGAACAGCTTTGTCCCCATGGCCAGTCTAGTAAATAAAAGCTAGGAATAAAGCTGTTGTTGTATGACATCTGTAATGAGACAATTTGATTCACCATTAAATGATTGCACATTTTGTCTTTGATGTTATCGCAATCGTGCTGTTGCCAAGCACATGCTTTGACACAGAGCTGCAGAGCTTGTGTGAGTGAATGTGACTTACAACATTTCCTGTTGCTGTTAACATTCGTATCCCTATAGACATACACTTAAAGCAAACAGTAACTATATAATTAAAAACTTAAGATAGACATTCCATTCGCTTCTCTTTCCCGGTAGGCTCACAAGCGGACATAAGAGCACAGTTAGGGTGAAAGGTCCACAGAAGAGGGCAAAAGGCAGCGCTCAGGAAGTTTTAAAGTAATGTGAGATTGTTGAATGCTGTTGGGTCAGTGTTCAGTGTGTGAGTGGTTGAAAGTCATATTCAGTTCCAAACTCCGTCTGATAAATTACCTCCAGCTTAGAGCTGACTGAATTTAAAGCCACTTCATATGCAGGTATTAAACATAAGCTCTCATCTTTATTTACAGCTTGGTAAAGTGGTTTGGTGTGAGGAGTGTTTTTTCTTTAGCCTAAGATTGTTTTGGATCTTTAAACTAAAATCCCATCAAAATAAATATTTGAAATATCACGCCTAGGGGTGGAGATGGCTGAGACTCATTGAAGATACTCTAGTTGGGGGCGTATTTGATGTTATTAAACTACAGCTGCAATCCTCTAGAACATTCTCTACATTTTGAGGTGGATCCCTGTGCCTTAAAATCTACTTCCTTGATTTCGCTCCCTCATTTCCAGCCCTGATCACGCCTTTAGACAAAAAGTCAGTCACATGAGGCTGTCATCTGGAAACAGCCATTTTCCTATTATACAGTAGTTTGAAATTGTAAACCGCCCATAGGATCTTGCAGTGCTTACTGAGAATCTTATCTGTAAAAACACTCTGTAAAACGTATCTGTAAAAACACAATTTCTTGTCTACATCATTTCAGTTTGTTTATGTGAGGTGTAACAATCCGTGTAACAATATTCATGCGATTGCTCATTTGTTATCTATCCAGTACCTCAGAGACGACGTATTTTTGTAGACTAACCTGAAAGTAAGCGGCGCGCTGGTTCCCTCGATCTAAAGCCAGGGCCGTACGCAGGATTTTGGAAATACCAAGGTCCAACAAATTGCTTTCTTGGAGTGCAAATTACACAACAACTGCTAAAAACATTTTTTCATGTTTATCGGTAAACGAAGTAAACACATGGTCAATTGATATTTTATACAAATACTACCAGATTGAAACACAACCTGTCTTTAATAAAGGATCATAATGCAATTGGGTTTGAAATGACAAAGGTAAAAGAGTGATAACAGAATTTCCATTTTTGAATAAACTTTCCCTTTAACTTTTTGTTAACTTGTAGCTTCAGAAGTTGCAGACACCTAGGTTTTATTAAAAATAAGTCATCTTAAAATAATATAGAAACAGAATTAAAGGACGAGAATTTGTTTAAAAGTGATGCATTTGAATTATTTCCAAATCATATAGTTGTTTTAATAGGCTAACCACGACCTATAAACACAACGAGTCAAAGCCACGCAGTTTAGTATGGACAATCGAAGCCCTGGTAATGTTTTTCCCCTCAATGCAGTTTTATAATCTCATAATCCAGCATTATCTTAAAATTTTAACAAACTTGTTTTTGTAGCATTCATTTTTCACACTGATTCTATCCTCTAGTGTAGCATCTGGATCTTGTTTTTGCCAGACACCTGTTGCAGGGATTTGCCAGAGCCGAAAGACACTTGGTGTTGAAATAACTGTGGGAATTTAGGCTGCACGGTTAACCACAGACAGTTTTGAATATGGTGCATTAAAAACATGACTCATATTGTCTTGGACTACAGAGGCGACCATACATGGATGTTTCTGTCACTTTATCATCATTTACAGTCGTAGTATTTTTCTCTGCCATGTGCCCACACAGATATGTAAACTCACAGTCACAATGTCATCACATCGTCTGGTAAGCACTGTACTGGGTTACAGTATGTCTAACACACATCAAGTATGAATGTGGATTTGAAATAAGAATGTAATTTATCCACAGTATTTGGATTTCTATTATATAGAGTCTTCTATTCAAAACATTCTTCATGTTATCCTCTAAATGTTAACCAGTTTAGGCATTAGACATTTATCCAGACACTTGTTAAGAAAGATAAGTGAATTGAGTTATTATTATCTTGTCTGCTCGAGACATTGGTGCAATTTAGTGTAATGCAGATGAATGCAGACTGTTTCTGGCTAATCTGAAGTCAGGGCTCTGGAATGAAACGTAGTCTTCCCTCCATGTCTTATTTAAGGGGCCTTAAATGTTTCTGAATGAAAGAGCCCCATTGAATGATCCGCTTTCATCTACATGACAACAAGGCTTAAATGGCTTCGAAATATGCATTATAAATATCGTATCTCTGCAAGTACATAACACATCTACACCAGCGACATTTTTGATGGGAATCCGAGTTCGTTTGACATCATAGTTAATTTCTTAAACTGTGAAATAATTTTACTGTACCACAAGGTGAGCTGGGATAGGGTAAATGTAAACTCTGGTACGCAAATGGTACTGGAGCGATCCGTTGTATCAAAGACGTGTATCGTTTTATAGTTAAAGACATGCAAAAATGCAAAGTATATTTATATAGCTGATTGTCTACGGATAAATTGTGTGCAGTTTTGACTGCAAGTTTCAGTTAACTGGCTGTTCTGTACACAGCTGGAGCCGGTACTCGAAGTGGTACTTATGTCGATGACGTGAATATGTCAGAGTTGAGAGCCAAAGGTACATTGCAAACTTAAGTTCAAGCAATTGAACCAAGTGATAAAACAAACTATGAAGTCTGTGCATAATTGTGACTGCGTTTGGTTTATTGTGCTCCCAGAATTTGTGTTTTGTATAACTGTTCTTATAAAGTTTTATGCTTGCTAATTTGTTTCCGGATATGTTTACATTCGTGGATCAGTTGAATTTTTTCATAAGGAAGTCTGTCCTCATCTGTCATGATTCCGCTATCATGTCATGTTTATTTCTTGGTCTTGCAGCGGAGTCATGGCATAGCCTTAGGTTTTGTGTGAGAAAGACATGGCTTTGTTTAGATTTTGACTTGCCATGTGCTTTCTCGTGTCCCGTCGGTGTTCCTCGCCCTTTTGTCTCGTTATCCTTCCCATTAGTGTTTCATTACCTTCATCTGCCCCTTAGTAATTATCCTGTGTTTGTTTCCCTTTAAAACATCCTTGTGTTCATTGTCCTGTGCTTGTTCGTTGTACTTGTACTGTCAAGAGTCTATGTGTGATGGTCCCAGTAACCTTGTCTTTGTTCAGGATTCTTTGTGTGAAGTTGTTTTTTGAAAGAGTAGTTTGTTTTTGCCCCCCATGTGGGAAGTATTTGTTTTCAAGTTTGTACTTTAGTTTTGGTTAGGGTTTTCCCCCATTGTGGGTGTTTGTTTTGTGTAATTAAAAGTCTTGTTAAGCCCTTCATCCCCGTGTCTGCCTGCATTTGGGTTCTCCCCTGAGATCTCTCCCCGAGATTGTGACACTTATCCATAAAACAACCCTGTAGGTGCAGTCAGGTAATGATGACCTACTGTAGAGTTTTGTTGAATGGCGTATTGTGGGTGTCGTCTCAAAATTATGTTTGACTGTGAAAAAGGAAAGTTCACCCACAAATGAAAATTCTGTCATCAATTGTTTTAGAACAAACCGAGGGTGAGTAAATGATGACAGAATTTTAATTTGTGGCTGAACTTTCCGTTTTAAATGGATATTTTAATGTGTTAGTCACCGTCAAACATAATTTTGCGAACTATCCCTTTAATACTCCATTTAAACATTTGTGAACTTTTACAAGGTCCACTACCCAACATTTTTTCATTATTCCTCTTCCAAAATGTAGATTAACATTGTGGACGTGGCAGACACTTTTATCCAAACTAATTTTTGATCGAACACATCGTTACCAATTGATTTGAAGGAATCCCAAATATCATGCAGATGAAACCCCCAACGCATCAGGGCTAAAGTTTATATTCTGTCCTATGCTATAAGATTTTCTGTCTTTGTGGGATGTTCTTTTAAGGTCAGTGTTTAGTCAGTTATCACTGTTGTCTGGGATGTTTCTGGGCCCTACAATAATAAAACTGTTGCGATCTGTATTTATTGTCTTCTTTTTTTCTGTTATTGGTATATAGCTGATGGCCTTACAGACTGTCTTCTGACCTTCCTGTAAGGCTGAACACACTGTACGTTGAACAACTTTATGTCATGTGGACTTTAAACAGTTCTTACTCTAAGTACATAAATTTTTCACTGGAACAGACACTGGAATCTCTTTCCCATGTGATTCAAGAATACCTATTAACACTTGTACACATTCCTTAGCAAATTCACCTAAATGTATTGTTTATATGATAACAATGATATGTTTTGATTGATTCCTTCTGAGAATAATGAATGGATTGAATATAAATTAGTGCCGTCAATCGTACTAATCACATAGAACCCATTTTCACAACTCTTTGCATTCATTTGGAGATTTATTTAACACTTTGAAATCTGTGCTTACAAAAATGCCAGACAAAATGGGCTTTCTGGCACAATCGTGTGTTTTTGTTCCTTCAAGTATGAACTTAATACCGGTACGCTGTCTGGCAGAGATTCACTGACGCAGCCTTTAGCCTCTGACTGTATACACCAGACTGGACCGTTGTGGCGTTGCGCCGCATCCCACAGTTAGAAGCTGTCTATCTACACTGAAGCGTCAAAGCAAATCGTGCCTAAATGGTTTAAAGGCTAAACAGCCCCAATATCAATACACAATATGTAACCAAGTCCACAAAGGTGTTTACTCAATAGATTCAGACCTCCAGTGGCAACTTGATGACCAAAACACATTCTTACCCCATATACCTCTGCGGCTGTGACGGGAACAAATGTGCTAGTTAGGTGATCATTGTTTCAGGCTCTGTTGGGAAATGTTTTTCCAGGTAGTGGTGGAAAAGGTCACATTTTTGGGGAAAGCGTGGGGTGGAACAGGATAGAAAACAATACTCCTCTCATCATCTGTTGTGATCATCAACTGTTAAGCAATACACTGAAATGATTTTGGTGCTGCTGTTTAGTCCTTTATCATCCCCACCTCATGTACGACAATACCTCCGCTTTCCTCTGGAGCTGCTGCATACAATGTTCCACATCCCAAACCCAAGTCTTTAATTTGTGGTAATCTGGTGTGGGTTTTTCAACGGCCAACTTGTAACCATTGTTATTATCTAAGTGTGGGTTTGTTTATACATTGTGTGCAATGGACCCTCACCATTTTACTATAAAATTTACGTCTGTACAAATTACCTTTACAGTCATTTGTTAGGATATCTGTTTATTTCGTTTTAATTCTGAGCTCTGCAGCAACATTTTGCGAGAAAGGAAATTCTTATGGAGGATCATAAATCACTCATAAATCCATCAATGAGTTCTCAGTAAAAGAATTGTGACTTAGGACAGGAGCATCAATGTGGCCTTTGTCTGTTGCATCCCCAACATCTCTAGATGGAACACGAACTAGATGGAATTTGTGTGAAACACTCGGTCCCATAGGAGAAAAATACAGCAAGTGGTTTTATTCTGCCTTTATTAAAGGAGTGACGTGACATGGTAACACACAGGACTGTTTCAGTGGTCAGAATCAGTGTGTAGGTGTGAAATGAGGCGCTGGCGTCATAGAATGAGGCCCTCTAAAAGAGAAGTCCCCCCCACAAAGAGATTTATTCGCAAATATGTAATGTATTCATTAGTTCAGTAATATTTATCTACAGGGCTCTAAGAATTCCCTCAATGAATTGCTGTCATAAGTTAATGCACAACTTGATGTCATGGTGAAATGCTTAGTTACAACTGTGTGGTCAAGTATAAAGTCATGCTTTATAGAACATAGAAATACCTTAGTGTAAGTTATGGATGTGTAACTTTACATCTTTGGATGTTTGGTCAACAATTTGACCCCTCACAGTTTTAGTTTATATTTGATTGTCATCTCACGTTTTAAAGACGCCACAGTTCAAGAGAAGTTATCATCTAGCATATAATGTGTCCTGAATGTGACAGGGATTTACATAAAAAATATTGGATCTTGCATAATATGTTGTATGTGCTGCTAAATGTACTTTAAATTCAATTCTGTCTCATTCTTTACAGGGTTAACATATATCCCAAATGTCATCTTACCATCTTTTGTCTCTCTTTTCTGATCTCAGGGGGTCAAGAAGTATGATGGCCCATGTGGAGGAAGAGACTGCAGTGGGGGGTGTCAGTGTTACCCCGAGAAGGGCGGAAGAGTAAGTCTGTTTCAGTCTTCTGTTTAGCCAGGTTTATATGCTTCTGTGGTGGAATTAAAAGGCAATGAAGAATGTCTCCAGCAACTGCTTCTCAACATCACCAGGTTTCCAATAGTTTTGCGGGTCAGTTTCTCTAGTCAGCGGGGAAAAAAACACCAGTTTGTGACAGCAGGTCTGTAACACTGATAATATTTAATCATAAAGAGGAGAACTGAAAAGGATACATAGTCTAGGTTTGTGTCTTAGTGTAGTGTTTTTCATCTGACGTTTGTTGGTATAACATTCACCAACAATCATCAGAACGTTTCCAAACCAGAAGCTGTGGGTGGATAAAACTATCCGCGATGCTCTGAACTCTCGCTCTGCTGCCCAAAACGCAGGGCTCGCGATCTGGAACATACATCGGTGAAAATAGTGAAGCAGTGTGTAATAAAGATCCATAGAAGGGAAGGAAGGAGGCGGGAACCGGCGAACATTCAAACACCAAAACTTTAATTAAATAAACAATAAACACTGAACACGGAAGTAACCGGCAGCCACCTCACGGTAGACTGCCGGCCATAAAACATACACAAACTAAACATATGTCCGGGCCCGGTCCTCTCTCGTCAACAGTCCTGCCGAACATCCTTTTAAGCTCCCAATCTCCTCCTTGATAAGATGCGGGACCGGTGCGCGCACAGCTGCTTGCACTGATCACTCACGCCACCGGCCCCGCGTCACGGCTCTCGTCCCGCCTTCCTCACCACACAGTGTTATAGTAAAAAACTCTGATCAAGTCTCTCTTTGATCAGAGATCAAAAAGCATGTGGAAGGACTAAGAACAATGACGGACTACAAAACACCACCCTCCAGGGCGATGAATGCAGACGCTTTACTTGCAAATGAGCTAAACACCTTTTATGCTCGCTTCGTGGCTGCAGCTAACAGCGCCAATTACGCTAACCGCACGCCATCTAAAGGTGATAACGGAGTTAGAGGTTTTAACAACACTGCTAAGGTTGCTAACTTTTTTAACAACACTGCTAACAGCATGCAAGCGGAGAGTGCCGAAGCGAATAATGCAATCATCATCTCTTAGCACAACGTGAGAACAACCTTCAAGAGAGTGAATACCAGGAAAGCAGCAGGACCAGACGGCTTCACAGTTCGGATACTGAGAGCCTGTGCTGATCAACTAGCTTCGGTATTTACAGAGATTTTCAAGCTCTGCCTGAACAGTCTGTAATACCCTCGTGCTTTAAACAGTCCACCAATGTTCCTGTCCCAAAGAAACCCCAGCTCTTAATGACTACCGTCCAGTAGCTCCATCCTCCACTGAGATGACGTTTTGAGAGATTAGTAATGGACCTCATCACTTTCTCACTACCCGACACCATGGACCCGTTGCAGTTTGCATATCACCCTAACCACTCCACAAAGACGCACACCTCCATCACACAGCCCTGAACCATCTGGACAACAGAAAAGGGAATTACGTTAATTCTGTTCGTCGACACCAGATCAGCATTTAACACCATAATTCCCTCCATACTCGCCTCCAAGCTGGAAGTGCTGGGACTCAGGCCATCCCTTTGTTGGGATGACAGACACACCGCAAGCAGTTCTTGGTGGAAATCTCACCTACCCTCAGCACTGGAGCCCCCCAAGCTTGTGTTTTGATCCCCCTGCTGTACTCACTGTACACATATGACTGTTTAGCCACTTCCACCACCATTGTCAAGTTTGCTGATGACACGGTTGTGGTGGGCCTGATCTCCAACAACGATGAGATGACCTACCTTGAAGAGATCAAAAACCTGGAGACATGGTCCCAGGAAAAAAATCTCCTCCTGAACGTTAGCAAGACAAAGGAGATGATTGTGGACTTCAGTACAAAGCAGGAGAGGAGGAACTACCAACCAAACATGATCAACTTGACCCCAGGGGAGAAATGATTTAGTTTCCGGTATCTTGGAGTTCACATCTTACAGAACCCTCTCATGGTCATGTGACATCCACCACACAGTTAAACCGGCAGTGTCTTTTCCACCTCAGACGCCTAAGGGACTCTAAACAGCCCTCTCAGGTGCTCAGGACTTTTTAAACCGGCACAGTTGAGAGCATCCTGACAGGAAGCATCATATCGGAAACAGCACCTAGCAGGACATACTACAAGCTCTTCAGAGGGTGGTGCGATCAGATGAGCATTCCATCCGCACTGAGCTTCCTGACCTGCCCACCATCTACACTAGACGGTGCTTGACCAAGGCCAGGAGGATAATGAAAGACCTCAACCATCCCAACAATGGACTGTTCTCTGTTGCAGTCAGGAAAGCGTTTCCACTCCGTGAAGGCAAATACAGAGAGAATGAGGAGGAGCTTCTTCCCTCAGGCTATCAGGGCCCTCAACCAGAACTTTCCTGCGTAACACAACTCATACAACAAACATGACTGTATATGCATATATTGCGCATTGTACATAATTGTAAACTTATATATATATATAGCATATATTGCACAGCACTTGCACTTTCCATGGACATCCGTAACCTGCCCACACTCCCCTTACACTATTTATATTTCATTTAACCTTCTTTTTCTTTCTATCTCTATTTCCTATTCTTATTCTATGTATGGTTGTGCATGTGAATAAGCTTTGAACATGAACAATAAGAAAAAGCTTTTTATTTCTAGCTTTTTATTCCAGAAAAAAATTTGGTCCGGCCCCAAATACCACACCATACATTCCTCCTCAGAGCCCACATATTGATCCAATATTGCAAATCCTTCTGTGTGGTAGCCTGCTTTGGTGACCATATCATTAAATGCTGCACAGCAGTTGCATAGCACACATAAGGGGGGCGCTCGTGAGCACCATTCAGTATCAACACGACAATTGGGACACACTACAGTCTTGGATATTCAATTCACATTAATTTGGGACAAAGTCACCATTATGGCTTGGATACTAGTGATGGATACAGCTGTTAGTGGAGCAGTAACATCAAATGTTATATTATATGGTTATTACCAAATTAACATGTTTACTGACACTAGTTGTGTCTACCTAAGACAAATTATTTAAAACCATATTAAATTGTGCTTTCTTTTCAAGAATCAAAAAAGTTTTAGGTCTATGGAAGTGAAACAACATTTAAATTGTTAATATAAGAAAATATGAAAAGTCCCAAGAGAATATCTAACTGTACAAGACGCAGTTTGTTTGTTCGTCATATTGCTGACCTTTCTCGTCTGTGGCGAAGGAAAAGGTCTTAAGGGAGGGTGGGGGAAAGAGGAAATACATTCCTCAGCAAAAACGTCAGGATATGAAGGATCTTGTGAGTATAGCTTGAGATGTCCGTTAGGTTGTGTTTTTCCTGCACTATACAGTAGCAGGAAAAGGGCTCTGATTGTTCTATGAAACCACAGCCTTTCACTCTAAAAAAAGTGCTATATATTACGTAAAGTGGTTCTTAGCTCGTGGTTCATAGGGGAACCAGTTTTAGTGCCATATAGAACCATATTTTGGTGTTCATTGGTTCTTCAGCGTTTTTTTGGGATGACTACAGTATATGCTACAGTATATAGAACCGCCGAAGATCCATACAGGGCCTTACTAGTTCTTTATACGGAAACAGTGCTACTGTAAATAGCACCTCGGTCACCCCAAATAACCTTTAAAATAGAGTGTAAGTGCCAAGGTGTTTTTGGTATAGGTGTTTTGGGTTTATGTACCCATTCTAACAAACAAGGAAAGCAATAGCAGATGAGCACTCCCTGTGTTGGTATTTGTGACCCACTTGACACAGACAGAAATGCCATACATCAGTTTTTCTGACACTTTGTTAGTTAAGTATTTTTACAGTTTCAGTGCTTTAGTCATACTGTATGGCAAAAACACATTTACATTATTGCTTATGTTACAATATAACATCATCATCATCACTATTACTAAAGCAAAAAAAATCCTAACATGAAATATTCAACTTTGGTGTGTACTTGGATATTCACACAGCTTTGTTGAGCAATGTTTATTATTAGTGACATATTTGTTTTCTTTTACAGTCTTTCACCACCTTAATTTAGTCAAATACACTTTTCCACTCCTAATGTCCTAGGTTTGATATATGATGTTTATAAGGAAAACGATTCTCACAGATGTTTGGACACAATTCACATCTCGGGTCCCTTGTGATACACGGATGTTCATCTTGTGATGTCAGCGGGAAATAAACCCAAAAGGAATACAATATGTTTAGTTATCTCAGGACCGCTTGTTTTCAACATGGAAGGTGTGCGATACGTACTGAGTAGCTGTTGATATTTTAAACTTTTTTCTGAGCTTAGTTAAACAAGAAATGAAATATTTGTTTAAATTGAATAAAACACTCAATATAAAAGTGATATAGGTTTATTCACAGGGATATTTGTGAACAAACAATCAAATAAATCCTAAAAGATAATCAGATGAATTCACAATAGGCACATGGTGTTGTTTACCAAATTTATGAATATCAGATTTGGTACATCTGCGACCTTGGCAAAAGTGTATAAAGCTGTTTTCCCATGGCTCAAATTCTGTCAAACAACCAATAATATGTATTGCTTTTAACATGGGAAAATTTTGTGTTGGACTGATTCTCCCAACACCATGTAATATAATATCAACATTTCAGATATTCACTGTAATTCACAGTATTTGTTGGGAGACATAACATCTGCCCCAACAAACACAACCAGGCGTAACACTCTGATCCATTAAAACACCACAATGCTGGAATGTAGTTTGCCGTTATAGCATTGTGAACTGTCCTTAAAATCTTCTGCTGTATCGTTCAGCAACTAAACAAGACAAAACACCATTACTGTATAAATGAGGATTTCTAAGTTGAGGGTCATTTAGTGAAGATTACTTTTTGAGAAGATAACGTAGACCAATAGTGCCTTGCAGTCAAAATATCCCATATCAGCATCATTCTTGCGGAAGTTGTGTATTGCCTGAAAAGAAAAGTAAAGAGATTACACTTTAGCAAGGAAACAAGACATAAAAGAATAGCAAATAAAAATGCCACTGTTTTAAACATCACTATAAGGAAGCATTATATTGAAAAACACACATCCATGTTACAGAAGGAAGGGATGCATGCATGACAGAAAGTTGACACAATGTGTACCGTAAGATCATTTTTATGGTGGGAAAAAGACACATCCCTCTCGCCCGTATTTTTAGGGGGTCTCTATAAATGGATATCCATATACCATGCAAACAAGTTGTTTATCCTGAAGCTCTTTTAATAGACTGCTTTGTGCCTGTGTGAGAGAGGATGCAGTTGCAAGTCTTGAATCTCCTGTCTCTAGGAGAGGAAAAATCGCTGGATCTGATTTGATCATAGACTTCCATTCCAGTCTCCAAGCTACATTTTTTATTTTTAACACAATTAATCTTAAGCATGTTGTTTTTTACTACAGCAACAACCTTTCATCGCTTTACCATAGAAACCTAAAAGCCTGCTTGCTATTAGGCAGAATCCTGGAAATGATCTGCCATTTTTAAGAGAATTCAATTGTTTTGCTGGGAAAAAACACCCTAACCAGTGCCAATTCCTTATATTCAATGTTTGCTATGACGTCAATGGACCAATATTGGTATAATGGCTGAGTTTTTGCATCTTTGGTGGTGTTTTATTAGTTTCCTATGCCGATCCGGTTAATTTTGTGGAAGTTTCCGCCGTTTCCCGAATGCCTGCTGCTCATTTTTCCCACTGCTTTATTTCTTCATACGTCATTACTGAAAGTAGTTCTTCTTTTCTTACCCTGCTTAAAGGACTTTTTTAACTCTTTGAAATATAAACCCCTCCACTCCGCCTGTTCCTTTTCCATTTCTGACTTTGACTTTTTAAGACTCTTGGAAAACACTAAATGTATTAAATATCACACATATAAAAACAAAAAGAGCATTGTGAGCAGAGTGAAGCAGACGATGCGAGTAGGCATACAGAGTGTTCTATTCTCATGGCATCTATTGGGGTGGGTGGGATTCGGGCATTCCAAACATCTGAAATTACTCTCATGGGCAGTGCAGAGTTGACCCCGCATGTGAGAGACTGTAAACCGGTGCTTGCATTTGCTTGTAGGACAAAACAAAGCATTCAGCAGTAGTATCATGTTTTTTTATTATTATTTTACTTCTTCTAAATACATGTTAAATTGTCACTTCTAAAATATATAGACGTGGAAAGAATTTAGAGACCATTTAAATTGTTTTCAGAATTTACATATTTGGATAAATTATCATCTTTGTTTCATTCTGTGAACTACTAACAATATTTCCCCAGATTTTAAATAAAAATAACAGAAAAAATGCTCTGTATTTTTCAGACCTCAAATACTGCTAAGAAAACAAGTTCACATTCACTTTCAAGCAATACAACAGTAATATTTACAAAGGATTACAAAATACGATCACATAACCCCAATGTTATCAACCCTTCACTGGCTACCCGTTAAGTATCGTATTGACTTTAAAGTTCTTTTAATCACTTATAAAGCCTTAAAGGGTTTAGCCCCTACCTACCTAACAGAGCTTCTATCACACTACAACCCATCACGCTCTCTAAGATATCAAAACTCTGGACTTTTGATAATACCTAGAATAACTAAATCCACCAAAGTGGGTCGAGCTTTCTCATACGTAGCACCTAAACTCTGGAATAGCCTTCCCGACGCTATTTGAGGGTCATTTACTTAAATGCAAAATTGGCTAAATATACGACCGGGATACTGCATTTATTAGATATTATTTACTAGAATAATTGAACTTATTATAAGTTTTACCTTTTTTGTGTTTTAAGTTTTCTATTTTCCCCTGTAAAGCTGCTTTGGAACAATGCACGTTGTGAAAAGCATTATATAAAATTGAATTGAATATTTGTATTTAGGTACATGTAGGTGATAATCTGTATTTTATCAAAGTCTACATGTGTCTGGTCATGCTGTCAGTCTTTCACATTACTGCTGGATGACTTTGTCACTCCTTAGGTTTATTTTTGTTGAAACTCAACAGACACTGAACAGGAATGGCCACAATACATCTGGCAAAGCAGATTAAATGAAAATGTGGAAGGCTCTTTTAAAAATTTGTATCCAAATTTTCAGATTTCTCATACAGTTTGACTGGCTGTCATATAACTTATTGGACACGAACTCCCATAGACGACTGCTGAAAATGTCTGCGCATACAAACATGTGATTTCGCTGATATTTTTTTAACAATAATTACACAATAATGTCGAAAGTAAAAACAATGTCCTTGAGTTGTGAAAAACAGTATGATTACTTTTCGGTATGTCGCAGTAACAACATTGTCTAAATACCTAAGACATTTACAGTAGACTAGTAAAACACCATTTTACTGCCCTTTCAGTTCACTCTATTTAGGCTACAGTACATGATAAAAGCGTATCCCTGTTTTATTAATGGCTCTGGCCTTTTGTGTGTTAGTCTCAACACAGGACTCAAACCAGCAGTTTTCACTCAATAGGCAGTCTAAACAATGATGTAAGAGGAATCACCGAGAGTGTCTTCAAAGGAAACAGAGAGACGCACATTGATGACTTTTGACGTATGTTCAGACATGCGTCTGTCTTTTTCAGACAGGTGTATAGATCTAACCTTCCTCACTTGATTTCCAGTCAGTGGGTGGTATCTTACGTCATCTTTTATCTATCTGTATGTGTTCATACTTCACGTTTTTGCCACACCTACCATTGGGATGTTCATGGTCAAAATGTAGTAGCCTTACCTATTTCTAATCTTTACCATCTTAATCAGAAATAAATAGCAACAAATGTATGTTGTAAATTGCTTATATATAGTGAATAAAAAAGTTACTTTCAATAATTTGTCTTTTTGGGCGTTCCTGGTTACAGTTTGTGCGGACAGCAAGAAACAGTAATCAGTCTATCAGTGACATCATACTGTAGTTAATACAGTCGGATCATGTTATGGTTATGGTTACTCTGTTAAAAACCTCCACCCGGAGTAACGGTTCCCATACGTTTCTAAAACACACCCAGACCTCTCACACATGTTCTGGCTCACGGACCACTTTCATGTGCATTTACATATGTCATACTGTACATACATGTCACATTGATAGTGCATAATGATAAACAGACTATTGGATGGACACCACATGCATTTCAAAGAAATGTTCAGAAAGGAGGCCAAAAAAGGAGATCGTTGTATCAGTACACCAGGCCACATTAAAGGCATCAGTGATGTTGGTCATTTAGAGACGTTGTGTGATAACTTCCAGCTGTCACACAAAATGTCACCACAATTCAGTACAGGTTTATTCTTTTCCTGGATAATCTCTAATGTTTGTTTGGTATAAAGTTGTTATTCTCCATCTGGAGTATTTAGGGACCTGTCAAATAAGTGAAGGCCTTTTTAAATGAAGTCTAAAACGTCTAAACACAGTACAACTAAATTAAACACAAATATTTGCAAATATTTGTTTTGATTGCACCAAACTCATTCACACCAATGCCACATTTTGTGAGGTTTTGATTCCCGAAATGAAGCATTATGAGAATTATGATTCATTGCAATTGACACTGATCTTCACACTGAAAATCTGCAAGTACATACATGTAGGCCTTAAAAAATATGGTTCAACCAAACTACCTACATGTTCCCTGTCAAATCCCCCTGCTTTCCCCAGGGAGCTGTTATTGCTCAAAACATACAGTCTTATTCAAGCCAGCTTGCTGATAACACTGGCACGTTCTGACAGCTATAACATTTGCAGAGGAAGGGATGACTAATCCTACTGTCTAATCCCTTGCGGTTTAGTCTGGTGGCCAAATGCATCCTTCCCCTCAAATGTCTATTGTGTGTAAAGATTTCCTTTAGTGGACTGAAGCACCGAGCCAAACTACTGGCCATCAGTCCACCCACGTTTGGATCTCTTCCCTGCTTGTCCAGTTGGTCAGCGGAAGAGCAATGTTTTAGCACAGCTGGGACTGCTGGCAAGTTTATTTGTGAGAAATAAGTCCATCATGTAAACTCACGCCCGACACGCTATATACATGTGTGGTATCTGTCATATTGTATTAGATCTTTACTGTAAATCTGTAAAGAATAAAAATAATTTTGCCCAAAAGCTATTTTATGATTTTCTCAATGGAAACATAATGCGCATTACAGTATAATCCTGAGGTCTGGCACCCCTGGGCATGTCTGAAAGATTTGAGAGATACAGTAATGAGTCTATATCATTTTTTTGGTTGAAGTGCTTGAATTCTTTATATATACAGTACAGAGTTCCCTAGACTCACGCTTACTTACATCACAGCTGTGTCATGTCTGCTCTTACTGTATATCCTGAGCCGTAGAGGGCTCATTCCTGAATCCTGAGGCAACAGTGCAGGTTCCTGGATCCAAACACCTCTTCGAAAGCTGGGGGGCCCACCCAGGTCCCACAAACCGGAGATACACATGCGCACATGAATTGCATACACACGCATTCAGACACACATACTTATGGAGAAAATCGGGTTCACACATGGCATCTGGAAAACAAAAACTGTTTTTCCCTAGCGATGCTTCACATATTTGTTTTCTTCCTCCCATCAATCTCTCACCCACGGTCACTGTGTTTACTTGCTGCTTTGTTTATTGCAGTGTCTTTTTGTATTGTCTGATTATCTCTGGACTGAGCTGTACAGCAAAAGGGCCTCTCGGGTAAATGGGCACTTCTGATTGTCTTTTTGTACAGATTACTAAATAGCAACGAAACCACCAAAGAATAGTCCTAAACACCAGTTTTGCTGAAGTTGAGGGGAAAGATTTTATTTGGGGTAGAAAAAACGGTGTTGTACTGAACGCCTGGGTAAAAATACCACACAAACATTGATTGGTATACAGAACAAATGTAGGATTTTAGTAGGACTCTTTAATAACCATTATAGTCATATGTCATATTAATATTGTCATTTCTGTGTGCCCAGATGAGGTTCCCTCATCAGTATTAAAAAATGTTGCGCTCATCCTGATAAAGCGAAAGGCATGTGCGGCAGTCTGTGTGCCAGAGACCAAAAGAGGAGTCTAGACCAGTAATGGTCAAATCTAAACACATTAAAGTATAATAAACAAAGGATTTTAGTATAGCAGATCTGGTCTGAAAATGTCCTCTGAACTCAAGCCAGTTATCAGGAGAGTGTCAGAAAATGACTTATTATGGCTGGATAGAGTCACAGAATCATACTCTTATTCTTTCTTTCTTTCTTTCCGTCCTTTTTCAGTCAACAGATGCTAATTTGCGTGTTGGTTCTTTCATAAACAAAATTCTTCTTCTGCACCCATTGCTTGGCTTTGTCCCCCCAGGATGTTGATTTAAGGGTCCAAGACATATAAAGGGTTTCTAAGGGCCACTTCACTAACTTAGTCATTGTGGTTTAATTCAGTTTTAAACACTAGACACCTCTGACACCCCATTATGTCACCATGCTTAAGAAAAATTCAGTTAACCCATTTACTGGCACTAAATTATATCTAAGGCAAATTATAATGTTATATCTGCTTCAGGCACCTTTTTGTAGTGAGTGATATATCATTTTAAATGATACATTGAAATAAATATATATTTGATACCATTACAACGACAAAGGATGTAGTGGAGCATGACATCCGTTATTTTGACGAACCACATCTGTGGTTACTCTGCAGGGACACCTGTGTGAACTTCAACATACGACCTTGGGGCAAAAAAATGAAAAAATGACTAAATCAACTTCCCTGTTTAATTCTTTTTGAGGCCATTGTAAATGTTTTCTTAAATGTGGTCTCAGACAAGGATGACACTCAACATATTGACATTATCAGACACCCACTTAATGCCTCTATCTATCTGTTCACCATCCTGTTTAGATTCCTGCCTTCCTTATGGGAGATATCTGTTACTAAACCAACAGTCTGAACCTTGGCAACAGTTCCAGCCCTTTAGCCAACTGAGCAACAAAGTAAATACTGAGAAAAAGTCGAGAGGACCTATGAAAAATGGGACTGGGGTGTATGTGCTACATCTGCTTGGGAGCAGCCCTAGAGCCTCACGTGTATTTCCTCTATCGCATTTCCCAAGGACCGGATACATTTCATTGTGAAGATTAGTCATAGACTTAATAAAATGAGCTCCAAGGGGAGGTAAAACGAACTGCAACCTCCGACTGGGAATATACCAATATATACCCCAGATTATTAAACATTAATCTGCATGATGCAACTGTTGTTTTAAGCATAGAGTATATTAATACATTATCCACATAGCAGGAGTACATATATTAATGTTTGGCCTGTAAAGATTTTTCCCCGTTGATTTTACATTTCAGGGGTCCCAAAAACACATGCATGTTTCTGTATTATTCTGAATTACTGTAGGCTTTTCACAGAACCAATGGAGTACCGCAGAGATGACGTATTTTTGTAGGAAGTTAGCCGTGCACTGGTTCCCTCGACTGAAAGCCTATGGATTTGACTATGGATAGATGGCAAAAAAAGCTCTGTGGTTAACAAAAGTTTGTGACACTTACATGCTTTGGGCACTATCGTACATTCGGCGAAATGCGACAGGGGTTGTCCTGTAGATGGTCCGCTTGCGCGCTTTAACCTTGTGCACAAGCAGATGCATTTCCTCTCTGGAGAAGCGTTCATTATGCAAAATCCACCGTGTAATTAACGACTCCGCCATGGCGCAAGCACAACTGGCTCTTATAGGGAATGAGAGATAAACTCTGATTGGTTTACTGCACACCATGCCCAAAAAACACCTATTACTCATTAAGTTAATTGGGACAACCCATTAAGACCATGTGCCCGGGCGCACCGACCGTTTTCCCATTGTTAAACTAGCAAAAGTGGAAGCCTACATACAATCGTCATAACTAAGAGATGCTAACGTGATGCTATAATCCGACTTCAATATGGCAAAGATATTAACAAGATGCGCCACTGCCATTACAATGAATGGTTCCAGTTGGAACTGCAAGTGCTAAAATCCTTTGCTTAACTTGCGTTATTACATGGCTTGGAATGCTTGATTCTGATTGGCCAGTCGCGTTATTCCCAGATAACAACCTCTCAAAACGAATAAAATACGGTAACCTGGATGCAGCAAATCATTTTGACAGGTTTTTTGACAATCAAATGTAAATGTATCTTTTAATAACATATTTGACATTATATTTACAAATAATGATTAAACCAAATTGCCTGTTCGTGACATGTGAACGTCGTTTCTTACCTTAAAACCGAAAGTAAACAGCTTTTCCTCGCGGAAGGTCTGCATTCGGTAAAAACGAGCTAATTCAATATTTCAAATTTAAACTTCATGTCCAGTTGTTTTTTCTCATGTGACAAGTAGCCGTGTATTAAGCGGGATAATGTACAAACAGCCGTTTGTTATCGCGAAATAGGCCCCTTTTATGTGAGACCCTCCGCTTAAAAGTGAAGCGGTAAAGGCTGGCAATGAGGACAACTTACAGGCTCTCTTGCAAAACCGATTGACCATTAAGTAAAAGAACTGTGCTGTCATCCATGTTTTATTAGCTTCATATGAATGCTCTCAGCAGCTCAATAAATTTCAGCTGTATTTGTGTCTAACAAGGACAAGAAGCTCTGAAGTTTAATTTGAATCTGTGACCGTTTATGATCCTACCTTTGACCTTAAACCCTTGGCCCGATGCTCCAGAGAGGCTATATTGAAATCGGAACCAAAGGGATTTTTCCATCCTCACATCACACTGCACAACCAGGGTTTAAGAATGTTTATTTGTTTGTGTTTTAGCGGGTTGAAGCTACTTTTAGTAATATTCCCAGAGATTTCTCCCTAAATTCTCCCAATGGAGATGAAGTGGTCAAAGTAGATTTTAATTTATAGTCTTTTTGCATGCCAGACATTTATAATGTAAGCAACCTTTCAAATGCTGGCTTGGTTTCAAAAATTAATTCCAAAAAACTGCATTGACTCTCTTAATCGCACGTAAACAGCGTTAGGAAAATGTGTAAATGCAGAGCATTGGGTGCATTGTGAATTCCTGTCAGAAGGCCGTGGGAAGACTGAGTTTTATTGGAGTGTGTTTGAAACCTCTAGAGAGTTCAGGATGACTGTATATGGCCCTGAGGGGGTTTATAATTCTGTACAGTTGTTGGCATGGCAGTATTGATGCTTAAAAACACACACACACACACACATAAATGCACATACAGGTCTGGACTTCCTCATATCCCATGTCTTCTGCTCTTCTCTCTCTCTCTCTCTCTCTCTCTTTGTTTCTGTGTGTTTATTGGCACCCATTAGGGGATGTCAAGAGAATGAAGCTCACATTTACCTTTTAAAGCCAAAGACAGGGAGCTGGGCAGAACTCTGGTACCTCTCTGTAGAGCGAACTTTATGGTCAGACACGTCAAATCCAGATTGCATTTGCTGGACGTACATCATTCGAACCCAAGTTCAGATCTTACTGATTGGCTTTACCATTTCATCAGGCTGAACTATTTCTACTCTGAGTCAAAATGTCTAACCTATGTAGTATATCTGGTTTGTTAAGTTACTCAGACAGTCGGATTGATTTAGAATGTCGAAGGTTTTTACCTGGGCACATCCTTTGTCTTATAAAATCCTTGCATGACATGCTCACTGTATCTGCACAACATAGATGATGTTGTTCCCTGTTACACACAGTATAGGCCTGTGTCTCATCTTAGGATCTAAATAACAGTGAGGTTAAATGAGATGTCAAACAAATGAAGAGAAAGTCTATCAACAATCCAAGTTACTAGCCAGCAGTTGCGTAGTTCCCACATTAAGATTTGTGTTCTGTAAATGCCAGATCTTTAGGGGTTGTGCAGATGTGGACTGCTTTCGCCATTTCATAAATACATATACAGATTTTGCACCTCAATGCCTGGTACTGATCTGACAACCAGTTCATCAAATTTACAGTAAATTTGTAATAACTGTTTATAGTGCAGTGATGGGAAACAGGTGTTTATAACAAAGAACATTTGGGTGCAGAATAAGTATTTTTTATGGTAGGAAATTAATTTACTTCAATATTTGTATACATTAATCGTCCATAATTAATAATGAATAAATACTGTATGGTAGGAATATTAAATTAAATGGAGTAAACTAACAATAACGCACATAACCAGTTTTAAAAAACTGTCATCCTGGCATGGTTAGCTGAAAAATGTTTTAGCAATTGTATGAAATAATACGTTCTCAGTGTATGTTCATATTTGTTGTGTGGTCCTTCCGTTTATTATGGTGCGGACCAAGAAAATAAAATACATTACAAAAATACAAAATATACATTTAGTCCTGGTTTGCGTAGCATTCACGTTCGTCCGGGAAATTTGAAAACATTTGTTGCACCGGACAAAAAAGAAATCGCATTTAAGGCACATGAATATTGACGTGAAGGGCTTTATAAGAATCTAGTTATTGTTCTAGCGCGCTACCGCAACGAACATTCACAGGCTGTGTGAAACGGCCTTGCAGATATTGAACGTAACATCATACAGTAAGTATAAAGTTTTGACAGGATTGGACAGATTTTAAGAAGTGTACGTATTTTGTTAAAGAATTTACCAGATGATTTAAACAATTGTATGTGGTGGCATGAGCAATGTATGCAGTGTATGCGTGCACATGTGATGACATTTTTACCAAGCCGATAACTCGAGAAGTGTCATAGTGTTCAACGCGGTCACAACACCATGAATTTCTCTGTTACATGCACAAATGCAGATCTAAAAAACCTGTCCTTTTATTTTACCAAATTGCTTGAATTTCAGGTTCGCATGCCTTTGGTCTGTTTTGCGTTTAAATTTCAATCAAACCGCACCAGAGTTCATTTTTGAGTGGACCGAGGCCCATCTTTTCAGCGGTCTAGGTCCACGTGTTTGGTGCCCAACAGTGTTCGGATGGCAGCGTTCATATACTCAAATAAACCGCACTAACAGAGCAATTGTACAAGTTCATTTGAATCAATGCTCAGGTGGCTGAACCATCATCTTCCTAATGAAGTTTTGCTCAATGAAAACAATGATAAATTAGAGGGAATCTTAACTGATCCCAGCCCTGCAGGGCCCTCCGCACCTGCTCCGGTGACTCATGTTTAACACAGAAGGATGATGTCACATGTAATTACATGAAGGGTAATCTATTTATTTCTGTTAAAGTCAATTTTCTTCAGGCCCTGCCTTAGAGAATCTGTTAAAACAAAGAGAATGAAGTCACATTCGCTCATCTAATCAGCATAAATGACTCCCTTGTACATTGTGGATGTTTTATAGGGATCGTTCACCCAAAAATGACAAATTCTGTCATCATTTACACACCCTCAGATTGTTCCAACCTTTATACATTTCTTTGGTCTGCTAAACACAAAGGAAGATATTTAAAAGAATGTCAGTAACCAAACAGAATTTTGTCCCCCATTGACTCCCGTATTGTTTATTTGTCCTACTATGGCAGTTAATGGATCTGTTTGGTTACTGACATTCTTCCAAATCTCTTCCTTTGAATTGTATACAGGTTTGGAACAACATGCGGGTGAGTAAATGATGACAGACTTTTACATTTTTGGGCGAACTATCCCTTTAAGTACAGTAACACATTTTCATCTGTTGAAGAAGACCGTAGACCATTTTATTTTTATGTAGGTGGTTCACATACTTGTGTATCAACCTGTTGTTGTTATTATTTTACTACAGGTACTTGTGTCTTGATAGAACTGAAAGTATCCAGTCACTACACACACAAACACCTTTAGATTTATGAATCATTCTCAGTTAACACCTTTAGGACTCAGCTCATCTGTACGTGCTTGTTTGTGTCTGCGGTGAGGAGTGTGGCTGGACGGTGAAGTAATGGCTTGGCAGTTCTTGTAACGGTATCAAAATAATGTAGTGACACTCGTGTACAACTAAAACACCGTCAGCTGTGAGAAACTCTCTGCTGTTTGTGTTGTTCTTTTTCATATCTGTGTTAAACTGTTTGGGACATGTACGTGTTGGGACAGGGGGTGTGAGGAACATGCAGAACTAATGTTTTAAAGCGCCGCTTATGACTAATAACATCCAGAGCTTTTGCTGGATCTCACTGCTGCAGTGGAACATTATATTACACTCTCGTACAAGCAGGTGGTGGAACTTGGAATTGTCATGGATGGCTGACAAATCCCAGCCCATTTGGAATGGGTGTTGAAAGATTGTTTGGATTAAATGCTACACTAAACAGATTCCTGCTATTTTCATGCTGTAACGTTTAACAAGTTAAAGGGGGACGTTTGAGCTTCGGAGGCATTTTCAACGTCTGGATGATCCAAACATATATATGATGTTATTTTTCCAGGGAACACGCAGTAGAATTATTCCAAGAATAGTTGCATAACTCCTGCGATACAATGGCAGTACTTACAGTGGTGACTACAACTGTCCAGCTCCAAAACACAGAAAAGCACCATAGTCAATACTTTTTTCCAATGTTTTACAGTATGTTTCGTTATATGTAGGGTTTGATAGCCATGGTCATTATGAATAGTCATTGCAAGGCAGGAGATCTGTTATGATTCGTGGAAACTGCCAGCTTTTGTGCTTTCAGCCATGGTGAGAATAACAGAATTGGGCTTTGGAACAAAAGGACAGCGGTCACATATTGATAGATACATTTTTGACCCAACATTAGTTCACCAAATTTTATAATTGTTCGCTTTATTCTGTGGAACACAAAGTATACATCAGAAATGTCTCAGTGGTTTTGTGTCAATACAGAAGGCAATGGGGGCCATGTTGTTTTATTATCTACATTCTTCAGAATATCTTCTTTTATATTCTGGAGAAGAAAGTCAGGTTCAAATGACATGAAGGTAAAAAAGGAAATGATGTATGAATTTTCATTATCCTTTTAAGATGTTATATACAGACCATATACAGTAGTCCTGATACTCAGGCATTTGCTTTCCCGTCAGAGCTCTCCAGAGCTCTTCCTGTTTTCTGAGTCACTCTCTCAGATTAGAGCTACTGTTTTTACTTCAACAATGAGAGAAGCACCAACACGTGACTGTGACCTCATGTGTACTGCTGCTCACTGCTATTATGAAACAGACATTACAGAGCAGACCACCAACAATCACTTAATAGCAATATTTCGCATAAGAGGAATGTAGACAGCTCATGTCAGATTGTTTTATTTAAATTTTACAGATATCCTGATATTGTTGTACTGTTAATATCAATTGGGGCTGACTACTTGTCAATTTCCCTTCTAGTGTACAGCATGATTTACATAATATTTATGTAGTCCCTTCTTTACATTATTATAAGATCTAACACAACATCCTCTTGACATACATCCTGCTAAGCAGTAGACATAAACACATACACAGCTCTTCCTTGTCTCTTGTTTTCTCCTCCAGATTCTTGACCGATGAGGTAATAGTGGTGGTGAGGAGACACTTGACATTTTAAATTTTACTTTCCTGTCACACACACACATGTTGGTATTGCTATACTAGTGTAGACATTCCATAGACTTCCATTGATTTTATATCACGCTTATGATTTATTCTATTCCCAAACCCTACCCCAACATCTTAACCTAATAATCGCACTAACATGTGCGAGACATTACATTTAAAGAGCATTTTATCAAATTATGAGCTTTTTTTATTTAGTGGGGACCAGTAAAATGTCCTCACAAGTGGGTTGTAATGATAATTCACTGTATTACTTAGGACATTTGGCCCTCACAAATATAGCTAAACCTGGACACACACACACACACAAGAGGTTTTACATGTAAACCAAAAAAAAGAACATGGGAAGTGCAAGAGGCAGTGCATTTAGTTAAATCCACTAGGGCTCATAAGATAAAAAACAAGGAATTTGAACAAAGTTATCTCGGATGGTGGTGAGAGAGGCCAATAAAATGAAAGAATGGCTAAACAAAGGACATGGGATTTATGCAGTGAGGAAGCGATGCTGTTAGGCTGAGGGAACGGGTGACAGAAAACAGGAAATGACCTGAACTTTTTAAAGCTTCACTCTGAACTGGAGAACCCTGGGAGAGTTTCACCCTCACCTGGCACTCCCAAAAGCTGTCATTGAGTTTAACTAATGGCTAATCGCTCATTTCCTCCTCACACAAACGAACACTTGGGGCGATGTCTGTATTTTCTAAATGCATTACGAGCCATTCAGTTACCCTCTCCCCTTCCTTCGGTGGCTTTTTCTGACCCTGTCTTCCCTCTTAGCCCATAACAGGATGAATTATTACAACTTATATTTTACCCAGCCACGTGCTGTTAGGACTTTTTTCCTTCTGTGAAATTCCGTTGTGTCTATGTAATGAAAGTGAATGGGGAATTTAAATAGTATCTTAACTGGACTATTAAATGGTAAAATGTTACCAATACATAGTCCTGTATATTATTATTCAAATTTTCACCATGTTCATCCCACAAACAAATTGTATGACTTCAGGGAACTTTGATAGAGATGTTTTAAATAGAAATAGACATTATATATATATACAGGTATATATAGTGTACATGGGTAAGAAAATGATGACAGGCGACAGGCATCTTAGGGTGAACTTGGGCTGAGTTTCTTTCATATTCCTATTATGTTTTTATCAGTTCCGAGTCCTGTCTCAGTCAAGCCACTCACTACCCATTAAGATCTACTCTGGTCAAAGGAGAAAGGACAGTAGAGAAAACGCAATCATTGAAGTTGAATGATGTTTTTAGGCAGGCATATCTGCACAGCAATAACAGATGATTAGAGTAAAGACGAAATGGTTAAAAGATCCTAGTTCTTGTGCAGAAGTTAAGAGAAAGTTCATCAGAGACATCTTTGTGTGTTTATGCAGGTGCTTAGAAGGCTACAGCTGTGAATCTTCATCTAATCTGTGATAGATGGGATCTGAGGCAAGAACCATCTTATCCGAGCGCATATGCTGTTCAGTGTGCCAAGAATGTCAATCTGATTCCCAGTGTTTGTCCCTGTTTAACATCATGCTCAGTTCACCTAAAGGTGCAGTTTGTAAAATCCACCGCTAGATGGCGCACATCGAAACAGATATGTTAGAAACAGCAACAACGATGGAGCGTGGAATAATGGGAACTGAGAGCGCATTGTCACTTTCATTGTAAAGACCTCATCATTAGTATTTAGGAATAAAGCTAAATATTGCAGAGAGGTGAAGACGTAGTGCTTTTATGTATTTGAAAAGATTTTTATGAACACTTGGGTAATACAAAACGTCTAACATAGTTTCGTACTAAACGAAACTAACAGAACAAAATGGTCAAATTATGTGCCCAAGCTGTCACTGGGACAGTACCCTTTCATATATACCATACATATTTGGTACCCATATGTACATTTGAGGTACTAATATGCACTTTTTAGGTGCAATGGTACATGTTCTGAAAGGGTGGAGCCCCAGAAAAATCACCAAAATTAGAAAAAAACGGACAAATGATTGTGTTGAATATAAATTGTGTTGAAAACCCTTGATCACGTCTTCTAGGAATTGTTTGCATAGTAGTAGTTAGAATCTTGAGCATTGGACAGTCAATATTGGAGGGTGATGTAATTTGAAGGGCGAGGGAAGGTTCAAGTTTTTGATAAATATTATGAATAAAAAATCATTACGAATGGGCTGGAATTTTATACAACAATTGCTGCAATATTCCATAAAAACCCTGTAGGGCTATGATTGATATGTTGGATGTTGAGTCTCGGGCTGGTTATCTCCTGTTTAGCAGATCACAGAATGTGGGTCAAGAAATCGTAACCCATGGGAGGGGACAGGACGTGGAAGGCCAACAAGGGATTGAATTAGTCACTGATGACAGTCCTGGGAATTTCAAAGACTTAATATCTTACGCATATGATCGATTCTTATTCTGGATCTTACAGACGTGGTTATGTTTTGTGTTGTGTTTTGTGAATGTACATGTGTTTGTTGGATATTTGACAGAGGGGACGGGATAATGTAACTTTGGATAAACAGGAGAGAGAAGTGGTGCATAATACATCTGCTATGCCAGTATGCCAGAAGCTGAAATATTGGATCCAAAACAGTTATAGTACCTGATCCAGCTAAGCAGACCCACTTGAACGGAACAAACCTTATCAGAAGAGAAACGCTTTGGAGACAGAGCCTATGTTTATACTTTAAGACCTTTAGTTTGGGTTAATATACATTACATATGTCTGTGGTTACAGTATATGATGAGCAGCCTAAATATCACTATCCTATGCCCCTATGACAGATATGTTCAATAAGGTTTGTCATCTGAAAACAACAAAAAACATCATGCCAGTGTTTCAATGTTATTTTAGTCTAATAGTCAAGAGTTCTTTCCCTTGAAACATTCGTCATGCTCCATTTCCATGGTAATAAGTTGCCCAATCATGAGATGTTTTGGAATATTCTCCCATGACTATTAACATATCTTAGCTTGTTTATAACAGATTATTTTGTTTTATATTGCTAGAATCACTTCTATTTCTTTATTTAGTTCTCGGCTTCATGGGAAATATTTTGACCATCTGTATCTGAACCCCTATACCCTCCCCAGCATCAACACACTTTTTTTATTTCCATTAACTGTCGAATTACACGCTTGTGTATTTCCTTTAAATATTGTCCAAATGAAGACATCGCAGTTGACAGAACATTATGCAAACATAGAATTGAATTCAGACGTGCCTCCATGCCATCATTTTTGTAGTTTTTGTAGGTCAGCTTAAACAGCAGGCAGATATTGTCTTCAGAGGTCAAGGGTTTAAGTACTTGACCTCGTTGACCACAGAACATCTCACACACACGTTTCGCTTCAGTTTGACTAATGAGCAACCTTAACACCTCTGTGTATCATGCAACCCACTTCATGAAAACCTTGCTGTTGGCGAGACAGCAGGGCGTCTGTTTATCAATCCAGCCAATCGGAGTATATCAGGAGGTTTTCAGTGTTCTGTTCTTAATCATCGCAGATCTGCATAAACACACAAACACGATTCTGACCCAAATTTGACCCGTACTTCATGATAAAAATGTAAATCCCCAAATGGTTTGCACTCAAATTTAACTGATCATAAAAAAATGGTTTACGAAGCATGTTATACAGATGCAAGTTACCTAAAAGCCAATCGATTGGATTCTCTAGCGTCTCATGACTCATTATTTGTTCGATTTGTTCAACTTATTAGATCAGGACAAAAACATACTTATGAAACATGCTGCACACTAATCACATGCAACGTTTTTTTCGAGCAGACGCAGCCTATCCATGGAAATGCACCACTGCTGAGCCAACCGATCCACAGATAAGAGGGACAGACTTCAAAACAAACACAAACTCTCAGTTGTTATGACACTCATCTAATATCATAGTTTAATCAAAGTACAGCGTGTACAAACGTGTCATGCTTTTTTTACCATATGAGGTCTACATCAGATAAAGGTTGGGTGATAATTTGCTGTTGTACAGATTTGACAGCTCATTCATCAATTCAAAGTTCGGCAGAGTATTGGATGGTGCAAGAACAATACATATCCAAACCTCTTACTCATTATGTAGTGCGTCATTTAGAGCACTGGATGGCGCTATAGAGCTGGACCATGTCTGGTCAAAGATTGCCATCTAGTGGTTCAGTTTTATTTCCAAATTAGAGCGTCATAGTGTACATTTTCTGATATGATATGAAATGATAAACAGGATCAACATGTAATTCTTTGATAAACGTAGACATGTTGTGCTCTTAAACCTCATGATTTGTAAATGTGTATACTTTCATCTTATTCAAATCCAACCTTGCCTTTGTGTCTGAACTGCAGGGTATTCCTGGTCTCCTCGGTCCCCAGGGCCCCACCGGCCCGCTAGGCCGCCAAGGAGACCCAGGCCTCCAAGGCCATAAAGGAGAAAAAGGAGACCATGGTAAAGGAGGGGCTATGGGTCCAAAAGGAAGTGTGGTAAGTCAACCTCAACGGAAGAGCTTATATAGATACTGTTTGAATAGAATGCCGGGGTAACATTAATAAGTGCCAGTAGGGCTAGTTTTTGATACAGAATTTGATTTGATAAATTTCCTTTCAATTGAAATTAAATATGTGGTGCTAACGTCTAAAGAGATGTTCAAGTCCTGCACAGGGGGCACAGAACAAAATGGCTGAAATTCATTTTATATTATATGTATTGTATATTGTATTATATGGTATACAGACTTTTTTTAGATGCACATGGTTCTTTTCCTTAAACCATAGCCAATCTTTCGATTTCAAAGCATGGAAAATGAGAATCTGAAATTGACCATTCCAAGATAGTGTGTCTGGAGGAATCAATGCTGTAAATACAGACTAATATTGACAAATGTCATTTGGTAATCAATATAGAATAAAGCAGATTTGAAAAACAAATCTATGGCTTTTGATGTTCAGATTAACTAATATGTTAAGATTCTGACATATTTTTCGGGTTTTCTTTAGGGAATGCAAGGGGTTCCCGGGTTCGATGGAGCAGGTGCCATACCTGTAAGTAATACAAATGATTCTCTTTTGTTTTAGAATAGTGTATTAAATAAAAGAATCAGCCACCAGAGGTCGCACTACACATTACAACTTTTGATGAAACGCTTATACTTTAGTGTAGTCACACTTTGCCTAGATTTGTTAAAATGTGCAACAATTTATCGAGCAATTTCACGAGTTCTCAACCTGTGTGGATTGTTTTTTACATTACTAAAGGGGATCCCATCTATTCTGTGCTCTTGGCTGTTTCCCTTCATATTTGTTCCAAAGACATCCATATCAATGTTTTTAAATACAACAGAAAAAAACAAAGGAACAAAACTAGGCCTACATTTTTTGTTGCTACGCTCATTTTCATTTAATTTTCCACACAATTAATTAGTTTACATGACATTCAAAAATATTTGTGACGCTAAAGATTTTAACAGTATCTGTTTGTAATAAAAAACAATAGTTATTCTGATTTACATTCTTCTGAACTCTCTTCAGGGACATCCAGGACAACCTGGTGCTCGTGGAAAACCTGGAGCTGATGGCTGTAATGGAACACGTGGAGTCTCGGGAATACTAGGATTTCCAGGAATGGATGGCACACCTGGATATCAAGTACGTTTTAATGTGTCATAATAATATGTATTGTTGAGACATCACACCGAATGTATACAAAACTTATATATAAACACTTTTTTACCTACAATACTTTAGAAATATGTCTATATTTCAATCAAGTTCTATACTCTGTGTACTTATCTTATTTGTTTTATCTTTAGGGCCGGCCAGGTTTAAAGGGGGAGAAAGGGGACCCCTTGGACGTTTGGATCTATTTGGAAAGATTCAGGGTAGGAAGGGCATCAGATGATCTTTCTAAATTACTAATAAATTGTGACCGTATCTGCTCCAAAAGAGATTAAAGAAACACTTAAAAATCGGCACAAAATTATTATAAAATTTTCCATACAGTATGATGTTCCATGTTCATGGAAGCGCATTAGTACGAAAGAAATACAATAGTAAATGTTTAAATGTTTTTTTTCATGTTACAGGGAGACCCAGGACAGCCAGGCTACCAAGGAATATCTGTAAGTTTATTTTTATTTCTCCCTCATTAGGGGTGAGTATCAAATTAATAATAAAAATTATTATATCTTATGCAATTTAATTACTACAGGGACCCGATGGTGACCCAGGTCAAAGAGGTCCACCTGGATATGGAGGTGTTATGGTAGGTTTATCTTATGTACAACAAAATTGTTCTTGCATTATTCTAAACCTACCATATTAACCTCAATCTGTATTGTCTTTCTTTAGGGCCCTCCTGGTCTTGAAGGAACAAAAGGACAAAAGGTAAAAAACTGTAGTTTTGCACAAGATTGCCGTTAAAACCTTGAGATTTAGATGTTCCCTTTTCTGTACTTGCGAAGACAGTGCACACCCAACATAATTTTAAACAACAGTAAAATAATAATCTTAAAGAATTAGTAAATAAAAAAGGATAAAAAGTTAGTAAAATACAGCATTAGTTTATGTCTGACTTTTAGTCACCTATGTACACACACAGTTTGCTTTTAATCAACTTAATTCAGTCTGTTCCTATTTTACAAAAGATATTCATGAAAATCAATAATCGAAATTTTTGACACAGCAAATGATCTCTTGCAAGTTGTTTTATTAAAAAAGCATCTTTCAGTTGATATAAATAAACATGTTTTGTTTCACTACAGGGTGAAAGCACTATCATATTAAAAGGATTCAAAGGAGAGCCGGTAATGTCTCATATTATGTCAAATATAATGTTTTTTGTGTGCACTGGGTGAAGCAGACTGTATTTCATATAGTATACTTGTTATAGGGTGACGTTGGAGAACCAGGCCCACCAGGGTTTTTCCCCCACACCCGTCCACCCATCACAGATTTTCAGGCAAGAAGAACATGACTTTTTCGAGTTGCAAAAAAAAGAATTTCATGTGGTCAATTATTTGAATCATTAATGACTTATACTGTAATCTTCATCTCTTTCATTTCATGGATTTTACAGGGTGAGAAAGGCTCAAAAGGTCTTAAGGGTGAACCAGGAACCGCGGTATGTGACATTTAAGTTTTTGATCTTTATAATATGTTTCCCTTAACTTCATTTCATTTAACACTTAATATCCAAAGAGTTAGGAGATTCTCATACAGTACATAAACAAATAGGAAAAGGCTTTTCATGTCATGGCTGTTATCCAGACAAAACTATTTTATAAGCAATAAATAAGCAAATATTATAAAGGGGTAGGTGTAGGGCTTTAATATCTCAATAAGTTCCCATCATTTTAATAATTTTTATAAATAAAACAGGGCTCTAGAGCGCAGGGCCAATCTTTCCTATATCCACTACGCAAGATGCGTAGGGCCCCTGCGCGACTAGGGGACCTCCTTGAGTATCGAATCAAAAACATTATAACAAGACGCGGATTCAACTTTCTGCCTTGTTCTGTTACAAACTTTACAGGAATAATTTGGAAATTTATTTTTTAATGCTAAATATATTGAATAACTGTGAAATAATGTGGCATAAAGTGATGATGCGTCTTGACATATGGCCATGGCTTCAGAACTAAGCTGTCCGTCTGTAGCGGAAAAAACGGCAGCAATTTGAAGCGAAAGAACAATAAGAATTGTGTTTTTGTACTATTTCAAAGTCTTATTTAGTTTTGCCAAATTATCCAAGTACATATTTACAAATTCAGTATTTGTCCACTGGCAAACAGTTGGTTTAACAGTGGACGCTCGAAAGTCATGAATATTGGGAAAGTCTGCAAAGTTACATACACATTAATATTCTAACTTCAATAATATTTACAGGGAATGAATTAAAATAACAAAACCAGCTATATAATGTTGATGTGAGTCTCAGCTATACGGTAGATACCGCTGTATTTCGTTTGCCCATGATAATATGTCATTTTTGTGTCATTACATTTGGAGAATAATTTATGTGTTTTCGTATGCTTAGCTTTCTTGAGTAAACTATATTTATTTTTGTTAATCCCTCATTTCATTAGTAAAAAGCTAGATGGTTCCAGAGCCATGTGTTACTTTAGGTAAAGGATTATTTACATGTATTTTTTATCTTATAATTGTTCTTACTGTCAGTTTAAGTTTTTTTTTCTTTCAGTTTTTGCTCATTTAAGTGTGTGAATTTATTATTATTTTTTATTTCTTATAGTTAACAGTTATGCCTATGTAATTTTAACTATTATGACAAGGGCCCCTCACAAAGGTTTGCATAGGGCCCCAGACTTCTAGGATTGGCACTGCAAGTGACTGCGCAGACTTCAGGTCTCGTGGGTTTTTGATATGTGTACGACCAGCGAGCACAAAATACTACATTGAGTTCTCTTTCATGCCTTCTTACTCTAAAACAGACAAATAAACACAAAATTACGTACAAATTCCAAAATTAGCAGGAATCCTTGAAAAGGTAGTCTGTTTCGTGAAAAAACAGTTGGGAACCAAAAATGCAAGTGTTTTACGGTAAAGTGTGCAAGCTCTTAAAGGGACAGCAGCATAATAAAGATATATGTTTATATTATTCATCAAACAACAGCGGACGGGCCCAAAAACACTCACTTATATCAAAGGAATTGTGTTGTCCACATAAAATAAAGGAAGACATGCTGTTGAAAAGTGTTGAAAGAGAGTTTACATATACAATAAAAATCATTCAATCATAAAAGTGATTTGTATTAATGTATAATTTATTTATTATTGTATTTAACACATTTGAATGAAGTTTTATTGATTCTTTTTCTTACCTCACCCCACGACCCTCATGTTACCAAATTAAGGGCTGGTGCCAACAAGAAATGCATGCTACTACTACCTACTACTGTTTTAACTTAGTGTATATAGCATCTATTGCTATTTACACTTAGTGCAAATAGCCCCTGCCTCTTTTGTAATCTTTCTCTCATTATCTTTGCTTTTTATGGCATGCATGTTAGCTGGATTTAAACGAATGAATAAGCAAATGTTATGTCTGATATGATTGCTGATATCAATGAAAAAAGTAGCATCCAAAAGATGGTTGCCAAATTACCACTGAGTGAATTTATCTTAAAGGGGGATTGGGATTACATGCTACTAATTTTATTTTTATTGTTCCAGGAATTTTTATTCCTCAAAGGAGAGGGGGGTGTTTCAGGGTTGCCAGGGCCACGGGTATGAGCCAATGTTCTGTATTTATGGTACTGATGCACTCAGTCATTTTTTTTGCTGCAAACATTCAAGTAGTCTTGGACTGACACATAGTGGCTTGGTTAAAACTTACTGAATACAGTCAGTCATATATCATTTATTTTAAATGAATTAATTCCAACTGAAAGTGTCAAATAACAAAGATTTCTTATTCAGATAAAATCTGTAGTGATCAGTTGATCGTGTTCTGTGTTAAATATGAACTTTGATTGGTTATTATATGACAGACTTCTTTATTAACATTGTTTGCACGGTATCCCTTAAATGTACATGGTTGTATATTCATGTATAAAATAAAATGTACGCTTCTGTGTATAGCCTAAAACTGTTTCGATGAAAAATGACTGAGTGCACATTTAAGCATTGAAATTTGTGACGTTTACATTTGGATAACGTAAATCATAAAAACTAAAAATGATGTAACCAATTACTATTAATATGTATTTTAGGGACCACCAGGATCAAATGGCGTGCCAGGACCTAGGGTAAAACATTTTCATTAAAATACAGCACCTTAACACAGCATTTGTGTTATTTTAAGCCATTCTTTATATCTATTCCCTGTCTGAAGGGTGATGCTGGACAATCAGGAAGCAAGGGCCAGAAGGTTAGAAATGCGTTTTATGATGTGTTCAATGCTATTTTTGTGTCATCGTTAATAGAAACTTTATTAAAGGCTGTATGAATCTGTATATATTTTTATAGGGGGGAAGAGGTCAATCCGGAGAGCCGGCAAGTTCATTTGACGAAGCCATAGGTACTAAAATCCATTTTTCCCAAATAAATTCACAGCACTTCACTTCTGATGCCACATCTAACTTTTGTAATATATCACATTCTCTGGATTCTCAATTGTGTACTCCTCATTTTGTATTCTCTCACTGTCTTGGCCATATAGAGGGTCCTCCGGGACCTCAAGGACTGCGTGGTCCGATAGGAAATCGTGGTCTTAAGGGTGAAAAAGGACAACAAGGTTTCCCAGGTCCCCCTGCTTCAGAACAAGCAGGTAAGTGAGACCATTAAAGGAGTAGTTCACCTAATGACAACTGTTCTAGCTCATCCTCGCCTTCATCTCCATTTTCTTTATTTTAACAGTATGTTCAGTGACGTTAGAACCATTTGTTTAAAATTGTATGGGTCTTTTGCAAATTTGTAACCAAATGCCATCACTGTTATGATTGTTTACCCATAGTGGTTCCCTGGGCTCCAGAAGGACATAAGGGACAAAAAGGAATCAAGGGTGAAGCTGGAGAAAGTGGCAATCCTGCCACCCAGCCTGGCCCAAATGGTTTCGATGGGCGGCCTGGACCCAGTGGACCACCGGGACCCAAGGGATCACGTGAGTGTGATAAAGCCTGAAAGGGCATGCACCATCCCAACATGAGAAGCAATATAAAGTATAGCATATGAGATACAATTAGACATTTGTAGAAATTTGAAATTCAGTTGTTTATAGTGATTTGTTCTAAGTCAGTTACATTTACAAGACTGACATATTTTATTGCTGATTTGATATATGACCACACTTATTGATTATTAATGGGCTTTGATACAGTGGAAGACTTTTTCAGAGGTCCAAAAGGACCACGTGGACGTCCAGGAAGTACGGGAATAAAGGGACCAAAAGGTATGGTCAATTTGCTGCACCTGGTGATGCTTACTGTTGGTGACATTTGTGTAATGCAGCTGTTTTATATAATTTGATCAGGTGACCATGGTTTGTGTGAATGCAGCGCACAATCCGACGCTGGCCCTCCGGGCCCTCCTGGCGAGTTTGGTGACTATGGCATGATAGGCGAGTGGGGTCAGCATGGTGATCAAGGAGATCCTGGACCAAAAGGCATCGATGGGATGTCAGTAAGTAGACATGTCATCATCTTTACAGTGATGAAGTTAGTAGTCTCTTGCTTAGGTCACAAGAGACTGTGAAGGGCAAAGTGGCTTTGTGGACTGATGTGAGGTTATCTTAAGGCATCACTCATTCGCTGTCACTGACCACAGGTTTTTTTTATAAGTGAACATGAAAGAAATTAGTTTATAAAATATTATATAAATAATACATTCACAATGTGTTCCATCTCTACAGGGTTTCCCTGGTGCTCCTGGATTCCCTGGACCCAAGGGGGCAAAAGGGAACCTGACTGTAGCTACAAAGAAAGGTCCAAAAGACATTAATAAATAGGAATAAAAACACACTGTAAATACTGAAGTTATGAGAATACCGAAGTAACTGAGAAGTTATACTGTTTTGCACATGCTTGTGATGTAGGATCACCTGGAGACCTGGGGGACCCAGGAATCAGTGGTTACCCAGGAGTGCCTGGCAGAACTGGATATTTTGGAGAAGATGGTGCTCCTGGTCTTCAAGGTCCTCCTGTAAGTCTCTAAAAAGGCAACAACTACAGTGTAGAATTTATTTATAATAATGTGAAAGCATTCAAAAGGAAAGGTGTTTCATTTGTAGAAATGCTCTGATGCCAAATAAACTAATCCTGGAACTGATCCTCAATGTCTACATATATTTCGTCAGGGAGAAGGTCCAGTCGGTGAACCTGGAGAGAAGGGCTACAAAGGTCGGCCTGGTTCTCCAGGTCCACGCGGTCTTTTAGGGGAATCTGGTCAAGTTCTTGGAGCGATCAAAGGGACAAGGGGCCCCCCTGGAGATGAAGGAATAAATGGTCCAGATGGACGTCCAGGATTGCCTGGTGAATCAGGTCTGGATCTCTCCTAATCCTTTGGCAGTCTCTGACTGGATTTATTTTATCGCCAGTACTAATAATGAACACAATTTGCAACTCTCCAGCATTCTGATATTGCCTTCTTAGCTTTGTGTACATATTCTATCATCTATGTGTGTTGCAGGAGACTGCAGCTCAAGTGGAGGGGAGCAGATGAATATTGAAGGTACTGTTGCTGGATTGATGGTCAGCTTTGTTTTTTACACGTAAAAGTCAAATATGTGAACGCAATGCAGCCAAATGATTTCATAATTGTCTTTGGTGTTATAAGGTTGTATTGGAGATCCTGGACGACCCGGAAAAACCGGAGAGCCTGGTGTTCCAGGATTGGATGGATTTCCTGGTAAATTCAATTGGTGGTTTTAACATTTTCCACACACAAACCTCTTCATATATGCTGTCTCTATTTACATTTTGTTTGCCCACATTTGTGTGTTCTAGGGGTACCAGGTTCACAAGGCCTCCAAGGTCTTTCTGGAGAACATGGAGTCAAAGGAGAGCAAGGTGAACCAGGAAGAAAAGGTCCTCCGGGACCAATCGGTAAGACAGCTGCCTGCTTAAATCGATTGTTTGTCATCGTACTTATATATAGACTGTATCTACCACACTTCTTTTCTCACCTCTGAAAATCGGATTTTGGTCACTCAGGTTTTGTAGGACCTCGTGGTGATTTGGGACATACTGGCTTTAAAGGGGAAGAAGGTTCTCCAGGGCAGCCAGGTAAACCAGGTGTACATGGTGCTTTAGGGGAAAAGGGTGTACATGGGGAAATCTATGGAGCATCTTCTGGAGCACCTGGAGATCCAGGACTGCCAGGACAAAGGGGTGTCATTGGTTTTCCTGGAGATCCAGGCCCAAAGGGACACTCAGGTGAAAACACACCCTATATGGACACTTGACACACAGAACTGTCAAAATAATAATCATTTGTTCTAATGTCCATGAGACTCAGTAAAGCATTCACTGACACACAGGTATGGAAGGGATGCCTGGTATCATTGGCCGTAAGGGTGAAACTGGCCCTCTAGGTTTTCAGGGAGAGATAGGAAGGCCAGGACCCACAGGAACATTTGGATATCCTGGGCAGCCTGGTAAAACAGGAGCCCCTGGTCCACCTGGAAACATTGGACCACCAGGTAACAAAACTTATGCTTAAAACCAAAGGGTAAAATACTATTTGTTTACAAAGCTCCTTTGGGCCTTGAAGATTAGTAGATATATACATTCTCTCAGGTGCATCCCATACTGTACATTGGCTGTTAATGATTTGTAAAACAACCTTCTCTTAGTAATGCTGTATTTGATCTTTATAGGTTTGATTGGCGAAAGAGGAGATGAGGGTGACTCTGGTCCCCCTGGGGTCAGGGGATTTAAAGGTGTCATTGGGGACCCTGGAAATGCTGGTGTGCCAGGAAACACTGGAACACCGGGGGAATCAGGACAAACAGGGAATCCTGGTTTCCGTGGCCTCCAAGGGCTCAAAGGTAAATGTTCTGTTTCTGAAGGTCCCTGAAAAACACCAAACTCTACTACTACATTTGCTTTGTGAAATTTTGCACATGTGACATGTTCTCCATGGGATGTGGGTAAAAGCTTAGAGATGGGCGTGGCTTGGAGATTAGTCTTTTGACTAAAGTGGTGGGGTTAGTTTTACCTACACTATATTGTCACCAGACATGGCACATACTCTATGTTGTTCTCACCAAACCGAAAATCTTTCAAATTTACAGTCATTAGCTCCACCCAACATATAGTCAGCCATTTTGTATTTAATGTGAGGTTTTTGCATGTATACTTTTCCTAGCGGATTCATGAAACTTGGTTAGTTATGTCAAAACAAAGTGTAAATGATTTTAACATGTAGCTGGACCTGTGTGGGGAACAACACTGTTCATCATCATCATCATCATTACAATTTTTTATTTGAATAGCACTGAAATGTACGTACTTTACAACATAGGTGTCAAGGGGGGCGAGGGCACGGAAGGCTTCCATGGAAAGGTTGGAGAGAAGGGTCTGAAAGGATTTGAAGGACTGAAAGGAGAGATAGGCCTTCCAGGTGAAAAAGGAATTCTTGGCTTTGAAGGCCGCAAAGGTGTAAAAGGTGAGATTAGATACATTTTTATGTATACACATATACAATACTGTAGATACCTCACAGTATTTGTATTGTTTTACCCAGGGGTTTTCAAACTGGGGTCCAGCCGGGGACCCTCAGAATGTTCTAAGGGGTCCCCTTGAGATACAAATACAGCAAAAGTTAAAAAATTCAACTTTTGATAACTGTAAACAACTAATGTTGTTTTTATAATATCACACTGACTTTTTGTCTAACAGTTTAAATGCTTCTTTATACAAAAAATAGATATGTATTTTACAGGGGTGTCCTCGACTATGTAAATCCTTAGTCGAGGACACCCCTATAAAATACATATCTATTTTTTGTCACATATCACTTTTGTCACATATCACTAACTAGACCAGATCTTTTTGTCTAACAATTTAAATGCTTCTTTAGAGATAATTTGATTATTACTGTTTGATAGCAAAAGGTGACCGAGCTTTTTCAATAAGTAGGGCCACAACTATGGAACAGCCTTCCCCTGTACATTCGGCAGACCCCATCTGGAGAGGTTTTCAAAGCGCAGCTGAAAACTCACTTTTTCAGTCTGGCCTTTGAAATAGGGATTGTGTGGTTTGTTTTATTGCTGTCCCACATATATGTTGGTTTGTATGTGTATTATTGTACTATTGGTTTTAATATTGAGAAGCATTTTGGGCAAAACATTACATATTAAGTGCTATATAAATAAACTAAGTTGAAGTTCAGAATACATTTTTAAACTAATTTTTACTTTCCGAATTGAGAAATAAGTTCTGAAGTATTAAAAGTTACAACATATAATTTAATTTTACATTATTAATCAAAAATGTATTCCTTGTTATTTCACCCCTTTGATGTTTCAGTAGTTGGTGTAGGCTACATACTGTTTCCTTTTAAAAAAGTTACAATGTCTTGAAAGGTCAAATCCAAATGATGTGGTCAAATGCATTTAAATGTCTCTTATCTTTTTGTTGTGAAGGTGACAGAGGCCTGACTGGCCCTCCAGGTGAAAAGCCAATTATACATATAATACACATGAAAGAGGTCATGAAGGGGGCCAGAGGTGAAACTGGGAAAAAGGGAGAACCTGGCTTCACTGGTCCCAGAGGTGAGGACAGTTATATTTTACTGTATGGTGTTGTATTGTTTATGGCACAATGAATAACATACTTTATCTGGACTACAGGAACTACATGAAAGCTCTGGGGTAAAGAGCCATTGGATAAAAATGAGCCTATTCTATTTTCATAATGATTTGTAATTAAAGGGACAGATCACACAAAAGAGAAATTCTGTCTTTATTCACCTTCAAGTTGTTTCAAATCTATAAATGTATTTGTTCTGATGAACACCAAGAAAGATATTTGAAAGAATGCTTGTAATCAAACAGTTCTTGGCCACCATTGAAAAATGACAATGGTAGTCAAAGGTGCCGTATAACTCCTTTCCTACATTCTTACAAATATCTTCTTTTGTGTTCAACAGAACAAAGTTTTATAAAGTTTTCATTTACAGAAATACACTAACCAGATACGTCTTACTTTTCCTTCACCATGCATTTGGCCAGGCCCAAAGGGTTTTCCAGGTGTTCCAGGAACAGAAGGGGGAGACGGACATCCAGGAGAGCCGAGTGATACAAAAGGTACCGAGGGTCCACCTGGGAAAGAAGGACAAGCAGGGTCTAAGGGAATGCCAGGCCCTACAGGACCACTTGGAATTGAGGGTTTCGATGGAATGGATGGACCTAAGGTAGGATGATTTAAACATGTCACAAATTCTCCTTACAATTGAAAGTCGCTGTAGTGTTTTTGACTAGTTTGGGTGTTTATGGTGCAGGGTGACAAAGGCTCATCTGGTGCCTACGGGCGACCTGGAGAGTTTGGAACCAAGGGAATCAAAGGTACATAAATGTTTAAAAGGTTAAAAAAATTAAATGGTTGTAAAGTTTAAGATCATTGATGAAATGTTGACTTCAAAACAACTTGATCTGAATATATTTAAATGTTTTGTGGACAATTCTTTTTTCTGAAATGGATGTCTTAAACCGACACAACAAAACAGCCAATAAGAAGCCAGAAGAGATGAAAACTCCTTCAATAGTGTTTAAAAAGTACCCCAGGATTGTTTTTGGTCACAACATAGTTCCCATTGTTATATTTTTAATATTCCAAGAACATTAATTAGATAAACCACCAAAAAGTATAAACTTTTTAACGTATTATTTTTTACTTTTTTCAAGGTGAATCAGGTCTTACAACCAGTTCTATAGCAGCAACAGGGTTGAGAGGTGAAACTGGGCTACCTGGACCCTCCGGTTAGATATTCACCTATTTCATAATGCGTCTTACACAATTTTTTTATGCGACTGTTCCTGTGAATCAATACTTTAAATGAGATTTAATGTGCATCTATTTAGGTGAGAAGGGACTCTTAGGTCAACCTGGAGATAGTGGAATCCCAGGTTTAAATGGAATTGATGGGATGAAAGGTCATTCAGGAGAACCTGGAAAACCCGGACCCCCAGGTTCAACAGTCTTGATTGTTTGATTAATGTTCTTTGCTGTTTTTATTATTTGGGTTTTTAATTGATTGAGTATTTTGTCAGGTTCTGATGGACTAGAGGGTTTCCCAGGAAACCAGGGTAGTAAAGGCTGGCAAGGTGAACCGGGACAGCCAGGAACACCTGGAATCCAAGGCCAACCTGGACAAAAAGGTGTGTAGTTCTGACACTTAATATAAGCACAACTAATTGTATTATTAATTTGTCCTGTCACCTAACATGTCAAAGGGTCTGAAGAGCTGTTAGACCATGATTTCATTTTATTTGGTGCTTTCTTCTAGGATATCCTGGTCTAAGTGGACAAATTGGTTTGAATGGCCTGAAGGGTGAAAAGGGTGTCCAGGGTATTCCAGGTACTTACTGTATTTGTAATCTTACTATAAGATGTATGAATGAGTCCACAATTAACCTAATACGGTATATATTGAACATATTTTGAAAATATAACATAGGAATATACATTTTATGACCTTTTCCCAGAAATTGACCATCTCTTGGTTACATTTTGTCCACTACAGGTGTGGACAACCGGGGTCCTTCAGGTGACTCAGGACAAAAAGGAGAGAAAGGAGAGACCGGTATCACCAGCACACAGCCTGGCATCCCAGGAGATTTTGGTTTCAAAGGTTCCATTGGAGATACAGGTAAAAATGCATATTCTCTGTCATATTAAGAAAATAACAGGATTATGCATAGTTTCAGAAGACTGACCAGCTGGCTGTGTTCACAGGTGTTAAGGGTAACCACGGAGCTCCAGGTGTACAGGGGCCTCCAGGCCCACAGGGGTTCTCTGATAAAAAAGGACTGTCCGGTGACTTTGGATTTCCTGGCACTAAGGGACTACCAGGTAAAGTACTGTTCTTATTTTTTTGTGATTCGCTTTATAGTACCAGGTGTTATAATCCCACTATTTCAGCACAGTTGAATCTCCCAATAGCACATTTCTCACACCTTATGCAGGGGGAAGCAGTCAAGAATATAAATAGAGGAAAGGAGGTCTGAGGTTTCATTGGTTCGTCGGATAGGCATCCTCTTTCCTTGCCATTATCAGAGAGACATCTCATGAGTTGTGTGTCCCAATTTCATTACATTATCCAGAGTGAAAAATGCCTTTTAGTGAGGTGCTGCTGATAATGCCCTTTTTATGGTTCCCATCAACGCAACTCATCAGTTGTGCACCTGGGCCTCATTGGGTGTACAACTGATCTCATCTTTCTTTCAAATGCATCTTTAATGGCCTCTTCCCAAGGTACAGTCAACTCAACTATGAAGACTGTCCTAATGGAGCTGGACCAGATAACCATGTCCGGCCGCAGGTTGGTTGCTGTGATTTCCAAGAAGAAAGTAAGTCTGTGGTTTAAATCAACTCACATTTCCCAATCCCTGGCTCTACTCAGCTGGCCTGAATCTGGGGTTAAGGTTTCTGCCCCTCTCAAATAAAGGGTTGCCTTTTTTGCATTTGGGGGATGCCACTCTCTTGGTCTCTACTGCTGCAGCCAAGCACTTTAGTACTTGATTGTGGCACTGTGTCTTTCCCCCCTCCTTCTTAGAGCCCACAAGAATATGTTTGAGGTTTGCTGGAGCTGCACATAGGTGGCAGGCTGGATGCTGTCCAAACCGAACATGCAGATTTGTTGTTGAGGGCAGCACATCATATGTAGCTCTTATGAGAAAACTTAGCCTGTTTGTTTCCATACTCCACAGCTCACTCATTTTGCGCTGTTCAATGCCTTCCCACCTCATCAAACGGCCTTGCTGGGCTTGAGAAACCGCTCTGGCACATCTATTTGCATCTTCTTGATGCTGAACCTCCTCCACTACCAAGTGACGCTGTTCATTTGAGGTCACTTTTCTCCACGTTGGTGTGGTTGATTCCAAACCAAATCCCCCTCTGCCAGGTGGCACTTGTCCCATGAAATCCTTGTCTGAGGGCTGCCTTTGCATATCCTACCACTGTCGATAGGTTCCATTTCCTTCCTGTCGCTACTGTTGAAGCAGCATCTCTTACACAGGGATCACTTGATTATTTGAGCATTATCTCTAACCTTGCTTTGGTGCATTTATATTCCTCCACAAGGCTTGAAATGGGAAGAGAGAAAGCTCCATTCCCGTACCTCTCTATGTTGCTAAGGCATCTTGGTAGCCCAAGCCATTTCCTTACTTAAGTACTCAACAATCTCTCCAGGTTATTGTCGTGAGACACTGTGAGGCCATACATTGTAATTGGCCAAATCAGGCGTTTGGAAGGCCAAATTGGAAACCCCAGTGTTTCAGCTTCCCAGGAAAAGCTGTATTATTGATCATCTTGAGACTGTCTCTTGGCTGATTTGTTCCACCTGTTCGGCGTCTTTAAGGTCTGTGGTGTACCAGCGTCCAAGGCTTTTGATGTGCTTTTCTGTGACCGTCCGTATGTGCTCACCCTTTATACAGAACCTGTCATTGGTAAGCCTGCCCTTGACAATAGAAATGCTGCAGGATTTGCTTGGTTTGACATCCATTTGTGCCCAACTAATGTTCTGCTGAAGCTTATCCAACAGCCGCTTTGTACATGCTTTGGTTGTTGTGATTGTTGTCATGTCATCCATGTAGCCTAGCATTATATTATGATACATTTTTGACATAATTATTTATTTTTAATGAAATTGAATTAAAAAATAAACTTGGGACTGCTTTGGTGTCAAGAACATATATTTTGGTTTAATTTTAGCTTTTATTCTTATGTTAGTTACTCTTTTAAGTTAACGAAAAATCATATTGCCTAAAAAGAAACTAGCTCAAAGTCAATATGGCTGCCGTGTGAATTTTTGACTTTGCTACTACTAAACTAATAACAGACCTTTTCATGTTTTATATTAATAACATTATTTAAACGTTATTTTACTAAATGTAGTTTAAATGATATGCTTTTTTATCAATGTTTTAAAGCGAATTAGGGTAGATATTTTTACATTTTTAAATACAAAGGTAAACTTGTCCCTGGACTACATAAAATAAGGTTCTTAAAAACCAACCACCACAGTCTGTTTTTAAATTGTAGATAAATCTTTTATTAATTTATGACGATTCTTATACCAATTGCTGCAGGCTTTCCTGGACCCAGAGGAATCCCAGGTTTCCCTTCTGAATTCGGAGCAAAGGGAGAGAAAGGGAATTTAGGTGAAGTAGGATTAGCTGGAGAAAAAGGAACTCAGGGGGACAGAGGAGAAAAAGGACCGTCAGGAGATCCTGGAGTGTCGGGAAGAAAAGGTAGATTATGAATATTCTGACACCATGTCTACACGGTTTCTACTATTAACTCAATCGCTGTAAATAACATGGAAAATATACATTTTGCTGTAGACACCAAGTGTGAAGCTCATTAAAGAAAGCATTCAAACCCAAACATAAATATCGATGTGGTTAGTTGATGTGTTTAGCTTTTTTGTTGCACCTTTTGATCGGGTATGATCATTTCTATCCATGAAATTTCGAGTCATGTCGAAATGTATTATCTCAATTAAAGGTGACAGGGGGCAACCAGGAATGATGGGATTTCCAGGAAGACGTGGCTCTCAAGGTGATTGGGGACCTTCTGGACCTAAAGGAGAAACTGGACCCCCAGGTGATTGTGTTTGCCTCTGTGATTTTGTTCTTACCTGAATAATTTTTAAAACAAATGTAAGAATTTTGGGTGAACTCTCCCTTTAACAACTACAAAACAAAACCCCTGGAGCATTACATCATGTTGCTCTCATTTCTTTTATCTAGTGTGACAGCACCTTCATTCTTTGTTCTTGCTCCTAGGTGCTACTGGCTTATCTGGTGATAAAGGACTTCCTCCAATTCCAGTGAAATTACCAGGGGAAAGAGGACCTCCTGGTTCAATGGGTATTCAAGGACCATTTGGACGGCCTGGAAATATGGGGCCGGCTGGGCCTCTTGGTGATGGAGGTGAGAGAATTCAAAGCCTTTTGCAATTCAATCACAAATCATCACAAAGATCGATATTTCGCAAAATAAACATGAGCCAACGCCCTGCATTGTTTTTGGTTTACATTCCTGTTGTCTGTTTATAGGGTTTGTGGGTCCAAAGGGGCACAAGGGCATGCCAGGTCTCCCCGGTGTACCGGGAACTCCAGGTTTCCGTGGTGAACCTGGACCATTGGGGTACCCTGGTTTGCAGGGAGAGGAAGGTATATGGTGTGCTTGTGTGAATGTAAATGCATGAGAAATATGGGATTCTGGTCTAGATTTGTGAACTACTAATTGCGTATGACTGGTCATTATTATAAATTATTCTGAGGCTTTTTTCCAACTTTGCATCTAATTTATATAACAAATCATGTGAATAAATATCATTAATTATTCATTATTATCAAAATAAGATAATAGTTAAGGAACTTAACTCACCCTCTTGTCATTTCAAACCTGTATGACTTTCTTTACTCTGAAGAACACAAAATAATATATTTTGAAGATGATTGGTAAACGAAAACCTGTTCACTTCTATTGTTTGAACTGTCACTTTAATGTCTAGGGAACCGGGGACAGGCTGGTGCACCTGGTCATGCTGGAATGCCTGGCCGCAGTGTCAGTGTTGGTTACCTGCTGGTGAAGCACAGCCAGTCTGATCAGATACCTATGTGCCCTGTGGGCATGTCCAAATTATGGGATGGATACAGCCTGCTATACTTCGAGGGGCAGGAGAAGGCCCACAACCAAGACCTGGGTAAGAAAACTGTTATGCACATTTGGGGCATGGCAAGAGATACTATGTGATAATTTATTAACAAACATAAAGCAGTTCAAACAGACTGTACATCTGATATTCAAAATCCTTATGAAAGGAAGTTGCAATGTTGTTTTTTCATACTGGAAGCAATCTGACCAAAATGGCTTATGTAGTAAGAACAAAAGGGCCGTAAATTGATTTCGTCCATATGTTGGGATATTGAAATGAACAATTTCAATTTTCTGTTTTTGTATTTACCCAAAATGTTCCAGTATTGTGGTTTTCTGTTTCGTTATCCAGGTCTGGCCGGGTCGTGTCTCCCTCGTTTTAACACCATGCCTTTCCTGTACTGCAATCCTGGTGACGTATGCTACTATGCTAGCCGAAATGACAAATCCTATTGGCTGTCCACTACTGCGCCAATTCCCATGATGCCTGTGGAGGAGGCAGAGATTAAACCGTACATCAGTCGCTGTTCTGTGTGTGAAGCCCCTTCTGTGGCCATTGCAATACATAGTCAAGATATAACTATCCCACAATGCCCAGCAGGGTGGAGAAGTCTGTGGATTGGCTATTCCTTCCTCATGGTGAGACTTGGGAAAATATACACTGTTTGTGTTACCGACATGAATGTTAAATTGTCTTTTTTCTCACGCTTACACAGCACACGGCAGCTGGAGATGAGGGTGGCGGTCAATCGCTGGTTTCTCCAGGCTCTTGTCTAGAAGATTTCCGCACCACTCCCTTCATCGAGTGTAACGGGGCCAAGGGTACATGTCACTACTTCGCCAACAAGCAGAGTTTCTGGTTGACTTCTATCGATCAGACCTTCCAGACGTCCCCAGGCTCTGAGACCCTAAAAGCTGGTCAGCTCCTCTCACGCATCAGCCGATGCCAAGTGTGCATGAAGAACCTCTGATCTATGACACCTGGGTCATCACAATTTACATTGGCAGCAGAATATTTCATTCCAACCTGCTGAATGGACATCAATGTCACAGACAGGTTTCTAACATGATTCTAAAGACATTTTTTCATTCACTGAAAGCCCAAAGATTTTATTTTCACCACTACTGTGTGCCTTGTGACTGAAGTTATTTAATGTGCAGAATAAAAAGCCAGAGGTGCATGAAAAGCATAGACATTATAAGCCAGAGATGCATGAAAAGCATAGATATTATATTTATCTTAACCTATGTACTTTTAATACGTATGAAATGGTGCTTACTTTCTAACTTATTACCTCAGCATTATAACACCTGATTCTTTGTTATAATACAACCAATAACAGCTGAACCAAAGAAGCCATGTTTATGCACTACTCAGCCCTTCTATATTATGAGGTAAGTCAACCAATCTTATTTAAAACTCATTTTGGCTTGGGAAGAAACAATATATCTGCAGTCATCAAAATATTTGTAGAACTTTTTTCTGTGCGCCACACACATACTGTAAATGAACATTTTTAAGGGGGGGTGAATGGTTGCGCGAAAACAAAAAAATGAATAATACAATAAATGTGATTAGAGAAATCTTCAACAAATGTCTGGCTTATGAGGGCTTGTTATCAGAACTTTAAATCATTTTTAACACAACCACACTTACTTTTATGAATAAAAATTACAATTGGATTCATGATTCCCATCCCTATAAAAAGCCATAACATCTGTCACGATCACCAACCAAATGTTCTACCACAATATAGCCAGCTCAGCTTTAAATTAGGCTAAGGTCTATCAGTTATGCTTAACCCTTCTATAAATATATCACACTAACATCACCGTCTACTGCCTGTACATTATGTTTGCTTTGTGTGTTTATTTTTGAGTTGATAGAATTGTTTTGAACCATCTGTATTAGCCCTTTGTTTTCACACCTGTAACAACACTATAGTCCAATGGTGAGAAAATGTGACATTTTTTTATTTATTTTCATGTAAGATCATAAGCTCTTAACTTGAAACTTTTCACTGGAGTTTATTCTATCAAAACGGTCCTTCTGGTTTATTTGATCCCTCTCATGGTTAACACCAATTGCACTGATTTTACTGAGGTTTACAGGACACGTCGAGACACGTCATTATTCCATTGAAAGAAGTTAAGAGTATGTAAACAATGACTAAACCAAAAGTATGGATTGACTAAGCGTTCAAGCTAGACTTGTCAGTGTGCATTGCACGAGTATTATTTCCCTTATATACATAAAATAATTTTGCACCACTTTTTTGCTATAAAAATGTCACTGCTCTTTTTACCAAATGTACTTTTAATGTAATTATGTGGAATATATGAAGATTTTTCAATGACTGTTATTGACTCCCAAAATAAATGCTTTTGTTTGTTACACTGTGTCTTATTTCATGTTCAAGAGGATTAATACCAATATCATATTAGATTTTAAAGCTTTAGGATATACATATAACAAATACTCATATAGATATATATTGAGCCCAGAACTGGCAAATCATTTCTTTTAACAAAAAACTTTCGTCAAAAACATGCATTTGGAGATTTTATTATGCAGGCGGGTACTATTGAACAACATATCTACCATCCATCACAATGTCAATATAACACAAAAATGACTTTCCTCGCAGAACATAATTTTTTCGAAACTTGTGAAGCCAGCATACTGGCCAATAGCCAATGACCGCATAAACCTTAGGGTTGATGCCATGAAAATTTGCCTACAAGGGTCTTATTAAAATTGCCGTCTACCTTGAGTAAGTACGCACTGTTTCCATCATATACAAACTTCATTACATGATCTCTCATTCAAATGCAGACTTACTCATACATTCCAATACTGAAACACAATCCTTAATTTCAAAACGATAATGTGTTCCATATATAATTTTCATATAAAAACTAATCAAATTCATGTCTTAATAAATCATAATAAAACCTACTAAAATTAAAATTGGACAAACATCACCAAGTGCTTTCAATATTTTATTCACAGGAAAAAATGTAATACTGTGCTGAAATATTCTTTCATAGTAGTAGCTAAAAGTATTCTTATGGCAATATGATTTTTTTTATCTTTGATTCATTTCTTTTTTGGCAATGAATGACATAACCAGCAATCCCATAATCCTCTGCACTAGGCGCAACATCCTGCTTTATTCGTTTTGATCTCCATGGGTGACTCGAGGTCCACTGTGGAGCTCTCCCCTTCGCTCCTCTTCTTCAGAATGGAGGGTAGCACAAGATCAAAGAGAGTTTCGAACACAGTGTCCACATTGTAACCTGTTTTAGCACTCGTCTCAAAGCACATCTTCTCAGCGGGCAGGCAGGCCTTCTCCTCCAGACCTTTATAACGCAGCACGTGGCTGTACAGGGCAATGGCATCTTCCCTGCTCACCTGTTTGTGCATAATCGTGGGAGAAGTCGGACACGTGACGACGAATTGAGGCCCACCCACTTGCTCGCCGTCTGTGTCTGGTCCTTGAACGTGAGTGTCGGTCAGATCCGCCTTGTTACCCACTATGGCAAAAATGCAGTCAGCGTTGGCAGTGTCGGTCAGGGACAGGAAGCGGTTTTCCAGCTCAGCCAGGCTCTGCCAGTTTGTAACGTCATATGTGAGTATGACTGCAGCCGCTCCACGACAGTACATCGAGCCGAGGCCGTGAAACTGCTCCCGACCTGCACAGCACAAACAAGGTACAAAGTTCAACAGATTTAAAGCCAAACAAAAACTGAGGAAAACAATCCTAAATCCTTCCGATGGGCCAAATCTACTTTTGGAAAGATTGCAAAATGTTCTTTCTCCTTTAACAGAAAGAAAGGCAAGGTTCAAGAGAATATTTAGAGCTGTACAAACACAAGAGCTCATTGTTGAGAAATATGCAGTGGCTCCTACAGTTGCTTCTACTGTCTGTGTTAAGCTTCATAAGGATGTAAGACGGCTTTGTTTCTACTGCTCCAACTCATGCTCCAAATGTAATATGATGATGTTAATAATAAAGACCTCTATCACACAACATAACAGGTAATACACCTGGTTAAAGTACTGATGTGGGAGATTTAAATTGTTTATTCATGCTTCACAGATTCTGCATCTGCCATTCATTTCATTTTAACCAGGAAACATTTCCACTATTCCGAGATTTCTTTCTCAAATTATGGCACTACCTCTAACCGGTACCCGTTTCACAGATACACAGAAAAACAAACATGTATATTGAAAGCCCTTTGTCCTGACTTACAGAAAACACAATGTTTCACGGCATAGCCCAATTCATCTTGAAAACACCATCAGATGTTTAGGACAAAATCACAGTTTTTATTCTAGAGCTCCTTTTGACACCTGCCATCAGTTTAACAATGTCACACACACAGTTATTTTTCTTCTTCAGCAAATAAATATGTTTATAACTTGTGTGTCGAATATTCAGTTACAATTTTAGATCAAATTAATAATATATTGTCAAAACAATGTCCTTTCAAATTTCAATCATTACCATCCTTCCAAAACCTTTTTCAGGAAATGGAAAAAAAACACTGTGCTTTTTAAATTATTAAAAACCGTGCTGTCAAAGTTGACAAGCACTTTTAAATACATTTTATTGGTTAGGTATTTACAAAACCCAGAGAAAAACATAAACGGTGACTCATAAAATATAGATTTCATAAGTTAAGAATCTACAGCTTTATGCCTGAGTGAACAGTGAGGAACCTTGAGTTTCCTTACACCCAGACTCTCCGACTAGGTCACAAGCATGTGACTTTTGCCTGATAAGAGACCGCAAACACTATTACACAGGGTCATCCAGAACAAAACTCCGTAGGAAGTGACTGAGCAGAATGAAGAAATGTCTTCTGTAAAACGGGCCATGCATATTTTACGTAACAGAGTAAAATTCCATAGGAAGTGATACGAGAGATGTTTTTTGCAGTGCTGTTTCTCTACAAATTTGTCTGGAGTTATCTTTTAAGGAAAAGAGTAGTCATATGATTGCTAACTTCCAAACAAAGGGTTTGAAGCTTGTTATTACTTGTCATTATTCCAACATATGTTGTTTAATTATTGCATTTAATGGGTGACGTTTTCAAACATTCACCAGAAGTCTAGTAAAACATTTATCTTAAGGGGATGTTTATTTGTACAATTAAATACATGAAATAAAAATAAAACACAAAGGATCCATATTACAAAATAAACATAAAACATTTGCTTTACTGTATAATCTATTTCGAAATCAGCGGAGTAAATTTAACTTGCAACATGGCCAGTTTTTAAAAACGTCATCTGAACAAGGAACAAAAAGTGTTGCCATCTACCAAATGACCATTACTAACACTGTAAGAAAAGCAATAACAAAAATCAATTAAATCAGGATATAAAAATGATAACAGGAAAAAAAGAAAGCATGTTTGACAAACAAACAAATGAATATTAATTCAAATAAAAACTTGAAATTTGCCTTTGTGGAAGAAATATTTGAACTTTTCCGCCTAAAATGTTTGTATAAAGTGTGTCAAAACATGTTGTCCTGATGAAAACACATGTTTGACTAAATAAAGCGCAGACATCTCCTACCTGCGGTGTCCCATATGGATATGTTGTAGGGTCCCCACTGTTTCAAGAAGAACGCCCCTCCAACGGTGCTTATCGTGTCCTTAAACTTCCTTTCGGTGTATCTGTGGAGGAGAGAAGTCTTTCCCACGTTCATGTCCCCCAGAATGACGACTTTCACGTCGGGTTTCTTGGTCCTTGTGGCTTGAGGCATGACTCCAAACACATGCCACTCGTGGAAAGTCAACGAGCTTTAAAAACACAACATAAACAACGAAGCTGACGGGCGTCTATGTTTTAAAGTGCATGATTTGAAATCCTCCGGTTTAACATCCTCCATATACGACATAGCAAATCACGTTCGTGTATATGCGATACTACACGATTGTCATGTTCTGTTTCCTTTTTAGAAAGTTAACAACCAAACCAATTCTTCAACGCGCAAGAGTAGTTTGAAGTTGGATTGAACGTCGGTGGGCGGAGCCGACTCAACTTCAGGGCTACGTCAGAGGAAGTACGCCGGGGAGGCGGGGCCACGTAAACATTTTGTTATTGACGTTTCAACGCGATATTTAACCACACTTCGCTAAACTCTGTAGCGTTATTTTTGTAAAACACGGACTGCATTTCGCTTATGTCCCACGCATGAGCGTGTCGCGGGATCGCAGAAAACGTCAGCGGAAGTCTGATGATTATAAGAGGTCGGACGTGCTTGTATTTCTATCTAAACGAGTGAACTCGTGTGAATCATATCCATAAGCAAAATAAATACTGAACTTTGTTCCCATCGTCTGATTGGATATCGCAGCCAGTCCCCGTACAAAGCTCCACGCTCTCTCTTCCTGCCTGAACCAGTGAACTTGATGAATCTGCTCAAACGTGCCACCTTCATTTTCTCTGAACAGCCACTAAGTCTGTCAATTGGTAAGATCGCAGTTCATCGTTGGTTGGTTGGTTGTCCAAGCTATGAGTAGGTTGAGAAGGACGAAATGCATGGACGTTCACTTCTCGCCGTGATAACTGTAATCGTTACTCTTGCGGCAGTGTTGCTGTATGATAAAGGTAAATGTACAGGTAAATACAGTCGAAGGTGGTAGTTGATAAATCTATAGCATGCACACATGCAGTGAGGTCCGTAGTTCAGAGATCGATGGGGGCTTGCATTGTGATTTAATGCGAATTGGTTCATTCAAGTATTGAAAACTTAAACTGTAAGGAGCTGCTGCCACGGATAAGGTTGTGCAAAACGTATCTATTCATGTAATTGCATTGCCAACATGACTAAAAAGGTACTTGTGTGGTGCAAATGAGTTCCGGTCAGCGTCACAGCGTTGTGTTTATTTATTCTCAAACTAAAACTTTCTGTATCCAGGTTGCATTTAGAATGTCCTCTTATATTATTTTATTGCGTTGACTATTTTATTGTTGTTATTTATTATTAGGCTTACTTACAATACACACTACGCTGCTTAAGGAACGAATTTTTATGGCCGTTTTCTCACACTGCGCGTTCACCATTGCGCTGCGAACTGCACGGTGCCGATGACGTAGAGCGCAACTTCCAGTGACGTTCTCGGTGTTGTTGGCGCGAGTAAACACACTGGTGAAGTTCTAAGGAGCTCAGCTTTGCATAAACCAGCTCTGTTAATCTCTGCAACTCGTCTAGGCCTTTGTCGCCATGCGCTCGAAAAATTCGTGAAACCACGTCAAAGCGAGACGCGGATCTGCCGGTTTAATAGATGCAAGACCGCGGCATTTTCGCCAGTTTGCTGAAGCGCTCGGCTGCCTGTACACAACATCATGTTAGTGAATGCAACGCGGGGTTTCCTGTGGTCGGACATGGAGACCAGGGCGCTGTTGAATATCTGGGGTGAGCACGACGTGCAGACGGCTCTGGACGGAAACTTTCGGAACAGCCACGTATACCGAGACATCGCGAACCGCCTGTGCGAGCTGGGCTTCGATCGGACACCTGACCAATGCAGGATACGGGTTAAGAGCTTAAAGAGGCAGTATTATCAGGCGAAGGAGGGATCCAAGAAAAATGGGCAGTACCACAAGATGTGCAAGTTCTACGACGAGATGGAGAGTATATTGAGCAATAGATCCGTAGTAGAGAGGCATGACATTGATAGTGTTGCTGTTGGAGAAGATGAAACGATGGATGAAGATGCTGAGAGTGCTGAACTGTTGCACGACACTCAGATGGATGGCAGTGGTGAATGCTCCTTTATGGAGCATCAAGTGAAAACTGAATATCCATCCTTCCCCATTCCGGTGACAGTGGGTGGCATGAGTATGTACTCGTCTCTCATACGCCTCAACTTATTCTGATTGGTCAGAATGACAATGATCTGCCATGTTTCATCCATGATGTTTCTCACATATGTTCGCTTTTCTTAATGCTCCCCACTTTGTTTTCAAAGGTTCCTTTCCTGCTAAACCGAGCAACCCGCCCAAGGCGAACGCCGCCTCGTCGTCCACTAGCAGGCCACGGCGAAGCAAGAAGCGATTTGCAAACATGTCGCTGGAGAAGCTGATGGAGAAATTTTTGGAACAGAGTATGGAAGCGGAAGAGAACTTTTACAGGCTTGAGGAGCAGCGTCTTCAGGCCGAGGATAAGCGCAGAGAGGAAGAACATTCCAGAGAGTTGCAGATGCTTCAGATGCTGGGCCAGATTTTCACGGGTATCAGCACAGCCTCTTCTGTACCTCCACCCGCGCCGCAGCCCACCGGTACCCCACAGAATAACCCCACCGTATCCCTCTCGCGTCCCTCTGTTGGAAATCGTAACCGTCCGCCTGCCTTCACTGAGTTTGCCAGCCACAGCCAACCAGCTGGCCCAGGTCTGCACATGGAAGAGGGTGACGTTGAATGTTCGTCTAAAGTCATATTCAATAAACTAAAATTGACCTTCCACTTATTATGCAGCCAAAGTCGAGAGCGGTTAACTTCAAAAATCTCCGTCTTCAAAAATCTAATTGGCTATTAAATTCTTTTGTGTTGTTTATAAATGAGGGCATTTTTATTGTTTTACATCTTTTAGATGTTTATTAGTTTGCTATGCTAACTTTGTATAAGGAACAAACCAAAGTTCAATTCATAGTGTTAAAAAATCTAACAGACTACACAAGTTTTGCTTACTTGAATTGTTCCCCTTTGTAATGACTGGTGCATGAGTTCTTACATGTATTGAACAAAATGTTATTAAACTGAACATTGTTGCTCTTTTTTTTCTCAGTCATAGAGCGCTCCTTCTCCCTGGGCACAACTGCGATGGACAATATCATACCTCTTGTTAGAAACACAATTCCTCAGCTGACGTCCAAAAAACACAAGGGTCAGGATGGGCGTATTGGAATCATTGGTGGATGTCAAGAGTAAGTGATGCACATGTTATATATAAACTTAACAGATGACTAGCTAAGAAGCTATTCTCAGAGTACTATGTGCTGTGATAAACCTGCACAATGACCGTAGTAGTATTTTCATTCTTTACCTCACATTCTTAAGATTTTAACTTGCCTGGTGAAATGTACTTTTTATTTTGGGTAGGTACACGGGAGCACCTTATTTTGCAGCTATCTCAGCTTTAAAAGCAGTAAGTATGCTGTTCATGATTCACCTTATTGTGGTCTTGTCATCTGCATTTTTACATCAGACATTCTAGTAATAAAGTAAAATTATAGTTGCTTGGCTATCATTTGCATGTTTTGGTTTGTGGACGTATCTTTAGAAGATGGTTTTGAAAATGGAAACCTAGAAAAAGTTTGTGTTAGTTCAACTAGCAAAAAAGTAATTCTTTCATATTTTACTTACAATCATGTCATTCCAGACCTGTATGACATTTTGCTTCTGAAGAAAATATTTTAAAGAATTTTGGTAACCAAACAACGTTGGCCACCACTGAGACAATTCTCAAAATATATTTTGTGTTTACAGGTTTGAATAATATTAGGTTAAATAATGGCAGAATGTTTATTTTGGGATGAAATAGCCCTTTAAATCACCTGTTATTGTAATGTTTTTTGGGGCCAGATGTTCAGAAGTAATCTGATTATTGTTTTGGCTATTGGATCAAATCTTCAAAAATGGGTTGTTCAAAAGATTTGGTTTTGATTTGCCTCGATCATTCTGCTAGACCTCTGCAAAGAACCAATAACTGTTGAGTAGTTTAAATTTAAATTAGTATAATTGATATTCAAGAAAATATTAAAATCAATTAAACATAAATATGAAATAAATTATTATAACCAAACACAGACCGGAAAAGTAACTTTGAGCCGGTTATGTGCGTCCGATGAAACCGTCTGTAATGATCTCATCAATAGGGTGGATTTCAGGAACAAAAATGTAATTAAACTCTGAAACTTGTCAAAACAAAACAACACTGGTGTCATGTAAACACAGACATTATACTTCATTTTGCAATTGATTTATTAACCTGTTAGCTTATCATTAGTTTACAGTAAAGAAAAACAGATTTTGCTGCCATTAAATAATCGCAATTTAAATTTAATCCAGATTTGGTCATCTGAAAAAGTGTGTATTCGGATACGATTGATCCCATCCAGTTTTTCTTTGCATAAACACCAATAAAGTAAAACAGATTACCTGATCCTCTATAGAAAAATTTATTTTTCCAAATCCTGTTCATTCTGATCCAGATTAAATTTTTTGAATAGCAGGCCCCCTTGGTCATTTAACTTCTAATCTTTCTGTTTTTCAGGGAGCTGATCTGTCTCATGTATTCTGTACCAAAGATGCTGCCCCAGTGATCAAGTCCTACAGTCCTGAACTCATCGTCCATCCAGTGCTGTGAGCAGAAAATCTTATTACACACACATGTATTACAAGTGTGTTAAAATTCTCTTTCAACAAACAAAATTTACTCACAAGTACAATATAATACTTGGCACTGGGCCACTTTCTGGAAGGTTTGAGCATGCTGTTATAATGTGCTTTGTTTCTTTTCTTGTCTATACCACTAGAGACAGTCCTAATGCCGTAGAGGAGATCGAGAAATGGCTCCCAAGACTTCATAGTCTGGTTGTTGGTCCGGGCTTAGGAAGGGAGGATATGCTTTTAAAGAACGCAAAGGCAAGTGTGCTTTTCATTGGTTTTGAAATATTTTCCCACTTCTATACAAAGTGGCAGTTAAACAGTCAATTGTGGACACACTGATCTTAAAAGCTTTTGATCTAAGAGATTTATTTTTAATATTTGATTTTCTTTTAGTAAATTGTCAACAATTGTGCCTAGATAATTTCGTACAAAAGTATAATTTATTATTCATTTTTAAGACTTAATATAAAATGTAGGAAGTGTGAAACTTTTTGCCAGTATTTCAGGGCATTTTGAAAAGTGCGTTTCCCTGCAAATATTTTTGCATAGTCATGGACATTTATGTTGGGTTAATACAGTGTTTTCAATGAATTGACAATGGTTCTTTCTGTTTCTTTATAGGAGATTATAGAGAGGTCAAAACTCAGAAGCATACCAATCATCATAGATGCTGTGAGTACTGATTGATTTACTAAATTACAGCTCAAACGTGGCTTATTTTAACAGTACTTAAAATTTCTGGCAGACCTTTTCAATACTGTTAAGTCAATTGTGCATAAATGTACAGTAAATGTATGTTTAGTATTTCAGCTTACACTAAACATACATTTGCATAAGTTACTTATAAGTTTTACATTCTAATAGTTGTTAACATTCAGTATCTGTCTATCCTGGGTATCAGACCTTTCGCCATTGTTCGTGCTTTGCCCTACCAAGGCATCAGTCATTCAAATTGTGAACATCTGTATAACAGTTATTAAAAGCGTTCTCCATCCATCAGCTATTTGATGGTTGTACAAAATAAAGTACATGCATGCTTGTATGTTTTTAACAGGATGGACTTTGGTTAGTGGCGAAAGATCCATCAGTTATTCAAGGATATCAGAGAGGCATCCTCACACCTAACGTTATGGAGTTTAGTCGCCTGTATGAAGCAATGGTGAGAGAGAAACAGCACCGTTTACATCTCATAACTGCCTACATCCTTTTTGTGTCGAAGTCCATTTGCTTTTTTTAAAAGCCCCACTGAACAATGTCATTATACATTCTAAATCAAACTTCATTTTTAGCACCACGAGCCCCTGGACAGCAGCGACCGCAACAGAAGCGCACAGCAACTGAGCATCGCCTTGGGTCACCTGACCTTGGTTTTAAAGGGGGAGGAGGACATCATTACTGACGGAAAAATCTGTCAGTCATTTTCTTCAAATATTTTATAGTTTCAGTTCATCTTATCTTTCTCTCTAACTTGTGTCTTTTCTGTCTGTTTTCAGTGCTTAAGTGTAGTCAGGAAGGCAGTGGACGCCGTTGTGGGGGACAGGGAGATCTGCTGTCTGGCTCTTTGGGAGTCTTTGCGCATTGGGCATTCAGCTCATCATCAGATGCAACTAAAGGGTAAGGTCCTTGGTTTTCTTCAGTCCTTCATTCAGTCGCTGAATATCACTTTCAGGTTAACATAATTTTTGTGTTTTTTCAGGATGAATCCCTCGCTGGTAGCTGCATTTGGTGCTACTTCTCTAACAAGGCAATGTAATCGTCAGGCCTTCCACAAACATGGCAGATCTACTACCACCTCTGACATGATCCAGGAGATAAGCAGCGCTTTCAAGAAGTTGTTTGAAAGCTGAATGACAGTCCACTCACTTGTCTGTTTAATGGATGTCAATGCCACTCCAAATAAATAAAGTGAAGTACATTGTTGATCATGTAAAATCATTGTTGATTTTTTCCTTTAGTTTTAAAGTGCCTCTTGTAGTTTTGCAATACACTATCAATGCTTTTCCATTTTCTTGACTGTGGTGGCACAGTCCTCTATAAATGTCATACACTGTTTTTTATAAATACATATTTGTCTGTAGATGTGTTTTGTTTACAAATGTCTTCAGATTTGTAGAGGACCTAACTCACCAAGAGACTGTTTTAACTCCGGTCCCTAATATGAATTAAGTGCTCTGTTTTCACTACTGGGTGCCATTTATTTATTGGTCTGCTTGAAAACATTCACTTTAAGTATTTAAACAAATGCAGTACCTTTGTAGTTGATGTTCCCCCACAAAAAGCTGTCTTAACACTTTTCAAAAGCTTACAAATCTAATTAAGTATGTGCAAAATACTACAAATAATTTCAAGTTGCTGTCACTTTCAGATATAGTTTGTTATTCTATTAAACTAACATGAAAGTTTTACTTATAAATGATTCCGGTTTTCATTATTTATCATAGTCTATAAATAAATATGTCATTATCAATGACATTTAATTCACATTAAAATATCTGAATAGAAACACGAGAAGCGCAGATCTGCTCTCTGCACATTTAAAAGTGTCAGCTAATGCTGTCATGGTCTCGATCAGCTCCCTTACTCCCAAGGTCATGAATCTATGGAAGGCCATTTAGGCAAAAATGTCTTTACACGTAACGTGTACAGCAATACGTAATTTTAGGACAAGGAAAAAGAGAGCATTTCAAAATACAAGCGGTAGAAGTAGACAAGGAAAAGCAACGCTTTGCGAGATTTTCTTAACAATTGCAGACGCGTTTTTCAAGAATGTGTACATCTTTTATTGTCAGATAATGTGGAGGTTTTTTCCCCTTAACAGCCAAGTGTTCTGCTACTCCTCACAGTGTTCCCACTTTGATTAGATTAAACTTTATTGTCATTACACATAAACAAGTAGAGTGTAACGAAATGTAGTTTAGGTCTAACCAGAAGTGCAATTCGCAAGTGCAGGATATACAGTTAGAATAAATACAGAATACAATATTGAGAAAATATTATACAGTGGGCATGGATTATGAAAATATGACAGTAGGTATGTACTATGAACAATATATACAGATGACTATATACTATGAACATTAACACTATGAACATTAATGTCAAGGTGTATATGAGCAAATAATAATTTAAACTAAACAATAGTGCAAGTGATTTAAGTGTGCATAGATTATTGACATTAGCTGTTCAAGTTGCAATCCAATAGGTGACTTAATGCAGTTGTTGAAGTAACAGTGCAGTGGATGAGTTAATGCGGTTATTAAAGTTACGGTGCATAAGAGTTAACAATAGGTTGCAGTCCAGAAGATGAGTTAATGCAGTTAATTAGGTTACAGTGCAGTAGATTAGTTAATGCAGTTATTGAGGTTACAGTGCAATAGATGAGTAGATGCAGTTAATAGAGTTACAGTGCAGTAGCTAAGTTAATGCAGTTATGAAAGTGGTCCATTTGTGCAAATGAGCATATTTCAGATGTGCAAGTGAGCAGTATAGAGCGCAAATGATGCTGTGCGTGTGTAAACAGTCCAAGCCCGTAGGCAGGGGGGGTTCGGGTGGTTCGAACGAACCCCCCCTCACTGCCAAAGGTCCAGAATTTAAGTAGTTTTTTTCATTTGATTATTGTCATTATTGTTTTAATCAATGCTTGTGACAAATTTCTGGGTTGCTGTTTCAAATTAATATGATTATTATTGCAGGACGTGTGTGTGTGCGTGCGCAGACAGAGAGAGTTCTCGCAATACACTTTTCAAAGCAACGTGAAGAAGCATCGCCTCTGAATGATGCGGGAGGAGTGGTTATATATATATATATGAATGTGGCCTGCCCACAGATTTGGACCGGCCCTCTGAACAATGTCTTATAGTGTGTTCACACCAAACGCGAATGAAGCGTTAAGCGAGAGTGATTTACATGTCAAGTCAATGCAAAGATGCGATGACCTACTTGCGGAGCGATTCGCGCGAATGACGCGCAGCGTTAACCAATCAGGAGCTTGCTCTAGTAGGGCCGTGAGCGAGCGTCAGAATTTTGGCTTTCAGACCCAAATTTCTCTAAGTTACTCACATAGCCTAATAATTTGTTAAATTCAGAATGTACCATTGCGATAGAACTGACGCGCGAACCATCAGAAATTTTTTAAAGAGACGACAAAATGGCCAAGCGGTTGGGAAAGAGAAAGGTTAATTAATATGCATAAGAAAATGTTTTGAATTTGAGTAGCACTAAACTATTAACTATTAATAAACTATTATACCAGAAGGAGGCATAATAAATACATTTCAAATCAAAATTAAATCTCCACAATAATTCAATTAGTACCTCCGGCCCATGTAATTTTCTGTTACAAACCGACCCGGCCCCCCATTAAAGACAGGGAGAATTATGTGGCCCTTGCAGAAAAAAGTTTGGGGACCCCTGGTCTACAATATAATAGCCATATAAACGTAGCGTGATTATAATAATAAAACATAGCAAAGAGGCATTGACAGAGAGTCAAGAAATGATGATGAGAAGAATTATTATTAATATTTCAGTAAAGTTCATTAAATCTATTCTGTTGTTAGTGTGGTCTTTAAACTTATGAACTGTGTATGGACTGACAAAGTGTTACATGAGGAAGCAATTTGACAACAATGCAATAAATATTTTAGGTGCATCAAAATGCGTGCTGGTTAAGATACCAGCAGACAAGCTAATCCAGCACAAATTAGTGCATAAAAGGTCACCAAAATGAAGTATTTGAACCTCATAATTAAATACAAAAAGAGGAGAAAAACTGCAAAAAGGTCTACTTTTTGAAAAAAAGAACCTCCCCTTTCAACTGGCTGGCTACGGACCTGCAGTCCAGTAGAGCAGATAACATGAAGTACTGGTGTGTACAGTTCAGTCATGCGTGCAGCCCTGTAATGCAATGTAAACGATGTTATAGCAGCTTGGAGTTCAAGGTAAGAGAGGTAGTGGAATCAGTGGGGGGCAGAGTTCAATAATGAAACAGCTCTGGGAAAAAAGCTGTTTCTTAGTCTGCTGGTTCTTGTCCGGAGGCACCGGAAGCGCCTACTGGAAGGCAGGAGAGTAAACAGTCTATGAGCAGGGTGAGAATGCTGCGAGGTCGACGCAGACAGCGTTTCTTCTGGATGTCCTCAATGGGTGAAAGTGTAGTCCCTGTGATCCGCTGGGCTGTTTTCACCACCCGCTGCAGTGCCTTGCGCTCAGCAACAGAACAGATGCCGTACCAGACTGTGACACAGTTGGTCAGGATGCTCTCTATCGTGCAACGATAGAAGTTTACCAGGATAGTTGAGGCAGTTGGTGAGCCTTCTTGACCAGGCATGAGGTGTTGGTGGTCCAGGACAGGTCTTCCGAAATATGAGTCCCCAGGAATCCCATTAATGTGGACCCATGTGTGCCTCCTTTCACCTTCCTGAAGTCCACAATGATCTCCTTTGTCTTGGAGGTGTAAAGGAGCAGGTTGTTGTCTGAGCACCATGTGGCCAGGTGCCGGACCTCCTCCCTGTATGCAGTCTCATCGTTGTTGCTGATGAGACCAATCACCGTTGTATTGTCTGCAAACTTGATGAAGGAGTTAGATCCGTTCACAGGCCTGCAGTCGAGTGTGAAAAGGGAGTAGAGAAAGGGGCTCAGTACGCAGCTCTGTGGTACACCAGTGTTGAGGGTGGTGGTGGTGGAGCAGGTGTGGCCTTACCTAACAAGCTGAGGCCTGTTCGTCAGGAAGTCCATAATCCAATAGCAGGTAGAGTTGTTAATGCCTAGGTTTCCAAGTTAGCTTGGAAGAGATGACGGTATTGAAAGCAGAGCTGGAGTCTACAAACAACATGCGTGCGTAAGTGTCACTTAGCGTAATTCTCATCTCGCTTGTATAGTGTGACATCTATTGGTATTTCCCTAAACATAAAAAATATTTTTAAGAAAAGTGACTAAAGTGTCAAAAAATCCATTGCCAGGGCAATTCATTGCCTAGTTGCTGGTTTGTGAGTCTTGCCCTATTTGTGTTTGATCATGTTCTCTTGGTGCTTGACCTATGCCTTCTTGTTTTATAAGTGCACTCTATATACTGAGTTTTCCATTGTGAATAATATGTTTTGTTAAAATATATGTTTTGAAATGCAAACTAAATGCAGCATATGATATTGGTTAACCAATACACAAAACTACTGTTTAGTAATTATAAATTTAATTATTTACATAATAATTTTAAACTGTATTTTCGCCATGCTTTTAAGCTAAATAAAAAGAGTCAAAGGGAAAGTGTAGCTAAAATGAAATATGGTAAGGGCTACATTTCTTGATGTGACTTTTAGTTTGACAGCGGAAGTTGTGGGTTTACGCGTCTACACGCAATTACGCATCAACGCGTCTAACGTCTGTACACGTTACGTCTAAAGACATTTTTGCCTAAATGGCCTTCCATATGAATCAGTTACTGTGTCTCGTTTCGGAAGGCTGCGTCCTCCGAAGGTCTCATTTGAAGCCTGCAACGTCATTGGGGTTGACAGCAAGGATTTGTTTGGAACTATATACGTGACCGATATTAAGTGTCGAGACTCTCATATCCAGCCAATGAGATTCGATATTTTGGTGACTGCCGGTTCATTGGTGTAGTCGACAAGATCTATTTATTTAAAAAGTAAAGTTTGAAAATTATTCATGATAAAAAAAAGAAATAAAACACCGACAACAATTTCAAGATGCTTCTATTTCAGGTAGCCTACCGTTATCTAAAATGTTTTGTTTAACTTATTGTTTGAATTTGGCTAGCATTCTTACTAGGCGATCTTTAATGCGATCACTGAGTAGGATTTTATAAACAAGAAGTTAATATTAAGGCCCTGTTTCACAGAGGCTTTAGCTTAAGCCAAGACTAGGCGTATGTTTTTTGAATTTGTGCATTTAAAGTGCGTTTTTAAAAGTGTTATAGTTGTCAAGAGACAAATCAATGGCACTGACATATATTAAGATGTCTTTGCTAATTATATTCTATTAAGAAATTTATTATTTAAAAAATTAGCATTTTAGTCTGGGACTAGGGTAAAGCCTTGTCTGTAACACCGGGCATAAGTGTGACATTGTAGAGGGAATTGTCTTGAATTGGATGATATAGCGACAGCAGATTTGGTACGCGTCATTGAGTTTTTGTCCCAGATGAACCCGTGAAGTTTCAAGATAGCGGCACCTAGCGTTCATGAGATGCTTATAACTCCTGAACGCTTTGTCTGAAATTAGTTTTCTTAATGTCATTATTCCTCCTGGTCCGTGCTGATTCTATTGATGCCTCATCAAACACTCGGTTTATAACTTATTGGAATGCATATTGATCTCATTCTCACCGATTCTTCATATGCTGTTTGCTTCTCACGTACATACGATACCTGCCTGGTTTTGCTCTTATAGCTCCAGACAGTGCTTACATGTGCAACTTGTTTAACCGCATGGCTTCAGACTTTGAGGTTGGGGGTTCAAACCCTGTGTGAAACACATCTAATGTTAATATGTGAAGTGTTTGATTTGATTTCATTCTCACCTTCTCCTCTGAATGAAGGAGGCATTATATAGCGCTTTACTGTCTGTACACCCAAAGCACTTTACAATCATATGAGGGGGGTCTCTCCTCACCCACCACCACTTTGTTCAACTTCTACACATTTTCTAACAATCGTGCATGGAATTGAAGTCCAATGGGTCAAGAAGACTAAAGTGAGAATGCAAAACTGAGGTTCACACGGCAACACACTTCCATTGTTTTCCACTGGCCGGTGTCCTTTCAAAATCTGACCTTCCTCTACGAAGGTTAGGGTTGGATATACAACACCAAGTAATAATATGGAATTCTTAACACAAAAAGGAAGTACGTAACATCATTTACTTCCACGTTCAGTATTTAATAAGGTAGATATAAACCTAGACATAATAATACATATATGTCTATGGATATAAATACGTAAACACAAGAAAATCTCCCAGCTGCACTGAGTGTTTACGTCACACTCTTTCACTGTTTCCTGTGAGCAAAGCTACTAGCACTGAAACTCAAAGGTCTTTGCAGCGGCCCGCCAAAATAAAAGTCTGGTTAATTTGAACAAATTATGACCCACACGTAAAAAACACAGTAATGTTCACTTGCAGCATAATCTGTAGTTACTATTAGTAAACTATAGTGTATATATAGGGATGGTATAGTACAGTATAAGTTCAACATTATACTATATACAATAGTATTCTAGAAAACATCTAGAGGAATTAAAATAGAAAAAAATAGCAAGCCAACACGGCCCTGTGGCGAGGAACCCAAACTCCAATGATAAATAAGTGGAGAAAAAAACTATTATACAGTATTGCTGGTCATTTTATCGGTTTTATTTATTATTATTTAATAATGTATTTTATTAGTTTGTTAAAAGTCTTCATGCAAGTATAAGACTTCACACAATGTTTCATAAGTTCATATAACATTTAACTTTTAAAAAAGGGTTTACAACAACATTTTCATTTTCTATTATATATAAAAAAGACTAAGTCAAAGTGATATGATTCAAAACTTGACATAAAATGTCCCGCTATTTGTTGTAAGGCGTTGGGGGCCCACATTATTATTTTTTCAGGGGCCCTAGAATTCCCCCTCAAGTCATGTGTTTGTGTTGTATTCAAATGCTGTAAGAACAATAAATTGTAGCTTATAATAAATAACTTATAGTTAACTTATAATATATTTGTATTGATAAAACCCATTACAGTAGCCCCACTGTCTGTTCACAAAAACAGGTAAAATAACATGTTGTAATCAACGACGAGGAGGGAGACCAGCAAGCACCATCAGTCGACAGAGAAGAGAGATGCAGAGAAAAAATTAAAATTGAGAATTTACAACATCTACCACACGTGTACTTTTCTGTCCTTCCAATCACACAAAAACCCAAATTCTCTAGTATTCACTTCTGGTTTTAAGGCATGTCCGACATGCGCTACTCCAGTCCGATTCGTCAGAGAAATCTAAATGCCTCCACAGCAAAGATACTCCATTTCTGGTTTTGAGGCACGGGTATAGATTGTATTGGGCATGCGCGATTCCAATCCGTCACAGAAATCTGTTTCTGGTGTTGAGGCTCGTTGCATGACTCCAGAGCACAAATACTCCATTTCTGGTTTTGAGGCACTGGTTGATATTGTGTTGGGCATGCGCGACTCCAGTCCGTCACAGGACTCCGCTTCTGGTCTTGAGGCATGTTGTGGGACTTCAGAGCAGAAAAAGTCAATGTCTGGTTCTCCAGCCCGTGCGTATGGTGTATTGGGCATGCGTAACTCCGGCGTGGTCCAGTTCTGGTTTTCAAAAATCCTCACATGAAGTTTATTTCCTTGCGCCAGCGCGCAAGTTGTGTGTATGTGAGCACGGCACGCCGTGCGTCTCGCCGCCTTTTTTTATGCGCTTTGTTTGCTGAGGACGTGTTTAATAAGATCGTACGTCGTCAAGGCCACCGTTTTTCGTGCCGATTCTTATTTCCACACATTTATAAAGCGGATATTTCAGTCTTGCACAAATGTCGGTTGGGCTGGAGTCTGGATTTTCTAGCGAAGAGGTGCTAAACATTCGCTTTCCTCTTCACCGCGCGTGCAGAGATGGAGATGTGGGCGCACTGTGCTCGCTCCTCCAGTGTAGCACAGATCAGCTTTCCGTCGAAGACTCTTTCTACGGATGGACACCTTTACATTGGGCTGCACACTTTGGAAAGGTAGTCATGCAATATATGAGTTATTGTCTAATGGGTATGCATAAGGACGTCATCAGACAAACAATGCTTTATTCATTTAACGAGCGGCATTGCATAGAACATCGGCCAGACGTCAACGTGTATGTGCGCAGAGACTAAATTTGCACTACATATTATATACAAAGATAATTATTGCACTATTAATGTATAATCTACTCCGTCCATTTCGTTGTCTAGACAGTCGCCGTTTTGCGTAAAATCAAAGGTAAAGTTATTCTTGGATTATACTTTAATTGGATGCAATCCACAATGTGCAGAACCGTATCATTAGGTTAGCGCAAATGTCACATCTGTTATCTGGATTAACGTTAGTTAAAAACGCACACACGACGTTAAGGGAATTACAGGCTTTATCGTTTTTCTCCATTTGGTTTGTCCATAACACGAACTTCGCCATGTGAGTGCCTCAAATAATGATGTCGGAGTCAATTGTGTCCAACGTTAGTCGCTGTTTTACTTGAGTTTACCAAACTAGACGAATTGCAAGACACGTGCAGGACAATATAGCAAACAACCTGTTTTCAATAGATATTTTCCGCAACACATACTGTAACATACACAACGCCGTTTTGTTTGTTGATTTTCTTTCAGGTTGCTTATGCTGAGAGATAAATCTGTGCTGTAATGGTTTCAGATCAATTTCAGTTAAATTCTAAGCAGGGAGGGCTGAATCTCAGATGACTCATAAAAATTGTTATGAGGAAGCTATAAGTCTTTCTCTACTCTTGTCTTGTGCCACTCCCACTTTCTCTGGGTGTGTAGCGATAATATTTTTAGAGCACAGGAGTGTCTGGACGAGTCTTTTCGGCGGGTAGATGAAAAACAGGAAGATGCAGAGTGAAATTTGAGATTTCGCAGGAACAGGAGTCGAAGAATGCTGAGCAAAATGGCCTTGTCTGAAAATGTACAAAATGGGTTTGCAGATGCGTGTCATGTGCAGATGTTTCTTACCCTGGAACGTGACGGCTACATTTTTTCGTAATAGTTTCAATTCTGAGTTTAGGACCAGATCGTTTTCTACCTTTTTACCCAAGGAGGCCTATAATATATTTGTAAAACAATTTTACCATTATATAACGAAATATTAATTAAATTCTTAATAAATACTGTATATTGCCTGCAAAATGTCTGTGTTTATTTTTTCAAAACGGGCATTAATGATAAAAGATACATTATTGCTCCAGAATGGTGTAGTTATGACATCTACCAGAAGGGGCGTATTGGCTAGCCAGCCAGACCTTGACCTTCTTGGCTTCAGCTTGGTTGTAAATTCTTGTGTAAGACTTTAATCAACTAACAAAGCTGTTGGTAGACTGAGTAAATCATGTAAAATGAATCTTTATTTAATTATGTCTTGGGCTGTCACAAATGTTGAAATTTGACAGTCAATGAATTGTCTAACAATTAATTGCATTGCATAGGGCTTTAATCGTTATGGTTTATTTTAAGTGACCGCAACGGTAAAGAGGTCTGCTTTATGATGATGTATACATTGATCATAGATGGTAGCGTTTTGTCATGCGTTGATCCATGCTTTTATGTGAATAAAAGCTTAAAGCGGCACTTTGTAGGTTTGGCCTCTTTGTCGCCATCTCAGTTTGTAATTGCTACTGCTGTTGATGTGCCGAGGTATTTTCTTTACGTGAGTTGTGGTTCGGCACTGCTCAACTGGACGGATGAGTCTGGCCTGTGACAGTGCACCGGTGAGAATCTTCACTGTACATCGGAAACGCATCATAAACACAGATAAAATGTCAGATGATATAACACGAAACAGATAAGAACCCAAATAGCACAAAAGGAGTGTTTTGATATTATTTTGGGTGCTGGGTCATCTCCATACATACCGGGAGTCTCCAGTTTTGTTGTTTCTTATGAAAACTCTCATAATGCGAACCGCACCGAAGATCACCGAACATGGGTCTTAAATGGTGACAAGTAGGGTCATAAATCATTGTACATCATACAACTATATACTATGTGCAAAGCCTTGCCATCATATCCGGGATATAATGTAAATTTGAGAAATTACAGGCTTCACTTATCCGTGCTAATTCGCGCCACATGAAATACAGATATCGGGAGGTCATTTCTAAATCACATGAGGTCCCCAGATAATACGAATCCTGTGCGAATAGGTCTTAAATTACATTTATCATAATGAACATAGAGAAAGAACAACTGATAAAACTGTACCCGTCTGTATTAACACAACAAGGGAGCAACGATTTATTGAACGATCTATTGAAATATTGAAATGTCTTTCCTGTTCAGAAGGAATAAAGTCATTCCTGCATCCTTTGAAATGCCTTGCCAATATTAAATCTTGATAATTAATTCTAGTCCAACCACATTCACTTTTTCAGTTTGTACTTCCTTGTTTTTCACATCTGATGAATCTCCAGATGTCAACGCTGCTTGCCGTTTAAAAGTAAAAGTACTAAACAATAAATAATACTAAAAGTTGTATAAAATCCTACCAAACAGTTGTGAGTAAAGCATCCACGTGCTGGCTAGCAGCAGGATTCTCTTCGTTCTGTGTACGAATGTGACGAATGACGCATAGACGAAAGACACCAAATAAGGATCTCCGGGAAAATTACAAATCATTATTACCACCTTTCCGTGGTGAATCCTGCAGGGGTAGTGAGTGACACGGTTTTAAACACAGTTCTTCCATGTACTTGCTCAATAATTGACTCATTTTTACTCAAAATAAGTGACTGACTGTTTATTTATCATATAAGGCAATTGTTGGAAATCTATTTTGGAATTATTTCTTTCTTACACATTTAACTCTTTACCCACCAGCCTTAAAAAAAGTTGCCAGCCTACGCCAGCGTTTTTAAAGATTTTGCACGTTTTTGATGGCTCACAGTACATTTTCTGTAATTAATTTATGGAGAAACAATATTACAAATGAAAGTCTCTACCTTCAAACAATAGAAACTGTATTCTTCTATCTTCCTTTGTTCTTTTTATCTCCTCTTAGATTTGGGAAGGTTTTTTCCAAAATGCATCACTTTATCAAAGACTTCACCCAGATTGAGAAATATCATTACAAAACAGTAAATGCAGAGCAGGGACTTTGGATGTAGGGATGCTGCCCATTCTTCATACCCCCTTGTGTCTTAGTGTCAAATTATTATGGTTTGGTCAAATAACCGTGAGGATTATTTTAAAACTGTGCCTGGCCTATAGCAGTTTTATGTATATACTCTCTCCAGCCAACTCTCAAATATTTGTATTTGCTTCAACCTTTGAAAACCCCTCATTGTTGTAATTAAACTTCTGTTCATTGCTACCTCTCTTCTGTCACCCAGCTGGACTGTGTTATGCGTCTAGTGCAGGTGGGATCTGGTGTGAACTCAATGACTTCTCGCTTCGCCCAGACGCCTGCTCATATCGCTGCCTTCGGGGGTCATCCTCAGTGCTTGCTTTGGCTGCTGCAAGCTGGAGCTGATATCAACAGACAGGTAAGTGCCATTAAATATTGAATATCTTACTTTCAAAAAACCAAATCAAATAAATTTGTTTTAAAACATTATGATAGATTACACGAAGTGGCAACCTTAATAAATCATTTCCATATTTATTTTAGACTACACTGTCCTTTGTGCCAAACTGTGTTTATAACAAGTGTTTATACAAATGGACAAAGCTGTACTTGTTTTGATGACAAATCAGACCACAACTGAGTTGCTTTTGAGGTCAAGGTCACTGAACGATTGTAATATATAGCCATTGTATTATACCGGATCAGTATTGTGGCTTTTCTCATGTGTAGGATTTGGAATTCCCCATCAGCTTCTGAGCCTTTTTTATTTTCCGCCCCTGCCATTCATTGTTGTTTTACAGCAGAGCAATAAGACTAGTAGGCCAATGTTACATAACCAGTGGTGTGTTGCTGTTCTCCAAATATAGGCCTGTTTCAGATCCCCTTAGCTCAGGGAAATCAACATTAATCATTTAAGGACATGGCCGCCCCCTCGACTGATCTCTTATAAACAGTCTTGTCTTTTACTGCTTGGATTAATCCTGCTAGAGAGAAAAGCTACTGGGCGTTAAAGACTGACCTACATTTTTCTCCAGTGAATCAGATTTTGTTGTAAGGGCTGGGTGATGCTCACTGGATCGTTTATTGGCCGTCTCTGTAGTTTTCTGTCAGGGTGAGAAGTTCAAGCCTCCTGTCGGGAGTGCCTTTGCTGCTCTGGCTGATCCACAAGCTCTAAATAAATGATGATGCTGGGAAGTGACAGAGAAATTGCACTTCCACTAGCTTTAATCTGCGGAGGGGTTAGACGGCTTTGGTGGAAAAAAGATCTAATAGGATGCACTCAGAATTGTGGTTACACTAGTAAAGAATGAATGTTACGTTATTGTTTGCAATATTATGCCTGCTACAGTTATTACATAGTGATAAGATACCAATCTTCTTTTTGAAAAACATTATGGTCTTTAAGCCCATAAAATGCGTTATTTAAGCATATTCTTGTTTCAGGCATTCCCATGTCTCCCTATTCAAGTGGACAGATTAACTTTCATGCCTCTTGGGTACAAAAGTAAAAAAAATTGTCATTGGCTTGCTTGCATGAACTTTTCGGTCTCTGTTTTGTAGGACTATGTGGGAGAAACCCCCATCCACAAAGCGGCTCGTGCTGGTAGCATTGAATGTATTAACACCCTTCTGGTCCAGGGAGCCAAGGCAGAGTAAGTCTTATCTAACTGTTGCTCAGAAGTCCTTCAGAGTAACTGTATCTCTCTCTCTGTCCTCTACATTTATGCAATTTCCCAACTGGTGCTTTATATAGGAAGGGCTCCATCAACACTGAAGAGTTTAATTGTTTTTCTTAAACATTTGAAACTGTTACTTTTTCATCATCTTGAAGGGAATCACTGAGCCATCTCTATAAAGAGAAATTGGCAACATACTACATTTTAGCACATCTCGCTTATTAATGTCACATTTCAGGGCTCCAGACTGCACCGAAATATTAAATAAAATTAATTTGCATATGCAACGATTGCCACTTTCAACAATATAAATTCACACAAATTTACTGTAAATTGTGTTAATCTGGCTAGGGCTGGGTGATCTTCCCAAAAAAGCATATCACGATCTTCATAACAAAGTATCTTGATTTTCGATCTGAATTGAAATGCAGGGCTGTACCTTAATTTTTTTTGCACATAGCAATGTTGCTACAGAGGTTTAAAGTGTAAACCTTTGTAGCACAGGCCAAACAGTTCAGGTAGCACTAGTATATGATGATAACGTCTGTTATCATCATTAAAAAACACATATGCAGATCATCACATAAACAACAAAGCACATTCAAGTTATGTGTAAATGGATTAACTAGGACCATATACTTTTTAGTTTACCCATTTTGTATTGACAGACAAGATCACGATCCTCTCGATTTCGTTGAGGTTTGAGGACGCCTTCAAGATCAGTCGCGATTTAAGATCGTGAGATCGCCCTCTCACTGTTCTCTTTGACCAGTCGTTTCATTAATGTAGAGCACCAGAACACAGATGGGTATAGATAACCATGTCAAAATGAAAAATACCAGAGTTTTTCAAACAATCCTCTGTCAGGCAACAGTCAATGAACACATCATGGCTAAGATTTAATCATGTGGCACAAAACATCATTTGTGACTTGTTCTAAGCTGAAATGTGGCGATAGTCAAGAATAAAAATGTTAAATTACGTAAACTCACGAAATTACACCATTAGCACAGGCAGTGTCTTGTGCATATGCAATTGACGATCAAAAACATTCAGCAGCCTATATTTGAAGCGCTTTCACGAAGTTGACCTCTTTTTTTTCTCTGGAGCCCTGATTTTCAGTTAACCTGTACATTAGGATTATTTGTGAAGTTTAGCGAGTTTGTTTTGCTTAAGTTTTCAACTTCTAAATTACAGCATTAATTCATGGAGGGTCAAAGCTTCTCGGCTTAAGTCCTGATGGCCCATGGCAATGCACATTTTGTGTCTCCTTAATTTAGAACCAATTCAAATCATCAGCTCATAAGCAAATAGATTTATGAACAGAGTTTAATATGTTAATGTGCAGTGTTATGGGTTTTCAGAACCATCAGAGTTGAGAACCGTCAGTGATTTTGACGGTAAATTGCAGTAGTTCACCCAAAAATGTACTCGCCTTCATGCCAACCCAGATGTATATCCCTTTCTTCAGTTGAGCACAAACAAATAATAATTATAAAAAGTAATAACATGTTTAGCAGTTTAATGTGTCTCAAAATGGCGACGCTTCAAAAAGCACATAAGTCCATCATAAAAAAAATGTAATAACGCGTTTCGAGCTTATTTAACGTAATTAAAATGTAAACAAACAGGTCCAAGCACTGGATTTAAATATGGCGGCTCATTGATACTTTTAAAACGCACGCAAGACGTGCTATTTTAATTTTGCTTCATCATTTTGAGTACTGTGTAAGACATGCCAGTATTTTAATTGTTGGTGTTCAGCTGAAGGAAGGAGGCTATATATCGAGGCGTGAGTAAATGTGATTTTGAAAACGAACAATTGGACGTATTCGGCCTATTTTATAAGAAAGTTTTGATGGAGCTCTTCTTCAACCAGATTTGGTTATATTGGCTAAGTTTGGCTAAATGTCTAATGTATTCTGAATACAGTAATTTGATGATTTCTATCATGTCTTCTATAATTCCCTGTGAAGTGCAGAGGTAATATCCTTTTTGTTTCCTTCACATTTTATTTTTAAATGTGTTTTTATTACAAGGTTGTCAAGTTTTGCACATTTCGTCACAGCTCAAAAGTAACAAATGCTTTCAATATTTGGGTGCCGAGGGGCATTTCTCTTGTTATGATGTGTAGAAATGGAGCACGGGACAATTTTCAACCCCATGGTGTCAGGAACGGTTCAGAATGTTTCTGCAAATGGTCAGACGGAACATTATCTAATGTATAGTTGAATAGTTTAGACAATGTTTAATGGAGCATTTTCCAGGAAACAGGAAAGGAAGAGTGCATTTATGATCGTTTGGATAAGAATAGTTTGATTAGTTATTGGTAATAAATTATTGTTAATAAAAAAAAATTATGACCTGTACATATAAATTTGGTATAGGACTTCAAAAAGAGGACCACTTACAGTATACTGCTCCCATTCATACCTGGAAACACTTGGATATATGATTTTACATTTTAATATGCGACTGAATCATTATAATACTAAGTTTAGATATTTAAAAAAAACTACGGTCCTAAAAGTAACATTGTCTCTGTATTTCACTTCTAGTTCAAAGATGTTTGCTAATTTTAATTCTATGTGTGGGAACAGCACAGTTGGAATGTGGAATCTTGTAAACATGGAAACAACTGAAAAAATAGTAACCAGATATCTCTGGAGATAAGGGTATGTAGAGCCACAGTATACGCTTATCAAGCATTTCATTCTGCTTGGTTTATTCTTGTACAATGTTTGTTGAAGAACTTACTGCTGACCATTTTGCATAAGTATTCTGACGAAGCTGATAATTGTTCTTTTCTGAACGTCTCCAGGGTGTCAATAGAAGCCAATAAGACTTGGTTCTGGGGAATAACAGACTGCATAATAATAATAAGTGTTTTGGCATGTCTGAAATGCCATTGGAATAAATTGTACAGCACATCCCATTTAGTGATAATGTGATCCCACACACAGGAGTGCTTTTGTTGCTCATTCTGGAGAAATGCTCCACTTCACATATCTTGACAATGTGAAATGCCACTTTGGATGGAGAGTTTTTGGAGGCATACTTTAATTATGTTGGACATGATAAATGTAAGCGATGTTCTTTAGAGGCATATACATGTAAATGCTTTCCATTAGTAACTGAACTGCCACTAAATACATTTTTGGCTCAATTGATTTAATTATTATACTTTTTATTAGCAATTTAAAGTGCTGAATTGTTAAGAATGCACTGTGCAGTATAGGTTACATCAATCATTTTTGTCCCCAAAATGTAGTTGGCTGCAGTTAAATGTTCCTTATGAGAAGTTGTGCTGTCCTCTATGGAACATCAACTAAGCCGATGCGCTTGGATGTGTTTATTGCATGCTTTTAGTCTAAAAAATTAAAATAGTCTGCCTAAACAAAACCCCACAAATTTGATACCAGATTTTATACGTTTGCTTATTTGAATGCCATATGGTTATGTTCAGCCGCCGTATAAAAATAATGTTAACATTCATTCATGTAATTTATTATATATATTTTTTTTTTACATACATAGTGTTAAATAAATGTTCACTCAAATTAAAATACACTTTACTATCATGACTTGTTGTATTCTTTGCTGTTTAAGTTGGCAAGTAAACTGAAATTTAGTTTTTCATAAAGTTAAAGCAGATTTGCTGAATTGTGCACTGTAAAAAAAACTTAATTAAATTTCACCAATTTCAGCTGTGCACGTTCAATTTTAGAGTTAAATCAAATTAGCTTCATGAGTCAATCAAACTTGAACGGACTTAAGTTTAATTGACTCATAAAGCTATATTGATTTAACTTAAAAATTTAAGGCAGCTGAATTTGGTAAATATTTTTACAGTGTGTTTATCGACCAAATGTGTAAAAACTGAGAGACAAGCATATTAAACCTTTAAGTGCCTAAATTTGTGTTTCCTACCTTTAAAAATGAATAAATTGAAAGTTTTTTCATTCTGTTTTAAATATGCTCATTCAACTTGTGGAAAATCTTCATTGTAGCTAGTCTCTAAATTTAAAAGAAGAGCTCTTAAATTGTAGGGCTCGCGGTCACATTTATCGCACAACAAACACCTGAATAGATTTAGGTGTATAGGGCACAATGTGAAGAAAACACCATTAACTAGAACCACATTCATTAACTAAAAAGATAGTTTACATGAGTTTTACATGGTAAACCTTATTTTTATATACGTAACATTTATGAATAACATGTGGCATTCATAATTGCGAAATAGAAACATATTGGCTTTGGGAATGTAAGGGTCATTTATATTTGTGCATGCGGGTTTTATTGTCCAATTCAAAATGCTTTTGAGACGAAGATGAAATGTGCATTTAGCAACCAGACAAACAGGATGTTTATTTTTTATTATGGCAGCATGAGCAATCTTTTAAGTGTCACTGTAGCTTCAGGCAGTATTAAAGCAAAGAGAGTATTTCACAAGTGTGTCACATTTACCCCATTAAAAGCAGAACAGAAGGTTTTAAATAAAAGGATTTTATATGTAGGACTTAAATAGGAGTTTACGGAGAGAGGGCTTTGGGTTTTTTGAACATTCATCTTGAATGCAGAAATTCCTGGTTCCCCATATTTTCAATATACAGTAGAGTATGAGTTCTTCTAGAAATATCACATTTGTATTAAGGCGATTGCAAAACTGGATATTTTATCTCCTCCAGATATTTCCTCTCCTCCAGAAGCTTCTACGTATTTTCCTCAGTCACACGTACAACTGAAGATCTTTTACTTCCAAATATGAATTACAAGTTTGCTGCTGTCCGATTCTATGTGCGATTATTTTATAGTGCCCTCACCATTTTTTGGTGTTAACATTAACAGAAGAGTGAACAACAACTTTGTAAAGGTTTTCTGCCTGATATAATTCATCAGATGTCCAGTGGAAGGCAGCTTTCTGTTGTCTCTGGCTTTCCTTTATCAGACTAAATGGCTATCCAGGTCACTTTACGTCCTGACGGAGTGCCTACCCAAGTTGCTCACACATTCACAAGAAACGTGCTGTTGTTCCAGTGCAACAAACTCTGACCACCTCCTACGGATACCGTTAGATCGGGTGGACTGAATCCAAAATAACATGAATGGTATACAGATGAATATTGCTTAAAGTCACCTGGGTTGCAATATGTCTGTAACCTGTTTGTGTTTGGAAGAAACACAGTATTTTGATTTTGATTAAGACCCTCCGTTATTCAGACTGATGTTTTAAATGACCTGCTGTCACATCTCAAATTCATGAAAAGGATAACCCTCTGTTCCCACTTACTCTGGATTGTCAAACTGGACAATGTCCTTGAATCAGCTACATCTCTACAAAGCTATGACATCTTGTTTGTTAACTTTTTTTGTCTTCATAATATACAGAATCTTCAGACTGACCATGTTAACACACTTTGTTCCTAGCTGTTGTTCAACCACACTCCGTAAGTTCTGTGTTCGGGTCTGTACACACAGCCCCGCCCATCCCTGGCCTGCGGAAGAGTGTGACATGGTTTCCAAACAACGTTTTTGCATTTGCCGGTTCCATCAGCTTAGTTAAGAAATTCACGTGTATTGTCCTGCCCAAAGGGAAGCTTACAGTGCATCCGGAAAGTATTTACAGCACTTCACTATATCCACATTTTGTCATGTTACAGCCTTATTCCAAAATTAATTCAATTCATTATTTTCCACAATATTCTACAGACAATACCCCATAATGACAACGTGAAAGAAGTTTGTTTGAAATCTTTGCAAACTTATTACAAATAAAAAATGAATAAAGCACATGTACATAAGTATTGACAGCCTTGAGCCTGCTCAATACTTTGTTGAAGCACCTTTGACACCAATTACAACCTCAATTCTTTTTGAGTATGATGCTTCAAGCTTGTCAGACCTATTTCTGGACATTTTTTCCCATTCGTCTTTGCAAGATCTCTCATGCTTCATCAAGTTGGATGGGGAGCGTCGGTGCACAGCCATTTTCAGATCTCTCCAGAGACATTCAATTGGGTTGAAGTCTGGGCTCTGGCTGGGCCACTCAAGGACATTCACAGAGTTGTCCTGTAGCCACTCCTTTATCTTGGCTGTGTGCCTCGGGTCATTGTCCTGTTGGAAGATGAACCTTTGCCCCAGTCTGAGGTCCAGAGCGCTCTGGAGCAGGTTTTCATCGAGGTTGTCTCTGTACATTGCTGCATTCATCTTCCCCACGATTCTGACTAGTCTCCCAGTGCCGCTGAAAAACATCCCCACAGCATGATGCTGCCACCACCATGCTTCACCTTAGGGATAGTTTTGGCCAGGTGATGAGTGGTGCCTGGTTTCCTCCAGGCATGATGCTTGCCATTCAGGCCAAAGAGTTCCATCTTTGTTTCATCAGACCACAGAATTTTGTTTCTCATGGTCTGAGAGTCATTCAGGTGCCTTTTGGCAAACTCCAGGCGGGCCATCATGCGCCATTTACTGAGGAGTCGCTTCCTTCTGGCCACTTTGCCATACAGGCCTGATTGGTGGAGTGCTGCAGAGATGGTTGTTCTTCTGGAAGGTTCTCCTCTCTCCACAGAGACATGCTGGAGCTCTGTCAGAGTGACCATCGGGTTCTTGGTCACCTCCCTGACTAAGGCTCTTTTCTTTTGTTTGGTCTGGCGGCCAGCTCTAGGAAGAGTCCTGATGGTTCCAAAGTACTTCCATTTACGGATGATGGAGGCCACTTTGCTCATTGGGACCTTCAATCCTGCTTCCCTAGGTCTGTGCCTCGATACAATCCTGTCTTGGAGGTCTACAGAAAATTCCTTGGACTTCATGGCTTGGTTTGTGCTCTGACATGCACTGTTAACTGTGGGACCTTATAGACAGGTGTGTGCCTTTCCAAATCATGTCCAATCAACTGGTGGACTCCAATCAAGTTGTAGAAACATCTTAAGGAAGATCAGTGGAAACAGGATGCACCTGCGCTCAATTTTGAGTGTCAAAAGGCTGTGAATACTTATGTACATGTGCAATTTTTAATAAATTTGCAAAGATTTCAAACAAACTTCTTTCACGTTGTCATTATGGGGTATTGTTTGTAGAATTTTGAGGAAAATAATGAATTGAATCTTTTTTGGAAAGAAGGTTGTAACGTGACAAAATGTGGAAAAAGTGAAGTGCTGAGAATACTTTGCGGATGCACTGTATACAGCAACATTATTTACGACACTGGTAACAGACAATTTCGCTTATCAACCACACAGGGAACTGTGAGCAGAGGTTCTATAGTGTTGCTTTTAGGACTTCCTCGCATTCCTAAACATTCTTCAGTGAAGGGGTACAGCCATTAAAATCTGGATTCGCTTTTCGTGTGCCGTATTGAGACACATTCAATTATCCAACATTTCTGTGTTCCTAATAAATGTGATTTATCTACTTTTGGCCATTTCCTGCTTTATTCCTTTTTTTCTTCTTCCACACCTGCTGTAAAATCTTTGAGGATTCAACAAAGCTCACAGGGCTCATTTCTTCAGATTTTTCAAGTGTTCAATTTATTTTGTTTCATATAAAGCGAAACATTGGAGATAAAATATCCAGTCAAATGTCCAACATTACTCCTTCAAATCCAGTTTATCGCCAAAAGTGAAAAAAGGTACACGCATGGTTCATAATTGATTTTTCCCCAAAACATGACGATAAATATACAAAGATTCAATTTAATCGTTTTCTTTTCCAAAGCCCTCAATCCCAAAGTTTGTCAGGAGAATGTGGGGTCCAGGTAACACAACAACATAGGAAATCAAGAGTAAAACGCTAGGCTTGAATATCAATAGGGATTGCATTTTACTAGACCTGTATTTTGTTTTAATACCTAACATGTCTTTATCTTTTATCCTGCGACATTTTTGTATAGAGAGAAACTGTCTGTATTTACAATGTCGCCTGCAGATTTTTCCCATATATGATACTATGATAAAACATGTTATGAATCATCTGTCACCTTTGACCTTATGAAAGTGACATGATGACAGAATAAATGAAGATGCATTTTGTTAACTGTTACCGCTAAATTCTAGAGAACATCTCAATGTTTTGCAGCTATTGAATTCGAAATGACTTGACTTTTTCAAGTAATCCTAGAAAAGGGGGAGAGCATTCCAAATAGACACTGCTGACTCACTCCAAGTTCCCTCAACGAAACTGCACTGTTGTGGCATTAGGAGTGTTCTCACTATCGCTCCCTTCAGTATCAACACACTGGCAAACTGTTGAGGTATTTCATGCGGTGATTGGTTTTACTGATAGGACATTTTGTACCTACTGTAGAAGTTTCAAAAGACACAGCTTTTGATTTTAGATCTAGTTTTTTACCTGCATGCTTTGCTTTATTATGCCCTTAAATCAATGCAGTTGTTGTATCTTTATCTTTATTTATTTCTATGTTCTTTATCTTTTCTGTAGTCTAACCCTAGGACGTATATGTAGGACAGGTCTAATCAGTCCCTTCTCAGTCTCGACACAAGTAAGCGTGGTCTGAGAACTGGCACTCAGGAAGTTATGAGTTAGGGCCCTACAAAAGGAAGAAAATGTGTGATGTCAGAATAGAGAGTAGCAAAGCAAATCAGGAGTGAAGAGAAAAATGAATGCCTCTTTGTCTTATGGAAATAATTTGCGAGTCAGTAGCAAAGTGCAGCAGTTGTTTACGGTGTGTTTAACACTGAAATGACCAGGCAACAGTGGCAAACCTGGCAGGTCTCAAATTCACCTTCTTTTACTCCATATCTATAATAAAAGACGATACAAATAATATTACTTTGACATTCCATTCAATCTGTTTTCTAAAAACTGGTCAGAATAGTTGGAAGATTTGCAACACAACAAATATAAATTACCTGCATTAATCTGCTAGCCAGGCTCCCGTTTTCCCACTATAAATGGAGGCACTGAATGTCTTAATACTTAAAATTCAGAATGAATAACAATTAGTTATTTTATAATTAATATTCAGGGTTGTTACATTATCTCAATTTTATTGGTAAATTTCTTCTTATTCTGATATATAAGTGTTATACGGACATTAAGTATGAGCAAGCAGGCAAAATACATTCTTTACATTACAAAACTAAACTAATGGTATGAAACTAAATGAGAAGCCCATACACAAACGGACCACTACAGCAGCAACACATCTTTTTAAATCTATGAATTATCTTTTATATATGTATTGACATCTGCATTCGAAATAAATAATTGACAACCCCAAAGTCATTTAACGCAGATTAACAAGAATGTATCGGTCCCTATGATGTCACATTTTACATCCGGCAAGTTTAACATATCTAGGGAGATGTAGACTGTTTCATCGGATGCACGCCCCTGACCCTCAGTTAACTTCCGGCTTGTGTTTGGCTAGTGTCTAATAATATAACTATTTATCTTTTTCATTTGTTAATATACATTTTTACTACATAATAATTGTATTAAATAATGGTTTGTTGAATTTTGCATGTTCATTTGATTAAATAAACAATTTGTTGTATGGGTCCTATAATTGGGACGCATTTAAAACAAACCGAGCGGTACATTGACGTCTATTGTTTGTGAATGTGTACCGGAAAATCAGGTGGGGTCACAAAAGTGTGCATGCGTAGTAAAGTTTGTTTATATTGTCGAGATGGAACCTTCTATATGCTTGTGCCATATTCTTAATCAAATGAAATGTAGAATGAATTGATAAACCAATTTTAAAGTTGACCAAATTTTCCTAAATTAAAATTCCAGCTTGTGTGGTGTTATTAATTTCCCTGAATGTTACAGATGCAGATGCTGTAACAAATTCTAAATTTGGCAAATAGAGCAAAAGAGAGCAATAAGAGTTCTTGGAAGCTAAAATAGGAAATTCTCACATCAAATACGATTAGGTACTAAACAGTTAATTTGATGATGTTTATTATATATACTAATAATAAAAAGGCAAAATATACAAACATTAGAATTTAAGAGTAATGTAATAAATCTGATAAATAATAATCTATGTAGACGCTGCAGATAAATATGATTTGTGCTTGTTTTGCCTTCTAAATTTTGTGACCGATTTCTCCATTTAATAAATGCATAATCTCAATAATAAATAGGAAATGGCCTTTACCCATAATAAATAGGAAATGGCATGGTTCGCCAAAAGAATTTGCATGACTTTTTTATTCAAATTATTGCTCAAGTCCATTTAAACTGCACGTACTGAGGGGGATGCAAATGGATGGTTTTCTCAGGTATCAAATAGACATAATATAAAAAATTAATTAGAAAGATTAGAAACACTAAAACCTGTTGCATAGCTCAAAGACTTATAATGATCTATAATTCAAGGTGTCAGAAATCTGGGTAGCACTTTATTTTACAGTCCTGTTATACATGTATGTACTATATACTTTGGTTCTGAAACCCGGTATTAAATGAGCCCCGGGGCTTAATTATAAAAAGATCGGAGCATCTTCAATCTAAAGCCGTATCGGTTCTGCTATCAGTACCGGAGAAGCACATGCAACCTGTGTCTGAATGCTTTTTAATACTCGTGGCTGTCTCCGCTGCGCAAAAATAAAGCATGGTTCATTTTATTTTTCATTTCTTTATTTTTGGTTTCTTTTTTTTATGCAAAATATTGCAAATAACCAATAAGAGTACTTTAAGAGTAGTAATACCGGTAAAATCTTAATGATACTTAATTGTGTAACTGTTATTATTAGGTATCAGCCCTAACTCTAAACCTTATTTTTGGAGGGTACATATGCTGTATGTCCATGTACTGTGAAATAAAGTGTGACTGAAATCTGATATACAGCAATTAAACAATGTGGACAATATGGAAAAGGGAGGAGTGTCGAAAAAATACTGCAACTAAAGGAATTTAAAATTTCTCGTCTTGTCACTCTTCTGGAACCAAGTAAACCTTTTTTCTTTACATTCAGGGGCGGTTTCCAAGACAGGGTTTAAGCCTAGTCCCAGATGAACTCAAATGTTAGAGGTGTCGTCTTAAAATGATTGAGTGTGTTTGTTTTGTCTCGAGATGTACACCAGTAATGTTTTTATAAGGAATGTTCTTTTAAAAGGACACTAATCCTGGTTTAAACTAATCCCTGTGCGGGGAACCGCCCCTTAATCATTTAAAAGTAATTATTGTGAAGCAAAATGAAGACACTTATGTACGATTTTAAAATCCAAATATGCAAAACCTATAAAAGCAGCAGATTAAAAGCACTACTGAATAATCTCTCAATTCCAAGAAGTTCTAGATCACAGTAGTGATTCAGTGACAGACAAGAAATGAAGTCAACTAAATACAGATCGTCCACATTGTTTTATTTCTGTACTTATTTCAGATTTTCTTGCACCCAGGTTATTTAAAGATTGCGACCTGCCATGATTGCCACGTACCATCCCAATATGTTCACTATTATATAAAGCTGTTTGTTTTAAAAACTACCTGGAAGCATTCATGTATTTCTTCATATGTGGTTAGCAGTAAGTGGGGAGGGTCTGTTCAAGTGAAACATGTTTGATTTTCATTTTTTCCACTGGAAATTGTTTTTTATTTCTAGTTGTTTGACTTGAAAATGTGTTTTATGTTGGATTGAATGGGTGTATGGACTGATGAGATTATTTATTTATACATGTATGTGAATGTGTATTTTTGTTCCAATGAATCCAGGAATGAACAAACCTCTTTTAAAGCAACAAGCAAACCCCTGATGTCACTTAGTGGTAGTGCAATAATATAACTTGCTTTGTGTTCTTTTAATTTGACATATTAAACATAAATCTTATTTTCCCGTTCAGATCACTGTTAAATGTACCAAAGCACAGACATTCAGGCTCATGAAAAGGAGGTGTAGGATTGGGGAGACTGCCAGCGTGTTCTGTCCTCTCGCCAATCAAAATGCTCACAATGAATTGCATGTTTCTTGTTTAGCAATGTATCCACAATACAGTCTTATTGCAGACATTTAGCCACAACCTTACAAGTGCAGGGCTGTTCTTTTTCGGTAGCCAAAGCTCGCATTTATTGTTATTTACTGTACTCTTTTGTTATTGTTATTGCATTGATGGACCTTTGTTAAATTTTGTATATAATGTTAAATGTGTAAGAACAATCTTAGGTTAAAACACATTTGTAAGAAAAGTTAAAGCTTTCAATAAGCTGGCAGTAGCCCCAACACACCATCCTACAAATTCAATAGAGAATAGTTAACACGAATAAGCATTTTAAGTAACTTCAGTAAATTACTTGAAACTGTGTTTGTTACCTTAATGCAACTTATGCATTTATATTGCATTACCAAGGGGTGACATTTCCGCATTCTCACTACATTCAGGATAGGATGTTAGTAGGAACTCCAGGGGTAAGTGTAACAATTTTGTTCATTCATGTATTCCTTATGGTTTTCCACTGCAATAGAAAATGACTCATGCTAAATGCACACTCTCAATCTTTTTGTTTTCATGTCAAATGTCCTACAGGTATCTTCCACTTCCCTGCTGGAGGTTTAACCATTAGGCATCTGATCTAAATGTTTTTCTTTTTGGAGAAAAAGACGATAATGCATTTTTCTATAACTTCAAGGTTCCAGCATTTCCTGGTGTTCTTGTTTCTTCCAAGTTTCCTTCTTTCAACGATGAAAATGAAGATGTACCCACCATTCAGGATATACATTTTCACTCCTTTTCATTTTATTGATCAGAAGATGGATTGGCACATTCTTTTCCTTCCTTCAATAGTAATTGAACTGCACAGTGCTAGAAAGCAGACGTTTCTTCAAGAAGACCTGTGTACTTTACCTTCTTCATTCTATCTATACAGCTGCTGGCTCCACTGCCACCACTTCTTATGCTTGTGCGGTGTGTATCTGATCACCATCTACATTTATTTTCCTTTAAAACTGAACCCATCACAGGATAGTTATCAAGTAATAGCGTTGTTTCTTATTTGGCAAAATACTTTGTACGTTCTTAACCATCGCTCATCAGAGATTTCTTGGATAAAAGAAAACAAATCCTCATTTCCCAAGTGAGTGTGGAGGAATTCTTAAATCATTCTTGTGCAATGAATTCCTTAATTTGATGTTGGCTCTTGTAGTGGTTCATCTTTGTTCATAAATCTTGGTCTTGAGTGTGCACGGTTATTGTCATTTTCTATTGCAGTTGATATGAATTTTTTAAAATCTTTTTCAAGAAATCTGTGTGAAAGATAATTTAGATTAGGTATAAAAGGCAGAAAGGCGCTGTGTGTGTGTGTGTGTTTGTATGTGTGTGTTTGCATCGTTTGCATTAGAACAGCAATGGTAACACACAAATTTTATCATTGCACAGCATGAGGAACGCTAGTGGACTGACGGCAGCTGACCTAGCCCATGCCCAAGGCTTTCAGGAGTGTGCCCAACTGCTTTTCAATGCCAAGAACCAGCAACTCAATCAGCTAAATGGGCCCTCAACCAATGGCTCTGTGGGCTATGGGAACCACAAGCTAATCCAAGAGCCGGGCATCCTTAATGCGGTACCCAGTCGAAAGAGGTCTCTTGATTCCATGGAGTCTAATAAAATTAAAAAAGCCAGAACAGCTGGTAAGTTGTTACAGCTCAATTTCCTAATCTTTAAAATGCGTACAAAATCCGTAGGGGATCAGATAATTATTTCCTGTAAATTTGCCTGCTTACAAAGATATGAAGGGTCTATAATTTTTATGGTAGGTTTATTTTAACTGAGACGGAATATATAAAAAATCTATTTACAAAATGTTATATAAAGGTTATAAATGATTTGCATTTCAGTCAGTGAAATGAGTATTTGATCCCTGAGCAAAACTTAACTTTGTACTTTGTGGAGAAACCCTTGTTGACAAGCACAGAGGTAAGACATTTACATTTAGTCATTTAGCAGATGCTTTTATCCAAAGCGACTTACATAGACTTCAAGGAGCAATAAGCGATATGTCATACAGGAGCTATAAATAATACAATAGGTGCTAATACAAAGTTACTAGTTTCAACAAATCCAGACCAATACCTGTTGAGAGAAAGTTTTGTCTTTCAAGTATTCACAGAAGAGTAGTTTCTTGAATGTTGTGAGATGTGGTTGACCGGACTGAGTTTGGAAGAACGTTCCACCAGGAAGGAGTTGTGAAGGAGAATGTGCGGGAAAGCGATTATTGCCCTTTTGAGAATGCAATACAAGACGCTGCTGGTTCGCTGAAGGCAGGGTTCTTGATGGGGTGTAGGAGGTAGTGTATTGTCCCGGTACCAAAGTTTCAGTAGTTGGTACCAATACCAGTAAAATACCAATTTTGGTACCAAAGCAAAACACCGGTACATTCTTATTTAAAAACACTTTTATTAATAAAGCTCATTGTTCAAATAAATGTGTAAAAAGAAATGCCATTTTGTATACATGAAGTATACAAGTTTAGTGTTTCATGCTGATGAACATTCTCCTCAGTCTGCTGCTGTATAAGCCAAATAGAAAACTGACTGAACATACATGCATTTGCAATATTAGAACAATCCTCAGTTTTTATACTGCATTTACACAACATAACTACCATTAAGGAAACTGTATATTAAAGTAATAAATGCAACAGATGGATATTTCTTTAGTGTAAATTTGGCTTTTTTTAAGTTATCAATCCAAGCATATACCTTTTTATGACTTAATGATATTAACAACATAAACATTGCTAGTCATCTATTTTTCTTTAGCACAATTTTGGATATATAAAATAAGTAGGCTCCTGTAAACTGCACCATTGTCCTCCCATTGATTTTACCGAATTACATTGTTTCCAACACTGTGCTTCTCTGTAGGTAATCTGTGTTCATGGGGTCATAGTCAGAATTTCTCTCCCTCCAAAAACGGGAGAAAATTTTGGCCTTGCAGCACTTACTCCAAAGCCTTTTCTGAATTATTTCGATGTTCATTGTCAAACTTCAGATGAACCAGGCGGGCCTTCTTGGGCTGGAGGACCTTGCGAGTGCTTCAGGATTTCAATCTTTTGTGGCATAGCGAGTTAACAATGGTTTGCTTGCTAACTGTGGTACCAACGGTCTTGAACCCATTAACAAGCTTCTTCTGCGTAGTTCTGGGCTGATCTTTAACCTATCTCATGATCATCTTTACACCATTGGGGAAATCTCCAGACCAAGGGCAATTGATAGTTATTTTGGATTTCTTCTACTTCCAAATAATGTCTGCAGCCTATTCAAGGTTTGTGCAGGTCTACAATCTTGTCCCTGACATCCTTTGAAACCTATTTGGTCTTGACCATGGTGGTGGAGAGGTTGAAATGGAAGATACAGATTCTGTTGGCAGGCATCTTTGATATACATCATAAGTCGATTAATGAGTACTTTCTTAGTGACAAGACCAATCCGTGCTCCATATAGACACATAACTGGAGCATGTATTATTGCTGGTTGGTTGGGGTTCAAATACTTATTTCACTGACTGAAATGCAAATCAATTCATGATCTTTATATACATTTTTCCCTGATTCTTGGTTTTTTAATTTAGTTTCTACTAGTCAAAATAAACCTACCATAAAAAAATGTAGACCCTTAATTTCTTTGTTAGCAGGCAAACATACAAAATCATCAGGGGATCAAATAATTATTTCCCTCACTGTATATTTCAATGCAAGTCATATCCCAGTTAAAAAATGTAGCTGGTGCCTTGATGATCCTGATGATATTGACAAGTCATAACAATTCAAGCAACATTTTTCTTGTAACAGAATTTATGCGTTTAGAACAAAGTTGCAATTTCAACTTCCTTTTTTTGAGTATGTGTCCAGCTTTCGGTATTTTTCGAATAATTAAAAATTCCTGTATCACGTCATGTTCATTTTGGATATCGTTGGGCCTCGCAGCAATATTATAATTTACATTTTATTTTCTTGAACTGTTCTTGTCATTTAAGATCTAGGTTTTCAGGCAATGCATGGAGTTAATGGATCCAGAGGAGAAGACCAGATGGAGAACATGCATATAGAGATTGGAACGGCATTCAATACCACAGGTGGGAACGGATTCCTAAATGGATCCTTTCCTTTGGTGTCCAATGGCTACAAGAATTCAGAACAGGACCAGGTGGTCAGAATGGAGAGCTCATCTTCTCCTGCACAGAAAGAGCAGGAGATCTTCACCGTAGCCTCCATGCAAATACCATGCCGCTGCACTAATTCCTATGCCTATTTGTAGGGGATTGGCCTTTGCTTTATGTATACTCTTTTGGTGACCGAGACGCAATATAATTCAATTAACGAACATCGTATATATAAAATTATTCATTATAAAAGTTATTCCACACCATTCAGTCCTTCTGAATTTAGGTGGTGTGCATTTTTTAAAAACAAAATAAGAGAATAAGTTTTGCCTAGTTGAGTTTTGTTTTGCACAATAACTTCCCCGAATTCCATGTTTCATTTTTATTCTAGTTGCTCCCAAGAAAACAAAAATTTTAGTTTCTTCTCGTTAAAATAGTGGCATTATGTTAGAAGGCAGTTTTTATGCCATGACGTCCACACTGAAAGAAATTTAAAATTATTTTCCTTTTAGACCTAAAATTCCACAGATTTTACTGTGAGTTGTATTCACACAAGTTTTGTAACATTTATAGATTTTTGGTTAAGACTTGATAGTTTTGATATGAGTGACCCATTTTATTTTAGTAGTAATAGTAGCAAGGAACATCTATTCCAGGTGGACAGTTTATTTTATGATCTCCGTAAAAAGATCTACTTGGGAATTGTTTTTAAACTCTCTTTCCACTTATTTCTCTTGTTATGCCAAAGCATATCTTAACATGAATGTATAAAGTACATCCATGGACCTTAGCGGTGCAGCTTTAGACATGTTTATTCTTGTAAAAAAAGTAGTAGGTGCTATTTATTCTTATTTCCTTAATGTTAGACCTTTTGGTGTTAGATTAGGTAATAGTTTCTTTCTATGAGTGCAAAATCTGTTTAAGATGATTTTGTTAGATCTATTCTTTATCATTCTATTTTTTTTAGGGGAGGGTCTTTTCAAGGTAATATTTAGCAGTTTCATATATAGTGAAGACATTTGTTATATTACATATATTAAGCGATGTGAATATAACTTGACAGGCGTGTATCTTTAATTATATTGTAGTTTAAATTTATATGGAAATTGTCATTTTGCTCTATCAAAGAAATAAGTCAGTATATATAAAAATCTGAGGTATATGAGAACGGCAATACTTTTTGCACTGCATATTGAATAATGCATGATTGCCAACTATTGCAAGTATTTTGAATTTCAAGAGACATCTGATATAAGTGTTGTTAATTTAAATTTTGTATATGTCTTGAGATTTAGGGTAAAAGTATTCATGTAGAGTAGCAGGATGCTTGACAAAATGTAACTTCTATTCTCATTAAATGTTATGTCGATAAACAATCCACAATGACTCTTGAATGTGTACTTATTTTAGTTGTTAGAAAGAACATATAAGCGAAATCGGAGGTATATCAGTATGTGGATTCTACTACATTTTATTTACATTTTGTGTCTTGTCTTAATGTTAAATGTTGGTTAAATGCTTTATAGTTAATTTACAATATGTCATTGTGCTATTGTTCTGTTCTAACAAGGTAAGCAACGTGAATCAGAACTTACATCTTTGGTTCAAATGTGTTACGTAAACCTTACTGGAACAGCGACTTTCCAAACTTGGAGTTCTCAATAAGTGAACCTGATTTTGCCAAGTACCTGGGTAGTTTCTGGGTCAACAGCCATGTCAGTCCTGGACCAAATCAGATCTTGGTGTGCTATGCTTGGGTACGCAATTCTTGTAACTGCTTATCTCACTGTAGTTTAAGAGCTGGGTTAAGGTTGGGGTATAAACGTTCTTTGTAAAAAAAATTGACCCAACTGTTGTTCCACGACCAACCAAAAATATCGACCGAGTTAACAGTTAAAGATTCAAGTAACATAAATGACAAAGTAAACTTGTTGGAAAATGTTGTGCAAAACAAATATCATTCAGGCAAAGTGATTGACGCTCATATATTGTCTTTGTGAATGGCATTTAATTTTTTTGTTCTCTTTGACAGCAGAACTCCCTTTAAATGGACATTTCCCTCATGAGCAGCACGCGATGCATGAAAATGTGAATGGAAATGCAACCATCCCATCAGAGGTTGGGAGTGGTGATCATGGGAAGGGGGGCATTTCCTCACATCTTGATTACTTTGATCATGGGCTTCACTTTGGCCATCATAATGGCTTTGGAGATACAGCCGAGAACATGGAGGATGCCAGCAGTCGGATAGAGCATCTTAAGTCAGTCAGTGCCGAGAAGCAATATGACCACATCACCTTTAACACCATGCACCTCTTTCACGGGTGTTAAAATATCCCGTCCAGAGTCATATGCCTTTATATCCATACAGAATGTGCTGCATTCCTCTCTCCATGTCCATTGAAAGGGACGCTGTATTATGGCATTTTTGTTTTGTATTTAAATTTTTTGAGATGGTTTGTTTTAAAAACGTTTATTTTCAGAGGTAACATTTGTGTTAAAAAAAGTTGATTTGAAAAGTTATTCTCTAATTGGGGCCAAATCGAGATGATGTTAATGTTGTGTTTCTGTTGTTAGAGAATCCCAGAGGGTGTTCGTGTTTGAGTTATTTCTATGTATTATTGGTGCCTAAATATGTTGTTTACCGTCATCTCTTATGTAGTAATTAGAGCTGTGACAATAAAATGTTTGATGAATTAACACCCGTATGTCTCCAACCCATCATCTAATGATATTAGCATTTCTGAAAAATAACACTTTTCTTAACTTAAAAACAACATTACAATAGACTGGTACATGTTTTCTTCCTCGTTAAGGAATATAAGAGGTCAAATAAACGAAAGGAAACGAACAAAAACCTGATGCGCAATTGCCTCCACGTCAAATTCAGGTCGTCATCAAGGCCTATTGCACTTTCCGCGAATTCCGCCCTTGACCGCCAGGCGGATGTTGACCTCGTTACCCACGCAGAAAGCGTCGTTAAGACCGTACCAACGTCTTTGAGAAATAGGGGGGTTCTGCGGGCTAACGGTCAAAAACACCACCGAATTTACACTATCTATCTTTGAACCCTTAACAACTATGACTTATTTGAAAGAATCATCATAAAAATAAATACAATATGTCGGACATGAAAACAATACGTTGTTGTTGGCTTTAGCAAAAAGAAACCTCCGTGTGGGAAAGTGGCATAAACTTGACTCGCGAAAAGACGTGTTGTACTTTAGAAGGGAACGGACAGAAAAATTGAACGTTTATCATCACTGTTCGCATATACAGTTTCTCACTCCGACACTTCTTGTTATAGCGCTGACATTAATCGCGAACACGTTTTACTTAGTGTAGTTAAAATATGTCTACCCCTGCTAGAAGGCGACTTATGCGGGATTTCAAGCGGTGAGTCCCTGTGAAATGTTTGTTTTGTTGAAATAGCTGGCTAGCTCGTTAGCTTAGTAGCGCTCTACCTGTTATTACACGTAATATATCAAATCAAAAGACGATGTTTTGCGTTTGACATCGTTTTACTGTAAACGTTGTGTTATTTTGGTGTGCCGTATTGTCTGTTATAATGTTGGAGGTTTATAAACAAAACGCGTCTTGGTTTATCGGCTAACTTGGCTGGCTGGTGAGTGTTTAAAGCCGGTTGGAGAAGTTCAACTTGTCTTCCTGTCGTATTCATTTTTCTTTGATGAAATGCGAACAATTCGGGGGCTCAAATAAAAAATATGAAATGTATGCTCTAGTGTTCATGGTTTTGACATCATCAAATTCTGTTAGTTTAGATTTACACATTGAAAGACGGTTTTGTGGTGGTCTTTGTCCCACAGACTCCAGGAGGATCCCCCAGCAGGTGTTAGTGGTGCTCCATCTGAGAACAACATAATGGTCTGGAATGCAGTAATATTTGGGTAAGAGAAGTAATAAAGATGGTCGAGTGGGGTGGTTAGTGAAAACCTGAAAATATAAAAGTTAAAATATTTTTTAAAGGATCATAGAAAAGTTATTCATCAGACTTTATAATCTCACTGGATTTACTTAAGTATAATAATTTGTCAATTCCCAATTTGGGAAGATCATGAAAGAGAGATAACAATTCATTGATCAGAAAGAGTTTTATAGAAACGTCCATAGGCCTCTGTATATGAGTCTAAGGTTGTTTGCAGAAATGTAGCTGCGAGCTTTGTTCTTAAGCCACAGTTACGTAAAGATCCAGCAATAGTCAACATGGCCTCAGTCTGAACTTTAAATAATTGCTCTTGACCTGGTGCCCATGCTTGTTATTTGATATCATGGTCAACATGCTATACTTGGGGCTTCAAAACAGGGTGGGTCAATTTAAATGTCAGTTTCCAACTTCTGCCTTCGCTTTGAATAGTGTGTTTTTGTGTTTTACGTGCAGCCCAGAGGGAACACCTTTTGAGGATGGTAAGTGTGTTGACCTACAAACATGCAAGAGTATTTAAATACACATTAAAAGAAAAACCTTTACAATTGAATTAGCTTGAAATCAATCATGTTTTTTGCACACAAGGTACGTTCAAGCTTACAGTTGAGTTCACAGAGGAATATCCAAACAAGCCCCCAACTGTGCGGTTTGTCTCGAAGATGTTTCATCCAAATGGTAAGCGACACTTCCTGTTTGTGTCTCAGAATAGAAGCATAGCAGTTAATGCGCTGCCTGTGTTGTGATGAAACGAAATACTTTCAAAACTATCAAACGCGTGACTTGTGTTTCCTGAAATGCAGGCTTTTTGTCTGTGTTAGGAACATGGTTCCATTTTACAGGCTGAAAGTTATTAACATAGAATTGCTTATACTGTAGAGAAATGTTGCTCCAACTTTTGTCTTGCTGTCTTTCATTCAAAGTATATGCTGATGGCAGTATCTGCCTAGATATTCTCCAGAATCGGTGGAGTCCAACTTATGACGTGTCTTCCATTTTGACATCAATCCAGGTATATTTTTTAAACTTTTTTATATTCCATACTTATTTAGGAGATCCTTCATTCAGCCCATGAACAGTTTTCAATCTGTGTATTAACCGTCCAAGATAAAACAATACCTATTTTCTCAGTGATGTTTTGTGTATATCTCTCTTCATTGAAAATAAGGAAATGTACCTTGATTTGAATAAAGTTAATATTTTTGGGCTTTTACGTTGGCACTTGTTTTAACTAAGGTGTACAGTGACTGATCTTTCCTTACAGTCCCTTCTAGATGAACCAAATCCCAACAGCCCAGCAAACAGCCAGGCAGCACAACTGTATCAAGAAAATAAACGAGAATATGAAAAGCGGGTGTCTGCGATTGTAGAGCAGAGCTGGCGGGACAGTTGACCACTTTCAAAAATATTTTCTCACTGAAATGTTCTCTGTTGTTTGGCTCTGTTGAAGGGTAGTTTTTCAAATCATCATTTTTAAGTTTGTATGCACTTTACCCATGCAAGATTGTGATTTTTGTTTTATTGTCTCCTACATTTTCGACTGGATTGCTTTTCAAATCTCATTATGACCACTGATCTAAAAAGAGGCAAATACCCCTCGAGCAGTCCTTTTTTTGTGCTAAATACGAGTCATTAAGGCACAGTAATCTGGATAAAAGACTCGTAAATATTAGTCATAGTCTGGTGAAAATGTATTCCGTACAACATTATTGTTTCTCTCATAAGCAAGCAGTGTACATTTCTGTAGTTTCAGTTTTGGGGGTTAAATCATTTACATCGGTTCAGTCACGGCTCTTTTGGTTTTACTTTTACACGTCAGTGGTAAGCAGATGGCACACACTGAACATTTATGTATGTTGGTAGACATACATGGGATTTCTATGTATATTGGAAAAAGATGGCAAAACACATTCTTGTTTAAAAACATTTACTTGTCAAAATAAAAAAATATCCAATCCTAGTGAGATACAAGTTACTGCAGTTAATTAACATGCATCCTTTCATAGCTTGCATTACAGAATCCAAGCAAATGTCTTCAGGTCTTTTTCAAAACCTTTATCGTTGCAAATGTATGCCCTGCTACATGCATGAATGCTTGTGTGCGTGCACCTAATCTCTTGTATGTACAAAACATCTGAATTTTGTGTACAGATTTTGCACTGATTTTATTTTCCAGCACTTGTAAATACTTAAATAAAAGTTGAAACAACCTTCATGAGTAATGCATCACTTACACCAACTAAATACACAAGCGTAGATCACACATTTCTATAGATATGAGAGAACCTTGGCACACGACAAGCTTTTGTCCATGTGTAAGTGATTAGTACAACCCATTACAAATCTAATGCCGCTGCAGATGTGGAGTTGACAAATACTTGGTTATTTTTAGAAGGTGGGAAGAACACGTGAAACAGCACTTTTTTTGTCTTATTTTTACAATCACATTCATACTGTAAGACAAAGCATAAATACAAAGTTACTGAAAACAATTAAATGCTTATGAACAGAGTATTTGACATACTTGCTAGCTGGAAAGTGATACCTTGGTATCACTGAGCCTTTAGCTCAACTATATCCCTAAAAGATATACAAACCAGTGAACAACCCTAATCTATTAGAACATTCCACAGCCTGTCTTAAAACACTGGGTACACTTAGTGCCCGACACACTATATGGAATTAACACAGCATCTGGGAGAACCGCACACTACCTGTTGTATGCCCGTTCTTTTTTCGACCTCTCTAAAGCTTTGTCCATTGTCTTCTCATTGTCACCCCTGCATTTTGGACAGTACCACTTTCCTTTGGGCTTATGATGCAGACCGACACAAGAGAAGTGAAACCATTCAATTGTGCACTCGTCATTATCACAACCTATCATCTCCCCGTAAGACACCTGCTCACACAGGCAATACGTGGGTTCATTTGGGTCGATGGGAAGATCTGTTGGTGATGGCTCTCGATCTTGCTTGCTTTTTGACCTCTTTTTCTTCTTTGACGACGTGGATGACATCTTAGCCTTTTTCTCCTTCGGCGTGCAAGAACCAACCTCCTCGGTGTGCTCCATGCCATAGTTTGAGTTTTCCCGGTTCTCCGAACCATTCTTTTGCCTTCGTGATCGCTTTCCACCAGACTTCTCAACTGAGCTCAGAGCCTCATCTCGTTTTTTATCCACACATGGTTTACTCACTGACAGCAGTGAGGAAGAGAGCGGAGTCATAGGTACTGTTGCTATGGCACTGGGGGCACTGCCCACAGACACAATGCTTTCCGGTGAGTCCTGGCAGGTGTGGAAAAGCTCGCCCTGCCACTCAAGCTGCCGACAGCGGTTCTCCACCAGTTCCACCATTTGGCCTGCGACCTGGATCTTCTCATCGCCTAGTTCTTCTGTGCGGATCAAAGACCGCTGGATCCAGTGAAGGAGGCGCTTCCTCTGTACAGGATCTGATTCTTGTCTATGTTTTTCATAATTTTCATCCAATTCCTTGAGAATCTCTACAATAATAAACCACAATTAATAAAGAAATACACCAATGCAGATATTCACGTTATTTACCCATTTAACCTCCACTATTACATACGGTAGCCATGACAACAAAGGTCTCTAATGAATGTTTCACATGGTTTGATGACCCCCTGGATAAGTGTGACATCTTCTTAATATTTAAAGAGCCACTTAACTAACACCGTTGAACCTTTAAAAAACATACGTTAACAATGGTACAGCTTTACTCATTGTAAACAGGAAGTTTAGCAACGATACAGAAGCTACCAGATTTCCGAGTAACGTTACCGATCACGCACTCCACACTATCGCAACAGTAAATGCATAGATTTCATCAGAAAACCTACAAAATCAACATATACATGAAATCTTAAGTGGGAGCGCAAAACCCTCGCTCGCTCCATTGAAAGAAAACTAGAAGTTTCACGTGCTAACAAGTTAGCCGCTAGCAGGCTAGCTAGCGTGTTATCCAAAATGCACTTCTCAAAACAACGCAGCATTTGTTTCTAGTCTACAAATAACACCGCCGTAGAGCTCTCACCTTGATACCTGGCATCTATTTCTCTCATGTGAGACACACATCGCTGTAGGTCGAGCGGCAAAGACTCGACAAGGTCCAGGTACTCCTCAACATATTTCACCACAACATGGGATGACTCGCCGTTTGCTGAAGAGTTTAGCATCTTTTAACACACATTTAAATGACTAAAGGAAAAATATAATCGCGTGTTTATCAATTACTTGATCCCGGATTTGTCTTCTTTGAACGAAATTCTAAGGTACTAAGAAAAGTTACTCGAAGAAATGTTGTATAGTGGTGGGCTGCATGTGTAGGACCAATGACGCTTCGACGGCGAATTCTTAACTCATGAATATGAATTACTTTAAGATGACGTCGCCTCGTTCAGATTACACGCGTTCTGTTTAATATTAATCAATAAAGCATGGTGCAAAATGAAAAAATAGTTAAATAAAGAATTAGGCAATGCATCAAATGAATGAATGGATAACCACACAAAACCTTGTGGGTGCAGATATTGCACAAGATATGAACAAGATACGGTTTGGCCGTCTTCATTGAGGTCTTGACAAAAAGAAAGATGCAAATAGAACTCACATCATACAGAAGGAATTGACAGTACTGATTTACATATTTTTGTGCGCCACACTTGAGTCCACTGGGTGGCGGTAATGCACCACATATCTGGTTGGTCAGCCGCCTCCAGAGGATTTTGGTTGGTTTATTTAATTGGTTGTAGTATTGGTTCATCATCCACAGTTGGTGTATGTCTGTTTTATAATCAACATAATTCTTTCTCTATGTAAATTTTATATACATAAATGTACATTTCTAATAGCAAACCTATTTTTATAGTATTTCTACAAGAGATAAAACTTTATTTAAAAACAATGTTTTCTTCCAATATGAAAGCACAAAGGACTTGTAACCTATTTAATTTGTAATTTGTAATTTTCTTTTTTTGTTATTTGTGTAACTCCCTCTCCTGTATTTCTTTTTTGTTTTGTTTTACTATTATTCTTTATTTTTTTGTGTTGTCGTGTCTGTTTCGAGCCAGGTTATCTCTCTTTTCATTATTCTAAGTGTTTCTTTATGTTAAGTTTCTGCTGTAACGTTTTTCTGTTATAACAAAATGTTCAATAAAGCATTTTTAAAAAAATGAAAAGTTGGTGTAGTGTCTTGGGATACTAACAAAAATAAGAAGGTATCTTATAACGTTTTAGAACTCGGCTCAATCTGAAACAACGACCAGAACTGACCGTTTTATAAATATTATTTTTATATCAATTTAAAGACATTTACGTTTCTGAGGGATTTTTTGTTGAAACTTTTATTATGGTTTAGCTGCCGTAACTTCATGTTGCATTGAACATCCGGTGGACTAAAACGTGCTTTGCTCATTAAAAAAACTTTTCGTTTCGTTTAATTGTATATTCATTTTATGCATTTTAACAAGTTGTTATTAAAGCAATGATGCATTTTATAACAGCTGGGGGGGGGGTTAAGCAGCACTCTGCCAGCTGTAGCCCACTACTTCTTGGGGTGTGTTGCTTTTATAATAAGGGCTTTACCAAGGATTGCATTATGTAATTATTAATTCAATAATGATAAATTAAATTAAAAAAATGCATGTGATGATAAAAGATGCCTACAGTACTTTGTGAACAGTATTTCAAAATACTTTACATCATTATGTAAAGGATAAGGACTGTTAAACATTTCGATGGCACAGAGGAGAAAATTTGGTGTAGTCCCAACAATGAAAATTGGCTACATTCGTCATTTGAAATATAGTGTACTTTTGGAATGTACTCTTGTGTTGGGTTTTAACTTAGTTAATGTCACATAATCCTTTAACAGAATGTCAGTAAATAATTTCTGGGTGAATTAGACAGTACCTGTATCTCACTCTGTTTTTTTCTGCAAATGCTACGAGACCTGCATGTGCACAATTCTACGAGCATGCAATAGAAGAATGTTTTTGTAAGTAAACTCCATGTATGCCCGTAGCATTTTATGTATTTTTATTAATATTAATATAATATCATATTTTTGAATGAATAGGCAGTTAAAAGAGTTAGAATGCCCTACACTTGATTTTTAAGTCAACGGGTGTTTTATGTGTAGATGTGACCTTTAAAATATGATTAACAAGTATTTCTTTTTCACATATTTATTATTAGCAAAGAAAATGTCAGATGACTAATATGTTATAATGTGAAAATGAGATGGGAAAATTAGTGTAAAGTTCTCCAGAGTCTTACGCACTCGGACCAGTCTGGTGTCGTAAAAACATCACCTCTTACGCATTCAATGTCAATGGAGAATTCAGAGTTTGGACAAAATTAGGTTGCTTTCCACATTAACTTCATGTTAGGAATCGAGCTGTAGTTTCCGTAAGCGAGTCTGCTTGAAATCTTACAAAGAAGACATTCTTTGAAACCAAACTCAGTCATGTAGTTAGAGTTGATATCATCGTTTAGAAATCTGCTGTGGTGCAGCATGACTGCAGGAGGTATATCTTAAAATAAGCAGCTTAAATCGTGAAATTCATTCTTTTCTCATGGAGTAAGTGCTGAAGTAAGTGCTTTTATAATCTTTCTCAAGTGTTTTTTGAGAAGGACCCTTCTTGCATTACATTCTTTACTGTTTTATAAAGCATTATATCTTTATATCTATACAAAGTTTACTTAAGACCCCATGAAAGTGCTTGATGAGCACATTTTTCCGACCTCATCATTTTCATGACATTGATTCATATGGAAAAGAGCTTTTCGCTTTTTTTAGTAAAATTACTGATAAACTTTAATTTATACAACAGCTGTAAAATATCATTTGCACCTGTGAGAGGCAGCTGGAATCGATTTCACGAGAAATATAACTGTACATTACATGTTATGTGAGGAATTATTTTTAACAGAGCCTTGCCCATAAATATATACATGTAACAAGTCGTTTGCGTGTTTACCTCTTCTGTTTTCAATCTACGTACGTAGTCAAGTTGATTAAAATATGCTTTTCTCCACTTTCAGGAAATCTATGAGATCTAATGAGTCCAGCTCTCCCATGACGTGAACTCATTGTTTAGGCCCCTTCGGTATAAACAAACTAGGCTTGTCTTCTGTGTTTGTGAATCTCATGACCCTTCATAATGTCACAATGCCCTGTCATTGCCACCACGGATTACTGTTTGTGAATGCTCACTTTCCTAAGGGAACAGAGAGCTAGCCGCTTCCCTTTCGTAAGATTTTATGTAATTATGCTCATGGCTGACTCACACATAGAATTGGATTTCAGTCAGTGGGTAATGCTCGGGGGTAGGAAATGTATGGAATGTTGAATGAAAGTGCGTCAGTATGAGTGAAGTAAGTACTTGTGGTGAGTGTATAACCTGATCTCACTGTAACACTGCTACCTGATCTCTTTACAGAGAATCTTTACAGATGATCTCATTCGCATGTCTCTCAAACACACATAGTATGGCTTTGGAATTTATTTGCGTAAGAGCAAATAATGTAGTCGCTTCGGATCACCACGAAGAAGAAAGATAGGACACCTCTATGCAAAGATCTGAGACCGTGTTGTACACTTTAATGTCTATCTAAGGTCACAACACCTTCAAAATAACCAACATCAAAGTTTGTTGTGAACGTTTCTAATTTTCTTTGAAATCAGTTTATTGAATGTTGAAGGTTTTCAAGATGGCCAATAAATATTTTCATTACATCAGCATTCAGGACAAACCTGAACTTAAAACGTAATGGGAAGAAGCAACATTTGTAATGCTTCTGTGTAATTCTTCTCTTCTTTTTGCCTCTTTTTTTAAATAAATTGCTGTTCAGTTGTGTCAGAGTTGTCAGGTACACGTACAACAAAACCCTTATTAGACATTTTTCCACATCTGTTTTTGCTATTGCTCCCACATCCTGTTTATCCACTGGATTTATTATCTTTCTCCATTCCCATGTAAGACGTCTGCACACTGCGTCGGTTGTTCCTGGAGAGTCCCACAGGTAGTTAGAGGAAAAGAATAAAAATATCTGGAAAAATATCTGCAAAAGAGTCTCGATTTCCATCTAAAATGCAAGTTCAATCAAAGACTTTTTTAACATGGATGCTAATATTGCTTAGTTCTACCAACTGATAAAAAGATGATCAATAATGTTTATACATTACGAACGAAGACGTAAGATATAGATATACACATTACATAGATCTGTCTATAAATAAATTGCTATTTTCTGTGTGCTAGTGTCTGGTCACAAATGCTACGCGTCCTCTTTTAAGTAGGTCAGTAACAGTATACTACCTAAACACCACATATTCATTAACACAAGAATGCACACATTGAGATTTGTCTTCATCCTCAAATGATCATTTACACTTCATCTTAATTAGTTCACACTTACTTATCAGTAAACAGGCACATTTTGGATGTTAATACATCACCTCTGAAAAACAACGACTACCACACACCATAGTGATCAGACATTTGGCAGTGATAAGCACAACCAGGCATCCTGAAGCTCCTAAATTAATTGAATTCATTCATGTTGACAAACCTACATTACATCCCAACATAATGTGTTTTTGTATCTTGCAGACTTCATCATGTTTCTTCCAAAACTATAACAACAAAGATGGAAACAAAAGCATCTACTCTCCACAACATCCTGACAGTGGTAGGCCAACATAGAGTGTTAAAGTCCCCATGAACCGGACGTTGCGATTGGTTTTACTTCCGTATTTTGACACGTTTCCGAGTGAAACGGAAAAATAGTGAGGTTGGCTTTCGTCTTTTTCTGCTATTTAACTGGACTTTTGAAGATAACTTTACTTAAGATGGATAGTCATCACAGGGAGGAAGTGCATTTGATTATGAGGTTATGCAGGTTATTATTCTATCAGTCTGTAAACATCAGACTGTTTTCACCCTTCCTCTACACTAGCTCTGTAATGTTTCTCTGTCAGACTGACCTGCATGGGTGATTTTGGTGGGGGGGGGGGGCTTGTTGCAGGTGCATCAGAAATGACCGGAACCTGCGATAGCACAACAGAGCGATCAATACAAACGTCTTCTTGACATTGGGAGGTAATAGATCAACCTTCTATTGTCCATTGAAAAGTGCCTCAAATTGCCGTCAGTATGTGTGTTCTGCTCAAAGGTGATGGTCTAGGTCCATCTCCTCTGGGTCGACAAACACATTTTTTTTCCCTCTGCGGTCCATGAGTCAGGAACTAGAGTGCTGGGATGATGAAAGTCAATGACGCAGAGGTGAGTGGCAGTAATGGTGCGTGTGTATCACTTATCTCTACGTCTATGGTTGTGAAAATAAGACTGTAGCTGTTCAGCCCCCAGTCTGCATACTTAAATTAGAACTTTTGGGCAGTTAACTGTGTCCTGGTAAACAATATTCAGTGTGAGGACCAAATAGTAATACCAGTAACGTCTGACTTTGTCTTTATTTGAAAATGTTATTTTATAAGGTTTATTTGAAGGACTCATATTCTTGCTTCCTCTGTCATGCATAAGGCATGGGAAATTAAACTGTGCTGAATAGTGGGATTATAACACCTATTAAGGGAATCTAATAATATAGTCATAAGCCAAAATTGAACAGTAATTGTCAGGTTAGATGAAAGTACGGGGTAACAAAACAGCATTTTTGTCACATTTCTGGAAATGGTATGGGACACAAAAGCACATTGAATTGCAACACAAAAAATAAACAGGTTTCTCCTACTGGTTTATATCTACCATGATAAGCATGTCTTAAGCGTGTCTAAATGTCACTATGTGTGTGGCAGCCATAGGTGTACTCTGTGGTCCAGATGTTTGAGATAGGAGGGTGTTTGGTCAGTATATCAGGTCGCTTGTGTGTTTGTTTGTGGTCCTTGAGGTGGATGTTAGGTCATGGACTCCATGTGTGTGTGTTCTTGAGATAAGGAGTGTGTGTGACAGAAGCCACGCAGGCTTGTGTGAAGACGCAGCAGCCCTGGTCAGCGTGACCCTAAAAGCAGGAGGGTTAAATATTTATACCAGTCAGGATTAACTCTCCCTCAGAGGGGAGGACTAGGAAAAAACATAATGTCTGTAACTGTTCACATCACTGGTGTGAGTGCATGTGCGTGAGGAAGAGAGCGTGAGAATGAGACAGCGTTTTGGAAAGAGAATATTCTGTCCACAGAAAATGTTATTTGCATGTGTGTTTGTCTGTGATGGTGTATGTTAAATATTGAATTTAAATAATATTGTTTGAATTTATATTATACTGAAGATTGTCCAAATGTACACAACAAATGCACATGTGTTACATAATAATAATAATAATAATAAGTATGACATATTTTTAACAATAACATTATTATTATTGTTATTGTTATCATTATTATTATTGTAAAGCAGAACATTGCTATGTTGCCATCCAGTTATAAACACCAGCAAATTGGCTCATGTTCAACATATATGTTCAGTATATTTGCACTGCTTTTTATTAGAAGAAAACACTGTAATTATTGTAAATTGGTGTGTTAATTCTATCAGCATTTGTAAATAAAAATATATTATCACTATTATAATATCACTATTATTGTTCACAATCATGTAACCACGACCTAACTGTAAATACGCTGTAAAAATGTTTTAAGTTACCTAGGTGCCTTAAACATTTGAGTTAATTCCACTTAAAAATATTAGTTAACATAAAATGTTTGCATCAAATTCATGTAATAACTTATACTTTTACTTTGAATTAACTCAAAATTTTAAGGCAGCCAGGAAATGCATTTTCTTGAAACAACAAATACACTTCTACAGTGTATACGTGAATGTTTTCCATGTACGTATTTCCATGCACATATCTATTTTGTAATGTATCTAACTTCAAACTTAGAGGTGTTTTGATTGAAAACACTTGTATATCTTAAAATATATGTGTGATTGTTTTGTCTCAAGATGCACAATGACTTAAACATCACAAGGCCTAGTTCTGGCTAAGCTTATTCCTGTCCGGGAAACCGCCTCTAAGAGTGAACCACAAACAGCAATTGGACAACACAACACATGAGCCACCTCTAAAAATACCCACTGTACACATACCCACTGTACACATCCACCACCAAACACAGGTTCCTTGCATTCAGCACATGCAGTTCTAGTATTGAATAGTGAGAAGTTGTTATTGAAGATGTGTTTACAAGAGTGTTTTGCAGTCCTGGTGATCAAATTCTTGAAAACAGATCGGATGAAAAACTATGTATTGCCTGTATATGATGTAACACACGGTCATATGGCATGTATTGCAGAAGTGTAACTATTGCATTTCCTAATGACTGGCTAGGCTGCATTATACAACATATTACATAACTTATGACAATGTATTAAAAGAAGTCAACATCGAAAGATCCTTATTTGTCTGTGGTTGGTTAGTTATTTGGCAGGGATTTCCTAAAATTTCTTTATAATGTAAGTCCCTTAAATTAAGTATTTCAGGGTGATTTCCCACTAGTCTGACTCTTATAGCCCACCTTTCAATGACTGCATCCTAAAGAGTGTACGCATGACTGTCTTTCCCTTTGGGCCTAGTGTCCGCTTGACTTCAACAACATCTACTCTCATCTGAGAGAAAGCGTCTCAAAGGCATTCTCTCGTTTCATTTCGAGTAACACATCGTTCAAAGAACATGTCCTTATGGTCTGCTCCTAACAAAACCTTTTTCTCAACTGTTTTATTGTTCAGCTGGAATTGTAAGTAGTTCTCAACTTATGGGTCACCCTAAGAATTGCAGGAGCGATCTTGACTGTTTGCAAGTATATCGAATTCTACCGTATGCCTATTTAGGAATAAAATAACAAAGTTGATATCAAAAGGAAACATATCGGCTCTCCTGATCTATGAAAAAGCGTCCTGTCGGTGCCAATAGCCCTGTGGGTTAGTCCGCCGACATATAGTTCCAGTCGATTCCCATCTCGAGCGTCCTTTGCTGGTCCCACTACCCTGTCTCTAACCAAAGCTTTGTCTGATCTCCAGATTCCTATGAAAAAAGCCCCTTTAATATAACTTGGAAAAGAAAGAAAGAAATAACATCCTGTGTGTATTAAATTGTATCTTAGACAAGGTTCTGATAGGATCAGCTGGGATGAAAAAGAAAGCTAAATGCAAATAATTAAATAAAACAATGCATTGACAAAAAAAGAAAGAATCACTCAAATATCTTGTTTTTATTGTGCATTCCAATTGATATAAGTCAAACTGTAGTTGGGTTGTTGCAGTAGTTGTAACTCAAAAACACATCTAACACAATTAAACACAATTAAAACATAATATAATATAAATCATGATTTTTAAACATTTAAAAAAATGGAGTCATCCGTTTTTTCTAAATTCTTCAAATGCAAAATCTTTGCAAGAGAACAGAAAACACATCCCACCACTTGCTGGTAAAGAGGCAGTATAATAGATTACCTCAGGCAAAGTTTCCCCATCCTGTTTCTCTTTCCCACTGCTTATTTGTTCATCAAGCAGCACATTGATGTATTTCCCCCTCCGTAAAGTTGCATCTGTGTGCAAGAGACATGAAAAAGTGCTCCTTTATTTTTCTCTGTGTGTGTCTGTATATGCAGAAGAAAAACAGAATTAGAAAAGAGTGTGAGGAAGAACTTGGAACTTCTATTTGTTTTGCAGGTGCCTTGCAAAGATAAGAGGAAGAAAAGGAGGAAGGGAGAGAAAAAGAGAATGGAAGCAGTTTGTGCACTTGAAGTATTCCACCAAATCCAGAGGGCGGTAAAAGAGAAAATAATAAGACATTACACAACACTTCCTGAGCCTGAAGATGAAAGACAGGAACTTCTGTGGAAAATGGATTGTTGTCTTTTCTCTTTTCTCTTTCAGCTTCAGTCTGTCCTCCATAAAGCACAGGACAGGTTACATCACAGCCCAGGACCCATTTTGTCTCATCAACAAAATGACTGATTAAAATATTTTTTGATGGAAGGGCTTTTATACCACCCACGACAACATTATGATGATTCAATTAAAAGAGGGCTGGGGACCTTTACAGCATCTTGGGCCAAAGGCAGGGTAAAAGCAATAAAAAATATTGACTAAAGATATTAGTATAACTAAGTACTCCACAAAAATTTTGACCTACAACTGAGGCTGGATAAAGCTTGGCGGTGAAACATTTATGAGAAGGGAGAGAAAAATATTTTCGTAGCATTTGCGGAAGGCAAACATTTATCTCTTACAACTTATCAACTTTTGTGTTCTCTCAAATATTTGCATTACTTAGGATACGTTTTTTCATTCTATCGTAAACATTCATGTTCCCGCTGAGAATATTTTGCTCTCTCTCATACACGTGGAACATAAATGTTTACGATAATGCAAAATATATTCCAAATAATGCAAATATTTGAGAGAACGCACACGTTTTATGAAGGAACACAAAAGGTTTGTAATAGGGCTTGTCATCTTATAAATGTTTCACCCCGTGACCTCTCCGTGATCAGTACATTTCAATTCGCTTCAAGTTAAAGATTTTGACCAGGACTGACAGAAGTGAAAACAGGGTGTCAGAGAATAGATTGTTTTCCGTGTCATTGTACACAGTGGCTTGGATCCAAAACCGAGTGAGCTGCCAACATAGGTGGCATTTTAATCCATCACAGGCATGCTCCTCGGATAAAGATTATTCCAAGCAAATAAAAATGCACTGAACATCAACAATTTAAATAGTTTTTAGCTTTTTTCCGATTGTAATTTTTACTAAATTCTTAATTCATTACCCAGCAAATCCTTGAGAGGTTTCATTACATTAACACTACACACTGACCTCGCATTTCTTATTTCTCTTCCGTTTTGCCGTGTTTGTGTGTTTTGCAGCTGAAGTCATCCTAACATGTCTGTCTGTTTACCTCGTCTCAGGTGTGTGTGAGAAAGGTTTAACAAATTTCCCCTGCACTGCTCTCGCCATCAGAGCCAAAGGAGCCACGTGTTAATCTCATTACCCAATGTAAGTCTCCTTACCCCAGTCCTGATAATCCTATTATATGGATAAGAGAGGGAGATTCCTTGTCTTGGGGAGAGACACGTGCGCTGTGCAAGGGTTGCAATCATCATTGATAAGCTAAACACCACTATCTGATCAATACTGCCACAGGGTCATAAAACATAGGCAGCGAAATGGGATTGTCAATATAAGATTGTTTGTTTTTAAGCCGCCACGTTCTTATCAGTGAAATTCCTGCAGTTCAATTTGCCTGTGTCACAACAGGTGAGGTGGGGGCAATGACATCACTCTTTTATCTCCTCGCAGCTCTGACGTCGGCTCACCCGTTCCTCACGTGTCGAGCAGAGGAGATGATTAAGACCTGCTGCTTTTTTACGTGCACATTTGCGCACTTGTGCGGACGCGCTCGCACTTAGTCACCCCGATTGTGTGAGGTTGGGAAGGAAGATCAAACCATGTTATTAAATGGAGTACGGTTGGGGTGTTTATTTGTACTATGCCCTGATTTTATTAACAAAACAGGGAACAAAGTAGAAAATAAAAAACAAATGAGATTTCAGTCTTTTTCTCTTACACAGCAATGAATTTAAATGAGGAGCACATGAAGTTATAATGGACTTGTACCTCAGTCTCTCTCTTTTCCCCTTTTTTATGAGGAGAGAACACCAGGAATGTTTCCAGGATCTCCTCTAGAGTTTCGAGGATCTAAGCATTGTCCTAAACTCAAATTTGTCAGGATACCAAAGTCCACAATCAAAAACCAAAAAATATTTAAAGATGTTTAAAGAATCTTGGTTACTCATGTGTGTGATTCTCAATGTTTGCTTCTCTGAGTTCATTGTGCAGAGACAACTATAAGTAGCCCATTCGTAAGCCTTCGGTATATATAAATACTGTGAGGCTTTCAAGACATCTCTGTTTGTTTGAACAGCCTGATTCAACCATAGCAACACTTATTCAACCCTTGGTGTGAGTTTGGGCGAGACCGGTTTGTCCGACCGATGGAAGAGGGATGATTTGTTTGTAAAACCTGTTTTTCAGATGTCTTTGGTTCTGCTTGAGGCACGGAGATTACACGCTTTTAATTTTGTCACACACGTTTAAGGTTTTTAGCACAAAATTGTGTTCTTCGATCTTTTGTTGTATGAAACAGCAAATATCGATTCTTTTTCTTCTCTGATAAAAGCTTTTTAACAGAATTTTATATCTTAATCCTAATATAAATATTTAATATTTCCCTGTCTGAATGCACCGCACAACACGGCAAATGATTTGCACAGTCGTACAAACACAAAGGCAGGGCGTTTAATCAAATTGACTAAATGAATGACTCATCTGGAGAGGTGTCGCCTCAGATCATTATTCCACTGTCACCCTCCTTTCTGCTTCTTCTGTCCCAAGTTCACGGTCCTTCACTCCATTGCATTCCTTCAGCAGGTCATCGCCCTCTTCTGAAAAATCATGTGCTTTCTGAGACAAAGTCTTATCATCACTGTTCCCTTAAAAACCCCTCTGGATGTACTTTCGAGTTGTTTACAGAAGTACTTACTTATTGTGGTCCAAACACTAAAACTGAGCAGCTGAGCCCTTGCAATCACATGCATTATATTAACTCCCAAGCACATGGCGGTCATCCAAAAAGGAAGCATCACACAATGCACAAGGTCAGGAAAAATTGTTGAATGTTACAGAATGTATATGTCCTTAAATGGTACACATTTTAAACTGGCAAGTTTCCGGGGGCACTTTGACATTAGACAGAGTACTGCCTGCTCCATTATTTCTGACCTTGTTTAGTCAAATGCCAGAGAGTTTCTTGGAAGATGAAATGCTCTCTAAATGCCCCAAAGGCGGTTGGATTGATCTTCCAGCAGGACTTAACTGTGATTCATGCCCACGATTTGACCCTGCCCTTGTGTTTGAAGGCCGGACCTCTTCCAACCGTCAGGCTGCGCGTCACCTTAGCCATCGTTGGTCATAATCTTCTCAAAGATGCATTGATTGTGAGGCCAAACGCTTCCTCTTCATAACCTCCACGGCTGGGATTTATTTTGGCCTTTACCTCAGGGAATTTAAATGGGATTTCAGGGTTGAAGTACATTATTTAAAATGGGACTCAGTGTACACACTTTAGTAAGCACAGCCCGATGTCAGCTTCCTTTGTGGGTGTCATGCAAGTTAATTATATTTAATAGGCCATTCTCAGGCGTCTTTTCTAAGCTATGACTTTGTCTAATTTGATTATTTGGAAAGTAGTATGAAAATAACAAACGTTGAAGACCCTCATTCAAACTTTCATGTTGATTTTACTGAGATTTATGTTGCATAAGAATCTTGAACTGCCCATCGTTGATTTACTGTAGAGACAAGAGTAACTTCTACTTTGTTAAAGCGAGTATTTGTGAGGCAAGTTTACTTGAGATTTTTATTACGCACTTTGAACTCTTTTTACTGTTATTGGACAGGAGAAAGATAAAGTTTATTGAACACACATGGATCGTTTATAACAATGTCCCAATGTTGAGGTTGATATCACAGTGAGATAATATGCGACGATGGAACATTGTTTATGCATTTGGTAGACACTTAAATCCAAAATGATATATAGTTTATTTAAGGTTTTATCAGTTATTATCTACCTCTAGAAGTTACTGTAAATTGATATTATGCACATTGTATATACTGTAAATTGGTATTATGCACATTGTATATTATATATTAATACATTTACATGTGCAAATAGTAGAACATATTATGAATCAATTTTTTCTCAAAGAAAGGAACAACTTGTCAATGGGACGGTACCAATGAAGTATACAGATATGTGTTTGGTACCCGTATGTACCTTTGAGTAACTAATATGCCCTCTTTAGGTGCAAAGTGTACTTTTGGAAAATGTACAACACCAGTGACAGTTTTCATACCTTTTTCTGAGATTGTATAATATGCACTACACTCTTAATAATAAAGGTGCTTAAAAGGTTCTTCACAGAGATGGCACAGAAGAAAGACTTTGAGTTCCACAAAGAAACATTCAGTCAAAGGTTCATTAAAGGTCCAGTCAGTGATATCTAGCGGCAAGGGTCTGCTCACTAGTAATACCGCACCGCCCCCTTTAGAAACACTACGACGGCTGACAGAACATGGCGAATTGCACACTAGTGATCCGCGGTGTGTGTAGATAGAAATAGCTCTTTTCTAAGGTAATAAAACCCCCTGAAGACGTAGCTATGTTGTATTATATTGCATTTCTATCAATCGATCATCAAAAAATTACACACTGGACCTTTAAAGAACCATCTCTTTCTTACTTTTTAATAATCTGAAGAACTTTTTTTTGCCACAAAGAACCTTTTGTGAAACAGAAAGGCTCTTCAGATGTTGAAGGTTCCTTATGGAACCAAAAGGTTTCTTCTATGGCATTGAAGAATCTTTTGAAACACTTATTTAAAGTGTGTATGGACGGTTTCATCGGGCGCACGCACTGACCTCACGTTACCTTCTGGTCTGTTTGGTTATAATACAACAATGAAAAATGAATGTTTAATATGTATAAATATGAATTTATGTTCAGATTTTATTGTATATTCATTTCATTCAATCAAATTAAAGCCACTCAACAAATTCTTTGCGGAGATCTACAGGAAGTTTGGGAAACATATTGTTTGTAGTTGCAGCTAAAACTATACAACAAAATGCAGTGTATAATGCATATCTATATTAATGTATGCACGTATATATGTTTCAGTGTATAAAAATGATCTGGTGAGCATTGGTGACCACTATAAATGGTTTTAAGTTGTGCAGTTACACTTAAATAAATAAGCACATCCTTGTATGAGGTGTATATATGTGGCATCTGTAAAGACATGAAGGCAGTTGACCTGGTCAGTGTTATCTTTAGCCTGCTTATAGGTTTTGTTAAGCACCATTCTTGTTTTGAATGCGGTATACAATAAAGTTGATTGATTTGTATATACATGCAGTAAGCTTCTTGGTATGGGTGGAGCTCCACAAGAATCTTTGACGTCAATGTACATGCACTACATGCGCAGGTACAAGAGGTATGTGTGTGTCTGACCCACTTTTCGATTGGCATGATATCAGAGCCTCCGCTTTCTGATCCTGTAAGCGATTCCCTCAGAACCTCTTAATACACACTTTGTGAGAATACCTATGTGAACCAGGCCGACGATATCCATCATGCTGTTCCCCAAGGACCCTGTTGACGTCAGTCAGGCTGAATTTTCTCCGCTTAATGACTTTATTTATGAAATTCTGCATGTCGCGTTTAGGAAATAAGACGCTTTCTTGCATTTCCCAGAAAGAGTTGGTTGTTCATTCTAGCAGTGCTGATCTCATTCTGTAAGGTTTTTCCACAGGCCAGACTACTCGTAAATGGTTGCTTTATTTGTTACTCTGCTTTTATGTGATCTTATAGTGCCGAGCTGTCTTAAACCTGCTTTACGAGCTGCCGTGTTATTGCACACAGTGTCACAGTATGTTTGCAGTAAATGCTGCTGTTATCAGAACTGTACCTTCTCTTCTATCTGTTCTCAGTTAGGTCTGTTTATAATGAAGCCATTCAGTCCTTTAATTGCATAACAGACACGCTAAGATGAACCCAGTCCCTTGCATTTGTCAAAATACATTCTGCTCCTAAACCTTGTGCCTCCATAGTTTACTATGACACAATAATGAAATCTTCAGACTGTTGGCTGGCATGTGACCTTTCTTAAAGTAGAAATTAAGTTATCATTTACTCATCCTCAATTTGTTCCAAACTAATGTCAATTTAAGGGTTTTGCTGAACACAAATAAATATGTTTGGAAGAATATTATCCAGTTATATAATATACACTATATAATATAACCAAACAGTTTTGGGGCACTATTGGCTACTAGGGAAAGGCTACTATGTTAGTCAAACCTTTTGGTTTTTACATTCTTCAAAATATCTTTATTTGTGTTATACAGAATAAAGAAATGTATGCAGGTTTGAATCAACTTGAGAGTGAGTACAGAATTGTAATTTTTGGGTGAACTATCCCAATTCCCTATACTGAGGACCTTCACTAAATAATAAAAAAATCATTTATTCACGCTCATGTCGTTCAAAACCTGTATGTGACTATTTGTTGTTTCGTTATTTTGTACAACAAAAAAGAAGAAATTTGGAAACATGTCTCACCGGTTTTGTTTCCATTCTTTGGAAGTCAATGAGGCCAATGTTGTTTGGTTACCAACATCCCTCAAAATATTTTATTTTTCAGAAGAAAGAAAGTCAAATTTGGTAAGATTAATGTATTGTATTAATATATTGAATCATTTTAAATAGAGCCAATTATAAATGCTTTACATCTCTTATACCACTATTGGCATTTATGAATATGTACCATACATTTTAATTAAGGTCTATGGTTTGAAAAGGTCTGTTAATCTCTTAAATGTATTCAATTTATTAGTTTCTGTCCCTATTTTTCTTTATTTTCCATTTCACATGTTTTGTCCTTTTACTCATGGCAACGTTTTATTATGTTGATAGTGTGTGTGTCTGCGTGTGTGCCCTCTCGTAGGTCTACTGTGTCTGTGGTCTCTGGCTGACGTAAATTCAACACAACTCCTTTGTTTGTGTGGTCTGAACATTGACTGGCACATCAAAACAACTAATGCATGAAGCTGTCTATTTCCGCGTCCAGCACCGGCTGCTATGTCATGCAAGGTTGCAGCCTTATGCACTTTTGATGCAAATGAAAATAATTGATGTTCTTGGGAAAATACTTGGACAGAGGATGTTGTGTGTGTGGTTGGGTCATCCACCATGTCCTCAATTTTAGTGCTTCACATGATCAATGGCCCGGTCCTTATGACTGTGTTTTTATACTGCAGGGAGGGAGAAGGTTGTTGTGCTCTGTTCTGGGTTGTTGTGCTCTTATTTAATTGCCCAATAAATAGTTTATTAACTACAGACTGGATTTCTGTGTAGGATTTTATTAAAGGAGGGATTAAATAAGATGGTTCTGTCGATATTGGTATGAACACCCATGCAAAACTACACCATACACACATGCTTCCTCAATTGTTTAGGCAGTGCAAAAGGTTCAGAGTGCATTTTGCTCAGTACACATGCTCAGTTTATAATCTTTTCAAAGTCTCGTTCACAGATTGAAGATGGAAAACCCATTGTAAGAGTGTTTTCATATAAATATTTGAGCATATGGATAGATGATAAGCTTTCATTTAAACTTCATATTGCTAAATTGGTTATTTTTGAAATAAATCATGTTTAAAATGTCAAGAAAAAACTTGTGGAAGCTACTTTTTTACCTCTAATCGATTTTGGCGATATATTGCATACGGGCCTTGATTCTATGTATCATGCATCCTTGCATTATTACAAATGTAAAGTCATTCACACATCTTTGCACTCTTTATGACATCATTGTCCAACCGCAGAAAACAGCACTTCTATATATTAATTTATAAAGCTTTATGTGGGACACTTCCTCTTTACCTTTTTAACCTTTTTAGTCTTAACTGTAGGAGTTATGAATTGCGCTCTTCAAAAAGGTTACTTTTTACTGTACGCAGAGTGTCAACTAGCCTGGGGAAAACTTTTCTTATTATGCACCCTGGTCATGGAATAATTTGCAAAACAATTCACAGTTGACTACAATGATATCTATCAAGGAATTCAAGAAAATTGTAAGGAATGTGGTAAAGCTGACATGTGATTTGTGTGTGATTAAGGGGTGCTGCATACATTGTATTTTCGTGTATTTTAATAATTTGTGATCTTAATCTGAGTATGCACGGCTGCAACCTTGGTCAGGTCTCTCTAAAAGAGATATTTGTTCTCGATGGGACTTCCTGGAAAAATAATGGCAAAATAAAATAATTAAATAAATAAAAAATCAGTCAACACTGAAAGTTGGCAGCAGGTGTATCTGTAAGATTTTGATGCATGTGCGCAATACGAATGCGCAAAATGCATTACTTAACCCTGGATTAAAATTATATTATGATATTTCATGTCAGTGTTTTACTGTGAAAAACATGTTGGGTCAAAACAATTGTTTCCTGGCTGCTTTAAAATGTTGAGTTAATTCAACTTAAAGACATTAGTCAACCATTTTAAGATAAACCAACAAAAAACCAACAAATTCTTTCATCATTTACTTACTTTTATGTAATTTCAAACCTTTCTGACTTTCTCTGAAGAACACAAAAGAAAACGAAAGAAGACATTTTGAAAAACATTGGTAACCAAACAATACCGGACCCCATTGACTTCCATTGTATGTACACAAAACCACAGAGACATTTCTCAAAATATCTTCTTTTGTAAAGAAAGAGTCATATACAGGCTTTGTGAGGAATTGTGCAGCCGATCTCTTCAGGTTTCGGTGTGAAACAACAAAGTGAGTATTGCATGTGCCTTTAGCCTGCTTAGAGGAAAGTCACTGTTGGAGGGCACTGCAAAATGAGTGAGACTTGGGTGTGATCGCCCTTTATTGATCAACCAAGAAAATCATGCCACTTAGGCAACATTACTTCTTCCAATGGACCATTCTGACTGTTTTTGTTTGACAAACGGCACAGTGTGTCAGTGAATACATTTTTCAAACTTTAGAGTTTTAGATGTCATGCCTGTGTAAATGGCCTTAAACAAACACATTCGATAATAAAAGTGATGTCATGTCTGCAGTTAAACAATGAACTCATTCACAATCAAGCTGCTTTTAGTGAAAAGACAGCCTGATGTGCCACAACACAGAATAAAGTTCTGTGGATTGCGATTTTCTAGTTTAGTTAAAAAATATATTTTCTTTAGTCACTGTCACTATGGTTACAGGTGTTCCTCATGTCTATCCAAAGAGGATGCTTGAATAAAAGTGTCTGGTCAATGCAATAATGTAAAAAGTAAAGGACGTGTCTTTGTCACATCTGAAAATACGGGTGTCGATCCCTAGCGTTGACTGCACAAACGCAGCGCGTGTCACCAGCAGTGTGTCGATCCGTACACTCTGACTGGTGTGTAATGAACCTCATTCATTGGCTGATAGAGTGAGATGGAGCACATGCGTCTTGTGACTGACGCACTCCGCTGACATCATTCCCCATCTTACCATCTGACCTGCCGCTCTGCCAGCATAGACAGCTCACAGGAAACACAGCACAGAGAAACGGAGAAGACAACACGCGCTTGGTGATGCAAAGAATGACACTGGATAATGACATGAGAAGATGCTGTGTGATAGCAGAAGAACACAAAATGTACAAATACACACACTACGTACAAAAAAGTGACAAGAGCATATGAATCAAATAACAGATGAATGAAGAATGCAGATTGTGAAGTAAGATTTGGTCTTACACAGCCAAGGTTTAGTTGTTGGTCGTCAGAACAGTTTTATGAGACAGATGGTTTTGATGATATTAAAGGGGTATTTCATCTTAAAATGAAAATTTGTCATCATTTACTCAGCCTCAAGTTCAAATCTATATACATATTATTGTTCCACTGAACCAAAAAGAAGATATTTTGAATGTTTGAAACCAAACAGTATGGGGCTCTGTTGACTAAGTTAATGATGACAGAATTTTCATTTTAAGGTGAACTACCCCTTTAATATCATCAAAACCATTTGGGGCACTGTTGACTTCCATATTAGGTACTATGGTAGTCAATAGTGCCTCAGAACGGTCTGGTTTCCAACATTATTCTAAATATCTTCTTTTGTGTTTTACACAACATAGAAATAATTCAGATTTGAAACAACATGAGGCTCAGTAAATGATGACAGAATTTTTCATTTTTAGGTGAACCATCCCTGTAAGCACATACTGTACCGCTGAAAAATATAATTTGTGTGCTTTAAAAATAATAAGGACTGAAAATCACACAGTGTTTTGATGCTCTGACAGTGTTTTTTAATGTCAGTAGTCCTCTGTCCTATTTACATTCGTTGTCTGAAATGCAGTAGCATGCAAACATTGACCTCTGCCCTTTAAAACTATTCGGCTCATACATGGGCTACGTTTGCACTCGGGTTAACCTCAGTTCTCTCGACTTCATTTATGGACAGCCAGTCCAAATATCACCCATGCACACTGACACTTTCAGAATGGGTGGGGTGGTTTACCTCAAGTAGGCAGAGCCATTTAGCCAAGTTACAAGAAGAAAGTCATGTTGTGTTTATTTCCCACAGACAGTAACAGAGTCACAGATGTACTTATTTAAGTCAGTTAAGTTTAAAATCAACTTTATTTATATAGTGAATATATAGTCAAACCAAAAAAGTGAACACACTCAGAATACAGAGAGGCACAGGTTCATACACCCACATGCATAAAACACAAGTCCACATGCACTGACACACGCAAGCACACACACACGCACACACCCACACAATGTGGTTATCTCACAGAAGCACACATTTAAGATCAAATAGAGAAACACAGGTCAAATATTACACAGACCATACATTCCTATACGTTTATATATAGGTCAAGCAGAATATTACATTTTAAAGTTATATTAATAAATACAAAGCTGATGTCAGCAGCCCCCCCCGGTCAGGCAAACAGTGCAAAACAGTATGCAAACGGCCTTGTGGCAAACTTACAGTAGGCATATCACACTGTCACACTGAAGAATCATCTGTTCTGACATGACCCCACAAACACCACACACACAAACAAACTCAATTTATTGTATTCTGCTTGTATTGAATGGAAGGTCACCCTGCCCAGGTAACCCAATCCACCCCCCACCCTCGTCCTGCGTCACATTGCTGTGTGTCTGGCTCAGTGATGTCCCACACACACCTCTGGTTGCCTGGTGTCGCAGGCTCATTTTCGCATTTAAATGGAAATTGATGCATGGCTACAGACAACAGCTCTGGGTCAAAAGCCAATCAAAAGTAAATGTTCTCACCTACTGAGAGAGAGTGAGTGAGAGAGAGATATAGAGACAGAAGTGGATCACAAAGACAGAGAAGGACAGACATGGCAGTGAGAAAGGAAAGATGAAACACACAGTTACGTGGTGATGCTCAGACTCGCTGTACAAACCCATCTGTTATCGCAGCTGTGTCAAATCAGTATATATACACTGTGACATTTCCACCCATTGCAATTTATGTTAAAGGGACAGTTCACCCAAAATTCTGTCATCATTTAGTCACCCTCAAGTTGTACCAAACATGTATAAATTACTTGAACACCAAGGAAGATATTATGAAGAATGTCAGCAATTTTCAGTATTGGGACATCATTGACAACCATAGTAAGAAACATTTTAATGGTAGTCAAAGGTGCACCAGAGAGAGTTTGCTCCCCTAAAAAAAATTCTGAAAATTGCTAATGTTCTTCCAATCTTCTTTCCTTTTCTTTGTTCAACAGAATAAAGAAATGTATACAGGTTTGGAACAACCTGAGGGTATTCACTTTTTATGAGCACTCTCATTAATTAAAGTGTTAAAAATGTCAAATGTCCAAAGCATCCCAGTAAGTACTAATCCTGGTTTATAAAGGTACTTAAAAATTATCCCCTATAAAAGTTTATTCCCTCTTTACTCTGTATTTTGCAATGTTAGTATAACAAGGAGAGAAAGGGTCTCTCTGGATTCATTTCTCTGGCAGAAAACCCAAGTTGAAGGAAGGGGTAGTGAACATCACTCAACATGAGCTAAAATATTGAGTGCATTTTGGATCAGAGAAATCAGTTTTTGTTTATATATCTTGTGCAAGACAGGCATGGTTGGTCTTAAAGCTATATGGTTTACGCTCGTGAGCATAACGTTGCACTTGTTTTTCACAAGATTGATGTGCTTCATGATTTCCTGTTTGAGGTTTGTCAGTTCTTTAAATTTTTGCAGTTTCCAGGGTTTCTGTTTCAATTTGCTTTATGTTGTGTTTGCAGGTGTTGTTAGCCACTTAATAAGGTACTGTGTCTAAATCCGGAATATGTCAGAAAGTCCAGTGCGGCAGTGTTAAGTTAACTGAGGTCAGATGGCATTTCCATAGTGTTTCCTGTGTTCCCTCCACTGGTTCTCTGCTCGCTGTGACGCAGGCGCTACCGTGATTTCCATTTCCTACTTCCTGTGCGGCTCCTCCTACTTCCTTTCACTGAGACTCACAGGAGTGGTCTAAACTTCCTGATTTTATGGTCTGCTGCTCTTTCTCGAATACAGTCCATTTTCTGGGAAGTGACATTACCCAGAATGCCATTAAACTGTAAAGACTGAAGTGGTATTTTTACAATTTTTCCGGCTTCACATTATATTCTAAAACATGTATAATGGGGCCTACCATTTGAAGGTGAATTCCCCTATGACTGCTCTGAAGGGGGGATCGTTTGGGAAACTGATGTAAAATCTATAAAAAAAAATTTTTTTGGCGGCTAATGGCTAATGCTGCAGTCAGACTTGACTTTGATAAGTTCGGACTGTGGTATGAAAATGGGCGGGAGCGTTTCCTCCATTTTCTACATTTGAGAGGTCACGCTGTGACGCTTTGATCATCTATTGGTCTCACGTGACGTGAATTTGCAGGTCAGAGTTCACCAAACTTGAACTTTGCTACACAGCGAAATGTGAAATATCTTTGGACGGGCTTGTGTTTACAGTCTGACGCAGTCGTATGAATGGAAGTCCATATGTGTGTATTTCTACCGTCACATGGCAAAGAAAGTACAACAGGTGTCCCTCGCCCGGCATCCCGTCCAACGCCCCACGAACAAACACGGACGTATGTCCCCTAATCCCTTCTGATCTTTTTCGCAGATGCACTCGACTCCACACACATGTTCCCCTATGCTCAATGTTTACTGTTCCTATGCTGGTACAGAAACATAACACTTTGCATTAGAAGCACACCGATCATAACAAACCCTGTAGAACGAACCAAGTGTAATCAGTCAAGAGTCAAGATGGCCACAAAAACTTCCTGGCAAAGAACGGTACATGCTGTCAAATGTTCATGGAGTGAAGCACAAGGATGCGTCAGTGCATCAGTGGTAAAGAGAGGGCATCCTGAAATCGGTTGTGTAAGCCTATTAGATTAAGTAAGATAAACCCGGTGCTGGTTTTTTTTGGCAAGAGCAGTTTCAGAGAAACAACCCACCTGCTCCAACGCCCAGGGAAATCTCCAGCAGTAGAGACGGATTAGTTTACCTGAAGACAAATTAAAAAGACATGACATGTCAGAGAGAGGGACGAAGCAGATAAAAGGGGAAACATAAGAAGATAAAGTGCAAAGGGCAAAGATGTCACGCAAGACGTTCTTCGAACAAAAAACGTACTACCTCAGCCATAATCAGCCTTGCGTTCGTTCCTTTGCTCTCAGTTGAATTCAGCATGCTTCATTCAGACGGACACGTTTTGTGTGGATACTGCACATATGTTAGTTTGTATGTTTTCTAGAAATCAAACCCCTTGAGTCATTTTCATGAACATCTGCACATCATAATATTTGTATCTGTATTCGTATCAATGTGTCTTTGTATAGAAAAACAGTGAAGAAAGAAATGCTTGTGCTTTCTTGGTAGCATTTGCTATCACAAACAGGACACCCGTGGCCTTATCAGCAGCAGCTGTCTCCTCTTTTAACCTCGCTTGAAGGCTGGTGTGTGTGTCTTATGCATTCCAGGTGGGAGGGAGATTTTAGTATGGAGGTATTTTTCTCTTGAATATTATAGAAATGGCATACACACACCTGACAGATGCTTTTAATACAGTATGTTATTATACACTGTCTATCCTCCAAAATTCTCCTCAGTGGGTTGCTGTACTCGTACGTCTTTGTGTTGACTCATTGAGCCTCTGAGAGACATCCTGCTGTTATTTCTAAACATTGAATCAAACCCCAGTGCCTTTGATTTAAAATTCATTTATTTTAAAGAAACCTGTGAATGTCATTCCCCACTTTTCTTACATTTACACCTCCTTCTTTCTGTCCCTCAATAATTCCCTCTACATTGTGTCTGGGTGCTTTCTCTGTTTATGGGTTTGGGGGGACTTCATGTGGGGCCTTTAATTTAAAGGTATTTTTTTAAGAGTGTGTAAGAGAACAGTATAATATAAGACACCAATATTGAATAAATAAGAAGAAGAAATAACTGACGCCGTTATCGTCAAGTAATAGAGTTTGTTAGCCTGACTGAAGACTTAATGTAGCCAAGCAATGTCTATTTCACCCAAAAATAAGATTTTTGACATGATTTACTCCCCTGTCGAGTGGTTTCAATTCTGGTAAACACAGAGATAGATATTTGGAAGAATGCTTGTAACCAAACAGTTGGCCATCATTGACTACCCAAGTAGAAAATGGCAATGCTAGTCAAAAGTGCCACAGAACTGTTTGCTTTCCTACATTCTTCAAAATATATCCTTAAGTGTTCAAAGAAATGTATAAAGCAATTTTTCCTTCTATGGTAGTCAATGATGGCCAAGAACTTTGTGCTGCTTTCGTGGTTACAAGCATTCAAATAAATATTTTTCTCTTTGTTCACCAGAACAAAGACATTTATACAATTTTATGATGAATAAATGAAGACAACATTTTTGGGTGAATTGTTCCTTTAAAGTCCCCTACGTGAAAATCCTGGTCTAGCTAATTATGTACACATAAAAGTTGACAAAATAAACTTCAGATTTCTCTTTTAAGAAAACAGACCAAAAATATTGATAATACTCATGCAGTAGGATTTCAGGATTTTGCCTCGTTACTCGCCTCATCCCCAACTGTACTAAGTAACAGCAGGTAGAAAATGATTGCTAATATGGCCTATTGGTTAGAAATAGAAATGTGTTTGTTAGTTCTTTTCATGAGACTGTTTATGTTGAAGAATCAAACACGGCAGTGTAGGCAATGTAATCAAATTTTTTCAAAAACTCCAAACAGCTTTGAAACAGAATTTAGTCAGAGGCAGGGCTGGGGAGTAACGGAATACATGTAACTTAGTTACGTATTTAAAATACAATATTTGAGTAACTGCATTTCATTACAGTTACTTTTATATGGGTGTAGTCAAATTACAGTTACATCCGAAAAGTATTTTAGATTACCAAAGTGATTACTTAGAACTTTAATGTCACTTATTTCATTTAAACATTGATGTAAACTGTATCAGGCTATTAATCTAAACAGCAAACTGATGGCTGGAAGGTGTGCATTAAATCCCTTTAACGCACGGGTAGCTCCAGTCAGTTTGATTATTTTTAAAATTACCTTACAAAATAACTCATTTTCACCTGTTTGATCTAAAAACATCAATTAAAGATTTAACTTGGCAAATGATCACGGTATAAACAAGATAATCCACAGCTAGCCGTGCGTTAAAGGATTTGAATGCACTTTGCGGAGGCAACAACCTCCCGTTTCGTGTCGGGTGGTTCTTGGCCTCCACGTCTTGCATTAAACCCTTTAACGCACGGCTAGCTGTGGATTATCTCCTGTCACCTGAATGCAGGGCCGTTTGAAGGAATTTGGGGGCCCCAAGCAAAATGGACATGGAGGCCCCCCCATCCCCCCGCCCCGCCCGCACACACGCAAAGCCTACAGGAACCCCAGCATAGCCATAAAGTTTAAGTTCAACCACACTTTATATAAATAAAAAAGGTTTACAGTGCATAAACTGCTGTTGCATAAACAGTGCATAAATAAAATAAAATTACAGTGCAAATACTGCTGTTGCATATAATGTGCATAACATTTTAACATTTTCAACAATTGACCATTTGCAAAAAACACCACTGTACCATAAAATCAAATATACATTAAAAAAGTGCACAATAACTAAATCCAACATACTTAAAAACACACACACACTAACATTTTTCAGTTCTCACAAACGTGCAAATTATCTAAAACTGCTGTTTGCGAGCCTTGTTTTCTGCAAAGGCAATGACAATGTCCTCCATGTCCAAAGACTGGCGAACATCGCGCTCAATTGACGTAAGTGCCAGTCCTGTGAGCCTTTCTTGGCCTTTCTCTATTTACACAGTTTGGTGGGAATTCAATAGTGATTTGCACTGTTGTTTTTCTAACAATATGACAGCACACACTTATCAGTTTAAACTCTGGGCTGTGCAGGATATCAGCTGTAATTCTAGAGCTTGTGGTGGTACCTTGTGCTATAGAGGAAACATCAGCACTGAGAAGTGATGCATCTGATGTTGAGGATGAAGTTGATGGTGTAGCATGGAAAATAATTGAAAAAAAAAATCTGAAATTACCTGTGAAGTACGTTTTACCATTTCACTGTTAGCATATTGAAAGAGGTCACTATTAACAGCTCAGCTCAGTGAGAGAAATTCACTCTACCTTCATCAGTGGAGGTCTCCTTAGGAAGAGCCTGAGGGCTGAGAAATTTAAGCAAAGCACCTTGAGGGAGAAAGAAAAGATGGTAACACTTAATAATAACAATCATTAATAGATGGTAAATTGATAGTTAATTAATCTTTAGTTTACTGTCATTTAACTGTTAGCAAACAGTTAACAAACAATGAAATTATAATTATATGTTTACTAATTATTAGTAGTGCTGTAAATTAACAGTTTATTGTAACACACATTATATCTATCATATAATATATTAGGTATCGGGTAATGATTAAACATTTTTTGTAAACCTTTAAGAAACCATTTTAAAATATCTATAAACATTACATAGATAGACGACCAGATATTCCTAACACTTTGTTAAGGGTTACTAATGCTTAAAAACATCCCAAGCTAATGTTTGATGCACGGAATTTATTGTGTGGTTTTCCTAACACCCGCATTTGGTAAATAGATCATCACGGTGGAATAGTTAGTATAGCATGCTAACGTTATGCCACTTTCATCAAAACCTATTACAAAGCTATAGCAATGTCATGTCATTAAATACGATAAACAGTGATTCTGGAACAGATCTGCATCTTCCTTATCCCGTTAAAAAACATATTACAGTAGTATGTAACCATATTCCGTCCGAAGTTGCACTAACTGTTCGTTACAAGCAGCATTTGCCGTCAGGCAGGTTACAGGTAACGTTAGCTAACATATTTTTGCAAGCCTACCTGCTGCAAAATGACACCAAGACAAGAAGAGCTATTTTATCCAGTGTAATTTATCACTTACCACTATCTTGTTTATTCTTATCCTCCTCTTCCTTTCTCTTCTTTCTTTTTTGGGATCCTGAAGCATAATTCCGCTTCATGACTGCCGACGGAGGTTTTGTTTTTGCCGGCAGCAGAGATCACGAAAGGGGCCCCTTGAGGGGGATCCCAATAAAAGTGTCATTGCACTTTACTGCATTGACTGTCAAAGGGGCGCTCAGTTTGTCGTTGCATTTTATTCTTAACCAGTTGTTGTCTTTGGGCCCCAGGCCAGCTCGGGGCCCCCGGCCAGCTCGGGGCCCCAAGCAATTGCTTGGTTTGCTTGCCTTGTCGCGACGGGCCTGCCTGAATGATCAACGACTGTTTTCATGTTTTGTGATAGGTTTGTGAGTGTCTAGTTTAAGTCATTTTTAAGGTAATTTAAGTTAACATTTTAATTGTTAAGTTGTTGAATAATTGTTTAACACACAATTCTGTCTTCTTTTCTTAGAATTGTGAGATATACTCACAATTTTGGACTGTAATGTCCAATGAGGGATAGCTGTAAAACTGCTGTTGTTTAAAATAATATGCAGAGGAAAGCCAAGTCCTGTTCGGTGATCCCTTTGTTTAATGTACCTTGTTTTCCAAAGTATTCTAAAGTATTCAGATTAAATTACAAAATTTGTGTTATCTAACAAAATATGTATTTTGTAATCTGTCATGAAATACATTTTAAAAGAAACCTTCCAGCCCTGGACAGAGTTGGCCTAGATATTTGATATAATTGAGCTTTTATCCTGATTTTGGGACCAATTTCTGTTGCATAATAAACTAAATGTTTGACCTCGCTCTCTTCCCTGTTATATGGTGCTAAATCCCTTTTTGCTTTTAGCCTAATTTTCAGCTTTTTCTCTGTATCACCCCGGTCTGTCTTCTTCTTTTTTCTCCTTAGGGACAAATGACTGTCTACCAGCAATGACGCACATGGGGCTTTTGTGCAGAGAGGCATTTGAACAAACATACACTGGAGGAGGGGTATGTGAGAGAGAGAGAGAGAGAGATGTTATGAATGTGAACTGTACTTGACCATAATGCAAGTGAAGGCATTCCAGGTAAAGAGCTGTGTTTTTCGGGAGTTACTGTAATGCAGGATTTGGGGCTCTTGGAAAAGGACTTCCTCTCATTTCACCGGGGCAGGTGTGAAAAAGCTCCTGTTGACTAACGTTTCACTAATGCAACTGTATGCTATGAGAATGTTATTCGGTGCCTGTTGAAAAAGGTTTGAGAACATCCTAATGACAGTTTTTTGTCCCTCCTGCATTCTCATCTGATCACAAGTACTGACATACCTCTGAATCACATGTGTATCACACTATAGAGCTTGTGAAACGCTACTTAGAAATGATGCAAAAGTTGAGCCCTGTGATAATATCACATGTGTAGCAACCTTTAAACCATATTAGAGTGTGGTAGTATCACCATTTGCCTCATTTTGCCTGATTTCCCTACAAAATCAAATTTCTGAGCTAGCGATATGACCAAGATGTGTATTTAATACCCAAAGAAAGCTAGATAGTTAGCATTCCTCCCCTACCTCTTATTTGACAGATTAAACAGCCTAAAAACTATTCTCTGTCTGACTTGTAAAAATAATGGAAAGTATATTCCAAAACAAAACTCTCTGTGTGTCTACAATTGCCTATTTCCCTACTGTTTATAGTATAATATGACAAAATCAGTATGCAAGATGAGTGTCCTAATCTTAAGGAATAATAAAATAATAATAATGAAGTGTAAGTGATACAGGTATCAAGAAATGTATTCCTCGTGGTTAAATTGTCCTTTATTAGCTAAACCTGAGTACAATTTTTCAAGCCTGTTGTTATTACATCTTAGCGAGAATACAGGTCATGTGACAATGATAACACTATAGAAGTATTATGTTGAGAATTCATACCGCACAAAAAATACTATACAGAACATACTATTTTACTTCATCTAATTCAGTATGTACTGTACTATTAAAGTATGAGATTTTTTAAAACCTGTGTATAATAAATAAATGATATTTTCATGCATCAGAGAACATTATCCTCATACTGTACAAGAGGTCATTTGTCATTTACCTCAAATGTGAAACCTGCTAATCAGCCAATCCTAGACACCTAAAATGGTGGTCCTCTTTATTGCAGACTCAGCCAGCAATAAAGCTTCACCATATTGTCACAAGATTCGCTTTGTTACTTATTGACCAAACATTGCCTTTCCGAATAAGGTATTTTATCATCATCCATCAATAACTACTGAAGATTATCCTAATGTACAGAAGCATCAAAACTAATGAATACAATGGGAGTTTTATGAAACGACAACATGGAAGGATCAACTGTACCTTCGGCACAATATAAAATGTACTGTACTGTACACGTCAAGGTATCGACTAGTTGAGAGAGGGTAATCCATAAACATTGGGAACTGCCTCTCCTCATTAAGCATTGATTAACTCAGTGGAGATGATTGAGTAACAGGAAATGATCTGTTTGCCTGACATAGATGCCAGCATTGTTTGCTTTATAAACTTTAAACCGTGACCCATTACCCAAGCTGGCATTCTGCAATATAACATTCCCTCTTCCAAACACGTTCTTTCTTTTTCGTTTGTGTCTTTGTTGTGTTTTCATTAACTGTGTTTGTTCTGATCTCTGTTCAGACTCTCCAGTCAGCACAGTTGTGTTTTAAAAGGCCATCTTTGATAATGTTCTTTGACGTACAAACTCACGAGGTGGGCATGTAGCCGCCAAAACCAACAGACGGTTGGAAAAAGTTAACTATCAGTCAAAGAAGAAAAGCTTCTCTATTTCTCTCACCTCATGTCCTTCTTCATTATTCCAATCCCCAAAGCAGAGGTATTAAAGCAGAACTATAACAATAGACTAAACTCACAGGTCTAAAGACTTTAGGATTTGTCCTTGGACAATTGTATACTCTAAAATGCACAGTTATTTTTAACCCAGCATTGGGTCAAAAAAGACAAATCCAGCCATTTGGTTAAATCAACCCAGCATATGTTAAATTACAGCCCCACGATTGGGACTGTCTCTTTTTGACCCAATGCTGGGTTGAACCAAAGATAGTAGATGGCCCACTGAAATTACAATAAATGGGGAGGAATGCAACACTATATATGCCAGCTCGAAATTTTAAGTTTAGCAAGTAATGGCACAGTTCATGTCAATCTGAAATATATTTAATTCAGAATTTGGCCAGTGATTTTGGAAATATCTACCTGTTGTTTTGCTATGACGTAAACAGCTGCCAGGAGGCGTTCTTGCTATGATGTAAATAGCTGCTGGGAGGCGTCGCAAATTAGGCCACCGAGCGGCACGACTTCCATAAACGGACTTTGGTTGACCAAAACCCAGCAATTTTTAATGGTACATTATTCTGGCCAATTATTATTCTGTCCCAGCAAGTCACTCTGAACGAAATAAAGTGACCGACCCTCTGAAGTCACACTGTGCTAGCCAGTAAAGCCATGGTCACACTTGACTTTTCATTCCATTGACTTCACATGCATGCAAATGCATCAGACCGGAAACGCAAGCCCCACTTGTTTTGTGAACTCTGACCTGCGAATTCGCATCACGTGAGACCAATAGAAGATCAAAACGTCACAGCGTGAGCTCTCGGTACAGAAATGTAAAAAATGTAGGATCGCTCCCACCTATTTCTTACCACTGTCCGAAAAATGAATTTCGCATGCTTAAAGTCATGTCTGATCGCGACATAAAACTGGAGGCATGTGGACGTGCCATAAGGGTGAGATTAACAGAACATCAACACTGGTTTGTTTACACACTTTGAGCCTAGATAGTGAATATAGTAGGTATAGACTTTTGGTTTTATTGTCAGGTTTGTATAAGTAAGAGTATACATGAGAGACTATGCAATGCAACGTATCACAAAACAATTACCATGAAAATTATAATAACAAGACAATAATATCTAGTAAACCTAAAAAATAGGAGGGGGAGTCAATTTGACTGTTTAAGGTTGGTAGTGGTTGCTGTTGTGGTATTTCCTGAAAAACACCACAAGTAATGCTCTCCCCATCATAATACAAATGTGCAAAATAAGAAAATATTTTTTTAATGCCACGTCGAGAGTGATAACAAAGGCTGCTGATATTTTGCCACTCCCAGTGTAGCCAGTTTTGGTATGAAAAGACTTTAAACATATAATAGCTCTGTCAGCCGAATATCTCTGTGTAATTAATCACATTGTAGTGACATATGACGTACGAGAACAAGGAATTTGCAAACAATGGGGTGGTAAGGCAAAAATTAGCTTTGAAAAGCAGATTTGAGGGCATTAGGTTGACAAACAATACAGTTCGAAAGTATGCCATGCATGTTTATTATGTAGTTATAAACACAGATGAGAGACCTTTTCATTCTTTTTTGATAAGGAATAGTGAAGGCAAGGGTGTAGCCTCATGGCAACGTGACTAAGACAGCATGACTTTGAATAAATAGTGATTTTTTATGATGCCCGCATGATGTTTTCAGCATAGTCGGTCTCTGGTTAAATGTCATGTAAACTGCTTTTTTACTCTACCCCTCTCTCTCTCTTAAGCATTCACACATCCTCTTAGGCCATAATCTTGACAATGGCGTCACAGAAAACCTGCCAGGAGAGTATTATGAATAACTACACTCGCCGATAGCCTTTCTGGGGTGCTCAGTTGTGTGTGTGTGTGTGTGTGTGTGTGTGTGTGTGTGTGTGTGTGTGTGTGTGTGTGTGTGTGTGACCAAGAAGGATTTGAAAATTTCCAAGAATGATCAAGAATTGTATTAAATAGGATTTCCTGGAATTTTATTTCAGCATTTTATTTATTAGCATTGCCAGAACATTTTATGCATTATCTGCATTATATACATATCGACTTTATTATTATACAGTATGTGAAATTAATGATGACGTTCTAGTCAATAATATTTTCCTTTCTGTAAAAAGAAACCCTTCCCATTCTTTGGATAAAAGTTCACATTGTATTTTATATTTATTTCCTTAAGACGCAATCAGAGAGTGACTTTTTATGATGTTAATAAGTCATGAAGACGATAAGAGCATTGTGCAAATATATTTATGCAACATTCAAGGCAACGACTCTCAGAATTAAACTCTAAGAGGTCTAATTTTGTGAAAATCGAAAATATTATTGCACTGACCTAACGTCTGGATTATTCGCGCACTCAAATCAGGAGTCAGAGCGCAGGTGCCCTCATGAAGTGGTTGCATAACAAACAGGGTCATACCAAAGTCAAATTATATTCAAAGCAGAGTGATATGCAAACAGGTTGGGTTAGCCATCTGCAATGTAAACTATACTGTATTACACGCAGCAGCAGAGCCCGACTCCTGGTGCATTATGGTCAGGTAAAGGTATCTGACATTTTAGTCAGCTGGTTTCTTTGCATTGTGTTTGCATTCCTGCATTTGAGCAATGATTAACCGGCAGCGTGGGAAGATATGCTTTTCTACCTTTCGTCCTCCGTATGTGTAGGAGTTACCATATTGCTTTCTCACCCCACCCCTCTACCAAATTTTCTTCCACTTTTTTCTTGTGATTTGATAACTCTTCTGGCGTTTTAGTCTGTTTTCTTTGTTTAGCAGGTATGTTTTCTCTTTTTCCACAGTGACTCAGAAAACTTTTTCACGCCACTAGTTATGAAGCGGAAAAGACTTGTTTGTGTGGCTGATTGTATGTGCGTTTACATATGTCTTACCACCGACACCAAGAAACTCTGATAACTTTCATAGCTTTGCTCGTAGGCGGCATATCCTGTGTATTTAAAAGGTCGGTCGTGTGTAAGGGAGACCCCTCAGTAATGTCATGGTGTGAAGATAATATACTGTGGTCTCATTTCAGAGACATGAAGACAAAACAGAGTCCCCATATTTCCTTATGTGAAATTTAAAGTATAGGTGCTTTCCGCAATCAACCAGTCAGTAGCCTAAATAAAGTCTTCACAGATTGTGACTAAGCCAGAAATGAGATCTTCGGTTTTCGAAGTATCTTATTCTCTACCAAAAATCATGTGATTTTTGGTGGTCTTATTGATTTTTTTAAAAGCCAATTGGAATCATGTTCGGTTTCTGGGTTAAATGAACCAATACCTTTTTTGGAATCTAATTTCTTCATCTACTGTATTTAAAGACATTATGGTTTATGTTCCTGCTTCTACAAACTGTGTGATGCGTTGCTGCCATCACCTTCTGATAGCTTCCTGCATCGGCATCGATGTTGACGCATTAATTACAAGCAGATCTTTATCTGCATGAGAGATTTAAGACGCTGTATTCCTCTGCGGGGTTGCCTTAGGCATATATCTACGTGAGTGCACGGATGAGATTATGTGTCCAGTCTGCGTGCATGCACATTTTTGTGTGCACATTTTCGATCTGCTTGCTCTCTGTGGATGTTGCACATATCTCTGCTGTGCATACACAATGAATGGTACACCCCAACCCATTGAGCAGGAGCCCAGATTTCTCTCAAATTTGTGATCTGAATCTTGCAAAGAGCCTGCCAGAACATAACAGTCTGCACATGTAAATGCACTTGTATGTTCGTATTCTACTTTTTGAAAGCAGAATAATTGCAAATGTGTACAAACAATGTTTAGATAAACAACAATGTTATAATGATCTCCTGTTAATTGAGTTACATGGTTCCCTAAATGAGAATCAAGCAAACATAAAAATGAGAAAAACATATACATTTAATATACATTAGTATTTCAAATTAATAATAAGGCCTATTTGGGCAAATATGCTTTTATTATGTTTTGTTTTATTTATGATTTATACGTTGTTAATAAAGAAAATTCCCCCCACATAGATTAAGAATGGATTATGATGCAAGTCCTTTATCCTGTACTTGTTTTATGAAAAGAAATACATAATTTTATTGTGTGTGTGTGTGTGTGTGTGTGTTTGGGAGGGAGGTTTCTCCACAGTCACTGTCATACATACACTAAAAATTACCATGGACAAAAGCATCTAAATGACTTCTTGCTATTTTGTAAATATATATTAAACATGATGAACACGATCTGTTTCAATATTTAATACAAATTGGTCAACCGTATAGGCTACTTATTCAAAGCAATATGTGCACTTCAGTGACAAGATAATGGTTCTCGTTCTCATTTGCGTACATACATCGTTTTTATTCCCTGTCTCTAGTATTTCACAAACACAATGCGTGTGTCTTCCAGCAGGTGGCGCTCACCCTGAGCCTTCTCTCTCTCTCTCCACATAACACTAACAGCTTGAAAGCGGCGACACATCTCTGGCACTGGCGTCATCAACTTCATCTCTAAGCAACCCCTCCATCAGCACTGGCGTCACCAGACGTCGAACCCGCACAGTTGCTCGGCAACTGTGCCTTGTGCGCTCGCCCAGCCTCGCGCTCCGCTCCGAGCTTTGACGCGAGTGTGACGTAAATAAGGCGGGTATCAATTTGTTATGGCAGGAGCTGGAGGGGGCGGAGCTTCCCCATCACCCGACTGTGAGCACGCAGCGTTTGTCCGGATGCCCAGCGCAGAGCTGTTCAGCAGAGCTGGGGCGCAGGTGGACGGGAGCGCACCCTGTCAATAAGTAGCGCTTCTTATACGGCTCCCTCCGTAAAAGTGTTTTTCGAGTATATAGGAAATAATACCAACTGAATATTTTGGACGAAATAATATCATTTTTGGGACATGTGGAATGACTTGTGAATTTCAAACTCGTTTCTACTGTGGAGGACGGTAGAATTATTGTGTTGCAGGTAAGAAAACTTCGGATATTTTGTAATTTTCAGATTACATACTAAATAACATTTAGAAATGCGAGAATGAAAACTATTATTTTGATAAATGTATTTCTGTATGTTTTAATCGTATGGATTTCCTCTGAGTATTTCAAGGATATTAACAGATATTTATATTTTGCTGTGTGTTTAGTATAAAGTTAAGCTAAACTTTTTATTCATTTATGTATATTTCAAAATGAAATATTTACTTTGATTGTATTATTAAGAAATGTTTTACGTGCGTTGTTGTAATGGGTAAGCATTTGCATGTGTAAGAATGATGATTTTAATAATACCAGTGTATGCTATTGCTGGAAATACATCACTCAAATTTGTACGCATTTGATGTTTTATTGCAGACAGGTCATACTAAAAGTAAGTCTTTGACACGTCGTTGTACCTAGACACACACCGATCCAGCATCATGGTTATTATCTCAAACAGCAACACGGGCTCTCAGTCCAGTCCAGCTGGGGCCAGGCCTCTACAGGTCGGCTTTTATGAAATCATCAGAACACTCGGCAAAGGAAACTTTGCTGTGGTGAAACTGGCCAGACACAAAGTGACAAAAACACAGGTAGGCATTATGTATCATTCACATTTTCAATAAAACATTTGACCTTTATATATTATTTTTATGATTAGATTAAAATTGTAATAATAATAATAATTCACAAATACGTTTTTATATATAATATATTTATTTTAATGCAGGTTGCAATTAAAATAATTGATAAGACGAGACTGAACTCTGAGAACTTGGAGAATATCTACAGGGAGGTTCAGATCATGAAACTGCTCAATCACCCTCACATCATTAAGCTCTATCAGGTACGTCAAATGTTTCGTACGTCCGTTTAACTGATCTGATGAAATCCCTGGTTATTGTCAGTTAAAAAGAGGTAGTGTGTACTTTCAGCATGGTCAGTTGAGAAAGTGTGGTTGATGTGTGAGAGTAACTGTTGGCCAGGCGTGATGTGCTTTTCTCTGAGAGTACATCTGGATAGCATGTGATGTATAAATAGACCAACTTACTTGCGTCCAGCTTTTGCATAGCAACTCTGTCCACCACAGTACATTGTAAAAATATTTTTTACAATGTTTGAACCTAAAAGTGCTTAATGTGGTGAAATCTACATTAACAGAATGTATGCAATTAGAATCTCTCATTCAAGTGACCGATTCAAGAAAAATAATTTGCAATTTGGGGGAAAGTTGTCGACTTATTCTTTTTAAAATATCCATGTTTTGGACAAATCTATATCATCCTGTATTGCCAAAACATGTATTTGTCTGAGGTGCACAGAGGGAAAGAGTGTGAGAAGGATGCAGGGTCTAAATCGCCGACTTAATTTGCACGAGTGGAAGTTAAGTGCAATGTGTCTACAGTGTCACGTGAAGCTAGCTGTCCTGAGCAAACATCTCTAAGAAACTACAATCTGATCTGATCCCTCGACTTGTTTTGACACCATAGCTTGGCACACGCACATGCAAATAGCGGCCGGCAAATACGTCAGCACATTCCTTCTCTCAACCATTTCAGTTTGTTTGGCTAAAATGTGGATTACCATTTTGTGAATTATACCAGAGGACTGAGGTTGTGTAAATATTCCTGGAAAACCAAAACTTTTGGAAACAAGCTGCTTTGGGTCTGACCTCACTTATTTCTCAGTGGGAAGTTGTGGGAATTGAGTTTGATGAACTCAATGGTTGTAGCCTACAGGTCCAGTATTGTCTTAAGTATTGTTTAAAAAATTGAACGCAAGGATTTTCAGCTGATTTTGATTCCAATTGGCTTCAGATGGAATCTTGCCTCTGACTTTGGAACATGCTAGTTCGGAGTTTACCCGTGTAAAAAAGTTCCCCTTAAATCAGATTGGAAAAGTCAACTATAATTTCGTTCTCTTCATTCATAACTGATGCAAAGTCCCTCCCCCTGTTTATCTAAAGGAAGTTGAGAAGAAAGCAGATAAAAAAAGTGAAGCTAGCGACCCATGACCCCTCATGATTAACCTTTTTGTGTACTTTTGCTCTTTGTGCAAATATTCTTTTATTTCGTTCTTTTTAAAACTATCAGTTGAACTCTTCGGTCCTCATTTTCCATGCTAGGGGAAATGTCTCTGTGGGCCGTACGGACCGGGGTTTCTAAGGAAGCTGTGTGTGTGTTAGCACCTCTGGGTCGACACTAAACGCTGGACGTTAAGCTTATCTGGAGATAAAGGCAGTTTTCCTGCGGTTGCCAAGTTACTCTGCCTGCCTTCGTGTATTATTACACGTTACATATCTGACCTGAAGTATTGAGTGTCTTGAGTCTGTGTATAGATGATTACACAGGCTTTCTCAGAGATAGTAAAAGAGCCAAGCACAGAACCAGTTGTGCAACACTTTCTGCTGGCAACGTGTAAGCGTTTAGTATTTCTCCCTCAGGCCTCTCCTGGGAAGTTCTATGACATTCCCGAAAAGGGTGAGGACGTCACACAGTATTTTTTTACACTGTAGGTTTTATGCAGGACTAATTGTTCAACTATAATTCCATTTGTGTCACTGCTTGTCTTTGTACTTCCTATGATCCTTTTGAATGCGTCTTATGGTTCAAATGAAACAGGTTATTATAGATCAAGTTTCGGCTGTCATTATGTGCCAGTTTATTGGCAGTAATGGGTCAAACGTCACCCAATGGCTCATCCTACTGCTAAAAATAAAGGCCATTCATGAAATGCTTGTCTGCTCTCTTATGCAATGGTGCACATCATGGGAAGCCGACCTGTCATGTATGAACGACAACCGTCAAAAAGGAGTTGAAAGAAAGAGGAAATTTGGCTAGAAACAGAAGCAGAGCTCAGATAATTTAGGAACTAAATGTTGTTTTATTTTAATGTTTATGCAAAACACAATGTATATACAGTATTTCATGCCTTCACCATTTTCAATGGTTCATTGAAGTGCTTATTTACGTAAAATATATGTTTCTCAAAGTACTTTTTATTGTATAAGTTTATCAAACTCAAATAAGAGTTGTTAGGAGATTAAAAAAGAGATGTTTTTATCTTTACAGGTTATGGAGACCAAAGACATGCTGTACATTGTGACGGAGTTTGCAAAAAATGGAGAGATGTTTGGTAAGTAGATTTGTATAAATTAAATTAAATAATCTTTTAAATGACTGGCATACGCATACGACTGATGAGGAGAGAATTATTTACATCTGCATTGCCTTCATAGCATTGACTCAGTGAGTCAGCACAGAGATGAGCAGGTGTGGGATTTCAAGCTTTATATAACTCTGTAAAAGGGATAAGCTATCGTACCTCTGCTTTCCCTTAGTACCTGCGGGTTTAAACACTATGACATATCTGTATCTCCAAAAGTCTCACATTTGGCCTTTGTGAAAACAATGTCTGCCTTCTCTGACAAACTTGCAAGCCTGCTAAACTTTATATCTTTATATGGTGTTTTCCTAGCTTTCCTGTAGCTCAGTTGTAAGAACATTGCGTTAACATTGAAAGGTTGTGGGTTTGATCCCAAGGGATTGCAGATACCTATATAAAATGTATAGGATAATGCAATGTAAATCGCTTTGGATAAAAGCGTCTGCTAAATGTAAATGTGTTTCTATTGAGATGCCTGCTCCGTTCCTAAACTGCATTTGTTTTACAGATTATCTGACGTCTAACGGACGGATGAGTGAAAATGAGGCTCGTAAGAAGTTCTGGCAGATTCTGACAGCAGTGGACTACTGCCATCGGCACCACATTGTCCACAGAGACCTCAAAACTGAAAACCTGCTGCTAGATGCCAACATGAACATCAAACTGGCAGGTGAGCAGAGAAACTGTTCATTTCTGGACCAGGCTCGTAAATACTTCTCAGTTACGTGTCTACTGAGAAAAAAAGTAATTGCTTTGTTTACGGTGAGGATCACTAATAAAATAATGACTCTCAATTATGTAACCGGAGTAGCCTGCTCTGTGTCAGGGAAATTAAACAGAGGCTTTTTCTGTAGCTAGACAATTCATCCATTGTAGCAGTTTATGTAACACTATGTGAAGAATTCACCATTCGCATATCTTAAGGCAGTTCTTATAATTAATCAAAGCCATATCTTCAACAAAGAACTCATTTCTTTTTTACAACCCTCCAGATTTTGGATTTGGGAACTTTTATAATGCTGGTGAGCCTCTCTCCACATGGTGTGGAAGCCCACCGTACGCTGCCCCGGAGGTTTTCGAGGGCAAAGAATACGAGGGACCACAGTTGGACATTTGGGTATGTTCTGGTTTTACTCTTTGAGTCTCACCATAATACTGTTGCTGGCCATTTCTTATAGGGATAGTTAAAGATTAAAAATTCATATTTAAACTATTTATTCACCTTAATGTCATTCAAAACATGTATAGGATTTATTTGTCTGTGGAACACTACCGTGGATTCTATTCTGAGAAATGTCTTAGTGGTTTTGTGTTAATACAATGGAAGTCAATAGGGACCAAAGTTGTTTGGTTACCAATATTCTTCAGAATATCTTTTTTTGTGTTCTGCAGATTAAAGAAAGTCATTAAGGTTTAAAATGACATATACTAGAATTTCGGGCTGGAAATACTATTGACTTCATAGTTTATTGCATTAATACTCCAAATTTGTGTTTTTCAGAGTCTTGGTGTGGTCTTGTACGTGCTGGTGTGTGGGTCTCTGCCCTTCGATGGGGACAGTCTTCCTGCCCTGCGACAAAGAGTTACAGAGGGCCGCTTCAGAATACCATTCTTCATGTCACAAGGTAAATCTCAGGGATTCCTCCTCTCGTGTACAATGTCATTCTAAGCCATGCAAAGGAAATCTTTTTTCACCGAGAGCCTCATGTCACCTTTTCCAGACTGTGAAAACCTGATACGGAAGATGCTGGTGGTCGACCCAGCCAAGCGAATCAGCATTGCCCAGATCAAGCAGCACCGCTGGATGTTAGCGGACCCCAGCGCACCCCACCAGATCCTATCCCAGTCTCTTACTGATTATAACTCCAACCTCGGAGACTACAGTGAACCTGTCTTGGGGATCATGCAGACACTAGGCATTGACAGACAGAGGACTGTGGAGGTGAGAAAAGGGGCTTGTAAATTAAAGACAACACAATTTTTAACATGCAATGCTATTTGGCTGGTGTCTCCATCTAGTTTTCTAAGTAGCTTCACAAACAAGACTTTTTGTTCACCAGTACTGTTTTTTTCTCATAGTTGTGCTGTTTCACCAGCTAAATTGGCACCATTATCCACCTAGTAAAATAATTGAAATTTATACCAGTCCTTTCATCAGGGACACAGGCTTGTTTTTCTAGCAAGGGTTAATAAACGTTGGTAATAAATTGTCAATTTGTCACAGCTGAATAAAACAGCCATCCTATTTGTCTTCCTGTGGCTTTAAATATGCTCCACTGCTGGCACCAAAAGGATAAACCTAGTAGCTTCTGTTTTTTAAGCCACAAAGCTTGTGTTGCCTTTAGCTTTCACTAAGATCCCTTAAGAAGTGAATACGTCACTCAGACTACATTTAAACACACTTGTTTATCCGACGCTCAGGATACACAGCTTTTCTAAAACAAATCTTTAAATTTTTTTCTGCAGTCTCTCCAGAACAGTAGTTACAACCACTTCTCAGCAATTTATTACCTGCTGCTAGAAAGAGTGAAGGAGCACCGTGGCCAGCAGCTCAGCCGCCAGTGCGGGGCCTGGAATCCAAGATCCAGGACGACATCCGATTCCTCCACCCCAGAGGTGAATGTCAAAGCAAGAACTGCTCTGTGTATGTCTCCTGTGTGAGATTCAATCCCTCTTTGCTAACTCAGCTCTTCCTCCGTTCATCTAACTTTCAAGGTGATTATGGGGTCATCTGACAGCTTCAGGACGTCCGCTTTTCATGCTGCCTCAAAGGTGAACACTCCTGTCCATTCGGAGATCGAATGCGAACAAGGAAAACTGTTTCAGGTCAGTATTAAAGTCGCTGTGATATTCTGAGTTGCAATTGAGAGTTTGTTGCCTTTTCCAGCATTAAGGAGACACAACAGAAGGCTGCAGAAGATAAAAATCCCATTGATTTCTAACTAGAGAAATTGTTTTAAAAACCTATTCGATGACAAACCTAGTGTAAAAGATTAAGCCAGACTTGACTGTAACCTATTTTTTAAGAAAATTATACCTACTTGGTGAATTACTGTTGAACTAGATTACCTATAATTCTAAAGATACATTTTCAAATCACAGAAGTCACTATTAGGGAAAATCAATGGAAAATTTTATATAAGGTTCCTGCGGTCTCTGTTGCATTCAATCCCCATTTGTAAGCCTGTATGCTCATATAGACCCCTCTCTTTAGTAAATAGACTCCCTGTGCTGTTTCATATTGCAGATATGCAGTGCACCCCCAATCCCCCTCCTTCATTAGAAACAGGCAGTGGCTAACGTGAATGCCTCCCTCCCTTCCTCAGCACGTGGTTTGCCAAGAGGAAGCCAGTCTAAACGGGCTCCTGTGGAACCGATCCATCTCACCCAACAGTCTGCTGGAGACCACCATCAATGAAGAAGTGCGGCATCATGACCTTGAGGAGGAAGAGGGGATGCTGCAGGTCCAGCCTCCCCATCTGCCCAGCACCACCTCCCGCAGGCACACACTGGCTGAAGTCTCTGCACGATTCTATCAATGCAATCCACCTTGTAAGTAAGAAACAAGGGGGCTTCAGAGACCTCTACTTAATGCCAAGATGCTTTTTTAACCAGCCTTTCTCTCACAGGTATAGTGGTTAGCCCCTCAGACGGTGCTTCTTCTGACAGTTGTCTGAAGTCTTCTTCCAATCCCAACCCAACTCTCTCCAATGCTATTGGTGACCTTTCCATGCTCTTTGTTTCTGGGACTGGCCCCAGAGCTTTAGCTCCTGCTGGGACACCTCTAGCTTTGTCCTCCAACCTGCTCCTACAGAACCAAGGAAGTATGCTTGCAGCCAGCTTCCAAGAGGGCCGTAGGGCTTCAGACACCTCCCTTACGCAGGGTTAGTTTCTAATCAAACTTTCATTGTTATTTTTGAAAGTCTTGACCATATGAAGTTTCTAACAGGACTTTGGTGACTTATGTTTCTAGGACTGAAAGCATTCAGACAGCAGTTGAGGAAGAACACACGTACGAAAGGCCTTCTGGGGTTGAACAAGATCAAAGGTCTGGCACGACAGGTGTGTCCTCCGACCTCATGCTCCAGGGGCAGCCGGGGTTCACTGGGACCAAGCATGTGTCCTCCCTCAAGCCTCCAGAGCTCTAGTGGTCCTCGTGAGCGTCGTAGCATGTTGGAAGAGGTTCTACACCAGCAGAGGTAAGAAAAACCTTGAAATTCCTAGGTTTGCTAAATGCTGCCTACATTTTCTGCTCATGCCTGAACGTTCCCTTCATTTTGTTCTACAGAATGCTACAGATTCAACATCAACCTCAGCCACAAGTCCAGTCCCAACCCCAGCAGTCTGTGCTGTTCTCCCTCCCTTCGTCACCTCCATCCAACAATCTCTTTGCCCCTGCTGCCCTCTTTTCCAACCCTCCCACTCAGCCTATCCTCCCAACATGCCAGCAGACCTCTATCACCCTCCAGCACAACCTGTGGCAGCAGCAGTGTCTTGACTCCTCTTCCCTCTCTACCGTGGCTTCCGCTGCCCATCTTCTGGAAGCTCGTCTGCACATCAGCCAGCGTCCACATCTCCAACCACACCCTCAGACCCAGCAGCACCTGCTGATCCAGCCCAGCATCCAGCCCCAGAGGCCTTTCTCCTTTCTGCCTCACCAGGGCGGTTGGAGCCTTAACACCAGCACTGATCAGGATGCAGATGTCCAGGAACTGGCTTGTGCAGGTCAAAAACAGCAGCTCAGCAGCTGTGTCATGGTCAAGTAGAGAAAGAAACAAGCGAAAAGACTTATTGAAAGATTGATAAATCTTAGAGTGATGCCTCCACTATTCTTTGTCCAGAATGAGTTGACGGACAATGGTGTTGAGCAGAGAACATACTTTAGGAACACCAGAAACCAGTCAGCATCCTATTTTGGTGATGCACTCAGTTTTCGATGCAAAGAAAACACTTGTTCTTCTCTGGAACATCCCGCAATTCCATGTTTGTGTCTGTATGTGATGGAATGACCAGAGGAAATGAGAAGAAGCAATAACCAAACTCTTTATTGAGCCCATAAACCCTTTTCATATGCTCCTGTCTGCATAGCAATAAAGGACAGGCCACAACACAGGGAATGATAGTGTTTTTCTAAGGTCTAAACTATTTGCGCGTGGATCAGCTTGATTATTAAACTAGCCTCCGTGATTATGTCAAAGACTTTTGTTCGTTTTATCATATAAAATAGAATTGTTATGTCTTCCGTACAGATTTTTCCAAAAGATTCCTTTCAGGGTAAGCTTTTTATTTTGTTTGTTTGTTTCTCACATCTTCATAGAAGACCAAAGCTGATTACTTTTTTTGCCTCTTTGATTCCTTACCTTGATGTTTCGAAACAGATTATCCTAAACTTCCAAAATCCCCCTAAAAATAATACTGTCATTTCATCTGTGATGTGAAAACAAGAGTTGCACAAATTAGCCAAGCTATGCGGCCAATGCTTTGTGTACAACGAGGTCGTCTGAGGCGCCTTACTAGGTGGGGAAATGAGGGCAGGGTAAGCTAGATAAGCACAAGAGGTACTGCATAGTTGTCCACGTGAAAAGTTGTGTGAATGTGTCTTTGAGCTGTTTGTGACATTGATTTTTAATGCTGCTTTATGGTTTGTCAGGTCCAGACAAAGACACTAGACTATTTACTCATACAGATGTGCACCAAACAATGACTTATGCTTAAGGAAAATAGGAGACATTGTTAGAAAAATCTTCCGTCAGATCTCTACCTCCTGCATGACTGATCATTCACCTCAGAAGGCTGTGTTTGAACAGACACTATATGAGTATGAGACCCCTGACCCTCATTACTGATGTTAATTTTTTTGTTTGTTTGTTTTTCTTTTAAATCAGTGAACAAAGATTATGAGAATAGTGCAATATTTCACATTGAAATGTAGATCCAGGACAAGAAGCTGTAGGAAAGTAAAAGGTACTTAATGCTTGATCGTGTTATTGTATTATTTCTTATTTAGAATATGATCACTTTTACTATTTGTAATGATTGTATTTACAGGATTATTTTAAATATGTTCTGCGTTAGCATAAGAAGATATGAGCTCTGTAATCTTTACGGCTCATACTCTTTGTGATACAGGTTGCCTTTGCCTTTTCATTTAAAGGTTCCAGGTTGGCTTTGCACAAATAGGTAAAGCCAAAGAGAGAAAGCACAGGAGATATTACTGCGTTTTATACAGATGTCACGTTGGTGAAAAGCTCTCCGTTTATTGAAGTGTAGCGCATTCAGAATCTCCCAAAAGCAGTTCTACTACGATACGGTAGCTGCCGCTTCTAGCTAACACATTTTTGATAAGCAATTGTTTTGACTCAGAAGGACCATGCTTTTTTTATTTGAAATGCACACATATACACACACAGTTGAAAACATCTTGTAGCAATAGCGTTCCATTTTATGTTTGCGGTTCGTTTGAAAATCTGCGTTTGAAACATTGCATATAGGTGCTAGAGTTAGATTTTAGAAGTGTTCTGGGTTTGTGCGTAATTTATATTGAACAATCGTGTTTTACCGTTGTTGAAACTCAAAGGTTTGCTTGAAGCACTGTTTCCACAATCCTGTTGCATGTCTGTCTAGCGTGAATTTAACATGTATGTGCAATGGTTTCTAGTAGTTTAGAAAATAACTGTGTTGTTTGCAAACTGGGTCATAAAACAAGTGTTTGAAACCGGTGCAGAAAAAGATGATTTAAGATAATGGAAGAAACAGTATTAAGCATTTCCGTTTTCACATACTCACCACCAACACTTGTGCCTTTTTCTGAACAAATATATTGGTGGTGTACGTTTGATTTTAAAACACCGGAAAGCTACAGATGTGCACATCATATGCTTTTGTTAGTTTAAGAACCCCATTTTATATTTTCATTTTAATTTGCTGTCTGACAATAATGCACTTTATAGTGACAACTGCTAAAAATTGTATTTCCACTGCTGGTTTAGATACGTATGAGGTTAATTTAATGTTACATTTTTACTTTTGAAACACCGTGTTTTGCTGAAAAACTGTTTTGTCTTTGTTATAGTTCCCTGGTTTGCTTGCTTTTTACTGTATGTGTGCTCACAAAGTGAGAGGAATTACACATGGATGTGTGAAAATACCTGAGAGATAATGTTGTATTTATGTGGCTATTTATTTGAATAAAAATTCACCACTTGGATTAATGTTGTTTTTTTTCCCTTTCCTTCTTAAAAGTCTTTATTCAAATGTTTCAAAAAGAAACCAAGCTAATGCCTTAAATAGATTCCTAAAGGTGTTCAAAGCTGAATAACTCTGGTTAAAGTTAACACAAATCAGTTACAGAGTGAGCATATAAAATCTGCCCCCATACCGTATATAGATTTACCATGCTAAAATTACATTAGTGATTTATAAGTTAAGCTGTCAAGTATATTTCACTAATGCAGCACAGCTGTGAATAATATATATTATCTAAAGTGACAGTTCTGTGGAGAGGATCAGAGGTACAGTAAAGATAAAACACAAGTAAACACATTCCACTGGTTGTACACCCGTCACTCTCGCTGTAAGCAAACGGGTGGCTGGATGCCTAGGGAGCTCAGATTGATCCATGCTGGGAATTCTGTCTTCACAAGTTCAGCTCAGAAGCCAGTGGTCCATGCCAATCATTTTGCCTTCCCATCCTGTTTAAACCATAAGCAAAGTGCCCGCTCAAAGACATTCTTATTCATGAATCTGCCTATAAATTCACTATGAAATGATTGCATGTTAATCTCATGGTGTGGGCCCGCAGCAATAACAAACAAGAACATACAAATTTCACAAAAACATGTTGGTTCCCTAAACTCTTCATTAAATGTAATTCAATTCAGCAGCACCTTAGTCACCTTCAGTCTTGACATTAAATCTGATGTGAAATTAATTGACTGCCAAAATAACAACACTAATAAAACACATACAAATTGAAATAAGCAATATTAAGGTACATTTCATTAATGTTTGGTAGTTGGCTGCTTTCTCCTGACTCCATATTTTTTGGAATGATCATGATACAAATGATACGTCTGTTGTGTAGTAAAGTATTTTAATTATTTAAATGCATGTACAATGTTTAAGTATGCAACATCAATGTATAATGTACACAACATACAGTAGTGACCAAAAGTGATGTCCAACTTTAGACAACTGACATCTTTGATCTTTATGCAAATATTTTATTAAAGATGCATTAAAAACGTAAACATGTACTCCTACACTATTTATATTGATATATTGTTGAACTTCTTTCCATTCTTTCCTATCTCCTTTAGACTATTCGGACAGTCGGAAAAGCCTTTCACTGCATGTCGAACTATGTATGATTTTATGTGACAATAAACTTTGAACTTAAACTTGGAGTAATAACTAAAGCTCAGCTTTGAAAAATAAATACACGTTTAACTAAGAGGCTCAATAAATATTTATTAGGCAAACTGTAATATTAATTAAATGGCACTTTCCTTTGAGCGTTTTGTTTTTATTTGCATTTTTTGTATATTTAAAATAAACATTCCCTGATACCTTGGTATGCCTTTTCGCTGCATCTTTTTTTAACTTCAAAGATGAGTGTTTTGTCCATTTTACTTTTAGGAGCAATAAAAGCAAATCTCATTCATTCACTCCTGTGTTTATGTGAATGTCTGTTTATTACTGAACACGTGACATAGAGAGGTCCGATACCTTATGATGAGTATCACATTAGCTTACAGTCTTTATGATGAGGTAAAGTCATTACATGGGCTACAGAGTGCAATGTTAGCGTGCATGGTAGATCATCTGAAGTACCTTGGTACCACATATATCTCCCTTTCCCGTCTGGGACATGGTGTGGCCAGGATTGTAAACTGAGATCGGTAGGAGAGAGAGACGTGTTGAAGCTGTCAGAGATCATTTAGGGTCAGCTCTGTAAGGCTATAGCTGCTTTCAGCACTTGTTTGGGATGACACAGAACTTAAGACAAACAGCTTCAAAGTCATTTAAAATGTTATAAACTATGTGCTATTTGTTGTCCACACAGTTAAACTTAACAGATAAAGTTCACGTGGGCTAGTAAGTGGTCAGGATATTTTAAGAATATGTCACAATTTTATATGATTTAAAGCATCTTATATTGACGTAAAGAAAGTGTCATGTTTCAAAGAACTTTCCAGTTTTAATAAACAATCCCTTTTGTATTAGATTGGTCCTAGTTTTATAGCAGTGATATTTAACAAAACAAATCAAAAGTCACTTTGAGTTCAGAGTTGTGAAACAGTGAGGGGTCTAAAGAACCTTTATGACAATGAAGTAATTAGAACACCTTGCCCATTCCCTTAGTTACACAACCGTTCCACTGCACTATACCCCTGGTGATTTTTTGAGAAAAACGTGCAACTGAAATGTAAATGTCCTTGAAGAACAGCTTCACTTGAAAGATATATGTTCTCATGACGTCTAGATTTATGGTCTTGCAAATGCCTTCACACCAAAAGGAGTTTACTCTGCATGCATACATTATAAATGTTAGGATTTTGAACTTAGAATACAATATCAAAACTATTGTAATAGGAATCCTAGCAACGTCCAAAACATATTCAGAATGCATTTATTACTCCAGATACATCAGTGGTCCAATTAAAGGTCCAGTGTATGAAATTTAGTGGTGAGGTTGTGAATTGCAAGCAAACGGCTCACAGGAGCTGCTCTCTGTTTATTCCACACTAGGCGTACCAATCCTCGATGAGGCAGCATACCTGTGTAATAAGTGCTCGCAGATCTCCGCAGAAAACCCTGAGTTACTCTGTGGATTTTAGTAATGTTAGACACACCCAATGTAAGAGTGCTACTAGTATGCACTGTTTGCATTGACGGATTTTTATGAGCCTGAGGATGAACAATGTGATATTTGAGATGTTTAAAACTAAACTAATCGCGTAAAAGTTCAAATTATTTTATTATTTAGTTATCTTTGTGTTGTGAACATGCAGAAAAGTGTCATTATTACAAACTCAAATCAACATAATAACGTAACAAGCCCTTTCGTAATAATAAAACTAAATTTATAGCCTACCTTTTCTTACAGTATCATATATAAATATGGTCTTGACATGCACCTTTTTCTTTTGGTTCAAAGGAATTCAGAGTAATTTGGTCTGGTGTATTCAGAATTGAACCTAACAATTATCAATAACACTTCTCTGCATTTAAATCCATATACAGGCTGCATTTGAAGACTATTTGAACAAATTACACATATTTATATTTGTGTACAAATATAAAGCTATTCTGTGGAATTCTGGACATTTTCCTCAAATTTTAGGGTGGAATTGACAAAAGTTCAAAACAGCTTGAAAGAAAAACGTTGTGAGCAAAACCTGTGAGAGGGAAGATTTACACACAACACGATAACTATGCGATTAAAAAAAATGTTTGTTCATGTTACATGGCTCTCAAATGAATAATTTGGCGACTGCTTCCCCCACCCATAGAAGCCAATGGCTCCTTAACTGATTTCTGGAGCTCTGAGACAAGTTTGTCCGTCTAGGGATACTGTAGAAACAACATGGCGAATTCCACATAAGGGGACCTGCTGTGTATTTAGAGAAATAGCTCATTGTAAGGTAATAAAAGTATAACTGTCAGGGGAAGTGAGGCAGAACCCAGATGCAAGCAGACGAAGGGTTAACAGAAAAACTAAGACATTCAGACTAAAAAACCCACAACGGGAAAAACACGATCATTAAAACAATACAAACAAAAACTTTCCACAAGACAAGGAGAGGCAGGATCATGAGACATAACGCTTCATTATGCAAGATCTGAAGACATAGTTAAGTATAATATATCGCATTTTTGTCAATAGATTCTCCCAAAAAATACACTAAGCACCTTTTTTACTTTATTACCAATGCATTATCGTTGTTTTCATACTTTTTAGAATAATGTAGGCTTAAATAACCTTTTAAAACTGTTCTGTTAATATGTCATTTCATTGATCTCTGCCATGTCTCTTATCTTGGCAACGTTGGTAAATGACCCAAGCCTTGATCTCAGGGCATAGAGAAACAGTAGAGTAGATTAGAGTAGAGTAGAGTAGAGAAGAGAGAGAGAGAGAGAGAGAGAGAGAGAGAGAGAGGTGCAGACTAAATCGGCACACAGCTGCTTAGTGAACTCAGCATGAAAGGGCTGTAATGGAATGCTCAGTCAGACGCCAGTGCCTCCTGTACAATATTAACTGGGGCTCGATGTGCGTCATTCAGGAAACAGATGACCCTGAGAGCACTGGAGCAAGTGAGAACCTCTCCTCGGCTCCCTTATTGCTTTCATTTTTACCATGTCTTTTACTCTTATAATACCAAAGTATTTAATATGCCACATTTGACATTAAATGTCATTTTATTTGAACTATTTCCATATAGCATTAGTGTTAATTTTGCTATATTATATAAACCTATCAAGCTTATTTTTGTGAAATACGTTTTGTGCATTTCTGCAGATGCTTTTGTCCAATACAACATCCATTCAAAGTCAAAATTTTGTCAGCATGTTAAAAGCAGTGCTTTTGTTATCTTTAAAGGGGAGGTGTGATGGAGTTTCACTTTTTTTTTGGTTAGAGAGTAGTATAGCTGTCTGAGAAAAAAACACATCTGCCAAGTCGCAACGCTCAAAGCTCTAAGAAAGACGGTTCTAAAATCACTTTTTAAAGACTACAATGAACGACTTATTGGGACTACAACAACCTTTTTCTTGAGTTAGTGACGCATGAATCCCAAAATTTACATTGACCCTGCCCCCTGGTACACAGATAGGGTATGGGTCATACCAAAAACACATTTTAAGTGGTAGACCAATCATTAATCACTGGCTCAGCTTGACCAATCAGAATGTTTCGAAAGGAGAGACTTCATAGAACTAAGAACTCAGCCTGTTTTCTTAAAAATGAAATGACGGTGTAAAACACAGGTGAAATATGTAATATACAAAGCATTTTTTGAAAATCGAAACATGAACGCCAACTGTTCAGCACATCACAAACATAATAAAAACATTGAAAATTAGGCAAAATAGGACCCCTTTAAATTAAATGAACTTGCTTTAATGTTATGTTATCTAAGGCATTATATTCATAATGGACTTAATGGGCCCTAGAACTTCTTTAAAGCAGCAATTTGTAAGTTAATTAGTTAGTAAGCAAGTGTATTAAAGTACACCCTTACCCAACTCAACTCACAATCATAAGATCATAAAAAAGATTTATAATCTGAGCTGTTGGGATGGATTTCGCAGGAAATGTTAGATTGACGTCACATGTCTTTGGTACGCAACGCCTCTAAACAGAAAGAAGAGGACCCGGCTATTGTATTGTGTGCTCGGGATGGTGGAGTGTTTGAGGCAAACCTACATGAAGTGGGGGCCCAAGGCAAAATTACTCAATGAGGCCCTTCTGACATTTGTTCGTGAAAAAATTCTTTGTCCTAAAAATAGAATTGCACATTGATCAAATAAAGTAGAGTCAAAACACATGAGATAAACGAAATGTTTACTTTTACAACATTAAATGTGAATGCCCAAATATTTATCATATATTACCAAAACAGTGAAAATTAAGAAATGCTTCTAAAGGTATGGTTGGAATAAATTTGGTTTTACACTTTTCAATTAGTCTTAATACAGTTTAGATTTATTATCTTTATAAATATAAATGTATTTGTATCATCCCTTTCACGTTAAATTTAACAAACTGTATTATTCAAAAGGACAACCCAAGCACAAATCCCTCTAATAAATGTCACAATGTGCTGCTGGGTGATTATTTATCAGTAAGGAATATTTGTCTTTCTTTGCCATCAACTCTGATAAGTGTACTTTAAACAAGTGCGATCCGTCTAATGTTATGCCACATCCAGAATAAAATTGTATAGGCCTCCAGGGAGGACCTCCGCAGAGATTTTATTAAAGAATTTGGTGGGTTCCTATCAGAACTAGTACTGGCCGCAGACAGAGTCCTTGTCGTTGGTGACTTTAACACCCATGTAGATAACGATACCGATGCCTTAGGGATGGCTTAACTCTTAACTCCATGGGTAAAGGACACACTTACCTTCTTACAGTAATACTGTCTTATGGTATAAATGTGGACGACGTTAAAATTCTTCAGCAGAAAGAAGACATTTCTGATCATTATATGGTATTATGTTTACTTCAAAATCAAGTGCAGATCTTTATCCTATCTAGCGCCTAAACTTTGGGACAGTCTTCCCCGCACTGTCCAGGAGTCAGACAAGTCAGACTAAAGACACATCTTTTTAATCTTGCATACACTACACTACCATAATATAAATACTCTGAAGGTTTAGGCTGCACTAGTTAGATCAACCGGAACCTGGAACACTTCCAATAACAACTGATGTATTTGTTGCATCAAGGAGTGCAGAACAGTACTCTACTCTCAGCCAGTCTTGTCTCATTGTTCCAAGGTTACCAGAGAGGGCAGGACACAGTTCATGCCCAGACCTGACAAAAGCTGAGATGATAGAGCTGGATAAAGATGGACGCGGCGACTTTACACGTTTTCACTACAAAGTGTCAGCTGCTATTAGATTATTACTGATAATCTTAAAATTTTTAAAACAATTTTATTTAGCCTTGTTGTGCAAGCACTGTCAAGCTTGTGCAGAGGCTGCAGTTTTTGCTAGAGGGGAACTGGAATCCCCTGGTTAGGCCTGGTTTCCCTCTGAGTTTTTTTTTTCTCCAATGGAGTTTTGGGTTCCTCGCCACCACTTGCATACTGTTATGCACTGTTAGCCTGGCCGGGGGGGCTGCTAGAATTTTAAAGTTGTATTTAAATAACAATGCATATAGGTATTTATAGCATATAGGAATTTATAGTCTGTTTAATATTTGACCTGTGTTTCTCTTTCTTTATCTTGGGTTTGGGGTTCTAGGTTCTAAGAGTGCACTAAATAAAAACAAGGCAGAGCAGAAGTCAGTTTTTACTGCTTTACACGTCATGTCGATGCCTGACAAAAGATCTGCACCGAGGCACATGTAGGCCATGCAAGCAGTGCTGAAGCACAAAATACGCAAAGAAAAGGACTCTGCAAGTGACCTGCGATTTTATTTTTCAAACAGAGATGGTAATAGAGAGCCAAAAGTTATGGACTGCAGCTTTAAATGCATATTCACATGGTACAGAGTAAGTGGACCAAAAAATACTAATGCTCAGTGGACTTTATTATTGTAACGGTCACCAGCTGGAGTGCCCTTGAAAACCACCAGAGGGCACTCCACATCAAATTTATCATTCACTCACAGACTACATTTCCCATAACTCACTACCCGGACTCATCAGCACTGATTTCACACACACCTGCATATCATTCACATTCACTCTATATATACCATGTGCACTTATTCACTCACTGCGAAGTCTTGTTTTGTCTACACTGCATTTCTGAGCGTTTCCCTGGTTCCTTGTCTTTTGGTTTTTTGGATTTATTGCCTGGTTCCCTGTTCACTCTTTTGCCTCTGGTCCCTGCCTGTTTTGTTTGTTTCTTTGTGTTGTTGGTTTCCTTGTTTGAACTGCCTACCTGTGTATGACCCCTGCCTGTTATTTGGATTACGCCTCTGGATTACCCACCAATAAAGCTGCATTTGGATCTCACCCTAAGTCTCGGAGCAGTTTCATGACAGAAGACTTCGCCACCCAAGATCCAGCAGCAACACACACCATGGACCCTGTCATCCGTCTCTTCCGCCTCAGCCAAGGTAACCGCCCGATAGAGGAATATGTTACGGAGTTTTGTGAGCTCTGCCATGGGGTGGACGAGACGGACGAGGTAATGAAGGACATGTTCCGCTATGGGCTTGAGGACATGTTAGAGTACCTCATGCCTGACAACACTCCTCAATGGACTTTAGCTCAGTATATTGACCTCTACCTTCTGCTAAGCGGCTCGTCCTTTACTGTGGGCTTTGTGGATGAGGGGTTCCACAATCCCACAGCACTCCCCAGCCCAGAGCCACTGCACGAGATGGCCGCCAGCCCAGAGCCACTGCACGAGATGGCCGCCAGCCCAGAGCCACTGCACGAGATGGCCGCCAGCCCAGAGCCACTGCACGAGATGGCCGCCAGCTCAGAGCCACTGCACGAGATGGCCGCCAGCCCAGAGCCACTGCACGAGATGGCCGCCAGCCCAGAGCCACTGCATGAAAGGGCAGCAAGAGTCGATCTGCCAGAGTCAACTCCAGTCCGAGTCGATCTGCCAGAGTCAACTCCAGTCCGAGTCGATCTGCCAGAGTCAACTCCAGTCCGAGTCGATCTGCCAGAGTCAACTCCAGTCCGAGTCGATCTGCCAGAGTCAACTCCAGTCCGAGTCGATCTGCCAGAGTCAACTCCAGTCCGAGTCGATCTGCCAGAGTCAACTCCAGTCCGAGTCGATCTGCCAGAGTCAACTCCAGTCCGAGTCGATCTGCCAGAGTCAACTCCAGTCCGAGTCGATCTGCCAGAGTCAACTCCAGTCCGAGTCGATCTGCCAGAGTCAACTCCAGTCCGAGTCGATCTGCCAGAGTCAACTCCAGTCCGAGTCGATCTGCCAGAGTCAACTCCAGTCCGAGTCGATCTGCCAGAGTCAACTCCAGTCCGAGTCGATCTGCCAGAGTCAACTCCAGTCCGAGTCGATCTGCCAGAGTCAACTCCAGTCCGAGTCGATCTGCCAGAGTCAACTCCAGTCCGAGTCGATCTGCCAGAGTCAACTCCAGTCCGAGTCGATCTGCCAGAGTCAACTCCAGTCCGAGTCGATCTGCCAGAGTCAACTCCAGTCCGAGTCGATCTGCCAGAGTCAACTCCAGTCCGAGTCGATCTGCCAGAGTCAACTCCAGTCCAAATCGATCTGCCAGAGTCAACTCCAGTCCGAGTCGATCTGCCAGAGTCAACTCCAGTCCGAGTCGATCTGCCAGAGTCAACTCCAGTCCGAGTCGATCTGCCAGAGTCAACTCCAGTCCGAGTCGATCTGCCAGAGTCAACTCCAGTCCGAGTCGATCTGCCAGAGTCAACTCCAGTCCGAGTCGATCTGCCAGAGTCAACTCCAGTCCGAGTCGATCTGCCAGAGTCAACTCCAGTCCGAGTCGATCTGCCAGAGTCAACTCCAGTCCGAGTCGATCTGCCAGAGTCAACTCCAGTCCGAGTCGATCTGCCAGAGTCAACTCCAGCCCGAGTCGATCTTCCAGAGTCAAGTCAAGCCCGAGTCGATCTTCCAGAGTCAAGTCAAGCCCGAGTCGATCTTCCAGAGTCAAGTCAAGCCCGAGTCGATCTTCCAGAGTCAAGTCAAGCCCGAGTCGATCTTCCAGAGTCAAGTCAAGCCCGAGTCGATCTTCCAGAGTCAAGTCAAGCCCGAGTCGATCTTCCAGAGTCAAGTCAAGCCCGAGTCGATCTTCCAGAGTCAAGTCAAGCCCGAGTCGATCTTCCAGAGTCAAGTCAAGCCCGAGTCGATCTTCCAGAGTCAAGTCAAGCCCGAGTCGATCTTCCAGAGTCAAGTCAAGCCCGAGTCGATCTTCCAGAGTCAAGTCAAGCCCGAGTCGATCTTCCAGAGTCAAGTCAAGCCCGAGTCGATCTTCCAGAGTCAAGTCAAGCCCGAGTCGATCTTCCAGAGTCAAGTCAAGCCCGAGTCGATCTTCCAGAGTCAAGTCAAGCCCGAGTCGATCTTCCAGAGTCAAGTCAAGCCCGGTCTGCCCAGCCGGAGCCAGAGACTGTTCACGTCACGTCTGCCATATCTGAGCCTCATCCCAAGATGGCCTCCTCCACGCCTGTGTCTTCGGACAAGAAGGCCTCCTCCACGCCTGTGTCTTCGGACAAGACGGCCTCCTCCACGCCTGTGTCTTCGGACAAGACGGCCTCCTCCACGCCTGTGTCTTCGGACAAGACGGCCTCCTCCACGCCTGTGTCTTCGGACAAGACGGCCTCCTCCACGCCTGTGTCTTCGGACAAGACGGCCTCCTCCACGCCTGTGTCTTCGGACAAGACGGCCTCCTCCACGCCTGTGTCTTGGGACAAGACGGCCGAATCCACGCCTGTGTCTTGGGACAAGAAGGCCTCCTCCACGCCTGTGTCTTCGGACAAGACGGCCTCCTCCACGCCTGTGTCTTCGGACAAGAAGGCCTCCTCCACGCCTGTGTCTTCGGACAAGACGGCCTCCTCCACGCCTGTGTCTTCGGACAAGACGGCCTCCTCCACGCCTGTGTCTTCGGACAAGACGGCCTCCTCCACGCCTGTGTCTTCGGACAAGACGGCCTCCTCCACGCCTGTGTCTTCGGACAAGACGGCCTCCTCCACGCCTGTGTCTTCGGACAAGACGGCCTCCTCCACGCCTGTGTCTTGGGACAAGACGGCCGAATCCACGCCTGTGTCTTGGGACAAGACGGCCGAATCCACGCCTGTGTCTGGGGACAAGACGGCCGAATCCACGCCTTTGCCGGTTCCTGAACCGTCGGACCCGCGTTATACCCCTGAACCGACAAGTCGGCCTGGTCTCCTTGAAGGGACGTCTCAGCCCCGGCCTCCTGCACAGCCTGCTCCGCCCTGGCCGCCTGCACAGCCTGCTCCGCCCTGGCCGCCTGCACAGCCTGCTCCGCCCTGGCCGCCTGCTCAGCCTGCTCCGCCCTGGTCGCCTGCTCAGCCTCAGTCTCCGGGTTCTCTTCCGCTCCACGGTCCTGGCCCTCCATCCCGCCCCCGGGTCCGCCTCCGCTCCTCCTCCCTCCTGGACAGTGTTAGGAGCGTCTGGAATCCGCTCCTTAAAGGGGGGGCTATGTAACGGTCACCAGCTGGAGTGCCCTTGAAAACCACCAGAGGGCACTCCACATCAAACTTATCATTCACTCACAGACTACATTTCCCATAACTCACTACCCGGACTCATCAGCACTGATTTCACACACACCTGCATATCATTCACATTCACTTTATATATACCATGTGCACTTATTCACTCACTGCGAAGTCTTGTTTTGTCTACACTGCATTTCTGAGCGTTTCCCTGGTTCCTTGTCTTTTGGTTTTTTGGATTTATTGCCTGGTTCCCTGTTCACTCTTTTGCCTCTGGTCCCTGCCTGTTTTGTTTGTTTCTTTGTGTTGTTGGTTTCCTTGTTTGAACTGCCTACCTGTGTATGACCCCTGCCTGTTATTTGGATTACGCCTCTGGATTACCCACCAATAAAGCTGCATTTGGATCTCACCCTAAGTCTCGGAGCAGTTTCATGACAATTATCAAGCAATGTGTGTCCAACAATTCACTACATCACTCTTTCCACAACGGAAATTGAATATGAAACTCTATGCTACGATAAAGTGTAGCCGATGTGGATTGTTCAGTTGACAGATGTTGAGACAAAGAATTATGTGTTGACTGTCCCACAGCAGATCTGCAGTGACCTCTGGAAACCCAGCAGTCTGTGTTTCATTTCCATGAGGGATGTCCAGATCCACTTTCCTGTCATGTTTGAGAAAAGGTGACACAATAGCATAGTGAATGTCTAGCTTGTACCAATCCTCTATATTTGTCTCATGTAAAAAATAACCACAGAACCCAAATGTTGTGTTTCAGTTTGATTTGTATGTTTATGTACAAATATGTAAAGTGACAGAGTCCTACTTATGAAGAAAAGAGTATTGTTTCAATTACAGACAGTGCCAATATCTTTGTAAGATTTATAAATAGTGACAGAGACGACTTTAGTAATTTTTTCCCCTCCAGGCTTCTGAGAACTATGCACTGGGACACAAGAATTGTAGTCGTGCTTTCACTATAAAGTGTTGAATGGTTTCCTCAGCGGAAAAAAGGAACATGCTTAAGAAATGTTACGTTACAATTCAAGAATCGCGTTCATTTGACTTGGAATTTCAGCAGTCCGTCAAAAACATGTTTACACAAGAGATAAATAGCTATTAGCGTTGAACTGGCTTTGTGTAATTTTGTGTTACAATACACATATACTGTATGCTCTATGAGGTCTCCTCTGCTGGGCTCCAGGTATTTATTATTCCACAACATTTGACTGACAGCTCTGCCTGGAGTGCCTCTAAGGGCATCCATGATGTAAAAATTTGAGCACTCCTCCTACTTCCTGTACCAAACCATCAGAAATCCAACTGTATGCCCAGTGACATTTCAACAATGACATCCGTTGAAATGTGTTTTTAAACAGACTTCACAATCTAACATAAATAGTTCAGACCAAAACTTTTTCCTTGGGTGGCAGAAATTCAGATATTTATAAAGTAAAAAATCCCTAAGGTGCAGTGGCATAGCGGTTGTTTGCTCTGAATAGCACTGATACTGTAGAGAAGAAAAACCTCCCAATTATCCTTTTGCGTCAGCAGCTTTGGAAAGCTGCTTTTGTGTTGATTCATACACATTAGTAATGATGAAAGATGATCCCATCATTGTGGAAGAAGCATTGTTGGCAATCGCACGCTCTTTAATTACAAATAATCACCCCACACACCCTGCTTCATTAAAAGTCAATTTATCATTCACACCACCTTTTTCAGTCTGATCATCAGTGGACAACAATTCATTTAAGCAAAGATTTAGATATGAAAGAAAAACTAAGATTCATTTGACTAAGAAACATAAAATGTATGCTCATAATTACAAACTGTATCTCTCAGGGTGTGGCTAAACATTTATAAAAAAAGGTGTGGAATAATTTATTATTATTCTTAAAGTCCTTGTGCTGAATCAATTCAAGGGCGCCCTCCTCTGGTTGAGGCTTTCACACATGCTGTAGTGCTAAGTGTCAGGGAACCAAATGCAGGCAGTTAAAGGGTTAAATAAAGGATTTTATTGAAATAATAAACAATTAACTAACAAGGTTCAAACATAAAACTTCCCACGAGGGGGCAAAACAAACAAGGTCCAGGATAATAAAATAATAAGTCCACAAACTTGAAAACAGGAACAAGGTAATCCAAGACAAGACACGGCGAGGCTAAATAACACAATGAACCGCCAATGAACAGAAGGCAACTATATAGGGACACTAACAAGGATGATGATACAGGTCAGGTGATACGCAGGTGAAGGGAATGAACACTAACGGAAAACTAACCGGGAGATAATGCGGAGCATGTGAGGGGGATGAAACACTAATTGGACAAGCATGAGCGGAGAACAAGAGGGCTAGGCCAAATGGACACGACCGGAACAAAGGCCACGTGTCTCCACACAATACATAACAAACACAAAAGGCATGATACTGTCATGACCTTGTCCACAGAGCTAGGAAACTACTTACAAGTACAGGATCATGACAGTACCCCCGCCCCCAGGGCCGATCCCCGACGGCCCAAGGGAAAAAATAAATCAGCGGGCCAAGACAAACAGGCACGAGGACAAACACCATAAACATAGAAAGGAACAAACTGGGGGCAGTATAGAAATAATGAAGGGGTTGGACAACAAAATAAACATTAATGAAAAGGTTGGAGGAGGAATGGGTAGGCAAAAGTTGGGTAAACTATGTATGGGCGGGACAGGGGGGTGGAGACTTTGGAGCAGCTAGGGCTCGTCTCCTTGAACAGGGAGGTGAGGAAGGGACAGAACAAGAAGGAACTGACGTGGCTTGGAAACATATCTTAGAGTGGGGGGGTGTAGGACGGGCAGGACGGAGCATGACGTGACTGGGGAAGACTGGGGAGAGTGTCTAAGTGTGGGGCGATACCGGATACTGGCTACTGGCTGGAGGACCGACTGTACTGCCGGCTGGAGGACCGGCTGAAACGCCGGCTGGATGGCCACTTGGACGGCCAGCTTGGACAGCCGGCTGGGACGCCGGCTGGATTGACTGCTGGACTGCACACCGGCTGGAGAAACGGCTGTGACACCGACTGGAGAACCGGCTGGGACGCCGACTGGGGTATCGGCTGAATCACCGGCTGGGTCGCTGGCTGGACGGCTGGATTGCCGCTTGGACAGCCTGGGAATCGAACCCACAATCTTAATATCCTGTTAACTATGCATGTACAGTATGAACAACATATCCTGCAATATCAGAGTTATTCATCGTAGCAAATGCTGCAATGAAACTGTTGGTCAGGGTTTTATACAACTTTTAGTATTACTTATGGCAGCGTTTAGTCCTTTACTTTTAAACGGCAAGCAGCGTTGACATGTGGGGTTTCACAAGTTGTGAAAAACAAGAAAGTACTAACTGATGACAGTTTACAAAGAAAAAGTGAATGTGGTTTGACTCGTGCAAATCATTTTTTTTATATTGGCAAGGCGTTTCAAAAGTGGCGTGAACTCTGTGATCTGAAAGGATTTAAAACTGATGCAGGCATGACTTTATTTCTGAACGGATAAGACATTTCAATATTTCAATAGATAACACAAAAACGTAGCTCCCTTGTTGTGTTAATACAGACGAGTACAGTTTCATCGGTTGTTCTTTCTTTCTTTGTTATGTTCATTATAATATATCCATCAGCCCTTTTCGCACGGGATTCGTATTATCTGGGGACCTTGTGTAATTTAGAAATTACCTCCCCACATCTGTATTTCATGTGGTTCCTCTATCAGGTTCGCATTACGGGAGTTTCAGTGAGAGATAACAAAACTGGAGACTCCTGGCCAAAACAACAGGTATGGAAATGACCCAGCACCCAAAATAATATCAAAACACTTCAACACAGCCTCCATTTGCGCTATCTGTGTTTAATATGCTCTACTGATGTACAGTGAAGATTCTCACTGGTGCACTGTCACAGGCCACGACTCAAAACATCAGACTCATCCGTGCAGTTGAGTAGTGCCAAATCACAACTCACGTAAAGAAAGTACCTCTGCACATCAACTGCAGTAGCAATTACAAACTGAGATGGCGACAAAGAGGCCAATCCTATGTAGTGCCGATTTATTTCTCTTGTAATGAGTGCCTTAACCATTTCTTAAACATTGCTGCAGCATTTAGCCATGTAAAGCACATTGTGGCACCGTGAAACTATACAAAAAAACAAGTAAACGTATAAATACAACAAATACACGCATAATCACACATTATAAAAAAAATGTGCATTAACATGAATAGATTTTAAAAACAGTTCTTAAATTTGTAGTGCAATAATTTCAGTCCCACATGAAGCAGCACACGTTGTTTCTTACTCTCATCACGTATATACCCTGCGTAAATACCCTGTGTGTCATCCGCATAGCAGTGATAGAATCTTTTTTGAGAATGACAGAACCTAGGAACGTTGTGAATATGGACAAGAGCAGCGGTCCAAGAACTTAGCCCTGGGGTACAACTGTGCTGAGATGCTGATGCTCAGACCTCACCTCTCCAGGATTCTCTGAATGACCTATCCGAAGGACCTATCCGAGAGTTAAGACTCAAACCACCGTAGCGGCTTTCCAAAAAAAACATCTTGACTAGAGGATGTGGTGGTTGACAGTGTCAGATAGACTCAGGAGGATGAGAGCAGATGATTTAGAGCCCCCCCTTGCCAATGTCAAGGCTTCGATGACTGAGAGCAGTGCAGTCTCGGTGGAACGACTGCTCTTCTAACCAGACTGCTTGCTGTCCAAGAGGTTGTTCTGTGTAAATAATGAGGAGACCAGGTCAGCTACCACACGCTCCTGTGTTATCATGTTTAATTGTGTTAGTTTGCTGTATTAAAAAATACGTGTTTAATGATAAAATTATAAAAAATGCCTAATAATACACAAAGCATTCACAATTGCTAAATTGGGATAAAAACGATGGTGATACAAAATAAAGAGCCATTTGGGAGCCGTAAGAGCTGAATCTTTGAAAAGACAATAACTTCCCATCACTCTTAACTAACTTTTTGGAAAGACCATGCTCAGGGGACACCAACCATTGACACAATTATGCCACCAAACTCACTAATGGTCAGATTCCACCCAGGGTACCCCGCCCCGCATCCACAGAGCCCCCCCTTTTGAACTTAACTCACTATTTTGTAAGACTCCTTCCAGGGGACCCCCGATGACCAAGTGACCCGGCTCCGGTAAAGACCTGGGCTCAGGAGATGACTCTGGTCATGCATTTAAGTGTCCCTTAGACTCCCCCCCACATCCACAGACCCCCTCACCCCCATTTTGCCCCTAACTCACATTTTTTTAGATTACGCCCAGGGGACCCTATGCCCCCGACGACCCGAGTGACCCCGCTCCGGGAAAGACCTGGGCTCAGGATATAACTCTGGTCATGCATTAATATTAAATAAACACATATACTGATAAGGGTATACCTTGAACGCAATGTGAATAATGTTCAAAATCAGAAAATGTCATTGATGAGATATATGTTAGCACAAAGGAAGACAACAGACAGGAAGCACCCACAAACTGTAACTTTATTTACAGGTAAGTAAGTAAACAACCAAAATATCAGGTAGGGAAATGCATAATAGTCTCTAGATTGCAACTTGGCCCAAGTAAAAGAGTTCTTCTACTTCTTGTAGGAGCTGGCTGAACAGATCTGAAGATTAATAGATGAAGACTGTAGATGGATCGTGGAAAACACAGGTAAATAGCCAGCTATGAAGCTTTTGAAGGATCAACATCTTTATCCACTGCTCCTGTTGTCGAAGTCATCCTATTAGTTTTTTAAGCCATTGTTTTATATCTGGAATACAGCTCGTAGGCTTTCTTTAAAGCTGATATCAATTGGATCAAGTGAAAAATCACTTGACAACCAGATTTAATACTGGGATACACAGATAAGCAAAACTGGTATCCATCCCAAAATATGTCTTTCACCCATATAAACCTCTTCTGTAGTTTTTGAATGAGTAAAGCAGTCGAGTTTAGAATTGTTTGTGATTCAGGCGTAAAGTCAAAAATTTCAATACTCAGTGATGCCATCGTGGATCGTTATAGGCTTCTAACCAAAATTTCCACAATGCTTAATGCAGACTATCTTGTGTGTATGTAGATATTGCCAGGTTAATACTTTAAAGTCTTTAGGGTTTGAAGACCAAAATACCTATTTGGCCAAAAAACCTTTTTTGCAATTCAGTATGCTTTTGAGATATTTTTTTGATTAATTTGTTTAAGTTTTAACTTTTTTAATTTTTTTTAATTTTTTTAACTTTTTTAACTTTTTTAACTTTTTTAACTTTTTTAACTTTATTAACTTTTTTAATTTTTTTATTTTATTTTATTTTTTTTAATCTTTTTTAACTTTTTTTTTCATGCTTTATGGTCTTATGAATGAAATTCATGTTTACTGTCTCTGAAGATCCTAGCACGAAAACGGGCTCTGGCAATCCCACCTCGGAATCTTACACCAGCGGACCTGGCTTTGGCGGACCCTTCTCCAGAGCTGATTTCAGAGACCCAGGTCTGGCTCTGGCTCTAACTTTGACAAATAGTAATTTTGGGGCAAAATTGGGTCTGAGCCAGCCCAGGGGTACCCAGAGTCCCTTGGAACCCCCCCATTTTGGCCCCCGACTCACTTTTTTGTTAGACTCCGCCCAGGGCACCCAACCTCCCCCACCAACAGACCTCTCATTTCACCCCCAAATTCACTATTTGTCAGACACCGCCAAAGTGTCCCTTAGACTCCCCCCCACATCCACAGACCCCCTCACCCCCATTTTGCCCCAACTCACATTTTTTTAGATTACGCCCAGGGGACCCTATGCCGCCGACGACCCGAGTGACCCGGCTCCGGGAAAGACCTGGGCTCAGGATACAACTCTGGTCATGCATTAATATTAAATAAACACATATACTGATAAGGGTATACCTTGAACGCAATGTGAATAATGTTCAAAATCAGAAAATGTCATTGATGAGATATATGTTAGCACAAAGGAAGACAACAGACAGGAAGCACCCACAAACTGTAACTTTATTTACAGGTAAGTAAGTAAACAACCAAAATATCAGGTAGGGAAATGCCTAATAGTCTCTAGATTGCAACTTGGCCCAAGTAAAAGAGTTCTTCTTCTTCTTGTAGGAGCTGGCTGAACGGATGTGAAGATTAATAGATGAAGACTGTAGATGGATCGTGGAAAACACAGGTAAATAGCCAGCTATGAAGCTTTTGAAGGATCAACATCTTTATCCACTGCTCCTGTTGTCGAAGTCATCCTATGAGTTTTTTAAGCCATTGTTTTATATCTGGAATACAGCTCGTAGGCTTTCTTTAAAGCTGATATCAATTGGATCAAGTGAAAAATCACTTGACAACCAGATTTAATACTGGGATACACAGATAAGCAAAACTGGTATCCATCCCAAACTATGTCTTTCACCCATATACACCTCTTCTGTAGTTTTTGAATGAGTAAAGCAGTCGAGTTTAGAATTGTTTGTGATTCAGGCGTAAAGTCAAAAATTTCAATACTCAGTGATGCCATCGTGGATCGTTATAGGCTTCTAACCAAAATTTCCACAATGCTTAATGCAGACTATCTTGTGTGTATGTAGATATTGCCAGGTTAATACTTTAAAGTCTTTAGGGTTTGAAGACCAAAATACCTATTTGGCCAAAAAACCTTTTTTGCAATTCAGTATGCTTTTCAGATATTTTTTTGATTAATTAGTTTAAATTTTAACTTTGTAACTTTGTAACTTTGTAACTTTGTAACTTTGTAACTTTGTAACTTTGTAACTTTGTAACTTTGTAACTTGTTAAACTTTTTTAACTTTTTTTATTATTATTTTATTATTATATATATATATATATTTTTTCATGTTTATGGTCTTATGAATGAAATTCATGTTTACTGTCTCTGAAGATCCTAGCAAGAAAACGGGCTCTGGCAATCCCACCTCGGAATCTTACACCAGCGGACCTGGCTTTGGATTCAGGAAAGGAAAGATTCAGGAAAGGAAATGCATAACAGTCTTCAGATAGCAACTTTGCCCAAGTAAAAGAGTTCTTGTTCTTCTTGTAGGTGCTCGTGGATCGTTTGGGCTTCTAACCCAAATTTCCTCAAGGCTTAATGCACATTAATGCAAATTGTTAGGATTTAAAGACATTTATTGGTCAGAAACCCTTTTTTCCAATTCAGTATTTTTTATGTTTTACGGTCTTATGAATGAAATTCGTGTATACTGTCTCTGAAGAACCTAGCACGAAAACAGGCTCTGTCGGTCCCATCTCCGGAACTTGGAGAGATGCCGCAAATTCATTACATTTCATAGAAATCCTCCTGGTCAGCTTACCCCAAAGACTAATAGCTGGGCCAGTGCTCTCAACATTTAAGGCAGGCAGAGAAGACCATAAGAAGTTGGGGAGAGAGCAAAAAAAACATGAGAATACTTGAGTACTGATCATTGTATCCCACCACAGGAGGGTTGTTGAGGCTTGCAACGAAATGCTGGAAGTAAAGCAGGTAAAAGGTAAGCAGACCCATCTTGGCATCTGTATAGTGTATACCTACAGTGTGTATTACGTAAATAGGCGGTTAAAACAGTGTATTGTACTGTGATGAATAGGTCACCGGAGGTATGATTGAGGGACACGCCCCTTAATTTGAAGGAATGGACATGGTTAATTAAATTAGTGGTTACAGCTGATACGGGAGGAGAGGATCATTATTTAAGCATGGCTTGAGTTCTGCTCGAGAGGACTTGGGTCGAGCTCTCACCCATGGGGAAATGTTAAACGGCCGCTCGGGATAACCAGTATCTCCGGCGGTGAAGACAGACAGTTAGTGGGGGGGACTTCCTGTGTTAGATAGTGAGGTGTACGACTTGGAATTAGGAGAGCTGCTGACCAAGGTATCCGACTACTCCAAATGATGAGTAATGCTATTTATAATTAATAAAGAGTAGTTTGTTAACTGCCATTCGAGTGTGCTGATCTCTACCTTCCTATACTTCGTGCTGTTGTTACAGTACCTATAAGCATGCCAATATGCCAAGAATAATCTGTGTGGCAGGAAGGGCGTTTCTGTGTTTCATCATTATAATTGATGGCCATTCTAGCCTATCATCTGTGCGCCTGGGCTTTAAAACAGCAACGCATTTACCGTTTGTCAGGCGTCACGTTTGGAATCGCGGCGGCGTTAACGTGCTTTCGTCACTGCTTCCTGTAAACCGGATGCGAGCACCCGAGCCGAGACACCACTTTGCTGTGGAGAGCGTGCTTTTGTCTACCGCTGCACAAGCTCGTTACGATTGCTATTGTTTGCATGTACTGGATGTGGATACTGAAGGTGTCCTAATCCATACCCTTTCTCAATCGTGAGAACCTAATCCATACTCTTTCTCAGTTGTGAGAACCTCATCCATACTCTTTCTCAGTTATGAAAACCTGAGTTCCCCTCCAGAGAAAGTTACGTTTCATTTTCATCGATCGGTCCGTAAAGGGCGATAACTGTATTCCAGTCGGGTTGCTCCGTGTTCATTTACGGCTGCAGTACTGTCCTGTTTCTGTTCCGGTCCTGTTTCAACGGTTAACTGTCAACTGACTTCTAGCATTTTGTTTCGTATAGTTTCGTTGGACTGCTATTGGCAACAAAGATTGTGCTCAAATCAAAACCGCAATCTTTGCTCTTCTCCCATTCCAATTTATTTGGAGTTTTCTTGTTTGGAATTTAATTTTGTTTCGAAAGTTAAATGATCTCTTCGCAATCTTGTTTTGAAATCTAAATATCTTTTTGAAAAGTTTATTTATTTAACCCTATTTTGTTTCAAATTGCTTGACTGGTTTGTTTGATTAATAATTTTGTCTGGAGTTTGCTTTGTTTCTTTTATTGATTTCTTTATATATTTTGTCGCCATTGACATTTGGGTTTAGTTTCAACCAACTGTTTATTTCAATTTATTAGTCATAATATTATATTGGTTATTTAGATTTTTCTTTGAGCCTGAATGATCCTCCCATCTATCAAAGTTTTTTTTTTGTATTTGATGCATCTCCTTATGTGTGTGTTAACAGGGCCTGAGCACCAGGGGCAGAGGATTCTTATCGGGGTGATGGTATCTTTCTCACCGTGTGTAGTGCTTGGTATTAACACCTGAGTGTGTGTGTGTGTGCGTGTGTGCACAGTGACGTGCAGTGGTCCTGCATCTGCGGGTGGCGCACCGTGACTCTCTGCCTCGTCCCTGCCTGGACCTGGTTCTAACACTTGTAGTGGTCCATTGAACCTGCGCAAAGTCCCTCATATCCTTCTTATACTGTTATTTTAAATATTGTCAATAAAATATATTTTTGTACGATGAATCATGTCTCTGACAATGAGTGATACGAGTGAATGTACAGTGAATGGTACAATCTTATCAATTGTAATACTTTAAGAAACCCCCTTATTGCCCTCGTGTCACCTGCCACATCTGCATATTTGTTTTGGTGACTTTACTTGCCTTAAATGAGAAATTGTTGCTTTGAGAAAAGAGGCTTTTACACACTAGCAGGCCTACATTACACAAGTTGAACTGATGAGTCCAAACTCACACCATAGTTACTGTTTATACTTTTGAGATAAAGCTCACAGTTATACTGTAGATTAGGGTAAGGCAGGACACCCTCTGAGCAGGTGACCCATCACAAGACAAAATCACTGCGTGTGTGTTTCTGCGTGTTAGTACGTGTGTATTTAGTGTCATGTGCGTGTGGAGTCTGTGTTTTGCATTCGGGTGTGTATGAACCTGTGTGCCTGTTTTCTTAGTGGTCACCATTTTCTGTTTGTTTTTACTTGTACAACTTTAATGTTTTGCTTATAGTCAACATGTTTCATGTACAGCTGTTTTGTAACAATGAAAATTGTAAAAAGCGCTATATAAATAAAGTTGAGTTGAGTTTAAAGCGGATGTGGTAGGAGCGGTTCATTTTCAACACATGGTCTAAGCGGGTGTCCACTCGATTGTTGTTTTTTGAACAATGATAAAAACCTAAGCTACTGCCAAAACACAAACGCAGGACTTTAATACAAACCTACACATAGATAGCGCATTGATTGCTTTGGCCAGTCACAATATTTTTGAGGGCCAGATTACCCTAAAACACATACAATGAAACCTGAAACACAGTTTTTTTAAGACGTTTTAATAACCCCCAAAACACTCTGTTGTCCTACAAAACTTGATTATTACGTCCTTCAAGAATCATATATATATATATAATGAGCATGGCCAGCAAAGCACTAAATAGTCGCTAGATCAATAGCACGTTCAATATCGCTAAATACCTGGCAACTAAGGCAAGCTGAAAGTGCTGTCTTTCACACAGGCCGCAAGGGCTTAAACCCGCCAACAGTCTTAATACACGAGTTGTTAACACAAAGCCTACGTCAACCCTGACACTTAAACAGCACGAACACACCAGAAAAAAAAATTATAACTTGCAGTTTGCGATTAAATTCTGTGAAGTAAAAAGCCAAGCACGTTTCTCTGCCAGCAGATATACTGTGAGCACTTGCTATGACTAGTCACTGACTGACTATAACAAGCTCTTTTCTTCTTTCCTCTGTTAACCTTTTCTATTTATATCTCCTGATTTCTGCTTTGTTTCCCATTCCTTTCTTTTCTATCCTCGTGAGATAATATTGCATGCCTTGTCAGTTGTGGATTCAGATGAGGTCTAAGAGGAGGTAAGAAAGGGCAGAAACCAGAAGTGGGCTAATGGGATGTCATTTTCATGATTTATTATGGCATTTAGAGGAATGAGGCCAATTGAAACCAGGCTGTTTTCTTTACTCCACTGTGCGTCAACCGTCAACCATCCCAGTAACTTCCTCATGACAATTTTCAAGCATAGGCACAGCCGCCACCTTCTCCTGCTTTTCAGAATCAAACCGAGGTTCTCTTAAAGCCCTGTATTGTGTGGTGTCCAGCCGCATTGCGCGCGCGCTCTCTCTCTCTCGCTCTCTCTCTCTCTTTCTCTCTCTTTCTCTCTCTCTCTCTCTCTCTCTCTGGGGTGCTGAGTGCATATAAAACAGCTTAGACTTCATTAAACACAACCCTTCCCAGCAGGAGAATGTGGACGCAGGGGGATCTGTGTTCCTCTGCCCGTAAATGTGTCTTCTTATAAATATAATTTTTAAATGGTTTGTGGTTAATGAGTTGGGGTGCGTTTGTGGATAGACAATATCATTTGCCAATGAAAACAATTGGAATCAATAGAAAGTTGACACCGAAGTCGTGTGTGTCTGTGTATTTGTGTGTTTGCTTGTGAAAGATAACAACTATCTTGTGTTCCTCTCTACAGGATAGTTTAACAAACCAGCTTATGTTCTCTTTGCTACTTGGTTTCTCATCTACATTGTTTTTCAACATGTTCAGAACTGAAATGGTTTTTAAACACTCTAAAAGAGACTTATATTGTTATATTTGTTGATAAATATGTTGTTATTTTATTATATTATATTTCTATCCCAGCGTAACTGTAAACATTGTGACTCAAACCATTATTCTGTTTCTGTTTGACAAATCTGGCATGGCAACACTGACCAAGAGCATAGAGAGATGTGTCGATAATTTGAGCAAATCTGAATAATGCTGTGGAGAAATTACATTATTGTGTGTTATGTCATATGGAGTCATCATGCAACAATAAAGTGCTGTATAGTGTACACTATTTATTTCTTTTCAAATGTACGTAACCATCTGCATCATGTTATTACATATCGCTGCTGTCCTTTTCAAACCTTGTCTCGCCATATTATGATTTTTTTTGTCATAAATCATTATTTTTAGTCACGCTTTGTCACTGGGTTTGCAAACGTCCAAAAGAAAGTATTAAAAGTGCTTGTCCACTTTGACAACACACTATTTAATCATTTAAAACGTTTTTCCATTTATTCAAAACAGCAACTTTGGACTTTTCAGAGACACGATATGCACCTGGGTTGTTTTTGGATAATCATATATTGTTTTTTTAATTTAAAGGAAAGTATATTACAGATTTGGTGCAAATATTTTATAAAGCTTCTATCTTCAAGTAATCTTGCCATGACTTGCCATATTAAGTTCCAAATGTTGCTAGATCAGTCTGGGCAAAATGTTTGTTAAAGTGACAAACTTCAAAGAAAAGTCAATTTAGTTGACTACCAACATTTTCTGAAGATAACACTCATACACAGTCATTTGTCATGATGCCACTGCCAAAAACAGACAAAAAGCAAAAGAATGGAAATTGAAATCTTCTTGGAGGCATACACACATTCCCTAAACCACCCAGTCTAAGAAACCTAATGGTTTAGATTGACCACCACAGTCTGTTCCTGAACAACCATTGCATGCACTTGGCAGTCTGAGCCCTGTTATACAAGTGTGGCGTTACATTTTTTGTGTTAAAAGAGAGCCACAAGTCTTTCAGCAAACTGAAAAATAAGCCCCCTCATAATAATCTCAATGTCATTTCTCTTCAGATGATTTTGCTCATAGATGGGGAATGACGCAGGAGCCTACGTGTGCAACACATCAGAGGAGCTGCAGGTCTGTGTGAGTGCATATAATCAGTGTAATGATGCAGTTTAATGGCGGGGAACGCTGGTACCGTCTATGAGAGTCATTTTCACGGAATCTCCTCGAGATGTCAGGGAGACTTTCTGCCTTATTAAACCACGTTGTGTGGGCAGAGAAAGTACTGTATAACTGGTACAGACAATAGGTCAGGGAATAATTTTTTTATAAAATTGTGATGATGACACTGAGATAAAAAAAGACACAACACTGACACATTTAATCCATAAGGTCAAAACTAAATTAAATTACCTGTTATTTTTCATTACTTTTGCCCTCAATGTCTGCCAGTTTAAGTCTGTATGTACAACACTTTCAATTTCAAAGTTTTTTTAAAGCATGTTATTTTATGTAGTGGGGTTTTTCCATCTGTAACATCCCAGGAGACAACATTCGAAAAGTAGATCTACAAAGACTCTAATAGTTTACATTATAAACCAATAAAATTCCCATTATAACATTAAATCCATTACACTTCCTGTAATGGTTTCTATTGTTGTCATGTTCAAAAGTCAATAATTATTATATTAAAGAGTGTTTGAAAAACATACATATAACAGAGCTGTTTGCATCATAAAAAAAATTTCAGCATTTTTATTTGTTTAGTTTGACATATCCAGGACATTGATCTACATTTAATTTAACTATATACCGACAGATGTCATGGAAGTTATCCATATATTTTATAGAAAAAATGTGGGAAGCAAAGAAGATGAGCATTTTTAAGAGTTTAACATTTTTAGCAGGTCTTTTGATAAATAACTTTAACTGAACTGTAAACTATAGAAATAGGCAATACAATAACTCAGAATATATTGTATGGTTAATGACTAATCTGAAATTAAGTTTTAATGTATCCATTTACAATGTTTTATATGGCACCTGCTCAAAAGACTTGAAAGAATTACTTCAATTTCAGCGATAGCTAATGTTTACATGTTTACAATTCTGGCTGAGTGGGGAAGGTTCCAGTATGACAACAAAGCAAGCCAGATTTCCCCTAAAATGGAGAGGCACCGTGCCAGGAAGCTTCAAAGGAAGAACTAATGACGTTATTGATGGTCAGTGGAGATGGGACTCAACTAGATGAAAAGTTTCCAAAACAGCTTTGACGTGCACTCAAGCATTCTTGCACATCTCACGTCAGTGTCTTTTTTGTGACAATGTTTTCAGTCGATACAGAACACATTTTACGTTACAGAACTTGGTCAATACATCTGGCCTGTGTTTTTTTTTCATATCAGACTAATACAACGCTGCCCCATCAAACTAAGCACGACTTTAAACAAAGAGATATTACAGCAAAACTATTAATTCTGGCAAAGTTAATTATGTATCCTTGTGTCAATCAAAACCGGTTTATGATTCTTCTGTGAAACACCAGAAAAAATATTATGAGAAATATCTCCATAGTTTTGTGTCCATACAGTGAATCAGAGGAGGTCAATGTTGGTCTTTAAAATAAATTCTATTGTGGTTGGAAAAATAAATCGTAGTTACTTTGGAATGAAAGGGCCGTGCGTAAATAATGCATTTTTGTTTTGGGTGAATGATACATTATTTTCTGTAAAGCGTCAGAGCACATTTTGTAAAGTTTTTGTTTAGTAAAAACATCCAAACTGTTTGGGGTCGATTGTTCACAAATGTTCATTCCTAGCAATTTAGGATTTAAGATAAATCTGTATGCAAGAAAATCTCTAAAAACTCAAACCATTTAGGATTAATGGTTTCATTTTAGTTAACATACCAAAACATCTTTATAAGAAAGTGCTTTTAAGTCAACACAAATGTTTAAGCATTGCACAAAGCAAAGACCCGTACAATAAGAAATAATGAAATTCAAATTGAACCCTTCATTAAAGCTTCACTAGAACTTTTAAATATAAGAAAATCCATATTTAATCCAGCATGTCAAAGATTAACGCTTTGCTCACTACTGGACTCTAGTGGCAAAAGAAGAAAATAGAACCACTCAGCAATACAGCCTTTATTTCTATCTAGTATTTATTACAGCAATACATTTAAGGAAAAAAAATCAACTGAAATAACAGAAGAGTCGGACATTCTGAATCAGAGACATCCAGCAGCATGCACATATGAGCATCTTCACATTCACTAATTCACTCATACACAATCGTTTTTCACTTACCCAAGACATTCTCTTCACAAGTTTGACTTACAAGAATAATAATATAAAAAAGATACATTTCTGTAACACAGAATGGTCTGTTTTAATCTCTGCACCTTGCTATTTACACCCTGTGTTTTTTTCTTGAAGTCTTGTTTCAATACAAGAAATACATAAAGTTTGGTTGGTCAAACTATGGTTATATTCTCTGTCAATTACCAACACTCATGTCTGCAAAACTCCTAATATACTACAGGCCTATAGTAAATGTGCCAAGAAGCATCAGAACATGGTTGGATAAAAGCAAATAATTATTGCTGTTGTAAACGACTGTAGTCACTAGGTGGCATTGTAGCCCCAGATCAGATGGGATAGAATCATAAAACTTAGTTCTACTAAACCCGGGGCTATACCAGAGTTGTTTAAAGAAGGATATAGATTACATTTACACCTTGATGTAGTCAAAGGTTACTCAAAACAAAATGGTCGTTCTTTGACTTTATATTACTTCATTGTGCCAACTCCTCTTCAAGATACACCAGCTAAACTAATATGTAAACCAAGCGAGAAGAATCAAACGAAGCGAGAGAGGCAGAAGAAGTGCCGGATGACACGTATTGATCATCTCTCACTAAAAAAGCATAATTCTTAATAAAACTGAGCATGCCACTTGCATATATAGTGTCTTAAACAAGCAGTATGATTCTGTTCTCACATTCTTGTGAAAAGAAACCCCTATACATCAGATGTGTGCGTTTTGGTCATTCACTGGTCTTCAGACAGGGAACATTCGGACATCGAGCGTTCCCTCCTCTCACGAATAGCCACAAAATTCAGCAGATCAATGGCTGTGACAACCCCAAAAACCATCTGCCTCATTGTAGAAGATCCATCGGTCATGTCTGCAAGACAGGCACTGCAATTCAGACTGCTGACACCACCCACTGCAATGACAACATGCCCTGCATTTTACTGCACTTTTTTTGGTAACACTTTACCTTAAGAGTTCAATTTGTTAGCATTATTTAATGCATTAAATATCACTAACAATAACGGTATGATAATAATTGGTTCATTCATGAATGTTGTTTGTGTTCCAATTACATGTCATTTGTAATGATTAAATTAATAACGACCGAATAAAGATCATATGCTTTAAAATGATTTTACATTCATAATTCAAGTAAAATTAATAAACAAATTGAAGTGTAAAGTGTTAGCATATTTAGCAGGTTATTGGCCATGTTAAACAATTAGAAAATACAAGCATCATAAAGAAATAAAATAAAATGAAAGCATAACTTTATAATATGCAGAAGCTGGCAACAACACAGATATAAAGCTCAATTTTGCACATTATGTGATGTTTGTCAAGATTATGTAGCAACGGGAAAGTTCAGTGTGGAGCCACAGCACCTGGCAGAGGATGTCACATGCTGTATAATGGCCCTGAACAGGTACAGAACGTTTTTGCCAGAAAAAGGACATAATGATCTAAAGCCCAAGAAAACAAAGTGTCCTGTGTCAGGGCTTAGTGCTGTACTTTTATGAATGAATAACACTATTGTTCCAGAAACGTTGTGTAGAAATACTTCTCTGTATTTTATTTCTTAACTCATGAGCTTGCTTTATAATATAATACTTACTAGATAAGGTTTTATATTGTTTCAATGATTGGTACTGAACTCTCCATCCAGTAACTTAACCTGCAAAGTATGTTTTCTTTTTAAAAGTTAAGACTATTCTGCACTTCATTATTTGCATTTAAAACGTTTCAAATTGCTGTCCACAACACGGTTCAAAACACCTGCGACTATATTACAGATAACACCATCTATTTTAAACTTTTTATCATCCAGAATCCACAAACTCTGGGGTATTATTAACTCACAGGGCCAAAATGACACCTGGAATAAAATATCAAGGACCGCGAAAGAAGGCATGAAGAAACGATGCAAATAGATTCCAAATACATGTTAGAAATGCACAAGGCAAAAAAGATTGGTTAAAAGCAAGCACACCGTTGAGCAATAACTGTTGTGGAGGAGAGGCTCAGTTCATTTAACTTACACTGGATCTGTTCGTGAACAACAAGGGCGAAATGGTCCGTCTCAAGAATGCGAGAGAGTTTGCCCATGTTGTCAGTTAGACGCACCTAAGAAGAGAGAGAGAGAGAGAGAGAGAGAGAGAGAGAAGCTGACTATTCAGAGTTTCGATTGTGTTGCCACATGTGATTAAATATAATTCATTAACATTGTATTGACCTTTATGCTGACATCTATTATATATCTACTATTAATGAGTACTTGCTGCTTTTACAAGCCTCAGTGAAGTCAATAACATGATAAATGCCTTTATCTATGCAGCTCCAACCATTATTAAGAGCCGGGGGGGTTGATAAGGTTTTCCTTAGTGCGTGTGTGTGTGTGCTCACCTGTTTAAATTGTTTGTAGAGAACTCTACTGATAGGGTCACATGGTCTGACCTTCCCAGCCAGAACACATGAGAGCATGTTTCCCAAAGTGACCATACCCAGAATCTGCCTACAGAGTGAAAACCAGACACCAGACTGAGCCACACCTTCCTTCATTTACCATCTGTTATATCCTTTTGATAATTCTATCCCATGCGTACTGTATATTAAGTTTAATACATAAATTATAATGCAAAAAACCATTGGGTAGAAAAACACCTCATTCTTTTGAAACGCCCATTTATAGCAACAAATACACAAAACTATTCCTTGAATTCAAGCGATGCGAGTGTAAAATACTGAGTGGCTTGACAAACTGGTCAACTTCAGGGGTTTGTGGACAAATAACCTACCCAGCCTCATCCACCACAGGCGCTTGGTCGAAACCTTTCACTTTCAGAATCTGAATGGTCTTCTTAATAGACACTGAAGGGAGGACAGTCAGAGGGGCAGAGAGCCGAAGTTCCTGGAGCGTCAGGTTCCACCACCTACAGAGAGAGGGGGCAGGGAGAAGACCGTAAAAGACTCTGGTAAAACCACACACACCGTTAAAGCTATATCAGTAAGGACCTCTCTGTTTTTTTATAAAACATATTTCCTAAACCCTAACCTTCACACAAACCTGTCTGGCTAGGAATCAGCTTTGCTTTAGGAGCCTTTTATAATATTCATACAAGTTTCAACAAGTTTAAGACACAGTAATTTAGGAGAGAGGACATGCATGTCTCTACATTAAGAAGCCTAACTGTAGCAGTTTACAGTAATCATTGACAATATATGTAAACTACATTTGCTAGTAAATACGAAGCCTGCTTCTTTGAACAAGTATATGTTGCTGTGTGTTCTCACCAAGACTTGTTGACAACAAGATCTTCCTCTCTCAGAAAGCCCTTTTCACACATCCATTTGTCGCTTACAAATTTAGACCTAGGGATGAACAAAGCATTTAAGGGAAAATCAAAGGGGATTGTTACACACCCTTGTGGTATATCTACTGCACCTTATTCTACAAAGCATCTGATACAGACTAACACACTAAACTACACTATAGGCTCTTGTTGTACACTCCTCACTTTAAGATTTAGGGAACATGTAATTTACCATTCATGCCATAATTCATACATTACATTATATAGATATAACTGGGAATATGAAGTATAACTTTTTATAGTGAATTTGTTGATTTACTGGTTAAGGTTGCAGTTCCCGCAAAACCACACCAGCTCACACAGCTGTAGCTGTATATCATCAATACTAAATACTTTGGTTGAATTTAGAGTTGAATACTGGCTTTAAAAGTGAAAAATCATGAAAAAATGTTTTTAGTTAACAATAAAAAAAATCTTTCAATCACAGACTGCAGCTTGAATGTCACCAAACAGTTAAAAAATTATTTTCTATTGTATTTTAGAACGCTAGTCTGTATATATTAAAATATGCCACAAATGTTTAAATATATAAATCATGGGATTCATGCAAAGATATTCATTGATTTTGTATCACAAAACATTGTTCTGATTATAATGTTTTTTATCCGATCACATATCGATAACACAGTAGTTTGTTGTGCTTTTCAAAAAGATAGTTTAACCACTTTAAAAATAGGGAGAAGCCAAATGTAGTGTAGAGAAGCTTCAGAAGTAGCGTCACATTCCGGTTGTGTTTGTTTAAGTCTATAACAACAAATTAGCATTGTTATGGTTCAATCCACCAGAAATGACAACATGCACACGATCACACTAGCTAAGCTAAGCACATTAGACTGCTGGGAGCACTGAAACGCACATGTAGTTGCGTATGGAGTCTGGGAGGATCACCACACAGCGCTGGCCTTCCTTCAGCTCTTTAGCTAGATGCACTGCTGCAGACATGGCTGTGCCTGAACTTCCACCTAAAATAAAACGAAAGAAAAATTGTTTAGCTACACAAAATATCACACAGTATAAAGCGTGAGAGAGATACCAGCAGTCACATACCGCACAGAAGACCTTCATCTCTGATAAGCATACGAGACATGGCGAAAGACTCTTCGTCTACGGACTTGTACCAACTATCGACCACCTGAGAACGAGCAGTCAGATTAAATATATTTGAAGCGTTTAAAGTTTCAGTTTGACATTTTTGTAAAATATTAAAACCCACTGCATCAAGGACTGTTGTGTATATACGGACTTACAGATCTGTCCAAAACCGTGGGAATGAAGTCATATCCAATGCCTTCCACCTCATACTGAGTTTTATCAGTCTTATTAAGTTCTTCTGGTTCAGCAAGGATGGAGCCTTCAGGGTCCACACCAACAATCTGAGGGACCAAAACACAAACAATTGTTACCGAATCCATGTGCACGAAAGCAAGTGGATTTCTGTTATGATGATAAGTATCTAAGCTAAAGCATGTGCGGGACAGAAGAATCTAGTCAGTTTAGAGCAAATTCCTTCTATTGTCTCTGAAATGCAGTTTAGTTCATTCGAGGGGAGGTGAAAGCACATGCAAGTCCTTCTGCTAAGCATGCTACAGAGTTGCAATGGTATAAAAAGGCCAAAATATTACAAAAAATAAACTGGCAAACAGGAAACTCCTTAATTAGAAATGCTAATATTTTAGGATATTCACATAGACTTCAGTGTGACGTTATTTATCCTTAACACAATACATGTACCTGTAGCTTTCGTCAAAGTAAATCACCTTGATATTAGGGCATTTCTCCTTCAGCTTGCGGGCGATGCCAGTGATTGTGCCACCAGTGCCAGCTCCGGCCACCAGCATGTCTATTTTACCTACAGAAGTCAAACATAAAACACTGCATAACCATGTGATTCGAGCGATCAGGAGAAAGCAACTGAGCCAGATATCGCTGTTACCATCACACTGCTCCAAAATCTCCTCTGCAGTGGTGTCATAGTGAGCCAGGGGGTTGCTGGGATTGCGGTACTGGTCCAGAATGTGAGCGTTTGCAATCTCGTTCTTCAAACGCCAAGCCACACCCACATGAGACTCGGGAGAATCAAAGCGGGCTGAGGTAGGGGTTCGAACGATCTCGGCACCAAGAGCACGGAGCACATCCACCTGGTAGCATTCGAAAAAGCACGTACAAATAACTGAGCATGTGTAGAACACACAGACATCAAATATGAACAAACTGATTTCATTCCATGAACTCACCTTTTCCATGCTCATTTTTTCAGGCATGACAATGATGCAGCGATAGCCTTTGACTGCCGCTGCCAGGGCAAGTCCAATACCTGAGCACACACACAGGTTTGTTTCAGTGTTTCATTGCTTTCATAAAAAAGTTGATTACATTATTAAACCCCTAAACCTAACCCTTACACGAACGGATTTGTACAATTTATGTGGAAACTAAATGTTACTATAAATTATTGTTGCTGCCAGACTGAAAGGGTGAGAACTTGCTGAACTGGTCTTTCAGTATTTTTATCTAAATGCTGAACTGGTCTTTCAGTATTTTTATCTAAATTCTAAACCAAAGTCGTGGCATTTTAGCATAGCACAGCATTAAATGCAATAAATAGAAACGTTCAATATTAAATGGCACATCTCATTGTGCACATACACACCTGTGTTTCCTGAGGTGGGCTCGATGATGGTGTCTCCAGGTTTGAGTACACCATCTCGCTCAGCGTCCTCGATCATGCGCAGACTGATTCTGTCCTTCACACTGCCACCGGCATTGAAAAACTCACATTTAGCCACTGAAATAACACAGCAGATTGTTGAAATGAACAGTGTTACTACTGCAATTATAAACTTTGCCAAGTGTCCCATTTCTTTTTATGATTAATGGTGGGAGGACACAGCCAGCTGACAGAAAAAACAGTGTTTGGTCTTTATGAGTATGTGCAAACCATGAAATTGTTAGCGCTACGCCAATACTGTAGGTGGCCATTTTCCCACATAAGCCCCTGAATCCAACCACACAAATAAAATAAACACTTAGTTTACAGAACTGGCCAAAGACTAATCCATTTCACATGAAACCACTGGACGTAGGCCTATAGAATAAAACGAATTGAAGCATTTAGATTTAAAAGGCCTTACACAAATAACTCTTTCAAACAACGCTTATTAAGCCTTTGAGGGGCTTATCTGAAAGCATGCAACACTTTTGACCCAGACAGCTAAACTCAGTAAGCTTTCACCAAAACAAAAGCGGAAACAATCTTGTGTGCGTTAGTCAAAAAGCAATGAATTGGTGACAATAAAACTGGCGTTTACAGTTTGTTTCCTTGAGTATCTCTCTAATTGAGTGTTTTAACAATTTGACCACATAAAGCATGCACCCACTTTTGGAAAGCTCTGATCATTGAGTGCATAAATGACCAACATTTACACCTGACTATTTATACAGGTAAAACATAAGGCACTTCAATAGTAATTAACTTTACTGTAAAGGTGCTTTAAAACAATCTATTTGTATAAAGCCTCAATTTAAAAAAGTCAACTAGGGTCATTTTGGGAATTGCATTCACTTCTTTGCCAAAGGAGATGACGTTTTGCAAAAATGTGCTCCGTAGAGCAGTTTGTCCATTTAGGGGCAAACATAACATTGCGAATTGCATGCAAGGGGACCAGCGTTGTTTGTTGATAGAAATAGCTCATTGAAACGTAATAAAAACATAACACTTCATTATGTTAGGTCTTTATACACCTCTGAAGACATAGTTCTGTGTATATTAAATTCCTCAAAAATTTACACATTGGACACTGAATGCACTCAATGGATGAACTGCAACTCTAAGGATAGTCCTGGAAAGTTCCTCTTTCATGTCCTCACTTGGCTAACACAGACTGAAACCCAACACCTGCATTCCTCAAACCAACCCCTCACTTCCCCTAAACACAGCTCCCCCACCCAGCCACACGTGCCGACACATGCAGTTTACTAGTCCTCATACGACACTTTAGAAAAATATCCTCCATGACATCAGTGTTAAATTTGTGTGCACCTATACCATACAGATACTCACAGAGCTCACACTTAAGGCCAAACGCTTTGGGAATCTTGTTCATGCGGACCATTGGGGTTTCTCCGATTCTACCAAGAATGTTGGGGAGGATGCTGGGGGTCTCTGTCCTGTGGAAAAAAAGGATTACATCAAATTGAGGTGACACTTACTACCACAAACAAATGATGGTAAATGTCAACCACATACCAACCAGTAGGTCATAACATAACAGAAGTGACTCATCATGACTCTGCGCTTTAACTAAGTGATTTACCACACCCTTGTTTTCTCTAATCTTTCCAGGAGTCATTATTCTTCGAAAACATCTGTTGTTCTTCAGTAATTCACTCTAATTTTGATTTGGACTAACAAGGCAATTTGAAAAAAGCTGACAACATAAGCATATAAACACTAAACCTATGGGTGTCAATACAAAACCTCTTTTCCCATAAATATGATTTATATGGGTCTAAGCTTACTTTTGGAAGTGGTTGTGGGGCGAATCTGTGGTCGGATCTCCGAGTTTCCAGGTGCATCGGCTTGGCAAATCTGGGCGAATCCAATTCCTCTCAAGGGTTATTCCCGATCCATTCTCTGTGTGATCTTTCGTCATACTCTTCGCATGGTGCCCGTTTGTTTCAGTCAGATGGGTTGAATCTTTCATACCTAGCTTTTGTCCAGCTTTGCCATTCAAGATGGCTTCATTGTTGACCACAGATTCTCCTTTCTCAGTGTCTGCATTGAGGAGGACCTTGGCGGCATGTGGGCAGACGGGCACTTTTCCAGCGGACTCTGAACTAGACGGCATGGCTTACCTATGAGAAAAAAAAGTCGGGTAAGCACCAGCCTTCTTGTAAATATAATTAAGAAACATTATGTAACGCCCTTCCCTGCCCATGAACGTAGGTGTATTGATGCACTTTTAACTGTAATATGGTCTTCATTTAATTCGAGTTCTTACGCAATGTTGACAGATCACAGATGAGCCTTTGTGCCATGAATGTCAAGAACACTTTTATTTGATTTACTCTAACATTTACACAAAACACACAAGTGTGCCTTTAAATGTTTACACAGAGAAACAGTAGAGCCTATGGGACATTAACTTAAATTGGATATTGCTACACACACATTAATGCACACTATATGCACACTTGCTTCAAGATAGTAAAAGGAAGAAAACAACCTCCTATAACTTAGAATGTGAACAAAAATACTTGGTTCCTGATAACAATATATTTTAAAGTAGTTGGGCAGATATCCCAACTTCTGCTCCCGGTGAAAGAAAGGATAAGCAGAGATCGGTCCCTCATAAAAAAAACTATTACTAATCAACAAGACTGGATTGCCCTTTGATAAAACACATCTTACCTAATATATCCCCAATGACTGCATTTACATAAAAATATGCCAATACAAATCCAAACTTAGTATGCAACATTCATGTAAATGCATCATCTTGACATCGTTACGATTACAAGATTAAGCCATATTCAATGTTCAAAAAATTTGAATATGACAGTTGGCCTTGTAATACACCTATACTAATCAGAATTTGAAAAAAGCTTAGCAATTTTAAGATCCCGAATCAGCAATTGTAAAGGTTGTTAAGATCTGGTTTTTATTTTAGTGGAAAACTACAAACTGTCTTTAAAATAATTTGTTCCACAAACAAATCCAGCAGGAGCAAAATATAGCAAAGTCTCTCTTGGAAACTGAACAGCTGTGACCAGCTTGACCACATCCATGTCATACCTTACGCACTGATGCAGTTGCCAAGAAGAGACTTGTGCAATTAACATACACTGAAACATAAACTCAAACAAACAGATCAGCCCAAAGGGCAATTTAGGACTGAGCTACTGTGAGGAGGAGAAGTCCAAACATGTGTGGCATTTCATTTAAATCAGGACTGATGATGATCTGTAACTTATCACAATTAACCATAAAGAAGGAAAAAGATAAACAATGTATAAAGACACACTTCTGCTTTTCACAGATGGCTCCAGTAATTTCAAGAATAAGAGGTGATTTCCAGCTTTTAGATTCTGATCCCGAAGCCCTGCAACCAACTCTAAATGGGTAGTTGGCAAATACACGTGTCCTATGGTGCGACATCACAAATATTTAGAAAACAAACTGTTAATAATGTATTATAATATAAAATGGCATATTTACATTTAGTCATTTAGCAGCATATGAGAGATTTCTTGTCAAACCATAGGACCCATTTACAATTTATTTGTCAACTAACCATATATGAAACATTTTATAAATAGTTTAAATGTGGCTAAAGTTGAAATAAATGGAACGCAAATATAACAAAGAACTTTGTTTTGTAAATATTCCGAACATACTTTTGCTCAATATTTTGTGTTTTTGTTATACATAGGCCTACAGTCTGCAGTTTACCAAAAAAAATTATATTCGGTTTTATTATATTATTATATATATTTTATTATATTATATATATAAACACACACGCACACATTTACATGAATTTCGTCCAAAAATAATCATTTTAATTTAAACAGTCAATGGAAATGTTACGCGTCATAAGTTCCTGTGTCTTCGATCTAGTAAAAGCATCATATTTAAATGGCTGTAAAAGTAGTTCGCCGGGTAGGAAGTAAGAAAAGATCAGCAAAGGTACTTCTAACTTGAACCCCCACAACAACTGATGTAGGTACAATATGCTATATTAACGAAGGAACAATTCAAATGACGCAATCTCAGAGGAATTGCGTTCATTGTATTTTGCGTTGACCATTATTCTGTGACGCAGGGGGTCGATTTCATCATGCACGCGATCACTGCATTCCCATTTTAAAATGTTACCGACGTATAAACAAAGAAAACGAGTTTTCCAATTAATAATGCGCAATGCGTATTATTTATCTACAGCAAACACGTCATGTTGATTGAAGGAATCCGGATATGCTTCTCTCGCGCCTTTGAGAAAGTAAGAATTGATTGTTCATGATGGCTACAGAACACAAACGGGCATCTTTACTCACCTGCGTATCTGATAGATTTGAAGTAGCAAGTCGCTGAGGTGTGACAACACAGACTGGGTTACGCGTAAATGTGAACTCGGCTTGCAAGCTGCTCACATGCGTTAAAGAGCCAAGCGAGCGTCCAATCGAGAGATAGCGTACTTTGCCGTGGTGGCGCGCTGACTGGCTGCTGCGGGGGAGTCTGTTTTTGTTCACGGCCAATCGCGTGTTAACATTTAGTCGTGCCCTTGTCTACGGAAACATTTATGCGCAGCGGCGCTGCGCAGACTGATCGGCGTGTGACTTCACGGCAGTATCGTGAGACGTGCCGTCTAAACATGGGAACATCTCGCGGTACTTGATTTCACACCCCGCGCAATCTGCGCAGCGGTGCGTTAAGTGGGTCATGTTGTGCTTTTTTTATGCTGCCATTTACGGTGTTTTTAACGCATCAGACACCATAACTCTCTACGGTGCTCACTACCTGATTTTCTTAGGTCACCGGATCGCGACCAAATCGGTGTTTAAGCATTAGCAGGTGTGCAACTTGATCCGGACCCGTCTCGAGCTTTGCCAGACACTACGATGTTTTCAAACATGTTTGATATTATAGGAAAGTGATCCCGTTGTGTTTGAATCTGGAACAAATCCAGCCAATCAGGCTTTGCATCAAATTATTGCGTGGAGGAATTAAAAACAGCTGGCATGTTATATTTAACATTGCAGAGCGTGCTAAATGGCTAGTATACAAGACGTCACGCTATTTTAAACTAGCCTAAAGCAACAAGTCTGTATAACGGAATATAGAAAACACTTCAACTTTTCACGATCCACTAGTTAATCCACCATCAAACTACTACGATGTTTTCTCGCCCAAACTCGTTGTGAGCGCACTTTGTCTGCGTTATTGTGTAGCGTGCGTGTCGCTACAAGACGAAGATTAAAGCTGCGAGCAGCGATAGGCGGGCCCTCGGGCATGCACCGCAACCATGTTCAACCACAACCGTCGGAATCAGGAACAATGAAAGGTATGCAACTTGCATACATGGAGTTTCATTATAGATTTTTCTGTGCCATATTTCCTATTGCCAGCTGGAGGCGCTATTACTAAAGGTCTACTGACATGGATATGTGTTCAGGCCAGGACTATTATCAAACATGTGAAGTGTGAGGCTGGATGGATATCGTGTGCCTGAGTTACTGTAGCTTCATGTTTCCTGCAATATTTCCTATTGCCAGCTGGAGGCGCTATTACTAAAGGTCTACTGACATGGATATGTGTTCAGGACAGGACTTTCGTCGAACACGTGAAGTGTGAGGCCGGTCGGATATCGTGTGCCTGAGTTACTGTAGCTTCATTTTTCATGGCGAAACATCAAACTTTGTCAGGCCACCACGGACACGCCCCTCAAAGAATGTCAGAAGATTTCAATGTACCATCACAAAGGTCTGAAGATCACACTGGCTATACTGTTCAAATATGAGCTCTGTACGAGCAGTTAAAAACATGCCATTTCCTGTTTCCTGCAGGTGGCGCTATAACTGTATCTGGATATTGCCATGTAGAGAAAAAAAGAAAATAATGGTGATACAATTAATGCTGGCGAATTACAGTAGTATTTGTTATTTATTTTTACGTGTCATAATTCCTGTTGCCAGCTGGTGGCGCTATAACTATTGGAATATTACCATGTAGATGTCTTCAGGCCAGGACTTTGAACAAATGTATGAAGTCTGTGGCCTGTAGGACCTTCAATGCCTGTGTTACATCAACTTCCTGTTTGAATCTCTATGAGCATTTAAAAACTGTATAAAACATGCCATTTCCTGATTCCTGCAGGTGGCGCTATAACTGTATCTGAATGTAGATGTAGATGCCATGTAGATGTATTCAGGCCAGGACTTTGAACAAATGTGTGAAGTCTGTGGCCTGTGGGACATTGAATGCCTGAGTTACATCAACTTCCTGTTCATGAAAAACCGGCAAACTTTGGCAGGCCGCCAGGGTCACGATTCCCCATGAAAACTCTAGATCTCCGCAATTTAGCGTCGCAAAGACCTTAAGATGAGAATGACACCAATATGATGTCGATCGGATAAAAACTCTGGGAGGAGTTCGTCAAAGTACGACAGCTTAAAATTGCAAAATATTGCGCAATAACACAGAAAATTTAAAATAACGGATTTCCTGTTCGGTTTAGGGATATGCCCCAAGAGGCTTTTCTTCATGATCCGGGGTGTTACACATGTCTACCAAGTTTGGTGCATGTACCTTTTGCGGATCGGTCTGGGCAGTTCTAGGTGGCGCTAGAGAGCCATTTTGCCCCGCCTAGTTTTAAAACCCATTTCAAACGCCAAGTTTTGCAACGTCTGATGCGCGTGCAAAGTATTGTGAGTTTTAGAGCATGTTTAGGCCTTCAAATTATCGATCAAAGCGGATTCGGAAGAAGAAGAATAATAATAAACAACACAGAAACAATAGGGCTCTGCACTGCAGAGCAAGCCGGTGGCTTGCTCTTTCGTGCTCGGGCCCTAATGAAGGATGACAAGGAACCTTGTTGTGTAGTTTAAGCGCCAAAGCAATTTAAGTAGTCTCAGAGCCGATTTACAAAACGGATTTAAACGGACATTGGATTTAAAACCTGTAGAAAAGTAAATGGATCGCCAGTAAATGGTGAGAATATCTTACATCCTATTAGAAACAATTAGGCTACGGTCCCATTAGAGCTTTTGACAACTTCACATTAGGAAACTTGTCTAAACAAGTTTAAAACATTTTCAAGACACACTGACCAGTTTATGATTATTATAAAGCAATAACCACTAATTTCACTAAAATGTCTAAGGGGTGTTTTATTGAAAAAGAAAACAGTTCTTGAATAAAGAAAACAGAGGATACAGAAATCAGGGAATTTCAATTCAACATTTATCACATTTTCATCACGACAGATTTGGACAGGTCTTGAGGAATGAGTGTCAGCCTCAGGAAGGGAGGAGTTTAAAATCGTCCAGAGCGTTCCCTATCTCTTGACCTCCGCCTCTCCCGTTCTCTTCCACCTCTATTGCGTTCTCGAGAACGAGAGCGTCTCTCACGAGAACGTGAACGAGAGCGATGCCTGTGTAAGAGAGAGAGAACATTTAACTAGAGCTTTTAAGTTCATCACTTGTTTTTGATCAAGTCTTTAAGGCTTTTTCTGTCTCTATTTATAGTTTTATACCATTTCAGATGATGATAAAGCAAACAGTGGAGCAGCCTTATGCCAGCAATGTGATTCTACAAGTGTTCAAGTCGCACTCCGTAATAAACATTATTCTTTGTTTTATATTTCCAGAAAAACAGACCTCTTTCTCCTGCGGCCATACAGCTCTCTCCTGAGCTCCCTTGAAATTGGCTTCAAATGCATGAAATTGCAGAAGCCACCCCGAGTGCACTCTCTGCAGGAAAACAAATGTACTGCAATCAGCAATAATGAAGCCAATGGAAATCAAGGTAAACATATTGCACAAAACAGAGTATTACTTTATCACAGTACACACGTTCACTTAATTTAGCAGTGTGGCACAGGTATAACAATTTGATGGAGACATTTATTAATGGACATAAATTGTACATGAGAATGTGTACAACGCTATCTGCTGGTTACCCACTTACCCCATCTCATACTGTCGACAACAAGCCTCTCTGAAGTCAGTGACAGGAGAGAGCTCAGCATGGATGGGCTGGCCATTAAACCAGCGGTTATTCAAATCAATCACTGCCTTCTCAGCATCTTCTTCACGCCGGAACTACAAAGAAAACAGTGGAGTTTTAGTAACTTGCAATACGATAAAACCAATGTTTAAAAACACATGAAATAATTATGATTATGAACAATTAGTAATGAACAGAACCAAGTCAACCCTAAGTAACACTTATTAAAAGGGATTCTTCACCCAAAAACGAAAATTCTGTCATCATTTACTCACCTTGGAGTTGTTCTAAATCTTATTCTAAAAAAAAGTTCTAAAAGCTGTGTGGCTCCACGCGAGAGGAAGAGACAGAAGAGCTGGCACCTTGGTTTGGATTAGGAAATGGGATCATGGAACACCGCTACAGAGCATTTTACTCTCTAACATCCGCTCGCTTGCTAACAAAATGGACGAATTGGCTCTTTTGCTAAGTAACAGGAGGGGAAAGGCGAACTGTTCTGTGTTTTGTCCCACTGAGACCTTGCTGAATGAGAGTGTTCCAAATTCAGCATTACATCAGCCGGGATTCCATTTACATTGAGCAGATCGTACAGCAAGCTTTACGGAAAGGAGGCATGTGTTTTTATTTGAATCAGCAATGGTGTACCGATACAAAGGTAATTTCAATGCAATGTTCTACCAATCTGGAGCTATTAACCATCAAGTGCAGACCCAATCATCTTTGGAGGAAATAGATATGTTAAAGGTCTGTTTAGAGGACACTGATTGGTCCGTGTTTAAAAAATCATGTTATGATTTGGATAAGTACACAGGGTATATGCAGGAATCATAGAGATGAATTTACTACCTTTTACTACCTATTTTACCACCTCCAAAATATTTTTTACTACCAACACGACATCAACAGCAGCCCTTTTTTGGTGGGGAGGGGGTATGAAAAGCACCACTTACTACTTACTATAAGGGTGTGTTAACACCAGGGGTCTCCAACCTTTTTGTAAGCGAGGGCTACCAAAATCTCCAAAATCCTCTAGAGCAGGGCTATTCAAATACATTTGCAGGGAGGCCAAAATAGGAAATTCCAAAATTTGTGAGGGCCGGACCGACAAATTGATATCAGCTAAAGGTATATTAAATATACTCTATAGTAAGGTACATAATATATGAAATAAAATTAGGTACATTATTGTTTTGGTTTCCTTTATTATTTCAAACAATAGGCCTACAACAAAGTGCAAAACTGCAAATACTGAGACATGTTTACTGTTTTAAGGGTAAAAGCTGTGTATAAGTAATAGCTTCTATATAAATATAATTGTCTGTGCACCGCAGCAGATTCGTCGTTTTTTTAGACATTTTTTATTTTTTTAATCTGTCGCAGGCCAGAATAAATTTCATTCGGGCCAAATTTGCCCCCGGGCCCGCTATTTGAATAGGCCTGCTCTAAAGCGCTACTTGTTGATAACATACTTTCAAACTTCAAACATGTGATGCCTTATTTTTATGCTCACAGAACCAAATTCAGCTTTCTTTCAGATATTTTTGCACTTGAATATATTAAAGCTTATGACACTTGCTAATAATAAACTTTCAGGACTATGTAGCACTTGGCTAATCGGTATAGTCACAGATTTGTCAACTGTCTTGAGCATTATTGGTGAGCACTGTGTTTAGCGGGCACCTTACAGAGTTAATGCGGGCTACCAGATGCCCATGGGCACCACGTTGGAGACCACTGGTTCACACAAGCGTGAATGAAGCGTTCAGCGCAAGTGATTTACATGTTAAGTCAATGCAAAGACGCGATGACCTACTTGCGGTGCGATTCACGCGAATAAGGCGGCGAAAATTGAGCATTCGCATGATTTGAAATATCAGAACTTTTTAGTTCAGCGTTAACCAATCTGAAGCTTGCACTAGTAGGGCCGTGAGGGAGCAGCAGAAGCCCCTCCCATGACGCGAATTCGCATCTGTAATGAAGCGAATTTCATGCGCGAATGATGCAAGTAAACTCAAAATGTTCAAGTATGCTCCCTTAAAATGTGGAGCAATGCCGAATCCAAGTATGTACGCAGTTTTATCCTTGCCACACGCGAAACTTTTGGCTATATCAGAGTCAGTGAACATGTTTTGGAACAATTCCCCAATGCCCCGATTCGAATTATATGAATGATGGTTCAGGCACCAGAGAACCTCAGCCCTGATGTAAGGTCTGCTGTCTGGCTATCGCTGTTGTGGTGGTGCTGGTTTGCTGCCGAGGCAGTGCGACGACAGCTGACATCGAGTTGGCATGATTTTCCGCGACATGTGTAGTGCTGCTAGCATCGCAAAACAATTAAATAGGGAGCTGCTGCCCCCTCACGTGAAGCCGCTGCTGCTGAATGTTCGATACACTCTGTGGGTTCATAGCTGTTATGCCGTTCCAGGTAACATTTATAGTTTTTTTGAAGACAGTGCAAAATGCTTCCAGGTCATTCCCCCTGACGGGCTTAAGCCAGTCTTTAAATAATGGGTCGTCAACCCAAGTTTGCGAAAAAACATTTCCCCATTTCACACTGTAAATTTGGTAGAAAATAGAAGCAAGTGGCTAATATCAACTGAGGCAAAAAGGCGGAAAATGTTGTTGGCGTCGCTGATAGCCTATCAACCACAGAACTCTACACAGTTTACTTCTACGTCAACTCCGACTCACACAGGGTCCTGTTAGCACCGTATATATTTTTTAAACTAGGCTAGATGAAGATAAAACATGGAGACAAATATTAGGCAAAAAATGGAAACTTATTAATTATTGGGGTGGTGATGAAAAATGTACTACCAAGTCAAATTGCGTTTGTTACCTTTTACTACCTTTAAAGGGCCATAATTGTGGTAGATTATTTTTACTACCGCGCGGACACCCTGGTACACTGATGTGTTGTTTGTGTACCTCCTAAAGCTGCTATTATATACTACAATAAGCGATGGTTTAATACGGAAATTAAGATACTATGGAGGGATAAGCACAAGGCATTTAAGAGTGGGGACAAGTAGCTTTATAGAATCACTAAATGTGACTAACAAAGCTGTTAAAAAGGCAGAAATAATCTAAGTGTACTTTGGAAAATAAATTTAAGATAAATTACATTTATGGTGTATTGAAAAGTTTAAAGATTACAGGTTATAAAATGAAATATCAAGTCATCTCTGATAATGTTAAACTGCCCAATGAACTTGTTCTACAGCGTTTTACAGTCGATTTGGAAATACAATAGGGGACAGCCGAAGCGGAACTCCAGTCCCTGTATTAACGGGAGGCCTGTAGTGCTTTTAAAATAGAGGAATATGAAGTCAGGTATATGCTGCAAACGCAGAACAGCAGAAAGGCAGCAGGCCCTGACTCCATATCATCTGCTACATTGAAGTGGTGTGCGTTCATCCTTGCCCCAGTATTCACTTATATAATTAACTGGTCGTTACAAGTATGCAGAGTTCCAGTATGATTTAAATCAGTTGTTATAATTCCAGTGTCAAAAAAGTTGAATATCAATTGCTTGGATGATTACAGACCAGTGGCCTTAACTTCAGCGGCAATGAAAATCTTAGAGATTAAAAACTTAAGCACTCAAACATCTGTTTTGGATAAAGCGCCTGCCAAATGAATTATTGTAAATCTGTCTGGTTTCACACCAATTCTCCTGTAAGGCTAATAGGTCGGTTGATGATGCTGTGGCTCTGTGTCTACACTGTTGGAATAAAGTTGTACTCATAATTTAAAGTTAGTACTAGTGTACTAACTAGTACTAGTGTATTTGGCAATAAATAAGTAATGACAGAATTTACGTTAACCTAACTGTAAGCGGTTTACAACTTCTAGCATTTAGGCAATTGTATTTATAATCACACAAGAACTATCATCAGTAGTTAGTACAGAAAATGGACAGTAATGAAAACATTCTCACCTTCACATAGACATTGCCCACCAAGTGATCTCCTAAATTATCACAAACATTCATCTCCTCAACCTCGCCGTACTTCTCTTCCATTTCAGTAAACACCTCCTGAAGAATGAAAAAGTGAAATGAGAAAAATAATTTGCATTGGTTTTAGCAAAGAGACAAAACAGTTACATTCATTGAGGGATAACCATCTTCCTAACCACACTCCCACAATTTAAGGCGAGCAAGACAATTACCTCAAAGAACTCATCATAATGTTCTTGCATCTCAACATCACTGACAGCATCTAATAAAACAGATTAACAAAATGCCTGAGTTTATGTCCACCACGCATTTAAACAAATCTTACTTATTATATTAAGTACCACTTACAAGACTTACTTATTCCATCAGCAGACTGTGCTGTGTTTTGTGGGTTTCGGTAGATGTTCAGCAGAGCAATAGTCTGAAACAAGCATTAAATATCTAAAGTTAACTGTTTGACCGATACAAGACAGACAACCAACGTTCACATAAATGAATTATTGAAATGACGGGTAAACAGTAATGTACCTGGCTGAAGGTGGGCTTGTTGTGGAGTCTGGAACACCGGTCTCCGTGGCGACATGCTCCAATTTTAAAGTAGAACGAGCAGTTAACCCTATACCAAACACAAACACTTCAGGAAAATGCTAACACAGAGGCTAGCTAGCTTTGGCTAATGTTAGTTTTGGCTAATGCTTTCCGAATTTAAGTCATACGATATACACAAGAATTCAAACCAAACACAGACACCAATACAGGAAAGTAAACTATAAATAAACATGTTTAGACATGGAGGTCTTTATTCTGTGCTAATTGTAGTGCAGCTTACAAATCAGATCGCAAGACAATGAATGAGACGCGCTGCACCCACGGCGACGCTATGAGACAAAGAATACAATTTTCTAAATGTTTTTCAATAATACTTAATCGCCGTATAAAACTCCTCATTGTCTAAAACACGTAATACCAGTACTAGAATGATGGCGAGTGCACGCCATGTTAGCAAAAATAGGGTAAGTTAAGCTAATAACCACGCGAGGCATTGGCATACTAAAACATAACAGCTTTATATTCTACCAACACGCAGAGATGCAACGATGCTCAAACGATGCTTAAAACGATTGCAAATCATCAAAAGCATGATATATTTTAAGAATAAGAGTTCACTCACTTGTCTTTTTCGGTACCAAAGATCGACGCCAGGTACTCGGCCATTTTGAAATAAAGAAAAACGGTGGGGCAGGTTCTTCTGCTGATGAAGCAACAGCGGAGACACTGAAGGGGTAGAATCAGAGTACTGCCACCTAGTGTACTGGAGCGAATAACTGCGCAATAAAACTTCTGTGCGTTGACCACTAAGGACAGTAACAAGGGCAATCATTGTATTTTATAAGCAACGCAGATTTCCATTTTATTGTTTAATTAGTGGAATGAATAAAGTAGCAAGCTACAGGCTGTAATATGTTCATTAGATGAGTTACTTTGCCATGGCCCATCAAAGCATGGTATACTTTAATGAATCCAATTTTATCCAATTTTAATGAATCACTGAAACGTGTAGTCAGTGGGCAAAGTTAACATAAAAGGGTGCAGTGTAAGCACTTAAAACATTAATGTTCTGCATTAACTTAATACATTTATACATTTATATAATACAACAATAATACATTTCAGCAACTCTCATCGTGCTTAAGATGTGAAAAAATAAAAACAAGTTGAAGTTTTGTGGAATCATTCTTTAATATTAAGATTCAACTCATTAATTATGATGAATTTAAGTTTTGAAGTATTCTAAAATACAATAGAATAATATTTTTTATCCATAGGTAATGTGAAAGCAAATGGATTATATAGTCTCTGTTAAAGCATGCAAAATTTATTTATTTTTCAAATCATGCTGCAGGGAAAATGACCACAGGTTCTGCATAAATGTGGCATACATTCATTTAACATTGACATTTTAAGCATTTGGCAGACGCTTTAACCAAAACGATTTACATTGCATTGTCCTATACATTTTTTTATTTTGAGTATACAATCCCCTGGGATCAATCCCACTACCTTTAGCATTGCTAGTGTCATGCTCTTGCCGCTGAGCTACATTCAAGCATATCATCTTTTGCAACTAATTCACCTTCATATGGATTTCCAAATAATCTTTAATTGAGGGATTTAAAGTTCAGAATGGGAACCTCCTAAAAAAAGAGAAAACTGTTACTTTCTATCATCAAAAAATACCCACTCAAGATTTTTTGGACATTATAATCTATATCACGGCAATTTCAATATCACAGCTCATCTTTGCTAAAGTAAAAGCATTCACCTTTCTGCCAGTAGAGTGTGCCAGTTCCTGTGCCATACTCATTAGAAGCTTCACAGATGTACAGGCCATTGAGATCAGATGTAAGTTTCAAGAAGTAAAGTCTATTGCCCTCTATTTTAATTGCAATGTTATGGATGGTCTGGTTCATCCTATAGGAACATGAGAAAAATGCTGTGGGTCTATGTTTATTAAATTATAAAATCATTTAAGTGCTAAAATCTCAAATACACTAAAAACGAAATTAAATACAACACAATCTGTCCTAACTGAACACATCTCTGCACATAACATAACACTGAAAACCAAGTGAAAAACAAACTAATAAGGAAACAAAATAGTAATGTCTCAATAACCATTTCATGTTACATTTAATGTACTGATAGGAAAATGTAACATTTCATCTCCCAGGCAAATTAATGTAAATATCTAGCCTGCCACAACCCATGCAGTGCTCTTCCTGTTGATTCCACTCTATTTTAGGGAAGCAAAAGGTATGTAGATGGTCTTGTTGCAACAGTTTCCTGATGCATCATTCAATTTATGTTTACGCAATTGTCCAAGACTTGCATACACTGTTCTCCATTCACAGATTTCAGAGTGTCTTCTTAAATAGCCAGGCTATAATAGCAGAGGCTATTTAAACCAACACTGAAATGGAGAAGATGTTAGAACAGCGATGTGGAGACATCCAGTTTAGTGGCATAGAAAGTAATATGCATGCCCAGTATCGGGCCAAGTTCAAATCCACCTTTCACCAAAGTCGCTCTTTTACTGTACTTTTTCACATTAGGCCTACATGTAGAGGCATTTATTTACAATAAAATAAAGAAAATCTTAAAATAATAAAGTTTCAGGTAACTTAAGGAAGAGATGTAGTGAGGGCTTTATTTTCCATATATTTGGCATTCATTTAATAAATAGAACATTATACAAAGGTATAACAGAGTGTAAAATATTCTATGTACAACAACACTGAGATGCAAATAGTATCAATGGTTACTATTTACACTTAATGCAATATATATATATATATATATATATATATATATATACATATTGCAATATATATTTCACTTAGTGTAAATTGCATGTATTGCTTAGAAACTATGCTATTTTAAGATAGTGTAAACAGTATCTCTCGTTATTTTCACTTCCTGCAAATGGCCTCAATATTTCTATTTGTATGTGACTATGTATATTGTCCCCAATCCTGCTCCTGTAGGGCCAGTGTCCAAGAGAGTTTAGCTCCTTCTCACTTTGTAATTAGAAGTTGCTTAAAAACGTCAGTTTACATTTGTGTCTTCACAGTAGGAAGAAAGGAACATTGAAAGAGGCATCATGAATCTAGAGAATTTAACTGGTTAGTGTAATAGCAGGCCAACATTTTATTTTTGTTTCTCAACAATCACAATAAAAAGTTAACACAGTGAACTGTGAACAACATTGTTATTAGTACTATTAGTAGATATTAATGACTTAAAATGGATGATGTGACTGACACTTCAGGTTTTAAGTGTTCAAACCTTTTCCAGCTGAATAGCGTTGCTTTAGGGTTAGCATCTGCCTCACACTGAAACCCGTCACCACTGGGTAGAGGTGTAATATAGACCAGCTGAGGTGAATCTTTAACACATATGACTGACATATCAACAATAAATTAACTAACTAATTCCTTTTATTAAAGTAGTAATGAAAACTAGTGGATAAATAGAAAGGATTAAATATAGAGATTTTCAGAATCACATTAACCACAATTTGTAATAAAGACTTGCCAAAAAGTTCAAGACTTACAATGCACCACCATCATATGATCAATTGCCAGTTCCTCTTTCAGGGAATGATGTCTCACCACACATTGGACATTTTGCTGATTCATCGCTATAGTTGGGACACCAATCAGACTGCTTGAGACCATGTACACCTCGTCCTGATTTTCAACAGTGTTTTTTATTTTTACAGAATCCGACAAAGTGCCTAAATTCCATGACACCTCAGCCGGGGACTGGGATGTGGAAGCTGTGCAGGTTGCCAGGTTGACATCAGACCGTCCAACGACAAGAACAGCATCAGTAGTCACTTTCACATTCAAAGGGTTAACTGTGGTTGCTTTAAAACATTTTAAGGATAAAACATGTCAGCATTATTAAAACAGACAACCATGATGAATATAAACACAAGCATAACTTAAATGTTTAATTATATACAATTTCGCATCACACAATCCCCAAAAAACAATAACAGCTGAATCAATGCAGAAATAGAAATGTTTATATATGATTTATGACTTACATATGTTTATTGTTATCAGAAATAAAGAATATTTTTATTATATGTTTTTTGTGCAAACAAAGAATGTGCACGACCTGGAAGTTGTTTCCTGGAGAACAGTGATCAGCTTAAAATGGCCCAAGAATACACAAAACTATTGATGTGGACTAAACATCACATTCAGCGCAGCACTGAAATCTATTTAATTTATTATTATTATTATTATTAGATTATGATTATTTTATGATTATTTTAACAAATATAATTTGCCATATACTGCAAGGTGTGTGTAAATATGAAGTTGTTGTTTCTAAAGTTGTTTTTATTAGAAGTTTAAAATACCCTAGCAAGCAAACAGCAAAAGTAAGCGTAGGTTGAAAAGAGGCTAAATGTAGTGATCAGGCATTCGCTTTTTTATAAGTAGTAGCTTCCGTGTATGCAGTAATAGCATTGTCAGGCTGTTAGGTTTACATTCCCATAGATTAATCAGTCCACAAAAATGAATGAATACGTGTAGCCTATGTGGGGTTTTACTGCTCACAGTGGACAGCTGGCTAAATGTGGAGGAAGGGGATTTATTCTAAACTAAGCATTCTTTGTCTGACATGCTGTTTTCTATACCTTATTTGGAATAACAGGTGTCTTATTGTGCACTATATAAATATGTTTCTTACATATAGTTTCTATACCTTATTTGGTTATAACACATGTCTTATTGTGCACTATATAAAGACGTGTCTTCCCTGAAATAACATAACATCCAACCAATTTATGATTTGAGATTTTAATGGGGATCCAGAACACAGAAAGTGTTAATGAAATTTAGTGTTCGAAAGGAATCTGAAATTTAACACAGGCTGAGACCACAAGACATGTTTATAGATATGTGTCGTGATCGTGGAGGTAGAAGAGACAGGAGAAGGCAGAATCACGACAGATATGCTGACTCAGCGGCTGGTAGCTTACTAAATAACAGTTAATAAATAACATTAAAGTCATGAACTTTCACAAAATACAAGGTCATTTGTAAATAAAGTAATTTGAGTTTTGTCTAAAATTCACGACAACGCTTGCGACAATTATTAATATTTTGTCCAAATTGTGCATCGTACAGAAATCAATAAGTTAACTTAAATGAGTAAACTGTAAGTTATATTCGGAGGATTGCTTACCTTCACTGCTGCTAATGAAATACGAAATACAAGTTATCCTCAAAATGTGACCGTAAAACATTATTCCAGATAATCATTAGGTTACCCTTGAGCAAGACACCGATCCACCAACTGCTCACGGACGCAGAAGCTTAAGAGCACAAATTCTGTGTATGGAACACTTCACTTAATACATCATGTCACTTTCAAATCACACTAGGCATTTGGCAATGAGTCAGAGCATACACTTAGAAGGCTTTTTGGCATGTATGGGACAGGAACTGCTCTTTTCACCTAGACATCTTATTTCAGGGCTCTAAATTCTTACTAGACAAAATGCTTACAGAGCTCTCTATTGTCTTACAGAGTCATTTAGAGAGCTTTCTAATTCATTTAGAGAGCACTCTAATCGTTATTGTTACTGGAAAGACTGAATTGTAGAGCTCTCTAATTTAATTAATACATATTATGGCGAGCGGCCAATCGCATAATTTGGGTAATCAGACAACCCACAGTCATGAGCTAAAAATCAATATTAGTTCAATGTCACTGTCACTGTCTCCACCCATGTGTGTTTGTCGGCTTTCATAGAAACGCCAAAGCTGATTTAAAATGAATTAAACACTGAAATTTAAATATCAATAAAAATGCATCAATATCACCTTGCTTTCTGGGCATGCACCCTTTGTATCAATACCCATGTTCGTGTTTATGTCACAGACAGTTCTTGTTTGGTCTATGAGTTTAGTGTGTGGTGGTCATTTGTGCTCATTGTCTCGACGTGTTCTCATTGTCTAGTTTTATTTGTATGTTCTTGGTATTTATCTGTGTTGTTTCATTAAAGGCATTTGTTGATTCTACGCTTTTGTCGTGTGCTTAATATACACGCCAAATCACTTTATTTTTTAAATATTTAAATGTAATTTTCCCAATAAGACCCATGACTTGAAATTTCATCAGCTAGTTTAAGATAATAACCTGTCATGACTCCGCTATGACTCATGGCATAGCCTTAGGTTTTGTGTGAGAAAGGCATGGCTTTGTTATGAAATGTAGACTTGCCATGTTCTTTCTCGTGTCTCGTCAGTGTTTCCCGCCATCTCGTTTCCTCGTTAACCTTCCCTGAGTGTTTCATTACCTACACCTGCCCCTTGTTAATTATCCTGTGTTTGTTCCCCTATAAAACATCCTCGTGTTCATTGTCCTGTGCTCGTTCATTGTTTTCGGTACCTTGTATTTTGTACTTTGTACGCCGTTCTTGTTACATCGTCCTAAATAGTCTTGTCTTGCCTGATACGTTTAAATATATTTAGTCTTTGTGAGTGTCCGTTCTAGTCTTAGTGTTTTACAGTAGAGTTCTTGTTGAGTGTTTATGTGGTGAGGAAGGCGGGACGAGAGCCGTGACGCGGGGCCGGTGGCGTGAGTGATAAGTGGAAGCAGCTGTGCGCGCACCGGTCCCGCATCTTATCACGGAGGAGATTGGGAGCTTAAAAGGATGTTCGGCAGGACTGTTGACGAGAGAGGACCGGGCCCGAAACTGTTTAGTTTGTGTATGTTTTATGGCCGGCAGTCTACCGTGAGGTGGCTGTCGGCTACTTCCGTGTTTATTGTTTGTTTATGTTTAATTAAAGTTTTATTTGAATGTTCGCTGGTTCCCGCCTCCTTCCTTCCCATCTAACGAACTTTATTACATTGGTGCTGAAACCCGGGAGGAAGGAGGGACATGCTGTCAAAGAGCCCTCGCTGCCGAGGGTGATCGCGGTGCTGAGGAGTTCGGGCAGCGCGGACGGGGGAAGTCCGCGAGTGGCTGCCCGAGGCGGTGGTGCTGGATCAAGAAGTCGGATGGGACGAGGACCTCGCTGCCGTGCTCCTGGGTCGAGGTGGGGTGGCTGCCGTCCAGGAGGGAGCCAAGGCCCGTTCGCCGTGGGCCGAGCCTGCTGCCAGCCGCCATGATGGGGAGGAGCAGGGAACGGAGGACCAGCTGCCCTCAGCTGGAGGGCCATCGCCGGCCGCCAGGGGGCGGAGGAGGATCGAGCCGTCCACCGAGCGTCCAGTACCATCGCATGGCACCGCGAGGAAGAGTTTCTCGGCTGGCTTGAGGACCGAGCGACAGCTTGTCAGGGAACCGGACAATAATTTTTTCTTTTCCTCTCTCCCCTCTCTCGTCCCTGTCGCTCCGGGGGCTCCCGTCTCCGTTCTTTCGTCTCGCCGGTGCATACCCCCAGGCGCCGCGGACTCCGAGACTGGCTCCCCGGGGGGGGAGTAGGTACAGTCTCGGTGGTGCCCCCCGGCCTGTAAGGGGTGATGGGGGTATGTGGTGAGGAAGGCGGGACGAGAGCCGTGACGCGGGGCCGGTGGCGTGAGTGATAAGTGGAAGCAGCTGTGCGCGCACCGGTCCCGCATCTTATCACGGAGGAGATTGGGAGCTTAAAAGGATGTTCGGCAGGACTGTTGACGAGAGAGGACCGGGCCCGAAACTGTGTTTAGTTTGTGTATGTTTTATGGTCGGCAGTCTACCGTGAGGTGGCTGTCGGTCAGTTACGTCAGTGTTTATTGTTTATTTAATTAAAGTTTTATTGTTCAAATGTTCGCCGGTTCCCGCCTCCTTCCTTCCCATCTAACGAACTTTATTACAGTTTAGTTTTCAGTTTATCGTTGTAGTTATTGTGTATTGTCTTGATACCCCCTCGTGGGTTTTTGTTTCCTGTTTTATTATTTATTAAAATCTCTGTTAACCCTGTCATCCCTGTTTTTGGCTGCCTGCACTTGGGTTCTCCTTCCACGATCGTGACAGAATGAACGAGCCAGAACTGAACCCAACAGGCAGCATTATGGACAATGCAGTGTCCCGACGGTCTCTCCAAGCTCGCCTGATGTTTGGGTTCCGTCAGGGAGGGCATGGGACCCAGGAGTTCGCCAAGGCATTCTCTTCGGTGGCGCGGGAGACAGAGTTTGGTGACGCAGAATTAAAGGTCATCTTTGATGGCTGCCTCACCAACCGCCTCCGGCCATCGGAGCTGTTCCCCCTTGTCCCACCCCCTTTGGACTTCCCCCCCATGGACTCATGTGTTCCCCCCATGAACTTTGTTGTTCCCCCACCCCCCCTCCCATGTTTATTATTTTTATTATCTCACCCCAACCCTGTGATTTTGTTTGCTTGTTTGCCCCTGATTTTGTTTAGTATGTTTTGCCTTGTCTTGTCGTTGTCCCAGTCTGCCTTGTCTTGTCAGTCTACCCATTGATGAACACCTGGAGGTGTTCATTTAAGGGGGGGCTTATGTCATGACTCCGCTATTATGTCATGTTTATTCTTGGTCTTGCAGCGGAGTCATGGCATAGCCTTAGGTTTTGTGTGAGATAGGCATGGCTTTGTTATGAAATGTAGACTTGCCATGTTCTTTCTCGTGTCTCGTCAGTGTTTCCCGCCATCTCGTTTCCTCGTTAACCTTCCCTGAGTGTTTCATTACCTACACCTGCCCCTTGTTAATTATCCTGTGTTTGTTCCCCTATTAAACATCCTCGTGTTCATTGTCCTGTGCTCGTTCATTGTTTTCGGTACCTTGTATTTTGTACTTTGTATGCCGTTCTTGTTACATCGTCCTAAATAGTCTTGTCTTGCCTGATACGTTTAAATATATTTAGTCTTTGTGAGTGTCCGTTCTAGTCTTAGTGTTTTACAGTAGAGTTCTTGTTGAGTGTTTAGTTTTCAGTTTATCGTTGTAGTTATTGTGTATTGTCTTGATACCCCCTCGTGGGTTTTTGTTTCCTGTTTAATTATTTATTAAAATCTCTGTTAACCCAGTCATCCCTGTTTTTGGCTGCCTGCACTTGGGTTCTCCTTCCACGATCGTGACATAACCTCATTTACTTCTTGCAAACTTCTCAGCACGTTTCTTGTTTCAGTTCAGCAGTATCCTCGCAAAATGACAAAACAACATACTTTGATAGTTTTATTTCCTAATGCATCTAGCATTGTGAGAGTATCAGTAGTTGTGCTTTCATAGCCACTGCTATAAAACAAGGAGGGAGATAACACAAAGCTCGGTCTATAGGGGTTTTTATTTAAAAAACATAAGATATAAACAAACATTGTGTGGAAAGAAAGGTTAAACCCTAGGTTAAACCTTGAGCTCAAAGTTGGTTTGCTTAAAAAAAGAGAAACTTTGAGTTTTTGCTTTCAGAACAGCTGATTTGAGTTAGTTCAATTGACTCTGGGTAGGCTTACCATAGGTTAAGCGCGTCAAAAGCCATCATCAGCTCCGATATTATGATTCACCATGGCAAGGGCACCAAAAAAAAGCAACATGGCAGTAGAAAGCACTTGAGACTGAGGCAAACTTTCCACTCTGTGGATTTACAGTGGATTTACTGATGTGCTGAAAATTACTTGTTTAAATTAATAAATAGATAAATCTCTCATGTCTGCATGTATGTATGAATTTATTAATTTCTTTATTCATGCACTTTATTCATACAATTTATTAAGTCATTTCTCATCGTCCATAGAGAATTATGCTCTGATGAGATATACATACGATGGCTGGTGTTATTGATGTAAGAATGGATGGATATGTTTTGATATATCTAATTGATGAATTAATGCACCCTCTTCGTGTACTGAATCCTCTATAAAAGCACATATGACATATTAGTCAATGAGAAGGAGTCTGTGTGATCAAACTGTGTGCCATGAATAAATGTATGTAGTTACACCACTTGCACTTCAAAAGGGGAAGGAGATCGAAATAATCTCTGGGTCTACCAAAGAAAACCTGCTCCCGACCAGAGTAAGTTACTATGGTTACTGACCCTGAGTATAAGTTACATCTCCTTTAGAAACGGACTTGAGTTACCCTGCTCTCTCAGGTTTGACATACCTCGCATTCTGAAATGGAAAACTCTGAGTTTTCATCATTTCAGGGTTAATATAATCAGAGTTTTCAATAAACCTCCTTTCTGAAACAGGCCCCAGGTAACAATAGACACAAAGGAACACAGCTCTGCTCGGACGATCGTGCCAGTCTCGCTGCCTGAGTGTGGAGAAGCAGCTTCCTTTCGCACACTTAATGACCACAGCTGTTAGGAATCTGCTCAATCAAACACATACACAAGTTAATGCCATTCCAAACCCTAGGGGCAGACAGAGCTTTACAACAAAAATAAATAAAATCATGTTAAATGTATTACAGGAGTTGTGCTTTCATAGCTTGTACTTCTATTTGCAACCTCAAGTCAATATTATTTTTAACTTCTATTTGCAACCGATTTCTTAACATGCTTAATGTAGCAAGAGTAATCTAGGAAGTAAGTGGATCCAATTGCAGTGGATTTTTAAAAAACAAAAACGTATTGGTTATTTATGTAACCTCAGTTCCCTGATGGAGGGAACAAGACGTTGTGTCGGACCGGCAGATGGGGTTTGATCTTGAGATCTAATAAAATCTGATTGTACTTTATAAAAGGCCAATGAAATTGGCGAATGGTATGACACGGCAGTCTCCGGCCATACATACGGGTATTAAAGGAAGATTGCGTGCCCATTCATTCACCTTTTGGGCTGAGGAACCAGAGAAGTATACCCCGGTCACTGCAGCGGGCGAAGCATTGTGGCATAAAGGACACAAAGTCTCATTCTCTCTATCAGGGAACTGAGGTTACATAAGCTTTGGCATATCACAACCTCAAGCGGTGTGATCCTGACCGGCCTGGGCGAGTCAGGGGTGAGTGATGCAGCGAATCATGATCGTCCAGTGAAAAAGTAAGGTAGCACTTGAATAAGGCTGAGGGTTCTCAGAGGCAGAGACCTTCCTACTCTAGATAAAAGATGGCCGCCTGGAACCGTGAGAGACACTGCTAAGCGCTGGATCCTCGAAAGAGGAGCAAGCGCTGTGGACACCCCATCCTACCATCGGGAGGTGATATGAGGAAATACACACACAGTCTCCCCAATGGAAAGAACTCATGGGAGAGTGGTGCAAGGCCCCAACCAGGGTTGCACAGAACGGTAGAGTCCACCGTGGGGAGGTATCGAGTTCACCAGCGGGGATCCAAGAGTGAGGAAATACATCAGGCGGGACGACCCAATGGGGGAGTCACTACTTGTGGAGCATCAGTTCAAGTAACAGGGGTTCACCTCGAGAGGTGAAACTGTCATGATTCCACCATCATGTCATGTTTATTCTTGTTCTTGCAGTGGAGTCATGGCATAGCCTAGGGTTTTGTGTGAGAAGGTGAGCTGTCATGCGCTTTCTCGTGTCTCGTCTATGGCCCTGCCCTCTCGTTCCTTGTTAGCTTCCCTTCAGTGTTTTATTACCCACACCTGCCTATTGTTAATTTTCCTTTGTTAGTCTCCCTATTTAATGCCCTTGTATTCTCTGTCCAGTGCTCGTTTGTTCTCGTACATTCTCGTACATCTCGTACATCGTGGTAACTGTATGCTCTTTGTAACTGCTCTATTGAGGATTTGTCCCTACGCTGTGTCCCAGCGTTAGCATCCTTTTTTGTTACAGCTGGTTACCCTCCGTGAGTTTTTTGTTCCTGTTTTTGCTGTCTTTATTATCCCCTGTATTTTACCCCCTCGTGGGTTTTTGTTTTCTGTTTTATTATTAAAATCTGTGTTACCCCGTATTGCTGCCTGCGCTTGGGTTCTTCCCTTACCTGTTTCGTGACAGAAACTCGCCTGTACTGAGCTTCGTATATGGGCCACTCCTAACGGCTCATAACCAGAAGAGATGCTAAGTAGAAAGCACAGTACCACACTGATCAAACAACTCTTTGGTTCTTCCCAGTGGAAAGCGCACCAGGATGAGAAGAAGCGCCACTTATAGGCATACAGGCACCTAGTATCAGGATCCCTGGCCTAAGTGTTGGTCTACATGACTCCCGGGGACAGAAAACTCAGGATCTCCTCGTCCCGTTCCAGGAGCCAGGCGTGGAGGCTCCAGAGGTCTGGTCTCAGGTGCCAGACGGTGCCCAGCAGGTCCTTCATTTGGGGAATTGGCAAGGGGGAGTTGTCGTCAGAAGCATTAGCTCCCCGAACCAAGTCTAGTTGGGCCAATTGGGTGTAACAAGCAGCACTTGATGCTCCTCTTCCCTGACCTTGCACAGGGCCAGCTGTGCGCTAAGGCATCCATGCCGAGGGGGCCCTCGGTCAGGGAGTACCAAAGCGGGCAATGGGCGGTGTCATAGAGGCAAATAGGGTGAACTACGCCTGCCCAAACTGCAGCCAAATCAGATGGACAGTGCAGGGGTGGGGCCACCACTCTCCGCGGAGCATATCATGCTGAGAGAGCCCGTCGGCTGTCCGGTTGAGGTCGCCTGGGATATGAGTGGCCTGCAGGGATTTTACTCTCTGCTGACTCCAAAAGAGGAGGCGTCGGGCTAGTTGCGACATCTGCCGTGACCGAACCTCTTCAGGGCAAGCCAACAGCCAGCAACTCCAGGCAGTTGATATGCCACCAAAGGTGGGGGCCTGTCCACTGACATGACCCTGCATGCCTGTTGCACACACCACCCCAGCTGAGCAGGGAGGTGTCTGTCATCACTACGATGCGCCTCGAAACTGGCCCGAGCAGGACTGCAGCCCGCAGGAAGGACACATCCACAGGGCTTGGGTGTGACGGCAGCGAGGCGTGTACACTTCTTTCCTGTGTGCCATGCCCTCCAAGGAAACTTGACTCTGAAGCCAATGCTGAAGCGGTCTCATATGCATCAACCCAAGCGGCACACTCCCGCCGAGGACCCAAATGTCCCAGGAACCTCTGAAAAACGTTCAGGGGACTGCTGGCCATCTCTGCATCATCATTCCGAACGGAAGCCTGTGAAGAGCCTTGTTCAGAGAGCGCAGATCTAGGATAGGGCTCAGCCCCCCACCTTTCCTAGGGACGATGAAGTAGCTGTAAAACCCTACTGCAGAGGTACGGAGGAACAGGGCTATTGGGGAGCAGATGCCGTCTGGGACCTGGACGACCTAGGGCTGGCCTGGTCGCAGCGGGGCAAAATGTGTTTAATTGCCTCCGTCTGCTTCTTCACTGCAGAGAAATGTTTTTCAAAGACTTCAACAGTGTCACCTGCGGACATTCTTGGCGTCACGGATCTGTGCAAGACTTAGCCATAGCTGTCGTTCCTGCACCACCAGTGTGGACATTGTTCGGCTCAGTGCGGGCGCCGTCACCTGGCACTGCACAGTTCCTGCATAACCCCTGGTTCGCGACTTCCCTCGTCCAACCTCTTCAATGCCTTGGCCTGATGGACCTGCAGTATGGCCAAATATAAAGGCCCGAAGCAGCTTGGCCCGCAGCAGTGTAAGCCTTCAACACAAGTTGTGATGAAAACTTACATCTATTGGAAGGGAGCCTTGGTCGGTGCACCGTGACTGCACTCTCTGCCTGGGGTACATCGGCATAGCCCTTAGCTGCTCCCGAGTCCAGGGAAGTGAAGGTGACTGAGCTCGTCTGAAGCATGCACCAGAAAAGTGGATGTGCAACGTCATCGTGAGCTTGTCATGCACTACCCGTAAAATAGTACCATACCCAAGTACCAAGATACTCACAGCGGCCCAGGCAAGCATGGGCGACATCCCTGCGTCAGCCTAGTCCTGGGGGTATAACAGGATGATCATCAACAAGTTGAAAAATCAACTTGTGGTTGACATTTGGATTGTACTTGGAAAAAAGCATTAAATTTCCTGCCAAAATCAAGTGCGTCCTGTAGTAACACAACACCTTTCTCTTCTTTCCTCATATCTTTTCCTGTTTAGGTGAGAGATGTTTTGACATTTTAGTTATGTCATTGAAAAAGGTAGCATTTTGTGTCAGTATTGCATGTGATTAAGGAATTGTAAATTGTTTCATTGAAAAAGCTATCAAAGGCGTAAAAAAGTGAGGTTTCTTCAGCAATAATGGTTTTTTAATGGTATTTTGAATACATTTGTGTAGGCTAACGGTTGATTTGCTCGAGGGTTCAAATGTATTTTGCATAATCGGTTATAAAAAAAAAATTTTTTGAATCAGTGTTTGTGTTTAATAGGCCTATATTTTTATTGTGTTCAATGAATATTTTGAATAAAATATGCTGTGGTGTAAATGTGGTAAAATTCTGGGAGAATTCTGGCTTCTGGTCTATCAGCCACATGTGGCTGTGGCCCACAAAAAACTTTTTTTAAATGGGTCACAGCTCTGGCCTATAACAGGTCAGCAGTTATAGGCCAGAGCTGTACCAAAGGAAATTTACTGCCTGGGATGTATACACATATATAAAATTATGCGTAGATGTACATTTAATACACAGTGAAAGTAAATATGAAAAATCTGAATATGAGTCCCAACAAATAAAATAACATTAAGCAATGTTAAACCCCAAAACATTTAAAAAATAACATGGATGGCACAAAATAGGATGAAACGGTTTACTAATCTTTCTTGATTTGCAGCCATACATGTTCTTCAGTCTGTTTCACGAAATGGAGTGGACAGAACCCAGATGCAGGCAGATGGTTAATAAACAAACTTATTAAATGAAAAACCCACGAGGAAGAAAACAAACAAAAACTACACAAACAAACACTTCCCACGAGGGGGACAAAACAAGTTAGAAAAGAAAATATGTCTACAAACTGAAACAGGAACTAGGGCAATTCAAGAACGTGAGGAAGCGTATACAGTGGAGAATACCGTGAGAACAAGAACTCCAATCGACATTACAAGTATTAAGTTGTAAGTAATGTACCGACAAGGGAACAGAGGGAAAATAGGGATATATAAACGTCACTAACAAGGAGTAATTACATGGCGAGAGTGGCGACCGGTGATGGAAATGAAACCCTAAAAGTAAGATTACGGGACACAGAGAGACATAACAGGAGGACGCGTGGTGCCAAGGACCAACAAAAAGCCACATGTCTCCACACATAACACAACAAAAACCCGAAAGCCGTGGCAATGTCGTGACTCTGCCTAAGGAGCAAGAAAGCTTGAGACAGAGAGGAAAAAGTCCTGACAGTCTGGTTATTCCTGACAGCAATGACATCATCAATATATGGACAAGGTCAATTATTAAACAAACATTTTAGCTACAAACCTATAAAGATTATTAAACAGTTGAATAATATTTTAGTAAAACATGCTTTGGGCCAACCATGTTACTTTTTAAATGTTTCAGGGTTTAACTTTAGCCTACATAATGCTACTTTATTTGGCTACACCGATGTCAGGGCAAATAATGTTTTTAAATAATACCTTTGAGGGAGCAAGCAACCTTCCCATAATTTATACAGGTGCTGGTTATATAATTACAATATCATCAAAAAGTTGATTTATTTTACTAATTCCATTCAAAAAGTTAAACTTCATATTCATTCATTACACACAGACTGTTATATTTCAAATGTTTATTTCTTTGAATTTTGATGATTATAACTGACAACTAAGGAAAATCGCAAATTCAGTATTCAAAATTGGAGTATTACCTAAGACCAATAAAAAATAAATTTTTAGAAATGTTGGCCAACTGAAAAGTATGAACATGAAAAGTATGAGCATGTACAGCACTCAATACTTAGTTGGGGCTCCTTTTGCCTGAATTACTGCATTTTACTGCAGCAAATTCAGCAAAAATGGCATGGAGTCGATCAGTCTGTGGCACTGCTCAGGTGTTATGAGAGCCCAGGTTGCTCTGATAGTGGCCTTCAGCTCTTCTGCATTGCTGGCATATCTGATCTTCCTCATCACAATACCCCATACATTTTCTATGGGGTTAAGGTCAGGCGAGTTTGCTGGCCAATTAAGAACAGGGATACCACAGTCCTTAAACTAGGTTGCTTTGGCACTGTGTGCAGGTGCCAAGTCCTGTTGGAAAATGAAATCTGCATCTCCATAAAGTTGGTCAGCGGCAGGAAGCATGAAGTGCTCTAAAACTTCCTGGTATACAGCTGCGTTGACCTTGGACCTCAGAACACACAGTGGACCAACACCAGCAGATGACATGGCACCCCAAACCATCACTGACTATGGAAACTTTACTGTGGACATCAAGCAACGTGGATTGTGAACCTCTCCTCTCTTCTTCCAGATTCTGGGACCCTGATTTCCAAAGGAAATGCAAAAATAACTTTCATCATAGAACATAACTTTGGACAGCTCAGCAGCAGTCCAGTCCTTTTTGGAGGCAAGTCGCTTCTGACGCTGTCTGTTGTTCAAGAGTGGCTTGAGACAAGGAATGCGACAGCTGAAACCCCCGTCTCACAATCCTCTCCAGGGTGCGGTTATCCCTATTGCGTGTACAGTTACCTTCGCCTCTCTATTAATGTGCTTAGACACAGAGCTCTGTGAACAGCCAGCCTCTTTTGCAATGACCTTTTGTGTCCTGCCCTCCTTGTGTAAGGTGTCAATGGTCATCTTTTGGACAACTGTCAAGTCAGCAGTCTTCCATTTTGTAGCCTACAGAACTAGACTGAGAGATCATTTAAAGGCCTTAGCAGGTGTTTTGAGTTCATTAGCTGATTTCAGTGTGGCACCAGGGCTCGTTAACCTTTTTACAATATTCTCCTTTTCTGAGATACTGAATTTGGGATTTTCCTTAGTTGTCAGTTATAATCATCAAAATTAAAATATATCAATCTTTGTGTAATGAATGAATATAATATACAAGTTTCACTTTTTGAATGGAATTAGTTAAATAAATTGATGATATTCTAATTATATGACCAGCACCTGTATATGACAATAACGATCTTGAATCTGATAAGGGTGATGTATAAATTAGCAACCTAATTAACAATCTAATTTAGCTGAAGTAAGTTTGCTGATGATAATGATAAAGTTAAATAACAGAAAACGTACAGTCAGCCTTTCATTGTCTAAGGCTCCTATGTCTGCATGATTACAATCAGTTCTTGTATCACCCTGAAGGGGCTTATTCTGAGATAACAACCGACTGGATGCATTATCCTGTGGCTAGTCATTACCACATGAGTAAATAATTGTACACTAAATATTGATTAAATATTTTAAAGCTCATCTGTAAAAAAAATCTAAACCTTCCATGAGAAAAAAACTTCCAGTTAAACCCATAACCCCAATACTGTTTATGGTGGCATTGTCAGTCTGGCATTATATTTTAAAACAAACCATAGTACACAACAGAATATTGATAGTATGCCTATACAGAGTGATGTCATTAAAATACATTAAGCAATGTTATAACATAGTATAATTAATGAAATAATCATGTAAGATTTGTGAGTTTTGTCCACGAGTGCAAATCTCAACATTCAACTTCAGTTTTTTATTTCACAAGTTTTCACATTGGGGCTGTGAGTGTACATTTTAGTGTACAGGTAAAAATACTTTACAAAGTCGCAAATTCAAATCTCCATGCTATCATGTTTTGCTACTGATTTACCTTCATATGAATCTTCAATTAATACAAGAAACTCAAAGTTCAGAATGGGAACCTCCTAAAAAAGAGAGAAAACTGTTCCTTCTTTCATCAAAACATACCTACTAAGGATTTCTTGGACATTATAATATATATTACGGCAATTTCAATATCACAGCTCATCTTTGCTAAAGTAAATAAAAGCATTCACCTTTCTGCCAGTAGAGTGTGCCAGTTCCTGTGCCATACTCATTAGAAGCTTCACAGATGTACAGGCCATTGAGATCAGATGTAAGTTTCAAGAAGTAAAGTCTATTGCCCTCTATTTTAATTGCAATGTTATGGATGGTCTGGTTCATCCTATTGGAACATGATAAAAATGCTGTGGGTCCATGTTTATTAAATTATAAAATCAGTTAAGTGGTAAAATCTCAAATACACTAAAAGCTAAATTAAATACAACACAATCTGTCCTAACTGAACACATCTCTGCACATAACATAAGACTGAAAACCAAGTGAAAAACAAACTAATAAGGAAACAAAATAGTAATGTCTCAATAACCATTTCATGTTTACATTTACATTTATTCATTTGGCAGACGCTTACAAGTAGTTTTATACAGTGGCACATTACTGCAGAGCAATCAGGGGTAAGGTGTCTTGCTCAAGGGCACTTCAGTCATGACCTGCTGGCACTGAGACTAGAACCTGCGACCTTCTGATCACAAGCCCAACGCTCTAACCATTAGGCCACAGCTGACCCCACAGCTGATGTTACATTTAATGTACTGATAGGAAAATGTAACATTTCATTTCATCAGGCAAATTAATGTAAATATCTAGCCTGCCACAACCCATGCAGTGCTCTTCCTGTTGATTCCACTCTATTTTAGGGAAGCAAAAGGTATGTAGATGGTCTTGTTGCAACAGTTTCCTGATGCATCATTCAATTTATGTTTACGCAATTGTCCAAGACTTGCATACACTGTTCTCCATTCACAGATTTCAGAGTGTCTTCTTAAATAGCCAGGCTATAATAGCAGAGGCTATTTAAACCAACACTGAAATGGAGAAGATGTTAGAACAGCGATGTGGAGACATCCAGTTTAGTGGCATAGAAAGTAATATGCATGCCCAGTATCGGACCAAGGTCAAATCCACCTTTCACCAAAGTCGCTCTTTTACTGTACTTTTTCACATCAGGCCTACATGTAGAGGCATTTATTTACAATAAAATAAAGAAAATCTTAAAATAATAAAGTTTCAGGTAACTTAAGGAAGAGATGTAGGGAGGGCTTTATTTTCCATATATTTGGCATTCATTTAATAAATAGAACATTATACAAAGGTATAACAGAGTGTAAAATATTCTATGTATGTCAGGATCTGGGTATCCTCCCTGTCTCTCTCTTTACACACACACTCTCATTCACCCCTTTAGACAAACATTTATTCATAGTTATACTTCATCTCTCTTTGATACACGTTAACCCTGTTTTCACCTGTCGCTCGTCACAATCAGCGCTCGCGCTGTTTTGCGGTGACACCTGTTTCTTGTCTTGTCTTGATTAGTCTGTCTACTTCTAGCGTTTGTTCCTTCTGTTTCTTGTCGGATTATTATGTGAGTAAGCTCTTGTCTGCTGGCATTATATTTACCCTGTCTTGTGTTTTTAGAGCAGCCTTGCCTTGCCTTGCCTTGCCTTGCCTTGCCTTGCCTTGCCTTGCCTTGCCTTGCCTTGCCTTGCCTTGCCTTGCCTTGCCTTGCCTTGCCTTGCCTTGCCTTGCCTTGCCTTGCCTTGCCTTGCCTTGCCTTGCCTTGCCTTGCCTTGCCTTGCCTTGCCTTGCCTTGCCTTGCCTTGCCTTGCCTTGCCTTGCCTTGCCTTGCCTTGCCTTGCCTTGCCTACCCTGTCTCCAGCGATCTATTGAGGTCCGTCTGTCACTGGACTCTGTACTCTGTACTCGTCTCCTAATCTGAGGTTCCTGCATCCACCGGGAATTGTTCCCTCAGACATTCGGATTACTTTTGTGTTGCATTTTTCCTGTTTTGATTCTGACCTCCTCGTGAGAGTTTCTGTTCTGTTTTTGCACAGCTATTGAGTCTGGCATTTCCGTTGTACATTAAAGCCTCAGCATTTGAACCTACCTCGCTCTTGGGTCTTCTGTTTCACACATTATAACAATGTACAGCAACACTGAGATGCAAATAGTATAAATGGTTACTATTTACACTTAATGCAATATATATATATATATATTTTTTCACTTAGTGTAAATTGCATGTATTGCTTAGAAACTATGCTATTTTAAGATAGTGTAAGCAGTATCTCTCGTTATTTTCACTTCCTGCATATGGCCTCAATATTTCTATTTGTATGTGACTATGTATATTCTCCCCAAATCCTGCTCCTGTAGGGCCAGTGTCCAAGAGAGTTTAGCTCCTTCTCACTTTGTAATTAGAAGTTGCTTAAAAACGTCAGTTTACATTTGTGTCTTCACAGTAGGAAGAAAGGAACATTGAAAGAGGCATCATGAATCTAGAGAATTTAACTGGTTAGTGTAATAGCACAGGCCAAAATCAAATTTTGGTTTCTCAACATTCACAATAAAAAGTTAACACAGTGAACTGTGAACAACATTATTATTAGTAGCCTACTATTAGTAGATATTAATGACTTAAAATGTCAATTTTAAGTGTTCAAACCTTTTCCAGCTGAATAGCGTGGCTTTAGGGTTAGCATCTGCCTCACACTGAAACCCGTCACCACTGGGTAGAGGTGTAATATAGACCAGCTGAGGTGAATCTTTAACACATATGACTGACATATCAACAATAAATTAACTAACTAATTCCTTTTATTAATGTATTAATTAAAACTAGTGGATAAATAGAAAGGATTAAATATAGAGATTTTCAGAATCACATTAACCACAATTTGTAATAAAGACTTGCCAAAAAGGTCAAGACTTACAATGCACCACCATCATATGATCAATTGCCAGTTCCTCTTTCAGGGAATGATGTCTCACCACACATTGGACATTTTGCTGATTCATCGCTATAGTTGGGACACCGATCAGACTGCTTGAGACCATGTACACCTCGTCCTGATTTTCAACAGTGTTCTTTACTTTAACAGAATCCGACAAAGTGCCTAAATCCCATGACACCTCAGCCGGGGACTGGGATGTGGAAGCTGTGCAGGTTGCCAGGTTGACATCAGACCGTCCAACGACAAGAACAGCATCAGTAGTCACTTTCACATTCAAAGGGTTAACTGTGGTTGCTTCAAAACATTTTAAGGATAAAACATGTCAGCATTATTAAAACAGACAACCATGATGAATATAAACACAAACATAACTTAAATGTTTAATTATATACAATTTCGCATCACACAATCCACAAAAAACAATAACAGCTGAATCAATGCAGAAATAGAAATGTTAATATATGATTTATGACTTACATATGTTTATTGTTATCAGAAATAAAGAATATTTTTATTATATGTTTTCTGTGCAAACAAAGAATGTGCACGACCTGGGCCCGGTTTTTCAAAAGGTTTAATCCGGATAAAATTGATCCGGATTTAGTAATCCTTTTTTGCGATCCGTGATCACGTAATCCATCTTAATTTTGGAGCCAGTTTTTTAAAGCAACATCGGATTGGATCAATCTGATCCGGATAGGAACTTTTCAGGATCACCAAATCTGGATGACCAGTGCTGGATAACCAGTGCTCAAACAGGATAGGAAATCACAAAGAGCAACAAGTGGAATAGCCAAAGGTCTGGTCAATATAAGTTTATTTTTATTTGAAATGAAAACACACACATTTAAAAAAAAAACTAAAAACAAGAAAAACCCCACCCCATCCTCTTCCTGCAGTCCGCTCATCTGAGACCTACAACACAAACACTGTACATTGAGGATATTTATAACAAGCATCAAGTATAGATACTGAAAGGCTGAATACGTTTAATCACTGTAGCCTGACGGATGAACAAATACAATTAAAACCTTATGAATTAATAGGATATCTTGTAAGATACTGCATGATCCAAATATAGTATTATTTGATAAATTTTTTAAGTTTTCATTACATTTTGGGCATGAAATCCACGCTGAATCCACCCTTCTGATGGGATCAGTTTAATCCAGATATTTTGGATCAAAGTGATCCAAATCCTACAAAAAAGTTCAGAAAAACCCAAACTTTTGTCCTAGGGCCCTGGGCCCAGTTTTTCAAAAGTAATCCACTAGGATTTTGGATAACGGATTGGATCAAATCTTGAAAATGTGTTTTTCAAAAGAAAAAACGGATCACATTATCGGATTAGATCACGTAATCCAATCTTGGTTTTGATCCAAATCAAGCCTTTAGTTTGGGTTTTTCAGAACTTTTTTGTGGGATTTGGATCACTTTGATCCAAAAAATCTGGATTAAACTGATCCCATCAGAAGGGTGGATTCAGCGTGGATTTCATGCCCAAAATGTAATGAAAATTTAAAAGATGTATCAAATAATACTATATTTGGATCATGCAGTATCTTACAAGATATCCTATTTTTTCATAAGGTTTTAATTGTATTTGTTCATCCGTCAGGCTACAGTGATTAAACGTATTCAGCCTTTCAGTATAGGCCTAAAGCAAAGTAGAAAGTGTTTGGCCTCATAAAATAATTATCCAAACCAAAAACAATACATTTTATTCTGTCACTAATTGATATATATATTCATCACAATCGAAAATATTTTTGTTTTTAGAATATATATTAGTGATGCATGCAAGGATTACAGAATAACCAAAAAAATGCAAAGAATGGCAATCACTGATTTTTGAAATCCAATACAAAACCAAATCAGAAATAGGCAAGGCAAGTTTATTTAGCACATTTCATACACAATGGCAATTCAAAGTGCTTTACATAGAAGAAAATAAATAATCCATTTGATAAAACAGTTAAGCAATAAGAAAAATAAAAGTAACCAGTTAAGAATAAAAAATAAAATAACATAGTTTAGAAGAAATAAGAAAAATAAAAATTAACCAGTTAAGAATAAAAATAAAATAAAATATAGTTTAGAATACATAATAAATAAAATAAAGTACAAACAGTCGGAGGCACAGTGGCACATTAATCAAATGCAAAGTTAAACAGATGTGTTTTGAGTCTGGATTTGAATGTGGCTACTGTGGAAGCACATCTGATCTCTTCTGGAAGCTGGAAATAGTGTCTAACTATTGCGTCCCTTGTTGCACGTCCTGTTTGCTCGTTCTGGCAGTGTTTGTGTTGTAGGTCTCAGATGAGCGGACTGCAGGAAGAGGATGGGGTGGGGTTTTTCTTGTTTTTAGTTTTTTTTTTTAAATGTGTGTGTTTTCATTTCAAATAAAAATAAACTTATATTGACCTCACCCTGGCTATTCCACTTGTTGCTCTTTACATATCTATAGTTCTACATTGTGATTTCCTATCCTGTTTGAGCACTGGTTATCCAGCACTGGTTAACCAGATTTGGTGATCCTGAAAAGTTCCTATCCGGATCAGACTGATCCAATCCGATGTTGCTTTAAAAAACTGGCTCCAAAAGTAAAATGGATTAGGCTACGTGATCACGGATCGCAAAAAAAGGATTACTAAATCCGGATCAATTTTATCCGGATTAAACCTTTTGAAGAACCGGGCCCTGGAGGTTGTTTCCTGAAGAACAGTGATCATTTTAAAATGGCCCAAGAATACACAAAACGATTGATCATCCAGGTGGACTAAACATCACAATCAGTGCAGCACTAAAATGTATTTCATTTATCATTATTATTATATTATCATTATTTTAACTAATAATATTTACCATATTCTGCAAGGCGTGTGTAAATGGGAAGTTGTTGTTTCTAAACTTGTTTTTAAGAAACGATACCTGCAAAGTTTCAAACAGCAAGCAAACAGCAAAAGTACGGACAGGTTGAAAAGAGGCTAAATGTTGTGATCAGGCATAGGCTTTTATATAATTAGTATTAGTATTAGCTTCCATGTGAAATGCATTGTCAGGCTGAGACCACAAGACGTGTTTTTAGACATGCTGACGCAGCGGCTTACAAGCAGTGCCTAAGTTAATAAATAACCTTAAAATCATGACTCGTCACAAAATACAATGTCATTTGTAAATAAAATAATTTGCCTTTTGTCTAAACTCAAATTACAGTTTGTCATATGTTGTCCAAATTGTGCATCGTACAGAAATCAAAAAGATAACTTGAATGAGTAAACTGTATTCGGAGAATTGCTTACCTTCACTGCTGCTAATGAAATACGAAATACAAGTTATCCTCAAAATGTGACCGTAAAACATGATTAAGTCCTGGGCTATATCAAGAACAGCTATGAAGTGAGCGCCTTCTCACCAAACGTCACATCTTAAACAATCGGCAGCCTAATGGTAAGAGACTCGGACTTTGCCGGTTCGAGCGCCAGCAGGGTACTGTAAGGGGGGAGTGAATGATCAGTGCTGTCATCCATCTTCAATACCACGGCTTAGGTTAGACGGTAGACCCTTGAGCATGGCACCGATCTACCAACTGCGGACGCCGCAGCAATATATGTCCACCGCTGCTCTGAGTGTGTAAGTGTAACTCACTGCTGTCGGAATGCACGGATGCGTTAAGAGCAACTTCCGAGTATCGAACACAACACATCACGTCACTTTCAAATCACATTACTTTTACTGTCAATCAGTGACGTGTTGACGGAAGAGATGTGTTTTTAGGCGTTTTATGAAGATGGCAACAGAGTCTGCTGATCTTGTAGCAGCAGGTATCATTCCACCAATGTGGAACAGATCCAGATAAGGTACGGGAGAGCGACTCCCACGTTCCGTACCGAAACGTGACACAAGTGTATCGTTGTAACAACCGTTACACCTCCACCTTTTCCATATTATTAATATTAAGAAATTCATCTGTTGGTGTCAAGTATCAAGTTGGTATCAAGCTCCCTCTACACTTCCACCTAATGTTAGTTGCCTTAGACCTACCTGTTGCCTACCTGTTGCCTCTTACTAGTAAACATTTCATTTCGAGCTCTCAATTCTTACTGGAATAAATGCTATTACAGAGTTCTCTAATTCAATTCTTACATGTTGTATTTGCGGGCCAATGGCAAATCAGTGTCGCCAATGCCAGGGAAACGGCGCATTCAAGCCGCCGCGCACCTGCCGATCGCTCCCCGTCACCGCTGGTCTCTGCGATAAAAAATAAGGGGAACACGTTAGTCATGCAGGACTATCGGAGAACAAGCTCACCCTCTCCTCTTACGCGTATATGCGGTGAGCTTGTTCTCCGATAGTCCTGCATGACGTGTTCCCCTTATTTTTTTGCAAAGACCAGCGGCTAACGATCGACAGATTCCTCCACATCCCACGGCACCCCAAATCCTTTCACACCCCGGGCGGGAACCATCACGATTAGAATCACTACTGAAACGGACGGAGCTAATTCCCCCACGGCTCTCACCACTGGTTTCACTGGCACTTCTTGTAAAACTAAATCAGCCCCGGCTGCTAAAATCGTGAAGTACTGTGTCTGTACTTAATATATAGCTAATTAATAGGGTAGATGCACTACTATTTGAAATGACAGTGTGTCAGGTGGTTCAACAAACATGACATCTAAACTGAATGCACATGTCTCCTATAATGATGCCACAATTGCTTCTAATTTTCTTTCTTTTGATTCCTTTCCACATTTCCTGGTTTGCAGTTTTTGCAGTTGACCTGTGTGCACCTGCCTTCATGTTGTTGAAACTTGTTTAATAAAACTAATCTTAATAAACATGAAAAACAAAAGCTATTAAATATGTGAAATGTACGGTTTATTTAAACCACAAAGTTAAACTTGACTTAAAATAGTGTAACACATGTGAAAGGGGACAGAAGAGTATGCATCAGGTGCTTTGAGTAAAGCTGTCTGCATAGGATACATAATTATGGTAATCAGAAGCACCCACAGTCATGAGCTCAAAATCTATATTAGTTCAATGTCACTGTCACCCATGTGTGTTTGCCAGCTTTCATAGAAACGGCAATGCTGATTTAAAATGCATTAAACACTGAAATTTAAATATCAACCAAAATGATGCTTTGGATGAAAACTCAACATTGCATCAATATCACCTTGTTATCTGGGCATGCACCCTTTGTACCCCTCTTTGCGTTTATGTCACGGTCAGTTCTTGTTAGGTCTATGAGTTTGAGTTTAGTGTCTGGTGGATATGTGTGCTCATTGTCTCGAAGTGTTCTCATTGTCTAGTTTTATTTGAGTGTTATGTTTGGTTGTGGATGTTCCTTGTATTTCTCTGTGTTGTTTCATTAAAGACATTTGAGATTCTAAGCTTTTGTCGTGTGCTTAATATACACGCCAAATAACTTTATTTTTGATTTTAATATTTAAATTTAACGGCAGCGATGCGTTATGGAAATATGCTTCGTTCCGGTGTGCAACGCTCTCCAAGGAACTTGGAGACCTCTCTGAAGCCAATGCTGAAGCGGTCTCATATGCATCAACCCAAGCGGCACCACTCCCGCCGATGATGCCATATGTCCCAGGAACCTCTGAAAAACGTTCAGCGGACTGCTGGCCGCTGCCTGAGTAGTGACTCATACAGTGACTGGGTGCGCAACTCTGGTGAGGCGAGCCATCATGGTGACAGAGTCTAGTTCCTTACCGAGATGCTCTACGCGGGAGACAGCTTTCTCTTGTCCCAGTTGACCCATAGGCCCAATCGGTCGAGGTGCCGGAGCATCAGTTTCCAGTGCGTACACAACAGATCTCACGGGTGCGCAAAGCTGAGCCAGTGGTCGAGGAGACATGGGGAGACAGGGCCAGACCAAAGGCCAGGACTCTGTTCTGATATACCCGGCCTTCGAACCCAAGCCAAAGGAACGGTCTGTGACGAGGGAGAATCAAGACATGAAAGTAATCATCCTTCAGGTCGATAGCCACGAACCAACCCACCTCTGCATCATCATACTGAACAGAAGCCTGTGAAGAGCCTTGTTCAGAGAGCGCAGATCTAGGATAGGGCTCAGGTCCCCACCTTTCCTAGGGACAATGAAGTAGGGGCTGTAAAACCCTACTGTACAGGTGCGGAGGAACAGGGCTGTTGGGGAGTAGATGTCGTCTGCGACCTGGACGATCTAGGGCTGGCCTGGTCGCGGTGTGGCAAAATATGTATAATTTCTTCCGTCTGCTTCTTCACTGCCGAGAACTGTTGTTCAAAGTCAAGTCAAGAAAGTGGACTTTCTCTGCATCACACATCTGTGCAAAGCTTAGCCATAGGTGTCCAGAGTGAACATCATTCGGCTCAGCGTGCGCGCCGCCACCTGGCGCTGCACAGTTCCTGCATAACCCCTGGGTTGCGACTTCCCTCGTCCAACCTCTTCAACACCTTGGCCTGTTGGACCTGCAGGACGGCCAAAGCATAAAGGGCGGAAGCAGCTTTGCCCACAGCAGTGTAAGCCTCCAACCCAAGTTGTGATGAAAACATACATGCATTGGAAGGGAGCCTTGGTCGGTGCACCGTACAAGTGCACCGTAACTGCACTCTCTGCCTGGGGTACATCGACATAGCCCTTAGCTGCTCCCGAGTCGAGGGAAGTGAATGTGACTGAGCTGGTCTGAAGCTAAGAGGCTAAGACGAGGCGGTCTTCTTGGCTGAGGAAGGGATCTCGGGAAGGTTATAGGCAGCCAACTTGACTGAAACAGGGAGCTCAAGAGGCTCATAGGCGGCCATCCTGACTGAAACAGGGAACTCAGGAAGATCATTGGCACCCATCTTGGCTGAGGCAGGGAGCTCAGTTGCGACCATCTTGGCAGTGGCCCTTGGAGCAGTAGCCACCTTGTCAATGGACTCTGGAGAGGCAGCCATCTTGCCAATGGCCTCCGGAAAGAAAGAGCAGTGAACAGCCCAGACACAAGCCAATGCAGCATCCACTACCAGCAGAGCAGACTCAAAAGGCTTTAGGACCATCTACCTCCGGCACCTCCTGGACCATTGGGGACCACGGCGCGCCAAACAGACATCAGATGGGCGTCTGCAAGGATTGAAACCGGACACACGGACCTTGAACCTGCCATCTTAAGAGCGGTCTCTGGACTGGCAACTATCTTGCGAGCAGACTCTGGGGTGTTGGACATCTTGCGAGCGGCCATCTGGGGTGGCGGCCATCATGCGAGCGGCCATCTGGGGTAGCGGCCATCTTGAGAGCGACCATCTGGAGTGGCGGCCATTTTGACAGGGGCAATCTGGGGCGGCGGCCATCTTGAGAGTGGGCTCTCTTTATTTGTATTTATCTTTATCAAAGCAGCTGTACCCAAAAAAGCAAAAACAAGAGAAAAAAACATGTTAGCCAAATCATATAATAAATAAAGAAATAACCTTAAAAAGTAGTTGTTTAACCTACACTGGAAAGCTTTTCGCAACATTGTGAGACCCGGGCAAGAAGTCTCATGATATACCCAGAATGTGATGCATGATGGGATACACTTAGCCCAAGATAGTGTGGGTTTAGTGTGCGTTAATGGCACTGCGATCATGCACTCTTACTTCCTGTCGCGTGCATGCAATCTCAAGTGGCCAAGACCGCAAGTGGGGGTCTTTGGACGCAGCCTTAGTGTGTCTAGCTTGCTGTGTGGAAATAAGAGATCTGAGGAAGTGGTTTGACTCAAGCTCTGCTATACACCCTGGGACTAGTAAAGTATGCTTTGACATTGTGAAATACGTACAGGCCTATTTTAGCTAAATTATGAGAAGTGTGCTTGCTCACTCAAACGTATTATTTAAGAACATTGGGTCTCATTCACTAAGCATGCGTACGCAAAAATTTGTGTGTGAAACCTACGTATGAACGTTATATCTTATATCAGTATATACTTTTCCCAGCATATTTTCCCTTCAAATGATGCTCGCAGACATATGGGGAATAACCCCAAAAGGAGAATTGTTAATGGATAAAATTATGTTTACTTTTAATCAATTTATTAGTGATGAATGAACGAATTTACTCTTAGAATGTTAGTTTACTCTTCACATGTTTTACAAAACTGCTTAAAAATAAATAAAGAGTACCTGTAGACATTGGAGTACACGAAACATGGAAAAAAGCAAATGATTTTGAATACATTTGTGTAGGTGAGCTGTTGATTTGCTCGAGGGTTCAAATGTATTTTGCATAATCTGTGATAAAAAAGGGTGAATCAGTGTTTGTGTTTAATATTGTTTGATTTTGTTGATTGAATATTTTGAATAAAAAATGCTGTGGTGTAAATATGGTTAAATTCTGGCTTCTGGTCTATCAGCCACATGTGGCCCACATAAGGGCCGTCAGTCCTTTTCTGAACTCAGCCAAAAAAGAATGACATATAAAGTCCACATATGGGCCACATCATTGTTTATTATATGGCTCGCTGCTGGTGGAATTGTGGCACAGATCTGGTCGAGTTGTCACTAAAAAGATGTGAACCAGATCTGGGCCAGGAAACACTTTTTTAAGTGGGCCACAGGTCAGCTGTTTATTTGGGCCAGATCTGCACAAAAGGAAATTTAATCTGACTGGGATGTATATACAGTATATGCGTACAGTATATATAAAATGATGCGTAGATGTATATTTAATTTTTAAAGTATTTCATACACAGTGAAAGTAAATACGAAAAATCTACACAATTATTAGTAAATATGACCCATTATTTTCCCTGACATCGGTGTAAACAAATACAGTAACATTAAGTTAGGTTATACCCTGAAACATTTTAAAAGTAACATGGTTGGCACAAAATATGTTTTACAAAAATATGATTAAACTGTTTACTAATCTTTCTAGATTTGCAGCCATACATGTTCTCCAGTCTGGTTATTCCTGACAGCAATGACATCATCAATATATTAACAAAGTAAATTATTAAACAAACATTTTAGCTACAAATCTAGAAAGATTATTAAACAGTTGAATGACATTTTAGTAAAACATGCTTTGGGCCTTAAAATGTTTCAGGGTTTAACTTTAGCCTATATGTTACTTTATTTGTTTACACTAATGTCAGCAGTGGCGGTTTTAGGCACGGGCGAACCGGGCAGTCGCCCGGGGCGGCATTTTTTCATGTCACGTGGGGGGCGGCACCGGCACGAGCAGTAAAAAATCTACTCATTCATTGTGTGGGGAATTGGCAAATTGGCGCCCCTGCATGCTGAAAAGATAAAGGTATGCAACTATAATGTCTTCTCTGTGTTATGATTACTGTATCCATGTTGTCATCTGAATTCGTTTATCGTAATTACCGTTTATTAGCCTTTTTACAGTGTGAAAATGCTGCGGTGTTTAGCCTAGTCGTTAGAGCGCCCGACTCTCATTCGGACAGACGCCGGTTCGAGACTCGCGCAGGGCAGTTAAAACCGACAACACTTATACAGCAAATTTGGTTTTAAGTCAACAAACACGAGATCTAATTTCACCATAATATTGTGCTTTGCAACAAAACTGTTACAAGTTCAGTTATTATTATTTATTTCCATCAGTTGGGTTAACGTAAGGTCCCGCAATGAGCAAACAGAATTTTCCAATCTGTAGCTAGTTTCTAAGAGGAACATAACCTTTGCTATTTATTTGCTACATCACACATGTCATGAATATGAAGGTTTTATGCATGTTTATGACAACTGTCATTAAGTGTTATTCGCTCAATTATGACATTTTTAATGCAAATATTGTTTGTTTGAGGTCTTTGTTGACAACTTTACATTAACCAATACATCTTAACCTGTCATAATTGTCATAAAAACATGACATAGCAGATTAATAATTGAATGTAAGACACTACTTAGCTGGTGTTTCGGCATCTAACCATATTGTCTTAGAGACTGAGAAACGGGGACACTTCTGTACACGTCACAGTTGTTTTATTTGACAGAACAAACATTTTACTTGTACGGTCAACAGAAAGTTGGCCATCCCATCGCTCACCCCCTACCAACCACGACAAACAATATAACACACCGGATATAAAGGAAATGGAAGTGAACACAACAAAACACGTGATTACAAATAACCATTAAGAAGATAAATGAATTAAGGCCACTACAGCCGGGTTAACTGTCAAATTGGTTTTGACATTAGCTGTCATGAGGCCATTATAACTGTCATGAATCTTTTTCTGACCACTTTTTTTCCAGTGGTACAAATTGAATGTCAGTAAAATATCATTAAGTGTTAATACTCTGTCAAATTGTTTTATAACAATGTCATGTATACTTTTCTTGACCTCAACTACAGTTGTACAATTACATTTTTAATGAAAAATTCAATTTGTACCACTGTAGTTTAGGTCAAGAAAAATATTTTTTCGAGGGGGGGGGGGGGGTCGCTCAAAGATGTTCTCGCCCGGGTTGCAATTCAATGTAGAACCGCCACTGAATGTCAGGGCAAATAATGTTCTTAAATAATACGTTTGAGGTAGCAAGCAACCTTCCCATTACTTAGCTAATATAGGCCTGTAGGTTTTTCATCATATAAAAGCATGCATTACTAGTCCCAGAGGGTTTAACAGAGCTTGAGTCAAACCACTTCCTCTTACCTCTTATTTCCAGCAAGTCGACACACTTAGCCTGAATGATATATGGCTCTAAACATGTAGATGACTAATAGGTTGCAAATCAAAGTGCATGCAAAGAAAGCACAACGGTACTCTGACAATGCTAGATGCATTAGGAAACAAATCAATACAGTATGTAGGTTTGTCATTGTTAAGAAACTACATTGTTGATAAACTGAAACAAGAAACACGTTGAGAAGATAGCAGATTTGGTCTGTTGTATTCAGAGTTAAATTGTCGTCTAAGCATCAATCATTACATTTCTACATTTATGCATTTGGAACACGTAAAGTGACTTACATTGCATTGTACTATACATTTGTTTTCTGAATATGTGCAATAGCCTGCAAGGCGTCGCAAGTGCCATACTCTAACCACTGGGCCACAGGAAAGCAATCAATAACAAAGCTTTTCTGCCTCTTTTTAAATAAGCGAAACCAAATCTGCTATCAGACAGTATAGACAGGCAGCATTTTAAGACTATTTAAACACATTTACACACAATTATATTTGTGGACAAATGTAAACACATTTGATACTATTCCACAGACTTTTGCTGATTTTGTTGCAGAATTAAAATGAAAAGTCTGCATGGCCTTGCTTACGATTAAAAAAATGTTATGTACGTTTTTACCGAAGAGAGGGAAGATGTACAACAGGATAGCTAAAAGAATGTCATTTATAAATGTAAGTTTGTGTTATATGGCTCTTAAGGGGTTCTTATGGGGTGAATACATGTTTTTCTGGGTCTTTTGTGTGTTATAAGTTCCAAAATTGAAAAAATTAAAGTGTCGGAACAAAATATGCATTCTATCTAAAAGCAAATGCTCGTCCAGATCTGCCTGAAACGCCTTGTGTAACCACAACCCCACTACATCTAGGTCAGTTCGTGGTATGACTTGACTAAGAGCCCCTAAATGTTTACGCAAGTAAGGTGGGCGTACCTGTCAGTACAATTGCTTTGTAACCTGATGTTGCAAATATTATAAGAGGCGATACATTTCCGTCACACGCTTGCAGTATTCGACAAATCATTACGCACTGGTTAACTGGCCAATCATGGCACACCTCGCTTTTCAGAGCGATGAGCTTTGTAAAAAAATCTTTGCGTTTTAGAGAGGCGGGCAAAGAGGAGATACAAACATTAACAGTATGCAGGAAAATAGAGCGTTATTTAACCTTAAATCGTGTATACATTGCATTACATCTAAAACAAAAGATAATGTTTGTTTTAGCTGTGTGTAAGATAATTACTTTGTCTAGGTAAAAAGTTGACGAGTCTAGTCGATGGAACACTCAGAGTCTGGATCAGGGAACCAAGAATGACACAGACACAGAAGTACAGTTCACTCAAAGTCAAAGTTTATAAGAGATGGGTCAAATATATATATATATATATATGCATAAATGTGACCCTGGACAACAAAACCAGTCTTATGGGTCAATTATTCGAAATTGAGATTTTACATCAACTGAAAGCCGAATAGTTAAGCTTTTTATTGATATATGGGTTGTTAAGATGGCAAACATATCTGGTGGAGATACAAGAGTGTAAAACTCTGGAAGTCAAGGGTGCAAAAAATCGAAATATTGAGAAAATTGCCTTTGAAGTTGTTAATCAGAGGCACTGTAGCAGGTCATCCACTCACAAAAATGATAACTCTCAATGACATGTGTACTAAAGGGAGATATACAGTGGGGCAATAACGTATTTAGTCACCAATTGTGCAAGTTCTCCCACTTAAAAAGATGAGAGAGGCCTGCATTTTCATCATAGGTACACTTCAACTATGAGAGACAGAATGAGAAAAATTTATCCAGAAAATCACATTGTTTGATTTTCAAAGAATTTATGGTGGAAAATAAGTATTTGGTTACCTACAAAAAAAGCTAAATTTCTGTCTCTCACAGACCTGTAACTTCTTTAAGAGGCTCCTCTTGTCCTCCACTCGTTATCAGTATAAAAGACACCTGTCCACAGTCAGACTCCAAGCCCCACTATGGCCAAGACCAAAGAGCTATCAAAGGACACCAGAAACAAAATTGTAGACCTGCACCGGGCTGGGAAGACTGAATCTGCAATAGGCAAGCAGCTTGGTGTGAAGAAATCAACCGTGGGAAGCAATAATTAGAAAATGGAAGACATACAAGACCACTGATAATCTCCCTTGATCTGGGGTTCCACGCAAGATCTCACCCTGTGGGGTCAAAATGATCACAAGAATGATAAGCAAAAATCCCAGAACCACACGGGGGGACCTAGTGAATGACCTGCGGAGAGCTGGGACCAAAGTAACAAAGGCTACCCTCAGTAACACACCATCCTGCCAGGGACTCAAATCCTGCAGTGCCAGACGTGTCCCCCTGCTTAAGCCAGTACATGTCCGGGCCCGTCTGAAGTTTACTAGAGAGCATTTGGATGATCCAGAAGAGGATTGGGACAATGTCATATGGTCAGATGAAACCAAAAAATAACTTTTTGGTAAAAACTCAATTTGTCGTGTTTGGAGGAGAAAGAATAATGAGTTGCATCCAAAGAACAGCATACCTACTGTGAAGCATGGAGGTGGAAACATCATGCTTTGGGGCTGTTTTTCTGCAAAGGGACCAGGACGACTAATCCGTGTAAAGAAAAGAAATGCATTGAAGATGAAACATGGCTGGGTCTTTCAGCATGACAATGATCCCAAACACACCACCCGGGCAACGAAGGAGTGGCTTCATAAGAAGCATTTCAAGGTCCTGGAGTGGCCTAGCCAGTCTCCAGATCTCAACCCCATAAAAAATCTTTAGATTTTCTTCGCCCAGCGACAGCCCCAAAACATCACTGCCCCGAAAAGACAGCAGGAGTCAGGATCAGAGAAAAAAAGAGGAAGAAACTGCGAGATGATGCCCGTGCATCACTTGCAGGTAAGTCCATGTTTAATCAAATTTAATTCGGGAAATGTGCATGATGTGCTGCTACTGATCGTAATGCGCGTCGAACTTGTGTAACGGAAGCCAGCTACTGAAGACCTATACAGTGTGTAAACCTCAGTACCAATCAACAGAGACGCTTTAGCCTCCTTGTTAGAGCGCTCGTCTCCCATTTGGACCGATGTCGGTTCAAAGCCCGTGTCCCGCGGGGCGAGTAACTTTAATTTCGGTGCAGCTTGCAATTTGAGATTTTACTGTTAAACATTGATAGTTTTTTGTTTTACTATTCTACTGAAGAAAAGTTTGCACCTTTAAGGGGGGGGGGGGGGGGGGCATCATAATGGAATTATGCTTAGGGCACCAAAATGGCTAGCAGCGGCCCTGATTGCCAACAAAGGGTATATAACAAAGTAATGAGATGAACTTTTGTTATTGACCAAATACTTATTTTTCCACCATAATTTACAAAAAATTCTTTAAAAATCAGACAATGTGATTTTTCTGGACTTTCTTTTTCATTCTGTCTCTCATAGTTGAAGTGTACATATGATGAAAATTACAGGCCTCTCTCATCTTTTTAAGTGGGAGAACTTGCACAATTGGTGGCTGACTAAATACTTTTTTGCCCCACTGTATATATATTTCAAGTGGATGTAAACCAGGGCACAGGAAAATCTAGGTTCTCACACCGTGTCATATGACTCCTTTAAAAATAATTTGGCACCAGTGTTTTCCTCTATAGGAGCCAATGGTCCTTTATTGATTTTTTTTGTGGGTGAGCTTTTACTGAATAATAATTTCACTTGGGTAACCCATTTAAATTTATATTAAAAAAGGCCTTGTGTACTTAAGGAGTATTGTCTTTCTGTTTATTGTGCAAAAACTGTATTAAATATGCAAAAACTAAAAACAAGACAAAACCAAAAGCTTATGATGCTCACGAAAAAAAGTGCAGACATGCAAACAAAGCAGGATGAGCATGTCAAGGAAATGGAAACCACAAGTAAAAAATAGTACCTCATTGAAGAAAACAACACATGAGAAATTGTGTTTATGTGACCGAATGAATTTTGCTATAGAACAGCTCAAATGGATTGGCTGTACTTGAGGAATACTGAGGCTTTCCAGACCCTTTTGATGGTTTTCATCCTCCATGTCAGCATTGATGCACAAGGTGTATTTTTCTTTTTCTCTTCATATCAAATAATTAAAAAAGCGAACAAATTCTATAAAGTCAAAACTTAACTCAAATGAACTTACAGCATTTCAAAATATACATTTTTAAGAATAATCGAAGTGCCTTTGATGCACAGTACTTTTTGGTTGAGTATATGGGAGAGTGGAGTCTTTAAATATTGTTTTGGCAATATATGTTTGTAAGCAACAATTGTAGATTCTTACAAATCGCAAGCATTGTTGTGCTGATTTCGATTGGAACCACTGTATTAATAATAAATAAGTTTTTCACTCCCCATATAATGATTGTTATTTTCAAATACATAACTGTTTACTGCTATTTTCATCTAAATATGGTATAATGTTATGTTTTAGGTCAAGGCCAGTATGGACAATGTCCAGTGGTTAAAGTTGTCCGAGGGACTGTGCATAAAGTCTGTTTGAACAAACCTCTGAAGATCTCCTGCAGTCTGAAGTATTGTGATGATCAGACAATCTCTATTATATGGACTCAATCTGATGACTTTGGCAAATGGATTCCAGTAAATAACAGCGATCAAATTTCATCTTCACAGAAGCATTTTGATTTGCAGAACTTAACTTCATATTTAACTTTTACAAATATATCAAAGCATCACGAAGGCTCCTACAGATGTGAATTTAAGCTTCCACACATATCATCCGCCAGCCATCAAATAAATGTCTCTGTCACAGGTAACTATTTGCTCTTTATTTTTGAGTAAGCAATTAAAACATTGTATCCAAACAATCAAATCAGCTGGAGTTGTATAATTATTGACTGTAAACTAAAAATATTTTAAAATCCCACAGATAACTGCATTGGAACTGAAATTGCTTGTAAGTAAGAGCAGATTGAATATTTTTTGCATAATTTGTCAGATGTTCCACTCTGAGCTATTAATATAGTGATGAAAAATCACCAAAAGTAACTGTTAGTTTTCTGTTTATAAACATAGTCATACATTTCCCCTTTGTATTACATTTTTCTCTATTTTGCTTAGTGCCAAAAGATCAAGGCAGTGTTTCAGGTCTACGGTGGCTGCCTTATTTATCAATCTGTATGGGTGTAGGAATGCTGATTTTCCTGATAACAATCGTCACTATCATTTCTACCATTGGATTTAAATGTGAGTATACATTATCTGACTTATTTTAAATTTTGAGATGTTTTAAGGGTTAGTTAATCAAGAAAATGCTTTCTACTCACCCATGTTATTTCAACCTTGTGTGTTTTGCATTTATCCTTAACCCATAAACTGATGTTATGCAGGTTGTTCATAATTATTATAAGAAAAAATGTATGACGAGAATGGTTAATAAAAAGGGCATATATGAAAATAATATATCATTTTAATATATCGATATATAAATTTTCATAATTTGATATTTAATATCATATTGAAATCACATAATAACTGAATGAAAAACAAAACAAAATATGATTTAAGATGTACTAAAATCCTACGCCTTCGTTTGCTTTCAAATTTCTTTAATGTTATTCTTAAAATACACACATGGCAGATCGCACACAGTTACAAGACATAGAAACAATGACTCTGATGTGATACATTTGGTGTGCGATATTTGAATGTACATGTAAGTGCTACAACTGAGAAGATCGTCTCTGTATAACAAAATCTATACGTTTCAGATTGTATGTGCCTTTTGTCATTTTTTAAGCTCAACTGCTCACAAAACACTTTAATTATTAGTAACGAAACGTTATGAACATTCATAATTGTGCATTATTTGTTCAAAAGCATACAGGTTTTTAATCACATGAGGTCCAGTAAGTGATTATTAAAAGTTATTTTGGGGTAAACTAACTCTCAATGAATGTCTGCCATGATTCTTACTTATGATCATCTTTTAGGTTCTAGGAAAAAGGTCAACCAAAGAGCACAGGTTCAGGTACAGTTTATAATTTACATTTCTGCATGTGACAAAAACGTTTATACGTTGCAATAAACAGTCCATTCAAGTAGGGCTGGGTGATAGACCTAAATTTAGATGTCACAATATCTTTCCAAAGTCGCATTTACAAGAATGGTTGAAACAGAAGATTTAAAATTTCCTGTAGCTCAGTGGAGCATTGCGTTAAGAATGCAAGGTCGTGGGTCGATCCTAGGGGATTGCACATACGTATAAATGTATAGGATAATGCAATGTTGCTTTGGATAAAAGCGTCTGCCAAATGTTTAAAAACACTATAAAAAGTAGGCCTACACTTTTTATAATAAACACCTTTAAATGCTGTTCTAAAAATCTTTTTGTCAAAATGATGGTTTTTTGTTTTGTTTGTTTGTTATTTTAATTGTGTTAGTGAAAGAATACATTTTACACCAGTGTTGGTAATGATGATTACATTTAGCATCAACCTGAGGAAGTTGAAATTAGTTTTGTGACTATACAATACACTTAATATTCAACAATATTTAGTATTCTTAATTATCTGTCATTTTAAATCTTCAACATAGTTCTCGATGATATCTTTAATTCAATATATCGCCCAGCACTATATCATCAAGCATTCATTTTATTAATTTGATGTTCTCTGGGTTCAGCTCCTGGAAATTGTTCTGATTCTGAAAAGTTATTATACCATTTCATCTTTTATACTAGATTACCAAATCTCAAATTATGTATGCAGTATACACCAACATTCTTTGCAACATCCCTTTGCCTAAATTATAATGTGACATGATGAATTTGTCTGTTTCCAGAATTCAGAAGAAACACTGCAGCACAATCATGAGACCCAAAAATTACCTCGTGAACGGTCTACAGCGTATGAGTCAGATGCGGTTCATGATTCATTGTCCAACACGAAAGATAACCAACCACGCCAGGTTATCTATGCATCTCTAAAGGACTTCATACCTACACAGTCATCGACCACATCATGTAGTAGGACAAGTGCGGAGTTTTCAGTATATGCATCGATCAGGGTCTCATGATATACATTCTGCAGATCTAGACTAAGTCAATACTAAATTGTCTCCAAGACTGGGGCGCTTTCTCACCTTTAGTTCGGTTCATTTGGTCCAGACCAATGGCAAAGGTTTTTCAGGGGTGTTGGTTCCTTTTCACACCACTCTGATTGCTTTGGTCCAAACCAGTTGAAACCAAATGCAGTTACGTGACAACATCCACATCACTGGTTTTCGTGTCTTGCTTTTTCGATTGGTCAGAATGTACGTACAGGAACATTCAGACAGAGGCAAAAGCCAGCAGACAAAACGCAGCACTATGCAGAAACAACTGCACAGGTTGATAGTGTACGAAATATTGCTGGTTTTTGGAAGTTGGGATGTAATATCGAACCGCACCAAGAAGAAAAACTAAAGGTGTGAAAGCACTCCAAATTGTGATCTCAGCCAGAGAGAGAGTTTTGTTTAACTTTATTTATTATTTTTTGTCATGCTATACTGCCAAACAGGAAGCAGGAGATATATGCTTCATGTTTTCACAACCCACAATGCAAATGATCACATGTTCCATCATTGCATCATGGAAAACTGCTGTGAAGTTCACTGTGGTCTCTATAAGTGAAACTCGCACTAAAAACCTCTAATCATAGCAGTAGCTTATGCAACACCTGAAATGCAGCAGCTTATTAAAATAGTAACTACTGTATATTGGCTTTCCTGTGGCTCAGTGGTTAGAGCATGGCATTAGCAATGCCAAAGTCATGGGTTCAATCTCAGAGATTGTATATACTTGTGTAATGTTTAGTGTAATGCAATGTAACTCGCTTTGTCTAAAAGCGTCTGCCAAATGCATTAATGTAAATGTAACAGATGTATTATTCTTGTATATATATATATATATATATATATATATATATGTATGTATATTATTTTTGTCATTTCTGGATCTAAAGTAAAGTAAAGTCAAGTCAGTGTTATTGTTCTCTGTCTAGTATTAGTATATTGTCTTATGGTTTTGCCCCCTCGTGGGTTTTGCTTTGTGTTTATTGTATATTAAAGTATTTTCTGTAAACCTTTCACTTTCTGCGCTTCGGTTCTGTCCACAAACCCTGACACATGGTGCATACAAATCACACTTTTTATAATATATAATAAATATACAGATAAAGACAGATTATTATATATATGTTAATAACAACTTTACAAACAGGTATATTTATAAATATTTATGTTCAAGCTGTGAATTTGGGGCAGTTGTGGCTTAATAGTTAGAGAATCTGACTTGTAACCCAAAGGTTTCGGATTCCAGCCTCAATACCAGCAGGGATTGTAGGTGGGGGAGTGGGAAAAAAAACGCTTGCTTCCACTTTCAATACCACGACCAAGGTGAGACCCCTGAGCAAGGTACCACATCCCCAACTGCCTCCAGAGCGCCTAAGCAAATATGGCTACCCACTGCTCCGGGTGTGTGTTCATGGTGTGTGTGTGATACGCACTGCTGTGTGTGGGTGTACTAGGATTGGTTAAATGCAGAGCAAAAACTTTGAAAATGGACCACCATACCTGGTCACAAGTCTTGTCATACTGTCAAAACCAAGTGACTACAGTGAAAAACTTACTGGACTGTATTGTCTTGAATTGTGCACATGACAACTGTTACAGCTACAGGAAAGCCTATAGGAAATCTAGCCTGTAGTCTTTGTAACCATAATGGTTAAGCTTTGTGTTGGCTACGTGTTGCAGGTTTGCACCTCACAAGAATCAGACCAAATTATCATCAGAGTTCCCATGAGATAACACAAGGTTACTAGTTGCAACAAGAGCTAGACCACTACCTGTTGAGAGAAGAGGGTTAGTGTTTTTTTTTCATTTGTCTGTCAAGTATTCGCTTAATAGGTGTGTTTTAAGAAGTTTTTTGAAGGTTGTCAGAGATGTGGTTGACTGGACCGTATTAGGAAAAATGTTCCACCAGGAAGGAGTTATGAAGGAGAATGAGCGAGAAAGGGATTTAGTGCCCTTATGAGAAGTTCTTACAAGGCGCCGCTCGTTTGCTGAACTCAGGGTTCTTAATGGGGTGTAGGAGTGTAGTAGGGTGTGAAAGTATGAAGGTGCAGATCCAGTGATAGTCCTGTAGGCAAACATCAGTGATTTGAATCTGATCAAGGCTTCAACCGGTAGCCAGAGGAGAGAGATGAAAAGGGGTGTCACATGAGCCCTTTTGGGCTGTTGGAAGATGAGACATGCTGCTGCATTTTGAACCAGCTGAAGTGGTTTGATAGTCTTTGCAGGAAGACCAGCAAGAGAGCATTGCAGTAGTCCAACCTTGAGATTACCAGGGCCTGGACAAGGAGTTGTGCCGCATGCTCAGTGAGGTAGGGTCTAACCTTTCGAATGTTAAATAAGGCATATCGGCATGATCGCGTTGTCTTAGCAATGTGCTCATTGAAGGACAGCTGTTCATCAAATATGACTCAGAGGTTCCTGGCTGATTCGGAGGGAGTGATAGAGGAATTGCCAAGCTGGATGGTGAGATCGTGTTGCATCGTGTGCGGGAATCACGAGTAGTTCTGACAGACAAATACAAAAAAATACACTAACCCCCTCTCTTCTCTCAACAGGTAGTGGTCTAGCTTTTGTTGAAACTAGTAAATTGTATTAGCACCTATTGTACTATTGCTCTTTCATGACATAGCTTATTGCTCCCCGGACTCTTTGTAGGTCGCTTTGGATAAAAGCATCTGCTAAATGACTAAATGTAAATGTCATATTCCAATATCCCAAAAGGGCTCATGTGACACCCCTTTTCATCTCTCTCCACTGCCTACCGGTTGACGCCTGTATCAGATTCAAGTCACTAATGATTGCCTACAGGACTATACTTTTACGCGCTCCTCCACTCATACACCCGATCAAGAACCCTGCGTTCAGAAAACAAGCTGCATCTTCTATTGCCTTCTCAAAAGGGCTCATCAAGAATATTTGTATTCTATATATAAGCTGTTCTTCTGAAATCTTGTATTTCCAAATTTTGTTTCTTATTTATTTTTGTCATATATTATTGTATATGTTTTTCACCAGATATAGCAAATATCTAACCAATAAAACATATTTAAAAGTCTTTGTCCACTTTGACAACACAGTATTCATTTTAAAAGTAAAGTGTTAAAATAAAATTCTGTAAAACAGTAAATGTGGATACCCGAGGTTTCGTAAGGACAACAACAATAAGCAATAGCTGCATAAAACATGAAAAAGAAAACAGCAACAGGGCGACGTGTTATTTTGTCCAGAAGCTTGTGATCTCGGTATAAGTGCAAAATTTGCAAACATTCAGTCAAAGCATTAACAAATACAGCGCAGGTAAAGGAAATGGAAACCACAATCTCATTGAAGAGTACAAAAGTGCACGAGTAACGTGTATTTAACAGTGTGACTTGAAAGGTCTGATGCATGTCTTTAGATTTTGAGAATAGCATGTGCCGAGATGGCTTGGTCATACATGAGGAATACTGCACCTTTTATGACCCTTTTCATAGTTTTAATTCTGCATGTGTGCATTTATGCACAAGGTGAGTTTTCTTTATATTTTTAAGCGTGTGTGATCTCAAAGAATAGACTGTTGATTCTGTGATTTTTAGTAACAAATTCTATACTGTAAAATCAAAACTTGATTACTTAAACTCAAAAAATCTTTATAATTTGGGGTATAATCTTAAGAATATATCATTTAATAATTATATTACTGTGAGTGTGTTAAAATGCATTAGAATAATCATATTAAGTGCAAAAGGTAAATTACTTAACTAAAAATTATTATATAAAAAATATATAATTAAATATTTATATTAAAACTAAGGTGCAAATTTTTGGTTTGCAATGAAATTTTAGTGGGTCTGTGTAGTACTGATAAAATACTGCTTTAGATATTTTTATATTTTTTGTCGAATTTGATGGATAACTGAGTGAAAAGAGGAGGGGCTAATTAACCATAACAAGAATTGATAATGATATTAACAAATAAAACAAGTGAAACAATTAATGGAGCAGACAATTAATTTAATCTTGACTAATTATTATAATTCGATTTTCCGATATGCTGATTAATATATATCACCAAAAAACATGTTAAAACTACTGTTTAAGTTTCTTTGTATTGTTGGACTTTTTCTGAATATAATTTTCACAGTTTTAACTGTTTACTGCTATTTTCATCTAAATATGGTATAATGTTATGTTTTAGGTCAAGGCCAGTATGGACAATGTCCAGTGGTTAAAGTTGTCCGAGGGACTGTGCATAAAGTCTGTTTGAACAAACCTCTGAAGATCTCCTGCAGTCTGAAGTATTGTGATGATCAGACAATCTCTATTATATGGACTCAATCTGATGACTTTGGCAAATGGATTCCAGTAAATAACAGCGATCAAATTTCATCATCACAGAAGCATTTTGATTTACAGAACTTAACTTCATATTTAACTTTTTCAAATATATCAAAGCATCACGAAGGCTCCTACAGATGTGAATTCAAGCTTCCACACATAAAATCCGCCAGCCATCAAATAAATGTCTCTGTCACAGGTATTTGCACCTTTTTTTAGGTGAAAATTAGGAATAATTTTTAGCAGATTAAGAAAAAATGTATCCAACAATTTTATCTAATCAACTATAGTGATGAATGTGAAGATTAAATACTTTAGAAATATATAATATTAACAGTTTACAAACTATTTTGAACTCTCACAGATGACTGGAGAGGAACCGACATATCTTATATTGAAAGTAAGCAGATTCAAAATAACTACTGATTTGTCAAATACATTTTTACTTTTATATTGATGAAGGCCATGTCGTAATGAAATAAATGGAAATCAAACTTTGATGCTTGTCATCTCAGAATTGAATTTAATAATAATATCATGGTTTTCACAGATTGGGTCACATATTACAATATTTGTCATTCGAAGAGAATGTTTCCTTAATTTCCGACAATTTCATTTTCTTTGCTTATAGTGCCACAAGCCGGCGTTTCGTGTCCTTATTTAATGATCTTTGTAGGTGTAGTGATTCTGCTTCTCATTGGATTGCTTATGGCTATCCTGTGTGGATTGAAATGTAAGTAGTTTCTTCTTTTTCTATTACGCTGAGAAACATTTTCAAATTTGAATATCATAATCGGTGATACACAAGAAACAATGACATTTTGTGACAATTGTCATTGAACCATTTACACATGAATTAAAAAAAAAGACAACAATCATCAAATGTATTATATTTTTGTTTATCCTTCACATAAGTCTATCAAATGACTTCCGAAGATCGTATTGCTTTACAAAGTTTTGGCAAACCCTGGTCACAATTCACTTTTATAGAAAAAAGACCTGCTAATTCTTAGTGTTCCACGGAGAAAATCATATAGGATATAACAAATAGACTTATGTAGTTTACTTACATTTTAAAAGATATTTAGCTTCATACTAATTCTACAAAATAAAACACTGTATAATCGTACCTGTTGTTAGTCTTTGTGTGTCGGGTGAAGACCTTTAATGTTAAGGAAGAATGGCTTGATTTGAGACTTGAATGAAGTGTTTTGATTTTAGTACATCTTGAATGTGAAATGAACTGCTGCAGTGCAAAGTTGAAAGTTGTTCAGGAGAACTGTGTGAGGAGTTAAAAAATGACTACTGAGACTACATCTGTACAAAACTGTTGCATGATCCCTACTAAGACTTATTAATGGTTATAATTAGGTTTAGGAAAAAGAGAAGCCAAGAAAGCACAGGTACAGTTAATAAATTCTTTATTTTTAATATTAAAAATTAATTTTACTTTTCTTATACTAATTACACTACCAATTGCCTCATTGTGTTCACAGTATAGAGCCAAAGTCAAGTTGATGAAACCTGTTCCAGATGTTCTGAAACGTAAAGAATATGTCTGTGTGCAGTACTCATCTGTCCAAGTTTAAAATGTGATTCAACGCCGATTGTTTTGTTAAGCTTAACACTTTTTATTAGTTGTTGTTTGTTCCTTTTTATTCAAACTTTTAACAGTTTGTCGTCATTTGCGATCATGGTTATTCCTTTGATTTGCACAGGTGTTTGGTTTCCCTTCATTTGCTTTTGTATTTAGTTGCTCTAGCCTTTATCTGTCCGGTATTGCTTGTGTTATTCACGCTGTTTTGCATTTCCAGTGCTTTCTTAAATATAGTTTTAAAATAAAACCGTTTTGGTTTTAATCTTTGTGGAATTCGTCCTCAGACCCTGAGCGTAACGGTTTTAATTCAACTTATACAACAGTTCTTTCTGGTTCTTGAATTTGCCATTAACTGAACTAGTTGGTGGCCTTATAAACAGAGAGAGGGAGAACTTGCTTGTGTAAACAAGCCCATGTTTACATAAAAACAATAGAAACTGCAGCACAAGGGAAATAACGCATTCTTGGTGAGTGTCCTTACAATCTTTCTTTCATTCCCACACACGTTACGCATGCCTCGCAATTTCTCACTAATAACTTCACTGAAGCCGTACAGCGCAGTTTTAAAAGACGGGACTTTTGAAATTAGTAACAGAAGTTTGTTTAACTGTTATGCTTAGCTGGAATTCGTGTCATAAGAAAGTAGTTCACCCCTAAACCTCATCACCACTGGCGCAAAAGACAGCAGTTTTATAACGCCGAATGAGATCATGTGAATTAGTCATCTCAAAAAATAATTTTGAATTGCTTGTTGTCTTGCTGTCTAAGTGTCTTCAGCCGTCAGTGGTTTTAATGTTATGGTTGATCAGTGAATAAGGAAAACACCAGTAGATGGAGCCTAAATCACTTTAGCCTGTCAAGCAGCATAATCCAGTTTGCAATGCAATTATTGAATAGGCCTACTCTAGAAAATGAGCTATACAGAATTAAGTGACTCGCTTCATTCACAATACCCCATTACTACATCCTTTTTTTCTCAACTTTGATCTTTTAATATAGCTCTGGTTCCCTATCAAAAGCTACTCTTGATGCTGCGTTTCAAACGCTATGGGAGAACATTCTTTGTTCGACCGGTTGTGAAGCACTTGTGTCAAACGCACCACGAATTGGCTTTAAATAAGGTCTAATTACCCTGCACCTGCGGGTTATAAATACACTTCAGGTTTTGTGTGTGCATGTGGGTCTTTTGTTGTAAGAAGGAAAATAGAGAGAAAGTCTCTTAGTAAGTCGATTTAGATATATATAAAGTGACTAAGCACTATCGTTACTTGGCCCTAAATATATATATATAAGTAGAAAAAGTATAAGATCTATAAGAGATGTGTGCCTCCATGTGGAAGGCTTCTTTCCAATCTGGATAAGCATGAGTTTTGCTTTGAGTGTTTGGGGTGGAGCCCCTTTAGGTCTCACTCTCGGTCCGTGTTGTCGTCGCAAGATGCTAAAGACAGATGCTTCCCTCATGGGTTGGGGTGCGGTCTTAGATGGCCGTCCAGTCCAAGGGATCTGGAGAGGTCATCTTCTTGAATGGCACATCAATTACCTCGTAATGATGGCTGCATTTCGGGCCCTGAAATACTTCCTCCGGCAGTTAGAAGTCTACCATGTCCTAGTGCGGGTAGACAACACTTCAGAAGTCTCGTACATAAATCACCAGGGCGTCACCAGGGCGTCCTGGAGTCTATATCCCAGAGTCACGTCTGAGGCCTCCTCTCGGCTTGTGCACACAGGCTAAGACGCACAACTTAAAAAGTTATGTTTCAGTATAAAATATGTTTATTTTAAAATAAGAGATTTTAGTCTTGCAATATTTGACTTACAGTGTAGATAAACTAATAACATTTAAATGACTGAATTAATTAGGATCATGATTTAATCCCAATCCAGAATGATTGTTTCTTATGAAAAACAGAAAACAAACAACTGGAACATTCCGTCCAAAGTTTATTTTTTGTACACATTAGATGACACTTTCAATCGACACTGTAAAATACAAACAGGGCAATGCACAGATGCATGAAGCCATCTCTAGAAGCCATTTTCACCACTCATGGTCCATACCACCATACAATTGTAAGAGTAATATGAATACAAAACTGTTTTATATCGTAGTTTACACTGACAGAAGCGGGATTGGAAATAAATGTATTCTTGTTCAGAATTGTGAAGAACTACATAATTGTACTTTGTGATCATTATGTACAATGGATTCCTTCTGCAACCTTCATATTAGTTACGCCTTTTATAACGTGACATGTTTTCATAAGTGTCACTGGACATCTTTGGCTGGAAAAGCAAAGATCACGAGGACACTTTGTTTAGGTGGAACGTTTTTTAGTGCATCCTGCAGCATGTCAATCTGTGGACAAATGAGGCAGCACAGATTAAAAATACATTACACTGCCAGGTTTGAAAAATAAAAGCAGTGCTCGAATTGAAGGCAATGGGGGGATCCGGGACCCCCCATATGGCATTAGGGACCTATAATAAGTAAAAAATAGACTCAGGGGGTCTGTGAAATATTTTTATTAGAGTAAAAATTATAATGACAATTGTGATTAAAGTAATGCAATGGATATGGTCAATTTCGTGAATTAATTATTGCAATAATTTATGTTAAGTTTTTTTATGGGCTAATTGTCATGTCTCTTTACCCTTTAAAAGCCCCGCCGATAATCAATTCAGAATTTGTGATAAAACTAGTTTTTCATGCTGTTAAGACTAACGGCCACATACACGCTGCAAAATTTCAGGAATTACATCGGCACATAAATGCGGGATTCAAAATTATTGACATATTGATAGCCATAGTTGGTTCCTGAATAAAGCTGACTTATGGACTGAAATGGTTGAACAGTCTGCAGACTGACAGACTCTATAACAGTCTTGCCACCACCTACTGGACATAACTACAAAAACTGCACCGAAATCGTTGAAAAATCCCCACAACACAGACGAACAGCCGGTCTTTTCACAATTGATATTACAAACATTATTATCACAAAGTGTCAATCATCCAGTTGTTTTTAGGGAAAATAGTAAATACTAAATTGTTAAATAATGCTAGAATTATTGGACGCACACTAGTGTTCAAAGGTCATTTCTGTTGCATTAATTTTTATTAATTTCAACCAAAATACAATAATAGAAACCTGTTCTTTTATGAAAGCCTGTTTTTAATAAAAAGTAGTTATGCATATTATGAACAAATATATTGCATATTATGTATAAATTTTGTATTGCAAAAAAATGGAATTGACTCAATTCGAGCAAAATATAAACCTTTAAAAATAGCTTACTGAAAATCTTTGGATATGTTACAAAGAAATCTAAGAATAGAAACATTAGGGATGAAAGATAGACATTGATTTCTATTATATTAAATAGAGAAAGTTTATCTGTAAGGTTCAGGAAAGCACAGGTAATTCTAGTGAAGCTGAAACAGGTCGCAGGAAGAAGCTCTTAGCTCTTCCTGTTCTGAAGAAAACACTTACATTCAGCTGCACGCTTGTTCTCTTCCGCCTCTTCTTGGTAAGTCCTGTTCTTCATGTTCTGGTTAGAAATATACAACACATGCAGAGATATCATGAGAATCTACTCATTTAAATGTTAAAAATAGTATTATTTAACAGTTTGACGTTTTGTAGGACTTGAAGAAATACAATGTTAAAGTAAAGTGTTTAAACGATTCAAATGATATTTGTTAAAAAAACTTGACAAAATGTATTTCTTTGTTATATATATAACCTTCAATTTATGTATTATTTTCACCACCAGTGGGCACGGAACAGTTACAAAGACTACCCTTGATGAACGAGGGAGCGTGTAATGGTGTGTCTGCTTAACCGTTACTGTGACGTACAAATCATGTTAAAGGATGACAAAATGAAATTCGATTATCTTACAATGTACGTCATGACACCATTAAAAGGTGACTCAACACTGGTTTAAATTAAAATAGCAAATTTCTTCATATTCAAACATTGTTGGAAATAAACATTTGGAATAATGTATTTACACAAGTAACCAAAATGTGCTAGTGTCTTTTGGACATTTTAATGCAAACATTTAGCCTTTATTTGTATAACGGTTTCACAACAGATTGTTTCCAGTTTTATTTGGAACACCCACCATCCTTACGTAGGACACACTTCCACAAACAGAAACAGAGGCAAAGAACCAGGAGAAAAGCAACAGTCGTCACGGAGATCAGGATAGCGAGTGCTGTGCCAACTGGAAAGACACAAGAGGACAAACAAACAAATAACTGCATCATAAAGCAGCAGTATGACACTCACAGTTGCTGCTGCTCTCTTGAAGCTGGACTTATACTGAAGGACATGATGAATGACTGGCCCAGAAAACCTGACATACCATCTCAGTTCATGTCAATTGTGGTTACATTAATGCAACATGAACATTTGTGTTGATTAATACAGCCTGAAAACCATATTGCTCATTGTTAGTTCATAGTTCATGTATTTACTGATGTTAACAAATACAACCTCACTGTAAAGTGTAACCCTTTATTCAACTTGTATTCATATTATAAATAGCAGGGATTTTCAAAATCCAGCTCAATTCTCTTAAGAAAGTTTCAGATGTCTCCCAATTCAAGACACCTGATGCAACTCATCGGCTCATGTGCTAAATTGGAAGACCTCCAACACATTCTAGATTGGGCGGGGCAGGGCGGGGCTGAGGGCGATTTGAACCAAATTGCACAAAACTTTTAAAAGTCAGTGCAAATACTGAAGTCCTTTGGAAGAACAGAAGATATCACAGCCAGAAACAACACAAAGTGTGGCTAATTTTCTCATGCGTTGTTCTCTTAGTTTTGTCTTATATCAAGGATGTCTTAACAAAATAGCACATCATTCCCAGTTTTTTTAGTCCAAAAATCACAAGATCAAGGCACGTTTTTTTATAAAAATGGCTCAAGCCAATTTGTTCCAGTCAGTGTATGCCATTCATTAGTGTGCAAGTAAATATTTTAGACTCACTCTTAGTGTTCATAGAAACAGCAATGGCAGTCTCCAGTCCTTTGTGGTGAACAAGACATTTGACTGAGACATCCTTCAAGAGTCCAGCCTGTACTATCAATGTACTGATGACCAGTGTCGTCCCGTCACTCTGCTGGATAACGGTGGACACAGGTGGACCAATGGTCCTATTATTACCCTCTACATTCCACACTATTTCAGCCTGTGGCCGAGCAACAGCGGTACAGTTTGCCTCGATCACTCCTGGAGATGTTGTCTTGTAGCTTACTTGAGGTTTGGGCAGTACTGTAAAGATACGCAATTCATAAACTGATGTTAAACTGTTGGCTGCTATTTGTTATTCATGCAGTTTGTACAGGAATGTGTGCTGTAATACAGTACAAGAGGAAATGTATCATCCCAATTCAAAAGCAAATATTGACTACTGAAGACAACCATTTGTGTTGACTTGGAAAAACAAGAGCTGTCTTTGTAAATCAACAGATCTGCATGTCATCGCTAGGTTGTTACAGCCCACATAGCTGTGCCTTTAGCTCAGGGCTACAGAGATGCCTATTCAAACCACAGGGCTTAATCACTTTTCATCCGGACAGCAAATAAGCCATATGCATGCTTGCAAAAGCATGACCCTTTCAGAACAAAACAGAATTGGTATGAATAAAAGATGAATGAATATGATTAAAGGAATAGTTCACCCAAAATAGGAAATTATTTTATTATGTACCCATTATGTTGCTTCAAAATTGTATTGTGTTGTATTTCTTTGAAATACAAAATAATCTATTTGAAATACTGCCATATAGAAATGGTTCATTACCCCTCTCCAAAAATTACAGATACAGTGAAAAACTTTGAATAAGAAACAAACGGTCATTTTCACTAATAATTGTGTCATTTATGGCTTGTGTGCTGTACCAAATGGGATTTTGACCTTTCTGTAGCTTGACCTCCCACAGACAGAATGATTGTTCCATGGCAATAGCTACGTAACAAATAGTAAAATATTCTTACATACGAGAAATTCGACATATTTTTCCCCTTAACCGCTTGTCGATGGTTTTGTCAAACACAAGAAGTTTGAACAAAGGCAAAAGTACAGCACAAAAAGAAAGCAATGAATATCCATCTGAGAGAGAAATAGAGGAGCACTGTGTTTGTGGAACAGTGTCACAGTCATGCACTTTACCAATCTGAATGAATCATAGATCCCACAGTCACAATTAGTTTCATTTACACTGATCTCTCTCTCTCTCTCTCTCTCTCTCTCTCTCTCTCTCTCTCTCTCTCTCTCTCTCTCTCTCTCTCTCATCTCTCTCTCTCTCTCTCTCTCTCTCTCTCTCCTCTCTCTCTCTCTCTCTCTCTATCTCTCTCTCTCTCTCTCTCCTCTCTCTCTCTCTCTCTCTCTCTCTCTCTCTCTCTCTCTCTCTCTCTCTCTCTGTTGTCGTCATTTTCTTGTGTTTAGCCTTGTTTTGCCCTCTGTGCTGTACTACAGTCCTACCAGTTGCATACACTTGATTTGTGTTTCTTAATCTTAATAGTAATGAAATAACAGCTGTTTAAAGTCCCTGTGAACCGGCAGTTGCAATCCTTATTACATCTGATCACATGGCGCAAGACAAAGCGCAAATGTTTTTGCTAGTTTCAGGCCAATGCAGATCTAATTTTCCCATCTTGCCTTGTGTTGTTGAAAAAGCAAATACACGTGTGCTCATTTGGAGCCTGTGGGCGTGTTGGTCTAAGAAAGAGGTGTGCTCAGGCGCATTGTTGACGCATTGTTTGAGAACTGAAAATAGCAATATTTCTTTAGTTATTTAAGGAGCATGTTAGGAATATGCGCCTATAGCTGGGTGCACTACGCTCATACATTCTGCTTATTACACACAGAGGAACGCGCAGAAGCACACCATAATGCCAAATATTTATAAAAATGAATTACAATGCAAAAGATTATTATTGTGGGCATAAAGATAGAAATCCGGCTTGTCCTGTAGATGGTCTGCTTGCATGCTTTAACCTCTCGAACGAGTAGATGCGTTTCCTTTCTGGAGAAATGTCTGCTCTTACGAATTCCGTCGTGTAAATAGCAAATCCGCCATGCCGCGGGTGCAACTGGCTCTTAATGGGAATGGAAGATATGATTGGTTTATTGCACATTATGCCCAAAAAACACCCATTACTCATTAAGAGAATCGGGACAAGAAAAAGTGGATTCGGACATGGCCTGAGTGCACCTGCGCCGGTTGCTTTAAACCAAACGTATGGATCATGAAAATTGGGACTTTAAACTTGAATATCTGTATCTTGTTGAAAATGCCACTTGAAGAGTACAACTTCTATGATGCCGGTACTGAAAACTATACTTCTTAACAAATAGGATACACTCTAACTAAATTCTGCCAGATCCAGAAATGTAAATGTAACCTGTATCATGCATATACTGTATGAGAGCTTTCCTTATTCTCAACTGTGAATTAGGATATCTTACCATATATAGTGAGACAACCAGTAGCGGTCTTGATGCCTTCTGGGTACGTGTGGAACTCGCAGATATAGCAGCCCTCGTCTTCAGTTCTGACCGGCCATAGTGTAAGATGTGTGTCAGACAGGGACGGGCTCAGACTTGCACGGTCCACATACTCCCCCTCAATCACAGGGTCACTCTGCTTTGCGAAAAACGCAACATCGCGGGATTCTACCTTATTCACTATCTTCTTCCACAACACCTGCTTGATTTTATCTGGCAGGCTGTACCGACAACCCAGGATTGCTTCTTTACCAGCCACAAGAGTCATATTACCGTCTGAGATCACTGTTGCTGCAGGGATAAAAAGAAAGACTTTAAATAAAATGGTTGGTGCAAAAGTGTTTCATGAGTTCTGACTTCTTTACGGTGTTAAACGTGCTGTCATGTCATGCTTAACATGGTCAACTAGTCAAAAAACGAGTCGGACGTATAACGTAGTATTTCTATATACTTGTAACACTCCCCAAGTGTTCGTACAGGTTTTCGGAAAGTTTTTTTCTTTTTGGGTAATGAATGTTATGTAAACGGTGGAAATAACACTGGATTTGGAGATAGTTTGAAACCGATAGATGGAGCGACGATCCCAGCGCTAAAAGACTCTGGACATGAACCGCACACGGTAAGTGAAACTGTTTTCTTGGCAATGTGTGCGCACGTGCTTTAGTTCCGCCTCCCCCCATACGCGTCACATGTCTTCGGAAATGATCGTACAGCTGTATCTGTCTTTTATAAAGTGATAAAACTAAAGACTCTGCGGATGTTTGAAGGGTGCGATACAGTTCTGTAAGTACTCAAGATTAACATGAGATATTCAGAAACTGTCTTAGTTAGGGCCGCTTTAAATCAAAAATAACATAACTGGTTGACGCTTTATTTCGTTGTACTATATGTAAAATGTATATAATCCGTACTGGATGTAATATTAAACTATGTTTATGTTATGTTAAATCAAATGTGTAGTTCTGGCTGCTGATTGGCTAATACAACATTCAATCAAAAATGCATGATAAATAATAATGAATTAATAATTTTGTTATTGGTTGCAGGTCGGCGACTGTATCGTATAATAGAAGAATGAGAATGAATTCATTTAATAAACCAACAGTCTAGGTATTATGATCGTTTTTCAGGGGTCCCCTTCGGTCAGTCCATGATAGCCTTCCCGGGGTCCCTCAAGTGTCCCCTTACAGTGTCCCTGTTTATATCTCTCTATATCTACTAAATCCATCTCACAGTTCTCACTCTCTCTCACACAACACGAGTCACCTGTAACAGTAAGGCAGGTCTGTCCCTCCCGTGAGCCCTTGGAATAAATCTCAAAGATGCAGGTGTAACAGCCCTCATCTCTGTAACTGACTCTCTTGATGGTGATAGCGCTGGCATCGCGGGGAGAGGCAGCGAGCTCCACGTGCTGTTGACCGTTCACACTCTCCTGCTCACCGGGCTGGTACGTGATTAAGGTCTGGTTCTTTACGTCCAGCCAGCGGATCTGATGAACTGATTCCCCTCTAGCCTTGACCAGCGTACAGCTCAGAGTGAAGGGTTTGTCAGCTTGAGCCTCCAGACGTGCTGGAGCTGAGACCCTGCCTAAGACACATCAATACTAAACTCAGCCGAAATCCACAGCTTACAACAATAAATCACAGCAATGGTGTGTACCTTGCAGTCTGGACACCATTACCAAAGACAGACACATCTGTAGACATCTTGGCAAGGAGACCACAAACATCTTCACCTAGAGGAGAGGAAATGTAATTGAATTAATCATTATATTAACTATAACACCATGATGTACGATAAAGGGAGATAAGGATTGCTAGGAGGGTCCGATGTGAGAGACTTGTTATCTGACACAGAAGTTCAAGAATGACTTGTAATAGCATTAGCTATAGTATAGCATACACTGTAAGATGTGTTCAAATTATAAAAGAGTTGTTGTACCCTTTAAAGTGAGCGGACATTTAACAGTCCAGGACAGTCTTGATGATGATTTCTGTCAATCAGGGTTGTTTCCAACATCTTATTAAAGGGCTGCCATCTGGGTCCACATATCACTAACAAAAAGAATACTATGTGTACATATGGAAAAATAAAAGTATATTGACTAAACGTTCAACATTTTAAAATCAAATAACACATTGAAATAAAACCAAGAGCTTCGTTTAGTTATTACCAAACTTTACCTGATCATTTATAAACACTCAAACGAAAATTACAGCCAAATAATGCATTTAATAAGTAAAGAATTAATTAGGCTTAAGTTAAATATTTAAAGTTTTACCAACTATCATTATATATATCACAATACCTCTGGGGTGTAGCTCTCCTCTGGTCACAGCACAACACTCTCTTCTTAGCGAAGAATCAACTGAATGGTAAATGGTCCTTTCTCCGCCTACCACTGAACACTGGATATTCTGGCATTGACCACAGAGTGACACTGTTTCTGATCCTTATCAGCTGTCTGTTCATTCAAGACTGTTCATGGACTTATGAACGGACGACATATCGCTAGATAACTCACACACGCGCACGCACCCACACACGGCATTGTTGCTGAAAAAATGGGAATAAATATGACTTCTATTTATCTCGATTCATTCCCAATCTAGCCTGATATCTAGTGGTTAAATTGGGACAATTTTACTGAGATCTGTTAAACATTAAATGTGTGAAGGCTGTGATGTTCTTCTCAATACAGATGAGACTCTATTTTCACATTCTATTTTCAACCCAGCCGGAAGGTTCAATTAACCAAGAAAATGTTCATATTTGACCAAACAATGGGTTTAAACAACCCAGCATTTTGGATTTAAACAACCCAGCACAGGTTAAATTACAATCCAATGGTCATCTCTTTTTGACCCAACACTTGTTGGGTTGAAAATAACCCAGCATTTGTTTAGGTTGCAGTAATTCCAGTTAAACCCAACGAGGACCCAATGAGGTCAACGATCAAAGTGCTTAGGACAGCATTTACGGCTGTACAGAAGATCTCATTTGAGGTCCATGGTAAATGAAGAATACAAAAAGTCAACCTGTATTTAGAATGAGGTCAGTCAACCAATATACCACAGAGTCACTAATTTCAGCAGGGTGACATAGATCTGTAAAATGTACAGATTATTGATGTTCGTATGTTTGTGCTTGTGAGTGTGTTAGGTAGTTGGGTTTGCAACTGTTTCAGTGAGTGGAAACTTGCATGAAAGGAAACTTTAGAACGATGCATTTTCTCCGGTCGGTGAATTAGACATGCCACTGTTTCCAAATGTCACCCTGCAAAGACATGCACACACACAGGTGCTGGGAGGCCGCTATTACATGAAACATTAACATGGTCAATACAGGTCATGTTTATGAAGTTGAATTAATGTATTATAGAATTCTGGGATGCAACACATTGTGGTTCCATTCAGAGCTGCACAGAAATGACCAAATTCACCAGACTTTCTTTTTTGATAAAATCTGAATTCAATAAATAAAGAGAACTACAACAAAGAAAACCATTGACCCATTTTCACCACATGTTCATAAACAAGACTTTCCCCATCAAATAAAATGACATTTGTCATGCAAATTCATTGAGCTGTAATGTGGGAACTTTTTACACGGTCCCTTTCCAAATGGTGCCTTTATTCAATACCTAATTATGAAAATTTGCTTTAACATATATACATTTGGGAGGCGTTTTGCATTCAGTCTATGCATTTTATCAGTATGTGTGGTCCCATGATCTTTGCAATTCCTGGGGCCCGAAAGAGCTCACGTGACACCCCTCTGTATCTCTCTCCACTAGCATCTCTCTCCACAAGTCGCTTTGGATAAAAGTAATGTAATGCACTGTCAATTCAAAGCTCTTAGAGCTCGCCAATGGGATGCAGATGAAATCATAAAGTGCTTTAAGATTTCAGCTTCTCTGGCATCTCCTGCTGTCGGTTGAAGGGCTAAATTAGTAAACATCCTGTGTCCACAACCTTTCATTTCCTCATTTTGCAGACAACATCTTTATTTATGTAGATGGCTTCCTCTGCGAAACACATCAAATGTAAACATTGATGTTAAAAATAGGCAATCTAAAATTATCATGGTTAAAATGAGAAGTACAGTGGTATAGAAAAAAGACAACAGAAAGCAGTACAATCGCACTCACTTGAAGTGTAACAACACTTTTTTCGACACCAGAAGATGACAATAATGGCTACAATAAGGATAACTGAGACCGCTGAGCACACGAGTATTGCGGTGAATGATATTTCACGATCATGGGGATCTATGAGAAAGAATGCAAAATATAAATGAGCTTTAATGAGTTGCATGATGTCAGTAAAGATGTTCTGGATAGCATATTACTATTAATACTTCTGGCTTCATGAGACGTTTCATAGCTTTGCAGTTAAAAGGAAAGTTCAACCCAAACTGAAAATTCACATGAGACATTTCACATGAGGTTTGGAAGTCAATGGAGGCTAGTGTCTTCGTTTGTGTTATGCAGAAGAAAAAGTCATTCAGGTTCGGAATGACATGGGGTGAGTAAATGATGAAAGAATTTTCAGTTTGGCTGAACTAGCCCTTCTTTACCTAAGGACACGTGCCGTGCATTGTTATAATGAAATGAAATGTAATGAAAATGTACCTGGTGGTTTAGAAGTTGAGTTTTGCACAGGACTGTGTTTTTCAGGATCTGGATCTGGACACATAATAGTTGCAAGTTACAAACAAATAAATGTAAGTATATTTTGAAGATATTACAATACAATGTTTAAAACATTATAGGACTGTATAGTGAAAGGTACCATGTAGCACTTGAAGATGAATGTTATGTGTTTGTGTTCTGTGATCCTGGAAAATGATAGTGCAAGAGTAGTTGCCAGAATCCTCGTCTTTCATATCTTCCATGGAAAGTGCGCCATTGTCCATAGTGTGCACGCCAGTTCTTCTACTATAGATTTTTGACTCTTGAACATTTAGAAAGATCTTGGCGAGCAGTATGGTTTTGTTGCTATAGTATTTCCATTCTATCTCATTAATGGAAGTCCCCTCTGGAATCTCTGGTAGAGGAAATGTAAAAGTGTATCCCCTTTTTATGTTAATGTTTTTACCTGTTACAAGAGAGAGAAACATGTTATTTATTAGTTGAGGTTTTCCTGTTGCTCACCTGGAAACTCCATCCTATATCAGCACATTATACGCACATTAAAGGGAAAGTTCACCCCAAATTCTGCCATCATTTATTATCCCGCTTGTCATTTCGAACCTGTGTGACTTTCATTCTTCTGCAGAACACAAAAGAAGATATTTTGAATAATGTTGGTAACCAAACAATGGTTGTACTCATTCGCTGCTTTTGTATGGACACAAAACCAGTGCAACTCAATGGGTATCGCAGCCAGCATTCTTCCAAATATCTTCCTCTGTGTTCTGCAGAAGAAAGAAAGAAAGGAATGGCAAGACGGTGAATGGTCATTTTTGGGTCAACCATCCCTTTAAGCTAAATAAGGAGACCTCTATGTTTTTTTCAGTACTTTATCACCATCATCCACATTAAACATAAAAAATCTAAAGCTATAGCTGAAATGACAGTGTTAAGTTCACTGTAAAATGCAGTTTAATCTATATTTAATGTTTGAACTTTTTACATCATCCCTTACCGGGTGGTCACTATTTGGTAAAAAGCTAACACTGCAACAGGGATTTACACTAGAAGGTCTGTCCTGGTCCATAACACAACTGCCCCAATATAACCTTGAAATTAATCTTGAATTGTTAAAACAAGTTTTGTTTCTCAAAGATTCTTCACAATTGCTCTCATAAACAACAAAAGAAAACCAGCAGTTGCCTTATGTCAGAGAGCGATAGCGTTTCAGACATTTCTGGAAAACACTGTACTAGTAGACATTATTATACATGTAATGACAGACTTTTTAGAATTAAATTATTTAGTAATTGTAACATGGTTCATTATATTGTTTAAGAAATATTTATATTCACATTACTTTTTTAATGTGCACATTGTTTTTAGTGTGAGAAATATAACGTGAGAACAACACAATGAATGACGTTAATTCAATAGACATGATTCTTGGTTTTAAAATAAAACAGGACAGAACTATAGACCACTTTAGAAACAAAGCACAGAAAAAAGCCAGCCAAATGTTTCTTTTCTTCATATTAAAAGCACTTCAAAGAATTGTTATATATTGACTGTTCAGTTGACTCTTTGTCGCAATACATTTTGATGTTATGCAAAATGAATAGGATTTAAATTTGAGCAGGTGGTGGAGCACATGAATAAGCTGCAAAGTATTCACATTTATATCTACATCAGCTTTGACCAAGAGAGTATTGTACATGCATAAGTTTAGTACATATACAGTAGTAAATATAGCGACGCTTTACAGTAAGTATCAACAAAAACTGGGTATAAACTAACAACGAATATAATTTTTACAACAGTTAGTAATGTAGGTTAACGTTCATATGCATCTATTGTTTTTTTCAATAGTTTTTCAATAGTTTATTAGTGATGCATAATGCATGTTCATTCGGCTTGTACAGTAAATAAATGTAAGTAGTCTATCTATGTATGTAAAATTTGACCTTAAAATGTATAAAAGGCATTCTTCAATTCTATTTCATGTTATTTTACTAATATTAACGCCTTCAACCAAACTGTAACAAATCTACAACACATGTACAGTTTCATAAAACAGATGAACAAAAATGAAATAATATTTGACTTTCAAAGTATCCAAAATGAGAAATCTCTATACGTCTCACCCAACGACAGCTCCAAGAAAGTGAAAAAGATGAAGCGCTGATATCTATTCATTCCTCCTGATTCCTCCTCCAAAAATAATAATATTTGTTCTCTTTGGACGATTATTAAAACAAAACTTTTTTAAAGCATTATCTGCCAGCAGATGCTACACACATGGGACCACACAGGGGGGTTTAACATGCATACACAGGTTGTGATAATCACACGGTATATGTATGTACAGATATGTATTGTCATACCGCCCCCTATATGTATAATGACGGCAATGCAAAAATGTAATTTATTTTACTACAGTTACCAATGGAGTCAATAGCAAATTATTATTTTGAGTTTGCCAATCCCAAACACTGTGTATAAACTCAAAAAAAGATGATAATTTCACATTGCATTATGCTTCAAACATTAGCCTATAAAACACTTCCCTCTCAACATAATTCAGGGTGGGAGGGTATTTCTTGTCTCATGTATGCTCGTATCGATGTGGGCTTGAAGGAAATGCACAACTTCCTGTGCTTAGCATGCAACTGCAAGAAACACGCGTTTCATCATTAGAACAGTATATCAAAAACATACAGGATTAAGCATTTGAGTGCTTCAACCACATAATGTGGTCTTTGGAACCACATAGACTGTTATCCCAATGCACACAGACTCTTTGAATCATAGTGCTGTTACTAACCTGTCAGTATGTGTGTGTGTGTGTGTGTGTGTGTGTGTGTGTGTGTGTGTGTGTGCGTGCGTGTGTGTGTGTGTGTGTGTGTGTGTGTGTGTGTGTGTGTGTGTGTGTGTATGTGAGTGTGAAATAAAAGGAAATAACAGGCAGCACATAAATCATTTTTAGTTTAGCATCTCCTGTGCAATATTTTCCTGGTAGGTCTTAGCAAACTAAAGTGTAACAAAACATTATGCATACAAATTGAACGTATATATGAATAGCTTAATAAGGAGGATATGGCAAATCGGCCCAAATAATAGAAAGGTTTTTTGTCATTCAATTTCAAATCACCCACAACTAGGACAGAAGGCGCAGTGCGAGATGTGTGCAAGCACGCTCATGAAAATTAGCATGTGTCTTGTCACAGGCAAATAATAACCACAGAATACAGGAAACACAAACGAAATACAAGCGCTCTGTTTGACTGCTTTACGCTGACTTCTTTCTGCATCTTTCTCCTCTTCTGTATCTGCCGAACTCCTGTATTTTATTGTGTGATTGACAAGTCTGTTTAGATCCATACGGTTTCAGTACTAAACTGTGGTTATAGATTCAGTATTTACACTACTGTTGACAAACAACTATGGGATGTTCTTTAAGCTGCAGTCGAGGGTCATCTACAGAGACTGGGTATGTACTGATGATACATAAAGTCAACAATAGTCTGTTTAATTTCTGTTTTACTGGGACCTCTACTGATTTCTTAAAATTCAAAGAATTTTGTGTTGTGAAAAGTGGTGAATGGCAGGTGCTTTACATTCTATAATTCTGTAATTCTGTAATCTTATCCTCAGCAACTCGAAACACGAGGAAGCTGGTAAGATAAATATCTTCTTCTATACTTACATGAACAATTGTAAAGCGACAGCTATTATACCCGATGTATTTAGATGTCTAGGATTCCTCTTTATTCATCCACACTTGCAAAGTGTATGTCACATATGATGTGCACTTCTGTTGCTGATTCTATGTTCATTTCTGTTCAGTAACTAGAATGTTGAAATAATACAAACTATGATTCACATTTTATAAATAGATCCTAAAATTGTCTATCATCATTGCTATTAATTTGTGGTAATCATTAATGTTTTTTTCGGTACCTAGCTGATAATGACGACCAGAGTGACACAAACAAAAAGGTAAGAATGCTGAACAGTCCTGACATAAAAGAAAAGATTGTTGTTATTGCTTTTGCCTTGATATTGTTTGTCAGTTGAGGTGAAGCAGTTTTTATCTCTATGTGAAAATAATGAAAGTAATACACAGGGCAGTGTGAACATAAAATGAATCTGTAGCTCCGTATGTAAAATTCCTTAATACCGGCAAGACATGTTGGCTTTCCATTAACATCATGGTACATGCAGTAGTACTTAATGCAGTGTCACTTTCATCACTGCTATTATTGATCTTCCGCCAGAACGAGCAACTCGACAGCAGTTGTCTTGCTTGTTTTGCATTTTGGGGCATCAAATCTATCTCTTGACTATGATATTCAAATGATGGCCTGCTTTTTCCTGTTTGTTTAAATGTCAACATGATAACATAAATAATGTGACAACCGGAAGAGCCTTGTTTAAACACAAGTTAAATATCTAAACGACTTTGGTTATCTACGGAGATTTGTATACTGTACTGCATGTGAATGATAGTGATAGTTTACATAACTTTACATAATGTCTTGGTTAGCGAAACCGTTTTTTCCCAGAAATGAAAATTCTGTCATCATTTACTCATGCTCATTCCAAACGTGTATGACTGACTTTCTTCTGCAGAACACAAAAGAAGATATTTTGAAGAATGTTGGTGACCAAACAATGATGGTATTCACATCCATTGTACGGATAAAAAAGAAATGCAATGGGCCATGGTTACCAACATTCTTCAAAATATCTTCTTTTGTGTTCTGCTGAAGAAAGAAAGTCAGACACGTTTGAAATAACAAGGGTGAGCAAATGATTTTCGTTTTTGGATGAAATATCCCTTTAGCTACAGCAACAAACATATTTAAAAAAAAGATCAAATGCATTCATCTACAATAATTTAACTAACACTTTCTTCATAGGAAAAATATATGCATCCATATACTGTATTCCGTTTAGTCATTTAGCAGACGTTTTTATCCAAAGCAACTTACAGATGAGGTAAACAATAAGCAACAAAAAGCATATGTGCAATCCAAAACTGATCCCATATAGCCTACCACAGTACACAGAGCGAAGTGTATTTTCAAACTGAGAGTCATTTTTGTGGTTTCACAGTATGGGGCAAAGACCAGTGTGATAGATATCAAAGGTTTCTGCATTTTTACTGCTGATAAATGTTTAATTCACATGCATCAGTCTTCTCTTTCACCACAGGGGTCGCTCATTGAAGATGTCCTTTACGCCTCCATTGACCACAACAATCTCAAACCAGAAAGGCAGCACAGAGAGGTTGCGGACAGTGATTGCGATTATGCCGTTGTAAGGATTCCTGAGATGACGACAAATACAGTCAAACACAAAAGCACTGAAGACTGTTCAGATGATTATGTGCTCATGGCCTGAAGACAGTGTATTCTACTGGATGGACAATCTGAGATACAGTACCCAAAGCAAACTTTAAAGGCCTGTTGACCTTTGTAAAAGAATGAATGACATTAAGCTGTTTTTTATTTATTTGTAGGTTTTTAACTTTTTTCAAAAGTTGTTTTTAAAGATGATTTATACCTGCAATATAAAGTGTGAATTCATTGTTAAACTTGTTAAAGACTTTTATATTTTGTAGCATCAAGGCACTTAACACAGAGATGTACATTTGTATCAATAATGTGTACAGTGATTAAAAAATTAATATTGTAAAGGTTTTCCCATATAGCCTGTCCCAGTCACATTTTTCGTAAAGGAATTTGATTGCATCAGATGTTAAAACCGATATCTTAAATCGCACAAAATACTATTAACTGTGCACGTCCCCCCATAAAGTACATTTATATAACATTGGTTTGTACAACATTTAAATGTAAATGTAGGCTGTATAAACTGACTGGACCCCAAATTCAGGGCAGGACAGACCAGGGGCTTGAGGTTCCTCAAGCAGGCATCTACATAAATGTTCTATGTAAAAGAAGACTGAGAGACAAAGCACCGAATAATTAAGTAAAACTTTGGTTGACAGAATTGTAAATGCTTTCTGAAAGTAATTCTTAGCACCATCTAGTTATCAGAAAACTATGACATAGCTGAAATGATTTTCCGATATTTTTTCCAATATAGTTTACCCAAGAATAGTTAAGTGAATATAAGAAAATACATACATAATGTTTTTAATATGCAAAGTTTATTACACTAATAGGCATTATATTTAAATTACTGACAAGCGTCACAAGCTTGCATGTCTGAACTTTTCTGTCTATTTCTGATTATTGAAGTGTAGCTGCCACAAATTGAAAATGACCATTACTCATGGCACATTTCTAATAATACACAGTTTATTTCATTGAAAGGTTTTTCAATACACAATGAGAATGTAGGCAATCTAGTTTTGCCAGGCGGATAGCTTTGTCTGGAAGTCATAGTAATAAATGCTAAGACGCTGATGTAATTTCCTGCCGCACTGCATGATGTGCAAGTCCCAAGCAGTCATTAATAAATTGTATATGTTAAATAAAAAAACCCAGATCTTAGCTCTTTATGTCTTTCAGAGCAAAGCCACTACATGTAAATGACTTGACAACAGCATGCTTGCGCTCTAATCATCTTTACTGTCAATGGCTGAAGACTAATCTTGACTAATCATTGTTTCCCTGTCAACAGTATATACAGATAACTATTTCCAGTCTACAAACTATTTATTAGCTGTGTTTGTTCATATTTCACATAGCTACTTTCCAAAATATATTCTGGGGGCTTGACATTTTGGTGAAGCAACTGCCCTCTCTTTGCCTGTTTCTCATCCAAATCGACAGAAGAACTGTCAGGATCTTGGCAAGGATCCGGGCGTTCCAGGATCATAATGTAATGAGTGGTTGTTTCAAACCACTCGATAAGATGCAGAACGTTGGTGCAGGCCGGATCTGAATAGATCATATATTGGATTGGTTGTAAAACCTATTTTTGAAAATATAAGTTAATTATAAGTCTATTCCGGAGACAAGAACAAACCTTACTGTCACAGTTTAGTTCTGGTAGATGCCTTCACACTGCGCTAAAACTGCACAAATATATTATATGATATTATAAGATTAAACCTTTTAATTTAATCATTAAGTTTGGAATATATGTAGACGAAATGATTTAGAATGATACATTTAACTAAAATTGCCAGTAGATGGTGACAAGTCACACATGATTCATTTATCGAACCGATTTGTTTAAAACGTCTGATTCCCTCGTGAACGAATGGTTCAGTGAATCATTGACTTCCTCTAATCTAGATCTAGTGAGGATCTTTTGGCAGAAATGCAATATAATATACATAACAATGTCTACAGAAGTGTATTATGTTTATTATCTAAGATTGGGGCATAGCACAGAATCTGTGAGGGGGCCCATTTAGATTAGATTAGATTCAACTTTATTGTCATTACACATATACAAGTACAGTGTAACGAAATGTAGTTTAGGTCTAACCAGAAGTGCAATTAGCAAGTGCAGGATATACAGTTAGAATAAATACAGAATACAATAAATAAATACATACTATTTATAAATACAGAATACAATAAATAAATACATACTTCAAGCTATATAGCAAATATATATAGATACATTTTTATTTTTATTTATAATACAGACTGAATCTCATTTCTGTATGAATTGTGATATACTTTAATATGAAAACTCTGGGCCTTTCTTGGAATTTCCGCCTGAATTTGGCATACCCAATTTTAAATGCACACCATATCCACATACAGCGGAGTAAATACCAAAATTTGGTGTCATATTCCAGTTTTGGTGTCAGTTTTTCGAGCACATGGCGGGTGTTTTGACAGCTCTCCATGTGCTCGGAGTCTGCGTGTATGTGCCCCCCCTAGGGTTGCCACCTTCAATACAGAAAAATAAGGGACGCCTGCCGCAGCGGGGGACACACCCCTCGGGGCCATGATGACCACAGTCCCGATGGCGTGCCAGTGGTGGTATATCATAAGTTAAAACATGTTTTCATGAAAATATTAAGATTAAATGGACATTATAATAAGACATCTGCTATTGAAATCAGTGTGGAGACAGGTGCACTCAGTCTCTCACTATCACAACTTAAGTGGTCATATTGAATACACAGCTATGACAATAATAAAGGAACTTGTGAGATGTGAACCACATTTTATTAACTTATTAAGTTAACAGATCCATAACTTTTTAATTATAAATTAAACAAATGCTTTGATACTGAAAAAAGTATATTGGAACAAAATATATATAGTGCAGAAGACTTGCAAAGGATCTTCCATGAACATAATAACATCAGTGGACCAGAAGTAGTAGTGTCCAGTTTTGGAGCATGTCAGGCCTACTTACTAATTCTACAGTATTGAATGATGCAATTATTTGAATTGGTTAAGCATAACAAATAGCCTAGTTGTTTATTTTATTCACATAGGTACTATATTTTGATTAAATATATCTCTCTTATATCTTATTAAAGTAATGCCTATGTGTCTGACTGTACAACTTAACTTTAATAAACAAATCATACCATAACATGATTAATGTACATTATTAACATTATTTCTTAATAGGCAGCATATGAAATAATCAATCCAAAAATGAAGTTGATAAAAAAACGACACTATCTGCCTCAGGAGATGGTGGAGGTATGAAGAAATGTGAGACGGTGCTCTGATTTCGGTGAGCTCGAGCATTTCATGAATGTTGCTCTCCCAGGGATGCTGTCGCACATCCGACAGGCCACCGTGAGCCACAGATTACACTCGCCGACACATTGTGCAATGGGCTTGATATTCATTGCCGCTGACACTTTGCAGCCAAGTATTGGATTCCTCCCACTCTCGTCTGTATTTTTGCATCCGCTTTCGTTTGAAACTTTCAGAGCCGGAGAGAAGGTCCTGGCTGCAGTACGGGGCGGTGCTAAACGTGGGGGAGGAGCTACATACGGAGCGCCGCCCTTAACGCATCCCATTGGTTATCAGGCGGGGTTATTTTTAAGTGCGGCATGTGTTGCTCTGCCCACAACTCTTCCCATTGGTTACAAGGTAATGACGTTGAAACCAGGAACTAAGGATAAAAACATTGTTCTTCGACTTAGTGCGGTGCAGTTCAAACCGATTGTTATATAAACTCTGTATAGTATGATTAAAAATGTAATACACTGAAAGTTAATTCAGGGGAAGCGTTTCATTAATTTGTAAGTTTGTAAGCAAGAGTCTTTCTACTACTTGTAGGTTGATTTTGATTCTGTATTTGACGTATCCTGCGAAAACTAACTTAACTTTTAATAAGTGTAGTGACTGTTTAGGGTGTATTGATAATTGTTAATATAACGTTCCCTTTCTGTCGGTCTCTCGACGTTGTGTCGACAGAATGGGGTTTGACTTGAGAACCTACCTTCTCTGACTGACTTGAACAGGCCAATGAAAATTGGCGAATGAAATTTGCATGCCGGACTCCGCCCCCGGATATCCGGGTATAAAAGGGAGCCGGCGTGCTGCATTCATTCACCTTTTGTTCTTCGGAGCCTTCGCATCTCATGCTGACGACTCTGCAGACAATCTCTACGTGTTGCTGGTCTTACGACGTGGTGCAGCGGACTGTCCCGATTCCTGTGACTTCCCCTGGGCGTCTCGGCAACTGCCAAAGCGTCTTTCTAAAGAGCGAGCCCTTTTCAGGGCTTAAGAAATTCTACAGCGCGGCATGTCCCGCTGTGCTCGTGGGTGCGGCGCACTCATTGAGGAAGGGGACGGACACGATGTCTGCCTCAGGTGTCTGGGACTCCACCACGCTGAGGCGGCATTTGTGGATACATCTTGCCCGCACTGCGGGCGGATGGTGATTCAGACATTGCGGTCACGGGTGGCTGCGTTCTTGCGAGAATCAGCCACCACCTCGAGTGCTTCCCGTTCTGCGGCAGCAGTGGCATCAGCCCTGCCGTCCGCTTCGGCGAGCACCGAGGGTGATTTGGGAATTACCGTGAGCCTCAATCCGTCAGCCACCGGCTCGCGGACCGTTCACGCCCCACCTCGCTTGTCTGACCGTCCCGGAAGAGGCGGTACGCCGCCTTGTTCCTCCGTCACGTACTCGGACACGGGGCGTGACGACGATGAGATGTCGCTCGCAGCATCGGAGGGCGACCTCCTGGCATCCGACCCCGACGAGTCCTTGGAGCTTCCTCCCCCGGGGGGTCGAGCTCAGGATGAAGCGGACGTCGAGATGTCAGCCATGCTTTCCCGGGCCGCCGCGAGTATTGGGCTGCAGTGCACCGCACCGCCTCTTCCCCAACGCTCGCGGTTGGACACATGGTATCTCGGGACCGGCCGTGACTCTAAGCCACGGTCGGCCCCGGTACCATTTTTCCCGGAGGTGCATGAGGAGCTCAGTCGGACTTGGAACGCCCCCTTTTCGGCGCGTGCACGTCAGACTGGCTCGGTCGCCCTGACTTCCCTCGATGACGGGGCAGCTAAGGGCTATGTCGACATCCCACAGGTGGAGCGTGCAGTCGCGGTGCACCTGTGCCCGCAGACAGCTGCCACCTGGAGGGATCGACCAAGGCTCCCTTCCAAGGCGTGTAAGTTTTCGGCATCGCTGGTGTCGAAGGCTTACAACGCTGCGGGTCAAGCTGCCTCGGCTCTTCACGCCATGGCCATCCTGCAGGTCCATCAGGCCAAGGCGTTGAAGGAGTTGCACGAGGGAAAGTCCGACCCAGGGCTAATGCAGGAGCTCCGCACTGCCACTGACCTCGCTCTCCGGGCGACGAAGGTGACGGCGCGAGCCCTGGGTCGTACGATGTCCACACTGGTGGTCCAGGAGAGACATCTTTGGCTCAACCTTGCGCAGATGCGGGACGCTGAGAAGGTTCGCTTTCTCGACGCTCCCATCGCGCAGGGTGGGCTGTTTGGTGATACGGTCGAGGACTTCTCTCAACAGTTCTCGACTGTAAAGAAGCAGACGGAGGCGATTAAACATATCCTGCCCCGCCGCGACCCGGCCGCCTATCGTCCGTCGAGGTCCCGCGCGGCGTCTGCTTCCCAGCAGCCCCGCCCCTCTCCGACTCAGACTCCGGCCCCAGCGCCCCCTGCACAGGCGGCCTCCCGGAGAAGGACGTCGAAGAGGAGAGCACCATCCCGTCACCAACCTCCGCGGAAGCAGAAGCGTTCCTGACGGGATGAACCCAGGGAGATCGAGTCCACCGGGCCCGACCCAGGCAACTACATCGCCGGAGGGTCGGATTGGGACGGTGCCTGCCCCGTCCCAGCAACACCAGCCGGGCCCTTTTCAGGGCCTGGTGCCCACATTCTCACGAAAAGAGCTGTCTCTCCCCCTGGGTCTTTCTCACAGCCGCTCTCACCCTCCGCAGGACGGTGCTCGGCTACCCCACGTTGTGTTTCGGCGAGACACACGGTTGGGTATAACTCTCAGTGGCCACCAGCACCCTCAGTCAGACGGTGCGGTATGCCACGATATCGCCCGACAGGCACCTCGGCAGAGCCGCTCTCCTCCCCGGGGTCCCCCCCGCGTCGAGGGAGCCGTACTGCCAGCCATCGAACCATCCCCCACGGGGGCAATGACTCAGATCGAACCTCTGGTCCCCCTGTCTCGGTACCTGGGAGCCTGGTTGGCTCTTCCCAGACCAGCACGGTGGCTAGAGAGAACGATCCGTCTCGGCTATGCGATTCAGTTCGCCAAGCACCCACCCAAGTTTCGGGGCATCCTCTTCACATCAGTGGGAGTAGATGCTCCCGTGCTTCGGGCCGAGGTCGCTACCCTTCTGGCGAAGGGGGCGGTCGAGCTCGTCCCTCTGGCCGAGATGTACTCCGGGTTTTACAGCCCGTATTTCATTGTCCCCAAGAAAAGTGGCGGGTTGCGCCCCATCTTGGACCTGCGTACCCTGAACAAGCACCTACACAAGCTGCCGTTCAGGATGCTAACGCAGAAGCGCATTCTGACGTCCGTCAGGCGTCAGGATTGGTTCATGGCGATCGACCTGAAGGACGCGTACTTCCATGTGTCCATCCTCCCTCGTCACCGGCCTTTCCTACGGTTCGCTTTCGAGGGACAGGCATATCAGTACCGCGTCCTCCCATTTGGTCTGTCCCTGTCTCCTCGAGTCTTTACGAAGGTCGTGGAGGCCGCCCTCACTCCCCTCAGGGAGCAGGGGGTGCGCATACTCAACTATCTCGACGACTGGCTCATCTTGGCGCACTCGCGAGATCTGTTGTGTGCACACAGGGACCTGGTGCTCCGGCACCTAGACCATTTGGGGTTACAGGTCAACCGAGAGAAGAGCAAGCTCTCCCCTGTGCAGAGCATCCTTTTCCTCGGTATGGAACTCGACTCTGTCTCCATGTTGGCACGTCTTTCTTCCGAGCGTGCCCAGTCGGTGCTGACCTGCCTGAGGAGCTTCAGGCAGCAGCCAGCGGTCCCCCTGAAACAATTTCAGAGGCTCCTGGGACACATGGCGTCCTCGGCGGGGGTGGTCCCCCTCGGGTTGATGCACATGAGACCGCTACAGCACTGGCTACAGAGCAGAGTTCCTTGGAGTGCGTGGCACTCCGGCAGCAGGCGCGTCCCGATCACGCCCTTCTGCCGGCGCACCCTAACCCCATGGTCTTCAATGACCTTTTTGCGGACAGGGGTCCCTCTTGGGCAGGTTTCGAGGCGCGTCGTGGTGACGACCGACGCCTCCCTGCAGGGTTGGGGTGCTGTGTGCAACGGGCACGCAGTGTCGGGTCTCTGGACGGGCCCCCGCCTGCGCTGGCATATCAATCGCCTAGAGTTGTTGGCGGTGCTGCTTGCACTGAGGAGGTTCCTTCCCCTCGTGCAGGACAAGCACGTGCTGGTCCGGTCGGACAGCACGACTGCTGTGGCGTATATCAACCGACAGGGTGGTATTCGTTCACGGCAGCTATCGCAACTCGCCCGACGCCTCCTCCTGTGGAGCCAGCAGGTGACGAAGTCCCTGTTAGCCACTCACATCCCGGGCGACCTGAACCAGACAGCCGATGCGCTCTCTCGTCAGTCGACGCCCCGTGGAGAGTGGCGGCTCCACCCCCGCGCAGTCCAGCTCATTTGGGTGCAGTTCGGGCAGGCACAGGTGGACCTGTTCGCCTCCCTGGACACCACCCATTGCCCGCTTTGGTACTCCCTGACCGAGGCCCCCCTCGGCACGGATGCTTTGGCGCACAGCTGGCCGCGGGACAAGCGGAAGTACGCCTTCCCCCCAGTGAGCCTCATTGCACACGTCCTGTGCAAGGTCAGGGAAGAGGAGCATCAAGTGCTACTAGTTGCGCCTTACTGGCCCAACCGGACTTGGTTCTCGGAGCTAATGCTCCTGACGACAACTCCCCCCTGGCCGATTCCCCTGACGAAGGACCTTCTTTCTCAGGGGAAGGGCGCGTTGTGGCATCCGAGACCAGACCTCTGGAACCTCCATGTCTGGCCCCTGGACGGGACGAGGAGATCCTGAGTGGTCTACCCCCAGCGGTGGTAGAGACCATTGTTCAGGCAAGGGCCCCGGCCACGAGGCGGTTATACGCTTTTAAGTGGCGCCTCTTCTCGTCCTGGTGTTCTTCTCGTGGAGAAGACCCACGGATATGCTCGATCGGGAGCGTGCTGTCCTTCCTGCAGTCGAGACTCGAGAACAATCTCTCCCCTTCCACGCTGAAAGTGTATGTAGCCGCAATTGCCGCTCATCACGAACCAGTTAGTGGAAAGTCTCTGGGACAGCACGACCTGGTCATTAGGTTCCTGAGGGGCGCGAGAAGGCTGAATCCAGCCCGTCCGCGCTCCGTTCCCTCTTGGGACCTCAATGTGGTCCTGGCGGGCCTCCAGAGGCCCCCCTTCGAGCCCCTCGGAGATGCCGCTCTTTCTCATCTCTCGATGAAGACGGCTCTCCTAGTGGCGCTCGCTTCCATCAAGAGGGTAGGGGACCTACAAGCATTTTCCGTGGCCACGGATTGCCTAGAGTTCTGGCCTGGTCAATCTCACGTTATCCTGAGACCCCGGCCTGGCTACGTGCCCAAAGTTCCCACCACTCCCTTCCGGGACCAGGTGGTGAACCTGCAGGCGCTCCCTTCTGGGGAGGAAGACCCAACCCCTTCCGTGTTGTGTCCAGTACGCGCGCTGCGCCTCTACTTGGACCGCACGCAGAGCTTCAGAAGCTCTGACCAGCTCTTTGTCTGTTTTGGAGGTCAGCACAAGGGGAGGGCTGTCTCCAAACAGAGGTTGGCGCACTGGATCGTGGACGCCATCACTATGGCTTACCGATCACAGGATCTCCCGTGCCCGCTTGCAGTGAGGGCACACTCCACCAGGGGTGTGGCCTCCTCGTGGGCACTGGCGCAGGGCGCCCCTCTGGCAGACATATGTAGAGCTGCGGGTTGGGCTACGCCCAGCACCTTCGCGAGGTTTTACAGCCTCCGCGTGGAACCGGTATTTGCCAGAGTCTTACGAGACACCGCCAGGTAAGTTCCGGCAGCCGGTGGGCGTACGCCTGCGATAGCACCCCTCCACAGGTGAGACGTGGTGCTATCCAGCCTCCCCTCTTCCCCCCACGTGGGCGAAGAGTAGGCATTCCATCCATCACTAAGCACTCCTCGGCGGCGGGCTCGGCGGAGCAGCCCTGCCTCCCTTGGCCTGTTTCTGAGCTCTAGCAGTGACTCAAACAAGGCCTAGTGCTCCACACGTAGTAACCCCCCCACAGGGCGGTTCCGTCTGATGTCTTCTCATGAATGGCTCTCAATCGATGGCCCATGACCTCTCCCAGGTGTACTTCACCTGCTCGCGACACCATCTCGTGTCTGCATGTCTCCCACGTGCTCTCCCCTATCCGGTGAGACCGTGTGTGAATCTCCACTAAACTCCTCCCTGCGGTAGGAAGTGGTCTCCGTAGCGCGTTCCCTCAGGGGGGAATCACGCTTCCCAGTGGCCCTTACGGTGCCGGGCGGCTTCTCGCTGTTAAGAGAACTAGGCCGCCGTCCGTGACGGCCGGAGGAAGGGGCTCCCATCTTGTAGGTAAGCTCTGGACCCTTTCCCTTCCACTGGAAGGTTGCAATTCATGCTAGCGCCCACGTTTTGACACGCCCAGGCCAGTCAACGTCGCTTCGCGAGGAATTGTGACGCGGCACAGCGCTGTGGCGTTTTCCGAGGAACCCCATTCTGTCGACACAACGTCGAGAGACCGACAGAAAGGGAACGTCTCGGTTACGTATGTAACCTCCGTTCCCTGATGGAGGGAACGAGACGTTGTGTCCTTCATGCCACAACGCTGGCCGCCCGCTGCAGCAGTCGGGGCAAGATCCTCAGGCTCCTCAGCACAAAAGGTGAATGAATGCAGCACGCCGGCTCCCTTTTATACCCGGATATCCGGGGGCGGAGTCCGGCATGCAAATTTCATTCGCCAATTTTCATTGGCCTGTTCAAGTCAGTCAGAGAAGGTAGGTTCTCAAGTCAAACCCCATTCTGTCGACACAACGTCTCGTTCCCTCCATCAGGGAACGGAGGTTACATACGTAACCGAGACGATGGGTTTACTACACATATTGTGGTTAAAATATGGTTACCGTAGTAAGTCTATGTTGAATGAAAAATTTGAAACAAACTGTAAACAAAGTATGTCATTGTCTATGTATTTATTTTACGTCCTTTACTTGTTTTTATTTAATTTTTAATTTATCATTTTTCCCCTACTTCTTTCTATTACCGTTATTTAGTCCAGGCATTCTCAAATGTTCTAAGAGAAAATTTTGTAGAAATATAAAGATAAAAGAAAAAATGACAGAAGTCTACTGAACATTATTACAGTTTCATATAAATATGTTAATTTAAATTTCTAAGTGAAGAAAGAAAATTTCTAAGAAAACAGTGATAAAACATTTAAATTGTTTCTCTTTAGGTTTATACGTCTATAATTTTAATAGCCAATTAGTGTGTTGCCTTTATACAATCATGCTTATTATTTATCTAACATAGCTTCAATGTTCCAAAGCACACAATTACTGAATTACATCATTCACTTTATTTCAATTACAACAAATTATTAAAATGTATATGAATATAAAAAACACAACATAAGCATATGTAACCAACATAAAATGACAACGATAAACAATTAACAAATTTACACACACGTAAATGTAATGTTTCTATACATTAAATTACTGGCAAGTAAAACAGCTGTCTGGGTCCTCTATGCTGCCATAAAAACCATGCAGGACACCACGTTTGCCATTGCCAACAAATCCACCGCAGGATTTGAATAAAATTCAGCACTTGCTGCATTCCTTTAACAATTTCTCACACTCCCCTGTGGTTGACACAGTTTTATGCATGTTATCAATGAGAAACAAGGAAAACCTGCAATGCCAAGGATCAGCAAACAGAAATAAGTGGGCTACAGAATGTCGATCAGAATTTTATCAGATTTGTTAACAAGTTCGTCGTTTCTTTTAAACAAAAACAAATTTTAACCATTAATAACATATATCTCCGACTGCTATGTATAAAAAACATTGACTCAACATCACAAGTTAATGATGTGGCATTTAGAGGGTTTTGCATCTGAACTATTTAATTGTTTGTCAATGACGATCAAGTTCATTATACATGGGGATTAAACCTTATGAAAAAAAACGCCCAAACAGACCGTTTACTCACCGTGATGCTAGATATAGCGGAAATGATACATACTGAAGAATCAACGTCATTACTTATGTTTAACCAATAAGGCAAGGTTAGGACGAGACGACACATTGACCCGCTCTTAATATTACCCCACCCATTGACCAATGACACGCGTAGGGAGCGGAGCACAACGTTGACCTCCGCCCCCATATTTAGCACCGCCCCGTACTGCAGCCTGCAGCCAGGTGTACTTGGGGAGGACGCGAGGGGTACCTGGACCCGCCTCTGCCATCGTCTCAAGTGGATTCTCTGTTGCCAAAAGAACCGACGAGGCGGCGTCCCGCCCTCCTCTGACTCTGATTGGCCGTGATTAACCACAAACCAACGATGGCAGCGAGTATTACCCAATCAGGGGCAGAATAGGACCTGTCTTCACACAATGCGGGTGCGGTTATTTGCATAGGATGCTGCATAATGTGGACCAATGTAAAATACGGGACAAATCGCGTCCCGTATTGATTTTATACGGGACGCGTCATTTAGCCTGGGACAATTCCGTATTTCACTGGACGGGTGGCAACCCTACCCACCCCCCTTGTTGTCCTCTCATCACCTCACACCAGACTCCACTCCTGCTGATCACGTCACATCAGTTTTCACTCACGCTTTCTCTTCTCTCTCTTCTTAAACTCCCCTTGTTCCGTATCAGTCCGCATTACTAACCCATCTGACTTCCAGTCTAGCAATTACAGTCTTGTCCTGTCCTGTTATCTTGTGGCTAATTGGTCTTGTTTGTCCAGGCTCCAGAGCTCTTTGCACCCTGCTTGGTGTTCCACTGTTCATGCAGATTGCTGCCCCGGCAACCTTGGCACCCTCGCCGGGTGCCGGCTCGAAGATGTTTTCCCTGGCTGATCCATCTCTTCCTACGTGGTTGTTCAAGTGGAGAATTCACCTCTACCCACGTGGCTGTTCGAGTGGAGTATTCTTCTCCCCCGGCGAGGTTGTTCAAGTGGAGTATTCGACCCCCCCCACACGAGGTTGTTCGAACGGAGTATTCATCTCTCCCTACGTGGGTGTTCAAGCGGATTATTTCTCTCTCCCTTCGGGGTTGTTCTACGGAGCTTTGCTTCTGCTCTCCCATTGTTATACGGAAACGTTACCACTGCTCTCTGTTCTGGGTTGTTCCAACGGACTATATCCAGTACTCAAGGACTGTCTCTAGTTATCCCCTGGCCACTCCATCTGTCTCCACTCCAAATTTTTTGACCCTGCATCTGACTCCTGCCCTTCTGTCGTACCAGCTAGAGGTCATTGATGAAGCATCTGCTCCTGTATCAAGGAGAAAAGTTTTAGGCGGCCCATTCACCATAAGAGTAAAATAAGGCAAATCCTCCCCTCTATTTGAAAACGTTAGAGATGATATCATTCTGTGGGCACCCCTATACTTGGTACAGGTGCCATTGTGTTTGCTATGTGGCACCAAGTTCCTGTTTCTCTTGTGTGGTTGGTTTGTGTCAGCCGAGTTCTGCTGGAGTGACTTCTGCTATCGCAACTGCCTGAACTCACATTTGAAATGTCCCCTCCTTCCGCAGTGAAAGCATATTACAGTATATCTAAGTTCCTCCGCTGACTATGATGCGGTGTCTGTGGTTTAGGAGGTGAGGTGCGACCAGGGTTACCTTTTGGTTGCTGCCCTGGAAACATAGCATTTTCAACTGTAACTGCAAGACCACCAGACGCATAAAGTTCCCTAATTCACTTTATAAAGGCGTCAATAGTCATTTAATGCAAATTTGACGATGTAATTCGGATTACTCGTGCATATTTAGCATTAATGAGCATCACACAGAGGCTTTATCTCAGACAGTTTCTGTTTATCTCATGTTAATCTTGAGTATTTACAGAAAATTATTGCACCCTTCAAATATCCTCAGATGTACTGCTGTACGATTATTTCCTAAACATGCGATGTGTTTGGGGGGAGGGGGGCAAAACTAAAGCATGTGCTTTCACATTGCCAATAAAACAGTTTCACTTACCGCGTGCTGTTCATGTCCAGAACATTTTAGCGCTGGGAGAGCCACTCCGTCTATCAGTTTAAAACGATCTCCGAATCCAGCATTATATCCACAGTTTATATTACATTCATCACCAAATGCAGCGAACAAACAACACAGCTGAACTTTGCGAACATTGTGCTCTCTCTCTCTCCTTGACACAAGTGAAAGTGACTTGTGCGCATGCTCCTTCTCCCACTGTCCATGGTTGATGCGTGGGCGTGCAGCATGCTTTTCAGGGAGAATTGTCCAATAAGGGACTAAGAAAAGTTATTAAGTAAAAACTTGGGGGGTGTATCGAGCACAGAGATTCTACGTCATACGTCTAACTCGTTGTTTGACAAGTTGACCATTTTAAGAGAAGACAGCATGATTAACACTGTAAAGAAGTCAGAATGCATGACACACCGTTACACCATCCCTTTAAAGCGCACATAGAATTCAGACGCCGACAGTATAAGCCCTGTATTTTGCTGAGTTCTTTGTCGGTTATAATTTGTGTTACGTGTGTTCATGTTCCTTTCCTGTGGATTTATTAAGAACACATTGGTTTATAATCAGTTGTCGTGTGTCTTGTGGATATTGTACATTCTGTAACAAGTACTGCATAAATGGTAGTATTAATGCCACTTCATGACTGTAACTGAGACTGCCAATTAATATCTCTTACAAAGTTCAATACTAAGTCGAGAATGTCAAGAAAAAAGGGCTCCCTCTTATCAATTTTGATTAAAAATAAATACACTGGCACATCTTTTTATTACTAGCATATTATTGATCTTCTGCCAGGCGGCTCCAGGCTCGTTGCGAAAAGGCTGACATGGATTTTGTTGAGAGGGTAGCTGCGGATTATGTGCTATGGAAGGCTGAAGAATGACATAGACTTAGGCGCCGTGTCTGGGTCCATCAGATTCTTCAGAGGCCGGTCCATCATTGTTGTTTCGGATTTCTGCCTCAGCTCGCTATGTCATAATCACGGCCCTACTAGATCAAGCTTAATTCACTCAAGTCGCACGAATCGCAAGTAGGTCTATTAACATGTAAATCACTCGAGGTTAATGCTTCATTCGCGTTTGGTGTGAACGCAACATTATAGTGTGTTATTCGCGCAAGTTGAAAAATCTGAACTCTGTCGAAAATTTGCGCCACGTTAACCAATCAGGAGCTTGCTCTAGTAGGGCCGTAAGCAAGCGGCAAAAGCCCCTCCCATGACGCGAATTCGCGTCTGAAATGAAGTGGATTTCACGCGCGAATGATGCGAGTAAACTCAAAATGTTCAAGCGTCCAACTACACGCGAATAGCGTGATTTTCCGCGTTTGGTGTGAACAGAGACGTTTTGTTTTTGTTGTTTTTACAATCAGCAATAAAATTTTCATAGTTAAAGTAGGCCTACTTTTCATAAAGAAAAAGTCTAGTTTTATAGGAGTCATGTCACCTACAGCCTACAGTTTTGTAGCATAATGTTCTTTTGTTAGATGCAAGACAAGCTATGTTTTTCAATAGGATTTATATGCAGAGCATATTGCAATATAAATGACATACTATAAAAAACAACTATTATAGATATTCACTTTCCGTAATGTTTTCCATTAGGCTATTTTGGCATTTCAATTCAATTCATTTCAACTTTATTTATATAGCGCTTTTCACAATTTGCATTGTTCCAAAGCAGCTTTACAGGGGAAAAATAAAAATCCCAAAAAAAGGGTAAAACACGCTACATGGTGTTTTATATAGTAAATTAAATTATTCTAGTAAATAATATCTAATGTCAGCATCTCCAGGTGCTTTATTTAGCATATGTTGCATTAAGTGAATGCTTGGCTGAAAAGATGCGTCTTTAGTCTAGATTTAAATTGGGCGAGTGTGTCTGATCCTCGAATAATATCAGGAAGGCTATTCCAGAGTTTAGGTGCTACGTATGAGAAAGTTCGACCCCCGGTGGATTTAGTTATTCTGGGTGTTATCAAAAGTCCTGCGTTTTGAGATCTTAGAGAGCGTGATGGGTTGTAGTGTGATAGAAGCTCTGATATGTAGGTAGGGGCTAAACCCTTTAAGGCTTTATAAGTGATTAAATGAACTTTAAAGTCAATACGATACTTAATGGGTAGCCAGTGAAGGGTTGATAACATTGGGGTTATGTGATGGTATTTTCTGGACCTGGTTAGAACTCTGGCAGCTGCGTTCTGAACTAACTGTAGTTTGTTTATTGATGATGCAGGACAACCACTAAGTAGCGCATTACAGTAGTCAAGTCTTGAGGTCATAAATGCATGAATAAGCTTCTCCGCATCAGCAACACATAGAATATTTCGTAACTTGGCAACATTTCGGGGGAGAAGGCTGTTTTTGTGACATTTGAGTATGTGATTTCGAAATGACAGTTTGCTGTCTAATATAACGCCTAGATCTTTTACAGTATTAGTTGGAGTAACAGTACATCCTTCAACTTGCAGTTTATAATCAGAAATATTCGGTTTGCGTGTCTTTGGTCCGATAAGTAATATTTCTGTTTTATTAGAATTTAAAAGAAATAAATTACAGGTCATCCAATGTTTTATATCTACAATGCACTCTGCCAATTTGGATAGCTGTGAGGAATCATCTGGTCTTGATGAGATCATCTGCATAGCAATGGAAGCTAATTCCATGTTTTTTAATCATGTTTCCGAGGGGCAGCATGTATATGGAGAACAGCAAGGGTCCCAGAACCGATCCCTGAGGTAATCCATAATTTACTTGCGTTAGATTTGATGATTCCCCATTTAAATGGACAAATTGATGTCTGTCTGACAAGTAAGATCTAAACCAATGTAGTGCCTGTCCCTCAATACAGGTATTATTGTGTAAGCGATCTAGAAGTATGTTATGGTCTACGGTATCGAACGCAGCACTAAGGTGAGGAGTGAGATGTTACCATTATCTGATGCTATAAGCAGGTCGTTTGTAATTTTAACGAGCGCAGTTTCAGTGCTATGATGCGGTCTAAAGCCTGACTGAAATTTTTCGTGTATGTCGTTATTTTGTAAGAAAGAGCACAACTGTGTGCACACTACTTTTTCTAGAATTTTAGACAGGTATGGGAGATTTGAAATCGGCCTATAGTTTCCTAGTTCATTTGGATCTAAGTTTGGTTTCTTGATTAGAGGCTTAATGACGGCCATCTTAAAGGGTCCTGGGACATGGCCTAGATTAATTGACGAGTTGATAATGTTATAAATGGGCTCAATTGCAACAGGTAGTAACTCTTTTAATAATTTAGTTGGTATGGGGTCTAATAAGCAAGTTGTTGGTTTAGATGTTGCAATAAGTTTAATTAAATCTTCCTGTTTTATAGGTGAAAAACGCCGTAGCCTTTGTTTTGGAGCGATGGTTGGTGCTTATTCATAGGACAGATTTGGAGGTTGAGTTTTTACTATTTTGTCACGAATGTTTTCGATTTTCTCTGTAAAAAATATCATGAATTCATTGCTACCGAGGTGCGGCGGAATAGCCAGGTCAGGTGGTCTCTGTTTATTTGTTAATTTAGCGACTGTGCTAAATAAAAACCTTGGACTGTTTTTGTTGGTTTCTATGAGGTTACGGAGGTGCTCAGCCTTTGCTGCTTTTAGTGCCTTTTTATAACAATTTGCACTCTCTTTCCACGCCATTTTAAAGACTTCTAATTGAGATTTTTTCCATTTGCGCTCTAGTTTGCGAGTTTCTCTTTTAAGGGCGCGAGTGGTGCTATTGTACCATGGTGCAATATTTTTCTCATTAATCTTTTTTGACTTCATAGGTGCAACAGCTTCTAATGCATTGGAGAAAATAGTGCCCAATTTGCTGGTCATGTCATCGAGCGATTCTTTATTTATTGGTATGGTTATTAAAGGAGTCAGATCTGGCAAGCTCTTTGCGAAACTATCTTTAGTAGCGGAGGTGATTGTTCTACCCTGTCGATAATGAGTTAAAGGGCTGATTCCTGCCGTGCGCAAAGTACCCGTTATAAGATAGTGATCGGTGACATCGTCGCTTTGAGGCATAATATCTATATTGGTTAGATCGGCTCTGTGAGATATAATCAGGTCTAGTGTATGATTAAATCGATGAGTGGGTCCTTTAATGTGTTGTATTACCCCAAAAGATTGTAGTAGTTCTGTAAACGCCACAGCTAATGCATCGATAGCGCTATCTACGTGGATATTAAAATCTCCGACAATTAGTATTTTATCAACGTTAACCAATAGGTCCGATAAGAAGTCTGCAAACTCTTTCAGAAAATCAGTATAGGGACCCGGGGGTCTATACACCGTAGCCAATGTAAAAGAAAGTGTTTTTTTACTTTTGGTAGGAATACTTATGTTCAACGCAAGCACTTCAAATTATTTAAATTTATGCTCTGTTCTCTTAGTTACAGTAAGAAAGTTTCTAAATATTGTAGCGACGCCGCCACCTCGACCAACCGGACGTGGCTCATGCATATAACAGTAACTTGGTGGGGTACACTCATTTAGGCCGAAATAATCATTTGGTTTAAGCCAGGTCTCGGTAAGACAGAGTATATCAAAACTGTTGTCCGTGATCATTTCATTTAAAATAACTGCCTTTGAATTTAGTGATCTAATATTAAGTAGGCCGAACTTTATAAATTGGTCTTGGTTGTTTATTACATTGTCTTCAGGTTTAATCACGATCAGATTTTTTCTCTGACTTTTACCAAAATATTTACTTTGTAGTATTATTCGGGGGACACATATAGTCTCTATATATTTGGAAACAGTAACATTTAAAGCAGTTGAGGAGCACAGCCTATGGATAAAGTTTTGACTTACCTGAGGGAGACTTACCTGTGGGAGACATAGTCAACAGGTGCGTAGCGCCTTCGAGATGTTGTCGGACATGACAGCCGCTCCGATGCTGCTGGGGTAGGGTGGCCATTTCCATAACACCATAAAGGAGGACACTTTGCGGCATTTAGTGAGGCAAGAATAACTGCATCTGGTGTACTCGCAAATACAATACAATATTGTCTATCATATCGATGGTATCATGATACAGTGATTCTGAAATAGCCTACTCTATTCATTACCAGACAATTTGATCTACGACATATCTTGATGTAGACCTTTGTGTAACAGAAGCAAAAAGGTGTTTGTTCACAGTATTTATTCAAGACACTCCTGTATGACTGGTGATGCTTGACTGCATGATAGACTTTACAAAGCTCTGCAGCGGAGATTTTGTCATCCTGAGGTTACCTCTCGAAAATAAGACCTAAGGGAAGACGTACCAGCAGCTCATCGGTTACCTTTATGTTTTTCAGTGCTGGCATGTCGGCTTTCCCTTTACTACTAACGTCCACTTCACAGCGACATAGTGTGCAAAATCCATGGAAATCATCTCTACTATTTACGTTTTTAACCAATGATCTATCAGATATTTATTTGACACCTCTTTCAGCCAATCATTTGTTTGACCGGAGATCTTACGGTGTCAGACGCTATGCTGCTGCGTCCCAATAAAGGTTTTACAGCACGTTTTTAAAGGCCGATTCAGCGCAACTCCGAAAAGGAGGACAAATGAGTGTCCGGCTTGAGGCTGCGCCGGACGCCGGACAGGGGGCTTAAAATCCGGACTTTTGGCCGGACGTATGGCCACCCTATGCTGGGGTGCAGGCCGTCGGGGCGGAAGAGCCTATATGTCGCTCCCAGAACAGATCAAAATTATTAACAAAGAGCAGCTTCTGTTCAATACACCATGACATCAACCATTGATTAAGCGAAAAAGTCTACTGAACTTTTCATTCCCTCGTCGGTAGGTAGGCAGCGGTCCTGATACGATGATCCTCGCTGCGGGCGATACGTTGCGTAGGCCCACCGTCTCGAGAGACGGATGCGTTGCGTACCGTCTCGGCATTTACTTTACATGTTCATTTGGTAACGAATAATTGTGTTACAAACAGATGTAGTAGACAATACATTATAAACAAATGTAATTGTAACATAAATAAATGGCAAATCATTAACACTGTAGGCCTACAGTTTACTTGTATGGTCCTATTTGAATAGCTTCATAGAAAAAAGGCTTCGTCTTTCCTGCATGTAAGATCATATAAAAATATTTAAAATACCAACCTCACTATTCTTAGCTTTGTATACTGTGCTAGGCTTTAATGGACTAGTTTTGATGCACTTATGTATTTTGTTGCCTATGTTGTTATAATTGCTTCCAATGTTTCCTCATCTGCAAGTCGCTTTGGATAAAAGCTTCTGCTAAATGACTAAATGTAAATGTAAATAATGTACCTAATGTAGCAACCGTCTATGAAAAATGCACGACACATACTCTATGTGACATACAAAGTAAAGTAAATTACTAACTCAACATAAGCTCAACAACAAAAAAATACACATATAGAAAAAGCAATCAATAAATAGCAACGCCAATTTACAACAGGGTATTTAAAATAAATCGAACTGTCCGCACAAATATAAACTAAATAATTGTTGACCACAATGACAGAAACGTTACACGACATAAATGCTGTCCGCCATGTTATGTAATCACTTTTAGCCCCTCCGATCGTGTGGCGCTGCTGGGCTGCAGCTGCTGTTATCTGTATTTATTCTAACGGTATATCCTGCACTTGCTAACTGCACTTCTGGTTAGACCTAAACTACATTTCGTTACACTGTACTTGTATATGTGTAATGACAATAAAGTTGAATCTAAAAATGTTATGTTGTGAGTTGTGGGAGTTCCATGCTATGAGTTTCTGCAGGGTTGCCAGCTCCGCGTTTTTTCCGCGGGCTGTTGTTTATTTCGAAGATTTGACTTTCATAAAAGGAAATTGATCTAAATGCATGCAAACTAATTTACTCTAACAAATGTATATTGTAACAATAATACAAATGTGGCGCTATATGATAAGAACTCGTCAGCACATTTTTGTTAGGGAGGGAGGGGAACTGGTTTTCGTCATGATCGTATCTAATAAATAAGTTTTGTCCATCAGCTCTAGACGTCTCAAAGTAAGATGATTTGATGTATGTAAATATAATCTGTCAGTCAAATGTTTCTACCATACAATGATATTCATTGGGCGGGGTTTGTTACATAATTCTGGCAACCTTGTTGGAGTTTTGCTGGCTACATTAACGGTTCTTATTTTAGGACTTTATTTCGTGTAATAGCCATTTTGGGGAACAGGATTCCCAGAAGACGCCATCGGGTAAGGTTACAGCTCAAGAGAAGTAAAGACGGTTGCGCACTTTTTCTTGTTGTTTAATTTTTTTCTGTGTGTGTGATGTATGATTTGACAATTTCACTGACAGTTCACGTTTGCGTTTTGTTACGTAGTGACCTAACATGAGATCGATTTGTTATAGTTCAACGTATTGTATCGGCTCATCTGCAAATGGGTCCCACCCATCGCTTTTTCTAAAACAAAGTTAGACTATAGTACAGATCAGCCTACCATTAGTACAGTTTATTGTGACAAAGACTTACACTTGTTCCTGCCAAACAGTATTAATGTCTTAAGAGTCCACGTGAATAGGACAACACTGTGATCGTTCAAACCTGAATTTGATTTGAAGAATATAGCGTAAATTACCTGAAATGTGGGCAACACAACTTTGAACTTTTTTTCATGTTTTAAGTAGTCTTTTTAATAAGTAAGGCATGAGTGAAGAGAACACACCCCACGAACCCAGGTAACGGAAACCGGTGTTTCCGCAAATCGTTGCTGTGACAGAATTTTCCTACAAAAAACATGTTGGTTAAACCCTGCAGGGTAACCACAGAACAACGAGACCACAGCATAAATATCTCTGTTAATATTTGACGTGTTTCTCTCTCCTTTATCTTAAATGTGTGTTTCAGTGATAACCTCTGTGTGTGTCTGTCTGCGCATTGGTGTGTAGTACGTGTGCATATTGTTTTGTATGCGGGTGTGTTTGAATCGGTCTGCCTGTGCTGTCTTCTGTGTTTTCAAATTGTTTTGTTTTTGCTTGTTTAACTTTATATGTTTTGCTTAGTCAATTTGTTTCATGTACAGCTGCTTTGTAACAATGAAAATTGTAAAAGGCGCTTTATGAATAAAGTTGAGTTGACTTTTTAATGTTCATCAAACGACAAAGGACTCACTGCTCCTGACTATGTAACTTTAAAGTGGTCGTATCTCAGACAGTCTCTGCATATCTCATTTTAATCTTGAGTACTTACAGAATGGTAATGTGATGCGAGTTGTTTGTAATATTGTTTTGGGTCCGTTTGTGCACTAAACACTTATGACTGTACATAACAACCATATAAAACGTTGGTGTTTTGTATGGTTGACATGTGGTTAGGTTTAGGGTGGGGTTCAAAATATTTGTGAAACCATAAATATTTCTGAAACAATTTCTGTTTTTATAAATGCAATTAATTAAATGCATCTCGTTCAACCTAAAGCAGCCGAATACCCCACTTGTCGAAAAACAACACCAGAGGGCACCCTGCGTTTTAAGCAGCGACGCCGAGGGGTACTGCCAGAACATCATTCGGGGTAAAAGATCAATCATGCAACTATTTTGCTTCCTTTTTTTCCTGCTTGTTATGTGCACGGCTTTGTAATTTACCCCTAAAATGACTTCTGGTGAAGTTTAAAGTGTTTAAAGTGTATTTATTCTGGGGGAGAAAATGCTCACATGTAAACACACTTTTTTTGCAGAGAAAAATACCTGCATAGAGAAAAAGACACGCTGACCAAGAAAGAAATTTTATTAAAAACATGTATTAGTAATAAATTGACAAATTTGTTACACATGCCTTTAATGGAACTTAAAACTCAACACAGTAAGTTATTTAAATTTTAATTTACTTCATGTCCTTTGTGTTTGTTATAATCTGTTTTATTGACCAAAGGTCAGTAATTTTTATTAAGTTTCATTCTTCATATTCATTTTTCACCTTAACCTTCTAACATTTAAACTAATTTTTAAGACCAATAAGGTTGTATTTGTTAACATTAGTAGCAATGAACAATGCAGTATATATTTTTAGCATCCATAAATCTTTGTGAATGTTCAGTTGATATTAGTTAACTACATGGTGCATTAAGGAATGTTTACAGACAAAATAACGCGTGTTAAAAATGCGTCAGTAAATGTAGAAATTAACAAAAATATTAAAAGCTGTAAGTATAGCTCATTGAGCGCTAGTCCACCATCGCTCCAAACCGTTCTCGTTTCTTAACCATTCCACTCCGTGCCCATCCGGCCCACCCAGTACAGAAATGTTTTATTTTCTGCTGCACGGCTGAAAAAGAAACTCTTTAGACGAAACGCATCACCTGATGCCTTGATAATGCAATAGATGGAGCTATGACGTGAAAAACAGTTTACAAGCTAACTTTATTTCCTTGTTCAATAATATGCTATTTTGGCAACAGCTAGAAACTGGTATCTAGGCAACCGTGCCAAAAATTCCGGGCAGAAAATGGTTTGTAATCATGTCGTGCCGTGCCATGCCATGCCATGCTATTCCATGCTGATCCATGCCGAGTCAAGCTCACGTGAAAACATAATCGTAACAGTTTTAGAATGTGCTAAGGTATGGCGAGATGGTGGAAAAGTGCTCATTAGCCCCTTTCACACATACAATCTTTACTGGTAAATTGGCAGCAAATTGCAGTTAACAGATCATGTGTGAACAGGACCTGTCCAGTAAATCAGTATTTCCAATTTACCAGTAATATAAGTTGTATCATTAACGGCAAATTACCAGTATGCGCCACTGTGTGAATGAAGAATGAGAATTACCAGTAAGAGAACGTATCACGCAAGACGCACTGACTGCTTTGAGCCAATCATAACACGCAGACGACTCGCACCCTCCATGCTGAATTGAAGTCTCTGCATTTGTCCTCATACAGCGGCGCATCACAGTGTCGTTGGTTTGAGAGCAAGTGTATGATCCAAACATAAACAACACATCCATCCATCCATCCATTTTCTTCCGCTTATCCGGGACCGGGTCGCGGGGGCAGCAGTCTAAGCAGAGATGCCCAGACATCCCTCACCCTAGACACTTCCTCCAGCTCTTCCGGGGGGACACCGAGGCGTTCCCAGGCCAGCCGGGAGACATAGTCCCACCAGCGTGTCCTAGGTCTTCCCCGGGGTCTCCTCCCGGTCGGACGGGCCCGGAACACCTTCCGAGGAAGGCGTCCAGTAGGCATCCGTAACAGATGCCCAAGCCACCTCAGCTGACCCCTCTCGATGTGGAGGAGCAGCGGCTCTACTCCGAGCTCCTCGCGGGTGACCGAGCTTCTCACCCTATCTCTAAGGGATCGCCCAGCCACCCTGCGGAGGAAGCTCATTTCAGCCGCCTGTATCCGGGATCTTGTCCTTTCGGTCATGACCCAAAGCTCATGACCATAGGTGAGAGTAGGAACGTAGATTGACCGGTAAATTGAGAGCTTCGCCTTGCGGCTCAGCTCTTTCTTCACCACGACGGACCGGTACATCGACCGCATTACTGCAGAAGCTGCACCGATCCGTCTGTCAATCTCCCGTTCCCTCCTCCCCTCACTCGTGAACAAGACCCCGAGATACTTAAACTCCTCCACTTGAGGAAGGAACTCTCCACCAACCTGAAGTGGGCAAGCCACCCTTTTCCGACTGAGGACCATGGCCTCGGATTTGGAGGTACTGATTTTCATTCCAGCCGCTTCACACTCTGCTGTAAACCGTCCCAGTGCATGCTGAAGGTCCTGGTTTGAAGGGGCCAACACGACGACATCATCCGCAAATAGCAGAGACGAGATCGTGTGGTCCCCAAACCTGACACCCTCCGGCCCCTGGCTGCGCCTAGAAATTCTGTCCATAAAAATTACGAACAGAACCGGTGACAAAGGGCAGCCCTGCCGGAGTCCGACATGCACTGGGAACAGGTCCGACTTACTGCCGGCAATGCGAACCAAGCTCCTGCTTCGGTCGTACAGGGACCTGACAGCCCTTAGCAAAGGACCACAGACCCCATACTCCCGAAGCACCCTCCACAGGATGCCGCGAGGGACACAGTCGAATGCTTTCTCCAAATCCACAAAACACATGTGGATTGGTTGAGCAAACTCCCATGCACCCTCCAGCACCCTGTAAAGGGTGTAGAGCTGGTCCAGCGTTCCACGGCCTGGACGAAAACCACACTGTTCCTCCTGAATCCGAGGTTCTACTATCGGCCGTATTCTCCTCTCCAGTACCCTGGCATAGACTTTCCCGGGAAGGCTGAGAAGTGTGATCCCCCTGTAGTTGGAACACACCCTCCGGTCCCCCTTCTTAAAAAGAGGGACCACCACCCCGGTCTGCCATCCCAGAGGCACTGTCCCCGACCGCCACGCGATGCTGCAGAGGCGTGTCAGCCAAGACAGCCCCACAACATCCAGAGACTTGAGGTACTCAGGGCGAATCTCATCCACCCCCGGTGCCCTGCCACTGAGGAGTTTCTTGACTACCTCAGTGACTTCGGCTTGGGTGATGGACGAGTCCACCTCTGAGCCCTCAGCCTCTGCTTCCTCAATGGAGGACGTGACGGTGGGATTGAGGAGATCCTCGAAGTACTCCTTCCACCGACCGACGACATCCCCAGTTGAGGTCAACAGCCTCCCACCTCCACGGTAAACAGCGTTGGTAGGGCACTGTTTCCCTCTCCTGAGGCGCCGGACGGTTTGCCAGAATCTCTTCGAGGCCAGTCGATAGTCCTTCTCCATGGCCTCACCAAACTCCTCCCAGGCCCGAGTTTTTGCCTCCACAACCACCCGGGCAGCAGTCCGCTTGGCCTGCCGGTACCTGTCAGCTGCCTCAGGAGTCCCACAAGCCAACCAGGCCCGATAAGACTCCTTCTTCAGCTTGACGGTTTCCCTTACTTCCGGTGTCCACCACCGGGTTCGGGGATTCCCGCCTCGACAGGCACCGGAGACCTTACGGCCACAGCTCCGAGTGGCCGCTTCGACAATGGAGGCGGAGAACATGGTCCACTCGGACTCAATGTCTCCAGCCTCCCTCGGGATCTGGTTGAAGCTCTGCCGGAGGTGGGAGTTAAAGATCTCTCTGACAGGAGACTCGGCCAGGCGTTCCCAGCAGACCCTTACAGTACGTTTGGGTCTGCCGAGTCTGTCCAGCTTCCTCTCCTGCCATCGGATCCAACTCACCACCAAGTGGTGATCAGTTGACAGCTCCGCCCCTCTCTTAACCCGAGTGTCCAAAACATATGGTCGCAGGTCAGATGAAACGACCACAAAGTCGATCATCGACCTGCGGCCTAGGGTGTCCTGGTGCCACGTGCACTGATGGACACCCTTATGCTTGAACATGGTGTTCGTTATAGACAAACTGTGACTAGCACAGAAGTCCAATAACTGAACACCGCTCGGGTTCAGATCAGGGGGGCCGTTCCTCCCAATCACGCCCCTCCAGGTGTCACTGTCGTTGCCGACATGGGCGTTGAAGTCCCCCAGTAGGACGACGGAGTCCCCAGTCGGAGCACTTTCCAGCACCCCTCCCAGAGACTCCAAGAAGGTCGGGTACTCTGCACTGCCGTTCGGCCCGTAGGCACAAACAACAGTGAGAGACCTAACCCCGACCCGTAGGCGCAGGGAAACGACCCTTTCGTTCACCGGGGTAAACTCCAACACATGGCGGGAGAGCTGGGGGGCTATAAGCAGACCCACACCAGCCCGCCGCCTCTCACCATGGGCAACTCCAGAGTGATGAAGTGTCCATCCTCTCTCGAGGAGTGTGGTTCCAGAGCCCAAGCCATGCGTAGAGGTGATCCCGACTATCTCTAGTCGGAACCTCTCAACCTCCCGCACCATCTCAGGCTCCTTCCCCGCCAGCGAGGTGACATTCCACGTCCCTAGAGCTAGCTTCCGTGTCCAGGGATCGGGCTGTCGAGGCACTCTCCTCCGACTGCCGCCCGATCCACAATGCACCGACCCCCTATGGTCCCTCCCGCACGTGGTGAGCCCACGGGAAGGCGGCCCCACGTCGCTCCTTCGGGCTGAGCCCGGCCGGACCCCGTGGGGAAAGGCCCGGCCACCAGGCGCTCGCATACGAGCACCGACCCCGGGCCTGGCTCCAGGGTGGTGCCCCGGTTGCGCCATACCGGGCGACGTCACGGTCCTTGTTTTTGTAAACATCATATGGGGTTTTTGAACCACTCTTAGTCTGACCCGTCGCCTAGGACCTGTTTGCCTTGGGAAACCCTACCAGGGGCATATAGCCCCCGACAACATAGCTCCTAGGGTCACTCGGGTACTCAAACCCCTCCACCACGTTAAGGTGGCGGTTCAAGGAAGGGATCAACAACACATTCGGCTACAAAATGACATATTTTTCAAATATAATCCCAATTGTAGCATAAGGAAATTTACGCTTAATGACATCATATTACTGGTATTTTGGGACTGATGTATGTAGGCTGTTTTACCGGTAATATTACAGATTGCTTGTGTGAACTTCACATTTGTCTATTTACCATAAATTTACCAGAATTACCTTACCAGTTAATCACCAGCATAACATGTTAGTTTGTGTTAACAAATACAACTTTATTAAAGTGCTAACAGTTTTCCTCTACATTCTAGTTTTATCCATATCTTAAGTTAGTACTTGGTTCTGCTTTTTGTTAATAATTACTAGCGGTGACGTTTCACAGCACCATTAAGTGGTCATGTCACCAGGGCAATGAGCCAAGTTCCTTACCAGAGCCCGAACCCGTGTTCACAAAATAATGGTTTAAACCAACGAAACTGATTTATCCTATTTCAGTGACCAATAATTCATTTCACAGTTCACAGGAAAAGACTGTGGTTAAAGACTGGGATATTCCTTGGAATTCTTTGTTATCTGGTGAGTCATTCCATCATATCTAGTTGTAACTTTTTTACATTGTTTTTTTGAAGATTTTTATAATAAGTTTGATATGTACAGTACTTGTTTGGAGTAAGATTTTACAGTTTGGAAAACAAAAAAAAACGTTTTGTAGAGAGACTGACTGAGGTTTGATCTTGAGAACCTATCATCTCCCAGATCATTTCAAAACGCCAATGGGCTTGGCGAATGGCACGCGCACGCCAGTCTCCACCCTGTACATACGGTTATAAAAGGAAGATGGCGGCGGTCATTCACTTACCCTTTGTACTGAGGGATCTCGGAGATGATAGGTTCTCAAGATCAAACCCCAGGCAGTCTCTCTACACAACGTCGAGAGACTGACTGAAGGGGAACTTACATTACAAGTGTACTGTGATACTGTGTGTTAAAATTTTAGGTAAACTGTGCCTTTACATTCTAGTAGGTCAGACTTGGACTTGTCATACAATGGTTTTGTAACACCTAAGCGAAGATTAATTAGGCCTATATAGATGTATTTTTCTTTCTTGAAAAGTATTTAATTCTAAAGGTCCCATGCTTTCATGACACTAAAATTATGATGTGTTTGCAGATATATTTGTCTTATATGAAAAGTGAATGGAAGAACAAACCTCCATACAACCTTTTATCCCAGCCCTTTGCAAAACTTCACACCACAAATGCCAGCACATCCCCTGCTGAAAATGTCGTAAAAAACAGTTCAGTAGAGTCTGATTCAACAAAAAGCTCATTTAACCCCAAATCAGGAATCAATTCAGAATGTGATTTTAAATCACAACAGGCTCAACCAGAGGGATTAATCACTAATGTGTCCACGAGTACAAGTCCAGCACACTCAACGTTCATCATTCAAAACCTGAAGGAAAGCTATCAAATGGGAGAGGAGCTTTGTGTTACTATCCATGCAAGAGATTTTAACAACAATTCCAAACGTTGTGGAAAGGACTTCTTTCAAGCCAAGCTGTTCTCATCCAAAAATCCCCAAAAGGTCAATGCGTCAAAGTGTGTCTGTGTTTTACACTCTTAAAAAAATGTGCTTCAAAAGGTTCTTTGATGCCATAGAAGAAAAAAGTTAAAAGGAGATGGTTCTTTAAAGAAGGTTATTCTATGGCATTACTGTGAAGAACCTTTTAAGCACCTTTATTTTTAAGAGTCTAAGTACCCATCTTTATGACATCTACCCGGGAAAGTTGTTTAAGAATTGGGAATGTTTTTTTTCTCACAGGCTAGTGTGTTTGGGGAGGTGATGGACTTGTCAAACGGCTCCTACTCTGTGTGTTTTCTTCTGCCGTGGGTGGGACAGGCACAGGTGGCCGTCCGTCTGATCCATTCCAGTGAAGCTGTGAAGGTCCTCGAGCAGCACAGAGAAAAAAATTCGGACAGGGTTTACTTTCTCGGATATTTTGAAGGACCAGGACCAGATGGGGCCAGGTTGCGAGAAACAGTGAAGTGTAATGTGAAGTGGGACGAGAATGGACTGGAGAGGATGGGATCTGGAAATTGTTGCTGTGAATACAAAGATTCTCGTGCGGGTGAGGAGTGGCGATGTCAGAGACCCAAAATCTTGCCATGCAGTGCTCGCGTTTATCACTCTATGGGCGGCTATATTGATCGCCTAACTGAAAAAGAAGCGATCTTATTGTGAGTTTCAAGGATTTTTTTGGTTAATATTTAAAGAAATGTCCCATTAACAACAAAACCTGTTGTGATGTCGCAAGAGTTGAACCATGGCAGCAGAGAAGGTGTTTTTTTAAGAATTTTCGTCGCCTGATGAAGTCAGTATAAATATGTGTTGAATACTGCAAAATATATCTCTTCTAATATCTTCAATTGTTGCGTATACCAAGCAACACTGAACACATTTAAACGACTTTACTTGGACCCATTTTGTGAGCTGTCTCTTTAATACCGCGTGGGTAACGGTATATACAGTACATGTTGCTGTTGATTGTGCTGACAATCTTGACATACCCCCGAAACAAGAGAAAATGCATCTCAAACCCTGTTGCATAATGTTGCGAACCGTTTCCAGGAAACGTGTCGTTGCGCACCGGTTTGAGCTTGAACATGCCTCAGGTTTCTGCTTCTTCAACTAGAATGTATAATGATATGCTGTTCTCTACTCCCCAATGTTATTGGAAAACAAACAAAAACTAAAAATGCTGGAGTGCACCAACCCGAGGCAGCTATTGGCAGCACCATGTTAGATTATAACTCATGTATTTAGTCATAAACTCGTTTTTAGTTATGATCCAGTTATGTTAAGGCAGAATGACATACATACATTTCCTTTTTTTCAGGACAAAAGCAAACCAAAATATTAACCCAGGTGAGAAAAGCATCATCAACATTGCTGCTTCCAAAAGAAATGTCACTGGTATGTAATGGATATTCGGAAGAGCATCCCAAGAGAGCGTTCCTTATTTCATACATTTAGATGTTACCTTCACCATTTCACATCACCTTGCAGATGAAAGAAGGAAATGCCGTCCAGGTTTGCTTACACCAGTTCCATCTGGCTTTTACCTTGATGACGTGTGGACGTCCTTTGTGTGTAGCACCCGTCATTTTACTCCCCAAACAACAACACAGTGCCTGAAAGACAAACAAATCTATATGATGGGAGACTCTACCACGAGACAGTGGTTTGATTTTTTGTCGAAAACTGTACCAAGTGAGATTAACTTGTATCTGTTTTTTTATAACAGGTCAAATTAAAACACGAGATCATCATTGTAGTTTTATCTCACCCCAGTGTTGAAGCAGATGAACCTCCATGTACCATATCAGACAGGGCCTCTTCAAGCAGTGGATGTGGAGAACAACATTTTCTTACACTGGAGGGCTCACGGTGTTCCTCTGCGCTGTATGAAAACAGAAGTCGCCAATCTGCACTACATCAGTAATGAGATTGAGGATCTGGCTGGAGGGCCTCACACAGTTATTGCCTTTAATCTGGGGGTCCATTTCACCACATTGCCTCTGGCTATCTTTAGACACAGAGTGTTGAGGATCCGCAAAGCTGTCATGGATCTGTTACAGCGGGCACCAGAAACTACTGTTATAATCAAGACTGTTAATACTGGATATAAGGTAGTGTGTTTAAAGGGGCAGTTCACCCAAAAATGAACATTCTGCCATAATACATTTGTTTAGTGGAACACAAAAAATGATATTTGGAAAAAAGTTAGCGACTGACAGTGAGGGAAGTACAATGGTAGTCAATGGTGGTCTAGAAATGTCAGTTTCTCTTTTTGTTCAACAGAACAAATACATTTACCATGGTTTGGAAAAACTAAAGGGTGTGTAAATGATGATGGAATTTCCATTTTTTAAATACAAGGGCGGCCATTCTGACATTGCTTTTTCATGCATTTCTTTCTGTTTTTGTAATAGGATGTGTTTGCCAGTGACTGGTATTGTTTGCAGTTGGACAGACTTCTACGACAGGCTTTTCAGGATGTTGGTGTTTATATTTTGGATGTATGGCAAATGACATCCTGTCACTACAACAAGGAAAACATTCATCCAGGTCCCGTTATCATAAAAAATGAGATTGACATTTTTCTTTCTTTTGTTTGCCCGGACTAAACAGAAGCGTTCAGAAAGTGAACCCGAAACAGAATTTTAATGCCCAGAATATATATACTAACAGTATGTGTTAGACGAATAGAAGGTAGATTACAATTTCTGTTAAAAGCACAAAATGTAAGATGTATGTAAGCTAGTTGGCCCAAAAAAAAAACAGATTGTGTTGTTTTAAACACAACTGTTTTAGAATGTTTGAAAAAATCATATGTTTACTATTTTATCAGGTAAAAATATTGGTTCTGTTTTTGACTACACTGCAGTCACTCTGGGGCTTTCCTCAGTAAGTTTAGGAGTTGTATGTAATGTAAAGCATCTGTTGTATGACATTTTTACTAAGACTTCCTGTCACTCCCATCATCTTGGGATTGCCCTTGTGCTCCACAAGAGGCGCTGTTAACTTCCTCAGTGAGGCCGTTCGAGTGGTTTCTGGTTTCCTTGTTTACTTTTTCTGAGTTTCCTCTTTTTAAGCTTTTGCTTGTTATTCAGATTACACATTTGTCTGAGTTTTGCCTTTACATGCTATTGACCTCTTGCCTGTTTATTGGATTACTTACTCCTAAAAGCTATTCAAAGCTGATCTTAAATTCACTCTCTAAACACAGCTTATGGGCATTTTCCAGCTTTATGGACACGGCGTTTGACGTTATGGATGTGACATAAAATGTTCAGCGAATCTATTTGTTACGAATATATTGAACCATCTGTTTATGTTTTACTTAACCCTTGTTGATAGAGTCTAAACATCAGGATCTGTCTGTCTATGAACACATTTTCTATTGTCAAAAAGGGAAACGAACAGGCGTTATGGATGTGACACAGAACAGTTTTTGGGAGACGACAAACTTTGTAGGACTTCGGTTAAATAAAATGCACGAACCTGAAGCAATAATACCCAACAAATGAAGAAGGGATGCCTCTTCGTAGAACATCAAATTGTTACTGTTTTATTAAAATTTCCATGTGTCCATTTATGAGGAATATGTACCGTTATGGATGTGACCATCCTAAAAATGCTACTTACCCGACAAGGAAAATCATGCACTTAAAATAAAACAAATGCTTTAAAATCTCGAAGAGAGACCTCACATGGATATTTAAACCACCAAATGTTGATATCTCTGCTGTTAGCATGGTAAAAACTGTTCATTTCTTAATGGTAAGGTTTACATTTTCACAGAATTGCCCTTATGCATCACACATACAACATTTGTAAGGCATCTTTAGTAATGAAATTCAAGGTTCTGCCAAAGTTGGACATCCCTTTTGGTCACTGCTGTAAATGTGTGTCACACGCAGTGTATTAAGCTGGTAACTTATCCCTATGTGTACAGAAGGGAAACATTGTAGAGCTATTTTCCGTGTTTGTTGTTTGTTTTAGAAAGTGACTGCCTTGTGTTAAGGGTATTTAAAATGTGGAGTCATGTGGCCGCATTATCCATTATCAAGTTACGGACAGCATCTGTGAGAAATCACTTCACCAACACAATGTTTTTGTTCTAGTTCAGGGAGGATGTGGGTTCTACTTTGAGGCACTTTAACAACGAATATGACTAATACTAACTTATTGTAAGATCATTTATAAAAACGTTTACACTCTTAATGGGAGCGTTTCATTCAGCCTGCTGTCCTATTTATGAAACTGAGCTGAAAGATCGTATTTCACGGTGAGTAAAATTGCTAATAAAGGTTTTGTTTTGTAGAAAGTGGAGTTTTTAAGAATAAGATTAGCAATGTTCCATCACAAAATCCGACGATATCAAATTAAAATAATCAATAGAAGAGTTTGGTTCCAAAATAAGATAACTCAATTTTTAATAATGTTCAAAAGTCATGTTTTTTATCATGTTATCGTGTTTGTATTGTGTAAGTTAGCTGTATTTTTTTAGCTATTGGGGCTTAAATCAAAAGCAACCAACTGCCGTATGATTGATAATAATTGGAATGCACGGTAAAAAAACCATTTGAAAAGGCGTTATCTCATTTTTGGAAGCAAACTCTTCAATTGTTTCTAGATATTTTGATAGTATTTGGTGGAAACAAATAGTTACCTAAATTCTTTGGATGAAGTGTTGCCTCCACTCGGACCAGTATGTCCAGTGGCAGTGAGACAGCAGTGGATCATGAGCAGCAGGACAGCAGATCTAGATCAGAGACAGAAGTCTGGAGCGCTCACCAAATCAGCTCCACCACTGACAGAGAATCAGACTCTGAATTACAGGCATTCATCATGAGAAGAAACAAAGTGGACAAAGATACTGAGGTGAGAATCAATTTCTCAAACACAATTTTTAGATTCAGTTCAGGCAGGTGAAGATATGTTGCACAGTGTCAACTAATGTTATTGTAATTGGTAAGTAAAGGTTATGTCATTATGAGAGGTATTTATGTAATGTATGGATTTTAGGAGTTTGATGTTGTTTGTATGTGTGTGTAATGAAGGTCAGTGACAGCTGGCTCGGGTATTATGGGTAGAGGGGCTCTACCGATGTTACAGAGCCATAGTTACCGATTCTTACTGGCTTTTCCTAATGCATTTATTCAATCACCTTTTATTCTTGCGTGGTTCTGCCAGGCCGATTTCAGCAAGCTGATCCCACACAAAACTCTCACGCATTTTGGAATGTTGTGTGCTTTACCAAACCTGTTTGACTTTGCGATTGACTTTTCCTTGATCTCAGAAAGAGTTTGGCCATGATTAAATAAATAGTCTGTAATTTAGGTCAATTTGATTTTCCAATTTACAAAATTCAATTCAGTGCACTCAAATGTACCAAAACAAGCGATGAACTTGTTTTCTGTGAAAACCTTTCATTTTGAATTGGAGTGAGGACACTGACCTGACCCAAAGCAAAACCACACATGTTTGCCACTATTTACACCACATAGTTCACCCTAAAACTCCAATTTTCTGTTTAATAATAATACATTTTAAAGCGCACTTTATATTTACAGAAATCTCAAAGTGCTACAAAATAGAGGATTCAATCAATTAAAAGCTAAAAACAATTTGAATGCACTCAATGACTGTGGTGCCCTCAGATGGTCAGGGAGTCCATTCCAGTTTGGGAGCAGCTGAACAAAAGGCAGATCGCCCATAGTATGAAGCTTATAGTGGGTTTGAAAAGATATGCTGAGGCAGAGCAGAGGTTACGTATTGACCTGTGTGGAGTGAGAAGTTTAGGCTTAATATTAGCCATACTGTGTAGCCTCTGCATAGTTTCGCGTAGCAGCCCTTCGTTCAACTTTGGCCTCTTTTTTTGGTAAAGGCCCGCCTAAGAGACAATATGACTGACAGGTGAAGCTACCAATCCAGTATCGTTTTGTACCGCATCATGTTAAGAGGCGTGGAAATATCCCCACAATAACAGACCGATGTGCAACTTGTAAGTCATAAATTCACGATCTTCTCCTGCAGTTAACTTCCGGTCTGTGTTTGTTTATCGGTCTGGCTAGTGTTTAATAATATTTATATTAAATTAAACGTATGTTAATAACGCACCGGCCTCGAATCCCGCCTACCTCACTACAGAGGCGTTTTAGTATGGAAGGCCATTTAGGCAGAAATGTCTTTAGACGTAACGTGTACAGACGCTATAACGCGTGTACGCGTTATTGCGCCTAAAGACGTAATTTCGCGTACAGACGTTTTGGTTTAGCCAATGGTAAGCCCCAAAACGGAAGGATTTGCATAAAGTTGATTAAACATATTGCCGTGACGTCATCGTTCACGTAGCCACGTGTCATTCATGAATAATGCATTTAAACGTGACGTGCCCTTATGCGTGGCATTGCATATGGTCCTAGTTCCGGATACGTTCCGGATGCGTCAGCAATACGTAATTTTAGGACAAGGAAAAAGAGAGCATTTCAAAATACAAGCGGTAGAAGTAGACAAGGAAAAGCAATGTATTTGCCAAATTTTCTTAGATTCAACTTTATTGTCATTACACATATACAAGTACAGTGTAACGAAATGTAGTTTAGGTCTAACCAGAAGTGCAATTAGCAAGTGCAGGATATACAGTTTGAATAAATACAGAATACAATATTGAGAAAATATTATACAGTGGGCATGGATAATGAAAATATTTTACAGTAGGTATGTTCTATGAAAATATGACAGTAGGTATGTACTATGAACAATATATACAGATGACTATATACTATGAACATTAACACTATGAACATTAATGTACAGGTGGATATGAGCAGATAATAATTTAGACTAAACAATAGTGCGAGTGATTTAAGTGTGCATAGATTATTGACAATAGCTGTTAAAGTTGCAGTGCAATAGGTGAGTTAATGCAGTTGTTGAAGTAACAGTGCAGTGGATGAGTTAATGCGGTTATTAATGATACGGTGCAGTATAAGAGTTAATAGTAGGTTGCAGTCCAGAAGATGAGTTAATGCAGTTAATAGGTTGCAGTCCAGAAGATGAGTTAATGCAGTTAATTAGGTTACAGTGCAGTAGATTAGTTAATGCAGTTATTGAAGTTACAGTGCAATAGATGAGTAGATGCAGTTAATGGAATTACAGTGCAGTAGATTAGTTAGTGCAGTTATGAAAGTGGTCCATTAGTGCAAATGAGCATATTTCAGATGTGCAAGTGAGCAGTATAGAGTGCAAATGATGCTGTGCGTGTGTAAACAGTCCAGTAGAGCAGATAACATGAAGTGCTGGTGTGTACAGTTCAGTCATGCATGCAGCCCTGTAGTGCAATGTAAACGATGTTATAGCAGCATTGAAGTTAAAGGCAAGAGAGGTAGTGGAATCAGTGGGGTGCAGAGTTCAATAATGAAACAGCTCTGGGAAAAAAGCTGTTTCTTAGTCTGCTGGTTCTTGTCCGGAGGCACCGGAAGCGCCTACCGGAAGGCAGGAGAGTAAACAGTCTATGAGCGGGGTGAGGGGAGTCCTTGAGAATGCTGCGAGCTCGACGCAGACAGTGTTTCTTCTGGATGTCCTCAATGGCAGAAAGTGTAGTCCCTGTGATGTGCTGGGCTGTTTTCACCACCCGCTGCAGTGCCTTGAGCTCACCAACAGAACAGTTCCTGTACCGGACTGTGACACAGTTGGTCAGGATGCTCTCTAACGGGCAAGCGATAGAAGTTCACCAGGATAGTTGAAGACAGTTGGTTCTTCTTCAGTGTCCTCAGAAAGAAGAGACGCTGGTGAGCCTTCTTGACCAGGCATGAGGTGTTGGTGGTCCAGGACAGGTCCTCTGAAATATCCCCAGAGTCCCCAGGAACTTAAAACTGGAAACACGTTCAACAGCCATCCCATTAATGTGGACCCGTGTGTGCCTCCTTTCGCCTTCCTGAAGACCACGATGATCTACTTTGTCTTGGAGGTGTTAAGGAGCAGGTTGTTGTCTGAGCACCATGTGGCTAGGTGCCGGACCTCCTCCCTGTATGCAGTCTCATCGTTGTTGCTGATGAGACCAATCACCGTTGTATCGTCTGCAAACTTGATGAAGGAGTTAGATCCGTTCACAGGCCTGCAGTCGAGTGTGAAAAGGGAGTAGAGAAAGTGGCTCAGTACGCAGTTTTGCAGTGTGAATAATATGTTTTGTTGAAATATATGTTTTGAAATGCAAACTAAATGCAGCATATGATATTGGTTACCAGTACACAAAACAGAGTTTTTTCCACAAAATACTATGTTTAGTAATTATAAATTTAATTATTTATATAATAATATTAAACTGTATTTTCGCCATGCTTTTAAGCAAAATAAAAAGAGTCAAAAGGAAAGTGTAGCTAAAATGAAATATGGTAAGGGCTACATTTCTTGATGTAACTTTTAGTTTGACAGCGGAAGTTGTGGGTTTACGCGTCTATACGCAATAACGCAGATTATGAAACCATGTATCTGCTGGCCCGGATTGCCGTGTAGGGGAACGATAAAGCAACTTTACACAACTTTTCTTTCAGTTGCTGTTATTAGCAGAATCATTGATTTTGTTCAGAATGTATGTTAGATGAAAGTACCTGTGTGAAATATGTATTTATGTGTAGGAATGGGAGAAACTGAATTATGACATCCATACTCTGAGGTGTGCTCAGAGAAAGGTTTGTACACGATGGAAGAAACTTCTACTTCAGCTGGGTAAGGAACTTATTCATATATTCCTATTTGGGCATCTTGATGATTAATTTATCAACACATGCATACATGGTTTTGCTCAGAGCCAGCAGAACATAATAGCATACCTATGGAACATGACCTCATCTTTAGAATAAGATTTTCTTATGATGGGCTTGTGTGTTTGTGTTTCTGAAAAATAATGTACATGTTTATAGTAAATGTATATTGATATTCTAGGTTACCAAAGGGAGGTTGACTCGTTGCTGACAGTGAACAGACAGACCCTTCTGAGTGACTTGGAGAATTTGGAGGAGTCCAGAAACCTTTTGGACATAGTGCTGGAGGCGACAGGCCTCTTCCCCCGTGGAGTGGGCACCCATGAAAGATACCTGTTTGTCATGGTACACTTCTGCATAATGAATAATAGACATGCCTTTATTTAGCCTTTATTTGTCCGTGGACTTTTTCTGATTAAAAAGCCATTTTACAAGATTAAAGGTTTTCCACATCAATAAACTAAAACAGAGTCCTTGTCCCTTAAACTTTTCAATTATACAACTTATAACGATGAATTAAACATTGTTCTGAATCATTTCCTAGGATCGTCTGGTGTCTTTGGACAGCGCTGAGGACTTTGTGAATTTGGCCAAAGCGAAATATCCAAGAGTTCATTCTTAGAATAGAAAGCAGCTTTTGAGTTCATGTACAAAGTAACTTTGTAGGTCTTAAATACTTTGTCTTTTAACCTACATGCAGATATTATTGACTATAATTTTTTGCTGTTTATTATTCATTCAGATCAATTCACTTTTAGTGAGAAAAACTGGCCAACTGTTCAAAACCTCTTGTTTCATGTTATCATGAATTAAGATTGTTCTCTAGCAAGAGACCATTTTAACACAAGTTTTCTTCCATTAGTTTATTGACAATAGTGTACGATATTTAACATTTCAATGTATTTTTACCTGTACGGTTTACTTTTTACACTTTAACTATCTTAGTTTTTGTCTCGTTTGTAATTTTAAAATAAAGTCAGATTTACAATTCTATTCTGGATGCAGCTGTATTTAGCTTCATTTGTTTGTATGTTTATATTGTGGTATAACTGTAATAGGCTAATGCACGATCGCTTTCGTGTTTGTCTCGTGCTTTCCAAATGGGATGTATCGCCCTCTGAAGGGCACCTCGGTGTGAAAACCATCGTGGCCACCAAATGGAAGGGTCATGCGTGCCAAACCGAAGTGATCATAACTGGCCACCTCAAAGGGCCCTTCGATAAGGAGGTATTCCGAAGGGTGCAACTGATGGCCACTTCGGGCACCCATGATTCTTTGCGTGGCGACGGCGCCTCCTTATGGGCGCGGGATGGCGGTGCAGATGAAACTGTTGTTTGGTCCCTTCAACCCTTGAAGCTCTCACTCCGGAGGGAAACCCCTTTGAAACGGATGAGCTTTTGAAATGGAATGCAGGGTCAAGTCCGCCCAGTTACATCCGGTGCACGTTGCGTCCATAAGGAAGAATGACCTCAACGACGTGAGTAAATGTATCCAATCATACAATGCTTTACGCTTTACGTTTCAAACTACATTCACAATAAACTACCAAGTAAACTTTTGCACTTCTTTACAGAGGCACCGAACAATGAGCTGTGGGGCTGTTGGTTTGCTGAAATAGTTTGTTGTAAACATATCCTTATTGCTCTATAGCAAACTACCCCATTGCTGTGAGAACGGTGCACTCACCCTCCACACATATATAACATTAGATTTACTCCAAATGTGTGCAGAATTTACAGCATGTACTTTAAATACCCACCAGCAGGGGTCACCCTAACCCATGCGTTAAAAATACAGTTCTGGCAGCTCACTAAGCACACACAATCTGCAGAGAAGTGCGTTTCATAACTTTGTGTGATGGTGGGCATGATGCACTGCGTTTCTGTTTAGTGTCTTTCTATCAGAAGTGAGTGTAATCATAGATTCAGCTGTGCACATTGACCTATATATTGTTCTATCCTGGGCCAACTCTGAGGGGCCAGAAACAGATGTGGAACAGAAAGATATGTGCAAAAGGGAAGGGGGTGGGCTTTATTATAAATCTTCTTTAAGCGTGGCTCTCTTGTATTGTTAAAGGCCAGCAGCAACACCTTGTTCTTATTATGTGTGTTGTGTGTGCGCATGTGTGTGTGTGTGTTACAGTGCTGGCTTTGTTGTCACGTCCCTCTAGCCATAGCTGGAAATGTTCATCCATGACCAACGAAAAGACAAGGTCCAACTGTCTAAAGCTTACATCATCTCAGGGTCTGTCTTTGAAAGATGATCTTCTACATTCAGTTCCTCACAGACAGAAGAAAAATGGGAGCATTTTATCCCTGAGTATGTGATTGTATTTCATAATGACTATAATTACTGTATGGACTCCAACTTCACATCAGCTCTACAACTGGGTCAGGGCACTACATTAGTTTTAGAGCACCTGTCTTTTTCAGATTTATTCTTTTCTTCTACTTACTGCCAATAGTCTCCTGCTGTGTGTGTTAACATTGCTGCTGATGTATAATTTGGTTGAACTAGAACAAAAAGTACAGCATACAGCTTCATATCTGAATGAATACATACAGTGTAAAAAAGTTATATAAGTCTTTCTTTAGGTCATAATCGAACAGGGCATTGAAGGTAGGCCTACAGCTAGGTGTGGTGAGTTCTGGCTTTTAGCACATTTTTATGACGTTAATACGAAGATATTGCTTTAAGGTTTCCACAATCTCTAATATTGCAAACTGAACTCAGTGAGCATATATTAAGCTTTATAAAAACACATTTTTTTGGGGTTCTTTTGGTAAATAACAGCAATAGACCTGACTGGAGTTATGCTGAATTACTAAATTATTAAGGTAAGAAAATGATTTCAACAGGTTTCATTTTAGATCACTTGAAGTGAACTGCTTTCGTGTTATTCTTACTGGAATAATGCCATTCTTTGATGGTTTCTATTGTTTTTTTCAGCAGGGGTAGAAACCCAAATGAAACCATCGCAGAGTTTCTAATGGTTTCCATTAAAATACCATTAACTATTAGCTTTTTCCATTCAAATCATTACAAAATTCCTTTTTGTAGTGTGTTTTGGGGATTAATCCAATAGGATCCCTGCTGAAAAAACAACCCTGCTGAAAAAATAAAACAATAGAAACCCAAATGAAACCATCGCAGAGTTTCTAATGGTTTCCATTAAAATACCACTATGAACCATTAGCTTTTCTATTAAAACCATTACAAAATTATTTTTCGAAGTGTGTTTTGGGCATTAAATTCCAATAGTATTTAACATCCCACCAATAGAATCCATCACATACCAGTAGAACATTCCAATTCACGAGTTCGCCCTTGCCGATAAACAGCTCCTTGTTGGGATAGATGGTAAAGCATGGGAATGAAGGTTATGCGTATTTGCCGTGTTGCTCGCCGGATCTATCCGAACCCGGAGCACTCTACCCTGCTCAGAGCAAGTGCTCCGGGCTCGGAACCGGCTCGAGCCCAGAACACACCCCCCCCCGACGGTCCTGCGGGACTTAGAGAAAATGAGAGGCGCTGGGGTGGAGGAGGGATGCTTATCTGGCAAGATGCATCAGGTAAGATTGTTTGTCTTTTCCTTTTTGTAGTGTGTTTTGGGCAATATTCCAATAGGATTTAACATCCCACCAATATAATCCATCACATACCCATAGAACCATTACAGCTACCCCTGCTGAAAAAAACAACAGAAACCATTAAATAAGTTATAACGGTTTTAATGGTTTTAAAGGAATTTTAAACCATTACAACTTCTACAATGGTTTCTGGTTTTTTTCAATACTTCAGTAAAAAAGTTAGACCTTACAGACAGCCGCAGTGACTACCAGTCTAACTTGCTCCAAAGCATCTTGCATATTCCAGCATCCATCCATGTGTCAACTCACTGACTAATTGTAATGAAAGTACATACAGGAAACCAAAATGTTCCATTACCATAAGTGTGTCACAGCTGTGAATTCCTGTTGAAAAAAAAGAAACCCAATAGAAACATCACAGAAGTTCTAATGGTTTCCATCATAATACCCTCTCAAGCAAATAGCTTTTTCCATTACATTGTAACATCCCACCAATATAATCCATCATATACCAGTAAACACCATTACATTTTCCATTAAAGCCAATACAAATCCCTTTAAAACCAGTAAAACTATTACAACTTATTTAATGGTTTCTATTGTTCTCTCGGCAGAAATACTGTGCACCAAAACCACCCAATAGAAATTCCAAGGTTTCCATTAATATACCATTATGAACCATTTTTTTTCATTAAAACCATCACAAAATGTCCTTTTGTTGCATGTTTTGGGTATTATTCCATTGAATTTAACGATGTTCTATTGGTTTCCATATGCCAGATCCCAACCACTAAATTGTTACCATTGACACCATTACAGTTTCCATTAAAACTCTACAATTCCCATTATAGCCATTACATTTATTTCAATTTTCTATTGTGTTTTGAGTAGGGTTGTATTGTTTTTATGAACAGGGCAGGGACTGATAATAATCATGCTCTTACCTGTAACTCATCGGAGGCAGGTTGCATCACAAGTGTTCAAACTAGTCTTTTTCTTTACAACTGTTTAAAAGTGGCCTATATGTAAAATAAATGTGTCTTCTATAAAAACGTTTTACAGATTATGAGAGAAAAGAAAGATGGTTTTCTCATCATTAAGTCACTTAGCAGAGATTGCAGTCAGTTCTGTCTGCCTGCTTTGCCGTCCTATGAGGTAAAACAGACCTGGAGCCAGATATCCCTTCCTTTTCCACAGTGTTATGTGTGTGAGAGATCAGCTAGAGTTCCATATTTTGGCAACTAGCTACGTTAACTTTATATGCAATGAGAAAGAGAAAAACGTAATAAACTAGAAAGAAAAAACATGACAAAATATTTACAATTTGAATCAATAATTAATATAAAATTGGTCCGTAATAGAGAGAGTAAATCAGACAGCACTGCTAGCCATAAAGCTTTTTAAAGCAAGACCTCACCAGAACTTTACTACTAGACTTTCAGATTGGTAAGTTAATAAATGAAACGTACATTTGCTAAAATAGATATAGTTTTTTTGCATTCCAAGTAATATCAATCAAACTGCAGCTGGGTTTTTTGAATAAGTAATACTAACTTAAAGAAATAAAGCTAACTAACACAATAAAGCACAGTGAGGCAGAATTTTTATTTGTAATCAAATTGAACATTTTGTGTTGTTTTTAATACCTAACCGGCAAACGTATTGTTACTGCTGAAATTTTAATGGGTCTATGGGCCAACAATTGAACTGGTCTACTGAAATAAAGGTTTAAATATAAACTTTGCTCAACAACTGTGGTCCTTTTTAAGAAATATATAACTTGTTCTGGAATTTAGACATCATCAGTACACTGAGACAGCTCTAGCCACAGTAATGAATGACTGTTGTATGCTTTGGATGTCTGTTGCAGATTTCAACACCATTGACACTGACCACAAACACTCTTTCAAGAATATTCAAAAATCTAGCTGATACTAGTGCACAGACACTCCTGATTTGAAGTTAACTTATCGTTATCGTTTAAGCTAGTATAAACAAAGAACAAAGAAGTTACATGAGTAAGTCCTACAAAGCCATCGTGGGGGGACAACCAGGAACATTGTCTCGGGCGTTATGACCAGAGGGGCACACTAAACACATCTTTACACTACTGGTAATAATGGGGCTGGGGTCCACCCTGAGGCTCTATGACATTTGGTTGCTTCCCTGCCCTCAAGGCACTGTTTTAGGGCCACTGTTGTTTTCCTTAATATATCTACCAGTGATTTTATCAAAAACACTAAATTACCTGTTGAAGAAAGGGAAGCTTTTTCTATTACTTTAAAAGTTCATTTTAAAATCACAGTCACAGCACTGTGCGAAGTGCAGATGGAGGCCAGCTAGTGATTTTCTCCATAGGAATTCTCTATCACAAACTCAAAATGCTTACGTTTTGCCTTGATGTTTAAATCGATAGCGAGTATATAATGAGAAATTGAGATAAAAGTGGCTTGTAAACCAGAATCTGCGGTAGAGAGGTGCCGAGCCGGGTAACTTCTTTAAAACGCTTAATCGAGGTTTAACGTACCTCAACAACTCAAATTTCTGTCAAACCTTGTAATAAAAACTAGCTGCTGTTAAAATAACGACTACTAAATGGGTAAAGTGTAATGCTGTAGCTCAGTGGTAAGAGCATGGTGCTAGCAACGGCAAGGTCATGAGTTCAAGCCCAGGGGATTGCACAAACTTAGAAATAAATTGTTTAGTATAATGCAATGTTAGTCGCTTTGGACAGCGTCTGCCAATTGCGTGAACGTAAATGTGATATAAATGTAAAACGTAATTTCTATTATGCCTTTTTTGCAATAAACACTAGCTCTTGTTAAAAGTTCTTCATATGAGTTAATTATGAAGAAAACACATAACGTGGCTCAAGGCAGCGACAAACCGAGAACATAAAACCTTTCTGCTATCATGTTTATGTATGATATCAGTTATAAACAAATGTATTTAACTTGGTTTTCTGTGGCCATTGTTTGGGTATGTTAAGCTGTTTCCTTATAATAGACTTCTATTTTTATTAGAGTTGTCATTTTATCCCTTTCATAAGGACTATTTCTTTTATCAGAAGCTAGTGTTTATTACAAGTAAGGGTTAACAGAAATTTGGGCTTCCCTTGTCTTTGTTTAGGGCGTTTAACATAGGTCTTTTGAGTTTTCGACATGGAGAAAATCACTTGGTGCCCTCCATCAGCACTTTGCAAGTAATGAATACCGTGTGATTTCAAACAACCTATTAAACAGGGGCAGTCACACAAATACATAGTGTATACCAGATGACTTCTGCCTATTTAAAAAGTAGGAATATTATTTGGTTGTCCAACAGCATCATTTTATGTTCTCATTTGTTTGGTATTTTTAAACATATTACAATGTAACTTCCAGACAACATGAAGTAATAAAACTCAAGGATGGAGCTTTGGACAATCCTAATTATTTGAATGTGTTCAAGCAATTCACTATATAACACTATGCCCTCCCTGGAAGAATTTAGAAGATTCTGCCATATATGAAAACCCCAGGCTGCCATATATTTTCTCTTTTTCTGTTTCAATTTCTAGGAAAGTGAGGATTTTCTATGCAGGAGCAGGGAACTGTTTTTTGAAGTTGAATTGGTCTTGAGGGAGAATAAGTATTTAATATATGATCCTTGCTTCTACTCTGAATGCATGCTGTTTCTTTACACTCTGTGGCTTAGAGCCAGCTGTGATTGGATATCTGCCTCATATGTGCTGTAGTGATACAAGTGGATGTCAGTCTTTGCGAAAGCGAAGCACAATTTATTTACTGTCTCTTTCTTGAGAGGCCCTGGCAAGGTTGCTCGTCTATTTCTTCTCTTCTTTTTCTCCTCAGTGTGTCTTCATAAAACAACAGCAGATTTAGGAGTTATTGTTTTTATGTCACAGTATAGGAAAGGAACTTGTAGCCCCGAGCATGTCAGATCACATTTGTGGATTTATTACCTCAGAGAGCAAAAGGTTAGAGGTCATTGTAGGCAAGCAAAAAAGCTGCTCATCACATGTGTAAATCTTTCCAAACACTGCTTATTTTAGCCCGTCTTGCTGTTTTTAATGAACTCTTAATGGAATTGTACTGTGAAATCTTTCAAATACACTGTGTCTGAATTGATAAGGTGTAAATACTCAAAAGCACTATAAAAATACAGAAATACAATTTTGGGATTGTTTCAAACAAAAAGGAAAAATCCTGTCCGAAGATGTTCTGGATTTCGCTACATAGCAAAGTTGAAATTTGGTGAACTCTGACCTGAGAATTTGCGTGACGTCAATGCGTGAGACCAATAGAAGATCAAAACGTCACAGCATGACCTCTCGGTACATAAATGTATTAAATGAAGGAATCGCTCCTGCCCATATTCGTAACCACAGTCTGAACAAATTTCGCATTCCTCAGAGTCAAGTCTGACGGCGGCAATACCTGGCGCCGTTCCTTCACGGCTCTCATCCCGTCCTGTTTGCCATATTTCCCAATCGCCCCTCGCAGGTCGGGGGGACTGAGGGTGAAGGAAGGAGGGTGAACCTGCGAACATAAAACAGACTTTTAATCAAATAAACAAACAATAAAACGAACGTAAAATACAACACATACCCAATACATAAAGTCCAGGCCTGGTCCTCTCTGGTCCTTCCCTGTTGTCACTCCTCTCTTATGCTTCCGGAGCTCCTCCGTGAGAGATGCGAGACTCGCAGCTGACTCTCGTTATCACTCATGGTTCTCGTCCCGCCCCACTCGCCACAACGCCTTACCAAGACCTAAACTTCAATTGCAGTCATTTGCATATCTTTAATAGTTAAATCCATTGGCGTCACAAATACCATTAGTTAATGGTATTTTGTTTGGGGCTATAAATCATGTTAAATCTGCAATCTGTTTTGCTGTTTCCTTCCCAAGCAACACAAAGGTCAGGTCACAGAGATAGGAAAATAAGTCTTAAATCAATTCAGTTGACTCATGGGCTCTTTTCTTATCTTCAACTCTGCTTTAACTCACCACAAGACACCCCACAACCTAAAGTGACCCCTTCAGCCAAGTCTGCACGCTCACTCTACCCTCGCAAGAAACGTTAGACTTATTTGGGTCAGTTGTTATAGCCTAGGAACGAAACCAATTATCTTCTGTTCTCGTGAGACCGGACTATATTGAATCCGAATCTGCACGTAAGCCGACTGGCATTGACTCAGTGTTTCTGATGCTATTCACTGATTTAAACAGTTTGGTTTAAACTGCTTTGAGGGGTGACATGGTCTCTTTGGAGCGAAGCAGAACTCCAGATGTGCTTGGAGGGTAAAATGCGCAGTTATGTCACAAGAGCACAGGGAGAGAGAGGTGAGCGTAGAGATTTGTTTAAAAGAGAGGCCCTACGAATGGCGATAAACATTCAGAAGAGAAAGCTTTACTGCTGTAGAAAATGAGGTGTTTGTAGAATCTAAAAAAAGGCAATGGTTTGCGTGGCATTCTTGTTATCAATTCATTTAATATATGTGGTCTCTTAACTTACAAATGTCAGGGTGCCATGACTTACACTCTTCACCAGGCCATATAAGAACCATTTTTGGCCGAATGCTTCAATAAAGAAGCCTTAAGAAGAACATGCTTTTTGTAACATGAAGACATAACACATGAACAATCATGAGAGATAGAACACAATACTCACCAAAATGTAACACGATAGGTTAAAATGAACTGTTACCTTTTACAGACATATACTTTTTATGCCATCACATGTCAATATGTTACTTAAAGAGACAATATTGTAGATAAAACTGGCCATGTAAAAAAATATTTTTTTCCATTTAAAAAATATATGAAATGTATGAATAAAATGTAAAATGAAACAGTTTACAGTAAAATTCCAGTTTAAAGGGATTGTTCGCTTTCAACATACATTTTCATGATAATTTCCCTAACCCTTGTTGTCATCCAAGATGTTTATGTATCTCATCTTCTCCACCAAGTTCAAAATCGTCCGACATCATTTTACCTTTTAACTCCCTTTTTTGTAAACGGCGTTTAACTTCGTATTTGCAGGTTCAACTTGTAACCTCTGACTTGGTATTTCCGCCTACGTCAAGAGTGACCTTTTCAACGTATTTACGTATTACATGAAGTCTTAAATGCGCTTTGCAGAACAGGGCAGGTTGAGCATTTATAAAGCATATACATAAAAAAAAAATGAAAATTACCTGCTATGCTTTGTAGAAAAGCTGCAGATGCTTAACATATTTGCAACTGCGATTCAGCGAGACACTGTATGTGCTTAAGAAATGTATCAGATTCCCATTACCACATGCATGCATGGTTCTTCCCTGATTTATACCAAAAAAATTGCAACGTGTCCATCTGTGTTTTGTTAATCTGACCGTGTCTGTTACCCTGCAGGACTCATTTGATTGTGTCTGCGTTCCCATGGAAAACTGGCTCACACCAAAACTGACTCCCTGACCTTGAAATACAGGCATGCATTACAACAACATCATGCATATTCAGGCCGCTGCGCAACAGGGAGAAAGAAGAGCTTTCACTAAACATTTTACCTTATTACCTGCTATCGTAGAAATTAACACACATTAGAAAACACACCTGCATTTAATTTTTGTTACGTTTTCTTTTGCAATGAAAATCCATTTCATATTGGCCCCCAAAACTTAGTTACAAAGGTACACCAACGAATACATATGAATGTCATTGCATTAAGTGGATAATATTTTAAACAACAGGATCAGGTTAGTTACCACGGTATTTTCGTCACATACTATATGTTACTTAAATTTGACAACCATAAAGTGGCCAAATATGCACCAGCATTTTTTATGTTTGTTTAAATGTTTGTACATTTTTAGATTAGATTTAAATCATTTTTAAGCAATTATCACAATATTAAACATGCTAAGTTGTCAGAGTAGCTTACTGCGGTGGATGTGAGGTTCTTATTGAGCAGGAATCTCCCATTTTATGACATGATTTATTGATGCACTTTAAAGTCGGTAGAACTTCCTGCAATGTTCCAACAGAACATTTATAACTATTATACGATATCTTTTTCGACAAAAGTAAAAACGTAACGACATCTTAGTCCTGTATCATCCATCGTAGTGTTTCGAAAGGGGGGGTGAAGTGAGCCAATAGTTGCAATTTGCAACCTCACCACTAGATCAGAAAAGTTTATACACTGGACCTTTAAACAAAAATCTTTAAAGGGATAGTTCACCCAAAAAGGAAAATTCTGGAATCATTTACTCAATTTCAAGTTGTTCCAAACCTGTTTAAAATGCCCTTTTTCTGCTGAACACAAAGAAAGATATTAGTCTGGGACATCATTCACTACCATAGTAGAGGAAAATTCTGAATGTTTTTGAGATATTTTGAAGAATTTAGGAAAGCAAACTGTTCTGGGTCACCTTTGACTACCATTTCATCTTTCCAACTATGGTAGCCAATGATGTCCCATGTAACAAAACATTGGTAACATTCTTCCAAATAACTTTCTTTGTTTTCTACAGAACAAAGTCATTTATACAGGTTTGGAACAACTTGAGAGTGAGTAAATGATTGCAGAAATGAATTTTCTGGGTCAACTATCCCTTTAAGATAAATTTACTGACACCGGAGATGCTTCAGGACCATTGTCTACAATCCTTCAAAGTGGTCAATAAGAAAATGAAATGTCTAATATTTGCATGGCATTGAATGGCATTATCTATAAAGGTTATTGTGAGGTTTTGCTTTGATTTTTCTAAAAGCAGCTCACTTTACTTTGTAACTAGCAAATTACGGAGATACAGAGAGTAATTCTGGGTTCTGTACTGGAAATGATAATGAATGCTTCGGTCTGGTTAGGGTTTCTGTCAAAGCAAGACATATCTTTCAGCAAGGCCAAATCTCTGTTGTTGAGGTCTTTCACCTGGGGCCATATGCTGGGGAAGATAAAATCACAGATTGAGACGGCTGTTTCATGACTGTTACCTGTTGACTTTTATCTTACAGACTGCTCTGTATAGCCTTGAGCTATCAGACATTGACTCACACACTTACGTAACTACCTGAGGCAATAAAATACGCAAGCGTGAGCAGGAACCTCCGTCAGTTACAGAAATATCCCTGTAACAAAGAATGTTATTGCTCGCAGGCTGGTTTGTCAATTCTCCGAAGACAAAGTGGAGTTCTGGAGGTCAATGATCTACAGAATAAATTAAATTAAGATGAACAAGACATTTGTTGAAATACTGGTCTTTGTAGTTTGACTGTGACATTTAAGATAAAAATCTTTGTAAAAGAGACACATAATATTACTACAGTAGAATGTTTAAAAAAAGGTTTCAGTAAAAGTCTTCATTTATTCTCAAAATCATCAACGTTGGAAGGAAATGACTGACAAGTGTCAAGAAGGTTCCAGATTAATACCAGAAGATCTAAGTCAAAGTCTCAGTTTGTTCTCAATTTGTGGTCTTGGCGAACAACTGAGGTTTCTTCTGGGATTATTCGTTTTTTTCCCTCTACACATCCCATGATCATAACCAGCACTGTTTCTCCTCAAACTGTTGTACTCATCTAAACTGTAATTTTATCCATTACTTAATCATCCACATATTATCCCACAAACCCTGACCACCGGCTGGCTGAAATTGTCCTTGACTCAGGTCAAAATGACATCAGAGGGAAAACGTCTAACCGTGCCTGACCATTCATGTAGCCATGGATATAGCCGAACCCTTTGCTGACAATCTTCAGTCCTGAGATGCTTAGAAAGTCTTTAGAGATGTATGTTTAACATTCAACCACATTTTAAGAAGTCAAAATCCACAGTTAACCAAAGTTTGATCTATAAATACCCATAAAAATGAGAGAAACATGTTGGGCCAAGATTCCCCATCATGCAGCTGTATGTGGGTGTGTCTGTGTGTACCCACATACCAACAAATATGTACCCAAAAGTGAGCAAAACCTAACAAATCTGAGCAAAACCTCCCTTTGGGGACGGCCTTATTTGTAAAAACAAAACAAAAATTTGAAATTTGAAATGTATTTTTATGTTATGTTTAGAGTGTGGGTTAGGGATAGATTATAGTGTTTATAACTAGCTGTGTATAAAACAATGGAAGTCTGAAAAGAGCCCCATTTGGAGAGGTTTCACAACCCTGTATTGCAAGCATGTTGCTTGTAATTGAACAGATTTCTGAGTCAGGAATACAGTACGTAAAGTATTAAGAAATAGCTCATATGATTGAAAATATATCAACAGCAATGTGAGACCAGGGAATCAAATAAGCTACATTTACTCTGAATCTGACCATTCCTCACACAGAAGTATTACCCAGCCCTAACCGTCTGTCTTGTGACTTTTTTTTTGTACATTCAGCAATGAATTTCCCAAAGTCTGCAAAATATCCACGACAAAAGTCAGTAATCCATTTACTGGGAGTTTTCGTCCCAACACACACACACACACACACAGCTGCTAAGGCAAGTTTCTCCTTATCTCCGCTGCCATGCTTTTCTCTCTCACTGTACTTACATGTTCATACTTTATTTAACCCTTTACGGACCTTCGTTTCCTCCTGCCCCTCTAATTCTCACTTTCCCTGTAATTCCCTCCCTCCTTTCATCCACCTCTCTCACTCCTTAACTCTGTTTTTCTTTTCTTCTGGAGACTTTTCTTCCACCGGTGCAGACAGACAGGCTTGTCTGTCGCTCATCACACCGCCTTTATGAAATCAATTACGGAGACGACTTTGCCCTCCTCTGTGCCAGCAATCAGGCCTTCACCCTATATTCTATTATTTATTGAGCAGACCGGCCCTCTGCTATTCTTCCTGGGTTTACAGACTACGCTTATACACTCCAAAAATATTTATTTGTATGACATATTTTTCTCTGTGAGTCAGTGTGGAGAAGAACACTGAATGTTTAGTGTTCACACACAAACCTTAGAAGAGGTCTTGTGTTGTGGTGTGGGAAATGACAGAGATTCTATAAACAATAATGCCAGGCACTGGCAGCCATGATGTCTGAGTACAGTCAGTTTCTACGGCTTTGTGTGTGTGTTCTTTATCTGATCTAAACAGTTGCAGTTTTTCAAGCCAAAAACCTTTGTCATATTTCCTATGGACTTGTGAACTGTGATGCATTTTTAGTATGTCACAGTAATTTATTAAAGCACTATGACACTTGCCTTAATTGAATAGTTAATATGTCAATAGTTTTGTGAAAAGTGTCTTATTCACAAAAGCACTATTTGTTGGCACCTACATAAAACACAACACTACTAGTGAGTGCCTCCAATCCTTTGCCTTTAAAGGAATATGCCTTTAAAGGTTATTGGTCTAAAAGTACCTTAAAGGGATAGTTCACCCAAAAATGATAATGCTGTCATCATTTACTCACCTTCGAGATGTTCCAAATCTGAATAAATGTCTTTGTTTGGTTGAACACAGAGAAAGATATTTGGACAGATGCTTGTAACCAAACAGTTCTTGGCCACCGTTGCCTACCATAGTAGTACAACTTACTTTATATATATGTTTTTGTTCTGTTGAACACAAAAGAAGATATTTTGAAGAATGTAGGACAGCAAACAGTTCTGGGACTCTTTTGACAAGCATTCTCATTTTCCAACTTTGGTAGTCAATGAGGTCCAAGAACTGTTTGGTTCGTCCAAATATATTCCTCCGTCATCAACCAAACAAAGAAATATATACAGATCTGAACCCAATTTTTGGACGAACTATCCCTTTAAAGTCGTCTAAAATATTTTAGGGTGTTATTTCATTGTGGCACCTGATGAACCTTAAATTGTGCTCTGAATCTTTTACATATAGCAGTGCCATGCGTATATTTTAAAATGCCATGCAGTTGTATGTAATAGAATATTCAAATGCTTGCAATGCAGTGATGAACAAAACTCCCAGCAAGTACAATTCTCTGTGTTCTCTATGTGTGTTCTACCTCATAACAAGGCGTCTGAATGTTTTTACTTCACACCCGTCCCCTATCATGTGCGGATAACTGCTGTTTTCCGCCTGTTTTATAACTCACCACAGCTCTTTGGTTTTCCACGGGGTTCAGAGAGGAACATGTTCATGTAACCCTGAGGTGATAATCTTGTGTAAGTACTGTCAACAGTTAAGAGATGTAACATATTGAAGACATGGCTCTCTGTTGTTGAGGACATATAAAAATAGTACGTTTTCCAAGAACCCTTTTACAGGCTACCTCATACTCAGAGTTCAGAGGTATTGGCAAAAAAGAAAGCATGGCTTATTTCCAAATAACTTCTCGTTTTACACATGATTAATAAAGAAACCTCCTAAATTTAAAAACTTTTCTGAAGAAGTCCAAAGGGGCGAACCCATGACCTACTCCCAGAGAAAACAGTGCTTTCCATGGTGCAGGTCCCTCAGCTTCATGGAGACTGAGGGGGTGTTGAAGATGGACATCAGAGACTTCCTGTCTACTCCCCATGCACCGAGTCATCCAAAGTTTGTTATCACTCTGTATCGTATCCCTTTGGTAACGCTTAAAGGCCCCACTACATAAACCCATTAACATCAGCAATGTTACCTCACATGCATCTTTGACCAGTAAATGTACAAATGGTTCTTATATGATTCATCTGTTTTTAAGTTGGTCACCAAATACTTAAGTTCTGCCAAATGTGGTAAAGCCACATAGGTTACCGCAGATGTCTCGTAAACTTCCTGTCTTAATCTCCCATGGAAAAGCTTGTTTTTTTCTGACTGTATGTTAGACCTAGCGAGCACTATATCAGAGATTACTTTCTATTTATGTGCTTGTTTTGGAAGTAACATAACTCCCAGACTATGCTTATTGCTTCACAGCCTCAATAATATACAAGACGTTTCACCACGGCCCATTTCAGTGTTAAATTGGATTGAGAGAAAGAATCTTACATTGCCCCTTGGTGTTTTAAGAACAAATGGGATGGCCGTACATATGTTTGCTTTTAGAGGAACGGAGCCATTCTATGGCGTATAATACACGCTCTTCCTCATCTCAGGTCCACCGTACACAAATCTCATACATCATTCCAGAATGTTCCCAGAGGTCACATGATGAAGGTCTATTGGATGTCACATCGCTAAGTAACTCTAACAATGGCTCCATTGACTGCTGCAGATTCCACGTCAGACTCTAATGCTAGCGTGCTAACAGGTTGGCTTTAAAGGAGCGTACATATGCTAATTTGTCACGTAAGTGTGTTGAACCCTTTGTTCTTTGCTCAGCTTCCCATCGGGGGTGGGAATTAAACGGCTTTGTCAAGTCAAGGTCAAAGGGCACTTTTTTATAGAAAAGAACGAGAGAAAGAAACAGATTCCTGATTCTTGGTATAGGCCGTTTTGTGCGTTAACATGTAACGACCCGTCTCTCATTGAATGCATTTGAAACATCTGTAATTACTGCCTTCTCCGGAGAAGATGTGGAGCAGTGTATGTTTCCGTTCCGTACGTCCCCTGATAACCACCTCATAGCTAATGGTTTGTTCTTTTTTGCCTACCATTTAATACAAAAGGCTTCCATGTGCACCACCCGCGCATTTGTAATCCAATATCTTACTTGAGCCGTTTACTCTAAAGAGTTTATACCAATATTCCCTGAAATAGCTTAATCATTCTCTTAAATCAGCCATGGGGAACTCCAAAACCTGAGGTGAGTGTGCTGAGTTGAGTTTCTTGGCACTCTGACTTTGAACATGAATGAATCATCTTTTTAGATCTGTGCCGTCGCTGGAAGCACAAGAAAATTGGATTTTAGACTGATCCTGCGCATTCTGTGAGAAAACATGTATTCTTGTTTTACGATGCATGAGGTATACATCTAAGTTGAAGTTCTTCTAAGATATTTGTAAATGGAGGAACACTGGTGACCTTTCTTAACCGGACAGAATAAAAGCAACAGACTTAAAGCTAAGCGAACTAAGATATCTCCCATTTAACTTTAAGATTAGCCTAAGAATGTAAAGTCAGATGTGACAGTAAACAGCGAAGTTTGTTTGTGTATTACCGGAAATGTCTGTTCCGCAGAAGTAGGGCAGGAACTTGATAAGGTGGGACCCATGCGGAGCTTGCCCTGCATTTTCATCCCCTGGAGAGCAGCAATTGCAAAGAGCTTATCTAGATGTGCCCTTATCGGCCCTTGAAGTTGTGATTAAAAGCTGATGTGCCAGACAAGTTTTTTATTCCCTGAGGAACTTACTGTATATAACCCACCCCAGCTTTATCTTCATTGGTCTGTGAGATTTGCATGTCAGAACGTGACAGACGGTGTCTGACTACTTTTGTCCTTCTGTTCTTGCCAAGATCTTCTTCTGGTGTTTATATCAAATTACAGGGACCGATCTTCACAGAGGAAGCTGTTTTCTATGGGATCGGTTTGGGTCAGTGGGTTGTTTCAAGAGAAAAGAAAGGAAATGAGTGAAAGGACTACATTGGAGGAAAATGTAAGCCGAAATGTGACGGAATTACATGATGTTTTTGGAATTGTATATTTATTATGCGTGTTTTCAAAGAGAATCAGAGTTTATGTTTCATGTAGTGCTCAATTCATCAGATAAACTGTAATCATTTATAATAATTACGGGGGTTTTATTCTGTGATATTATAAGATAATAAGGTGTTGGACAAAAGAACCAGGCAACTTCTTCGGGAACATATGAGAAGTGCAAAACAAGACAATTTTTTAATTAACCAAGACAAATAGGGTTGAACTATGAATGAAGTACAAATATTTGTTAAGATAAAGAGAGCTTAAGAGAATAAAGTAGCCTCACTGTGTTTTGTAGAAGTATTGTGTGTTTTACAGAAGTACTGTGATTTGCATTCCTAAATTCTAGCCATTAAAATATTAGCAGGCCACTATATTACACATAAAACAATAGCACGACATTTATCATACACCAAATGCAAAAAAGTCCTTATAATAAAAAAGTGGTCATGACTGCATAATAGTAAAAAAACTCGATTAAAAGGTCGGTAGAATGTTCCAGGACCTACACTTTTACGAAATGAGAAATACGCTTTGTATTAGATGCTTGCCAAACCATTTTCACAATCCACACTTATTGTAACTTACAATATTGTGTGGTCTCTTGGATTGTGGGTATTTCACTGTGGTGAGTTAGATGTGTGTATGTCTTCTGGCTTTTATAAAGCAAAAATCCTATTTCCAGATTTGTTTAAAAGCCTTCTGCCTGTGCTCTTTATTTGCATTTGCGTTTTAAACCCTGCACAAGAGATGTTTCTGGCCAGAGAAATGTTTTTATAAAGTACACATGTGTGTGAATTCTTTTGAGATATGGGACACCACAAAGGCTGAATTTCCTGAGCAATATAGGACACCACCGCTGTTGTTTCGCACTCGAAGTCTTAAACCTGCTGATTTCCTTTACAAAAGAATATTAAAGACACAAATAAGATGTTTGTTTACACACAAGTGTCAAAATTATTTACATGAAAAAACAGTAGAAGAATTTAACGATGCAGACTTGCAGGTGTCTGAACAAATCTGAGCACAATAATGACATTCTTGAAATCCTTTCTAACACAGATACACAGTTTTTGTCTGTTATGTTTTCTTTTTTGTCTGTCACTATGCAATCTTAACTTGTAAATCCTTGTCATGTCATGGACAAAAATCAATGTCAGGCTAAACGCCGCTTCCCGACGAGTGATCGCTTTTCATCTTTTACAGCATGTATGATGTCATCGAGACTAGCTACTGGCTTCCACAAACAAGAACGTAAACAAACCATTGCTACGAGGGCAGCGTGTTTTGTACTGCCTGTCGAACCTTTAAAATGAATGATTTATTATTGGATAATGCTTACTTTACAGACCATTATTTTGTCGAATGCAAAGCATGCTGGCAGCATTGTTGGAGGGGTAGGGGTTAGGCCATATAACCCTTCAGACAAAGATTTTTCGGCTCCTCACTTCAAATGAAGGGGTTTGAAAATTGTCTAACATGGCTGCTCAGGCGAGTATAATGTTAGCTTTCATTTTGGCTTTAATAAGGATTTGAGAAAACAAATAATCATCTTGTTTATGTAAATGCAATGTTCTGTTCAGTTTCTTGGCTTGAATACTTGAAACGTATATTAAAATGTCTTCCGTTTCATGTTTGTGAGCCTGTGAAGACTGTACAGTATATACCGTGATGTGGAATCATGCGTCACACGCTGGATAACTGCTTTTATTTTTGAGTGCTGTTTGTTGGAATTTCCTTTCCTGTTGCCTGGCCCAGGACGTACGCCACATACAACGCGTTGAGGCTGCGGTTGGTGTGGATTCTCTCCGGATGCCTCTCTGGTACGCCGCTCGCCAGTTATTGAACCTAAAGGGAAATTTAGACTTGGCGAATGACTTACGTGACATCGTGTTGGAATACTACAACCTAAGCGTTACATACATCGCTTGTCAAGGCGTAGTTTGTTATGGTCAACATCTTAACCTGTCGCTTTTCCGACCTTTCTGTGTGAACCCCAAAGACTACTGTTTAGACCTACAGGGGTTAATTTATTAATTTATTATAATTAACTTATCTGCACTCAAGTGTGTGGAGGTTCTCTCCAACTCATCTGCTCCCTTGCGTCTGCTGAAATCAGCAATGTTTAACGAACGCTCTGTCGACAAAAAAGCTGTCATTTTATCTGAAATTATTTTCCAACAAAAGCTGGACCTTGTCTGTTTGACTGAAACATGGCACAAAGAATCTGACGGTCTTCTTTTCAATGAATTGACTCCTGCTGGCTACGGTAGAGGTGAGGGTGTCATTGCGTTGCACAATCAACATTACAACGTGTGTCCCGTGGCTGTTCCCAAATTTGACTTATTTGAATGTCTTGCTTTGAGTGCTTCTGCACTGCTCTCTACTGTAGTGGCTACAGTCTACAGGCCTCCAAAGACAAATATAATTTTTTTCTGAATTTTCAGATATATTGTCTTTTCTCTGCCTCAAATTTGAGAGAATCTTTCTTTTGGGGGATTTCAACATCCATATGGATATAAAATACTTTTTGTCCATATTGGAGTGCTTTGAGTTAAATCAACTTGTGGACTGTCCTACACTTTTGACCTTGTGATTTCCAACGACTCATTTGTGTCTCAGCTGTCAACCTCTGAAAAATTGTAGGAGTCTTTTTTAACATGGAGTTACCTGACATAAACACTACCTCATTTTGCATATTTAATTATCGCAAATGTATGTCAGGTTTATCTGTTCATCACCACGCCTGGAAGGTCAGTTTACTTGAATATAAGGCTGAAATTGTGTCTGCTAGATCTATTTATTTTTCATAGATAGTTTTCAGCAATCAGAGAAACCCTAAACTCAATTAACAAGCTGCTTAAAAATTACTCTAGTGTTAATGCTTCAACTCACCACATTATCAAAACTCATACTTTGGCTGATTCTTCCTTATGTATTTCGGCATTTCTCTCCAACGTTGCCATTCATGACTCCCAGTCTTTCTGTAATATGGTTTTGAGTTGATCCGGTTCCTTCTTGTCTTTTTTAATCATGTTTTGATTCCCTATGTCCTGTTGTTTTGAGTATTATCAATGACTCTTTGTGCACTGGTGTTGTGCCAGCTGCACTTAAAATTGCTGCTGTCACCCCTGTACCAAAAACTAACAACATGAACTTTGATAACCTTCGAAATTTTCGTCCCATCTCTAATCTTCCATTCCTTGCCAAATTTTTTGAACAAACCGTGGCTTCTCAATTGCTTTCACATATTTCTTCGAATGATTACACAGTACTGAAACAGCATTAGTTAAGGTCACTTGTTAATGGCTTCTGATTCGGGCCGCCTATCTGTGCTGATTCTTCTTGATCTTAGTGCCGCTTTTGACACTATAGATCACTCTATTTTAATAACCCGTTTAGAGACTGTCTTTGGAGTTTCTAATTCTGCACTGAAGTGGTTTAAATCCTGTCTCTCTGATCACAAGCAGTTTGTTGTGATGGGTGGTTGCAGGTCTGTGGTCTGTGAGGTGCACTCTGGTGTTCCCCAGGTATCAGTTTTTGGCCCTTTACATTTTAATATTGATATTTTTCCTATTGGTCAACTTTTAAGAACACTTGGTCTTAACTTCCACCTTCATGCTGATGACACTCAATTACATTAAAAACCAGATGTCAATATGCCTGTGGCCTTTCTTTCTCAATGTTTTACTGAGATAAAAATGGATGTCTGTAAATTTGCTCTGTCTAAACAGTGATAAGAGTGAATTATGCTTATTGGGTCACCTCACAAGTTGCGTAAAGTAGTTTTCTGGACCTTGGCAAAAACTGACACCATGATGTCTATGAGGAGGCCTGGAAATCTCTCTATTTCTTGAATATATAAGTAACTTTGAATAAAGGTGTCTGCCAAGTGCGTAAATGTTGTCCGATGACTGTCACTGTAACCATAACATCTAAATATTACAAAGAAAATGTTTGATATGTGGAAGTAAAATTGTGAATGTTTCCCTTTTTTGCACAGCTGGGTGTGTCAAAAGTGAAAGGTTATAAACAGGCCAGCCTTCACCATTTTAGATGTTCGAGAAGGAGTCATATAGCAGACATTTCCGAAGGGACTTACAAGAAACCAGCCAGAGGAAACTATTGCTCAGAGGTTGCTATTTCATAGCACATGATGATTTGAAAGAGTTTACTGTTGTATGATGGAGTTCACCTCAGGTGTTCCTAAAATTGCTTAGGGAAAATAAAAAATGTATACAAATGAAACCATTCTTGAGAACATTAAGAGTATAAGCTACAAAAAATTATGTTAAGTTTATAACAAAATGTTAGTTTTGGTTTTCTTTTGGATACATTTGATGAGAAATGTTTGACTTCATGTTTGACTCCCTCAGTCTTATACTAACACTCACACATCAAATACAGAGCCTTTCATTTGTAAGAACATGCTATAAATTAAACAGAAAGACGGTTTAAATAAGGCTTACCTTTGAGGCAGGTGGGTGAGGTTGCTTTGTAGATTTGGTGGGCCTGTTGGTACCCTTAGGCCCTGTATACACCTGGTATCAACATCCGTCTTGAACGATTGGATCACAAGTGGACAGACAAGACAAACCACAGTTTATACCTGGTACAGTAACGTGTCAAAAGTTTATATAACATCTATTGTGTTTAAGCTGTGACAATGGTTCAAGTAAATGTTTTATATTTACTTGGCATCACACACTTGTTCCCATAAGACTTTAAGACTACACAAGCGAGTCTGAGAGATCACAATGAGAACAAAAACATATTCTGGGATTTTCCGAAAACATTCATAAAAGAATGCTATACTGTATTCACAGGTCCTAAAGTCAGACTTTGGGTGTAAATATGAACTATATTAGAGTCGACAAACTCTAGATATTTGATAGAAACTCTAATGTGAGTTTTGGCACAGGAGAACACCTCCAACTCCATAACCATCAGTCATGAGATGATGTCATTCCTTTATTGTACAATGATACAGTAATGCGAAGAAATCAAACAAAACCTAAATGAATTAAAAATGACAAAACTTTATTGTCATTTTACAGTAAAATGTCTTCCGAGAGCCTCCTCCAGATTCTGCTTTACCCAGAGAAAGGCATTACAGAATAGGACAAATTCTTCTATCCTGGTGGGTGGTGAAAGAGTCTTTTAAAGTATGGAAATGCGACGGTTCAGTGTGTGACAGCAATAAAGAACTCAACACATTTTCCTCTGTGCGGCTGTCAGTCTACAGTATTGAATTTCCTAAGCAAGGAAAGTCTCTCATTACCAACCCTGCTGTTCCGTAGCGGCACCATCTGGAATGACGTGCAGGTGTTTAACCCGTCTCAGGGTTTCCACTCCAAGTGCCCAGCGTCACTGTATGATGACATAACACTGGTTATGGCTCAGAGTCATATTTCCACTCGCATCATTCATTTCAGTGGGTTTACAGTTGTTGTTGATATGTTTTGAACATCGTCTTTTTTGCCAGTTTTCTTACAATGCATCTCATTCATTATTCACTTCATACTGTTTGCCATGACCAACTATACTAGACTTTCCTTAAAGCTCTTTAAACTCTAAGCCAAACAAATCTGAACGACACAAGTAGTCGTCTACAGCACTAGAATTTTAAACACATCCTTAATAAATAGTTGCAATGGATCAGTTCATTAAGATCTCACAAAAGGAACTCGCAAAACTCACATTCATATGTGAATTGTATCTAACAGTTTGAAAGAGTCAATATTTATTGCTTTGCGTAAAATCTTCATTCATTTCAGTAATTTAGGAGACGCTTTCATCCAGTAAGCTTCAGTAATCTTGGTATCAGTTTATATTTAGCAAAACACCATTAATGGCGAAGATGTTCTTGTTTATGAGTCAATTACAGTGAATCCAGAATAAAGAAAAAGTAACATGTAATTGTGTGATTAATGTCTTAGATGTGCAAGGGTCATTATGGGTGGGTCCAAAGTAATGCGTTCGAAGGACTGTCTCTTACAATAAGTTTAAGTATAGTTACATTAAAAAGGATAAAGGGGAACATTCAAAAACCCCTGCAATGGTTCTGTATTCTGGTGCTCAGATCGTTGGAACAGTCCCGGCTGGAGCAAGGTAGGTGTGGTCACAGGTAAGTGACTTGCCTAAATCAAATCATCTACCAGCGAGAAAATAAGCAGCTGTTGTTTCAGTGTGAGACGAGATTGGGATCAGTGATGAAGTCCCCTCTCATCATGGATAAATGGTCGCCTTATCTTCTCAGCAGGGGCTCTGTTAGATTCACTCTGGCTTCATTTCAGCTCTTTTTCCCCTCCGCCCATCCTCTTTCCACAAAACATTTCCATTGTTGCAAAACACTGTAATCGTGGTTTGTTCACTCCACCCCATTTTGTGTTGGGAAACTTCTTTCATTTCTTTAGTTATATATATATATATATATTTATATATTGGGGTCTTAGAGGGCCCAATGCTTTTATAAAAGCTCGAAACACACCTGACTTCACCAGATGATACTTTTTATCATGTTAGAAAACTTTCAGAAGGTTAGAATACTTTTTCAACATGTTAACCAAAAAAAAGATTAAGATTAAAAATGTTATACTATTTTTCTGTTACGCTACTTATCTTTGATATCTTATATTATAAAACATTGACATTTAGGCATTTGGCAGATGCTTTTATCCAAAGCGACATACATTGCATTATCCTATACATTTGTTTCGAAGTACAGTATGTGCAATCCCCTAGGAAGTAATATATTATCTCTTGTTTCGACTCTTGGATTGTTGTGCACATTGAGAATACATCCCTGTCATCTGCTTATCGAGATTTTCTATGGCATCGCCTTTCATTTCAAATATAATATCTGCTGCAACAATATACGTCATTCTCGGGAGGATCGTCTTAATTAAAGTCAGTCTGAATAGAACACAACAGTTAATGAAGGGCAGACTCACTAACAAATCACCATTGGATTATGTTTTGACTTCCACAAATATCACGGCTGTATCGTTGCATTACAGCAAAGCTTTGGGGGGGAATGTTCTCCCACAAACATCTCTCTCTTTTGTCTGGAGATTTTCTCTGATATGACGGTCATGTTCCAGCAAAGATGAAAATGTTCTATTTGCGACTATACAATTGCGTTAACTTTCCTGCCACTGTCATTCTTTCAGTGTTTTGATGTAACTAGGGTTACCCTCCTTCCACTTTGCAACATTTCATTTTGGTTAGCAGTCTATGGAACAGTAATTCTTAGACATCACTAAACTGACTAAATCCACAAACTGGGTTGTCATGGTGATGGAACAGTAAAACTGTTTTTGGCTAAAGCTTACATAGGCTACTTACAGTGTAGGAATAGCTATAAGACAGCATACAGTATGTGTTTGCAAGATTTTTAAGCTACATTGATTCTACTTATATTCTGGGCTTTCTTAGATCTGATTGGAAATCTAATGCATTTACTATTCACCCGCTGACCATTATGTAGCTCCAAAATAAAACTCACAGAGATCACACCAGTTTATTTGCATGTGCACACATGGTCACAACAAGATGTTCAAACAATAATGACATCAGAACGGATGTCGCTTGGGCATGATGGACAAACGAATCAACGAATGCCCTTCTAATGGCATCCAGTAACTGACTTGAAACTTCCTCTGGTCCTTCTGGCAAGTCATTTTAACAGTTTTGTGGCTTCCTTTGCTCATAGCCAATGATAGGATGTCTGTCAGATTTATAGATGACAATCCACGATGCATGCAAAAATTGTGAGGTGATATTTATCTTTTTGGCCAGATGCAAACTTTTTTAAACAAACCCATTCTTTTTATTTCATACAGTCACATAAAACACAGTATTATTCTTTCAAATATCCTTTCCTTTAGTACACAGTGGATGTCAAACACAGTTTAAAGCACATCAGATGGTGTAAAAAGAGAAAGAGTGACTGAGGCCAAAAAGAAAAGTTAGATGCGAGTTGATTTTTAGATTCGGTGGGGGTTGTCTGGGTTAAACTGATGGGGGTTGCAGCTGTACTCCGCCTCTGTCCTCTGGGACGATGATGTCATACACGAGAGCGAAGATGCAGAGATTGAAAAAAGGCTTACACTAGCTTTTACCAAAGTTCCCTCAAGGCAAGTCAGTTCACGTGCCTGCCATCCCGGCCACGCCAGCTGGCGTATTGACTAGCCATCTAGTCAATAAGCATACTGTACAAGTATCGATCAACTTGAATGAGGAAAAACCCACCATCTCCAAAACCGTTTGGCAAGATTACAGTGGAATAAACGATGACACACCAGCAATAAAATGACAAATTATACCACTATTCTAATTGTTTCTCAATGAGACTTGACACAAAGCATATTCAACATTTTGCTTAAGTGTTGCTTCGCTGCATTGTGATACTCAAATGTTTGATGTCCAGGGAATGCACTGTAAGTCATGACAGTATCCTATGTATATTCAAAAGAGAACCCGGTCTCAAAGTAATGCCTCTAACTCAAACCTTAGAATCCTTAGAATTGTTCAGACACCAAAGACTACAATTGTTTTCACATTCATCCAATACCAAAACGCCTGAGCTCTCCTCACAACTTTTTTTCCATGCACTCTTAATGAGATTGTTCACCCAAAACTTAAAATTCCTTCATCATTTACTCACCTCGAAAGTCAAATCTGTAAAAATCTGTATACATTCCAAATCTGTATACATTTATTTGTTCTGATAAAGCTATCTGGAAGAATGCTTGTAACCAAACAGTTCTTGGGCAGTTCTTTGAGAAGTTGAGACATTACTGAGAACTGAGTAATTATATAGTAGTATTGTTTAGCGTTTTTGTTCCAGTTATACATATACATTATACAGGTATAATGTTTAAGAGTTTGAGAGCATTTGAGTGAAATTATTCTCATGATCTTAAAAAGGTTTTGATCTGAAGGTGCTTAAATGTCTGAAATAAGTTATATAATTGTGCAAATATACGCTTTTTTTATTACAAACTAACATTTTGTTTAAAAACATGTATTTGAAATGGAGGACTTTGGCGCAATAAGAGCACAGAACAGATGGAAACTCGTCAATATTGTTTAACAAGCATCTCAGGGTGAAACCGCAAGAAGCTGCAAAGAGATAAAATGCGAAGAAAACATTTCTGCAAATTATAGGCAAATGGTAACTCCACTGAAGATGTAACAAGTTTTATTATTATTACTATTTCGATTTTTCAAAGATGAATAAGAAATGAAGTGTTCTAAAACTTTTGACCGGTATGTGAGTTGGATATTTAGTTCAATGGTAAAACTTACAGCCCTGCATCCGACATGTTACGTGTTTTATCTGTTACTCACATCACTGTACTGTGTTCAGTCTGTTAGTTACTTACAGATGCTCATTAATATTGAAGAAACAGAACCATTACAATACTTATTATTTCACAGATTGAGACCTTAACCTTTTTTCAAACACTGCTGTCAAAAGTAGAGAATAGTTTTCTGGAATACGGTCATGCAGCTATATACACAACAGAACTGGCTTTGACTCATTCATTGACTCATAGCAAATGTATTCAGATGTTCTCACACTGTATATTAAGATCTTTGCTGGAGGAATCAGACCTCTGGGGCTCACTCTTTTTACCCCACTGACTCAGCTGTTAGTTCAAGCCCTGTAACTTTTCCATTCCACAAAAAATCCCAACAAGATGTTTCTGCCACCCACTGCTGCCAGTGGGCGACCAATTATCCGATTCATAAAGAACTTCACTGATGCTACGCTGGACTGCAGTGAGAAACCAACGTTGACAGAGTCATCCCAATTAAAAGCTGATTAAAAGTTGACACTTCGGGTTAATATGAGCGTTAAGCTATTCAAAGCTTAAGCAAAATGTCGTTAAAAACTTTGTAGACGGAACTGCTTATAAACCCCTTAGGAGACAGATATCTTGCATATCAGCTCATAAGCATAGATTACACTTAACCTGGGGGAGGGGGCGGAGCCGAGAGGGAGCACTGGTAGACTTGTAAGAAAAAAAAAAACATGAGTCAAACTAAACATCTGGCCCGGTGACAGAAATCACTGAATCATCTGTGAAGGGCCAAGCCGTCTCATTTTATTATATGAAGGATTAAACTTCATGCGTGGTGGTGTTTATAATAAACACAGAAAGCAAAGAACACAAAGTCTAATGATGTTTAAACGGGAGATCTTTCAGCGTAGTAACATCCATACACAGAGAGAGGAGTAAAGATTTAAAATGATTGGGTGATGACATCAGCCCCGCTTTTCCGTGAATGACCTGCAAATAGCCTTAGGGATAAGAAATACAGACTTTCTAGATCCAGTTGTATCAGAAAAATGACTATATTTTATTAATCATATGTATTATGAAAATTGGCCATTTCAAATGAGAACTAATTTGGCCATCTGCATTCTGAATCCACTTTTGTTTCAGGGTGATAAAACACTACTGAGAACTGCTTTACCTCCAGGAAAGAATTAATTAAACTGAGAGTTTGTATCATATGGTTCAAAGTGGGTGCATGGGCCGGTTGCATAAACTGCTAAGACTAGTCTTACAAGTTGTGCACCTAATTCTTTTCTTCAAGACTGGTCATAACTTCTTCAATTCAGTTACATAAAAAGGTAGATTGGTCTCATTGAAATGTGAAAAGTAAGACGGATTAGTCCTTACTAAATGCTAGTCTGTGAAAATAGTGAAAATGGCGGTTTATGCAACTGGCCCCAGATTCCTAAACCATACGTGGAACATCTCCATTCGATTAGCACAGCAATACTCTTCTTTAAGATCTACTCTGACCCTTCAGATAGAAATGGCGAATTGTGTTCACATAAATGCACAATGTAAGAACTTGTATTCAGAATTACCCTCAAACCTTTACGCACGGATTTGAGCTTAAGTCGGGGTTTCTGTGTGGCTGGTTGACGCTCTCTTACGCATTTGTGTAAGGGTAGTTCCTCCTCCCGGCGGAATGTGGAGGTCAAATAAAAGCGCTCCACACTTCTGAGCTCTCCGCAGACTACAGAGGTGCGCAAGAGAGTAGGAGGCGCAGGACGCACAGAGGAAACTTTGGAGAGTAGCTGTGGGAACCCTGAAAGCCGCAGCGCGTAAAGTAGTAAATCTACTCAAGCCACTACCCTAAAAAAGAAGATTTAACCACTGCTGCGTAACTTTTGTTTCATCTCACCTGTGAAAATGTCCGGTGGCCGTTTGGGCACGGCGCTGGCAGTGGCTTTGCTCGCCTGTGCTGTGCAATGTATGCCGAAAGGGACGAATAAACACAGAAGACAAGCGCATGAACATTCGGCGTCCTCCGTGTCCCAAGGTAGGCTGATCTGCGATCACGTGTTTGTTAGCTTTTGTTTGGATTTTTTGACGTGCCTTGATAGAACAGTCGGTTTAGACGCATCTTTGGTTTTGCGCAAACAAATAAACAAAATGAAAAACAACTTCTCAAAGAAATAAGCATAAACAGGGTTCATGTCTTTCTGATATTATGGTTGGTTCATAAGTCGTAATATTTTCGAGCTCAAAAGATTGCCGCTGTGTCTGTGCAGATGGTTGTATTGAGCAGGGTCGCTTTTATGGAGTTGGAGAGCAGTGGGAACGCAGCTATCTGGGCAGCACTCTTCTCTGCACTTGTCACGGAGTGTCTGGTATAAAGTGTAAATCAAAGCCTGATGGTGAGCTTTTTTACATTGGTTTTGTTATTTGGGACGGTACTTTGGATTAATAGTAGACTAAGAACTGTAAACATAAAGGATCTTTACGGGAAATGAGATAATAGTATTACAAATACTGTTTCCAGCGGAGGAGACTTGCTATGATAAAGTTAATGGCCGCTCCTATCGGGTTGGAGAGACCTACGAGAGACCCAAAGATGGGATGATCTGGGACTGTACGTGCATTGGCTCTGGTCGAGGGAAAATCAGTTGCACCATTGCAAGTGGGTAGACCAGAACTTTTTTTGCCGTAGCCTGCTGTGTGAGTATGCTGCTGTTTACTTACTTGGCCTCTGTTGTAGACCGCTGTCACGAGGGGGGTCAATCCTACAAGATTGGAGACACCTGGAGGAGGCCCCACGATACTGGAGACTACATGCTCGAGTGTGTCTGTTTGGGCAATGGGAAAGGGGAATGGACGTGCAAACCTGTTGGTGAGTCTGGATGTTCAATTCATTGTGGTGGTCTTGGATTTCATATTAGAGTTGATTCAGTTCATTTCAAGTTTGTTCACATTTTTTCAATGTTGCATTGTTTCAAAGCGGCTTTACATTACAAAAAACAATCAATACGTGGCATTCAAAGATTTAAAAAACGTTTTTTCCCGTTTTGCTCAATAGCGGAGCGCTGTTTTGACAATTCAGCTGGGACATCTTATATGGTTGGTGAGACCTGGGAGAAGCCCTACCAAGGCTGGATGATCGTGGACTGTACCTGTCTAGGGGAAGGCAGTGGACGCATCACATGTACATCTAGAAGTAAGCAAAATAAACTGCACCCTTGTTAGGAATGCGAAAATGTCACTTTAATAATCCATTTCAAAACATGTCCAATGCAAACTCACTGGCATCATTGTAAAGTTGTTAGAAGAGGAGGAAACTTTAACCTCTGTGATTTTTATGTGTACTCTGTTTAAATGATGAGGAGCAGATGTGTGCTTCCAATGTGTCATTTTTCTGTGTGTGTTTTGTACATCACAGACCGCTGTAATGACCAGGACACACGCACGTCTTACCGCATCGGAGACACGTGGAGTAAGACAGATTCTCGCGGACACGTGCTGCAGTGTTTGTGTACGGGTAACGGCCGTGGAGAGTGGAAGTGTGAGAGACATGCCTCGCTGCACACCACCAGCCTGGGTAACCACCTCATCGATGCTCTTCTTAAAGGCACAGTTTACCCCAAAGTGACATTTCTGTCACTGTTCAACCACACTTTAAAAACATTTCACTGTTGCTGGATGACAAAAGCTTTCCAAAGTTGGTTTTTAACTCTCCTTGTTTCTTCTAAAGGAGAATAAATGCCTCCATTTTCACAGATGAATGAACACCTTCTTTAATTGACAAACACATTTGGAGCGGTGTGGAGACTAACATCTTTTCCTTTTTGTCAACTAGGTACCGGCTCTCGTGTGGTTACCAACGTCCAGCCCGCCGTGTTCCAGCCTGTACCTGTGCCCGAATACCCTGCGGAGGGAACGTGTGTGACAGACGCAGGTGTTTCGTATTCTCTGGGCATGCGCTGGATCAAGACCCAAGGCAGCAAACAGATGTTGTGTACATGCTTGGGGAACGGCGTCAGCTGTGAAGAATGGGGTTCGAATCCTTATAAACCGTTTATTGTCTGGGAGGTGTTTATTTTTGATTGAATTCTTTACTTACCCGGTTGTTGTTCATTGTGTGTATGTAAGCAGATAGCCAGACTCGGGTGTATGGTGGCAGTTCAGACGGCCAGCCTTGTGTGTTCCCGTTCGTGTTCATGGGGAAAACCTTTTATTCGTGCACTTCTGAGGGACGCGACGATGGACAGCTCTGGTGCAGCATCTCGTCTGACTTTGAGAAAGATCACAAATTCTCCTTATGTACTGAGAAGAATGGTGAGATTCATATACTATGCAGAATATAAATATGCACTTGTTTGGTTACAGTTTTCAAACAGCACCTCTGTATCGATGTTGCTCAAACTTATCTGTTTTTTTAGTTATGGTTGCAACCAGGGGAGGAAACTCTAATGGTGCCTTGTGTCAGTTCCCTTTCCTCTACAATGGTCAAAATTACACCGACTGCTCTGCTGATGGCAGAAGTGACGGAATGAAATGGTGCGGCACCACTTACAACTATGACAGAGAGCAGCGCTTTGGCTTCTGCCCCATGGCAGGTAAGTGCCAGTTTTACACCAGCAATTAATGCTTGAGCCTGAAAGAGGAACTTGTAAGGACTTGACAGTAGCTTGGCACATATTAGGATTGGGAATTATATTGTTATTAAAGCCCTGTAGACCTGTTACATTGCAGGGTTGCAATGAATCGGTGTAAGCAAAGCAGTTTATCTTTTATTTAACAAATTAAATGTTTTCTACAGAAAACCATCCTACATAATGTAAAAAACATTCGGTGAAAATTTAACTTAAATCTTTATTGACCGAGTATTACTTTCTTTCTTCTGCAAAAACAACAGAAGATATTTTGAAGAATGTTGGTAACCAAACAGTGGCAGTACGCATTCACTTCTGTGCAAAGACACACTAATGCCGGTTAATGGGCACCGCCGTTGTTCGGTTACCAACATTATTCAAAATATCTTCTTTTGTTCAGACAGAAAGTCATACAGATTTGAAATGTCAAGAGGGTGGATTAATAATAATAGCATTTTCATTTTTTATCCCTTTAATGTTTGCAATCAAACTTTGTTGCTTGTTATCTTATAATTCACAGACAGGGTCACACATTCTGTAACTTTTCGCTAATTTACTTGCCATCATCACATTGCCAACCTGTTTTTTTCCTCTTTTTGAAGCTCTATTACACAAGGATTTTTGTGTGTCATTTATTGTGTATCATTTATTGTCATCTTTACAGCCCACCGTCACTATAAGTTGTAGTCCTGTAGCAAGAATCAGCAACTTTTTGATAAATGCTTAGTGGAGAATTACAAAGCAAACACATTTGACAAAACAATCATTCTTTGGGCTATGCTTTATAATTAAACCTTTTGCCCCTTTAAGGTTTTTTAGCAAAGTTTGAATAGATAAAAGTGTTTTTACTTACAACGTCTCGCACTCTTTTCAATGACCTTGAGGTCTGTGTGGGATGAGATCTCATAACAGTTGAGATGAGGATGTTAACAATGTAAAGCAATAAATCACTCAGCACCTCTTCAGCCATATTTACATAAACACCTCGTTCTGGCTGAGCTTTGATGGCTGTCTGTGACACTGAGGTGTCAGTTAGAGCTCAGATGAACCCTGGGGTGTTTATTGATAGTCACCTCAGTATTAGGACATGCATAGGAACATCAGTCTGTTTGTGCTGCTGTGAAGTGTTTGTTTAATGTGGGTTGAATTGTAATATTGCAATGGTGGTTGAATTTCTGTCTCGGCACAGGATCCATTGTCAAACATTTGCAGTATTTAAAAAGTAATTTATGTATTTTTAATTCAAATGCTGTGTTTGTCTTTTACCTCTCAATGGGAAATAAAACTTGCTTAACTTGAGAAGCAGCAGCCATTGTTTAAGCACAAATTTACGTCCGTGTCTGATCGCCGTGGCCCCTCGGCTGTGTGGGGATGCAGTCTGACTGAGGTTGGCCTGGGACCAGAGTCTAGTTGGCAGTGGAGCACATACATCTGGCTATGCTCCAGGGCAGCTGTGCTCAGATCAGCCTCCTCTTTTCCTCCGCTCCTAGCCTTGGATCTCCAATATCAACCCCTTTTCCGATAGACCAATCAGTTATAAAACAAAAACTTCTTTTGGGAATGGAACCGAGTTTTAGAATGTTTTTTTACACTCATATGAGTCATTTAGTATTGGTCATTTTACCTTAAAGGCACAATAAGGAAGAATTTGATTGTGAAATACCCAAAAATCACTTGCAAATTGTGATATATTTCATGCAGTTGTGTACTTACATTGTCCCGAATGTTCCCAAGAATGTGCAAATCCAGAGAAATTCCTATTTAAAATGATGGCCTGTCCCTTGTCTCCCTTGTCTTTGTCGCATATAAGTGACTTAAAATCCGGTGCTCCGCAATACTCTAAGTTTCTGGTTGTTGAAACTACGCCAACATGCAAATGCAGAAGTGGTTACACAGCATCTGGGATGCAGCATCTGTTGTTCTGTTATTATAGATCACGATTACTCTTTGGCTAGTAATGGAAACCCCAAAAAGTATAACTGTTTAAACACGTAAAACTGTGTAGCATTACGCTACCAAATCAATTAACCAAGTCAAATATAATTTGCGGGCTAACGTAGCATTACATCCCACGTTTGCAAGCTAATTCACTACGATGACATAAAATAAAATGCATTAATTACCTCATCCGTAAACATGATGGGCGATCTCCATACGCCTCTGGATGGTGAAAACGGCTTGTCCCATAAATCCTCTATCCTACATAACGTCATTTAGCTTCGCTTTTTGTTGTTGTTTTGAAAGTGCACCATCTAGCGGTCCAAATTTACATCTTGTGGCTTTAATTGACTTCCACATTACTTGCGCGGTTGTTTACGCTGTAGTCTATTGTCCTGGCTCAGATATAGGCAACTGATCCTTTACCCCATTCTGATTTTGCTTTTTCCTCAACACTTACTTTATATGTAACTTTGATGTTAGCATAAAAGCCACTGGAGTCATCACTCCATTAAATACATCCTGAAATACACATATTCTTGTTATTTGTTAAAAGCAGTTATTTACTAGTTTTAATGTATTGACATTTGTTTTTTATCAGAAGAGTAGAATTTAATGTAAAGTCATTGAAAAATATCATTAAAAACACGGAGCTGCTCCGACATGTAGCACAACTAAGCTTCCAGCCACCCGGGGTCGATTCCTAGCTCACTCCTATACCCCATTCCCTTTTCTCCACCCTGTAGGCCTTCTTTTCTCTCCTATGTATATTCATTCCTATCAAAATTAAGACATAAAAGCCAACAAAATATGTGTATTGGTCACTGAGATGCATAGCTGTACCTTTCTAGAACATGTTAGAGTTTTATATGACTGATGTTCATGATGTTGATCTTTATCTATGTCCATTAGCCCATGAGGAGGTGTGCACCACCGGTGAGGGTGTGATGTATCGCATCGGCGACCAGTGGGACAGACGTCATGACGTTCTGGGTCACATGATGCGCTGCACGTGTGTTGGTAACGGACGTGGAGAATGGAGCTGCATCGCCTACTCGCAACTGAAAGGTCAGAGGTCATAGCTGTCTGTGTCTTAATCATAGGAATATTAAAGTTTCCTTTTGTCGTAATCTCGCTTTTCCAAGTTTATTCACGTGACTAGTGAAAGAATCTTTTGTGTATCCGTTATATAAGTGTTTTTTATGTTTCTTTATCATCCAGACCAGTGCATTGTGGATAATTTGACGTACGAAGTAAATCGGACTTTCACTAAACAACACGAAGAGGGCTACATGATGAACTGCACATGTTTCGGTCAAGGCCGTGGACGATGGAAGTGTGACGCTATCGGTGAGCTGACGGTTATCTTTGCTTATTTCACGTTTTCGTCAATTAGAAGAACCATAAAGTGTTTTTGGTTTCATGCAGAACACGTTGAGGAATTGGGACGTTTGCTTGCATTAGCTTAAAACAGTGGTTCCCAAACTGGGGGTCCCAGATGGATCCATTTGATGAAATAAAGAAAATGATCATACATTGTATGCGATCAAACTTCAGAAAAAGACCAACCAAAAGAACTGATGTTACAGAATTGTGTAATTTAATGTTTAAAGAAAATTATTAGTTTTTTATGATTCTTTATTTGGTGGCCGCAAAGCGATTGACCCTATACAAAGGGTGCCAAACAATGAAAATGAGAACCACTGGCTGCTACAAGGGATAGTAAACGTTTACAGAATTTTCGTCGTTGGGTGATTAGATTTTTTTGTCCTTTTTAACTGAATGTTTCTTGAAGCAAATTGAGTGTCTTTCTCTTTAATTAGGGGCCTTAGGTTTAGCGGATTTAACCTTGTTTCCTATAAATGACCATGCTAATGATTGGATAATGACCGCTCTAATTTCCATTTGTAGATCAATGTCAAGAGCCGGAGACCAGAGTCTTCCATCAGATCGGAGAGTCCTGGGACAAAATTATTCAAGGAATCCACTACAAATGTTACTGCTATGGAAATGGCATTGGAGAACTGAGCTGCGAGCCTCAGCAGTCTTTCGCTGGTGAGTAAACAGTATCTTTTCGGAAGACGTTTTATGAGGCATATGTTCCCTCGCTCGTACACACATATGCGGTATGATGGTTACGCTGTGTACTGCTATAAGTAGTCTTGTGGGCATGGGTGGGGAGAGGTTTAGAAGTAAAGCTTTCCAGATGTTTACTGAGAGCAAGAGTGCCGTTTGCCTTCACTCCCAGGTGTTTTGTTGAAGTGACGATCGTGATCCGCTCCTCCTTGTGATCTTTACTTTTACAACTTTTAACAAATGGTCTGTGTTTGAAATGAAGTATGTTGGCTTTAGATGTCCTCATCCACACCTTGCTTTGGCTGGTTCGACGTTTGCCGTCTGTTCTTTTGAAGTTCTCTGGATGGGGAAAGACACACGCCCAATCAACACAGCTGTCTCCATCAGCCCCCGTGGGCCTTTTGGCGCTGTTTGTTTGTCTTTGAGTTTCCCTCATCCTGTGTTGGGATTATGTTTGATTTTTAACCAAACCTTTGTCCTTGTATTACCACTGCATGTGTAAAGTCATGCAAAGATTATGTGGTTTCCATTGTTAATGGTATACTCGGGTCACATCATTTTAATGATAAGGAGGCTTTGTAGTTAGTCTTAAACTTATTAGAAAAGAGGGCTTTTTGTTTTCATTTTATAAACAAGCACGGCACTCCCCCATGCTAGGTCCAGAAGTGTGCATTAATAATGTTGTTTTTCTGTTTCGGAGAGCATATTGGGGTCAGAAGTGGTTCCTTTTTGTTTAAAGTGATTGTAGGCAACCCCAGAGCAATAATGCTGGATAATGGCGGCCAGCTGTGAGAAGACTGGGAACAGTGGGGGTTAGGCTGGCGCAGGCTAGCGGAAAGTAATGCAGACTAAGTGAGTTTTAAGTGCTGCATACAGACTAGCAAGCCAGTGAGCTGTCATGGCAATAATTGGGAGAAATGGAGACCAGATTGTAATGAAAGCCTGGGACCCGAAGCCATTTGGTGACATTGCCATGTGAGACTTAAAAAGCATTTGTCGGGAAATTGGTCATATAAATAATATGAAAGATTTACCACTTCAGAAATGTTACACGCTGCTGAGGGTTTCGGTATTGTTATTATTGCCGGAGAGGCTTGTGTCTAGATTAAAAGCGTGAGGCCGTGAGTGGTGGTCTTCTCTCACATTGCCTTTGGTGCCCAGACCGTGGTAAGAATCTCACATATTCATGCTACGTTTCCCATTTCTGCGTTTCCCAAAAGGAACAGAACGCACTATCATGCTAAAAACATTTGTTACTCTATCTAAGGGCACCTCTGACAATCTTAATATATCTTCTAAGATTAGAAAACCTCCTTAATATGCCAGTTGTTGTCTTTTACATATGAAAACACCGGTCAAATACGTTCTACTTTATTGTAACCAGCATTTGTTATTTTAGTAATAAAAGCCCTGTGACTTTCTAAAATTATGTCCAGTAGTCTCGCCTAGCCAGACCTTTGTCTAAACACCATGCAGTCTGACTCTGGACCACACAACAATACAGAACTGTTTAGTTAGACAGTGCTATCTGTAACTTTTTATGGTTATGATTATATATAAAATATTTATCATTTAAAATATATACTGTACGCCTATACATAGTTATTATACACAGTACACACACATATATTATGTAAAACAACTTTTTTTCTCCGCAAACAACTCGTAGTGACTTCTATCTAGATATCAAAATAACAAAATGCCTTATTTTGATTTCCAGTCAAAAATCCTATATACCTTTAGTTCTCTTTGTTCTGTAAAGTCAACCAATCAGATTAAAGCTTACCAGGATGAGGAAGTACTTTGCTGCTTTGTGTGACAGAAGCATCAGTAAACGGACAGTCCATAGGCCATGACAAGAGACTAGTCATAAAAGTAATATAGACCTCTACACAAGACATAAACACAGATCCAGATGCACTTCCGGTTTCATTTTTTAAATTTCACATATATAATTTAATTTTAAAGATATTTGTTTAACATTATGTGTCGCTTATTAATATTCTGTTGTTTGTATTTTGTTTCAACGTTTGTATAGTGTTGAAAAATGTCATGATTGGAATGCCAGAGATACTCATACACGATGTTCAATTGTCTTTATATATCAGGTGGTCATCGTCCAGTTCAGGTGATTATAACAGAATCTGGCAACCAACCCAACTCCCACCCTATCCAATGGAATGTCCCGCCTTCTGCACACATCACACAGTACATACTCAAATGGAGACAGGTGAGTTTCTACTGTCCTGCTGGCCCTTTTGCTCTTGGAAACCAAATGAGCATATTCATTGAATACATTACTATTCCATATAAATCACGAGAGCAAAAACTTACTTCTGAACAGAAAAACACTCATAGCCAGTGGATGGAGGTCAGTATTCCAGGCCATCTGAACTCTTACACCATTGCTGGACTGAAGCCAGGAATCACCTATGAGGGTCAACTCGTCAGTATTCTGCATTTCGGACGTCAAGAAGTCACTCGCTTTGACTTTACCACAAACTACGGCTCCTGTAAGTTATTCACCACACTTCACAATCATCAATGACATTACATCTTGAGCCAGCTCAGTTTTGTTGCTTTTGCTAATGTTCGCCTTTCCCTCTATTCCCTAGTGGCGCCCTCTGAAGGAGTGACCACCCAGCCCCCTACGGTCGTGGACACCTCCGAGTCTGTGACTGAGATCACCTCCAGCAGTTTCGTCATCTCTTGGGTGTCCGCGTCCGACACAGTGTCTGGATTCCGGGTGGAATATGAGCTGAGTGAGGATGCAGGTCAAACTGGAAAGCCCATTGTGTTAGGTCAGTATTTTCATTTGCAGAGTGGTTGGACCTCATTTTTCTATCATTCGCCTAAATTGAGTTGATGGACTTCTTGATGGACCAGAATGAATTCTTCAATTGTTTTTTTTTCAATTCCAGACCTGCCTCATACGGCTATGTCAGTGAATATTAGTGAACTTCTTCCAGGCAGGAAATACACAGTTAATGTGTATGAAGTGACTAACCAAGGAGAACCTAATCTGATCCTTACCACTTCTCAAACTACAGGTGAATGTCTTTTTCAGTTCTTGTTTTGGTTTCTTACCTTTTCCTACATTTTCTTTCTCTTACATCTTGTATAAAGTGAGCCGTTTTAAAATAGTTTTTGGAACGAGGGAAAAAGTCAGGGGCTTGTTTTCTATTTATGCTTGTCTCTATAGAATTGAATATGCTAAAATTGGCTTAAAAAGACTTGTAAAAGTCTAGTAATTGGAAAGAAAATGGGAATTTGTTGATGAGAAGCCTGATACAAAAGATCATACCATCTTCTTTCAGTTATAACATTTTCTTTATGGCTATTATTGATGTTTTATTTTTTGTTTTTGTGCTTAGCAATACTAGGGCTGAATTAATGCAGAAAAAATTAAAACTACACCTAAAAGAAAAAAGACAAATATACACAATAAAAGTATTTAAAACACCATCAGGAGTAAAATACAAAACGACTACCGTAAGATTTACACTCACAGTTATAAAAGACAACATAAAACATAATTTGCAATGTGATGCATTGTATGCATTAAAAATGGGGCGGGACTTGATTACATTCTTTGAAATGTGATTGGAGCTATAATTGGTCAATAATATACTACTATATGCTACTGTCAAAACCCATCAGCATTTGACATTTTCTTGTTTTATGGTTGATTTGTTTGACAGCTCCTGATGCTCCTTCTGGCCATGATGTAGAGAATGTGGAGGAGTCCTCCATTGTTATCAGCTGGTCCAAACCTCTGGCTCCCATCACGGGTAATAATGAAAGGCCTTCATTAAAACAAAACATTACGTCAACTATAAACAAAAAAGAAAGACGCTGACAAGTACTGTAAATTGTTCTTCAGGCTACCGTGTGGTGTACACACCATCAGAAGAAGGCAGTTCGGGCAGCACTGAGTTGAACCTGCCTAACACTGCTACCTCGGTGACCCTGAGTGACCTTCGACCTGGTCTGCTCTACAACATCAGTATATTCTCTGTGGAAGAGAATTTAGAGAGCGAGCCTGTTTTTGTGCAGGTCACCACTTCTGGGGAACCCCTGTCAGGTAAACACTATATGTGTGAATCTCACAGTAACATGTCGCATCTCACAACAAAATCTTTGGGAAATTAAATAAGAAATTCGAGCAATTCCATGCAAAAAAGTGTTCTTCATTACTGTTTTATGATCTACGAAGAGAATCTCTTCTCCATTTTATTGCTTCTGGTTTGTAGGATTTCTGTGAATTATAATGCACAAAGTATGTCATCTCTCAAAGCGTGCATCCCTTTTTGCCACATCCATAATGCACGTTTATTCCCCTTTTTTATCTTGTGTATACAGACTGATATTTTTCCCTATTTCTTTAGATTTTGGAGTGCAAACTGCCCCAAATATGTTTTTAGACAGAATTTGTAATTCATCATCAACATGCAATTTACTTTTTTGGTGTGTTATTGTGTCTCCACCAATGTGTCTGGACCCATCTGAAAATACTAATCTGAACAAACAGCCTCAGTTCAGATATAAACATCACGATGTCATCAGATCATAAATGTCTTTTATTGTTGTCTTTTGAGTAGATTTAAGTGTTTTGTCTGGCAGTCTAAAGACAAGATCACATTTAAGTCAAGTCAGTTAGAAGCAGTCCAAACGCATCCTTATAGGGTAAAATGTGGAGATTTAGATTTTATGGGGACTAGCTGTGAGAGAACCTCAGACGTCTGACTGTTTCATACTAATCTAGCGAATCATCAAACGTTACAACTTTACAAAACCGTCTGGACCCAGTGAGATGATGTTTATCTGTTATTTGCTCACATTGATTTTTATGATATGCATATGTGTTGCTTTGTGTCAAAGGTGGAAATGCTACAAAACGGTTAAGGCTCTACTATGACATGTTTTATATGTGAGGAAGTTTTTGGTTTCTGTTGAAACATTATGGCTGGGTTTAAACAAACAATCTGTCTGAAAGCATGTTATTCTTTGCCCTGTCTGGCCTGCCGGTCTGCTGGTGGAGTGTCTGGAGTCTTTCGCTCAGATGAGCAATTTTTACATGGTGATAAAACTGTGCTATGATAAGCCCTTCAAAGAATGGCTCAGAAACTGGTTTTATGACTCAGAAGGGGTTAGGAGGTTATTATGTAATAACCTTTTTTAAACATTAAATAAGTGTAAACTTATTTCTTGCAACTATTGGTGCCTTACCCACAGAGGAAGTGCCATCTCCTACTGATCTGCAGTTCTTCAAGGTGTCTGAATCCAAGATCACCATCACTTGGTCCAGTCCATCCACAGAAGTGTCTGGGTACCGTGTATCCGTGGCTAAAGTGGGTTCAGACGGTCTGATCGAGAAAGAGATGCCACTGCCAAAAACACCAAACGCTTACTATGAGGTCACACACCTTCAGCCTGGAACTCTTTACCGTTTCTTCATCTTTGCTCTCAAGTCAGGGGAGGAGAGTGAACCACTAGTTGGGGAGCAGGTTACAAGTGAGTGGAGAAAAGATTACATTTATACCTGTCGTCTTACAAAAACATACATTTTCTAAAACAATATTTTACATTTGACATATTTTAAATGTAAAAGACATAACAAAAAATAGAAGAAAATGTAGTTTTCATAACATTTTCCCCCTTAGTAGTTAAGAAAACAAGTCCTTTTATCTTACATATTGTTATTTCTTGTTTAAAGGACAGAAATAATTATATTATTAAAATCTTTATATTATAATATTTTTTAAATAATATATCATATATTATTGTGTAATTGTAGCAAGGTTTAATAAAAAGAAGTAAGGAGGCTGGAACCGGCGAACGTTCAACCAAACTTTTAATAAAATAAACAAACAACTAAACAAAAGTGCCAGCAGCTCACATCAACAAAGATAAAACGCAACGCACAGTCCAGGCTTGGTCCTCTCTGGTCTTACAATCCTGTCACTCGTCCTTTTATGCTCCCGGAGCTCCTCCGTGAGACATGTGCAACACGCAGCTTACACTCATTATCACTCGCGTCCGTTCCCTCACGGCTCTCGTCCCGCCTTGCTCGTTACAGTAATATTTATATAAACATATTTACATAACTTTTTTGTTCTTTATCATTTACTTCTCAGGTAAGATAATGCTATTGTATTGAAAAATGTTATTATGCATTTTTGCGATGTTAAGTCAGAAAGAGCAGTTGCCTAATAATGAATAGTTAAGGACATTTTAAACGTATAGGATTTTTAAAATCTTTCTCCTAACAGAGCCTGATTCACCCTCCAGTATCCACTTCACTCACATCACAGAAGACAGCGCTGTGATCATATGGTCCGCTCCCAGGGCTCAAATCACAGGTTACCGCCTTTTCCTCACTTTTGAGGGCTCGAACCCCAAACAGCTGCGTATTCCCGCCCGCCTGTCACAGTACACCCTTCTCAACCTGCAGCCGGATACTGAATACACCGCCACCCTGCACGCCGAGAAGAACAACGTGCTCAGCGAGGGTTCGTCTGCCACCTTCACCACAAGTGAGTTTCAGTGCTGTGTCTGTATTGGGCTTCTGGCACTTCTCTTCTCCAGATGTGCCCAAAATAACTGACCTTAACTTTATCAACGTCTCTGACTCCACTTCATCAGTGAAACATAAATGTCTATAATGTTTAGTTTGCGCTTGAATGTAAGAAACCTGAATATATGATTAGTAGCATACATGTTGTAGTTAAGACACAGTTCTTTGTCCTGAGAGCAGATAATGATTCAAATCAATGAAGTATTAAAGCAATTGATGTTTTTTCTGCCTTTCAGTTCAACCAATGGGAAGTGCTCCTGTCTTCAGGACTGATGTCACAGACACTGCCATCATCATCACCTGGACCCCTGCGCCTAGAATTGCTTACAAGGTAATGAGGTCTTCATTTTTGGCTTTATTGGGTGATATACGACACATGTGAAGGAAAGAAACAGTTCAAGTCTCATCTTACAATATGATTTTTCACATTCAACACAGTTTTCCCTTGATCACTATATAGACTCTTAGTCTCTTTTTTATTTAAAGTCAACTCTATATGCCTTTGATATTTCTATTCTTGTAATATACAGTGTCTTTTTATACGAGAAAAGAACAAAATCACCTTAATTTCCAATAATATATTTGAAATCAGAAAACAAATCACACCAAAAAGGAAGCAGTTCCTCTTTTACGGCAACTGGCACTTAACAGTACTTATTCTGTTCTGTAGTTGAGCGTGAGGCCCAGTCAAGGTGGAGAAGCTCCCCAAGACGTGACCTCCGAGTCTGGTAGCATCTTCTTCTCAGGCCTGACCCCTGGAGTTGAGTACACTTACAGCGTGCAGCCAGTCATCAACGGCCGTCATCACGGCAGCCCCATCACTCGACGTGTGGTCACCGGTAAGTGTGAATAACACCTGTTCAACTTCTATTGAGTCAAACGTTGAATTAATATCTGAGAATGTGAGAGAGAAGTTTCAGCTGTCTCATGATGTCTATCTGTAGCTCTTTCTCCACCCACTGACCTGAACCTGGAGTCCAACCCAAACACAGGAGAGCTGATCGTTCAATGGAACGATGCCAAAACTCCAGGTCAGCACCATACTTTCACTGACGACAAGTACTTGAAAGACACGCTGATATTGTTCCTGAATCTAAAACATGCTTGCTTATTGATAAAGTGATAATGCATTTGATGTCATCTTTTATTTAATGAAACTAAATCTAGTTTCTTTGAAGGGATACTCCAACCAAAAGTGACAATTCTGTCATAAATTAGTCCCCCCAAGGTGTTTCAAACCTGTATAAATGTCTTTGTTCTGTTGAACACAAAGAAAGATATTTGGAAGAACGTTAGCAAATGACATTTCTAAGATATCGACTAAGTCAAAGGTGGCCTAGAACTGGTTTAATTCCCTAAATTCATATGCAATATACAAGGTTTCAAAAAGACAGCAGCGATATGTCGACAATATAAAATGATTTTGGGCTGATTCAAGCAATGAACCTCAGCATTCTATTGTGAAAATGACATCATTTCTATTCATTTTGATTGACTGTTTAAATTAGAAGGTGGGACTAACATTCCTATGCCTGCTATACAACATTATGATTTCTTTAAGTCACATATTGACTAATGTACTGCTTGCTCTTATCAGACATCACAGGCTACAGAGTGACTTCCACCCCCACCAACGGGCAGGAGGGGAACTCACTGGAGGAGTTTGTAAAGGCAGGACAGACCTCGTGCACTTTGGATAACCTGAGTCCAGGCGTGGAGTACAATGTCAGCGTGTTTACTGTGAAGGACGACATGGAGAGCGTTCCTGTCTCCACCACTGTGACTGCAGGTAGGTGTAAAACCTCTTTATACATTAAATGAGTCAAAGTATCCATTATCACAGACGAAATGTTGCAGTTTGGGGGGAATATTTTTTAAATGATCACTTTCATATTATTTCTGTTCTTATTCATAAAATGCATGAACTATAAAAACATGTGTGTGGTAATCATTTCAATAATTGATTTACACTTAGTAATTTACATTTAGTAATTTAGATTTAGTCATTTACATTTAGTCATTTAGATTTAGTCATTTACATTTAGTCATTTACATTTAGTCATTTACGTTTAGTCATTTGGCAGACGCTTTTATCCAGAGCGACTTACAGATGAGGAAACATTGGAAGCAATTATAACAACATAGGGAACAAAATACATAAGTGCATCAAAACTAGTCCATTAAAGCCTGGCACAATATACAAAGCTATGAATAGTGAGGTTAGTATTTTTTTAACGTTTTTTTTGTTGAATAAGAAGAAAGAAAGGGAAAAGAATTGGGTTAAATCAATCAGTGAGTGTCGACGCAAGAGATGCGTTTTTTAAAGATGGCAACAGAGTCTGCTGATCTTGTAGCAGCAGTAGATCATTCCACCAATGTGGAAAAGATCCAGAGAAGGTACGGGAGAGTGACTATTTTCCTTTTTGGGATGGTACCACTAGTCGTTGTTCCTTTGCAGACCCCAGGGATCTGGCAGGAACATAGGTCTGCATTAGCGACTGAAGATACGATGGTGTTGACCCTGTGGTGGTCTTGTAGGCCAGGAGCACAGCTTTGAACTTTTTGCGGTCAGCAACAGGGAGCCAGTGTAACCTGATGAAGAGCCGAGCTACATGCGCTCTCTTCGTTCATTGAAGAGCACTCTTGCCGCCGCATTCTGGATCATCTGGAGAGGTTTGATTGTGCAAGCAGGAAGTCGAGCCAGAAGCGCATTGCCAGAGATGGCAAAAGTACACACATCCCTTACTTAAGTAGAAGTACAGATACTCATGTTTAAAAATACTCCGGTAAAAGTTGAAGTACTGACTTAATTTTTTACTCAAGTAAAAGTAAAAAAGTATGTGCTCTAAAATATACTTAAGTAAAAAGTAGCCATTACTACTACCTGCTTTAGCCTGTATCCATGAACAACTGCTATAGAGAACACAGGCAGACAAAAGTGAGTTACATTGTTAATTATACTGAAATGCAAGTGTGAACAATGAACAACATCTAACTAGCACGCTAGCAAAATATGAATTCATGATAACATTACAGACTTAGCAAACATAGAAAATAGACTATAATTACGGAAAACATTGACTTTGCTTATGACAAGAATTTTTAACACCGACAATTTCAAACATCTCCCGAATATATGGCCATGGGTGATTAGGAATGACTCACCTAAAAACCGATAAACCAACAGGCTTCTTGTTTAAAAACAGCGTTTATGACAAAAAATAATACAGATTAAAGTAACAAGTCTGGTTTGAAAATGTAAGAAGTAGAAAGTACAGATATTTGGTTAAAAGTGTAAGAAGTGAAAGTAAAAAGTTGTCGGAAAAATAAGTAGTGAAGTAAAGTACAGATACCAAAAGAATCTACTTAAGTACAGTAACGAAGTATTTGTACTTCGTTACTTACCATCTCTGCGCATTGCTATAATCCAGTTTGGACAAGAGCCTGGACTAGGACTTGCGTAGAGTGCTCTGATAGGAAAGGTCTAATTTTCCTAATGTTATAGAGGATGAATCTACAGGACCGGGTGGTGCTGGCAACATAACTTGTGAGGTTAAGCCGATGATCGATTACCACCCCCAGGTTTCTGGCTGTGCTGCACGGTGTAATAGCTGATGAGCCTAGTTGAATGGCACGGTTGTGGTGAATCTTTGGGTTGGCTGGGATCACAAGCAGTTCCGTTTTTGCAAAGTTCAGCTGCAGGTGATGATCCTTCATCCAAAGCGAGATGTCACTCAGGCATGCCGCAATGCGAGCAGAGACCATCGGATCGTCCGGTTGAAATGACAGGTAGAGTTGTGTGTCATCCGCATAGCATTGATAGGAGAAGCCATGCTTCTGAATGACCGAATCGAGGGATGTCATGTAAATGGAGAAGAGTAGCGGTCCAAGCACTGAGCCCTGTGGCACCCCCGTGTTGAGCTGTTGGGACGTGGAGACCTCATCTCTCCAAGATACCCCGAATGACCTAACCGAGAGGTAGGACTCGAACCATTGCAATGCCATTCCAGAGACACCCATAGCACTGAGAGAAGACAGGAGGATGTGATTATTCACAGTGTCAAAAGCAGCAGACAGATCCAGTAGGATGAGCACAGATGACATGGATGATGCTTTTGCCAGTCTCAGGGCTTTGATGACTGAGAGCAGTGCAGTCTCTGTGGAATGACCGCTCTTGAAACCAGACTGATTGCTGTCCAGGAGGTTGTTTTGCATGAGAAGGGAGGAGAACTTCATCAGTGAAACATAAATGTCTATAATGTTTAGTTTGCGCTTGAATGTAAGAAACCAGAATATATGATTAGTAGCATACATGTTGTAGTTAAGACACAGTTCTTTATCCTGAGAGCAGATAATGATTCAAATCAATGAAGTACTAAAGCAATTGATGTTTTTTCTGCCTTTCAGTTCAACCAATGGGAAGTGCTCCTGTCTTCAGGACTGATGTCACAGACACTGCCATCATCATCACCTGGACCCCTGCGCCTAGAATTGCTTACAAGGTATTGAGGTCTTCCTTTTTGGCTTTATTGGATGATATACGACACATGTGAAGGAAAGAAACAGTTCAAGTCTCATCTTACAATATGGTTTTTCACATTCAACACAGTTTTCCCTTGATCACTATATAGACTCTTAGTCTCTTTTTTATTTAAAGTCAACTCTATATGCCTTTGATATTTCTATTCTCGTAATATACAGTGTCTTGAACGAGAAAAGAACAAAATCACATTAATTTCCAATAATATATTTTAAATCAGAAAACAAATCACACCAAAAAGGAAGCAGTTCCTCTTTTATGGCAACTGGCACTTAACAGTACTTATTCTGTTCTGTAGTTGAGCGTGAGGCCCAGTCAAGGTGGAGAAGCTCCCCAAGACGTGACCTCCGAGTCTGGTAGCATCTTCTTCTCAGGCCTGACCCCTGGAGTTGAGTACACTTACAGCGTGCAGCCAGTCATCAACGGCCGTCATCACGGCAGCCCCATCACTCGACGTGTGGTCACCCGTAAGTGTGAATAACACCTGTTCAACTTCTATTGAGTCAAACGTTGAATTAATATCTGAGAATGTGAGAGAGAAGTTTCAGCTGTCTCATGATGTCTATCTGTAGCTCTTTCTCCACCCACTGACCTGAACCTGGAGTCCAACCCAAACACAGGAGAGCTGATCGTTCAATGGAACGATGCCAAAACTCCAGGTCAGCACCGTACTTTCACTGACGACAAGTACTTGAAAGACACGCTGATATTGTTCCTGAATCTAAAACATGCTTGCTTATTGATAAAGTGATAATGCATTTGATGTCATCTTTTATTTAATGAAACTAAATCTAGTTTCTTTAAAGAGATACTCAACCCAAAAATGACAATTCTTTTATGAATTAGTCCCCCCAAGGTGTTTCAAATCTGTATAAATGTCTTTGTTCTGTTGAACACAAAGAAAGATATTTGGAAGAACGTTAGCAAATGACATTTCTAAGATATCGACTAAGTCAAAGTTGCCCTAGAACTGGTTTGATTCCCTAAATTCATATGCAATATACAAGGTTTCAAAAAGAAGGGCAGCGATATGTCGACAATATAAAATGATTTTTGGTTGATTAAAATACAATGCACCTGAACATTCTATTGTGAAAATGACATCATTTCTATTAATTTTGATTGACTGTTTAAATTAGAAGGTGGGACTTCCATTCCTATGCCTGCTATATAACATTATGATTTCTTTAGGTCACATATTGACTAATGTACTGCTTGCTCTTATCAGACATCACAGGCTACAGAGTGACTTCCACCCCCACCAACGGGCAGGAGGGGAACTCACTGGAGGAGTTTGTAAAGGCAGGACAGACCTCGTGCACTTTGGATAACCTGAGTCCAGGCGTGGAGTACAATGTCAGCGTGTTTACTGTGAAGGACGACATGGAGAGCGTTCCTGTCTCCACCACTGTGACTGCAGGTAGGTGTAAAACCTCTTTATACATTAAATGAGTCAAAGTATCCATTATCACAGACGAAATGTTGCAGTTTGGGGGGAATATTTTTTAAATGATCACTTTCATATTATTTCTGTTCTTATTCATAAAGTGCATGAACTATAAAAACATGTGTGTGGTAACCGTTTCAATATTTGATTTAATCCATATGTGTCTTCCCATATACTGTATATGTTCATCTGAGTAATAAAATAAATATATATTTTACATTGATTTAATGTCCATTTGGGTTAGACATTAGATGACTAACCCATCGCCTATGTGTCTGTTTTGGGCTTCTGGCACTTTTCGTCTCCAGATGTGCCCAAAATAACTGACCTTAACTTTATCAACGTCACTGACTCCACTTCATCAGTGAAACATAAATGTCTATAATGTTTAGTTTGCGCTTGAATTTAAGAAACCTGAATATATGATTAGTAGCATGCATGTTGTAGTTAAGACACAGTTCTTTGTCCTGAGAGCAGATAATGATTCAAATCAATGAAGTATTAAAGCAATTGATGTTTTTTTCTGCCTTTCAGTTCAACCAATGGGAAGTGTTCCTGTCTTCAGGACGGATGTCACAGACACCGCCATCATCATCACCTGGACCCCTGCGCCTAGAATTGCTTACAAGGTAATGAGGTCTTCATTTTTGGCTTTATTGGATGATATACGACACATGTGAAGGAAAGAAACAGCTCAAGTCTCATCTTACAATATGATTTTTCACATTCAACACAGTTTTCCCTTGATCACTATGTAGACTCTTAGTCTCTTTTTTATTTAAAGTCAACTCTATATGCCTTTGATATTTCTATTCTTGTAATATACAGTGTCTTGAACGAGAAAAGAACAAAATCACATTAATTTCCAATAATATCTTTTAAATCAGGAAACAAATCACACCAAAAATGAAGCAGTTCCTCTTTTATGGCAACTGGCACTCAACCGTACTTATTCTGTTCTGTAGTTGAGCGTGAGGCCCAGTCAAGGTGGAGAAGCCCCCCAAGACGTGACCTCCGAGTCTGGTAGTATCTTCTTCTCAGGCCTGACCCCTGGAGTTGAGTACACTTACAGCGTGCAGCCAGTCATCAACGGCCGTCATCACGGCAGCCCCATCACTCGACGTGTGGTCACCCGTGAGTGTGAATAACACCTGTTCAACTTCTATGGAGTCAAACGTTGAATTAATATCTGAGAATGTGAGAGAGAAGTTTCAGCTGTCTCATGATGTCTATCTGTAGCCCTTTCTCCACCCACTGACCTGAACCTGGAGTCCAACCCAAACACAGGAGAGCTGATCGTTCAATGGAACGATGCCAAAACTCCAGGTCAGCACCGTACTTTCACTGACGACAAGTACTTGAAAGACACGCTGATATTGTTCTAAAACATGCTTGCTTATTGATAAAGTGATAATGCATTTGATGTCATCTTTTATTTAATGAAACTAAATCTAGTTTCTTTGAAGGGATACTCCAACCAAAAATGACAATTCTGTCATAAATTAGTCCCCCCAAGGTGTTTCAAACCTGTATAAATGTCTTTGTTCTGTTGAACACAAAGAAAGATATTTGGAAGAACGTTAGCAAATGACATTTCTAAGATATCGACTAAGTCAAAGGTGCCCTAGAACTGGTTTGATTCCCTAAATTCATATGCAATATACAAGGTTTCAAAAAGACAGCAGCGATATGTCAACAATATAAAATGATTTTTGGCTGATTCAAGCAATGAACCTGAGCATTCTATTGTGAAAATGACATCATGCTATACAACATTATGATTTCTTTAGGTCACATATTGACTAATGTACTGCTTGCTCTTATCAGACATCACTGGCTACAGAGTGACTTCCAACCCCACCAACGGGCAGGAGGGGAACTCACTGGAGGAGTTTGTAAAGGCAGGACAGACCTCGTGCACTTTGGATAACCTGAGTCCAGGCGTGGAGTACAATGTCAGCGTGTTTACTGTGAAGGACGACATGGAGAGCGTTCCTGTCTCCACCACTGTGACTGCAGGTAGGTGTAAAACCTCTTTATACATTAAATGAGTCAAAGTATCCATTATCACAGACGAAATGTTACAGTTTGGGGGGAAATATTTTTTTAAATGATCACTTTCATATTATTTCTGTTCTTATTCATAAAGTGCATGAACTATAAAAAACGTCCCGGTTACGTATGTAACCTCTGTTCCCTGATGGAGGGAACAAGACGTTGTGTCGAAGCCGACAGATGGGGTTCGCCCTTGAGAACCAATCGTCTCTGACTATTTTGAAAAGGCCAATGAAATTGGCGAATGAAATTTGCATGCCGGGCTCCGCCCCCGGATATCCGGGTATAAAAGGGGAGCCGGCGTGCTCATTCATTCACCTTTTGTGCTGAGGAGCCTGAGAGCATCTCGTGACTGCTGCAGCGGACGGCTATTGTCGTGGCAAGAAGGACACAACGTCTTGTTCCCTCCATCAGGGAACAGAGGTTACATACGTAACCGGGACGTTCCCTTTCTGTCGGTCTCTCGACGTTGTGTCGAAGCCGACAGATGGGGTTCCTATGGAAAACGCCACGGCACTAGCCGCGTCACAATCTCTAGCGAAGCGACGTTGACCGGCCTGGGCGAGCCACACGTGAGCGCTATCGCGAAATTTGTAACCTTCCAGTGGGCAGGCAGGGGCTCCCAGAGCTTTTGGCAAAGATGAGTAGCCCCTGCCCTCTGCCAACTCAGACGGCCCCATTGGCGAGGGCCATCCAGTCGTAGGGCTACTGGGTAAGCGCTGTTCCTTCAATGAGGACGTGCGCTACGGAGACCACTTCCCACCCTAGGGGGGAATACAGTGGAGACACCAACATGGTCTCACCAAATAGGGGAGAACTCATGGGAGGTATGTGCGGAATGCCGCAAGGTGGATGTCCACCTGGGGAGGTCATGGGTTGCCACGCGGGGAACCATCTCATGACGACATCTCAGACGGAACCACCCTAGTGGGGGGTTACTACGTGTGGGGCACTAGGTCCGGTTAGAGCTATATGTAATAACTCAGCTTGATACCCGGCCATAGGCGGCAGGGCTGCTCCGCCGAGCCCGCCGCCCTGAGTGCTATTGATGGATGGACGGACTGCCTATTCTTCACCCTTGGGGAAAGAAGGGAGGCAGCCCATAGCGCACTGGTCCACCTCAGAAGGGGAATGGCGCTATGCGCAGGCGTACGCCCCACGACTGCTGGTCTCACCTGCTGGCAAGACTCGAGCTGCCGACTCCCCACGGAGGTTGTAAGCCTCTGCGAGGTATAGCGTAGCCCAACCCGCAGCTCTACAGATGTCTGCCAGAGAGGCGCACTAAGCCGATGCCCACGAGGAGGTCACACCCCGAGCGGAGTGTACCGTCACTCAAATGGGCACGGGCTAGGATCGGCACGCCGTAGTGACGGCGTGTGCGACCCAGCGCTACAACTCTCCTCGGATACAGCACTCCCGTTGCTGACCTCCATAACAGACAAGAGCTGCTCAGGGCCTTGAAGCCCTCTGTGTGGTTCAAGTAGAGGCGCAATGCGCTTACTGGACACCCCACGTACAGGTTGGGTCTTTCTCCCGGTGTGGGAGCGCCTGCAAGTTCACCACCTAGTTCCCAAAAGGGGGGCGGCGGAACTTTGGGCACGTAAGTTGGCCGGGGTCTCAGGATCACGTGAGAGTCACCGGGCCTGAATTTTGGCAGTCGGTGGACACGGAATGCTTGCAGGTGCCTCACCCTCTGGATGGACTCGAGCCCCAGCAGGAGAGCCAACCCCCCTCGCAGAACGAGGAAGGGGCTCTCGGCAGGGCCCGAAAAAAGGGGACCCACAGGTCCACCTTAAGGTCCCAAGAGGGTACGGGGCGCGGACGAGGCGTTAGCCCCTCGCGCCCTAGAGGAACCTAATAATCAGGTCATGCCGCCCCAGAGGCTCACCAGCAACTGGTACGTGATAGCCGCGACAGCGGGTACCCACGTTCCAATGTGGAAGGGGAGATTACTCCCCAGCCTCTCCTGCAATAGGACAGCACGTTCCTGAGCGAGCAATTCCGCGGGTCTTCTCCTCGAGAAGAGCACCAGGACGAGAAGGGGCGCCACTTAAAGGCATCCAGCCTTGTGGGCATGGCCCTTGCCTGAGTGACAGTCTCCACCACTGAGGGGGGTAGGTCATCCAGGAACTCCTCGTCCCATCCAGGAGCCAGACCCAGAGGTCCGGCTCGAACGCCACAACGTGTCCATCCCCTGCGAGTAGGCCCTTCGTCAGGGGATTTGGCCAGGGGGAGTTGTCGTCAGGAGTATCAGCTCCGAGGACCAAGTGTAGTTGGGCCCGTAAGGCGCAACTAGCAGCACTTGATACTCCCTTCCCAGACCTTGCACAGGACCTGCGCAATGAAGCTCACTGGGGGGAAGCGTAGTTCCGCTTGTCCCGCGGCCAGCTGCGCGCTAGGGCCTCCGTGTCGAGGGGGGAGCCTCGACCAGGGAGTGCCCAGCGGCACTGGGGGGTGTTCAGGGAGGCAACAGGTCCACCTGTGCCCGCCCAAACCACACCCAAGCCGGCCGCAGTGGTGGAGTCGTCACTTCGCACGAGGTGTCAACTGATGAGAGAGCGCTTGGCTGTCTGGTTCAGGACACCCGGTGGTTATGTGACCTGCAGGGGCTTTGCCACCTGCTGTCTCCACTGGAGGCTGCGCGCTAGGGCCTCCGTGTCGAGGGGGTCCTCGTCCAAGGAATGCCCAGCGGTACTGGGTGGTGTTCAGGGAGGCGACAGGTCCCCCTGTGCCCGCCCAAACCACACCCAGGCCAGCCCGCAGGGGTGGAGTCATCACTTCCCACGGGGTGTCAACTGACGAGAGAGCGCTTGGCTGTCTGGTTCAGGACACCCGGTGGCGTGTGACCTGCAGGGGCCTTGCCACCTGCTGTCTCCACCAGGGGTGGAGTCGTCACTTCCCACGAGGCGTCAACTGACGAGAGAGCGCTTGGCTGTCTGGTTCAGGACATCCGGTGGTCATGTGACCTGCAGGGGCTTTGCCACCTGCTGTCTCCACTGGAGGCTGCGCGCTAGGGCCTCCGTGTCGAGGGGGTCCTCGTCCAAGGAATGCCCAGCGGTACTGGGTGGTGTTCAGGGAGGCGACAGGTCCCCCTGTGCCCGCCCAAACCACACCCAGGCCAGCCCGCAGGGGTGGAGTCATCACTTCCCACGGGGTGTCAACTGACGAGAGAGCGCTTGGCTGTCTGGTTCAGGACACCCGGTGGGCATGTGACCTGCAGGGGCTTTGCCACCTGCTGTCTCCACGGGAGGAGGCGTTTTGGGCGAGTTGCGATGACTGCAGCGAGCGAGTGCCACCCTGAGGTTTAGTACGCTACGCCGGTCGTGCTGTCCGGGCCAGTATGCTGGCTCTGCACGAGAGGCCGGAGCCTCATCAGTGCAAGCAGGACAGCTAGCAACTTGAAGGCAGTGATCTGCCAACGCAGGCGGGGGCCCGTCCAGCGACCCGACACTGCGCGCCCATTGCACACCGCACCCGCACCCCGTAGGGAGGCGTCTGTCGTTCCACGACCGGCCTCAAGACCTGCTCAGGGTTAGGATGCGACGGCAGCAGGTGTAATGACGATACGCCTACTGCCGGTGCGCCACGCTCTCCAGGGAACTCATCTCTGTAGTCAGTGCTGTCGCGGTCCCATGTGCGTCAACCCGAGGGGGACAGGCCACCCCCGAGGACACCATGCCCAGGAGCCTCTGAAACTGATTTCAGGGGACCGCTGGCTGCTGCCTGAAAGTTCAAGCAGCTCAGCACTGACTGTGCGTGCTCGTGAGCGAGCACGCCGTCATGGAGACAGTGTTGAGTTCTCTACCAGGAAAAGGGGGAGCTCCGCGCCAGGGAGAGCTGCTCTCTTTTTCCCGGCTGACCCATTTACTGACATGCCAGCCCCTCGACAGTGCCGAGGGAACTGTACATGAGAGTATGCGGTCAGTTGTCATGAACCACTCCTGGCGTCTGACAGACACCAGGACGCGCTTCTGCGCCTCCCGAACGGCACCCTTGCAAGGTGCTGCTCAAGGTATGCAGCGACCCCTGGTTTTGGGGATGATGAAGTGCGGCTGTCGAAGCCACTGGACATCTCGGCCGAGGGGACGGTTCGATCGCCTTCGCCAGAGGGGTGGCAGCCCCGGCCTGGAGCACAGGAACATCCCTGCCTCTGCTGAGGTAAGAGGATGCCTGAAGTCCGGCGGAGGTCTGGCGAGCTGGATCGAATGCCGAGACGGACCACACTCCCAGCCACCGTGATGGTTTGAAATGCTAACCAAGCACCCAGAGACCTCACAGGGGGGGCTGCGATCTACTTCATCAACCCGCGGGGGTTGGTTCAATGACTAGCAGTGCTGTTCTCCCCGGGGGGAACGGCTCCGCTAAATCACCTGCCAGGCGATGGCGCAGCTCGACGCACCGTCGAAGCGAGAGTGCTGAGGGCTGCTTTATACTCGTCATTGCGTGCCGCCACGACGCAACGTCGAGTTGCCGAACACCATTTTTCAGAGGGTGAGAGCGGCTGCAAGTGGGACCCAGAGAGAGACCTCTCCTTGTGAGAAGGCGGGCACTAGGCCCCCGAAGGGGCCCAGAAGGTGTTTGGGACGCGGCAGGGACCGCCCCAGTCCGACCATCCAGCAACCCAGGCTGGGTCGGGCCCGATGGTTCAATCTCTCTAGGTGGTCCTTCTCTTGACGTCCTCCTCCGGGGGGCCACCTGCGGGGGCACCAGAACCGGAGTCGACGCTGGAGAAGGCCAGGGCTGCTGGGGGCAGACCACGTGCGAGACCTCGACGGCCGAAAGGCGGCCGGGTCACAGCAGGCCGGTCTGTTTCTACACTGTCAAAAGGCTGCTGGAGCAGTCCTTGACAGCGCCACCAATCAGCCGACCTTGCGAGAGGGGAGTCGGGAAAGTGGCCTTTCTCGACATCGCCCCCCTGCGCAAGATTGGGTCCGAGGCATCTTTCCGGGCCACTGATGTGGACATCGTCCGACCCAGCCTGCGCTGCCACCGCGGTCCCCGGAGGGCCAGTCGGCGGCGGCACTACTTGGGTCGGTCTTACCCCGTGGGGCTCTCTTTAGCGCCCTGGCCTGCAGGAAGGCCATGCGTAAGAGTGGAGGCAGCTTGGTCCACGGCACTGCCAGCCTCAACACCAGAGATGTTGAGACCTTACATGCCCTGGACGGTGAGTCTAGGTCAAGCCCCCCAGGTGGCCGCCGTCTGCGGATACCCGCGACTGCATGCTCCACCCAGGGTGCATTGACATAGTCCCTAGCTGCCTCCCCGCCCCGAGGGAAGAGAGGGCGATAGAGTCAGCTAGACGGAAGCGCGCCGAAAGGGACGCTCCAGGTCTTACTGAACTCCTTATGCAGCTCGGTAAAACTTGGCACTTGAGCCGGGCCCAATGTGCGAGTACCCAGCCGCGAGCACCAGGGCTGCACCGCAACCCGACGCTCACGGCGGTCCGAGCGAGCATGGCTGACATCTTGACGTCTGCTCTCACCTGTGCTCGACCTCCCGAGGGTGGGAGCTTCAGGGAATCGCCAGAGTCTGATGCCAGCAGGTCGCGCTCCGATGTTGCAAGAGACACCTCATCTCCACGGCTCGTGTCCGAGCGCGTGGCTGAGGAATAAGATGGCTTAGGACCATCCTTGGGGACCTGCTAAACAAGCGAGACGGGGCGCGAGCGGTCCGCGAGCCGACCGGCTGACGGATTAACGCTCACGATAATCCCCACATCACCCTCGCTGCTCGCCGCCGCTGACGGCAGGGCCGTAGCCGCTGCGGTCACAGAACGGGAAGCAAACGAGGTGGTGGCTTGCTCTTGACAGAACGTAGCCAACGTGACGCAACGTCTGAATAGCCGTCCGCCCGCAGTGACGCAACGTCTGACTAGCCATCCGCGCGCAGTGACGCAACGTCTGAATAGCCATCCGCGCGCCGTGCGGGCAGGACGAATCCACGAGGCTGCCACAGTGATCGGACCCCCGAACACTTGCGGCAACCACCGTGTCCGTCCCCGTCCTCGATGAGTGTACTGCACCCAAGAGATCAGCGGGCAATGCCACGCTGAGGAAATTGCTCTTTTAGAAAAATACCTCAGGAACTGCCAGGACGCCCAGGGGAATCTCCGCTGCACCGCGTCGTAGAAATCGGCAATTCGAAGAATGTCATCAGATGCGAAGGCTCCGAAGAACAAAAGGTGAATGAATGAGCACGCCGGCTCCCCTTTTATACCCGGATATCCGGGGGCGGAGCCCGGCATGCAAATTTCATTCGCCAATTTCATTGGCCTTTTCAAAATAGTCAGAGACGATTGGTTCTCAAGGGCGAACCCCATCTGTCGGCTTCGACACAACGTCGAGAGACCGACAGAAAGGGAACATGTGTGTTGTAATCATTTCAGTAATTGATTTACATTTAGTCATTTACATTTAGTCATTTACATTTAGTAATTTACATTTAGTCATCTACATTTAGTCATTTACAGTTAGTAATTTACATTTAGTCATTTACATTTAGTCATTTACATTTAGTCATTTACAGTTAGTAATTTACATTTAGTCATTTACATTTAGTCATTTACATTTAGTAATTTACATTTAGTCATCTACATTTAGTCATTTACAGTTAGTAATTTACATTTAGTAATTTACATTTAGTCATCTACATTTAGTCATTTACAGTTAGTAATTTACATTTAGTCATTTACATTTAGTCATTTACATTTAGTCATTTAGCAGACGCTTTTATCCAAAGCGATTTACAGATGAGGAAACATTGGAAGCAATTATAACAACATAGGCAACAAAATACATTAGTGCATCAAAACTAGTCCATTAAAGCCTGGCACAATATACAAAGCTAAGAATAGTGAGGTTAGTATTTTTTTAAGTATTTTATTTTGTTGAATAAGAAGAAGTAAGAAGAAAGAAAGGGAAAAGAATTGGGTTAAATCAATCAGTGACGTGTTGACACAAGAGATGCATTTTCAGGCGTTTTTTAAAGATGGCAACAGAGTCTGCTGATCTTGTAGCAGCAGTAGATCATTCCACCAATGTGGAAAAGATCCAGAGAAGGTACGGGAGAGTGACTATTTTCCTTTTTGGGATGGTACCACTAGTCGTTGTTCCTTTGCAGACCACATGGATCTGGCAGGAACATAGGTCTGCATTAGCGACTGAAGATACGATGGTGTTGACCCTGTGGTGGTCTTGTAGGCCAGTAGCATAGCTTTGAACTTTTTGCAGGCAGCAACAGGGAGCCAGTGTAACCTGATGAAGAGCCGAGCTACATGCGCTCTCTTCGTTCATTGAAGAGCACTCTTGCCGCGCATTCTGGATTATCTGGAGAGGTTTGATTGTGCAAGCAGGAAGTCCAGCCAGAAGTGCATTGCTATAATCCAGTTTGGACAAGACAATAGCCTGGACCAGGAATTGCGTAGAGTGCTCTGATAGGAAAGGTCTAATTTTCCTAATGTTGTAGAGGATGAATCTACAGGACTGGGTGGTGCTAGCAACATGACTTGTGAGGTTAAGCCGATCATCGATTATCACCCCCAGGTTTCTGGCTGTGCTGGACGGTGAAATAGCTGATGAGCCTAGTTGAATGGCACAGTTGTGGTGAATCTTTGGGTTGGCTGGGATCACAAGCAGTTCCGTTTTTGCAAGGTTCAGCTGCAGGTGATGATCCTTCATCCAAAGCGAGATGTCACTCAGGCATGCCGCAATGCGAGCAGAGACCGTCGGATCGTCCGGTTGAAATGACAGGTAGAGTTGTGTGTCATCCGCATAGCATTGATAGGAGAAGCCATGCTTCTGAATGACCGAATCGAGGGATGTCATGTAAATGGAGAAGAGTAGCGGTCCAAGCACTGAGCCCTGTGGCTCCCCGGTGTTGAGCTGTTGGGATGTGGAGACCTCATCTCTCCAGGATACTCTAAATGACCTAACCGAGAGGTAGGACTCGAACCATTGCAACGCCATTCCAGAGACACCCATAGCACTGAGAGAAGACAGGAGGATGTGATGATTCACAGTGTCAAAAGCAGCAGACAGATCCAGTAGGATGAGCACAGATGACATGGATGATGCTTTTGCCAGTCTCAGGGCTTTGATGACTGAGAGCAGTGCAGTCTGTGTGGAATGATCGCTCTTGAAACCAGACTGATTGCTGTCCAGGAGGTTGTTTTGCATGAGAAGGGAGGAGAACTTCATCAGTGAAACATAAATGTCTATAATGTTTAGTTTGCGCTTGAATGTAAGAAACCAGAATATATGATTAGTAGCATACATGTTGTAGTTAAGACACAGTTCTTTATCCTGAGAGCAGAAAATGATTCAAATCAATGAAGTATTAAAGCAATTGATGTTTTTTCTGCCTTTCAGTTCAACCAATGGGAAGTGCTCCTGTCTTCAGGACTGATGTCACAGACACCGCCATCATCATCACCTGGACCCCTGCGCCTAGAATTGCTTACAAGGTATTGAGGTCTTCCTTTTTGGCTTTATTGGATGATATACGACACATGTGAAGGAAAGAAACAGTTCAAGTCTCATCTTACAATTTGATTTTTCACATTCAACACAGTTTTCCCTTGATCACTATATAGACTCTTAGTCTCTTTTTTATTTAAAGTCAACTCTATATGCCTTTGATATTTCTATTCTTGTAATATACAGTGTCTTGAACGAGAAAAAAACAAAATCACATTAATTTCCATAATATATTTTAAATCAGGAAACAAATCACACCAAAAAGGAAGCAGTTCCTCTTTTACGGCAACTGGCACTTAACAGTACTTATTCTGTTCTGTAGTTGAGCGTGAGGCCCAGTCAAGGTGGAGAAGCTCCCCAAGACGTGACCTCCGAGTCTGGTAGTATCTTCTTCTCAGGCCTGACCCCTGGAGTTGAGTACACTTACAGCGTGCAGCCAGTCATCAACGGCCATCATCACGGCAGCCCCATCACTCGACGTGTGGTCACCCGTAAGTGTGAATAACACCTGTTCAACTTCTATTGAGTCAAACGTTGAATTAATATCTGAGAATGTGAGAGAGAAGTTTCAGCTGTCTCATGATGTCTATCTGTAGCTCTTTCTCCACCCACTGACCTGAACCTGGAGTCCAACCCAAACACAGGAGAGCTGATCGTTCAATGGAACGATGCCAAAACTCCAGGTCAGCACCGTACTTTCACTGACGACAAGTACTTGAAAGACACGCTGATATTGTTCCTGAATCTAAAACATGCTTGCTTATTGATAAAGTGATAATGCATTTGATGTCATCTTTTATTTAATGAAACTAAATCTAGTTTCTTTGAAGGGATACTCCAACCAAAAGTGACAATTCTGTCATAAATTAGTCCCCCCAAGGTGTTTCAAACCTGTATAAATGTCTTTGTTCTGTTGAACACAAAGAAAGATATTTGGAACAACGTTAGCAAATGACATTTCTAAGATATCGACTAAGTCAAAGGTGGCCTAGAACTGGTTTGCTTCCTTAAATTCATATGCAATATACAAGGTTTCAAAAAGACAGCAGCGATATGTCGACAATATAAAATGATTTTTGGCTGATTCAAGCAATGAACCTGAGCATTCTATTGTGAAAATGACATCATTTCTATTCATTTTGATTGGCTGTTTAAATTAGAAGGTGGGACTTCCATTCCTATGCCTGCTATATAACATTATGATTTCTTTAGGTCACATATTGACTAATGTACTGCTTGCTCTTATCAGACATCACAGGCTACAGAGTGACTTCCAACCCCACCAACGGGCAGGAGGGGAACTCACTGGAGGAGTTTGTAAAGGCAGGACAGACCTCGTGCACTTTGGATAACCTGAGTCCAGGCGTGGAGTACAATGTCAGCGTGTTTACTGTGAAGGACGACATGGAGAGCGTTCCTGTCTCCACCACTGTGACTGCAGGTAGGTGTAAAACCTCTTTATACATTAAATGAGTCAAAGTATCCATTATCACAGACGAAATGTTACAGTTTGGGGGGAAATATTTTTTTAAATGATCACTTTCATATTATTTCTGTTCTTATTCATAAATTGCATGAACTATAAAAACATGTGTGTGGTAACCGTTTCAATATTTGATTTAATCCATATGTGTCTTCCCATATACTGTATATGTTCATCTGAGTAATGAAATAAATATATTTTTTAAATTTATTTAATGTCCATTTTGGTTAGACATTAGATTAGACTAACCCATCTCCTCTGTGTCTGTATTGGGCTTCTGGCACTTTCCGTCTCCAGATGTGCCCAAAATAACCGACCTTAACTTTATCAACGTTACTGACTCCACTTCATCAGTGAAACATAAATGTCTATAATGTTTAGTTTGCGCTTGAATGTAAGAAACCCGAATATATGATTAGTAGCATACATGTTGTAGTTTAGACACAGTTCTTTGTCCTGAGAGCAGATAATGATTCAAATCAATGAAGTATTAAAGCAATTGATGTTTTTTCTGCCTTTCAGTTCAACCAATGGGAAGTGCTCCTGTCTTCAGGACTGATGTCACAGACACTGCCATCATCATCACCTGGACCCCTGCGCCTAGAATTGCTTACAAGGTATTGAGGTCTTCCTTTTTGGCTTTATTGGGTGATATACGACACATGTGAAGGAAATAAACAGTTCAAGTCTCATCTTACAATATGATTTTTCACATTCAACACACTTTTCCCTTGATCACTATATAGACTCTTAGTCTCTTTTTTATTTAAAGTCAACTCTATATGCCTTTGATATTTCTATTCTTGTAATATACAGTGTCTTGAACGAGAAAAGAACAAAATCACCTTCATTTCCAATAATATATTTGAAATCAGGAAAAAAATCACACCAAAAAGGAAGCAGTTCCTCTTTTACGGCAACTGGCACTTAACAGTACTTATTCTGTTCTGTAGTTGAGCGTGAGGCCCAGTCAAGGTGGAGAAGCTCCCCAAGACGTGACCTCCGAGTCTGGTAGCATCTTCTTCTCAGGCCTGACCCCTGGAGTTGAGTACACTTACAGCGTGCAGCCAGTCATCAACGGCCGTCATCACGGCAGCCCCATCACTCGACGTGTGGTCACCCGTAAGTGTGAATAACAGCTGTTCAACTTCTGTTGAGTCAAACGTTGAATTAATATCTGAGAATGTGAGAGAGAAGTTTCAGCTGTCTCATGATGTCTATCTGTAGCTCTTTCTCCACCCACTGACCTGAACCTGGAGTCCAACCCAAACACAGGAGAGCTGATCGTTCAATGGAACGATGCCAAAACTCCAGGTCAGCACCGTACTTTCACTGACGACAAGTACTTGAAAGACACGCTGATATTGTTCCTGAATCTAAAACATGCTTGCTTATTGATAAAGTGATAATGCATTTGATGTCATCTTTTATTTAATGAAAATTAATCAAGGTTCTTTAAAGAGATACTTAACCCAAAAATTACAATTCTTTTATGAATTAGTCCCCCCGAATTGTTTCAAATCTGTATAAATGTCAAAGAAAGATATTTGGAAGAACGTTAGCAAATGACATTTCTAATTGTTTAAATTAGAAGGTGGGACTTCCATTCCTATGCCTGCTATACAACATTATGATTTCTTTAGGTCACATATTGACTAATGTACTGCTTGCTCTTATCAGACATCACGGGCTACAGAGTGACTTGCACCCCCACCAACGGGCAGGAGGGGAACTCACTGGAGGAGTTTGTAAAGGCAGGACAGACCTCGTGCACTTTGGATAACCTGAGTCCAGGCGTGGAGTACAATGTCAGCGTGTTTACTGTGAAGGACGACATGGAGAGCGTTCCTGTCTCCACCACTGTGACTGCAGGTAGGTGTAAAACCTCTTTATACATTAAATGAGTCAAAGTATCCATTATCACGTTCATCTGTTCATCCATGTTCATCTAAATAATAAAATAAATATATATTTTTAATTGATTTAATGTCAATTTTGTGTGAGACATTAAACAAAGGCAACATTCGTGTAGTTGTCTGAATACACGTTGCTTTCAATATTTGTGTCAAAACAAAAGTGAATCAACCACACGTGTGACATGTTTCTTCTGTCATCATTACAAGTCTCCCAAACCAACAGATGAACAAAATATTCACAATATTTTCATCTGTGCTTTTAATGTTGACAAACCGGGCATCCAAAGCTTTTTCATTTCACATTTTTGATCAGGTTTTGACACTAAAGTTTTAACATTACTCATAAATTTGTGATCGTGCTTTTCTCACATCACAAATGCAAAGCCGTGGTTCAGTATCGCTCACAATATGAACCATGAAGGATCTATTTATTGAAATAGATGACTAACCCATCTCCTCTGTGTCTGTATTGGGCTTCTGGCACTTTCCGTCTCCAGATGTGCCCAAAATAACTGACCTTAACTTTATCAACGTCACTGACTCCACCATCGGCCTCACCTGGAAGCCTGTGAACGCCACGGCTGTCACAGGGTACCGCATCACTGTGTTGGCTGCTGGAGACAGTCTTCCAATTCTTGTTGAATATGTGGAGCCCACGAAAGGGTTTTATACCGTGCACGGACTGGAGCCCGGGATTGATTATGACATCACCATCACCACCATAACGGAAAATGGCGAGAGCGAGCCCACCATCATTACTCAGCAGACAGGTAAAAGTTTTAAACCCGTTTCATGTATTAGAAATGTGGCTTGTGAACTTCACACCCCTGGCTTACTTCTGTCTTTGCCTTCATACAACATTTATTTTTTTATTATGGCAATATTTCTTTGTCTTATAATACATATGGGAGCCATATCCTCATTTAAAAGCCGATTGAGGAAAAATGAGTAGCTGGGGGTAGTTTCAGTGCTCTTTTTTGTTGTAATGGAGAAAACCGACGTGTAGAAGCACATGGCATCAGTCTGTGTGATGTCTACTACTGTCTCATATACAGATTGTTGATCTGACTTCTCAGGAGGTTTTCCCACTCTTTCCTTTACCAGCGACTTTTAAGCCAAGGTTTAACATGTTCACATCTTGATCTCTTTATGATGCGGTGTTCACAAACCGCACTGCTGCCGACTGGGGAAAAATCTGACAAAATCTTGTTTTACATCTACAGCCGTCCCTGCCCCATCTGATTTATCATTCGATGGAGTGAAAGCAGACAGCATGAGGGTAACTTGGAAACACCCTAAGGTGCAAAAATCCTCTGATATTGAACGCTACATCGTCCACTATCACCCAGCCAATGACGACGATGACACCGTCGAGCAGATTGTGATGGGAAACGCAGATTTCATCATTCTTTACAGTACGTATCAGCACAATTTTTCCATAGTTGTCTAATTAGTAATAGTGTCCACTATTAAGTCTTTATTTTCATTTTAGATCTAGTGCCCAACACTGAGTACCTGGTGAGTGTGCAGTGTGTCTCTGAGGGTAGAACGAGCTCACCTGTCATTGGCACTCGGAGAACAGGTGAGATGGATGCATTATGTGTCAACCTGCATCTTTTAGTTCTCATCTAACCGTCTGGACTAAGTTTCGTATCATATTTTTACTCCACAGTCCTGGATTCTCCGGTCTCCCTCCAGTTTTCTGATATCGGCACCAACTCTTTCACCGTGCGCTGGCAGGCTCCTCGAGCCGTAATCTCAGGATATCTTATCAGCTACCAGAAGACCAGCGGAGGGCGTGTCAAAGAGGAGAGACTGCCCCCGTCGAGAAGCCACTTCACTCTCATGGGCCTGAACCCGGAGACGGAGTACAGCATCAGCATCTTTGCTGTCAGCGGAAGCCGTCAGAGCCTGCCACTGACCGGAACTCAATCTACCAGTATGATTGATTTTAAAATGGCTTCCTGTTACATCACATCCTGCTTTGGGTGACTGTAGATTTTATTCGGATTGTTTCTTACTGTCGCTGTGTGTTTGGTAGTTTCTGACGCCCCAACCGATCTGGAAGTTATCTCCTCAACACCAACCAGCATCACCGTTCGCTGGGACGCCCCCTCTGTCACTGTGAGGTACTACAGGATCACACATGGAGAGTCAGGTGAAGAATTCTTTTTTTAATTTAGTTCACTGAAAAACTTCCAAAAACAAAGAAACAAATATTTGTGTCTTTAATAACATTTAATGAGTTAAATGAATAAATATGCAGATAAAATATTAAACAAGATTTTTTGTCTTAATACATGTGTTCGAAATCATGCATTCACATCCATAAGTCCATTTGAGTCACACAGATCATTTGCTTTAAATGCAAACTTATGTCTCATAGTCATGCTTAAGTTATACTTGAACACAAAAATGCAAAAACGAATAAGTGCGTAACACTCTTGCTTAATGCAACAAACATCTGACCGTCATTTTTCCTAAATTGTGTTGTCGTTTTCCCCATCCAGGAGGTTTTGATGCTCCTCAGGAATTTACTGTCCCTGGCTCACAATCTACTGCCACCATTGAAGGTCTCCGTTCTGGCACAGATTACACCATCACCGTATATGCCGTGACAGGCAGAGGGGACAGTCCTGCCTCCAGCACCCCCATTCATGTTATTCACAGAACAGGTACCGGTGCAATGCATCATTCCGATCTTTGCTGATCCACTGTTCATTTCCGGTCATGAAATGGATTCTGGGGAAAGGGCACCATGAGAAACGTTAAAATAAACCCTTGTTTTCTTTATAGATATTGACTCTCCATCCGAGATGGAGGTGACTGACATTAAGGACAACACTATTACTGTACGCTGGAGTCCAGCAGCAGGTCCCATCTCGGGGTATCGTGTCACAGGAACGCCACTAAATGGACAGGGACCTGTTTTCTCTGAAGTGGTGGCTCCAGGTGCTCTATTCTGTCTTTTGTACATTGCTATACAAAATTTGGTAATGTCAACACATGGGTTCAAAAGATGTGTTTTTTATGTGCAATTGCAGACCAGACTGAAATGACGTTTTCTGGCTTGATGCCGACAGCTGAGTACACGGTCAGCGTTTACGCGCTCGGTCAGGACGGAGAAAGCCCCCCATTGGTCGAAACCGTGGTCACAAGTAGGTGTTCAAACTGAGAAATAAACACCTTGCCTGATTTCCAGATGAAGTTGAAATATGAAATATAGATATATTAAATATTTCTCTTTCTCAGCTGTGGACAAACCTAAAGACCTAAGCTTCACTGACGTGGACTCCACCTCCATGCGTATCTCCTGGGACAGTCCTGATGGCGTGGTGTCCTCATACAGAGTGTTATACTACAGTCCAGAAGAGGGCGAGAGAGAGCTGTTCCCCGCCCCGCGGGGAGAAGATGAATCTGCAGTGATTTATGGCCTCAGACCGGGCACAGAGTACACGGTTAAAGTCATTGCTCTGCATGACCGGACCCCCAGCACTCCTCTGGTGGCCACGCAGACAACAGGTATTGAACAACTGTTCTTCAGATTCACCAACAGGCTTTTTTTACCATAACAATTCTAACAATACAATTAAAAATGTATATTAATTCATTAATAATTGGTGCCTTCTTAGGAAATCGTCCGAACTGAGAACACCCTAGCAACCACGTACTAACATCCTTAAAGGGATAGTTCACCAAAAAAATAAACTTTTTGTCATGATTTATTTACCCTCATGTCTTTAAAACCTATATCTTCTGTGAAAAGCAAAAGAAGATGTGGTTTTGAATGTCCATACAGTTGCAGTCAAAAATCCAGTATTGTTTGGTTACAAACATTCTTCAAAATATCTTCTTTTTGTCCTGCAGCAGAAAGAAAGTCATACCAGTTTGGAATGACATGAGGATGAATACATGATTTCAGAATTTATTTTTGGGTGAAGTACCCCTTTAAAACCATTTGGAACAGCTACATCCAAATATAATTTCTGACTTGTTAATGTTCTTTTTTTCCTGTAGCTATTCCTGGACCCACCAGTTTGGTCTTCTCCCAAGTGAGGCCAACATCCTTCACCGTCTCCTGGCCTTCTTCCAGCGCCAAGCTGACAGGTTACCGCGTGGCCATCACCCCCAAGAGTAAGAGTGGCCCCACTAAGGAGGTCAGCATCGCCCCTGACTCCACAGAGTTCCACGCCAATACACTCATGGTAAATAACCCTTTCACACTACAGAACTTTACCTCACTGATGATAGTCATGCTGTGGCGAATCCCTTTAAACCCATCCTGATTCTTTTTGCGGAGGAGTTTCACTTTGCAAGCTTTGTCGTGCTTTTCCCATGTCGAAAATTAGCTTGAAAGTAGGAGCACTGGGGGATTTAATGTTTAAGAAATTATTGAAACAGCTGTACTTTGGCCTTGCTAACCTCTAGCCTTGACTTTTAAACCCAGTTATAGGCTGAAGCAAGTATTAAAATTATGTCATCATTTATGAACCCTTATATGGTTCAAAACTTGCATGTGGATCACAAAAGAAGATATTTCGAGAAATGTCTCAGTGGTTTTGTGTTCATGCAATGGAAGTCAATGAGGCCCAATGTTGTTCGGTTACCCAACATTCTTCAAAATATCTGATTTTGTGTTCTGCCAAAGAAAGCCAGTTATGCAGCTTTGAAATGACACGAGGGTGAATAAATGATGAAAGAATTTACATTTTTGAGTCAACGCTTCAATCTCCATCAGGCAAACCTCATACATTATGCCTTCCTTGTCACTTTGCTCAATGGATATATCAAAGATTGATGCATTTACCAGATTGGTTCGTGGAATTATGTTACATCCACGAAGCATGTTTTCTAAACGTTTCCCACGCTCATGTGCGTTTATAGCCTGGCACCGACTATGAAGTAGAGGTTTATGGTGTAAAGGATTCCCTCACCAGCCAACGTGTTAAAGGAGAAGTCACGACACCTGACAGTAAGACATCTTCCCTCAAACCAAGCAATCAGATTGCTTTATCTGCTGGCCGACGCTCAAATAAGATCTTATTTTCACAGACATCAGCCCACCTCGTCGTGTTCGTATATCCAACGTGAAAGATTCCTCCATCACCCTTACCTGGCGCTCTAAGATCGAAACTATCTCCGGATTTCTCGTAGAAGCCACGCCCACTATTGGCGGCCATAAGCCTGTTCAGAGAATCGTCGAACCTGATTCACGCACATATACGATTACAGGTACATCTCTTTCCTATGGCTCTAGTGTCACTACAGTGTCATGCTTGGCACATGACTACTTATTAGGATGAGAATGAATGACGTGAAATGTTTGTCTTTTGCAGGTCTGGAGCCAGGAACCAACTATAAGATCAATATCTTTACTCTGAATGGAAATGCACGCAGTGAGCCGTTCACCCTTACAGCTACCACAAGTATGTGCAGTTTTGATTTAATATACATTTATGCATATAGAAAAGGCTGATCTCCAAAGCAATTCAAACCATACATTTGAGTACCAAACACATATAATGTGAATATGTTTTGTTTCCAGCCAAACCAGTTATAAGCCCTCCGACCAATATACAATTCACCTCTCTGACCCCCACCACCATCTCCTTCACCTGGGAGCCTCCACGGAGCACCATCACAGGATATTACATCACGTATGAGGAGCGTCGAGATATTCCAAAGGAGTTGACTCCTAGACCTCTGGCTGGCACGACCTTTGCTGTTATCTCTGGTATTGTTTCTTGGTTATCTAGCTCTCAAAATGTCTCCGTCTCTGCACACAGTTAATTCCACAGCGACTGTGCCAGTTAATCATCTCTGTTGTTTTTATTGTTGTGTTCGTGGTCACATGCAGGTTTGAAACCAAACACTGAATACGTCATCAGAATTGTTGCTTTAAATGGCGCTCAGAGAAGCACTCCGCTGGTTGGAAAGGCAAAAACCCGTAAGTGCATTTGTGAATTTTCCGTTACAAATTGAAAGTACTTACAGTGCCTTCCTGTGGCCAAAAAGTGCATCACTCACTGCTTTTCTCTAACACGTTTCTTTGTAAGAAGTGCAAAGTCTACTGCCGCCCTCCCAGTTGCCCGAACCCAGCCGACCCCTTCATGAAATCCTGGACGTCCCAGAAGACAATGACAACTTCAACAACCACGTGCATGTGTTGGGGCCAAACAGAGACATAACGCTGGGGCAGCAGGGCCAACATATCTACACCGAATATCAGAGCTTCAACCTGGGCAACAATGGCCAGCACGCAGCAAACCAGCACAAACCCCTGGTCTACATCCCCCTGCCGGGGGCCGACGGCCAGAGAGTTCCAGTGGTAAAGGTGAACGAGGGTCCTGAACCAGGATTCCCCTTCTTAGACCTTTACAACGAGACAAACCTGCCACAGGAATCTCAGACCCAGACCACAATCATTTGGCAGCCTGTGCCGCACACTTCGGAGTATGTTGTGTCCTGCAGTCCCATCACAGAGATTAATGAGAAGACTTTCCAGGTGAGTTAAGATCTGAGACTGTAGTTGAAGTGATATGTTTGTGGTTGTTAGATGCTTGTACACCAGACGGTCGACCTGTTACAATTCTACATTTTAGAAAAATGGAACTATTTTCCTTTGACAGGAACCAATAAGAATGTTGGTTTAGGAAGACTGGATTCATGTCTGACATGAGTACTCATAATAATAGAGATTAGGACTGATACAAATATCCAAGTAGAGATGGTTCTATATAATACAATTTACAGCTATTATTCGTCACTTCATACGGTATCTTTCTCTCTCGTGTTCTCTTTCCTCCTCAGATGCGTCTACCTGGCACATCTAATAGCGCCACACTGATCGGTCTCACCTCTGGTGCCTCCTATAACGTTGTTGTGGAGTCTGTCAATGGAGATCAAAAACAAAAAGTTTTGGAAGACGTTGTGACTGTCGGAAACAGCGGTAAAGCTTCCCAATATGAATGTCTCTACAGCTATAAATAGCTGAGGTTGTTCTTTAAAGTATTTCTGTGCTGAACAGCATATATTCTTATTCTTACGTTCATATGATTTAGTTCCTGGTGCTGGAGGGATTCCTACAAGCAGGGATGTGTGTTACGATACATTCACCGCCACCTACCAAGAGGTGGGCGCGGAGTGGGAACGCATGTCAGAGACGGGCTTTAAACTCTGGTGCAAGTGTCTCGGTCTCGGCAGTGGCCATTTCAGATGTGATTCATCCAGTGAGTGAATGAAGAGCGCTGCTGCACGCTAACACCACACCTTACACTAACATCGGCAACAGTTTGCCATTATTTGATGTTTTTCATGTATCTTTGTGCAAACTGTTGTCCGTGCCAGCATGTTTGTTGAAGTCACCAAACATGACGAGGTGGCTTAAAGTACATCTCAGATTTATATCGTCAACTACTTACCAGACGATATCAAACTCTGAGAGAAGCTAACCGTGTGCTGCAACCACCGTATGAATGAAGCATTGTGTGTGTGAAGGATGAACCCACTGAGAACAAGTTCACTGTTGCTCAAGTGTCTTGATGTACGAAGGACTTGAAATATTCACACAGTGTATAACACAAAAAAATGACATTTTCAATATGCAGAGTGGTGTCATGACAACGGCCACAACTACAGAATTGGCGAAAAGTGGGACCGTCATGCTGAGAACGGTCACATGATGAGCTGTACCTGTCTGGGCAATGGCAAAGGAGAATTTAAGTGTGAACCCCGTAAGTTTAAGAAACGTTATGATTGTTTTTCAAATCAGGGTGTGTGGTTGTGTAACTGACTTGTGTGTGGTCTGCTTTAGATGAGTCCACCTGCTATGATGATGGAAAGGTGTATCAGGTTGGCATCCAGTGGCAGAAGGAGTATCTCGGAGCCATCTGCACCTGCACCTGTTATGGAGGACAACAGGTAACATAAAACCTTCATTCTGGTTTGCTGCTTGTTTTCTGTGTCTGGGTATGTGGCCAGACGTTTTAGGTGATCATTCACCTCAAAATAAAAATTCTGTCATCATTTACGTTACATTTATTCATTTGGTAGGGGACTTTTATCCAAAGCAACTTACAAGCAGGAAAGCACATATTTACTTACCCTCTTGTCATTTCAAACCCGTTCTTTCTTCCGCAGAACACAACAGAAGATATTTTGAAGAATGTTGTCAACCGGCCCCCATTCACTTGCATTGGTTTTGTGTCCATACAATAGAAGTGAAGGGCGGGGATGCCAGTGCTGTTCGGTTACCAACCTTTTTCAAAATATCTTCTTTTGTGTTCTGCGTATGAAAGAATGTCATAAAGGAATGTCATAATGACTGAATGTCATTATGATGTCAGTAAGACTAGGTTAATGATAATAGTTTTAAAGTTTACACATGTTTTGAGTAAAGGTCTAGAATTGTTCTCGTGCAGATGCCAATTGAATTGAATTTTCTGATTCATTTGTGTACTTGTATTAGTGTAAAGACATCACGCATTGGGCTTTTATTACACAATTCACTCCTGTGTAAGAAGGTTGTTTAAAACCATGCTGTGTTTTTCAGGGCTGGCGTTGTGAGAGTTGCCGTAGGCCTGGTGCTGAAGTTGATGTGGACCTTATTCAGCCTCCAGTGCGCACAGATGTCTTCGACCGCTACAGAGAGAACGCCCTACGCAAACTAGTGAGGCTTTGTTGACATTTGGCATCCCAAACTGAAGAGAAGAATTACATTAATCTGGGGGGTTTTCTAGTATCCCTTTAGCATTCGTGAATATTTACTATGCAACGTGTTGTTTTACTTTAAGGTATTAAGTATTTATGTCGTGTCTTTATCTATTGGCAATTGATTTTGTTGGTAAAAGTGAGCATTGCCAGTATAGAAACAGGTGGGTAGAGCGAAAAAGTTGAAAAAAGCATCAGTGACAGCCAAAAAGGAAGTAATACTTACGATATATTTTGATAAAAGATTGATCAACTTTTTATGCAATAATAAGCACAAGTGAATTGAGCAAATCCAGGAATATACAGTAGAAGAGTATATTATGGTCAATTATGATTCAACATTCAGCCGGTTTGTATTTGGCTAACATGTAAGTTTGACTTTTTTCCTACAGAACATCCAATGTCCTATTGAGTGCCTTAGACCAGACCTGCTAGCAGATGCCCAGAGTCCTTAAGAAGAAATGTGCATATTCGTTTTGGTCAATTTCGGAGAGGACATGGCCCACAGAGACTGTTATTAGCTCCCTCGGTGTCCTACTCTTCACTCACACTGCAAACTCTGTCCTGCTGCTTCCACCCTGCCGCCCACATCTGTGACATCACGCCTCTTCCGATTGGGTGATTCTTTATCTCTGTCTGTTTAGAGGTAATCCATTAATAATGAGCGTTTACCGTCCATACGCATCAAGTTTTGTGCAAGGTCCTTCTGGAATCAACACTTCTTGCCTTTGTTTTTCAGTATTATTGCCTGGTGTCTGATTTCAGTGTTTTTTATATACATTTTGTGAGTTTGTATTTTGTCAGTGATATTAGTGATTTTCTCCAAAATAAGCACTGTCTTACAATGAAAACGTTTGTGCCTTGTAGGCATCTTTCTTATGATGTAATATTCACCCCTTTTTAATCTGATTGGTTGGTTAAAATCTGTGGCCTTTGTGTCCGCACGGAAACAAAGGAAAGCACTGTTTTAATGAAGTAAATTTTTTCTTTATTTATCCCTTTTGTCTTTGAGTTTGGATGGAATTCAGATTATGGGTGTATACTGTTTTATGTTTGTGTTTTAGGTGCCAAAGCCTTAACTACTGTGGACAAAATACTTTTTAATAAATTTTTTACTTAAAAGACTCGCTGAAGCTGTTTATTTGAAGGGACAGCTCACACAAAAATGAACATTCTTTTCAGTCTGAATGATTTTCTTTTCTACAAATCAAAAACGGATATTTTGAAGAATGCGTGTAACCAACAACATTACACCCCATCGACTTTTATTGATGTATGAACACAAAGTCACTGACACTTTTCTCAAAATATCTTTCTTTATGTTCTACTGATGAAAGAGTCGTAATCTTGGCTTTAAATGAAGACAGAATATGTATTTTGGGGAAAACCCAATTTCAAATTTGGGTGAACTATCCCTTTAAAATTATTATTGGTTGTCAATAAATATAGGTAATAACAGCTGTGCTGATAAGCAACAGCAACATTTGTAGCGCGATATTGCATTTGCACAATCTCCATTAATCACAGTTTTCATTTAGACACAATTCTACCATGTCCTCACTAAATGTTGAATAAATCCTCTTTTTATTTTCTTGCTTGATATCACAAATAAATGATTACTAGGTACCATATAACTTTTTATAGCGACACCAAACACGTTACTTTGTGACACCAACCTTCCGTCTTTTCTGGTGAATTATTAGAATTGTACTCAGCAGAGGATGCACACAAATGAAAGATATTGAGATTCACTGTATTGATTCTGACGCTGTGGTTTGTAGAGAAGACAGATGCCTTTCCAAACAGGTGAGTAATAATAACTTATATTATAACTTATACTAATCTTATTCAAGACGAAACGGCAATAGAGGTCAAGTCAGAAATGCATTAGAGTAAAAATACGGTATAAGGGGATGGGGCTTAAAGGTCTTTGATTGTTTTGTGAGTTTAAGACTGATCTGTTACCCATATGTTTATTTGGTACCTCTTCACATTATCATCACCTCAATATTTCCAGTGTTGCAGAGCCACAGGGAGCAGTTTTGCATTTTGATTACACCAAGTACCAACCGATGTCTGAAGTAAGAGAATCTTATCCATTCCAACTATGACCCGAACAATCCAACCGCTTGTTGCTAACCACAAGAATAGAACTTCAAACGTTCAACCAAGCTATCCATTGTCATAGATTTCTACCTGGATGGATCAAATTGAGGAGTTATGACTTCGTCCGTGTTTGGACAGACATTTGAAGGCAGAAACGTGATGTTCTTGAAGGTGAGGTATTTATTGATTTACATGCGTGTTTAAAATGGCCATATGTTTTAGTGGCTATGATGTCTGACTGATTTATAAAAGTTGCATTCCAGATTATATTATATAAGGTTTAAATGATGGTCAGGTAAGTGACTGCATTGCATTTAGATTGCATTTCATCGCTAAAAAAACAAGCGAGACTTGAGTTGTATCTGCCAATCAGATTTTAGGAGGGCCTGAAGAATTCGTATCGAAAGCTGTTTGGATAGACTGTGGGTGATGGAATCAAAGAGACCTCGCGGGGTGGATGTGCTGTGGTGGTTAAAGCTCTGGGGCCTTATGTGTCATTGTTACGACCGCTAGGGGTCAGCCGCAACAGGAAAAGGAAAGAGTCCCAATACCAAGCAGTTGCCAACAATAACTATATTTATTGTTTAAGGGTTTAGTATCAGGGGCAGACACGGCCAAAATAACAAACAAAACAAACTTTTGTTTAAGCTCTACATTTCCTAAAACAAAAGAATAACAAAATACACTTTAAACTTACCTACCTCCCTAAATGAAAACAAGGTGAAAAGATAGATACCAAAATAAAATGGCGTCAAACCCCCTACCTCCCTTGTCTTGGCAAAGGTATATATACAAAATATTTACGTGGCCAATGATGTACAACAGAATCAAAAAATTGTAATTAAACAGGCGTGGGTTGGTTAATAAAAAAAAAAAAAGTCACAAATCACAATCCTAAGACAATTACTCACAGCACAATCTCAAAAACCCATTAACACTCTTATCAAATAGGAAACACGAAACACAATGGCATGCAGCACTAAAGTCAACAAGGCTCAACAGAAGAAGAGGCCTGTTGAGCGTTTGGGGAGGTCCTTATATCTGGATCAGGTGTGGAGGAGAAACCAATCGCAGCCTTCAACCAATTACCACCAGATACCGCCCACCTGTAACAAACAACTACATGCACATACACAGAGACAATAATACATAAAATGGATTCAATGAGCAAATGACTCAGGCTCATAACACCCCCACCCACAAAAATAAAACATACACTGTTTTACCGATCGACACGGGATAGTGAATCAGCAATGACATTGTCGATACCCTTTTTATGACATATCTTCAAGTTGTAACTTTGGCAGATTAGTGACCATCTCATAAGACGATGATTAGCATTTGACATGCGCTGGAGGAACATAAGAGGGTTATGATCAGTGTAGACAGTAACAGGCTGTGAGCTCGAACCAATGTAGACCTCAAAATGTTGGAGAGCGAGAATTAAGGCAAGAGCTTCTTTTTCAATGGTACTGTAATTAAGCTGATGCTTGTGGAATTTTTTTGAAAAGAAACTAACTGGGTGATTCAAACCAGCAGCGTCTGTCTGAAGTAGGACGGCACCTGCACCGGTACCGCTAGCATCAACTTCTAAAAGGAACGGCTGTTCAAAACAGGGGGCAGCAAGAACAGGGGCACTACAAAGCAAAGTTTTCAAAGCCTCAAAAGCGAATTGACATTCCAAAGACCATTTGAATGGGACTGCTTTGCGTAATAATGCAGTGAGAGGACAAGCAACGTCAGAAAAGTTCTTGCAAAAACAGCGGTAATATCCAGTCATCCCAAGGAATCGACGGAGGCCTTTCCTAGCCGTGGGAACTGGGAAATCAAGGATCGCTTGTATTTTGGAGTTAAGTGGACAAACCTGACCATTACCAACCTCCTTTCCTAGGTACGTAACAGTGGCACAACCAAATTCGCATTTTGACAAGTTGAGTGTGAGGTTAGCATCTCTTAGATGTTTGAAGACATCGTCCAAGGTTCTGAGGTGATCTTCCCACGTATCTGAATAGCACACAACATCATCAAGATAAGCTTCACAATTAGACACATCAGACAACACTATGGACATTAAACGCTGAAAGGTAGCTCCAGCATTTCGAAGGCCAAATGGCATTACTTGGTACTGTAGAAACACATCAGGGGTGGCAAAAGCAGAGATTTCAGATGCTCGACCTGTGAGTGGCACCTGCCAATACCCTTTGAGTAGATCAAGCTTAGTCATAAATTTAGCATTACCCACACGGTCAACGCAATCTTCCATGCGAGGAAGTGGAAAGGAATCAGCTTTTGTCAAAGCATTAACTCTCCTATAGTCGGTGCAAAACCTTGAGGTACCATCTGACTTGGGGACAAGTAGACATGGTGAACACCATGGACTAGCACTAGGAACTGCTAAATTATGCTCTAACAGGTACTGAGTTTCTTGCTTCATCAGTTCTCTCTTAACTGGGTTGACACGATAAGCGTTTTGTTTAACTGGGACATGCCGACCAACATCTATATCGTGTTTTATCACATGGGTAGTTGAAGGAAAATCGTTAAACAAGGTCGGATACCTACTAATCAGATGGGTAATATCGGCATGGGCAGATACAGATAAGTGTGACAATTTTTCTGATAAGTTCGACAACGTTTCAGTGTTCTGTAAACGAGCAGACAGGAACGAGGCACTATTCATTCTCAAATCATCACTTTCAGGTGAATACTCCGATAATGGCACTGTAACTGGTACAACAGTAGCAACAGGTATGTTAATGTCCCTAAAATCAGAACGCGACACGTATGCCTTAAGCATATTAACATGACAAACGCGTGACTTCCTTCTACGATCAGGGGTATTAACAACATAGTCGGTATCTCCTAGCTTCTCCTTAATCTCATAAGGCCCAGCGAATTTAGCTTGGAGTACAGAACCTGGTACTGGAAGTAAAATGAGAACTTTGTCTCCAGTGTGAAATGAACGCTGTACCGCCTTCTGATCATAGCGTTTTTTCATTTGACTTTGGACTGTACCGAGTGAGCGTTTGGCCAACACCCACACCGTATGTAGTCTCTCACGGAATGAACTGACATAATCTAGGACACTGGTTGTTTGAGACGGATGTTTAGTAGAAAGAATTTGCTCTTGCAAAATCTTCAATGGACCACGAACCGTGTGTCCAAAGATTAACTCAGAGGGACTGAAACCGAGTGAGGCTTGGGTAGTATTTCGAACTGCAAATAACAAGAGCGGGATCTCTTCATCCCACTCTTTTTCATTCTCCACACAGAAAGTTCGAAGCATTGATTTTAATGTTTGATGAAATCGTTCGATAGCGCCTTGTGACTGAGGGTGGTATGCACTGGATACCTGATGTTTGATATTTAACTGTTTCATAACCTTCGCGAACACTCTGGACATAAAATTTGTGCCCTGATCAGACTGAATGCATTTTGGCATTCCAAATGTAGTACAGAACTTAACGATTGCTTTAACAATCGTTGGAGCTTTGAGAGAACGTAGTGGTATTGCCTCAGGAAATCTGGTCGACGCACACATTAACGTTAAAAGATAAGCGTTTCCAGACTTCGTTCTGGGCAATGGACCAACACAGTCGATCAGAATCCGTTCAAATGGTTCACCGAGCACTGGTATGGGCCTCAGTGGGGCTGGGGGAATAACCTGATTTGGTTTACCTGCTATTTGACAAGCGTGGCAGGATTTACAAAATTTGGCTACATCTAATTTCATCGAAGGCCAAAAGAAATGCTTCAACAGATAATCATACGTTTTCCGAATCCCAACATTACCAGAAAGTTCATGATCATGCGCAACACTCATTACCTGCTCTCTGTAAGGTTTCGGGACAACAACCTGAAAGACAGTGCTCCAGTCATTATCTGCGTGACTTGGAGTCCACTTACGCATCAGTACGCCATCTTCGAGGAAGTACGCCACAGGATGCTCTGACAGCACAGACGGCTCAACAGTAATTGCCATACAGTGACTCAAAGTTTGATCAACATGTTGTGCTTCAATTAACTGTGGCTTCCCAAAGGATAGATCAACATTAGGAAGTGCACACACATCTATCTTAATTGCCTCAACTTCCTTCTCTGACTGGGCAAAATCATCAACACACATAAAAGAATTAGAAAGATCTACAGTTTCCTTAAATTTGCGAGCTTGAGCTCGTGTCACAACACATGTGCTAAACACATCAGGAAATTCTTCCTTCAACACATCTTCCTCACTCACATTAGGAACATCTATTACTTCCGGTAAACAGAAAACTTTTTTACCTGCCAAATCGTTCCCCAGAATGAGCGATACACCCTTTACAGGTAGTTCAGCTCGGACTGCCAGCTTAACAATTCCTGAAATTATTCCAGATCGCAAGAACACTTTGTGCACGGGAACTTTAACTACTGCAAGATCAATGCCTTGCACTAACACATCAGAATCACAACTTGATTGTTTAGAGAATGATAACACACTTTCCAAAATAAATGATTGCGCAGCGCCGGTATCCCTTAGGATGCGGATACGCTTCGTTTCTGACTCATTTTCGCTCAATGACACAACGCCCTCACAAATAAACGGTTCAAAAGTAGACTCAATCACTGTATTCAAAGAAACATGCCCAGGTAACAAACTATGTCGTTCCACCAATGAAACGCTTTTCGAAGGATATGCTTTCCTGCTAACCTTGCGTTTCAAAGTAGGACAAGTGGCAATGAGGTGACCCACTTCATGACAATAAAAACACTCACGGCTTTCACTATCGTATACAGCAGAAACGTTCTTAGGTGCTGCTGCGGTATCCTTAGAGCTGCGAACCCGTTCAGGGAAATTACGCCTGGAGGATGAAAACACTACTCTATGAGTAAGCACAAACTCATCAGAAAAAACAGCAGCGTCAGAAAGAGAGGAAGCTTTCTGCTCATTTTAGTAAACCACGATTTTCTCTGGTAAACAATTCTTAAACTCCTCCAACAATATTAGCTCTTTAAGCTGTTCAAACGTGACCACCTTGTTAGCAGCGCACCATTTTTCAAACAAATTTGCCTTGTCTCTCGCAAATTCGACAAATGTTTGACTAGAGGTTTTTACATGACTACGGAATTTTTGCCGGTATGCTTCGGGGACTAATTCATAAGCGCGTAAAACAGCATTTTTCATCACATCATAGTCCAAACTCTGTTCAAGTGTCAATGCTGAACAGACTTCTTGAGCTTTCCCGACGAGTTTGCATTGTAATAACAGTGGCCAAATATTTCGCGGCCATTTTAACGTGGCGGCGATTCGCTCAAACACTGTAAAGTAAGTGTCAACCTCGCTCTCTCGAAACAATGGGACTAGTGCAATTTGTCGACTAATATCAAATTCAGGTTGACTTACTTGTGGGTGTTGTTGTGGTGCGGTACTCGGTGTGGAGGCAATGATGGGTGTCGGCACGGTCCCGCTTACACCAGGCACATCAACAGCTGATGGGTGAATAGGTGATATCGCTTTAAGCTCAAGATCCAGCTCCTTGAGCTTGATATCTCGATTAGTTTCCAGCTCAACTGTGCGTACATGTAACACCTGACTCTCGTAACGTTGCCTGCCCAATTCCACCTCTAACTCTTTCAGTTTGATTGCCAGTAAAGGATCGGGCGGAGAAGGTAAATCGACAGGATCCATGCTCACCAGCTCCTCAGAGTCGGGTTTCTCACCCTCACCTGCGGACACCGGCAACGGAAATGCAACACCCGCCGACTCACTCTCCTTTGGCCAAACTCCGAGCTCCACCAAGTGTTTATAAATCACCTCCTTAATCTCCCGTTTCACTGCACCGCGAGGAACTGTGATTTGATATAAATGTGCAACCGAAAACAGATCTTCTTTGCGGCAGATGTCTAATTGCTGGGGCGTTGGTTCAATCGCAAACCTCTCTAGTTCAAATTTCGAGGCCATTCTGAATTCCCTTCCCCTTAAAGTAAAAAACCACTAGTCAAACAACAAACAAAGCAAATTTCATAAGTTCTTATATCGCGATGATGAAACTCCAAATAGGTATTTGAAAATTTCTTTTAAGACGAGCCCCCAATTTCTGTTACGACCGCTAGGGGTCAGCCGCAACAGGAAAAGGAAAGAGTCCCAATACCAAGCAGTTGCCAACAATAACTATATTTATTGTTTAAGGGTTTAGTATCAGGGGCAGACACGGCCAAAATAACAAACAAAACAAACTTTTGTTTAAGCTCTACATTTCCTAAAACAAAAGAATAACAAAATACACTTTAAACTTACCTACCTCCCTAAATGAAAACAAGGTGAAAAGATAGATACCAAAATAAAATGGCGTCAAACCCCCTACCTCCCTTGTCTTGGCAAAGGTATATATACAAAATATTTACGTGGCCAATGATGTACAACAGAATCAAAAAATTGTAATTAAACAGGCGTGGGTTGGTTAATAAAAAAAAAAGAAGTCACAAATCACAATCCTAAGACAATTACTCACAGCACAATCTCAAAAACCCATTAACACTCTTATCAAATAGGAAACACGAAACACAATGGCATGCAGCACTAAAGTCAACAAGGCTCAACAGAAGAAGAGGCCTGTTGAGCGTTTGGGGAGGTCCTTATATCTGGATCAGGTGTGGAGGAGAAACCAATCGCAGCCTTCAACCAATTACCACCAGATACCGCCCACCTGTAACAAACAACTACATGCACATACACAGAGACAATAATACATAAAATGGATTCAATGAGCAAATGACTCAGGCTCATAACAGTCATCCTTAGTGTGCACTTGCATACACACGTTTCAATGCATCAGTCACCTGAACTGGTGACAAGAAGGTTGTATGTTCAAACACCGCAAAGGACTGGAGCTACAAAAGAGCAACTTAACAAAAGCAAACATTTAAATAACCCCCTATCTCATGTGTCAACAGATTTTGAGAACTTTCAAAACTGACGACTAGCTCAACGAAATGGTCCAAAACATGGATTTCTATGTGATGCCTGTTTTTAACATTGATGGATATGTATATTCATGGATCAATGAGACCGTAAGCTGACATCTAAACCTGGATGCAAGTTTGCTCCTGTATAACTTTAAAGGAATAGTTCACCTTTAAAATAAAAATGATGTCATAATTTACTCACCCTGTCTTCGTTGATCAAATTGTCCGGTAATGAATAGAGTAGTCTATCTCAGAATCACTGTATACTGATATGATAGACAAAATTGTATTGTATTTGCGAGTACACCAGATGCAGTTATTCTTGCCTCACTAAATGCCGCAAAGTGTCCTCCTTTTTGGTGTTATGGAAATGGCCACCCTATCCGTGGATGATGCGGCCCCGCGTCACGGCTCTCGTCCCGCCTTCCTCACCACATTGTTATTGATATCTCTAGTTCTTATTCAACCTTAATTCTTGTTCTTATCAAGAAGTGGAGTCTCTCCATGTGGAAGCCGATTGGATGAGGCTAGATTTATCTCCATTAATCACTTCAGAAGAAGAAATATCCTGAAGACCGAAACAGGTTGTATCTTTGCTCTTAATAAATAATGTTCGACTAAATATCCAAAAGAGGGCCTGCATTGACTTTGTTATATTTCTCTAAATATATTTTGTGTGTCACACGTGGGCTCGTGCAGAGGTTTTGACTGCTTCAGCAGAATGTAATTGATTAAAAATGTTATATTGATATTAAATAAAGTGACTGTTTTATCGACATGTTAGTAGTTTAAATTAGAAAATACCTAATCTTGTATAATGCTCTGCGATTGGTTGCTATTTTTAAATTAAATCCACTTCAAACTAAATGTATTATTAGTAATAACTTGTGCTTTTAGTTAACCTTTTGTATATATTTTATTTGAATAAACACTAATATGGTCTAGTTTGCCCTTTTGTCAGATAATTTTGACCAATAAACAAATACCTTAAATGTCCATTTTATACCACCTCATACTGTATTTAGATGGTTTAGACTACACTGAAGGGCATTAAAAGAAAATATTGTCTCCTACTTTTATTTATTTAGTTATTTGTTTATAAATTGTACAATTTACACATACCGTATGTCTTTATTACACATTTATACATGTTAATTCGAACATAAATTGAAAGTTGTGTAATATTTAACATTTAAATAACAATATTTCAGTTAAAATGTGATAATGTGCTAATCCCGCATTGATAAACTCAGAGATTGATGATTATTCTATGACGATTGAGAAAAGCACGGGGTGAAACGTTTGCTCTTGGGTCTGTTTTAAGACACTGTTGCATCTTTTTGACTTTGTTCACTTTGTTGCAGATGTAGAATAAACATTTTGATAGAACCTTTTTGGTGTCTTGTAGAAAATTGTTGCTACTTTGTTATTACTGTTTGTTCAACGCACCCTGAGAATTGAATGATTTAACTTGTGTCACTTGTGTATTCGAGGACTTATATTGCAGGCCTTGAATTGTTTTATTGAATGTGTCTATTACATACTGATTGTTGCTCATTTTTAACACAACACTACACTGCTCGGGGTGTACGTGTGTGTGTTCACTACTCACTGGATGGTTAAATGCAGAGGTCACATTTAGGACATATCTGACAAATAAGTCATTTTCACAATAGGTCACTTTCATTTCCTCTCTGTGATTGTCAATGCCTGTGGGTGGCGATCTGGAAAATGCTGAAACATTTCCCTAATAGTCAATGTAATAACACATCAGTTTAAATGTTGTGTATTCAGAACGCCATCTGCTTTGCCACATCTTCAGTTATGATGCCATCTGCTGGTCAGCAACTTAAGACAAGAAAACACTACTACATACTGGTTTTCCAGGTCAGAAATCAAACTCATTTTTTGACAAGTTGTATTTGTTTTTGTGCCAATGTGTGATGCCTTAATGCATTGCAGTCTTTTAACAGCAAATCAGTATCTCCTTTTGATAATGTTACCTATGAATTTTAGTTGGTGTAGCCCACATGTGAATTGTAAAACTTGAACTTCCACTATGTTTCAACAATTAACAATTAGAACTGTTAACATTAAAGATGCTGATATACTTGAAAAGCATTTGTTCAACGATTTGGATTTTTTTAAATGTCAGGTTGTACAACCACAACGCACGCGGTCCGATCATGCGCGGCGAGTGCAGCTTTTACTTATTAAAGTTTTTGCCCGTACACATTTTTTAAAACTTCGCTCATTGTGCCAAGACTCTACACACAAGTAAACATGAAACAACACTGGGAAATATACCATTCACATCTGTGTCAAATTGAAACTCTGCTATCAAAACCTAACATTCCTTTGTCAAAATGTAACTCTGATGACAAAATGACACATACTTGCATCATATGCATACACTTTCAGATCAGGGGGAACACACTAGTCTACTTTATATAAAACAACGCAGTCTTTCATTTTCACTGTTTATTCAGAAGACATATTTTCAGGAGGCACATTATCAAACAACCAAAAAAGCTAATATGCCTACTCAATATTTTACCTTGCAGCACTGTACATTGCAGTAACATGAATTCAGATAAAGCAAAAACAATTTTGAAAAAACACTATACTTGTAAAATGCAAATTGTGCATATGTGGGCTCATGGATCCCGCCGTCTGTAGGGGTCTGGCCACAGGACTTAATCGACATCGCAAGCAATGTATTCTCCCACTAGGCACCGGGGAAAATATCCCCTTGCATGTTGAAACCATCCATGGATTGCTGTCACCTGAATGTCGCTGCAGGTCTGTTCCATTGCCTGCAGAAGAGGCATGCGGGCATGCAGTTGGCGGTCATATACATGCCATCTCCAAGCCGAAAATAATTCCTCTATAGAGTTTAAAAATGGTTGGTAAGGGGGCAAGTATACCACTTCAAATTGATTGTGGTTGGTGAACCAGGTTTGGACCAGAGCAGCCCGATGGAAACTGACATTATTCCATACCACCACAAACCTGGGCTGATCTGGTCTGTTCTGTACAACTATATTATGGAGAGCATCTAGAAATGAGAGTATATGTTGGCTATTGTATGGACCTAGTTTTGCATGATGATGCAGAAGCCCTCGAAGGCTTATGGCGGCACACAATGTGATATTTCCCCCGCGCTGCCCCGGGACGTGCACAATTGCCCTTTGGCCAATTACATTACGACCTGTCGTCTTGTTTTGCTCAGGTCGAATCCAGCTTCATCAATGAAAATGAATTCATGAGGCTGTGCAGCTCCATACATGGCCAAGATTCTTTGTAACAAAAAACAACATATTACTGTACTACAGTGCTACACATACAGAACCCTCACCCCATCACACAGGTATCTGTGTAGCTCTCCGAATGGATCCATGTGGTACTGACATGGTACATATTCTGCTGCTACTGGATTTCACCAATACTGTATTGTAAATGTAAAGGACAGTTACACTTACCCGTACATAATCAGCTCGAAGTCCTTTGACCCTCACACTGTTCCTCACAAATGGGACCCTGTAGAGCTGCTTCATGGTGATGTTGTGTTATCCCACGATGTGTCTGATGGTGGTGATGCTCACACGGTTTATGATGTTGAACACTTGCCTGTCTGCAAGTATTTTCTGTCGTAGCTGGTGGAGACGGATGGCATTGTCTGCCCTCACTAGGTCAACAACGGCAAGTTCCTGCTGTTGTGTAAACAGGAGTTGGCGTCCTCCCCCAGAAGGTCTTCTAGTCATTCTAGAGAAATACAACCACAAATTGTCATCGGTTTGCTTCTTTTTCTTACGGTATGTTACTGTATATACTGTATCATCCACTGTACTGAAACATCTCAATATAAGTAATCATGGTATGTTTCACAAAAACTACCACTTTGGCTGCAAAAGGAGCATTTGCACCCTGCAATACCCTGTACACGTGATGTGGTAATGTTAAGTACTATTCTACAGTGCAGTAAATACCATCTGAGAAGGTAGAGAGGTGAAGACGTACCTGTTTTCTAGTCGGAATGTTCTTATTACAGATGCCACTGTGAAGTGGCTTAGATGTGGGTGGACTCTCTGCCCAGCTTCCCTCATAGTCAGGCCATGGTTGATGACATGGTCCACCAAAGTTACTCTTATATCATCAGAAATAGGGGTCCATGCTTGGCCTCTTTGACCTTGACTTTGTCCTCCTTGTCCTCCTCTTCCTCCTCCTCTTCCTCCGTTTGAGGTATGGTAACAAAAGCTTCAAGTTGTGTTACTTTACTCTAAGCATGGGTCTATAGTGTTCAAGCAACGGGCAAAAACTGTAAGTTATTAAACGGAATACATAAAACAGGAGGGTTTTATCTATAACATTGTGCGTTTATTTTTCACATGTTTTAACTGTTGCAAAAATCTGGCCTTATTTGTGTATACTGTGGTTTATCTGGAGTGTTGATCTTGCGTCAGCTACTACAGCACTGTACGTTTTCACATCTATGAGAATAACTAAATATAGTTCACTGTGAAACATTTTCCATAGTTTTTACGGAAAAATACCAGCAGCTGTGGTTGCTAGTAATATTCAGTAAAAAATACGGGAAAAGAACGTAAACAGCTTTGCAGTTTAAATCTTCAGGGCATAAACTTCAAGCTGTGTTTGAACTCATTACAATCTTTGATATTAAGAGCATTTCATTATATTAAATGAAAACTTGGACCTAATGGATAAAAGTGAAACATTACATTTACTTATTTTATTCTTTGCAACTCATAATTTTTTGTAAACAAAGCAGCATGACATCAGTACCTCATTGCCTGACATTGACTTAAACACACTCACTTTTCAGCATAGTGGCGACCCACAAACATTTAATGTCAGAAAAGAAAAGAGAAATTCGGAAATTAAGGAAAAATACAGCTAGCTGTGGTTGCCAGTAAACTACCGTAAAAATACGGGAAAATCCTGTTTTTATTTGTCCAATCAATTCCCAGTGGAAAACATGAGCCACTATTCATCAAGGAAATTTGTCAGATTACTGAAGACGATCGGCAATGCTGCTTCACAGGGACTTCAGCATAACCGCCATGACTTGATGTTTTAAGTCACCATTATTGTGATCAGTGTTCGCTTTAGTTGGCCTCTTTCATCAGCTAAACAGCGTTTTTCTTTTGAGTACTATGGCAGTTTTTGTGGCAAATTATATCAAAAGAAAATAAGATAAGATTATTTTTCAGACTTTTTTCTGATGTTGTTTAGATTCTTACTGGGCCACAATTGTCTGAATGAGCAAACATTGGACACCCACACTTCCTGCAACAATCCGTATAAAGAGATTTTGAACAGCTAAAAGGTCTATGTTTCATTTTTAAAGCTTACTGCCGCAACGCATGCTGGGAGTTATGGATGAGTTTTGTACTTTGATGGAACCCAGAATGCATTTTGGTACAGAATAAACATTTATCTTAAGAGCATTTTTTTTAAAATAGTAAATAGCAAAGGGTCAAGATCCCAACTAAAGCAAACACTCATCACCATAATGGTGACTCAACAAAAATTATCAACATGTAAACTTGTGTTAATTAAAAAGCTGCTGGAGGCAGGCAGGGGGGACGGAACTACAGCACCAGCACACAATACATCGCATTAGCCCTTACATTAAACACGTATACAACTACAAAACACAGACATAGTTTGTCTTACCGCAGTTCATGTCTGCCATCTTTTAGTGCTCGGACCGTGCACATAATACCAGCATTATATCCACAGTTTATATAACAAACATCACTGAAATGCCGTGAACAAACAAACACACCTTAACTTCTCTTACTATCGCAAAAGCAACAAGCTGCAGATCCACAACGCAGCCATTCTTGACGCAGCGCAGCCAATCACTCGTCGGTTGGCATGTGGGCGGCAATGCTTTTCTGGGAGAATTGCCCAATAAAATTAATAGGATCCTTGATACGAGACAGGGATCCAGACTTATAAAATTGGAGTGCTGAGGGGGTATATAATCACAGAAAGACCACGTCCTACGTCTAACTCGTTATTTAACAAGTTGAACATGTTAAACATGAGAAGACAGCACTTTTAACAGTGAAAAGAAGTCAGAATGCATAAAATAGCATGTACACCATCTTTAAGAGATCATTCCCAATTTTCATTTTTACACTCTAAATTACAGTTGTGTTAAGAAACAACACATTTATGTCCATTTACTCATCATCATCGTCTCATTTCAAACCATTATGGGAGCTTATGAAATTTATTTTATGTGACATGACTGCTTGGAACGGTCCAATCCCCAATTACTAAAACAAAGAAAACAATCTCCATGTGAATTCTCAGGTATACTGTATTTTAGAAATGCCCCCCAATAAATCATTCAGGACAGATTTATAGTCCTTCATTCTCACACCAATTATTGATAATACAAGATTAGTCAGGGGTGTAAAGAGGAAATATCAGACCCGCAAGCACCTATATAGATGTCCTACCGAAGTTACTTTCTTTTTTCTACTTTTATTTCTATATTCAGTCATTTTAACACGATTTGGGTGGTCTGGTTTGCTTGGAGTATCCAATTTTAAAAGAATCTCTACCAAATGTATGTAAACATGTGCTTCAGCTTTCTACACCAGAGGGCAGTATTGCTCTTTACACAGTCAGAGACTGGTTACAGTTGTTGCTTTCACATATTCCAAAAATGTACACTTTTAAATACTTTTACTGAAATTGCATAATTGCCTTATAGTATACTACATACAAAATAATTTCTGCTTTTATTTCACATTTTATTTCAAATGTATTTTTCAAAATGTTTCATTGTTGCTACGCAGCAGTACAGAAAGCGCATCATTTTTACATTGTAGCGTACATATATTGCAGGAGACGGATCAATGGGTTTGGATCGTGGCCATTACTCAAGTTCATTGAGACGCATCCTTGCATTGTTGACCTAGGTTGGTCTTATTCCCCATGTTACCGGATCCAATCCGGTTCAGATGAAAATCTAAACATCCCATGACAAGGTGGGCTGAGGTGCAGCCAAGGAAAATCAAAGTGCTTCAAACCACATCTGAACCTCTGTAACGGACATGTCCTATTACATTAGCCATCATTGAAATGCATTTATTATCACAGGTTTTTGTGAGCGTATTACTTGGCAGGACTAAAGGGGTTTCCATGAGTGATTAATATGATGGGAATACCTTTATAGCAGTTTCTCAGTCTGTGAACTGTGTCCCCTTTAAAGGAAACACCAAAATCTGTTTTACTCAGCTGCTGTTCATAAAACAATGTAGATCATTTGTTCTGCATTAATATTCATTTAAAACCGCTCTGTATTTCTTAAATGGTCATTTATAACCATAATGAGAGATCCATAGGTTCACTTCTGAATTACAAGAATGCTGTTTGAAGTCACTGAGCATTCTGTAATGTTTGTTAAGCTTGTAAGACACAATACAGTAATTTCCATAGTGTTTTTCAAGATTAAATCTCTCCATAGCCAATACTCTCATCCATCTTTAGCAATGTGATTGATTAGTCTGCGTATCCCAGCTTGTCCATCAATTAATTTCTATGCCATTCTGGTGTATGACCAGCATATCTCAATTAATCTTTCCCTGCACTCTCACTGTTTTCCTGGACTCATGCATTCAAGTATGGAAGTGATCAATGGCCCGTGGGTTTTGTGTAAAAACTGTTGAGATTTATGAATCTGCTGTGGTCTGAGTGATGAATGCTCGGCTCTGTTCTGTATGTAAGATTTTGCGGGTCCTCATTTCAAGTGATTGGTATAAATGATTATGATCAATGAACTACTTCTTAACTTTTTTATGATTAAGCAACCCAGTTTTTTTTTAAATAGTCAAATCACAGAAAATACAATGACAAAACTGTAATGTTACAGTATCTTACTGGCCCCTCAGCTGCCGGAAATTTACCGTATTTTTAAGAGGATTTTTTACTGTGTATTTTTAAATACTGAAAATTATAAAATTAAAGAAAATAGACTGAAAATGTACCAAAACAACCATGAAAATTGTGTAATTTTATGTCACAAATTGCTGCCAGAAAAGTAAAAAAAAAAAAAAAAAAAAAAAACATCAAATCACTGAAATGGAATGCATGATTACAAGAAAAACATGTCATTTAAAATATTATTTTTTTTAATGTAATTTTGTCACAAACTGCTGCCAGAAAGGTAAAAAAAATTCACAACGGAAAAAACATCAAATCATAGAAATCGATGGCATATTTACAAGGAAAATATGTCATTTTAAATGACAAGACTCTTATTTTACAGGTGTCCCAGCTGCCAGAATACATCTTTTTATGATGTGAAATTACAGAAAAAGACTGCAAATGTACACTTAAAAACGAACATTTTTAACAGTATTTAACAGTATTGTTGACTAGCTGCCGCAAAATTCCCGTATTTTGTAAGGGCAATTCAAGATGATTCACATTACTTGTTTATTTCCTAGATTTGTACTAATGGAAATGGCTCGAGATCAGCAGTGTCCGGACCATCTGGAACTGTCTAAATTAAATTCTCTGTTTGTTTCCTTACTGCCTGTTTCTTTAGATCATAATATAGGAAAATGTAGATGAGAGCAATGCGATCAACTCATTTCTTTCTGCCTTACCTACACATGTGGGAGTTGCAAATGTAACATCAGAGAAAACAACTCGACGTTCAGACTGTTCGGAATTCTCCCGGTCTCTGAGGAAGTTCATTCTCTCGAAGCTAAAAGGATTACATGGTTTGTGGATGGGAGTCGGTCTCTCTACATCAATGTGACAACAACACTGCCGTCCCATAGAGACAAGAGAGGTTGTAGACCCCCATAGCCCCTTGCGTCTGACTGTAACAGGTCTTGATAGATTACTCACAAAGCGCCATGGCTGCTGGCCTGTTATTCGAGCCCTGTAAGGCGGTCTCGCCCTCCGGCTGGTGATTTACTGCCTTCTGCCTCTGTAAATCAATCTGCGGTGAGTCTGTGGGCCTCCCTCCCTTCCCTGCCGCGACTCGCTGAGCTACTTAATGTCACATGCTCGGTGATGTATGGAGGGCCAAATATTTGATTTGGCGAAGCACTCAAAAATGATGCAAATTCCAATGCTGTCTTTAATAGAAATGAGTGTTTAACAGATGATTTTATGTTATTGATCAATAGACATTATGTTAAAGATGCGTTGGGGTAATGATATAGAATATCTGTATATGTCCCTATGTAATTTACAAGTTCATGTACGATTTGAACAAAAAAAGGGTGTTTTGATAGGGCCACTACACAAAAATTTTCATGTAACTAACAGCCAGACGATAAATATATACAGTGATCTTTAAAAAGAGGAGAAACTGTCAGGAAACCATCTGGAATGTGAAAGCTACATCTCATATTTATCCGTGCATTGCAGTTAGTGTTAAATGCAAGCAAGGTGTTTTAAACTGAATAAAACTAAGAAAGTGGTGATTAACATTTCATCAATAGGCTTAAATGGCATTTCAACATTTACTGTAGCCATCTATGACTCTCTACTGCAAAATTCAAGGGATCAGCCGGATAGGCTCTTCCATCATACACGAGCGGGCTAAGAGACGAAGTCTAGCCATTTGTCTTTTTTTCTGTGTTACCCAGCAGGCCCATATTCTAAGATTTATGCAGCAGAATAAGGACTGATAAGCCTTCATCTGTTCACCGTGTGAATTATTCCCTGCTCTCACTATCTCTCTCACCCTACAGAACCTGGCTTCGTATGGCTGTGTGGCAGAGGGAAGAGGGAAGAAATCATGTCCTTCACAGCATCATGGCCAGCAGCTGAGATTGTGTGTGTGGCCTGCTGGCAGAAATGTGTCAGTTGGTCTCTCCTGACTCTCCGTTCTCTCCAGATTGTGGCACAGACTGTGAGATGCTAACGTATTCACGCCACATTTCCAGTCTTGTGGCATGAAACAGGGTATTAAGACATTATCTGAGGGAGTTTCATCTCTGAAATGAAACACAAATTGAAGAGAATCGTTTCGCTTGTAACAGGTTACTTTTTGAAATTTGTGGGTAGAGTGACCAGTCGTGAAAAGGAAAATGAATCAGCCAGGCTTGCGTTTCTCTGCCTGGTAGGATACAAATCTCGGGGATTAACCCAATGACTCAAGCTTCCCTTAAAGGACAAGCATCGTGTTTTTCTCAACTCTTAACTTTTCTTTTTAACATATCTGGTCTCAGAATTCTTGTAAAGTATAAAACAGAATCAGACGCCACTTGGAGGCGGTAAACCAAATTCTTTGGTATCCACCAAGAATTGACCTTGAGGGTAATTTCCTATCTAACAAATGCATACATATTATAACATAAATCGTTTAAAACTACAACAAAATGTTATTTAATTCTACAGCAAGATAAAGACACTACTCACATCAGTATAAAAACAATCTAAAAAAACATTAACTACGACTTTTTCTCCAATAAACTCTTAATTTGTTGCTTATTAATAGTTAGTAAGGTAGTTGTTAGGTTTAGGTATTGGGTAGGATTAGGTTATGGGAGTATGGACATGCAGAATAAGTGCTTTATAAGTACTGATAAACAGCCAATAAGTTGCATAACAACTACTTAATAGTGAGAATTGCCCCTTATACTGAATAAATGAAATATAGATGGGTAGGAATAACGCATTCTGCAATTACATCAGTAAGTAATAACTTGTAATGCTTCATCTTCACCACAAGTGTCAGTGTAAGTCCAAGACTATCGTTATACCGGCGTACAAAATATACTTTTCTCTGCCACAGTAAATCCAAAAGTATTTTGTACTAGCACTATTTACGAGAAAGTTAGCGGAAGATTTTAATTTATACTTTAACAGTAGCCTCCTACTATTACATATGTCTTTATTCGTGCGTTTTCTGCCATGTCCTTTATTCTCGCATTGCTGATGTTTAGACCCCTGTTCCACATCAGTCACAGTGTGTTTGTTTAATTCAGGGGCCAAATGCCAAGTTACGTTTTAATTACACGTATGAATCGCCGCGTTATTAAAAAACAAATGTGTTCCCAGGTTGAGGCTATAATGAGCATTATTAGGCAGTTTCATTACCGAAATCCAATCTCACTTTGGCCAGTGGGGGAAAAAATAACCTACCAGCACAGAATAATACACACGGTTTGAACGCGGTTTTGATGTCTCTTCAGTCCAAACATGATGCCTTTGGAATTCCGACGGCTTTTTGAACATAAATTAGCATTTAGACAAACCATCAGCCCAAAACAGGGAAGTCTAGCATGTTATCCTGCATCTAAATGGCTGTTTGGCTCCAGCGTGGACACTAGTGTGCAGCAGGCTGTTAGTCTGATGAATTTCGCTTTAATTCTGTGCGGAGGCTTTCGGGCGCCGTTTATTTTTCCAACGCTGACATTCATCTCCCTCCTACCTCTGCTTTCCCCACCTCATCACCGCACGCTGGCATCAATCAGCTTTATGTACGAGGCATCTGACACTTCTAATGTCATGCATAATCTTGACAAACACTCGTTTTCCATGCACGGGAATATACGGCCTGAAACAAATAGGCCCGCTTGCTGAGTCTCAACCGAGATGGCTGTGATGATAATGGCAACCAAAGGAGGCCATTGCTCTATCAATATGACTCAACATTACAGAAAAAGGTATTACAGCATTTTCAGCACCCAGACGAGACGTATCCCACCTTAAGCTGTTTGGATTTGATCGCATCGCGCATTTTTAATTTTGCTCGGCTCATTCATTAAACTCGGAGAGGAATCAACAAAGACTAGTAATTAAAACTAACAGGGCGGATCTAGTCACTATTGAGCTCAACTTTAATACACCTGAAGAATAAATAATTAGAGCATGATATTAAAAAATGAAAAGATAAAAGCCAAAGTGTCTATCATGCTCAGAGACGTGTCGAAGCAAAAAAGGGAAGAAGGAACAGGTAAGCTCGTCGCTGGCGGTGAATCTAAAAATGAGTCGATAAGATTTAATTGTTTTCCTGTACATGGCTGAATATATCCATTGTACCTGCAAAAATGAAAAAGATTAATCTTCTCTGGAAATTTAATCTGACGTTTGGAACATGCTGTGTGAAAAATAAGTAAAACTCAAGCACATTGAACGATTCTCATGGGTAAGCAGACTAATACAATTATGTTTAAACTAATGTACCAAATCAACTTTCTATAATCTTTCTAAATGTTATACATAGACAAAGTGGAAGGTTGTATCATCTTCTAATAGTTTTGGTCTCATCCCTCATTTACTGTCGTAGTAGGGAAAATAAATACTATGGGAGTAAATGGGGGATGAGATCGGATGAGAAGACTTTACATTGAATGTAAGACTGTTTAAGACCCAATTGTTTCATTTTGAAATGTAAGACTGTTTAAGGCCCCGGCAGAAGCCGTGCTGAAGTTTGCTTGTCACTCACTTTTATCTAGAGGTTAACAGTTTCACCTTATTCAGTCCTACACTTTGATCTGCCCATATCCCTCTTCATTGAAGAGCGAGTGCAAAATTGAAGGGATTTTAAGCTCTTTGAATGAGTGTCGCGTGAGTTAGGAATAGCCCAATTTTAACATTCCCATAGAGACCGGGTTCTGTGTCAGTGCAGTGTAAGTGAAGAAAGTTGACACGGTCTGCAGTACACCCTCTGGCTCAACTTGTCACTCAGCCCGATGCCCTGCACAAGCCAATAATTACTTTTCCAATCATAGCAGCCAAGCATCCCACCACAGAGACCCTCAATCTAAACCACACTGCTAAAGAAACACCACATCACATCCTTCCTGTCTCTCTTTCTTCTCATTCTGTTTCATCTGTTTCACAATCTCACTCTTGTTTTGGTCGTGGTTTGTAGTGCGACAGTCAAAACCAATCGGAAGAGTTTTGTGTTTTAGTGTAGCCTACTGTAATTTGGAGCTGTTTTCAGGGATGATTTTATTATTTATTTTATGTCATTTAAAACCTGTATATGACAAATATTATATTAAGATATTTTGAGAAATGTCTGTTATGGATTGAACCACATGACACACAATAAGGGATGCACGATAAATTATCGGCCATATCGGTATCGGCTGATAAATCGACATTTTCAATGTTATCGGCCGATAGTTCAATTTAAGACGATATATAATAGCTGATAAATTATGAATCATTTCCTCTGGTTGGACCACTGTATCTGCATGCTGCTCAGTTAAAATCCAGTACAGTACTGTCTTTCTGTCGTAATCATTCACTTACTGCTATTAGCCATGTAGTATGTAGATATTTATGAATGAAATCTTCTGCTTTCTGTCTTGATACCTGTTTGACTTGTGGCTATTGAGAACACCTTTCTGGTTTGCTCTTGAAGAAGATCTTTCATTTGTTTATTAAATAAACATTATACCAGAACAGTTTAAAAGAAGAATTAAAGAATCTTAAATGGGTGTAAAGTTGGCTTGGTACATGATTTTCAGGAGAAAAGTTATTTTCAGTCTCAGAAAATGTTATATTATTTAGAAACGATATCTCAATTATCGGCTTTCTAATGTTCAAGGATTATCAGTTATCGGCCAAAATGTACATATCGATACATCCCTACACATACTGTAACTCCTCAGTGTCGCCTATCTGTACCTTGCTGGCAGCATGGTACTATATTTACCACTGTACTTCCCACGTATTATTTGCTCAATTTTATCACACATGTATTGATTTGTTGTCGCTGAAATGCTGTCTTGTGGAGGTGAAAATAGAATTGTGCCAAAAAAGCGAAATGAAGAGAGGGAGAGAGACCAGACGTGTGAATGTGTCTCTAAATTTAAGCGACTGTGCCGGCGAAAATTGGATTGGTGTGTGTGTCTGAAGATTACGTTTTTGCTGATGTGCTGCCTTCCAAAAGAGAGGCTTGTGTATGACATTAATTTCGGCTTACTGTGGTACAAAGAAGATTAGAGGAGCAAAGTGTCCAGAAAATCTACTCGTTCCCCGCTATTCTGCTTCTCAAGTACATATACGGCCTTCCTTAACAGATGTAGGAAGTGTAAAAAAGTGATGCTGTTTATATCCCTAATCTCCATTAGTCGTTATCTTGCTTCATGCATAATACTCAGAAAGGTTTGTGCATAACAATCCAGAATATGAAAAGTGGAGTCTGACGATCATTTCAATCGTAATTGACTCATGGGGGGGTCCGCTGTGGGTTGACTAGGTACAATCTATTCCCATGGGCCTGTACTGTTTGCTTCTGTTTATTGTTTCATCTTTGCCTCAAAGATTCAATTTGAAGGGCTGAGATGGGATTTCCACTCTCTGGGGAAAATAAGTCTCAGGTGCCAACACAAAATCCAGAGCAGATATCTTCTTCAGGACTGTGAATTAATAGTCAGACTCCAGACAGTCAAACTCAGGGCCTCTGTAAAAGGTAAAGGTGCACGCACTCTCTTTTTGCTATGCCGAAACATCTCACTCAAGTCTTCTGACTCAACTCTGAAAACATCTCTGAGCCATATGACACCTCTTAAGACACTCTTTCCCAAAGACTTTTGTAGGTTCTCAACCAAACGCATCAAAGGTCAAGCTTCATGCAAAACCACATGTGCCGAGTTTGTTTACCAGTGTGGATATGTTTGCGCTGATCTTGCTGTAAAACCACTTCCTTTTAAATAATCATCCACGGTTACAGTAAATGCCAGATGGAAAATGATCAAAGTTGGCCATTTTTTGGGGGGGTTCTTTGTCCTCTTACAGTGGGGTGCAGTGTATGGGAGTTTCTTGAAGTGCTTGGAACTTTAAAAGACAGTATCATGTTCATCCACTTCTTCTACGGGATTTTTCAAATATCTTTTTATTTATATATATGTGTGTGTGTGTGTGTGTGTGCGTGTGTGTGTGACCTTAAGTAGCACGGGAACATTTTATTAAAAGACAAAATACACAATATATGAGTGTGACAAAGATCGTTAGGATATTAAGTATAGATCATATTCCATGAGGATATTTTGTAAATTTCCTACCCTAAATATTGAAAAACTTTATTTTTGTGAGTGGATGGCCTGCTACAGCGCCTCTGGTTGATAACTTTTTAAGGCGATTTTCTGAATATTTAGATTTTTTTGCACCCTCAGATTCCAGATTTTTGAATGGTTGCCAGATATTATCCTACCCTAACAACCCATACATCAGTAGAAAGCTTAATTATTCAGTGTTCAGATGATGTAAAAATCTCAATTTCTAAAAATGTTCCAACAAGACTGGTTTTGTTGTATAGGGGAATATATATATATATATATATATATATATTCATATTTGCCTGAAATGGATAGCCTGTAGTGCTTCTCCTGTTTGGTTGTCGATGTATGATATAGTGTTTGGATAATTTGACTCACGTTGTTGACTGTAATGTCCTATGTGCATCTTGAAGCGACCGAGTTAAAAATGACATTGTTTCCTACGGACCGGATGTAACAAATGAAACAGGAGTCGTTTCTTATTTTTTACATCTCGTCTACATCACGTCCTCTTTTATGTTCAAACCAGCAACCCAACAGTTTTTGATGTGACCCTTTCGAAGTTTGACATATATGTATGTTATTCGATCTTTACACATACTGAGCTATCTATCTATCTGAGCTAGCCATCTAACCAGTATCTGCTCCTTTTTTGGGATAATTTTGCTTAGATAAAGGTTACACAAGAAATGCTAATTGACCTTCTCACGGCTATGATGATAGTCTCAAGAGAGGGATGGTGGTTTACGTAAAAGGTTCTTAGCACAACGTGTGATCAGACTGGTGATGGGTCAGGATTAAATAAAGTTCATTAGCTTGGCCATCAGCTCGCTGACAGGTCCAAGATACTTATGAGACCCCACCTCTACTGTTTAACCTTTAAGAGGCTCGGGAGAGAAGATGAACGCAGCAGAGTTAAAGTTGCTGACTGTGATTGTCAAATGCTAATGGAAGGCCCTGTGTTCCAGGTTATCGATGGTGGTTCATTAGGTATGAGATTGAGAGTGCCTGTAATTGCTGACTGTCCATAACAAGGACAACTCCCTCTGGACATTTCTATAATGACGTTGGACCTCGTGGTTCTTGTGATTGACAGAGGCAAGCTTGCAGGGCCAGGGATATTTATGCTCGCAGATAATCTGCAGCAAAAGCATGTGCTGACCGAAACTAAAATGGTCAAAGGGTCTTGTTTACTATAATTGTGTACAAGATTTCAGGCTTTTCTTGAATTTCCATTAGATTCAACAGGTGCATAAACATAACCTTTGAATAAATAATTTTGTATACATTTAGTTTTACATGAATAAATGTGTATTGATGTAAATAAGGATACTTCAGGGTTGTGCATTAGTTATTGTAATATTGACATGAAAACTATATCTCCAAATATGCAGAACCTCGTATACAGAACCTACTTTCGATATATGATTTATTTCCAGGACAATTGGATTTAAATAGCTGAATGTGCATCTGTGCCGCTCCTTTTGGCATATATTTGTTTTGTAGAAATGGGAGGTTAAAAACCTTCAGAAAAATGTGAAATTATCGACGATATGAAAACATTTTCTCACGTGTTTTACTTGTGTAGGTTATGAACCTCCATCCATCTCTGAAATCACTTTACGCTGTTCATGCTTTCTATGTTGTAAGGAAGCTGCGATCGTAATAGAAGTGAAATATTTAAAACCCTTTGAAATATTTAAAACCAGCCGTGCATTTTACAAAAGCATGATGAGAGCCGCAAAAAACGCATCTGCTTGCTTCTGCAGGAGCTCCCACAAGTGACTCAAGCGCCGAACGTCTGTAAAATGTGCCAGACAAGGTTAATGCGCGGCATACGGCAGACGCAAGTCACGCATCCCCCACCTGAACTCCCAACCGACTTTGACAAGCAACAAGCCCGCAACTCCAACAGAAGTCTCAACAGTTCAGTGAGGATTGCTGTGTGTTTCCGTCAGGCATGAGAGAGAATACCTAATTCATATATGACGCTCGAGTGTAGAAGATAAAACGAGTCCTATTTAACAACTGCCTCTCATTAGCGGCCTAGGATGGCTTTAGGGTAATGCTCGCTCTTAAACAATTCACAGCAGCCCTTGCTTTTGAAAACACACCATTCAACCGCATTCATACCACAGCGGTTGTAGATTGGGCGCGTATGCATATCTCTGGCCCTCGTGACAGGAAAAGCATCACGTATGCCAAAACCATCGCTCTAATAGGGTCCTGTTTCAATTGGATTTCGCTAATAGGCTGTATATGGGCCCCGGGGGAGTTCCAAATTGGCTTCGTAGTGTCTCTAGCTTTGTTCCCAATAATCAGCACCCATCTGGCCCGGAGAATAGGAGGCAAATACTCCCCAAATGAACGCCCCCCCCCCCTTCCCGGTCCTCTCCACCACCAGATGCTCTGGGTCTCCTTAACAAGAGCGGAGAGAGCTGATCAGCAGGAACCACTGTCCAGAGATGCACAACCACATGTGATATACTGTAAAAAATGCATCTGTTATGTTTGTGTGTGTGTGTGTGTGAGAGAGACAGAGAGAACAAGAGCGTGTGCCAGGGACACATTGATTTTAGAAATACTGTGTAGAGGCAAATGTTATATTGTTAATAAGAAATATTGTAATGACATCAACAACACCGTATCTTCCGGTAGACCTCCGCAAAGAATCAATCATTGTTGAGTAGTTTGACTGCACTTTAATACATCGAATGTTAATATAAATGAATATTAATATACATTAAATATAAAATAAATGATTATCATAACCAAACACAGACCAGAAGTTAACGTCAAGCCAGCTGTATGTGTCCATTGAAACCGTCTGTATAGTGGGGGCAATGTTACCCATCCTCTCAAAGTCCAGCATCTACAGGTCCAAAAAGAACACAAAATACTGTGCAAATCTCAGTGAATTCCAAATAACATATACTGCCATCTGAAGAGCAATTCGAAGTGAATTCAATCATGGCCCCCATATTGATGGATCGTTCCAAACCGAAGTGCTCAAAACTGGCCATTTCGAAGGGCCCTTTGGAGTGAAAGATTTCGATGGGTAACAACTGATGGACACTTCGCTCTTCTGTTATTCTTCGCGCAGATGACGGCGCCTCGTTTCGGGCTTATGGGATGATGACGTTGAAAAAGAGTTGTTTGGGTTAAACCTCTCGAAAGGTTTAGGGCTTCTGAATCCAATCTTGACGAAATCTTTAACAAAAATGCAATTTTCCTAACTCGGTTCAGAATTTTTCAAGAGGCACACCCACATTTGAGAGGCGATAACAAAAGAATAAATGAATGAGGTTAAGATTAAAGGTTTGTAAAAGGAGAGGATCTGTTATTTTATTTGATATGATTTGCCTCACATATTCACAGTAGAAAACATTCTCCATCATAGTTTTAGATGTATGCTTTTTTAGTTTTTTCTGCGTACCTTAAATTGGTTGTTGGCTGGTTATCATGTCCCTTTTGAGACTTTTGTTGCCACACACAGTGCGTACTGAACAGAGACAGATAGCAGATTCAATTACAACAGTGTGCTCTTATCAATATAAATCAAACCCTTATAATAGCAAAGTATCAGCATCTCAGAGGTAGAGCTAACCTCATGTTTACTGTCATCGAAGCATTGATATTGCTGTTTCCTGTACGAAATTCCTAATTGTCCTTGCGTGTTTCTCTGCCTTTTTTCATTTGCACATCAATTTTTTTATGACGTTCAACATGTTTTGAGACCTCCCGGCGTCTTCGGAAAAAAACTAATGATATTTTAGGGACATTCCGTGAGATTTCCAGGCCGCCTCACAGACATCATGGTTATTGTGGTTGTCAATTGAATTTTATTGAAGCGGCGGGAATACTTTATGTGCGAAAAACAAACCAAAAGAACGAGTTTAATCAATATATTTTCCTCTGTCTTGTCAGTCAATGGTACACATTCACAGGAGCATTGTGAGGCATGCGCATTCAGATGTATAAATCTTTTTTTTTTAATTGACCCTTATGACCTTAGGGTATTATGGTCCAGGGTCCCACATGTAATTTGTTTTTCTTTTTAAGAGTTTGTTCAAAAAGGTTCAGATCACCAGACGATTTAAGCCGAAATTTTAAAATCATATTTCTTTATTTGCGATTTTCCCTTCACACTCTTGTCTACTCCGCGTGCGAGCGGTAAACCATTCAGATCAAGTTGTTTGTCATGTCGCATCACGCCACATCCAGTGGCGACAGAATTTGTGTTAATAATGGGCCCTGTAGTCGGTTGTCGCGTCTCGTAATGCTGCTCGCATGCAGTGTAGACAGGAAGTTGGGGTCTGGGAGGAACAATTGATCTCAGTTGTGTTGTTTTTTTGAAGTTTTCTTTATATCAACGCATTTTGTAGAACCTTACCCGAAGCAACTTACAATGAATTCCAGGTATACATAAATGTTTTTCAGTCTGTCCTCTATGGCGTTTATTCCTACCCTAAACTAGACGAACAGTTCCACGTACGGAAACACACCCTCGCGAGACCGCATTTATGTAAGAATCCTTTCCAGAGCGCATTTCTGCTCCGTGTGCAAAAATGCAGTCCGCGAGGAGAGGCTGTGAGGCGCGTGCCCACAATTCTCTCTATGCTCTCGTAACTTTATGTGCGGGACAATGGCAGACTTCTCCGATCCTTTGATTGGATACTGTTCTGCGGTTTTCGTGGATTTAGGATCTGCACAAACCCCATAGTCCCCTCAGACCCAAACTTAAAACATAATCTCTAGGCCGATACCACAATGCTCAACCCATTGAGCCACGGAGATATATGCGTGCCTCCAATTGTTCAAGATGAGTTTCAATTTCCCTGTTTGTTTTACAACTCTAAACTCTTACATGCAAATTGCGAGGATCCAAGAAAACTTTGTTGTCTTGAGGTCAGAGGTGATGTTTACTTTCTGCCACCTCTGTCGTAACACTGCATCAGGCACACATGCAAAAGTCATGCATCAAACTGTGCATAAAACTTGGAACCCAGGGGGCTGCGCTCTCCGGTACACAACAGAGGCCAAATTAATCTCTGTCATTACTAATGCAATCGTAGCCTCTTTGTTTAATAAACAGTTTGTCAGTGATTTATTGTAGGGTGACTGTAATTTGATTGTCACGGGAACAGGGCGGATATGCATATGGCAGCCGGTTCAGATAAACAGAATTATTAGTGGCTGTTAGCACGAAGCAGAGATCACAGTCACACCATACCGCAAGCACAGAGGAGGGATGGGGGGCGGGAAGGGGGAAATTACCCCCAAATTACATAATCAGCCCTGACGGATGACTCTTCTCGACGGTTACAGCCCCCGCAAAATGCATCCACACAAACGTAATAATGTCAAAGAAATGGAGGAATGCCTAATGACTTTTGTTGTGTTTGTGTCGCTCCTCTCTCTCTTGCGCTTCTCAGGTTGATTTAAGTGCTGAGGCGGTAAGGTCTCTGCGTCTGGACTCGGTTAATATATTGAGGAATGATGATGACTTTTGAGCGTGCTTCTGAGAGGAGATGCACAATCCAGCTCTGTGTTTTCTTCACTCGTGCCAAACTTTAAGAGCACAGAGGGATCCCACGAGTGCCATTCTCTCTCCGTTGGCATTTGGAGGCAGGACAGGTGTAAGCAGGTGTTAAATTGTGCGAAACAACAGGAAATAGTGTTACATCACCTTCAATTAAAAAGTCAATCCGTATTATTTTGTGCGTGACACAGTTTGGTTTTTGTGAAGGTGCAGTTCAGGGGCCTTTTTTGTTCTTTTTGCAGTTTGTGGTTACTATTCACAGGAGTTTTTTTTAAAAGTAAGATTTTGAAAATCTCATAATGTTTTAAAATAACTGTAATTCCTTTTATTTTTAGGAATAAAGTAATTTAAAGGCTCTCTACTGGAACCTAGATGCAGGGTTATGCACCCACAGTGTGCAAAAACTGTCCACATTACAAACACAAAAGCATCAGAAAAAAGTAGGTCTCCACCACTAGATGGCACTGTGTAACAGATTGGGTCCCATCTCATCATCTTAGCCTGAGCATGGACGTGGCTCTCTAAATATCAACTATTTTAAACCAGCAGTAGAACACAATGACCTTAAGCGCCACCTCAGCTCGGAGCTGATCGAGCGACTGAAGTGTCTGCTTTGCTGTCAGAAGTCTAATTTTGTGTTTGCAGGAACTGAATTGATTCAGGAATACACTGCATCGTATATCCTTTACCGTTATGCATTTTCCAGTTGCGACTGAGAAAAAATATATACAATGAACATTAAGCAAATGGTGTGTAGAAGTATATGTAGATGCAGCATAATGTCCATAAATTTATATATTTCATGGTTCGGTTATTGGACTGTATTTGAGATGTTATTGGAGGTGTGAGTTTTACCTTAGTGATTGCTGAACTAGTTTTGTTCTCTTCTGTAAGACGCACTTTACTCAGAAATATCTCTGAGTAACTTGATGATGATGCCTTAACATTTAACAAAAAAATTACATTTCATGCGTTATGTCATGCACAGTTGTAAAGCCGAAAGTGAACGAATAGCAAAATTATGGGCTTGGGAAAAAAGGAGTCGACTCTGAAGCACGCAAGCGAGTCATCTGTCGTTTTAATTTCAGTTCCGGGTCGGATGTGCGTCACTCTGTGTAATGCCCGCCTACGTACTATTAGTGACACTGCACACGGTAGACCAATCACAGCAGACTAGACCATCTGACCAATCAGAGAGTAGCCTGACGAAAAAAGGAGGTAACTGCCTATTATTAGAAAATGAAAGAGTTTTTAAACCTTTTATGTACTTAAACTCTATAAACCAAAGTAGGAACTAAAATATCACACAATATTTACTCTTTAAAGGAATAATGTGATGAGAACATTCGTAAATTCGATAATAGGAGGAGTTGGGTTGGCCTTTATATACAGTACACTTGGAAAATGATTGACACCTCCATTTAAAAAACAAAATTTGGAAGAATGTTCACACAGCTCTTTTACACACTGGAGTTCAAAATGACAAACCAAAAATCACATAGCTAGCTTGGTTTAGCTAGCTATGTGAAGCGTTTTTCTTTTTTCACTGGAAAAACCTTGCAAATGCATCTCGGGCCTCATTTATAAAATATGTGTACGCACAAATTTGATCGTAAAGTGTCTTACTTACGCAAAAATCCACGGCAACGTTCATATTTATAAATACGGTCTTTGACGTGGAAAAGTGCTACATCAGAGTCTGAGCAGACATACATACTTTTGCTTGTCCGAATTCTCAAGGTTTTTGGATCATTCCTGCCGGCTATAAAGGATTTGGACGTTGACAGGTGGTCTTTCATATGTCAATGACATTAATTAGACATCAAGAGCCAATATGGAGCCTGTGGTGCAGGTCTGATGTATATAACATGAAATGTCATTCATTCTCATATGTCAACTGACCAAGCATCACGATGCCAAAGATGTACCATTGAGTGATTTCCCTTGTAATGCTTACATTTTGTTCTCTAAACTTTATTCTCATAACAGATCTAATACCTGATTATTCTCAAACCACTGTAACTTTGTAAGGGAAATGAGTTTTATCCGGAACATATCTTTTATACTTTTCTGTCACCAGTGCAAACCAGCAACTATGACCGAATCAGTAGTGGCCCTGCACACGGCGAAGCTTTCCTAATCTTGTTGCATCAGAATTCTTGCACGCGAAGCAAAATGCGTCCCATCCAACACAGATCAATGACTTGTGGAAATACAACAGCACAATAGACAACACCAAATTCATTTTCAAAACAGTATCATCGGTAACCATTAGCAACACCTACGTCCTGTCAGAATTATGACATATACCTGCTGTTTTTCTCCCCCACAAATCACCATCAGTACGAACTGTGCCGTTCTCCTGAGGGGGGAGATAATGTTAGAAGAGCTCTGTTTTGCAAGACTGACTTGTGGAAAGGATAAGCTCCGTCAAACTGATCTTCAACCAATTTCACGTCTTTGATCCTGCCGTCAGATGTTTAGGCAATTGAATTTGTGATTAATTGTGTGAGGGTGGTGCTGGGCTACTGGCTACATGTTTTCAGTCGAGCGCCACCTCGGAAGCCCCTCGGGTGAGGACGTTCCCTGTCAAACCGCTCATTAAACAAGGAGAATCTACAGCCATCTCTGTTCCCTCTGGAACAAGAGACAGCTGTTTGCTTTAGAAAAATAAACCAAAGCTTTGGACACGAGTGCCAATAACGTTCAGAAAGCAGACCTGCGCTCCGTGGTTGCCATGGTTATGAGGCTTTTCCTGGCAGCCGTTGATAGTAACTTTATAGTACAAACGCAGTCTCCTCCCTTCCCGTTCCCTCCCATTTTTTATTCGTGCAATCCGAATGTATACCCCGCTGGGCGAGACGGGCTGAAACACCTTCTGCCAGTCCACTCAAACAAACTGTACTCGCTGAAAGGCCCTGATTGGATCCCCTGCTGCCATCAATCATCCAATCAGATGTAGTGCAATCCCCTCCCCACCGAGCCAAGGTTTTGTCCCCTTTGTCCCCACCGGGCTCATGGCGAACAGGTAAACAGCTATCCTGCGGATGCCGGAGCTGAATTTTCCGAGTCTCTCTCGGTCGGACAGGCTGGCTCATTTTGTTCCTCACGGCGGCAATCCGATTCCATCTAGGCAGGGGTCGGGACTTACCTCTGCTTCGAAGTGGCTTACAAACCCGGTGATTAGTCCAGACGTCTTCTAGGTCACGAGTGATGGGGAGTAAGAGGATAGAAGTGGAAGATGGCAGGGTTTTCTACTAAACCTTTGCTCTGTTATCTCAGTACGGTCTATAATGAGAGCATCCATGCAGAGTTCATTAGTCTGGTGCTTCTGCTAATCCTGTAGTGCTGAGTAGGATTATAGCGGGAGTTGAAAACAAGCTAACTTATTTAACAAGTGATTTAAATAATGTCATCCTCCCAAATGATCATTGTGTTGTTAATTGATTACTTTTGGTGAGGTCAAGATGACTGTCAAATATTGTTTACTGCCAAGTAATTGATTCTAATGAAGTCTACGATGTGCCATTGTACCGTTTTATATGTAAAGCTTATATACTTTGTACTAAGACTGCATCCCTAGGGTGATTCGACGTCCCATTTTAATCAGAATTATTTTGTCTGTTTGAAAGTATGCATCCTAATATTGCTAATATTTAAAGTTTATCCAAAAATTACAATTCTGTCAGTCAGGGCTGTATGTTAACTTTTTTTGCAAAAAGCACCGGTGCTACAGAGGTTTAAAGTTTTGTTGCACAGGCCAAATAGTTGTAGCACAAGTATAAAAAGCGTAGTTCATCGTAGGATACTATAATCATTATAATATTGTAATTTTTTAACTATAGTGAAATTCTTGGGTACTATAATATTTTTATCCTAACTAAAGTAAATATCAACTTTACTATAGTGTGTTTATTACAGTTTATAAATGTACTACAATTCACTTATTATTATCTTTTACATCTGTTTCACTATTCGATCCCTTGCCATATTCGATCCCTTGACTTATTCGATTCCCTTGCCCTATTCATCCCCTTGCCTAATTCGATCCCCTGCCATATTTGATCCCTTGCCATATTCGATCCCTTGCCATATTCGATACCTTGCCTTATTCGATTCCCTTGCCCTATTCGACCCCTTGCCTAATTCGATCCCTTGCCTTATTCGATCCCTTGCTTTATTCGATCCCTTGCCATATTCGATCCATTGCCTTGTGTTGGACTGTGAGTTATTATTTGGTCTTATCACATAATTTATTAGTAAGTCTTGTAAGCCTATGTTCTCGTTTTTGCCCCATTGCGGGAAGTCTTGTACTTGTTTGTATTTTAGGTTTCACACCATCGTGGGTTTTATTTTGTTATTAAAGTTATTCTTGTGTGCACTGCTACCTGCGCTTGGGTTCTATCCCACCATAACGTGACAATTCCTTCCATGTTTTTCCACATCGCTGAGATCATAGGGTTCATAGGGCTCCTATCATGATTTTCTTACCCTCAAGTTGTTCCAAATCTGTATACAATTCTTTGTTCTGTTGAACACAAAGAAAGTTATTTGGAAAAATGTTAGCAAAGAACATTTCTGGGACATCTTGGACTATCACAGTAGAAAAAATTGAAATTATAGTCAAAGGTGCCCTAGAAATGTTTGCTTTCCTACATTCTCTAAAATATCAAAATATGTGGTCAACAGAACAAAACAATTATACAAAATGTTTTCCTAATGATGACAGAATTTTCATTTTTGGGTGCACTATCCCTTTTAAAGACTTATTAATGACTTATTTTTATTATATATAATCTGCCAAACCAGAAAACAACAAATAGACCGATTTTCTGATTTTAAAATGTACCATTTATAGGTATGTGTTTAGGTAAACAGCTCATTCACTATAACAATATTTCATTTCAATTGACGCAGAAGTTGTATATACTGGTGTACTGGCTCACTAAATCCCTAAAAGCACATTCAATTGAATATGTACTCGTAATGCTTTGTGAAAGATTCAGATGAATGTTTTTCAGTGGATTTTACCTTTAGTAAAGTCTTATACTTTCTATATTAACATTGCCCAAACAAACCTCGTACATTGTGAGAATATCGATCGTCTATAATGGCCACTCACTCGCCACCGCACCTTCACAGACACATCACTTGAAACCTTATTCAGCGTGACCCGACTGCTCATTTAACATATTGGTACTTGTAGGCAGACATTCTGTACTGTCCATTTCTCTCAAGGTAAAGTGCTTGTTTTTCATCCAACCACAATCACTGCAGCTCCATACAGTAGGTCTCTGAAATGGTTCTTTGTGTCTAAGCAGGCCTGCTTCATTTCGTTTGTCCCTGTTCGTCATCGTGAACCTGAACACGCGGGTCCTGCTTTCCATTATCGGCCGACCATCAGGCAGGATAAGAGCACTGAATGAAAAGAAACTTAAACAGGATGAGGACTCGTCTCCATCCTCACCAATCAGCCGCTCTGGAGGAGGCTGGGTATTACAGCCTTTTGATAGAGGACGACTCATCCTCTATAGCCATTGATTTACATCCATGGATTGTGATATTTCATTATGGGGCATTTGCAATTTCCTGAGGGCTGAGACCATTACTGCCACCCTGCGTCTCAGCGTGTTGACCATGAGCGCTGATGAGAAAAGAGCGTTTGAGAGGTGGAGAGGAGGCATGAAGAAATAAAAGAATGGATGCGAGGCATTAGGCGAGCCATTAGACTGTAAAATTTTAATGAAGCAAACTAGAATACCGCGAAAAGCACAAGGAATATGTGAAAAACACCTAAGCCATTACGGGAAGGCCATTCTTTGAGAAAGAAAGGTAAAATGTGAAGTGTTTACTCTTTTCAGTGGTGGAAATTTTGGTAACGCTGTAGATTACGGCCCACAATGTACCTCATAATAAAACAGGATTTACAGCGTAAATAATTGTCACTATAATGTACCTCTACAGTACACGTCTGTAGATAAAGTGGAACAATTTGCAAAGTTTGGGGAATAAAGAATATAAAGTAAAATATATTTATACTGTAAGAATTTTAATATTAAGGGTAACTGTGGCATGCATGACCTGCCGTACGCAATACAACAATCTTTGCGTCAACATACACTACATTTTTGCGGGTTTTTTTTCACAAGGGACGTGTTCAGTTTTTGTGCAAGAAAATAAAAGCATGAATGATGCACGCAGACTGTTTGTAAACTGTATAGTTGACTTTAGGATACATTTTTACTTGATTGATTTTAGGATTGTTCGTCACATAATTATGAGTAATTATGATGAGTTTTAATGTGTAAAATGGTCAAAATTAATGTCGATCTTTTGAGATTATAATCAAGTTTTCAAGAGCGGTTTGATTTGGATGTTCAAACTTTGCATATTGCTCCCCTTTATCTTCAGATGTGTACATTATTGTTACAAGTAGTTACGCTGTAAATCCTGTTTAATTATGAGGTACATTGCGGGCCATAATCTAAAGAAATATTGTGCAAAAATACCATAATAATACAGTAATTCAGATTGAATGGACCGTAGCAAAGACATAATCCAAATCTTCCCCCATAGGTCAACTAAAAACATGAATTATCTATTAAATATATATATGATTGCATTATCTATATATTTATTATATTATAATTGTATGTAATGTTGTTATAAAACGTAGTTGAATTTTTTTATTTATTTATATATATGATGTGCTTGGCCTATTAAAGACCAATATGCTTTGTATTAAACTGAACTAGTATGCAATGATTAATAAATCATTGTGAAAAAAGTGTGACTCCACGGTGCAAAAGAACCATGAGCATTTTTCTCATCCTTGGTCTCAGGCCATTGATTTTAACAGGTCATTATGGAAACCGGAGCCTTTTGTAAGTGATTTTTCCCAAGATTTTTTTTATAGCTGCTTGGAAAATGAAGCACAGGAGCAATGCGTAATGCATTTAAAGTAAAAATGGTTGTGTTTTAATATATCAGATGTGAAAGGATTGTAATTGAATTGACTAATCAATGCCGCCTTATATAATCCATTATGCCGGTCCACTGTACGTATATAATCCGATATGCTTTATTCCATTTCTACGCAACAGTAAACTGAATATAATGTGCATGAAACTATCATTTGAGGAAAAAAAATAGTTCCAAAACCACGAAAAGTCAATATGATGGAAGATGCCGGTGAGAAGTCATTTACATTCATGCTTAAAAACACATTATATTACTGTATGGAAACTCGCTATCGAGTGTGCAATGCTGTATTGCTAAATAATCCTAGTTTTTTGTCCTGTGGAGTATCGAGCGTGCATTGATTGTTCTCTTGAGAGTAATTATAGCGTAATAGCCCGCAGTGTGCAGCTATAGATGTACCTGCAGAGCTTTTCCCCACCAAACACCTGCCCTCGTCTTACTGGAAGCCACAGCCTCGATTTAACTCTCGCCTTTCCCCCGAGAGCCGGACACGCTGCTGTGCGGTACTGCTGGATTTCAACTGCGGGCCTGTTGCAATACAATGACTCACACTGTGCCAGAAATGAATTTACCAGACATCATGGGGTCTGGCCTCGGTCTTCGGTCCATTTGTATTGTTTCCGGAGTTAATGAGGGAAGCTTGTCATCAGTCTGGAAATAGTATTGAGTTGAATTGAGCTCTGCCCGCTCATGAGAAAAGAAAAGAAACGTGCTGCGGTGAAAGCAGAATGGAGTTTTTGTTGAAATTGTTTCTTTCGCAAGTAAAACTGATGCATGGGGAGACCTTAATAGAATGTTTGTTCAAAATCTATGTGAGATACAATGATAAAATGCGCTAGTATAAAAGTGCTAGCCAGACTTTGGGTAATTAAGTACTTTTTAATCATGTTTACAGTGTTATAATGTGTTATAATAGCCCGAGGGCACTGTGATTTATGTTGCTTTTGAGAGCTACGGGTGAGTAACACTGTTCTCAGCGTAGCATTATATCTTAACTACACATACAATGGCTAAAAAACATTTAAAAGTCATTTACGGTAATCTCCATTTTCCATTAAAGAATATGAACATACTCTCGCTATTAAATTAGGAAAGGCAATGCTATATATAACCAAAAACCATCAACACAAGTCTGTGTATGAAAGTCGTAATATAAAATACTTAATCCTTGAAAATAATTATGTGACTGTGGTTTGTAAATGAAAACAATTTACGGTAAATGTTCATTCCAGCAACTCTTCAAAAAGCTTTGATTCATTAGCACATGGCTTTGTTGAAGACGACAAACTCTTCAACAATTCCACGAGTCGCATGCCCGCCACCTTATGCTCGGTGCGTTTTCCCAGCCCTACCCCAGAATTCAGCAACAAACAGGATTTTCACAGGAACCTAAGCATGAACGTTTAATTAGCGGCAGCTGTTGTGTAGCATGCGCATCACTAACTGCCTCATCGCAGCCGATCACTTATGGGGATGGATTTCATTTTATGATCATTATTATATGAATGCATATCCCCCTGTATTTGTGTCAGTCAGCACGACCTTGAGTCTAATGTATTTGAAATGAATCCTTCATAGGTATAAATATACTGTGTATCAACTCTGATGGGAATCCTGTTTTACAAGGTGCCTCATTCGTGTGAATTCCTGTTGCCTAGATCTCATTGGTATGTTTTTATTATTGGTATTGTTATGATTTGTCTTTGCCCGTGACGTTCGGTTAATGAGCGGAATTAGGGAAGCCATTTATCCATGCTTTGCCATCTAGTGAAACTCGCGTTTTAGCTAAATTTGCTTTTGTGGCTGTCATTTTAGAGTTTGGGGTGAGGTTAGGGGTTGGTTACCCACCTCCTAATATTTGTACGACTTCTTTTGATATCAGGTTCTAAATATATAAAGTATAAATGCTGACTGACACGAAAATCGGGGGAAATTCGTGTCCATGACCACAAATCAATAGATTCCAAATTTCATGCCTTTGCCCCGAACTGCCTTGAGACAGGGTTGTTAAAAACATAAAACAGTTTAACCATGTTTTTTGGAGTAAGACCATGATTTGACAATGGTAGTCAAAACACCAGGAGACTTAACTTAGTCCCAGATGCTTCAGTTACAGTATGTAGTGTGTAAAACTGACATGATTCTGCCGCATCATGTCATGTTTCTATGGGTTTAGTGGCAGGATCATGACAGAACGTCATGTTTAATGTACAGAGAGGCAATTTTTGTTGTTATGGCCTTCCATACACTCTCTCTGGTACCGTCTCTGTTCCCATCCTCTCTGTACCTTGTTATTGATTCCTGCCCTACAGTTCCAAGTGTTTTATTTATTCTAGCTATTCCACTCCAAAGTTGAATATCTTCCTCTGCGGAAGAAATAAAGTCATGCAGGTTTGAAATGACGACCTTAAATGATGATCACTTTATGCATATTTCTGAGAAGTAAAAAGCAGAACTTTAGTCGAAAAAGTAAATATATATATATATATATATATATATAGGCTAGTATTAGTCAAGCATATAAATAGTATTTAAAAATAAACCCATAAAGTACATGTTGAGTAACCCTACCCTGCAAGGGTAAAAATAAATATATATATATATATATAAATAATATCAAATATATTTAATATTTGAGTCATCCCCTCTTGTATTAACAATCGTGTGCAATTTTTTTAAATGTAAGTGATACACAGTTGGTAGTTGTGCAGGCTCGGCTCCACAGGTGGGCTTTGCATACCTTATCGGAAGCTTTGCTCACCCTGCCTAAACCCAGAGCCGTTGAGGATCTGTTGCTGTGAAAAAACGTTTCCATTGCAATGAACGGACTTGCGTGACTCTCTCTCGGCGACTCTGCGCCAGAATCTGTTTGATAAACCCGCAGTCATTAAAAGAACACCCGACGGGATATCCGACAGCAGTTCTAATTTGATTCCATACCCAAACCCTACCCGTTTGACAAAAATGCCGCGACCCGAACCTCACCTGCATTACATCTACATGATGTAGACACATAACAAGTAACAAAATGTGAGGAGTATTCGGGAAATATTGTTAGGTAATAGTAGCTATTCTTGAATTCATTAGTGATTTGTGAAATGTGTTGAGGTTTATGCAGAAAAGGGACCAGGAGCATATTGAGCTCAAACATTTATTTAAATTGTGAAAATGTATCAAGTCACCCCAAATGACACAGGAAAAATTATTACGCCCTTTTTTATGTTTTCATCCAACCTAAGTAACTGAATTGTAAAATGTCAAATAAATGTAGAGTTGAGTCAGAAATCATGTTTTTTTAATTTTGCATTCCAACAAAAATAAATCAAACTGCAGTCGGTTTGTTTTGATTTAAGCCACAATAACAAAAAAATACAGCTAACTAACATAATTAAACACGATAACTAATCATTTTTTAAAACGTCATCTCATTTTGGAAACAAACACTTCATGTATACATAAGAATGTAAAAATAAAATATACAATATTAATACTAGATGTAAAAATAATTCAAAAGCTAAATACTTTTGTAAATAGTTTGTCTGTTGTAAATAGTTTGGGGCAAAAATATATATTTAGTTACCCCCCCCTTGGCCCACCTGGAGAATCACTTGGCCCACCTTTCATCTCATATCTGGAGCCGGGCGTGTAGTTCTGTATAGCCTACTAGCATGTGAAACATTCTGAATTTGCAGTTGTTGTCCATTCTGCCATGTAGACTATTGCTGACAGACTGATGTGTGTAAAATAGACTGTTGGTTCACACAGAAGGTCTTTAAGGACACCACGTGACATTCGAGAAAGCCAGGGCTTGATAACTGAGACTCTCTGAGCCCCTTTCCTGTACCATGGCCGTGATATTGCTCCTCTCCTCACAAATCCAACAACTTATAACGGATAATCCGTTGACAGCCAAATTGCCTGAGGGGATTTTGTTTTCCCTATATGACAAGCCAATCTGTTTGGTTGCCAGAGAGCTATCCATAACCCACCACCACGATCACCGCCCGTCCCCCTTCCCCCCTTTCTATCCGAGCAGGGATAAAGAAAGAAGAAATCAGTTTCATTTGGAACACGCTGTTCCTGTCTCTCTGAAGAGGTCATATTTTTATGGACGCGGCTGGAGCTCTCATCTTAGAATGTGAGGATACCTTTTCTTATTGTAGCCAATTATCTATTCCCACTCCTGGGCCTCTCCCAGGGCGTGCTGTGATAGCACCGTGCCAAGTTCAAGATGGTGTCATCTCGATACCATGGAAACCGCAGCCGGCTCTGTGAAACCGCTGGATATTCGGAGAGCCAGATCGAAAGATTCTCTATTGAGGAGATTTGTTTAGATGATGCTTGTGGAGGGTTAGATATGGAGTCAGTGAGCGAAACATTAAAATTCATCGGTGTTGGACAATTGGTGAACTCAAGTTGGCACACATTGAGGTTTTAAAAAACACTTTAGACGATATTAAAGCCCATTAAAGAGGTTACTCTCTCTCGGCTAACAGCTTATGTGCATTTTATTTTGATTGTTTGCTGTTTCTTAACATCTTTTTTAAAACATAAATCACACGGAAAAGTTGAAGAATTGAAGAATGAAAGATGAAATAAATACTAGAAGGTTCAGTGTTGCGTTGGTCTCTCTAAGGACAAGCTTTCAAAGAAGTACATACTTCTTTGGCCAAAGTGTTTTAATTTTGACTAAAGTAAAGTTGTACCCAAATTGAAAATGCTTGAAAAGTAGTATTAAGCAGTAACTAAATCTACAGTAAAGTAGTCACAAATGCTGCCAGAATTTTAATTTTGAGCTGAACTATCATTTAAACATAACACCTTACAGTTATAGTAGATCAAAGATCGGCTTTTCTTCAGCCCAAAAGCAACTCTTGGAAGACGAAAAGCATTTCATTTTCAGTTTCTCCAGTAAAAGGTCACAACAGGCCTGAATGCCAAGTCAAACTGATTTTCTCCAACTGTGAAGTCTCATGACCCTTTTGACCAGGCCAGCTGCAAAAATTCAATTGAACTCCTGCACCGCATTCACTTGTGCCTCCATTGTTACAGGTTAAAGGAGATATTCAGCCCTCTTTGCCACGTTACTGTGTTTTATGCTTTTCCAGCAGTTTATAAATGTGTCAAAAAGAGATGTGTCTGCTGAAAGTGCTTCTTTTTTTGCGTGAATTTTCCTCCTGCTTTCTTACATGTTTTTCCTCACTCTTATTCTCGAAGGAAGGTACAGCCACTTTCTAATCTGGGTTCTTATGTGCGGCGATGAGAACAGGGGTGGGGATTTTAGGGATTTTAGGGCTTAGAAAATGCAGATTGATAACAGACAGTCTCCACCAAAGCTCAATGGAGTCTGTAAACACTCGCAGAGAGCGACACCAGGGAATAACTTCAGCGCCGTATTATAAATATGTTTCAATCTGTTATGTTTATTCATGTGGCCTGCTTTTACATCAAACCTTTGGTAGCCGTCAAATCAGAAATAAGAAAATAAATCGTTGCTGACTGTATGTTCCAAAAGGAGGTCAAGTGAAGTGAATCTAGATCTTAAATGCGTTTAAGGTGCACTCTCAGTCCAGCAGGTGTTTTCATTGAGAGTATGCATTAGTGCAAATGACTGAACGGATGCAATGGTATGATTTCAAAATGCAAACATGCAGTAGAGCAGTTGTATCCACTTATATATAATTGGCTCGTCTGCATCCCTTAACACCTCTTTTTATGGGTTTTGATGGAAATTTGACAGCTTGCTTCTCCTTTAACCCCTTGGGTTCATTTACACTTTCAATGACTGTAACATAAAGTGTCACTTCTTTCATGTGGAGATTTCGTGAACCCTGCGAAACAACCAAATCCTATCGGATCCATGTGTGGGGGACTAATTAGGATCAGGGGAAAGGGGGGGAAATATCCGTGTAAAATACTTCACGATATTTAATTGAAGACAAATGCATGTGTGTTCACAACAGGGCTCAGAGATCCGTGTGCTTGGCAAACCTACTGTGGAAGGGAATGTATCTTCCCTTTTCTCGTGTAATATTATTAATTGTGCCAGGTTGTGCTGATGGGGAAGGAAGCTGGCTTGTGCTTTGTTTGGTAAGGTGCTGGTGTCCTGTAAACCTTAAGAGGGCGCTGTTTACCATAAACCGGAGCTCTGCGACCAGAAAGCTGTTTTTGTAGAGATAACCTCCTGAAGGTTTAAAACTGTAACATGTGTCAGTATATTAGAGAACTCTAAATCTTAAGTGAAAATCCAATGATTTGGATTTTTGTGGGGATTCAATCTTAAAGGGATAGTTCATTTAAAAGTGAAATTGAATTTTCTCATGAATTACTCAACCCAACTTCATTTCTTTCTTCTATTGAACACAATGAAATATGTTTGGAAGAATCTTTACAACTGAGACTTGACTTGCATAACAACGGTTGTCAAATGTGCCACAGAATTGTTTATTTTCCTAAATACTTCCAAATAGTTTCGTTTGTGTTCGACAGAACAAAAATATACAATAATTCTTTCTAACCATGGTAGTCAGTAATGCCTATAAATTTCATTCCTCTAAATATATTTCTTTGTGTTCAACAGAACAAAGACATGTATGCAGGTTGGGAACCACTTGAGGGTATTTCAGAATTGTGTTCTATTTTTGGATACATCCCCTATCCCTTTAAGTGATGTAATTGTATGGATTGTATGGGAATTTAAGAACGGAATATATTTTTATTTAGCGCCTCAAACTGAAAGTTCTATCTTTTATTAATTCGTTTTAAATTAATAAATTAATTTTACGAAAATTATTTTGAAAGCTTAGAATTGAATTGTAAACTTGTCCAAAAAATGAAGGAAATATGCTGATGTGGAAAAAGTTCCATTCCAAACAGCTTGGGCCCCTCCAAAAATATCCAGCTGACAGTTAAAAAATGATTTCTTTCATGTATTATCTGTTAAACAATAATCTGTCAAATTAATCAAAGAAAAATGTCGAAATTATGCATATCATTTATAACTTGATTTTTAGGTACCGTGTGTGTATAAGTAAAATCATCATGTTTGTTTCATTCTGTCAAAACATTTCTCCATAATTCCAATTTGCTAAAATAATGTTTAGATCTTAAATACTTTCAAGAAAACAATGTTTAAAAAGACAATATAATTCGTTTTACGTGTATTTCAGGATCAATTCAAAATATGATGGAAAAAGCATGTTTTTTTTACAACTTTTATGCATATTTGCATTCCCTCAGTCTTTCACATTGCTGTTGAGTGTGTCATTTCTGGCAAAACAGGAGTGATCTCTCTTTGGCTGTATGTGCAAGGAAGCATTGAAGAGATATTGTTATCCAATGTAACCATAGAAACTCTGTACTATACCAATGTACAAACAACATTGAACTTCTTATATCCATTAGACGGATTAAACCGATATATTGGTGTTGATCTGTTGATGACATCAGTGTCACGGCAGATCCAGACATGTTGAGTTCATTGAGGAAGACATCGAGCTCTTCCAGAAAAGCAGAAGCTATAAATCACAACTCAGTTTTCACTGATAGGATCAGGAAGTGATGACTTGTAATGGGAACGTTAAAGGCACGAGGCTAGGAAATAAAGAAATCAGGAGATGTTTTCACCTCAGGTGATGTTTGGAGCAAGACATGATTGTTCATTGAAAATGAATCGGCGATACGCCGATTTTTATTATCTATGCTAGTTGCAGTTCAAATCATGCATTAAATCTGCATCTGATACTGAAATGTATAATGTGCATGTAATGTAAAGCATATACAAATATCGGAAATGCCATATTTGCTTTGATTTATTCTGAATATTTTTCTTTCTCTCATTTGTATGCTCAATCATTTTCAGATGACAAATTTCAGATGGCAAAACACATTTCTGAAATATCAAACACTACATGACGATTGCTTTCCTTTCCATGGACCAATAGGGTCAAGTGTAATGTCAGGATGGTTTGGGATTTCAATTAATACATTTGCATAACTTAATCGAGTCTGTTTGGTCCATATACAGCTGGGACTATCATTTTAAGAAGGATCAAGAGGGTCGGAGGGGTAACGGGGGAAATCGAGAGGGGGGATAAAATATCTGAGGTAAGTTCAATGAGTCACATTCTTTCTGGTCCACATCTGCTTCTGTATGAAAAGAAAAATGATTTGCCTCACGCATGACAATCCCTAATTTTTTGGCGGAGAGCAAGAGTGGTGACCTGTCGGGTTATTGTTTCCTTCCATGGCTATAGATTAACTCTCTTTATTTCTCCGTGCAATTGACCAGCGGAAACAAACATATATGGCTTCTCAGGCCAGAATTACAATTACAAATATAATTTCTTTCCATTATTTCTCCATTTAAATACTTTAGGCCTGTTTTCCTCTTTCTTTCACATTTTCACGGACAATTTGCTTTATGAATATTGTTGTAATTGAATTAATAGTTTACCTAAAAATGAAATGTCATTTTAAACCTTTATGACAGCCAACAGTGTATTTTTACAACAGCATCTGGTAAGTGCATAATGCTGAGCTCAAGCTTACAGGTTCTGGTATAAATCCAATGCAATGTAAACGAAAGAATACCTATAAAACACGTATTTATCATGGTTTCTAAGAATCAACTTAAAATAAATATCTCTAAATTTCACTGATGTTCATTTTAAAACCTAAGATTGGAAGATCAAATGGATAAATGCAGACAAGGTGTTCAATAAGATCAAATAATTGTGATCATTGTGCAAGTATTTTCCTTTCTCCTTTGAAAGAAATGACGGTGACAGCACACTTAATATGACTCGCTGCCATGGTTACACAGTACTACATCAAGAAGAAGGTGAATGAACAATTTTCTTTTCTTTATTATGATAAACCTAATTAATTTCATAACGGTCCCTTTGCCGATATAATTACTGCCTGCCTATTTTCTACACCTTCCTCGGTATGCACAAAAAAATCTTATGTGACATGGTGCAAATTTGGTCTATTAAGCACAGGTGCGAGTGTGCGTGTTCCTGTGATCGTCCCCAGGAATATATCTCCTCAGTCGCACTCATAGGTGCTGTGTCTCTAAATGAGACCAACTTAATACATTCACACAGTTATTCTTACATTTCAATAACATTATGGAGCATTCAAGACTCCAGGATATTCTCAAGGACCTTGCATCTGATTCTGAAGCGATGTCAGGTGCAAGACAAAAATGGGGAATAACATAGATGTTAACGTAGATTGTCATGCTAAATGTCAAGATAATGGATAGACCGAAACACGAATAGGCAAATATAGAAGCCAGAGTCTGTATCTATTTTGTAAAAACAGAATGTCCCAAACAATAATATTTCACTTGCACATTCTGTCTTCATGACTAAGTGAAATTATTTTGTAATTACTTGACTTGGCAAAGAGAATAGTCGAGCGCTGTCTTCTACTTCCTTCTAGAACCAATTATCTGCAGTATTGAACTTTTTCTAAATGAAAGTTTAAACAGAATAACAGTGTTTGGAACAGGAGTTATTGAATAAGTCTCAGTTGAGCGCTTAGCCGCTAACGGATTTTACGAACTGAGCCTTAAAATGCGGGTTTACTTATTTAAATTTATCAGTGTCAAAACATCTTTCTTCTGGGACTTCTTAAAGACGTCTAGGACTTTCTTTCTTCTCCAGAACACAAAAAAAGATATTCTGAAAAATGTTGGTAACCAAACAACGGTGACTTGTTTTTTTGTCCATACAATTGAAGTTAATAGGTACTGGCATTGTTTGAAATGACAAGAGTGTGAATAAATGATGACACAATTTTTTGCTTAAGTATTTTAAGCCAAATCTTAATTTCTTTTTAAAAAATTTAAAATTTAAATTCCTATTTTTTCATTCAGCATTTATAGTAACTAGTTTATCAATGTCTGTCATTCTCTTTTCAAAATCATGTACCCTCATAATGTTCAGTTAAAATCTGAAAATGCACTTCCCCCCTGAAATGACGATTGACGGAAATTAGACGGCTTGGACGGAGCATCTGTTAAAACTGTCAGTCAGCTGCTAGTTTCATTTAAAAATGCAACACCCTTATTTTACATCCTATCAATTCGCTGTAAAAAACGCGAGCCACGCCCACTCCTTCACGCGGAAATGCAGCAGAATACGGAAGTAAAAACGATCGCAACTTCCGGTTCACAGGGACTTTAATGTAAATAATGTAAAGCTCAAAAAGTCAAGGTGTAAGTTACAATGTTTGATATCCTAATGTTCGACATTTTGTTTACTCAACACCATCAAAACTTATGACTGTAGTTGATCAATTTGGCTCTGCGTTGGGACGCCGCTTGATGTTCAATATAAAATCAAGCTCTTGAAGCAAAACCGGTTTACGTAGATCTCCCACACAAGTCCACCCGTCTATAAACACTCATCCCTCTTTACCATGACAGGTGTTTGTTGTATCTGCTCTCTCCCACCATGTGGTTAATTACGCTATTTTCTGTGGAATGGGCAATCCCAGAAAAACATGGACGCTGGGATGGTTAAAATGCCACGTAACTGGAAATTAAAGAGGAAAATGTAATGTTTCAGTGGGAAGTCATAAGTGACGATCACCCCCCGCCTCGATCCCTCGGCTTGGACATGTTGTACAGACACATTGATTTGTTCTCGCCATCTCTGCCGAACAGTGGGAGCGCATTTACACTTGGGCGTACGTGCAGCACACAGAGTGTAGATCTGCAGGGGTCAGGTCTAGACAAGCAGTGGCGCAGACCTAAAATACACATAAAATCACACCTTCTGTTACAGATGTTCTGCTCGATAATGCAATCTCTCAACTCAGCACAAGCCATTTCAATTTTATAGATATTTGTTATGCTTGCATTGGAGATCCTCTGATTTGAATGTAAGATTGTATTTGTTTATCAGATGACACTTATCTGCCCTGGTCACAAATCATTGGCTCCCCTGTAGGGGCTGATGTGCCCTCTTATGTGTTTTTTTGTTAAGGTGTGCCATCTATTTACCGGGTATGTAAGCCATCTGATTGGTTCATTTGTTCAGTGGTGTAGACATAGTCAATTGCTAAGGCTGTAAAATGATAGCAGTATCGCACATTGAGGAACGTAAATACATTGCTTGCCAATGTCAAATATACATGGGCAATTTACATACAAATAGCAGGTCACATTTCCATAAATGGTCTGAAAGCAACAGTTCACAAAATTACAGTATTTTGACATCCAGTCTCCAATGATTCTAAATGATATTACTTTTCTATTATTTTGATACGAATGCCTAAGACTGCTTTTAAATAAAGTTTCGTGGATTTAACATCTTAGTGATTCATTTTAGAAAACATATGTGCGAAAAAGATTGCTGAAAAATTGTGTGAAAAAGGCTTTGTATATGGCTAGTTGACAAATAAACTGCTTGTGTCCTATAGTGTGAAAGCAGAAATGTAGGAAAATGCTTTTTATATTATAAATATTTATATATGTTAATATTAATATGACATTAAATATTATTAATGGGTTGGTTTTCTAATTTGTTGCTTTCACACCGTGTGACACATGGTACAGTTTATTTGTCATATACAGTATAAAATACTCTGAATTATCAGTCCAATGAGAACATCTGTTTGGATAAAAAGAAGAAAACATGAAAATGAGCTAGATAATAAAAAAGAAAGTATTACCACAAAGACCGCACATATTTGAATGATGTTTTAATTATATTTCTTTAAGCAGAAAGTTAATAGAATAATAATAATAACTTTATTTTATATAGCGCCTTTCATGCAGATTCTCAAAGCTTTTACATAGAAAAAGGAATAAAGGAAACAGACATTCAAATAAAATAACATTTAGGAAAACAGTAACGTAAAAACTAAATTTAAATCCGAAAAAACACATAGACACCTCATACAAAAGCTACACCAAAAGTTACACCAAGTTTTTGATATAATGTTTGATAAACGCAAAACTGTGAACACACTGTTGTCACGTGTCATGCATTCGTATTATGTGTTCAATCTGTAGGCATGCGCAAGTATTTCCAAAACAACAATGCCGGCCTATGGACTGTGTGTTTTTACAAACATTCTACATTCAACATACAAAGAAGCATTTTTGGGTTATTATTGGATATGTGCATGTGGGCAGGCCTAAGGTGTTTCTTTACAAAGGCACATTGCCGTCCAGAATAGTTGGACTATTCTGTTGCAGTAGCGGTACCCTTTCAAAAAGTGCACGTAAAAAGTCCATATTAGTACCTTTATGGTATATACTGGTATTCAAGAGTGCATATTAGTACTTTAAAGCCCCACTGCAATGCCTTGGGATGCGATAGTGGTGTAAAAGTCTATTGAAAATGATTAGAAGATCAGTGTTACCAGTGATGTGTCATTTGAAGTTTGTGACTTAGGTTGGTGAGTGACACTGACGTTTGTCTTCTCCTTTACACACCAAGGATGTGATGTCTGATCTCTTCCAGAGAGCCTTAACATTTAAGATATTCTTTAGACTTGAAACGGGTCAGATAAGATTTGTTTTCTCGGCGAAGCCTATGATCAGCTCTGAGCTATAGTGTCTCTTAACCGGAGGACACTCACGCGCAACCACTCGCGTGACACTTACCCCAAATGAAGCCTTTAATGTTTACTCTGTATGGATCATCCCCTTTCTCCCATCTAGTGTATTATGCATCATTCACCATGTAGGAAATAATAAATGTCAAACAAGTTGCTGATTTGAAGAGTCGCTTCAGCAGCTCTCACAGTGAAGGGGGCGGGACTCTTCGGATTGAGGCTGAAGTGTAGCGGGATGTCACGGAAACTATCAGTTTTGAACGGATTTATCTTCTAAATGGGAATTTTGTCAGCGGGTAGGAGCATTGCAGTTTGATGTCCTCAAGGTTACCTCATTACTAAAAAAAAGAAAAACACTTTCATTTTGATTTCACTGGGGCTTTAAAGGTATTTGGTACCAGACATATTTGTACCTAAATGGTACATATGAAACATTTTAAAAATGACAGCTTGATTAAATTTTTGACCATTTTTTTATCACTGAAGACTTCTTTACATACATTCCTGAATAATAAGAGCAAGCCACCTGTGTCATGCAAAAAGAAGCAGCATTAGCTAAATGAGGACGGGTGAAGGATGTGATTTGTAAACCTAGGATAAGGTGTTAAATTGGTTGATGCAGTGAGTGATGAGTGAAAGCAGAAAAACGACGAATCTTTTCAACCAGTTATCTCCAGCAAATAAGTGAGAGCAATGCTCACAATGGAATCACAATGAAACGGAAAGTGTTTTTGTGGAATACCATTATCTCTGGATCTCGGGGTGTTTTGCATCTAAAAATAAAATGTGCTGATGGCGTAGTCATCTGAAGATCTGATGTTATAATTTCCCTGAAGAATGAAGAATCACTGCAGTAAACAGAATGTGCTCTATTAATTGATTTGCACAATTAAAACATGTAGCCCAGCAATTCTTACATCTTATTGTAATAAGAAACTCTTGTGCTCTCAAACATCAAGGTTCAATAAAATGTGCAACTGCCCCCAGTGTCTAACTATTATCATCGATTCTTCTCGCATGAAATCTATTTCTCAAGTTAATATTACGTCTGCATTGCAAATTATTATTTCATTGGACACGTTTTAATTATTCAGCACCAACCTCAAAAATCCTGCATTCACTTCGGGGTCTCATTAGCAAGTTTTTCAAGTAAAAGTTTTATTTCGTGACCCATAAAAACGATTTTATACTTGAGTGCAATGATTTAACAGCACACAGTGTTTAGTGATTGTACGAAGGAGTCAAAGTAGGTCTGCCTCTGATTCCTCTCAAACAAAGAGTTAAAAAACGAATCATAGACGGACAGATAGACAGACTTCAGAAAAAAATAGATGGATAGACAGATTCAAGAATTGCACACTTATGTATTGCAACCCTTTAATCGTACGCTATTTAATGGCCGATTGAAGTGGAACGCAAATATTATTGTGTCGTGTAATTTCAAAACGATATTGTACTATTATGTATTGTAGACTATGTGTACATGGCTCGTGTGACACGAAATCAGACTTCATTTGCCCCAATGGGTTGCATGTTTACTGTGACTTTCACCATGTAGGAAATAGTAAAGATACGAATGACTGGCTGATTTCAGATTTGGGATCTTTTATAATGTAGAGGATTGAACAGATTTCTTCATGCGAAGCTGAGGTGCAGAAAATCTCATCAAAATGTGAGATTTTTTGGCACACGTGAGACACTGTGTATATTAAATGCTTACAAAACTTCCGTTTTGGTTTCATTGAGACTAACAACATGTTAAGAAACAATAATATGACCTTCATAATAAACTAGGGTACCGTATACAATGTTAGCAAAGATAATAGATTTAATGTCGAAAAGATGATACGTTGTTTATTGTCAACATTCATTGAGCATTAAAACAATTCTTTTTACAATGTTGGTCAAAAGGTTCAATAGGTACCTGTGGAAAACAGCAGAGCAATAAAGCCCATAATACACTATAAGACAGTAATTATATAAAATGATGGGGAATGTATATCTGGGTAAAAACAGGGAATGGTTTACGGTTGCCATTGGAGTGTTTTAATGTGGCAGCTAAAATAAAGCTGTTAGATTTAAGTATGTTAACCTTCAGGCAATGTTGCAGCAACGCATGGCGCGTGTTAAGTGTGCGCTGGCCCTTTAAAAAAGTTCGTGTGTGTGGCCCAGAGTTGACTTGAGTTGGGATAACGCCGCTGGAAGCTGCTGCTGGGGAACTTCGGGAATGGCGAAAGACCCGCAACTGCATCCTGGGAAAATACTGATGCAAACAACATCCCCGTGTGCCCTTTATCATAACTAAATGCACGTTTGCGAGAGTATTTGTCGACAGGCAGCACGATGATCGCGTGATTTACGTCACTCAAAGACTCGTCGCTAAACTTTTTGCCGCTAACCTGCTCGTCTCTCCATCTTTTATTTTCCAAGTGAGTGCAAAACAGATTTGATGTGGTATAAAAGGACACGTGGACGCATGCAAGCGTCTTATCCTCTTGACTTTCCGTGCATTTTCTAGATTTAAGAGTTTACGTTAGCGTTGAGTTTTAAAGACGTGTTGCGATGCGAGCTAACAAGTTAGCCAGCTGAGGTAAAATCTTTTAAGTATACGGAGCATTAACTATTCTCTTCGTGAAAACGCATAATAATAATCATATAAATCACACGAAGTAAGTTATTGTAATGTCGATAGCGCACTGATCGTTTAACTTTTCCCTCCAGCTGTGCGACACCACACACCCCATAATGTTTACTTGTCTTCCAGCATCCAATGTTTCTCACGCCTTGTTTTCTCCATTTAAACAGTTTTGTGAAGTTGTCTTTATGACTTTTAATGTGTTTAATTCAAACGCTGTTTATTTATCTTCTATGTAGGTGCCTGTCATCTCTAATCGTGTATAGTTGGATGCACGAGGACAATTGTTGGGTCTTAGGCTGTAGATACACACACCTGCTCCTGGTGAAGAAAACATCTGGAATAATCTTCCACTTTTTGAATTAAAAATGAAAGTGACAGTGACTTTTGGAAGGACTGGTCTGGTGGTTCCATGTAAGGAAGGATGGACTGTTCGGGATCTCATCCAACAAGCCACCCAGAGATACAGAAAACTGCTGGAGCAGGTGAGTCGGTCTTATTAATTTATATGGAATAGCTCACAAAATAATAAAAAATATTTATTTACCTACCGATATGCTAATTCCTGTGATGCTACTTCGAATATGCACCAGCTGGACTTAGGTTTCAGAGCTACGCCATATGCCATATAATAACTTTAATGGATAATAAATCAAAATACCTTCATTATTTATTCACCATCTTTTCATTTAAAGCCTGTATTTGACTCTTTCCTCTGTAGAACACAAAATATATTTTTTGTGCCCATACGATGGCAGTCAATGGTGGTCAGGCCTATTTGCTTACCAATATTCTTCATAATGTCGTCTTTTTTGTTCTGCAGATGAAAAAGTCGTAATATCACACAGGTTTACAATGACAAGAGGGTTACGATGATTATTACAATGCCTATTGTGGTGCTCCTCTCCTTTCTGAAGCTGGACAGCTTTTAGTTTTCTCATTCTTTCATTGTATGGAAAAGACAACACGGTTCTATTTAATAGTCGTTTCTTTAATATTCGGGTTATTAGAGAATGATAAAAAATGCACGCTTTACCTTATGGGATACATTGGACTGTTATTAATATTTTAATAATTAATTTAAAACCTGTTAAGCTCCTAATGGGCGACAAAATGTCAACCTTGACGCTTTATTATTGCAAAATTTAAAAGGAGTTTGGTGAAAGTGTCCTCTGACGACAGAAAACAGCAAACAGCTGATTTTATGGACGTCTGACGACAGAAAACAACTGATTTTATGGACGTCAGGGGCAGATGTGCCTCGTCCAGATTCTCTTTGTGATAATTGCAAATCAGAGTTAAAAAATGGCAGCTACTGTCTCCCTTGAGCTGTGACCCTCTGCCCTGCCGTCTGATGTCTTCCTCATCTCTACTTGAGCTTCATTATTTAAATATTACAATCATTTGAGTGGCACCCATGTTCTTTCTCTCCGTTCCCCAAGGACTGATGGGGACGTGGGTTTTGCTCTTTCCCCGAGCATTAGTGTTGAGTCTGGCCCCTAATAAACAACAAGCTTTCCATCCTGCATCTCTCCAGGAGCCGGTGGGCTGAAATGCGATCGTATATTGCTGCAAGACTTCCTCGCCTTACGATTGAACGTGCTGTTGCTTTTGTCTTTAAAGTGGTCAATTTGACTGATGGGAGGCCGTCTTCGCGCTCGGTACTGATGCGGATACGAGAGGCGACCGGGCGGCGGTGGCCCTGTGTCGCATTCTGTTGCGTTTCACAGAGTAATATCACGCTGGATTCTGTCGAGATGGTTCGGGACTCGGGGGAATTGCTTGGTTTTGTATGCGTTCACGTGCGAGATCCGAACAGGCGTTTACTCTTAAGGGCCACTGCGTGTCAAGCGGAGCTCGCCATCTCGGACGATTGTTTTTTCCGTGTGGGCACGTCCTTTGTCAGACAAGTTTATGTGCGTGCCTAGCCTTTATTTGTGTGTTTGTTATTCCCATCAGCACTGTGTTATTGGCTGTTAGTCTCAGAGGTATATAGACGTGTGGGCTGGTGATGCACGGCAGGGCATCGGTGAGGATGGATAGAGCTACTTGAGGGATCCTGATTGGCTGTTGTCTCCGGGGTCTCGTTTCCAGGACGGGGCGGTTGTCGCCTGTATGTCTGCTTTGACCTCATTTGGTCAGGGTCAGACAAAGAAGAAGAGGGTTCATAAAACTAGTTGCATATATGCATGGATGCAGAAAATTGAACATGCGGAATATATAACATTGGCGTGATCGTATTGGCTTCATGAAACGTGCTACACAGTGCTGTAATGTTGAGTTTACTTGTATTTCCTCTATGATTAGAGACATTGTACTGCAGTATGGTTTGTCAGTACTGAGAAGGCGGCGCAATCGATCTTTGTGATAGATTGTTTTCATTACTTGCTTCTTTCCCTTTGAGACTGTATGATTTAGAGCTGGTGGTAACTAATGTCCTTCAGGTTTCCCTTGAAGTTTCATTAATAGAGTTAATAATCATAATGTTGCATTTATTCATGAATGCTGAGAGGCTTCACAAATCACGTCTCGGTGCTTTCAGCAAAAAATGCAGAACAAACTGAGCATTATGTTTAGAGGAATACCGACGGCGTCATCAATCAGCGAGGTTTCTGAACTGTTCATGAACTTCTTGGCTGTGCCACATGCAGCTTGAATACAGTGCCAGTATGTTTAACATTTGGTGGCAATCTGAATGCATGCAGCTAATGCATGTCGTAAATGCAAGTTTTTGGGGTTAATGACTTTCTCAGTGATGTAACAGACATGTTCAGCTCGCTTGAATGTATTGTAAGGGTGCACACATACTAGGTTAGGGCCGTCAGTGGGTTTGTAAAATAGGAGTTTGAAATCAGGCAGGGAATACAGTTTGGTTGGATGCTTGCATCAGAGTGCATTGCAAAAAAAGCATCCTAAAATGTTCTTTAATTTGGTCACATCTTTAGTCGTCGTCATTGGAATGTATTTTTCTCATTAAAATGACTGTTATTGCAGTGCGTGTAGATACCCTTGAGTCTTCAGCTGGAAATATTTCTCTGAGCTTTGACTTGAGGTGGGGACGCGCTTAACAACTAGCTGAAACATTCTAACACTGGACTTGACTCTGGTTGACAGTCAAATGTAATGACGGAGACACACTTAAAGAGATAGTTCACCCAATAATTTGTTCTTTATTTCATTCTCCCTGATGTCATTCCAAACCTGTATGATCTACAGAACACAAAATAATGCTGGCAACAAGGCAACATCATTGACTTCCACTGCATGGACGCAAAACCACTGAGATGAAGAAGAAAGAGTCATACACGGGATTTAAATGTAATCAAGGAGGACAGATTTTAGTTTTTGGCTGAAAAAGCACTTTAATGATTTCCAGCATTAGTCGTAAATGTTAAACATGTTTAAGAAATCACTACACAACCTTATCTGCTGTCTGTAAATACAGACTGAAACAGACCTGGTCCTGAATCCTCATCTCTGCTGTTTCTCTTTCTACTGTAAATTAGTATTCAGGCTTTGCGTAATTATTAAATTACTAGCAGTCTTCATGTAATCACAGCAGAAAGCTTTGTGATTATGCAAGGTTGGCTGTGATTATGGCTTTTTAAATGCTTGTCTTTTGAACATCTCACATTTAACTAGATTAACTAACTGAGCACTTGGATGTTAGCAGTAGCCTCCAGCTTATCCTTTCCAACATCGATTATTAAAGGGATCATTCACCGAAAAATCAAAATTGTGTCTTTTTTACACTCATATCATTTAATACCTGTATTTGACTTTTTCTTCTGTGGAACACAAAACAAGATATTTTGAGAATAGTTTTGTGAGATGCATGTTTTTGGATCAACAAGCACTTCATTTAAAGGGCTACTCCCACAAAAAATCTCAATTCTACCAATAATTACTCACACTCAAGTACTTTAACATCTGTATAACCTCCATTATATGCAACAAGGATACTTTTTTTAGCAAATAAACAAAACTCACGACTCTTTAGGGGTCAGTTGTGGCCTAATGGTTAGAGCGTTGGGCTTGTGATCAGAAGGTTGCCGGTTCTAATCTCAGTGCCAGCAGGTCATGACTGAAGGGCCCTTGAGCAAGACACCTTACCCCTGATTGCTCTGCAGTAATGTGCCACTGTATAAAAAAACTACTTGTAAGTCGCTTTGGATAAAAGCGTCTGCCAAATGAATAAATGTAAATGTAAATGTCTTTACTCATAAACAAAAAGAGATGAGTATTTTTGTATTTGCAAAACTCGGGAGCGGGTTAGCATTTTATCAATTCTGGATCCATTGCCCCAAATTCAATGGGATTTTGGTTAAATGCCTAAAATAAAGTCTGTGGTTGGCGAAACCCCTAAATACTTTAAGGTTCTTCTATTCTATGATGTAAAACATGCACGTTTTAACCCGCTCTTGATTTTTAAAGCTTTATCGTGTCTTCGAAGCGGTTGCTAAAAGTGACAACATCCTTTGACAGGGGCATTAAACCTCGAGTCGTCACGCATACAAATGACACAAATATGCAAAACGTGGATTGATAGTCATTCACGGAGTAATTATTTACCAAGGAACATGTTTTTAATAAAGTTAGAATAAGTTGTCAGAGGCTTAGTGTTGCTGACGTTGATATCAAGCGACCGTAGTATTGTCTGTTTAATAGCCTTGTGTTGGTTTTTAACCTGATTGTATTAAGCCTTCAAAAATAGCAAATATTGTGTTAGTTTGTAAAGATTATCCTGATTTAATGACTTAACGTGTAGGATCATAAACCTCTGTTAGTCACAGAACGTATGTTATGCTGTTTTCCAAAAGTCTTTGGAGAAAAATCTGAAGCATTTCGGGAAAAATCTGAAGCATTTCGGTCGAGGGAACTAATGCGGGGCTAACTTCCTGGCTAGCCTATAACTGACACCCTTTTGGGTAGTGACCCACCCCTTGAGAATCACTGTTCTCCTGGACGCTCCCACTGTGATTTTGCCTAGTTTTATTTGTAGGCTAATTTCATCTGTAGTGCTGTAGCTTTTTAACTTGTTTCAAAGCCTGTAAGTTAATAGAAGTGCTCTATGCGTTTCATTTGTGGACAGTTCGACCTCTCAGCTAACTGTCACAGCATGGAGCACAAGCGCTCTGGTGCGTGTTATCTCTCCGGCGATTGAGCGGCGAGAAGTGTTGTTAATTACCAGATTTCCTTCTTCGCCATTGAAGTCTTTAGCAGTCTTCAGTCGTTTTTTGTTATGCTAATCTGAAACATTTTACTGCAGCTGGGTAATTATGCATTTAATGCGTTTCAGGATTAAAGCGAACGAGAAATGCCCTAGATGTAGCTGCACTAATCTTTAGCCTTTTCAACGTGTTCCACGTCGGTATACAAGAGACATCACTTGAAAAGAGTACCGTTGACACTTCAAGGATTTAATGTCTTCATAGTTTCTGCCTTGTGTTTAGTTATATTCATCGAGGTGTTTTTCGTTGACCCAGACACATCGGTTACCAGTGGGACAGACAGATGCTTGTGATCTCCAGCCAGCGTGCTCAAGAAGGTTCCCGGCCGGGAAATAAGGGGATATGTGCTTGAGTCAAAGCACACTCTGCATACTTAGCATGTCTGCGAGCACTTGGCCAGAGGCACTAAATTGTCTGAGAGAGAGACCTTCGGTGGAGGAAGTTCTCGGGAGTCACTCAGGAAGTTATCAGGGTGTCGGAATGGGACACTTAATTACCCGGGCAAACGCGGGGCTGGAGCTGCGTTGCTGTTTTTTCATTAAGCTCAGGAATGCCAGATGCACAAGTGCTGAGCTGGCTGCCAAAGCAGCTGATATCATGGAAAAGTCTGGCCTTGCGCCAGCAGAGAAAACAATTAGCACGCCTTGCCTCGAAACAGAGTTGGGTAGCATCTGCTCTCAATTGAAAAGTGTTCCAAAGTAGGTGCATGGTTTGTGTTCGAAACTACCTCAGGACCTCAGATGTCCTCATGAAGTACCAGTGCTCAGCTGTAAGCGGTTTAGATGGTCATGGCAACATGGCAACACAGAGAATGTGCTTTTTTCAATGGTTGCACATTTGTTGTTGTGGTTTTATTTGTATGTAACCGTCGTCTGCAGTGACTTAGAGACATGGTGTTGTCTTTGAAGATGACTCTTGGAATAGGCCAAATAAAGAATGGGCGCTTTGGCTTGTATTTAAAGGGATAGTTATCTCTCTAAGTAATGTAATAAAAAGGGTTCTTGAAGTACAGTACTGTATTGATTTGTGTAGTTTTCTACGTTTGATTATTTAATACTGTATAGTTAAAACTGATACATTGCAAACATCTTTGTGTCTGTGTGTGTGTGTTTAAGATTAAAATTTTGTCTGTGTTTGTTTGTGGAGTATTTATTTGCTTTGGCTTTCTGATTATTGCTTTAGCACTGCAGATATTTATCAAGTAGGAGGGGAGCATCCAGGCACGCTGTCTGATCTGGACTCTTGCTCTATCTGTTCGTCTCATTTAAGCACTGATTACCCACATACACATCACTTCCCACATTGGCCCCAGTGCCCAGAAAAATATTAATTTAATTTGTGCCACCACATAAAAAATCTCTCCTTTCATTCGGTCTATATTGCGGTCCATAACAGAAAATGAGGCGTGGGCATGAAAATTGTATGTTTATTAAACTCAATTCACAACGAAATTGGTATTTTCATATTTGACCAGAAGGTGCGAGAACACGACGCGGAGGTGGAAGATGGTTCTCGGAGATGGACAGTGTCTTATTGCATCATTATCATTACCATCATGATCATTACTGTTTATGAGTCTGGTAATGACGCTAGGCTCGGTAATGGACCCTACGCCAACAAAAGCAATTGTGGAAATACGACAGGAGCCCCGCTGCTAGGCGTCATCAGGGTAAAAATTGCAAAATGTTCCAGAGATTTACATCGTTTCATTATAGCGCGGAGGTGCTATCTCCCGCCTCGTGCGTATTCTCATTCACCAGTCGTGTAGCTGGGCATAAACTTTAATGTGGCATGTATTACAGGGTTCTTTCTGTAGACTGACGCCCTTTGTTGAATGCCGGAAACCGCAGCACTCGTGGCTTTTGGCTCACCCTCGTTGGCCTCGCGTTACAGCTAGCATTCAAAAGCTCAGGGAGCGTTTGGGTTGGAAGCGTGATCAGACAGGTGCATTGGCTGTCAAATGTTATTTCGCTCATCGCTTTCTGGAGATGAGGTCATGTGGGATTTGATGTCATCTGCTTCATTGTTTAGTGAATGAAATGCAAGATTAAATGCTAATAAATGTCATACTGGAGAATATTATAGATTAAATTGGAAAGTTTGTAGGCGTGTGTCCTGCCATGTTGCATCCACTTACGAAAATAAGGTTTTATATATTTTGGAATATAGTTGGAAATGTTTTCTATTTACCTATAATTTTGACCCATGCAATGTAATGTTGGCTATTGCAACAAATATACATGTACTTTTGTGGTCCAGGTCGCATTTGATACATTTTTAAGAATACATACTAATGCTTAATGCCAGAGAAGATATTAAGGTTTGTTTTTAGAAAATCTTAAAGATTGGCTATGTATGCTTTGTTGCTTTGGCAAAATACATTTTTCTGCTTTTTTAAGGTTCAAACAAGTGAAAAAATCTGCCAATGCAGTAGGGCTGTGCAATTTATCGAAAATGAATCATTCTCGTCAATTTTAGCCTTCATCAATTACAAAAACACAATAATCGAGGCAACCGATTATTGTGCCACTTTCCATTTAGCAAGGATCTTCTCTTTTCTTGTAGTATAAATCCACAGCGCACACCTTTCCTTTACAGTGGTTCAGCAGTGCTATTTCTATACATTTATTTTTCAGTTAAATTCAGAGGTCTCCATGATGTTTCCATGATTCAAAAACAAACGGGAGACTCCCGGCCAAAACGACAGCACTTGAAATAATATCAAAACACTTCAATATGGCCTTGTTCGAAAACGGTGGATAAAACCTTGAAAAGTTATATGTGAGCCCACCAAATCACACAGAGGTTGATTCACACGGGAATTATTTTATCACAGGACCTCGGTGTTTCGTCAAAATATGGTAGGTAATTTGTGGGGGAATTTTTACTTTACAAATTACAGACATGGGCGATTCGCACAGGATTAAGATCACAGACAACCTCAGCAATTATTACAAATGACTAGAGGTCTCCAGGTAATACTAATCCTGTGCGAATAAGGCTTTAGACGTTTAATACTGCACTATTTGAGACAGTCTGATAACCCCCCATCTACCAAACAAAAAATGGCCTAAAACATTAGTACAAAGGTAGACAGATTTGTTTAAATTAATTTAGCTGGAATGATTTTTTGAGTAACTAGATTATAAAATACCCTCATTTATCAAACTCACTTCATTATCTTTAATCAACAGTATCACATAAAAGTAATTATCAGTCAATTTTAAGCTTTAGTAGATGTATTAAAGAGTTTAGGTGGGATTTGAATGCTGGAAGGGAAATGTAAGTTTACAGAGTAAATCCAGCATTGAATTTGAAGCCTATCAGTCATTTAGAAAGTGCTTTACATCAAGTATAATGTTTTCTTCTATACATATTTTGACTGTGTTTAGTACGCAATGCCCACAGCAATCTTGTAAAATAGTTTTGGTGTATGTCTCTTTAAACGATGATGAGTTGCTGCACACCCCACCCCCTTTCAAAACGGCATGTCAACACAACACACGTATAGTACTGCCATGGCATTCGTTCAGCTAAATTATATATTCCTGAACTTCTCCACGGTTAGTCCTTGGACTAAAAGAAATCTGTCGCAGCAAACAAAGCATCCTAGTAAAGCGCTCACGTTGTGCATGTATACTTGCCTAAAGTCCACGGAAGGAGCACCTGCAGATCTCAGTGGAATTACCTGGATTTAAGCGCTTGTCATTGACAAGTAAGTTATATACACACAACGTGAGATCATAATTGGTATGTTCTGTTTGCTGTGACAAATTCTTTTAGCCCGAGGACAAATTATTTGATACGTTTAAATCGAAACGCCCTGGTTTATTAGCAGAACAATAGTGACACCTTGCCGCAGCTAAACATATTATTGCACATAATGCATTGACATACATCCATCCAAACTCCAAATGCCCATTTGCCAAATAACATATAAATATAGAGTAAGTTTAAAACTGGCTTTGAATGTTCTGTGACTGACTTAGCTCCCCTTCGCTATCATATGCTAACGTTACACTCTTAAATATACAGTAATTTTACATCAATTCAGACTGTTGATTAGTATTACTTCAATCGTCAGCTTTGTATCGTTCAGTTGGTCTCGATCCGTCTTGAGGAATAACTTTGAAGCTAATCCTGCTTGTACGGTCACTGGTTGATGAAGCACTCCGGCTTGAAGTGATTCGTGCAAACAAGAATGTTTTAACTGATGGTTTCTGAGGGATTTCCACAAAATATGTAACAAATCTGCTCCTCTCTTGTCTACGAGGCTGTGACTCTAAATAATGATTTGTGGGTGGAAACGTGCGTGGTAATATTATAATAAGAGCCTTTTCCTATGTCAGAAGAGGAGCGGAATCTGATTGGCTCGATTTCTCACACGGTTGCAGAGAAAGCCTCACCAAAACAAAGTTCATATGTTGTCATTTTTCACGTTTTCTAAATTGGTAGATGCACCAGGGACGGGATTATAGCACTTAAACACGGAACAGGTCAGATTTTTGTCCGATGTGTCCTTTACATATAGAACAGTGGTCATAAACTGTATGTGAGTATGTACTGGTCAAATCTGGTGACTGCTTTTCTTGTCTCCTGATTGACTGGGCTTTTAAATGAACATTTTGCAAGTATATGAGTCATCCATGCAATCTCAATGCTGACAGCTCTGTATACCTACAACAGCCAAGATAAACAGGGTTGGCCCATCTTAGTCGTGTTTCACGTTGTCAATGGAGTTTGTAGTTACTCCAAGGCAAACACTTTTTAAGTGTACCTTACCTCCCACTTCTGGATGTGGTCTTAATACATGCCATTGTTTGAAATCAAATTACTTGAGTTGCTTTGTTTTTGCTGAGCAGGCAACATAAATGCATCAAAAAATAGGATGTAATGACATTAGATCATGCACAAGATGTACAGAGCGTACTGTATGTCTTGGCATTAGTTGAAGTTCAAGCTTATCTTGACATTTAGAGTTGAGATTTGCAGTTGCATCACACTGCTGTCAGGGATCTATTTGGCCATTGTTGTGAGCGTAGATGATTTGTGGATGTTGATGTGCGCTGCTGCTTCTCTGTTAGCATTAATCAGAAAGTCTATAGGGCCCTCACCTGGCCCTTGCTGCACTCCCTTTGTAGAAGGGGTTCTAAGGGAACATTATTCAGTTGAATAAAATCAGACCATCCTGCATGTACATTAGGGTGTCCAGCTACACACTGATTTGATGTTAAGTATTTTCAGTGCTCCGTAATAAACTCAATTCAATCTAATTTCAAACAAACACAAACTAAATCTGTGGGTATGTTATATGTCCTTGAAATTAAGAGTAAGTAATAATAATCTTTAAAAACCTTTCAAATAGTTATTTTTCAGTAGTATTTAAATCACCTGTCCTTTTGTCTTTGTCGACAAAGCTATGGGAAATTCAGGGAATAAGGTGACAAGTTCCTGCCACAAGGTGTGTGAAATTGTGTGCTGTTGCTGATAGTTCACCCTAGTGTCTGTTTGTTTTGCAGGAGGGCGATTACCTGGTACGAACCCACCATGTTGAGTACTGTGATGGGGGAATTCTGGACCCTGATGATGTGCTAACAGACCTGGTGGAAGACAAGGACAGGGTAAAGCACTTGCAAATACATTTGAGTATCGAAGTAGTAGTTCATCTTTATTCCGCCCTTTTTTTCAGATAATAAAAGTCTTTAGTGACCATAGTTTAAGCTCTAAATAGAACCTCATAAATAAATATAAAAATTTAAATTTGTAAATATAATGTCATACATGTTATTAAAAAACATATTTATAAATAAATTTTTGTGTAATATTAATCAGCCCCTCAAATTTTTTTTTGCAGCATTCGAGTAAGGGTGTAATAAGTTTTGAGCGGTTGTTATTTGATAATAAAAACCCTTGCAATGTCGCGACTGGACAATCAGAATCAAGCATTCAATTGAGCGTGTAATAAATAATAACAACACACAGGCTTGGAACAACATGAATCAATGACACAACATTCCTTTTTAGGGACTTTTTTAATATTAGGATTCACAGAGGTTCTGATATGACGTGTCTGCATAGAAACTAATGAGGTACAATTTATAATAAAGTATAATCTTCTCCTCTTCTGACACCCGTGCATGATATCTCCACCAAATATGTCTTTGAGCCACGATACAAAACTGAAAGTGGAAACATGGCACAGAATGTCAACGTTTGGCCTCGCTGTTCAAGTATTTTTAGTACTGTCAGCATGGAATGTCACGTTGTAATCATTAGTCGACTAAACCTAATTCATGAAGATATCTGCCAAACACAAGCGCTATATTCTGCATGGGTCGTGTGAAATGGCTTTCCATAATAATTTCCTCATTCGATTGCATATTGAACAGAAATACAATCCACATCAGCTATCCCAGAGCAACAACACAGGAAACCCGTCACAGATCGCCATCCAGAACCACATTTACTCTTGCAAATGTGCCATGGTTTGTCGAGAAGTTGTGAGGAAATGTGAGCAAACACGACAAAATCACATAATAGATCACAGGTTGGCTTGAAGCTCAATATTCGGCTCAATATATCTGCTGAAGTAATAATAATAATCCTGGGATTTTTTAATGACCACAGAGAGTCAGGACCTCGGTCTAACGTCTCATCAGAATGACGGAGCTTTTTGACAGTATAGTGTCACAATCACTGTACTGTACACAGACCACAGAGTGAGCACCCCCTGCTGGTCTCACTAAAACCTCTTCCAGCAGCAACCTAGTTTTCCCAGCAGGTCTCCCATCCGCCCTGCTTAGCTCCAGTGGGCAAACCAGTGTTGGGCTACAGGGTGATATGGCTGCTGGAAGCAATATGTTTACTGTAGTGCTTCTAAGCCATTCATAGAGGTGATGATAGAAATATTGAGATGCGACACTTCACCGGTAACATATGGAAGGCCACTCGTTGACATTTGCTTGCAAGGACAGAGTGGTCTGCCCGATGAGCCCTCCGGCTCATCTGTTTGTCCTTTCTCTGTATGGAGGTTATTATATTGAGATGTGTGGTCGCTCCTAACTCGATAACATAAATGGCACTTCCTCCTTAATTGAATTCTCTCAGGACATCAAATGGTCTATCAGATGCAAAGATTTAGATTTCTGCACACTAATTAATAGAAGGCACCAGGCGGTCTCCTCTCTCTTCTCTCTCTCTCTCTCTCTCTCTCTCTCTCTCTCTCTCTCTCTCTCCCCCTCTCCCACTCCTCCCCTCTCCCCCTCTCTCTCTCCCTCTCTCTCTCTCTCTCCTCTATCTCTCTCTCTCCTCTCTCTCTCTCTCCTCTCTCTCTCTCTCTCTCTCTCTCTCCTCTCTCTCTCTCTCTCTCTCTCTCTCTCTCTCTCTCTCTCTCTCTCTCTCTCTCTCTCTCTCTCTCTCTCTCTCTCTCTCTCTCCTCTCTCTCTCTCTCTCTCTCTCTCTCTCTCTCTCTCTCTCTCTCCCCCTCTCCCCCTCTCTCTCTCTCCCTCTCTCCCTCTCTCTCTCTCTCTCTCTCTCTCTCTCTCTCTCTCTCTCTCTGTCTCTCTGTCTCTCTGTCTCTTGCTCACAATGAAGGCGCACATACATTCACACATATCTAAAATCGTGGTCTCTGTCTCTCTCACTGTTTCTTCATATACTGTTCACACACAAGCACACAATTGCTAGTTGGTATTGCGCCTTTATTCTGTTCGAGCAGGTATTTACTCATAAATCCAGACTGGGATGAGAATTAGCTTTTACTGTAGTGATGTGCCATGGTGACAACTTCCCAAATGTCACATCCTCTGTTACTGTATCCTGGTGATCCAGTAATTATTCTTTGCTTTTTGTATGCTGGGAGTGGGGTTTTCTTTCCTTAGAAATAGTTCTTTACAGTACTGTACTATTTTAAAACCGCTGTAAACCCCAAGCATTTGAATTGAAAAGTAAGTAAATGGCTTCCTTTTGAAATCAGCTTTCGAGAGCTGCCGTATTTTGTGCGTGTTTGCGTTTGTGGAATGTGGCATTTATTCTGTTAGGACGTAAGATCTCCTTATATGACCACAAAAACACAGCCGTGTGGTGGTAATTATCGTACCACTCCCTCTTTAATGAAGCTAACATACCAGTCGACTGTCAGCGAAGACATATCCTGAAGGCAAATTACAAGATGGGCTTGCTTTGAGATGGAGTGTAAACACATGCAACTGTTGCTTTGTCAGACAACATATTCTCTTAAAGAGCTCACAAAACATATTAGTTAAAATGTAATACGTTTATAAACTGTATGCTATTGAATTGATTTAAAGGTCCAGTGTATGAAATGTAGTGGCATCTAGCGGTGAAGTTGTAAATTGCAACCAGTGGGTCACTCCACCCATGCCTTTTAAAGCACTATGGTGGCTGACACAGGACTAAGAGTTCTTTCTTTAAGAAGTCTTTCTTTACCACGATTTGCAACAGTAAGTAATAATTATGATTTGAGCTGTCAGGTAGGATTTCTCTGAAAATCAGAGAATTCTGACAATTTGTCATTTTACTTCAACCCACATAAGGATAAGTATGTAAAGTAACCTGCATTTATATCCTAAAAAAAGATTAACATTACATTTACATAAATGCTTTCTCATTTGTGAGTCACTTCGGATAAAAGCATCTGCTAAATGTATATAACATTTGGGCATTGAGCTAACAGTAAGTACAAAACAAGGCCATGTTTTAGAGGTATGACTGGAGCTAGAGAGGGATTAACAACATAGTCAATATGTAATATCATATATTTTATTATCATGAGGAAAATGTCCAAAAGAAATGACCAAAAGAAATCTGATCGGGAGGAAAAATATGCATGTAAACGCTTTAATCTGAGTGTTTTTTCAATCGGATTTTAAAATCAAAAAATTTTAAATTTAAAAAAAAAAATTTCCTCTATTTTTCAAACGGTAGTATCGTAGTTAATGTTGCATGTGCGCATTAACATTCATTTGAATACTTACATTTAATATTGACATCATACATCCATCCAAAGATGAACTTTGAAGTGATATGTTAGTTAGACGCTTGTGCGGTGTTGTCAGGTCCCGCTTTGTTTAAAGTACACAGACAATCTGGAAGTTTTTAAACGGGTTTCGTGGTTGTTTCTTACCCCCTTAAAAGAGGAATAATGTTGTTTATCAGATGTTGATATTTGGGCTGTATGCAAGATCATTTGAGCTAGTATTTGGATCATTTTGAATAGGCATTGGACTTGATTTGTTACGTGAATATGGAAACCCTAGTTGTGCGCTTGCGCAACATTTATGTTAACAGCACTGAAATGTTGTGCAACAGATTGAATTCAGTCGGATTGACCAAAATGGATGCATGTAAACATAGCCACTGAGTTATTTCAACCCTGTATGACTTTCTTATGCAGAACAAAAAAGAAGATATTTTGACGAATCTTGGTAACCGAACAATGGGAGTTCCCATTGACTTGCATTGCTTTTGTGTCTATACAGTGGAAGTGAATGGGTACCTTCGTCAAAATATCTTCTTCTGTGTTCTGCAGAAGAAAGAAAGTCAAACATGTTTGAAATAACAAAAGGGCGAGTGTATGAAGACAGAATTTTGGCGAACTTTCCCTTTAAAGCCAGATTTGCTGTGATGTCACAGTCAGGTTTCATTTCACTTGTGGAACACATTTTTCAAAAGGAGTTGGGAAATTCCCATACATGAGGTGATTTGGGAGGTTTGGGAGTTTATGTTGTGTGCCACATGTTTTGTCACATAATTCATTCAGCCTTGCTTTGGTCCTAATGTGCGAATTGGAGAAAAACGTTGTTCATCTAAACATCAGTTGGTTCCTCCTCGAACAACCATGAACATAATGAACTTTAAAGTATTTCAGAAATCTCAACACTAAAATAAAATGAATAGAAGTGTTTAGATTTGAGCTGTTTCTTTAAGAAAAAAAACTATTTTTGTCTGTCTGGTGTGAATCTGGGCACTGCTTTTATTGCTGATGCTGTATAATCAGAAGTGTTCGCATTTCTGATATGTTTTTTTCGGAGACATTCCTCATATGCGTGAGCTGTCACATACTCGCAGATGCGTGCTCGATGTGATAATGATATTCCCACAGCTCTGATTCACATTCAACTGGAGGCAAAAAATGGTACATTAGTCAACACTGTCATCAATATATGAAGAGAGAAATACATCAGAATATTCATCTGAATCTGTGCTGTTTTTCTGTGTGTCTGGAGCCTCATGTTTAGTGGCCGAGGAGCAGTGGTGTACGTACACCTGCTCATTTCTGCCCTCCGGAGGCGTTTCCTGGTACAGATTTTTTCTTGTCAAGATTTTAACATTCTGCATTAGCTACTTCATGTCAGAAGGCAACGAACGAAACGAAATTAAAAGCAAACAAAAAGGCCGAACTGAAAATCAAACTTTATAGATTTTACGCGAAACTTTTTGCATCGTTTTTACAATTTGTCATTTCTCATGGTATTTCAAAACAGCCCCAAAACTGTATCCTAAAGGTTACGGTGTAATGGGAGAGCTGTGAGAATGGAGTAATGTGTGTGAATAATATTGATGTGTGTGCAGGAGGTTAATTAAAAGCTCCAGTCATTCATCAATGACCGAGGGGCAGGCAGCCGGGCTGACTGCTCCCAAATCAATCACAAGCTCCAGCTTCACTGTACTACACACACACACACACACACACACAAACACACACACACACACACACACACACACACACACACACACACACACACACACAACACACACACACAAACACACACACACACACACACACACACACACACACACACACACACACACACACACACAATCTGAAGAGATGAACATCTTTTGTCGAGCCTTATTAATAATTTGGGCAAACCGTTTTTTATCAAATTAAATCTATTTGTCTCTATGGCAATTGTTTCATTCATTTTTTTACATTTGCAGGTCAGTCCAGGAATAGGATAATACATGATATGTTTCTGTGGTAGACTCAAGTGAAACATCAAAGAGAGCCAGACCCTGCTGAAAAAACCATAGAACCCCAATAGAAACCATTACAGAAATTCTGATGGTTTACATTAGAATACCCTTATAGCCAAATCGTTTTTCCATTATAACCATCAAAACATTCTTTTTTGTAGTGTGTTTTGGGAAATATTCCAATTGGATTTAACATCCCACCAAAAGAATCCATCAAATACCAGTAGAACCGTTACAGTTTCCATTTAAAGGCTGTTCAAATCATCTTAAAATCATTAAAACCACTATCCCTGCTGAAAAAAACAAAGGAAACCCAATAAGAACCATTACAGAAATGCTGATGGTTTACATTAGAATACGCTTATAGCCAAATAGCTTTTTCCTTTAAAACCATTGCAAAATAATTTTTTGTAGTGTGTTTTGGGCAATATTCCAATAGGATTTAACATCCCACCAATAGAACCCATCACACACAAGTAGAACCATTACAGTTTCCATTAAAGCCAGTACAAATCCCTTTAAAACCATTATAACTTCTTTAATGGTTTCTCTTGCAATTCGTTTTAAATCACGTGTTACTGGAGATTTGATCATAAACTTTAGTCACCAAAGACACTTTTTTTTAATTTGTTTTTTAGATGCTAAACACACACACTTTCAATCTCTCACATTTTATTTATCTCACATCATCTTGACTGTTATTCTGAGACACTTAGTTAAAGTGATCCTGTTTACCTTTTTTTTTACTCCAGTAGTGTTGCATGTTGTCTGAGGCATGTTAAGATAAGTTTGAGGTTGTCTCGGCCCACTCTCACCTGAGACATCGATAACATGCACAGAACAGTGTTACAGCTTTAGAAATCTGGACATTTAGCTTCTTAGAGGTCATGTCTCAATAAGTAATGATACATTTTGTGTGATGGCTTATTGCCTGTATGGCGCTGTATTAAGCGTTTGATTGCTAGCATGGAGGGATTGTGTGTAGACTGCTTTGAATGACATAAAAGCAACACAACCCCTACAACAGGACGTTTCATGCCATCTCAATTTGTTTAATTTATTTTGCAGTATATCTTTTACATTAATCTCAGACTTTCTCTGGGTGTTAAGATTGTTATTGTGGGTCCCTGTGTTCATCAAGTGGAAAGCCTTAAGGCCTCAGACACAGACTTGATCAATATCTGTTCAACTTGACTTTGAATGTTTTGCGTATGTCAGTTCCTTGTTTAGGTCTCAATCAATAGTCTATAGATCATAACCGATCGACTTCCTTTGACGTTTGTGTTTAATGACGATTGGATGAGAGGGAGTACGGTCATCCTAAATTTCATCAGGCATATAGACTGTTTCATCTTAACAACATAAACAAACAAGATTGCGCATGCGCACTTTTGTGACTCCAAATTAACTTCCAATACACAATCACAAATAATCGTTACTGTAGATTATTTCTGAAAACAATCAAAAGAAACCGTTACTTGGGTTAATTTATCTCTCCAATATTTAGAATTTAGACTGCAATACGAAGCACAACCACTAGATGTCAATGTACCATACGGTGTGTTTAAACGTACCAGATTCACCCATTCAACAAATAGTTTTTTTAAGAAAATGAACATACAACAGAATTCAACAAATCGTTTATTTACAGTTAAGTATTATACAGAAAAATATGATCAAAAAATGTATATTAACATACAATATAAATAGTTATACTATTAGACACTAGCCAAACACAAACCAGAAGTTAACTGGGGGGGTTATTCCCTGCTGTTTCTATCTCACACAAACTCTGTATGATGTATATGGTTGTTTGTTTATAGTCAATTACTCTTAACCAATCCTTTACATCCTGCTCGAGTCTCGCTGGCAAAGTTGTGTCAGCTTGATCTTCATTTTCCAGATCAGATTCGGGCTTGAATTGAAAAAGAAGGATCGATGCCATTTCATTACCTGTCAGTAGTTTTGGAACCTGATGTTCCGAATATGGTAAGAGGCGTTACATTTCTGTGCAGTATTCGACCAATCACTACGCACTAGTGAACTGGCCAATCATAGCACACCCGTTTCAGAGAGGCGGAGCAAAGAGGAGATACAAACATGTGCGGGATGTGGAAAATACAGCGTTTTTAAATCTTAAATCGTGTATACACATTGTATTACATCTAAAACAAACAATAATATTCGTTTTAGCCGTGTCAAATGACCCCTTTAAATAGCATGGAACATTTTGGGTAAAAACACAAAAAAATATTGTGGGGTCAAAATTATACATTTTTATTTTATGGCAAAAATCATGAGGAAATTAAGTGCAGATCATGTGCCATGAAAATATTTTATACATTTCTTTCCGTAAATATATGAAACCTTTATTTTTGTGAGTGGCCTGCTAAAGCGCCTCTAATTAACAACTTCAAAGACGATTTTCTCACTATTTGTATTTTTTTGCACCCTCAGATCCCAAAGATTTTAACGGTTGAATTTCTGCAAGATATTGTCATATCCTGACAAACCACACGTCAATAGAAAGCTTAAACAAATCAGTTTCAGGTTATGTTAAAATCTCAATTTCTAAAAATGGACCGATAAGACCGATAAGGTTTTGTTGTCCAGGTTCAGATATATTTTTTAAATGTTTCTATACAATTTAAATAATATATAAACATAAATATTTCCTACATATTTACATATTTAACCAAAATTGATCCGTCATTGACAGATTTAAAAAAAAGAAAAAGACCGTCTATCATATTGACGGATTACAATAAGGGCAATTTGTATTTCCCCTTTATATCAAGTTTGTAGCATCCAATCATTTCCTTTCATCAGAATTTGATCTTAAGTGACCGGAGGAAAGTACGCATTATTCGCATTCATAACTCATAAATGCCTCGTCCATTCATGTAAACCCCAGTGGGATCAGGTGAGACTTGCGGTGCGGAGCCAGGCACGTGTATAACCAAGGCATTAGACTATGACGGCACCCCACAGTCTAATTTGTTTCGCCATAGTTTCAAAACTAACTTTAAATCTTTTTATACTTTTCATAATAAAAGCGGTAATGTTGTATGAGGCGTCGTTTCTTGATCTGACTCTTCTGCATCTGTCACTTAATAAGACCCCCGGGTCACACAGGCGTGCACTGTGGTGGGGTGTTCACAGATTTTTTCCTTTAGAGAGCGATAGCGACTAGCGTGATTTTGGATAAAGCTTAACTTTAAGTAATTGGAAAAGGTCTCTCTGCATCTTTTCCGTTCAGTGAGTGGACCAAACAGCAGCTTAGAGTTACTTGTAAACGATGTTTTGTATTCATTCATTCACTTACAAGCATCTGTCATTGTTACTGACTGTACATATGATTGTTATTATTATTAATTACATATTTAATGTTTCTGTTGTGAGACGTAACAAAATAAACGACTTCAACTTTACTGGGTATTCAGTTAACACCGTAAGGTCAGAGAGTAAACTCATCTACATAGCGATGATGTCACAAACATGCTAATTCGCATTTAAAATAACCTTGCACCATCGTTACGGGTAAAAATTGATTTATGACGGATTTTTTCCGAGCCTGTCCTTCAAAATGACGGACAATGAAAAAGTATCGCGATCAATCATTGAACAGATTAGATTAATTCATTTATGTATGCCTGTGTTTTATTGATATGCTGTATCCAACCGTCTGTCAGTCCAACTAAAGCCAGGACACTTTTCACATACACCCCCCAGGACACTTCATTTTCCCCTTCTAAATATTTTATATACATTTTATTAAAAAAAATTATGCTTCCCCAGGGCTTTACACCACACCCACTGGGTATGTCATATTACATCCAGCACTCCTATAGTTGTCTGTCTGTGGTGACATTGTGTGAAAGTCAAAGGAAGCGACTCCATTGATTGTGGGATAAAGTACGACTTTGCGAATCCAGAAGCCTTACGAATCATTGATAAGTCCATTTGTATTCACAGAAACATTAGTCCCTTCATAATTTTGGATCAATGGTTGGCCTGTTGTCCCAAAGCCGTATATCTGTGCATGATATTTGTTTTGTAAGATTTCAGTCGTGTGTTTAAGTTGGTTTCCATGAATTACACTTTGTTTGTGTGTGAATGAATGGGTAGCCATGGAAATTGAACGCTGGGTAAAATCTTCAACATTTGGAGGGATTAAAATGGCTCAGTGCTGCATCTGGAGTAATTAAACACTCGATACGAAGACAAATCAACCCTCTTCAGGGCTACCAGGATCGCACGTGCGTGAACGATAACGTTCGTAAGACTAGAGCTCTATTGCGACACTTAGCTCAATCCTCGTTGTCTTAAGATGGGAATTGTTCTTTCAACTGATTACAATGAAGCCTTGTTAAAATCTCACTTAATGCTAATTAAATAGGTTAATCAAGATGAATTAACAGTCATTCTTGTTTCTCAGCAGTGCCACTGACTGCGCACCATAGTTGCCAAGAAGGGGGATTTGATTACCGGGCTCTCTCTCGTCCAATCGCCATTAACCCCCAGCAGGCCGGTTGCCCCGTTGGTTGGGCCGGTTGCGCGAGCTGATGAATATTCAGCAGGAGCTGATGGATGAAAAAACGGTCTTTAAGCTGGCAGGGAAGACGGCATCCGTAAGCCTTGCCCAGCAGGAGCTAACGGCACACGGCTGGCCAGGCCAGACAGGTTATGGTGTCTTGTCCAGCTCAAATTTACAACCCGTGATTGCATGGCACCATAAATTCAAATTCAAAAATTCCTAAAAAGCAGTCGGGTGTAAAGCGTCAATAGAGAGAGAAGGTTTTAAAGAGGGGCTTTAAATTGCTCTAAAGGCTACCCTGACCCCTTTTGCTGGTGCGTGTGGTCCGTAGGTTTTCATTTATGGCCGTTTAGAGAGGATGTGGATGAGTATTGACGTTTCTACCCGTGTTCTCTTCCCCCGATTGTTGTTTTATTGTTCCGAAGCTTTAATTTATCATCAGCTCAGGCGAGACGGATTTGAGCGATTTGGGGAGGAACAGCGAGCGTGACTTCACTCTGGGCTTGAACTCTGATAATGGAGCCGGTATGATGCGGTCACGGTCGAGCAGTGAGGGGAATGGAGGAGACCCCCGTCTTCGCCCCCAGTGTCTTTCTCTCTTTATCTGTTTCTCTTTGAGTTGGTGGGAAGACTTGAGGAAAGGGGAGCTTTCTTTAATGAAGTGCTGTTGATGGAGTCAGGTGCTTATGATGTGTGGAATGATGCAGACGTTGAAAACAGATGAACAGTTTAGCTGAATTTGGACCGTTGGCCTAGCACAACACACATCTCCACATGTTGTCCTATTTGAGTATATTTGTTTGCTTTGGCTTTCTAGTCATGCAAGTACACGGTTCTTCTTGGTTTCTTTTGATTGTTATCGTAAATAATCTACAGGAACTCTATTGTTTGTGATTGTGTACCAGAAGTTCAGTTGGGCTCACAAAAGTGTGTTTTTTATGTTGTTAAAATGAAACAGTCTATATGCCTGATGACATTTTATGGTCATTTGGGCCATGTTCAGATTTGACTTTTTGTAGATGCTAGCCCCTTTTTTTCATTATAATCCTATGGAGTATACCAGGGCTTTTTTCCCCGAAGTGCTTTTTTAGGAGCATTCTCAGAGCATCTTTTGAAGTAAAAAACGCCCTCGCCCTACCTCAAGCACCTTTTTCACAGCTAAACAATAACAAGCGAGTAGCGAGACCTGTCGTTTCCATAACAACATGCAAGGAAGGTAATTGGTAAAAAAAGGACGAAGCTCGAAAAAAATGGATGTTTGAGCATAGTTTTATATAAATGTAAGTTTAATTTTAACTTTCAACAACTTTTCATTTCTAGCGAGGAGTTAGTATTATAGTTTTTAAATATGTGGTTATTGCAAAGATTCTCTGTTTATAATTCAAATAGACGTCTGTTACTGTGCTTATGAAGCCTGTCTGAATCTGTTTCTCTGTGTACAAACACTGTCTCTGAAGTCATTGCCAGCTGCTATTTGTAACCACAACGCTGCAAGCTTTTTTTGTCAATTTTTTGGTCAATTGTGAACACAGCCCTTACACATTCTTTACTAATATTTTTCTTCACGTTTAATGATCAAACCCATCAAAACTACATCAACATCCATATAACAAAAAAATGGTTGTGACTTAAGAATATATGATACTTATATAAAGTGGTTGCCAGTTGTGCAAAAAATTGGGTTCTTATCCGGCTGTATTTTCTTAATTTCTCCGGCCAAGTTTTCCATATTAGATTTGAGTAAAAATGTAAATAAAAGTATATTAAATTATTTAATAAAAGCTAATTTATAATATACTAATATACCGAAGTATATTTTTGTGTGTAAAAACAATTGCACACATTTAGGTCCACACCTTTTTAGATTTGTATGTTTTAGGACCATGAGAATAGTCAAGTGACCCTAAACATTTTAACCGCCGTGTACATCTTTTATTTTCTGGAAAATATGCTTTAAACATATGCTGTATTGTAATCAATATCATTTAACCAAATCTGCAGTTATAAGTAGGAATGTTGCAAAAGCCAAGTGAGTGAAAATGTAAAGGTTGCCAAATATTTTGTGGTCTGAGTGGTTTTGTGTCCTTGTTGTTTAGTTACTAACAGTCTTTAACAATCTTCTTCTGTGTTCTGCAGAAAAATAGAAAATCATGTAGTTTTGGAATGACATGAGGGACGGTTAAAAAATCAGAGTTCTCTTTTTTTGGCTCCTTATCACACACCATTTCCTTGAAAAATAACTTGAACAACTACACAGAGTACATAAAGTGCTCTATGCTTGCGATGTATGCACAGAGACGCCAAGGGGCCCTAGTTTTCAACTTGTGCTTTATACACTAAAAAGTATCACGTTTTAGTGAATCCTGGTGCTCAATTTTGCTTTATAGTCCCATGCAGTCCATCATCCAGCCTTTTTATCAACGGCAGTATTCTCTCATAGCAGCCTCACGTCTCGTGGATGAAAGAGAAAGCGAATTTGGGACATTTGGTGTAGTGAGTCTGGACAGGACTCTGCACTCCAGGGCTCGTCTGTGAGCAGAAGTATAAGCTGGCATGGGTTTGAAGGCTCAGGTTTTGTGTGTGCGTGTTTCTGAGGTCCGCCAGACTCTCAGACAGAGAGGAGGGCTTTATTCTCGCTGGCTTTTGTCTCAGTCCAAATCCGCACTACATTGCAAACATTTCTTCCATCTCACTGTGTCCTCTTGAGAAGATCTGAGAACTTTGAAAAGGCTGAGAAGGAAACAGGGCAGGTGTAGTTCCTGGCGCTGTACTCCAAAAGATTTACGATATTCATTTGATAATGTGATTAGATCCCAGTTTACCCTTGACTGCATGTGATCCTTACATGCTCAGCTATAATGTTACGATTGAAATGGCTTGGATTCTCACTAGTGGCGAAGGCTTTGAAAGAATAAAATCTGGCTTTTTGAAATATGCAGGTGACATTGCAAATGGCCTCCGTTCAGTTTAGGAAAAATAGGAGCATTAAATGTGTGTGTTCATTTGTGTCCGACTTGGATCTCTCCCACGTGTCAGAAAGAAAATATGAAAATGTGATTTCACAGAAATGCTTTTGGAGACGTGGCCCTATCTCCGCGGTTCACCACTCCGTATGCGCGAGTTCATTAGCGAGTGCCGCAGCCATCCAGGTAAAATGATGCTGATAATTTGTAAATAATAGTACAGGGTTTTGTAGCTGTGCATCACAAAGGTTTCAGTCTTTTTGTCCCCTAAGAGGCTTCCATATATCTTTGTCCTGCTTGTATACCTCATAAATAATGCAGCGCTTGTGTTAATTAGTGTTAATATAAATTAGCCCATTAAGCTTTAGGAAAATGTTCGTTTAGCGAAGACGGAGGAGGAGAGGAATGATAATAGCTTTGGGGCATTGCTTAGAAATTTTGCCTGTGATTACTGACATGACGTGTTAGTTTGACTCCTGCTGAGCATTTTAGGGAAATATTTTTGCGTCTCTCTTTTCATCTTAGTTACAATAAAGAGGGGTCAAATTGAATTGTTCAGGGAGAGAATGAATAGGATTATAACTTAAACCTTCGATACCCATGTGCGCACTCTTTTTTTAAGCAATTGTTCAATCGTTTTTGATAGGGTAGTGAAAAGTGGACTGGATATCATACGTGTGAGAGAAAGGGGAAGAGGAGTCCCAAAGGGCCATGAGCTGGGATTTTTTTATTAAAAAAAGAAAAAATTATAATGTTGCAAAAAGGAAACTGAAAGTATTCTTGCGTTCTGCTGCAGAACAATAACAGCTTAAGTTATTAAATATTCTGTCCTCTAAAATACAATCTAAAGTGTGCACGACATGACATTAATGCTATGAAACTGGAGAGCAGCCAATACAACGGCGTCACATGATTACAAAAATACGTCATCGTTTTAGAAAGTATACATTTTTCTTGTCCACACTACGACAAAGTTTTCAAATGTTTCTGGAGAGCCTTTTCAAAAAGCTCTGTTTTCATTGATGAAAATGCTGCCTGGATGGAAATCCAAAACTAAGAGGAAAAGATGCGTTTTCAAAGGAAGCTGCTGGTGCTGTGATAGTTCACCCAAAAATCAATATTCTGTCATTTCAAACCTTAACGACTTTCTTTTTTTCCGTAGAACACAAAAGATGATGTTTTAAAAATAAGTTGGTAACCCAACAGCACTGGCCCCATTTGACTTCTATTGTACGGACCCAAAACCATTGCAAGTCAATGGGTGCCAGTTAACAACATTCTTCTGTGGAGGAAAGAACGTCGAAAAGGTTTGAAATGGTGAGCAAAGGATGACAGAATAAAAACATTTTGTAAATTATCACTTTGAACTTTAGGTGTCATTTTTTTCACCAATTATGTCAACAACTTTCCTCAGAACCCTGTTTATTAAAAAACAAACCAAATAATACTTGAGCTGATATTGCGTTGGTTTGGTCTGGATGTTCAGGAAAGTGCCGCAGAGGCACAGCGTCTACACAGAAATGATCCTATAATGATTCTAAAGCAATGATCTCACAAAGGGTTTTAATTGTCTCTGCAATTGAGCAGAGTATTTTAGCATTTGGGAATTGTTTCTTGTGTTTGAGTTTTGTGGAATTGTAAAAGCCGCATTCCAGCCATTGGCAGATATGAATTGAAATGTGTTTTTCCTTAGTTAAGATAAGGATTTTTGCAGCCGATACGGAGTACAGATTTCTTGTCTTTGTATTAGGCCGATACCTATTCCGATGCTTCAAGCTTTATGTAAATGATATGTAAGCTCTCTGATCACCGTTGACCTTTTTTTCAGTTAAATTCATACTATACTTACTATACTTTATACTTTTGTAATGTTTAGTATTTTGTCATATTTTACAGTAATAATTTAATATATGTTAATGTAATATAACTATTGTTTCTCTGGTGTGTAAAGCTTGTGTTTTTTCAAACAGTGAGAGTCACATTACTTAGCGTTGCCTTTGCCAGATTTTCGTATTCGGCATACGTCTCGTTCGTTATATTAAACGCTTTGGACAATGCTCCTCCACGTGAGATTGCCGTGGAACATAGATGGCAAATTACACATTTGTCCATGTTTCGTGATATTTCGCAATAGTTCAACAATGACATGACTGCGGCGCCAAATCATTTACGCCCTCATGCATTCTGGACGTCATCAAATTGAGATCGGTTCGTGAGATCGGCCAAGTTAGTGAGTAACGATCGAGTCGTAAAATGTGATTATCGGCCGATAGCGATCTGCGGCCGATTGATCGGAGCATCCCTATTTAAGATCAAGCGTATAAATATAGAATGATTATTAAACTAATCCATAAGAACAAAAGCTTTCCAAAATTAACGTCCGGGGAATAGTGATTGAGGGATATTTTTCCCAAACCTTTTATGAAAAATACCACCTTTATTTTGTGCTTTGAACCCGAAAACTACCTCTAAAATGGCACCTTTAGATTTCAGGCGCACAAAAGCTCAGCGCTGGGTGTGATGGCGGGTTGTTAAGATAATTCGGGTAATTGTCGCTCATTTAGGAAATGAGTCCTATGACTAACTCTCCTTATTCCTCCATGGCTCTGAATAGGCGACATGGATTTTTGTCCGTCTCTCCTTCCCCCTTTATTTCACGGCAGGGGTGCTTGAAGGACCAGGGAACTTGTGGACACACCAGGATGCTGAGAGGCTGTTCTGTCAGGCTGACAGCCAGACCGCTCCTCCTGCTGAGAATGATGATGGGGGAGCGAGAAGAAGGGAGTGCTGGGTAATTGGCCTCTTCATGAGTCTCCCATGAAAATAGACATAATTCAGGGCAGATAGAGTGTGTGCGTGTGAGCCTTCGTGTTGGGGATTGTGTGGTTGTTGGTCTCATTTATGTTGGGCCCCACATGTTCACTTTCTGGAACAAAAAACAGCATGGACGAGGCTGAGAGCTATAATGAGAAGTATTATGGCAATTATCGAGAATGCCACATAATTCCCTTCATTTCATCAGGTTTACTCTGTTGTTTAAGGTAATTCGGGTGGATGTTTGTCTCGTGTCCCTCTATATAAAGACTTCCAGATTTTTTTTCATATTTTCCTTTTATAGGTGTAAATATTAATGGTATGTTACTGGCAAACTCAGCAGTTTACTGCATTATAAAAGGGTTGGCTTGTCGTTTGATCTTCTGTTTATCTTCACAAAACTTAGATTTAACCTTTTGATCAGTCTCAGAGTGACATTTCGATTCTGAGACATTTATTGCCATTCATAAATGTCCAGAACCTGCAGCGTTATAGTTATTCTGGGCATAATGTGTTGTCTCTCTCTTTAAATGGTCTGTGGTGTGTTTCTATAAACCACTGCCAATGAAAACTAGCCGGTTGCCATAGGCAATGCAGCGTAATGGCTCAATGTTGCACTTTTGTGCCGACTGAACCCTGCTTAACCCTGGTTTTAATAGACTGAATTAGACACACAGGCGGCAAAGGGAAGATAATGCTGATTTATATTTTGACATAATACGCAAACATTACAGATTATTGCTGCATTAACAAGTTCAGTTTTCTTTCATTTTTGATAAAGAGTACACTGCCTGTTTCTTGTTGCCTCCTTAGTAGAATCTTGTCTTGTTGATGAGTATTTTTTTATGTTATTAGTCAACACAATAGAGTGTGTGACTACACCCATTTTGACTTGGCGTCGTTGATGGGGTTCCCGAGTGGGGGCATTATGTTCTTCTTTTTAATGGCTATACTCTCAAACCATGCTGTTCATTACGCGCTAATGGAGGGAGAGGTGAGCAGAACGTTAACTCTTGCTGAGAGTTCATCAGACCGCAGTTCAACACCGTGATTTAAATGGGCGGAGAAATATGTGACATGCCGCCTTCTCTGACACATAAGCCTAAATCTTTTAGATTGCATCTTATGACCGTAACTTTATGTGGGAGACAGGAACCGTACTAGATTCAATTGTAATGTTCCATTACTTTGATTGCTTGCGTCCCTGCATCTGGGGTAATAGCAATAAAAATAAGAGAAAACTATATTAAATGGAGGTTTTAATTCATTGTGCTAATTCATGGCCCTATTTTGTGTTGTGTTTGCCACAGGCAAGGTGTTTTTAATTGTGTTACGCACAATCCAAAAGCGGCGAAGTGGAATAATTCTTAAAGCTAATTTAATTTCGTACGAATTTTAATGTCGAGCAGTTACTTGCACTGCCTTGAAAGGGATTCACCATCTGGTTAATGCATTGAGCTGCATTTACACTACAAACACTTGAATCTGTTCCAGTAATGAATGCTAACAATAGGAATCAAGACGAGCTGAAACACATATTTATTAAAAAAGAAAGGTGCAACCACGTCTCTGTCTTTTCCTATTAAATCAACAGTATTTAAATCAATTACTAAGGGAATTCTGGTCAATAACGTGTCTTTTTTTTTACATCAGCATTATAGAAGGCTTATTCTGCAACAACATAAATGTTATGTGGCCCAAACTCGATAACTGTTGAGTAGTTTTCATTTATTTACAACACATTTTATAACACAATTAATATACAATAAAATATCTAAATAAATAGACTACAAAATAAATTGTTATATCATAACCAAAGACAGAAAGAACTTCGGTCATGGCGCTTGCATCCAGTTACGCCATCTATAACAGGCATTGTTTTTTTTCTGTTGGTCTGAACATCTGCATGTCCGTGCCTGTATTTTGTCTGGTTATGAAGGTGCTCTGAGGAGTTGTCAGCATGTTGCCATGTAGTTACTAATGTGCTGCGAGGTGGTTGTTTTGGTTTTTCTTGAGCTCAGCCATATTTCTCTGTCCATCTAAAGATAAGAAATCCTTTAGTTATAATTGTATGCGATTTTTATACCAGATGATGACAATAAGTATCGAAAGCCAATCAAAATCCTTTTGAAAGCAATTTTTCCTACGATGGTTGTCAATGGTGGCCAAGAACTGTTTGGTGCAAGCATTCTTCCAAATATCTTTCTCGGTGTTCATCAGAACAAAGAAATGTATAGAGATTATGAGTAAATGATGATATAATAATTTCTTTTTGGGTAAACTGTCCCTTTAACTGTTGTTTCTGATCTTCGTGGATAATTGTCCCAGTATTCCCTCATCCCCCCCCAGCCCTCCTCTGTCTCCCCTTCTTTAATTGCGAAAATAATCTTTAAGTCACACTTCTTGAGAGCGGCTGGCATGGGGGTCTGTAAGAGGCACGTGACCCGCTACCAGCGCACAGGGTTAATTGGATGAATGAATGAAATGTTAAAGTGAGACTCTTTATGGTCTTTCGCCCTCAATTAAAGAGGAAAGCAGCACCTGGGACCAGGCTGTCCGCATTAGTTTGGGAAGCTGACATTATTGTTGTTATATTCATCTCCCGATGGCTCTATCAAAGTCATTAATTACCGTAATGAATGGTTTCGCCTGATTAGATGGTTGCCCATCAAAATTGCCAGTTTGAATGATCAACTCAGGGGTGTGTTAGATTGCTTCGTCAGATACGTACTATCCACGGTTCACGGATCACATTTTGATGTTTGCGTGAATTATGGCTCGGAGGGTTTCTGCAGGGGCTTTGTGAGAATTGATGGGAATTTTTAATGCTAAAATGATTTTACCAGCCTGAATTAAACCTTGGATTTAGACGGACAGAATGTTTCACAAAAAGATGACAGACCCTTCAGTGGTCTTCTGTTTGAAAGGGTGAATAAAAGACTTTGAGATGGAGATTGAGGTGGTTGAATCCGGTTTAAATGTGGCAGAGAAAACCTTAGATTAACATACATTGACATGGTAATTTGACTCAGACAGCCTTAAAGTCTGAACCCTTTTAGTTATATGAGCGATGATAACTGGGTTTTCTAATTGCCTATCCACAGATGGACGGCCGCTGTAGAAGCAGCCCATAATTCTTGTCATTCCTTTTGAGGAGGGTGTGATTCTCCAGCTGTAGGAAGAATCATTACACTCAGCTGATCGTGGACCAGTTTTACGGTTTTCTTGATTTATTATTATGTTATTGCAGTTTTTGCATAAATTTACTTTGAGGTGAGTTTGAACAACTAGGATAAATAATATTTTATATATATATATATATATATATATATATATATATATAAGGAATGCACCGAATAGGTATTCGGCCACTGAAATGATGTGATGACGCAAACAGAGACTGCAACCTGCACGTGCTTGTTTGAAGCGACAAGTCTGCGGTGTGGACGTATTTCAGTAAATCTCGCATATACTCTTATAGAGTGTTCACACCAAACGCTTTAAATGGACACTTGTGCACTTTGTGTTTACTCGCATCATTCGCGCGTGAAATTCGCGAATTCGCGTCATGGGAGGTCCTGATTGGTTAATGCGGCGCGAATTTTCAAGGGTTAGGTCTTTGCGATCCGGGCCGCGATGTATGCGGAGAACACGCGTGCAGACGGAGAAGCGCAAAGCGCAGAAGGAGATCATAGCGGAGAAAAAAAGACTCGTCTCTCTGCACCAGATGAGGGACATGCACCCTTGTTGTCTGATATGTTCAGTGAAATCCTGCAAGAAAATGCCTCAAATAATAGGACGTCTATTCTGTTCTTAGGCTTCTATATATGTGACTATAAGATTGTAGCCATATTTCTGCTAGAAATGTTTTTTTCGATAAAAATGCTTATGCACTGGCCCTATTTAAATTCACTAGCTCAAATCTTTCTAAAATATCATGCAGATGACAAGCTCAACCGCTAGATGGTTATCTGTCTGAAGTCCCCAGAAGTGCTTTACATTATTATTTAATGAGTAGGGTCAAGTTAAACATTTAAGTTTGAATTTTATTTTATACTGTGCATTGTTGCAATGTGATAAATAAATATTTGCATAATTTTAAATTGATTTATTCTTTGAAACTTTAATATTAATTTATGCAATTGCAATGCCTTGATTTTAGTAAAGTTAGTACAAGGTTATAGCTATAAATTCCTTGGTAATAATAATTTGCTTAATTTATTTCGGTTTTCGGCCTTGGTTTGCTCTTTTTCGGTTTTCGGTTTTGGCCAAGAATTTTCATTTCGGTGCATCCCTAATATATATATATAAATAGAAAAACTGTTTATTAGATGCGAGTTATTAACTATGTTTCTATGATGTGTGTACAAGTATTTCATGTCTTTGTTTCATCACCATCTAGATGGACAGGTGGATTTTGTTCTCCAGGTTTGTCAGAAGCAGTACCATAAAAAGTGAAATGTAATTTCCACTTCATTATGTCTGATCACCACCCTAATTAAAAGACTCACCTCCTGTCTGTAAAGCCAATGGTAACATCTAAAGGATCACCCTCATTACCTTCCTCTTACACCCCTGGGACTTGGTTGAGCTTTTTTCACCTTTTAAAAGGCTGACTTAACAATCACACGACCCCTCCATGGTATGCTTGACATTAATGGTCCTCTGCAGAGCATAGAAATACATAAAAATAGAGAAATTGTTAAGAAATATAATATATTACATTTACATTGTCATTTAGCAGATTTAGTTTGGGCTGAAAAGCACTCGCAGGCAGCATTTTCAGACAAGCAACTAGCGGTTCAGTCGTGTGACACGTTCCTGGTGAATTCTGTCTTTTTGGAGGACACCTATAAACTGACGTTTAAGGTAATATAGGTTTGCGTAAATACTTTATAATGTCCCTTTTCATGTCCCACAGAACGTGAAACGGCAAGGACAAGAACTATAAAGGGAAGAGAATATCGGAGTCCACACCACAGCCATAACAATAATAACACAGCAACAATATATTTTTTTCTCACTTTTGGAGAGATTGTTTTCCAGTTAATGAATGATAAAACCTTGACAGCCAATCAAAATCCATTCCAATATAAAGGGCTAGCTCATTTAAAAAGTGAAATGTCAGTGCGTAGGCTTTGAATAAATGTTGTTATTTGTTGGACGGTAAACTATTAGTTATCATTAAAGTTATTCATCATTTTGGACGTCAACAGCACGCGGGTAATTTGGGACAATATATAGAGTGAGCAAATATTGCTGGAATTTTCATTCATAAGTAAAATTGTGCTTTTATTACAATTCAAGTCTCTTTTCCCCTCTATGTGTACAGTTGTAAACAAATGGGTCATGCTGGGTAGTAAACAAGAGTTTGCTCACCATGGCAACAGTTGGTGTGTACTAAAAGAAGGATGACAGGGCCTTCTCTCAATATGACACATCATAATTACTCCATCTCTCATTTGGTGCTGTTTTCTAATCACTTCAGGTAGTTAACTGTATATTATTCACATGCATGCAGTATATCCCAGGTGCTCATGTCTTAAAGAACCCTGGAAAAATTCAGATCAACACAGGAACGCTTTTCCCTACAGTGTAATTTTTCATACCTGTTGTGTTTACTTGCCTGCGTTTTGTAATGGCTGAGATTTTTTATGTCTGTATTTCTGTATAGTACATATACGGTATCTATACATGTTGTGTGAGTTATATATTACAATTGAAATATATTGGATAAGCTTTTGATAACTTATTGAAACACTTATATTAACATTGTGCGCGATAGTTACTGAAAATATATATGGGTAGACAAATAAACCGTACATGTGTCCTATGGTGGACAGCATTTAAAAAAATACATTTTGAATATAGTAATGTTTAAAATAATATATTATTGAGAGTTAACACAGGACACATACTCTATGGTATATTTGATGACTACCTATATATAATGTATAACTTTAATGCAGCGTATAAATAATTCTGGGCATGGTGAACCTTTACTAGCAGCCCTTTTTTAACCCAACTATTGTCATGTTGCCAAATGTGTTGTTGAACTTATCATAGGCACTAAAAAATAGGCTGTGGAGATGACCTCTTAAGGTCATAGGTTACGTTTATATATTTTTGCCAGCATTGTTTTGTGCTGGACATTTATTGAAAGATTTTGCAGTTTTATTGTCTGAATGATTGACAGCCAGATGTGAGATTGTGTCCGGCTCCTAAATCTTAAGGTTCCTTCAGTCTCGTAACTTCCCCCCCCTCTCTCTCTCTTTGAATGAACACTCCGACTCCTGCAGGCAGACTTTGATAAGATGCCCCAGAACGCGCCGTGGCCTCATCTCTCCTCCAGGCAAAAGAGAAAGAGATGGCGAAAACAAAAGAATGAGTGAATAAGAAAGAAGGGCAATAGCAGAATAAAAGCAGATTGTAATAGTTCTAACCAGCCAGAGGGAGTTTAAAAAGATATTAAACGTTTGAATAATACATTTGGAATACATATGAAGAGATATTAAAATGGATTTGCTATTAAGGCAGTTTCCAGGCAACATGGACCACTGGAAGCGGAGACATGTGAAGCGAAGTGGACTTCACTCTTCCAGCGCTTTTCCTTTTTTATACATGAATACTGAATTCTAATGCTCTCTGAACAGCTGTTGGCTGTAATATCCCGAGTCGCCTTGATCCTGATCCATAATTAATGCACCTATATCCATATTAGTATATGAAAGACTGTTGATATAAATGGATGTGAAGAGTTTAATGGGAACTGTTAGTCAGCGTATATTTTGAATGAGCTTTTTTAATTGGTTGTTTTAGGGTGCAGCATTATGCATGAGCTTGTGGGTGATTAGAAGGATTGGTCTTATGATTTACAATGCTGCACTCTTTCAGTTTCAGTTGGCTTTTTATGAATATTTTACTTTGTGTTCTGCATATGGCTCTGAAGGGAGCCATCGTGCCATCTGCAAAACAAAATGGCAGCAATAGCGTGCCACATATCCCTCATGTAGCTCAATGTTTGCTTTGCTTAGGAGTTAATAAAGCCAAGAGATTTAGTACGCAATAATGCTGCATACAGTCTAAACACAGCGGAGAGATTTGGAGACAGCGGCGCACACATTTGGTTTGTGGTAAGACTTTTGGATGCATATGAGGAGCAAGCTTGCATGGTGATACCCTTGCAAAAATTATAATCTGTTGGGGATTTGCTGTGCAGAGCAATTGGCCCGTCGACGTTAGGGAGTTTTTACAAATAACGCTTTCTCAGTGTATGAGTACTTCTTGAGCAACACTGACCGTTATCAATGTCAAAACCATTTAAATGGTAGTTCAATAAAAGGTGATGAGCGAATCATGGGTACTTCTACAAAAGGTAAACTTTTGGTCTTTCCCTTATAGGATAATCTAACAGAAATATTGATGACTCAATCCTGTACTAAAGAAATTGACCAATCAGGTGCATTCTTGTGTGAGTGTCGCTCCCCCAGTGTCACTTGAGGTTTCCTGTGACGCAGTGGTCAGAGCATGGCATTAGCAAGACCAAGGTCATGGGTTGGATCCCAGGGATTGCACAAACTTTGAAACAAATGTATAGTATAATGTAACGAAGTCACTTTGGAGAAATGCATACATTTAAATTAGTTAAGGTTAATTGATCAATAATGATTAATCAATTAATACTTCAAATTTAAAAAAGGGTTTAAAAAATCTACATAAAACTGAAATAATTTTCAAGTGCATTAATGCATTCCTTAATAAATAGTGAAATTTTAATATGTATTTTCAAATGTTATGTAAAAATAATAAATCATTGGATTTACAAACGAAACTATGAGATCTTCTAAGCGACTGTAAGCATATGGAAAAAACAGATGGAACCATACATAAAACCGGCTCAATAATATTTATATACAAGAAAAGGAGATGAAGCTGCACAGACACATTTATGTAGATACAAGTTGTTATGGTTTATAATCTGTCACAAACCTACAGTATACACTCACCTAAAGGATTATTAGGAACACCTTACTAATACTGTGTTTGACCCCCTTTCGCCTTCAGAACTGGTGTAATTTTACGTGCCATTGATTCAACCAGGGGCTGAAAGCATTCTTTGATAGGATAGCATCTTGCAGTTGATGGAGATTTGTGCGATGCACACATCCACCACATCTCAAAGATGCTCTATTGGGTTGAGATTTGGTGACTGTGGTGGCCATTTTAGTACAGTGAACTCATTGTCATGTTCAAGAAACCAATTTGAAATGATTCAAGCTTTGTGACATGGTGCATTATCCTGCTGGAAGTAGCCATCAGAGGATGGGTACATTGTGGTCATAAAGGGATGGACATGGTCAGAAACAATGCTCAGGTAGGCCATGGCATTTAAACGATGCCCAATTGGCACTAAGGGGCCTAAAGTGTGCCAAGAAAACATCCCCCACACCATTACACCACCACCACCAGCCTGCACAGTGGTAACCAGTCATGATGGATCCATGTTCTCATTCTGTTTACGCCAAATTCTGACTCTACCATCTGAATGTCTCAACAGAAATTTTGGTGAGCTCGTGCAAATTCTAGCCTCTTTTTCCTATTTGTAGTGGAGATGAGTGGTACCCGGTGGGGTCTTCTGCTGTTGTAGCCCATCCGCCTCAAGATTGTTCGTGTTGTGGCTTCACACATGCTTTGCTGCATACCTCGGTTTTAACAAGTGAATATTTCAGTCAAAGTTGCTCTTCTATCAGCTTGAATCAGTCGGCTCATTCTCCTCTGACCTCTGGCATCAACAAGGCATTTTCGCCCACAGGACTGCCGCATACTGGATGTTTTCCCTTTTCACACCATTCTTTGTAAAATCCCATTACCTGAGCAGATTGTGAAATACTCAGACCGGCCTGTCTGGCACCAACAACCATGCCACGCTGAAAATTGCTTAAATCACCTTTCTTTCCCATTCTGACATTAAGTTTGGAGTTCAGGAGGTGGTCTTGACCAGCAAACGGTAAACTGACTGACAGCTAAAAATACTTTTTTATTGATGCATTTTCATTAACTTAAGCGTTACAGAAAAAGTGTCCATTTATTTACCTGCTCTTGGTGTCTTAAGGTAGTTATTTATATGAGAAGCAGCGCTCGCGGAGCGGAATGTGTTCAAATGAAATGTGTTTGCCGCTAAATAAAGATATTTGAAGATAAAGAGGAAAAATATAATCAACATAAATGTCCATGAGTGTGCGTGAAGTGTACTTCTCAGTTATGTAGACGTGCTGCTCAATTTAAACCACAGAAATAGTCAGATCTTTTTAATGGTTCATTATGTCTTGCGGTCCGGATGGAACGAAGGATAAACTGGGTGAAAAGCTGTCATGCGGTGGTAACTGGACTGTTGCTGTTTCAGCTAATGTTGCCATTTTCACAACCCTGGGTGTCATTTTTTTATCTGCTTTTCAGGTGGTTGTCGAGAATAATATTTTCCCACTCTCAATCTGCTGGTGAAAGTGTGCTTACCTGTGAATGTGCGCGCGCATCGGGTCGGAACTCGATACAGAGAGCGGAGGAGAATTGACATGCCGACCACGTAGAAATGACATACCACCATGTAGAGAAGATAAATATAATAGTGCTATTCAGTTGGTTTAATACGAGAACAGGGTAAAGACATGTTATATAGGAAAGGTAACAATAAATTACTTCTCTTGTGATCTGACACTACATAAAAAATCAAGTTAGCTCATCAATGGGGGTGGGAAGTGCCGTTGGGGGGCGGGCGCCCCCTAAGGTAATGGTAGGGGAAACACTGAAGTATGTAAATGATAAATATTTAATTACTTTGTCATTTCACCTATTTAGTTTTGGATCGATAAATGAACTTGTAAACGTATTAATGCCTATTTTTACTGTAGAATAAGTTATTAAACTATGAAGTGTATTAAGACTTTTCTATTGACTCTTGTGATCAGACACAACAACCGTCTGACCCCAACACTACCTACATTCAGGAGATAGTATTGCCAAGGTCAGTGTGCTGTGGTTCATGTGACCTCTATTCACAAAGTTTTAACTGGATTATGAGGTCTTCTGCGGTCCAAACACGAAAATAGTTTTGACACCAGTACCCTGTCGGAGAAATGAATCCAGCTCATTGTTATTGGTTAGGCGGCAGTCAAGTCGACCTGCTTGATTAGCATCAGGTGATTCAGCCCGAGTCTATTGATCGAGCGAATTCTCGGTCTTGACCTTTTGTGTCTCGTGTTTAGTCAGGCAAATCTATAACAGTATTTATATTCATATCCGCTAATCAATTGACCGACCTCCCAGTGTGCTGATCAAACAGGGGGACTGTGTTTTCGCGAACGCGGGAAGCGGTTTTGTTTGCCTTACTGTATTTGCACTTAAACAGCTTAGATAAAAAGGCAAAGAAGAGGGTAATGGTGTGCTGCTCTGAGAGCGGGGCTGTTAAGCGGTAATACTGCAGTGTTTGTTTATGTCTGAGCACCCAGACCGGCTAATGCCTCTGACCCCACCTCACCTCCATCACTCTCAATATGATTCCAGTGCTGATGGCCTTTATGGTGCACACTTTGGTGTGAACTTTACGGAGTGTGAACGTCCCAGGAGGCCGTGCTTTGAAATGGCCATCAGTATGATGGAATATGACTGGATGTGCGGTTCAAATGTGCGATCTTTTTAGTTTGTATTGTATGCCAGCAAGAAGTTTGAGCTGATTTTCGAGCCGGCTTTAATTTAATTTCTGATGATAATAATTATAGACGGTTTTGGCGGTAACGACATAAACAAACGTTATGTGGCCCAAACATTTTGTTGTTATTTTACCTTTGATATGTGAAGTTTCAATATGGATGTGTAAAAGAGGAATGAGAGCTTTGGTGAGTGTTGTGTTTTGTACCTTTTCACCTGGCCTTTCTACTTGCTTTTTATTTACATTTTATTATGAAGTTAAATGTGGTCTTTCTGAAACCTTGTATCTCCATATTTCGTGAAATTGTTTTTGTTTGCCGTAAATCATTATTATCTTCAACCTTTATGTTTGTCGCTGGGATTTAGAAATGTCTAACCAATAATAAAATGTGCTTGTAAACTTGACAACAAAGTATTAATCTTTAAAAAAAAAGTTTTTTCCAGTTCTTGGATTTCCAAGGTTTTGGAAACACTGCGACTTTGCAAATATTGCAATGGTTTGTCATATAGTCACTTTTATGATGGGTGGTCTCAGTATTACTGGTGGTCTCATAATTGAATGCAGTCAATAAACTGTTTGGCTCTATTTGTATTTATGCCGTGCTTTGAGAGCGGCGATGAGAATCTGATGAGGCAGATTTGCAGTTTCAGCATTTACAAGGTTGACCTTTTATGAACGCATGAAATGTATTCATCTTCCTCACATGTTGGACATATCGAGTATATGACAGTGGGGTAATAGATAAAGTATTGCTTGAATGTAATGCTGATGGGCTGTTGTGCATGCTCATTGATAGGCCTTGAAATAATCCGTTGTTCACATTCAAACTGCAGATGAAGACGAAATGTTTAATCGAGATGTTTCGTTTTAGAATCTCTATTGTTGTTCCAATATAAAAAACAATTCTGGTATGATGAATATGTAGTGCCCATGATCACTGTTGAGTTTTTTGGACAAAATGTATGTGATTTAATTTTAAGTTTTTGGGTATGTAATTCAGATGGAATGTACAGATGGTCTGGATCTGTTGGAAAGCTGAGATGAAATGGATTCCTGCAGTGTGAAGTGCTACAGTATCCTCCATCTGAAACTAGTCGTAATTGCACTTTACTAATTTCTTCACAGTTATTACACATGCATCCTTTATGACTCTAGTAAATGAGACTACATGTCTGACTTCTAAAAAAGTTCATTTTTCACACTGCAGGAAAACCATCCATCCATCCACTGCAGGAAAAACGAGATCAAAATGATTTATAAAAAATAGTGTAATTTACACAACCTAATACGGTACAATCATTATCCCTTACTTGCATGTAATGCATGACTTACTACAAATGAAAGTGAAGCTTTTATACTTTTTCTGTTTTCAAAGCATACAGTTACAAAACGGTCCCATTTGCACATAAATAAGAAAAGGCAATTGGACAGATATTGAGCATCATCTGCACTTTGGCTTCTTTCGGGCATTTTTTGGATAATGCGCAAGCGCTAACAAGATGTGAGTGAGACATCAGCGTTACCTCTGAAAAAGCAAATGATTCCTCTTTTTCAGGAGAGTGTGAAAAAGAAATAAGGAGAGCGAGGCAGTGAAAAGAAAAATACAGTGCTAGCATGAGCAATCAAGAAAAATAGCCCAAGGACGGCTGGAGACGATGCTTCAATTACTCAGGCACTAATAAGCCTTTTTTCCACCATCATAATGCAGCCGTGCTGTAATAACAAAGAGCAGTTTCCTCAGGCACTTAGCGCGGGCAGCCTGTGAAAGGACCCCATTCAGACTGGCTGCGTCCTACAGGTTAGGGATCAGCTCTGGGCACAGGTTAATCATGCATTCCATTTTCTTCAGCAGCCCGCTTGGACACGGCTCAGCCTTGTGAGAGAGAGCCATTACGACTTAATGAAGAAATGGATGGGTGGAGGTATAAAAGCAGATATATTATAGGGTTTGCTGTGCACTGTGATGAATCCGTGTGGGTTTTATTTGTGTAAGATGTAAGAAATAAGACCCGTGGAACCTGCATGCCCCCTGGGCTTGTGTGATTTATGGGGAGTTTACTTCACGCATTTATGAGTCATTATAAATAATACCAACAGTTGTAAAGTGCAACATATGGAATATACAGCAGTAACAGTGTTTTTTTTATCTGTGGCTTTTTTTGTCATTTTAGCTGCATCTGGGTTAACGTGTGTTGTTAGTTTCGAGTGGTTGTTATCTGGGAATAACAATCCTGCAATTGTCGCGGCTGGCCAATCAGAATCAAGCATTCTAAAGAGCCATGTCATAAAATATACATAACTATGTGTTCAGAGGTGTATAAAGGACTTTCATAATGAAGCGTTTTGTTTTTATTATCTTAGAAGGAGCTATTTCTATTTACACTCCGCGGGTCCCCTTGATGGGAATTCTCCATGTTGTTTCTACAATAGCCCTAAACGGACAAACTGCTCTACAGAACAGATCTTCTTCGGCAAAGTGTGACGACTGAGTCAGCCACCATAGTTCTTCAAAAGGGAAGAGTGGAGTGAGCCGTAGATGCCCATAAAATCACCACGTTGCTCCTTTAAGTTGAAGGCTTGGACATCTTTCACCTGGTCTGTAAGTCAGGTTTAAAGTGAACTTCAGTTGGTACTGATCTAATAGACCCCTTTCGCCCCGACGTCACGTTTGCATCAATGCATTAGCGGGAGGCAGCGGAATTCAAACCTGCACAGATTCGGCTACAAAAGGAGTTAAAAATATCATCTTATTGTGTTGTTTAGTTCCGCAATTGACACAATACAGTCTCCAGTTTGATATTTTAACACATTCCTGCTGCCATTGCCAAACAAAACACTGACGACAGATGTAGTTAAACACAATAAAATGAGCCGACTGAACAGAAACGATCATCAAGAATGCTTGCGTTTCACTTCATAACACTTAAGATTAAAAAACGACGTTTTGTTGGCGTGGATTATGATTTGTGTCTAAAAATATCTTGCGTATGCCCAAATCATAAACTGGGGAACAAGGTTATTTTTCATGTAGCGTTAACTTTTGAACGCATAGGGTATGCTAGCTAACTTTGTTAGTTATACAACTAGCAGTTAACTATCGGCCAGAAACTAAACATAAAGGAAACTGTTTGTCCTCGTTTTTTCTTTAGTCGTCACAAGTACATTAGTATAAAGGGAGAGGGAACAGTGAGAAGGCTCATGTTATGTGTCAGGTTTGTGTACAAGTAAATGCATTTGCTAACGTTTGCCACTCAGTACACGCCGCCATTTATAGATGTATACGCTCTCAGGTTATCTTTACTATACACACTTGGTTTGGTCTGGCAGGAGTAGTAACTTTATCCTCTCAGTTCGTCCATTGAGTGAGCCCGTACAGGTCGGCCATGTTCCTTGCGTTAAAGTTAACCTTTTCAAAAACAGTGACAGTGAGTGACTTTAATTGTGAAAACAATACCTGGTACCTAGCATTAGTAATGCCATCAAGGGAATCTTTCTTGCTCCGCCCACAAAAACGTGTCACAATTTTTACTAACAGTAAAGGGGTCTATAGACGCGATCAAAGAAAACCAAATCAATTCCACCGGTTAATGTGCTTTAATAAATGAATTGTTTCACCCTGATTGGATTGTTGATGTGGATGGTTAGACGGGCACCATGAATCTTAACTCAATCGTTGCTTTGAGTTTTAATGAATTCTGTTTAAAAGATGGCAGATGCATTATGTTACAAAGCACCTTTTCTGAGCCTTGTTTTCTGTGAGAGAATCAATGAACGGAAGGCTATAAGAAAAGCTATTTCTAGAGATGGCAAACACGTCTGGAGATACTTAAAGTTGGCCTTGGGCAGGAGGAGACCACCGTGACCGTAACTGTCGATCTTGGTACATCCGACCCGTCCGTGGTTGATGCTCATGTTTGTAATCCCTGCCCGTGAAGGGTAATTATATTGCCCTATTTCTGGATATGGTTGGTTCCATGGTAATGCCATTTATGTTCAACTTATCTTTTTTTCGTTTTTAAACATTGTTTAAAGGAAGAAGTGTGCCAAGCAGTATTTTCAGTTTCCTTTTTATTTAAAATGCTACATTCAGACTGAGTGAAAAAGATCCCAGCGTACAGTGTTAAACACGCTCCCCCACATAGTGCTTTCAGACTGCAGGGTTTATGCAGGCGTTGTAGGATATGCTGGGATTGTTAATGCTATGTACAGTTAGACAGCGTGATAATTACACTGGGAATGATGTGCTTTGTCTGTGTATGTGTGAGTTTGTGTGCGCGCGTGGGATGGCTGCAGACATCTTCGCTGCGCTGGTCTTGTCAAGAAGGTTCTGAGGAGAAAAGGAAACACTTCTGAATTGACAGTTATACAAAAGCAGAATTGAGGCATAAAGAGGCTTTGGGAGTATGTGTGTGACCTCCCATCCGTCCGTCCATCCATCCATACATCCATCCATCTTGCGTGCTCGCTCTCTCTCTTCTCTCTCTCCTTCTCTGTCTCTCTCTCTCTCTGTCTCTCTCTGTCTCTCTCTCTCTGTCTCTCTCTCTCTCTGTCTCTCTCTGTCTCTCTCTCTGTCTCTCTCTCTGTCTCTCTGTCTCTCTCTCTCTCTCTCTCTCTCTCTCTCTCTCTCTCCATTGAAGGTGTCAGATTCAATGTGATAGATTTAATACACCACATTCACACACCATGGTGTTTACATGATGGTACACCAAGGTATTTCGGAGAGTGATCAGGGGAAACTGTGAATCTGCCATGTTTGTACCATATCACTTCATTGCATCATGCCTGGTCAGGACATAGTGGTACTGTGTTTTTTTGACAAGCTATTTTTACAGTGTGAATATGATTTACTGACCAGTCGTGACCGTGGGACCGCATCCTTTCAGGTCCCCCTGCTCATTCTGAAACCTCATTGGTCCACAAAATCATACATCGATCTGGATGTATTGCGGTTTCATATTTACAAATCAAAACCTGTCACTTCGAGGCTGGTTAGTTCACTGTGTTGTACCTTGTTGCTTTTGTGATACTGAAACAAACTTTGCGTGTGTGAGAGAGACGGAGAGGGGTGAGAGTGGTGCAGTTTACTTTTACAAAAGCTAGGTGGTGCTGTTAAGCTGTGCTCGGTCAGTGTGAGGTGTGTATGTGTGTTGGATTGAACAATGAGCTGGTTTTCCTCTGTTACATTGGGATGCAACATCTTTATTTTCATGCAAAAACAGGTTAAAGGTCTAGAAGAGACATGAAGAAGGAGTGACTACAGGCTAATTTCAAAGAAACAAAGATGTACATCAATGAACAGACAGTAGTGTTACTTCACGCACACACGCACACACACACACACACACACACACACACTCACAGTGCCTAAGCTGAATGGTTCTCGTCACTGAGGTGCTTTTTTAAGTCTTAATCAGTCTACGACAGGCTTTATTTATTTTTTTGGCTTTAAAGTATTTTAATTTGACCAATTAGGCAGAATTGCACAAATAATGTTCATTCACTGACAGGTGACAAACCGCTCCATCTAACTCATGCCATTGGTTCAACCAGTAAAGATGCTCATGATGTTTGGATAAACAGCAATGTTTTGATGGCAAATAAATGTGTACACTTTTCTAGAAATGAACCTACAGAATGTTTACTTGCACCATGACCTAACAGGTGTGATTTGATAAGCTTAGACCGACAAGCTATTTTTATACTCTCTGAATTTGGTACAACAAGCTAATAAGAAGATATTTAGTGACGCATATTGCAGTGTGATTGTGGTCCAGTGAAATTTTGTGATTCGAGTCTCATTTGGACATGGCTAATGATGATAATAATTGGTTTAGTGAATAATTATCCCTATTTGCTATTTATTACAGACAGGAATGAAGAGCGGACAGGAAGTGAGGCAGGAGGATAAGCGTTAGCGGGGAAAGAGTTATTAAATTGCCTACTTTTCATGTCTTTTCTTGAGAAGCACAACTTGTTACTTGGCACAACTGCTAGGCAACGTCTATGGCAGCAATTCTAAGTTTAGAACTGACATGCCAATGTTTATTTGCGGTATAATGTGTCCTTTGTGTTTCTCATAGATTCTTGTGGATTTTGTGAAAGCGTGTCATTTATAGCCCACCCCAAAAACTGAGCACCAGTTTTGACGGAATGTGTTTTCTTTGGGAGATTTATGGGACAGGTAGTGTTAACCTCAGATGTCACCCAGTCAGACCGTTGACTGACCGTCTGATGCATACGCCACACTTAACCGGAAACACTTAAGCAGATTTGAAGTCGTCCTCTGATTGGACAAATTCTACAGGATGTCCATTTGGAAACAACACCAAGCGGTCTGATCATAGAGGAAAGCTGGTGACAATGAGAACTTCTCACTATCGACAAAAGTATGCCTTTGATTTTCTGTCCATCTTAAAACTGCATACATTTTGTGCGAAGAACGCTCACACACTTAAAAAAAACCCATTATTTTTAGCATTGTATTATAAGAAACAACTATAGTGGTTTTAGGATAAGAAGTCTAAAAACCAATCCGACACTTGCATATAAAATGGCAGGATTGTAAAGACAGTATGGTCAATGCGATGTCATAAATGTGAGAGATGTGGAAGGACACCTTCGCAGAAGATTTTTACCAAACACAAAAATACAGTTTTCTGCCTCACTACATGGCAAAATGTGAAAAAAACTTTTTATCAATCGCTCAGGTGAAGAAACATTGAGAGAATGAATTTGTCAACATATGTTGAACTGTTGTGTGTGTGGGCATCAAGAGCTCAGCACAACCGGTAAAGCTTTGGCAAATTGTGTAGCGTTTTATAGATCTGTTCAAATATTTTGTACAAATTTCCAGTGGGCAGAAAAACAGTAGGATGTGAGATCACCTTAACTTGATAGTTCACCTTAAAAAAACCGGAATTGTCATTTAAGCCCTCTTGTCTTTTTTCCGCAGAACATGATAGAAGATATTTTGAAGAATGGCACACATTCACTTCTATTGTATGAACTCAAAAGCAATGTAAGTGAATGTGGGCCAGTCAACAGCATTCTTAAAAATATCTTCTTGAAGATAGAATGTCAAACGGGCTTGAAATGAGAAGAGAATGATAACAGCATTTAAATTTTGGGGTAAACCATCACTTTAAGACATTGATGACATCGACTGTATCATCAGACGAAATCAGATCCGATTAAACATGCTGTATACTTGTTGAGAGTATAATGTTGCGGTTGTTATAACTTTGTACTTCTCTTTTAAACACGAATGTGGTGGAATGAGTCTAAACATGTTATCTTACTTGTTGGCAGGTGAATTTATCTCAGTTAAGTGCTCCCCTGTTGTTTTCTTGCTGGACTTCAGATACTGGCTTCTTCGGTAATGAAGCAGTCACTTCACATGCTGACTCCACTAAAGCTCAGTGTGGCCTGATTCATGACGGCTTTATGTTAACCGTGACTGGCGCTCCATCCGGCACTAAACAGCAGACAAGCATATTTAAGAGTCTGCACGAGGCACCTGAACATCAGTACATTTACTTGATTTACATCTCATTGATTAGGAAGGAACATGAATCAGCAATAACCGGTTTTGATTAGTAAGAGGATGAAGTGAACACGCGTTTTATTGATGTTGGTCGGCTCACTTAAATGGGTCTTTCTATGCCTCAGTCCAGAATATTCGGTTGTAGGGGATTCTCATTTCATCTTACTTTGGGTCTGTTGCAAACTCTTAAATGCTGCCTATGTTGGAGGCGAGATTGATTCGGAAGTATAGGAGCTGTTTTAACACAACTTTATAGGATATGTCTCTCTTCCTCATGTCTATAGAAACTTGTGTTGTTTGGTGCGGTGAATCCAGCACGGTTTAAGGAGACTATACCGTTATCAGTGTGCTTCACTGCATCAGGATGGATGTGTTTACGACACTCTGGGGTACAGGGTTCAATGAGAAGGACCTTTGCCACACCACACAACAAAAGCTTTAAAGCCCATGAGATGGAATGGACTTTAAAGCACAGTTAGAGCTGGAGAGATGAGTAACACAGGGGATGCATTGAGTGGGACTGGTGTTATGGTGTTCCCATTATAATCAATGAAGCTGTCTACACTTGAGGTTGCTTTCAGCTGACGGACACCGTTTCTCATTTTGATGCTTTGCGCTGCTTTATTGTCCCTTTCTCTGTTGAGTAAAATGATGTATGTGAAATATTGTGTGAATTGTTTCTATAAGTGCAATGTTTGTTTAATTTACTGCGGTCCAATCAAATCAAATTTTTGTGCAAGTATCCACATTTGCATTGACACATTTTAATCTTTTTTATATCAAAATGTGTAAGTGGTTGTAGTCATAGATATCAATAAATGGATGGCTCATTCAAGCTCTCTAGGCACGTAGACGCGTCCGCCATCTTGGAATGGTCCACTGCGTCACTCACAGTTTCCTGGATGCCACATCACTGCGCTGCCATGGCTGTGCATTTTAATTTCCGAAATTTGGATACCCTTTCGTTGTTGTCATGTGTTGGTGTTTACACAACAACAAATATGTTTTCATAATCCTACACGGTCAGCTTGCTCTTGAGTGTTTAGGGTTGCCAGATCTATGAAACAAAATCCTTCATCACGAGCCTAGCGTCCCGAGTCCAAATAACAGATCATTACATTCATAAAATTATTTTAAGATTCAAAAACCCTTCCACTCCTAACCCCTGGATTAAACAAACCGGAGCAACAGTTACAAAGTAACACACTTCCACTGTAAAGTTGCAGACTTGACAACACGCAACAGCCCCCTCTTTACTATGTGGTGGACGACCTACGAATAGCTGACCAAAGAAAAGATCACAATGCGTCATCTTGTTATTTTATGTCTGTGGTTGTAGTGATACAGCCGTGGGAGACAATTTCAAAATTATTTTCGGTTTTCAGAATTTACTATTTAAAGGTATGTGTTTAGGAAAAATTATGTTTTTTAATTCATTCTGTGAACTAATACTAACAATATTTCTCCCAAATTTCAAATCAAAATATTGTTTCTATTTGCATTTATTTGCAAAAAAAATGAAAACTGTAGAAATAGGTCAAATCATAGAAAAGATGCTCAGGGGCCGGTTTCATAAAACATTCTTAAGAAAAAAAAATGTTTTAACTGCAATGTTTTTTTCTTGAATTCAAATTCTATAACGTTATGTATTCCCGCAATTGTTTTTGTGAACGAAATGTTTGAGAATCGCACTTACAAACATTCTTACGAACTTTCTGTAATTTATCTCATATTTTGTCTTGAGAAAAGTTTTGTGAATCCGAAAAAACTGCAAAGAAAACATGTTCATATTCACTTTCAAGCAATGCAACAGTAATGTTTTTACATAGTTCAATTTTTTAGGTGATAACCTCGATTTTATCAGTTTTTCACGCTGTCAGTCTTTCACATTGATGTTGGATGACTTTTTGTCACTCCTGAGGTTTGATTTTGTCGAGTTTCAAAAGACACTGGACTGAAATGGCCACAATACATCTAGAAACGCTGATTTGAAATACAAATTTGGAATGGTCTGCTGGAGTGTTGACTTTTCATACATATTTCAGATATTTACATTTAGTCATTTAGCAGAGGCTTTTATCCCAAGCGGCTATGTCATACAAAGAGCGATAGTACACGAGGTGCTAATACAAAATTACTAGCTTCAACAAAAGCTAGACCACTACCTGTTGAGAGAAGAGAGGGGGTTAGTTTACGGTTTTTCATTTTTTGTTCATTTGTCTGTCAAGTATTCGCCGAAGGTGTGTTTTAAGTAATTATGATTTGTTTTGGCCAAGCACCCTTTTCAAGTTGATGCGTGTGCTTTTCTTACCCGTATTTTGTATTGCTGGCAATGAGACCTAGCAACACTCAAAGTCAGTACGAAGGTGAAACGTGTTGCTGCGATAGATCAACACACCTTTTCAGCTGCCAGCGCAAACAGTCTCAAGTTTATGTCTTCTGGTGTTGACATGATATAAAGACACAGCTGACTCGCACAGTGGGAAGGCATTTTCTTAAGGGAGTCGTCTTCAAAACAGTCTCGATGTATGCAGCAGGTGTTGAGTTTAATTCTCTGTTACAGGGTTGTAATGGGTTGCTTTAATAAGCGTTAGTCATGGCTGCTGAGGAGAGCAGATATCTGACTTGTCTAACCGGCTCATTCATATTCTCACACATGCTAATAGATGTGCTGTCAATCACATATAGAAACGGTGCACGTTAAATCATGCAAAGAAAATTTTTTCCCACAATCTCCCACTTACAGGCTGAGATAAGAATATAGGTTATTAACCTAGGATTTGATTAATCTTCGTTTTAAACACAATACACGCACACAAACTCTTTGTATCCTCTGGCTCTTTGAAAGTTTAGATGAGTGAATCTGATATGCTGAATGATCTTTGAGAAGCCAGATTGTAAATGTTTTTAGTTTTACCCTAGATATGCACGCTTAATGTAAGCTGGATTAAAGATTCAGGTGTCTGCTGTTATGGTCTTATATTCTGATCAAACCTTTAGTGGCTGGCAGTTGGATTCCCACAGCCATTGCCTGACATTCTTTTGTAATGGCTTGTCTGCCTGACTTTGGCTTTGTCTGACTTGTTGGAAATTGATGCTAGAAAAAACTGGAAACTTATATAAAGTGAGTATTAGGGATGTGGCGGTCATGAAAACGTACAATGGCATTTGCTTATTAAACACAGACCTTACAAAACGAATAACCTAATATAGGTACAATCCATAAGAAACTAATATAAAAAACCTTAACGTCAGATAACGTCAAACTAAGACTTTGTCTGTTCTTTCCCTAACTTTTACTTTTTTAAGAAATATCAACATACCCACATTTGCCAAGTTTGCAGAAAAAAACATGATCTGCGATTCTTTTAACGTCTAAACAAAGTAATTTATTCCTATCAAAATTGGAAATGACGGTGGGGGTCGGTGCCGCGGTGAAAAAGTGATGTAATCGGTTGGTGAGTGGACACTGTGTATCACCGGTGACAAAGACTATCGCAACAAGACTATTGAGTATTCTAAAGATAATGAAAACATAACGCTTCACACAACCTTTAAAAGCACAATATGTAATTTTCACTGCTAGAGGTTACAAAACAATGACAAAGGCGTAAGTTAGTAACGGTTTCATTTGTGAATTTCTGTGGATTTAAATATTGTTGTAAACATTTGGGGTAATGTTAATGCAAAAGTGAATATGAAAAAGCTTTGCTAATGGTATTTGGATATTACAATTTGGATGCAAAAATCCTACATATTGTACCTTTAAAACAAACACAACTCCTTTGAGACTTGTCTTCAATTAATCACAAATCTGCACTTTCACAATCATGTTACTTGTCATTGCTTGACACTTATGTCTATGTAGGAAGGAAGTAAGTGCCCCTCCTTCTCTCACCCTGAAAGCATAGTCCCTTCCGCTAATGGAGCAGCTTTTGTTATTGTGCTTGACAGGTTCTGATTCCTCCGTCAGATTTAATTTGGCATCGATCTCGCACATTTTACACACCTGTGCCAGCACAACCCTGTGGCTGTTAACATCTTCCTCTCTGTGTCAGTCTTAAACTGTCATACGAGGTAATTAATGCCTCTAGACCTTTGCTGAAATAACAGTAATCAACATTCAAAGGACAACTGCGCCACTCGAACGCCACCCAGCTGAATGAGATCTATGAGTTCTCCACCACATGGTCCTTACTAATTTTGGAAGTAGCCGACAATCCATATTCAAACACTCACCCCTCTAGACTAAAAATATGAATAACGACATATAAATGAAGTTTTATTTTGTAGCTTAAATCAAACACGATAACATTTTAGGATGATACGTATAATGGTGGCATCTGCTTTAATTCAGGGCCTTTATATTTAGGGGTGGGCAGTTTTTTGCTTTCTAAGAACAGAGAGTAAGATGTGGCTTATCCTGTCGAGCAGTTCCACTTGATAACGGACTATTGATCCAATTTGGGAGTCTGAACGTTTCAGTATTGGTTCCCTGTGAAGCCTGTGGGTTGGTAGGGAGTAGTGTGCACTTGTGGTTGTGTTTAGGGAAGTGAACCAGACCGGGTTCAGCAGGCTGATTGGGTAATCGAGCTGATGGATTTCGCTCATTTGGCTAAAGTAAGTTTGGACCCATTTGTTCTACTTGTGTAGGTGCTTGTGTGGAGGTTGTTCAGTGATTTAATAGCCGGGGATAAAATAAGTGGCTGTATTGAGTAGCCTCCTGCTGCAGGCCTGCGTTTCAGCCCACGCATCTTAATTTCCTCAGGTTTGGTTAAAATTTATCCAATTACACCTCGAGAAACGGAACGACTTCTGCTTTTTCATTTCAGGCAAAGGTTGTTTGGATTATTAGCTGTGTGGAGTTTAAAGTAAAAACAACCACAGGGAAACAAATTACATTGTGGTCTGGAGTGTACTTTAGTCATGTAGACGCAGGTCTCTCTTTTCATAGAAGTTTATGCGCATTTGTGTCCTAGTTCATGTTTATTTCACAAACTGAATCGGGTGCGTGTGTTTGGTGGTACAATAGTAGGTTGCCAGGTGTACAGATGTGACGGTAGCATCGCGGTGCTAAAGCTACAAAATACTGGCGATGACACTTTTTTTAAACGATAATATCGTAGTACTCTACGCAATGTTGAATATGTGCATTAACATTCATTTGAAGATTACTTTGGCAAAAGCATAAAAAATATTGAATTGTGTCGCCTTTCTGTTGTGCCTTTTAAGTATTTCAGCACAGTTGCAAGAGTGATTGATGTTATACAGTTCAATGTATAACAATTGTTCAATATCAAGAAGTTATTATTAAAGCAACACTTTGGAATATTTGCTCACAGGTTCCCCCATGTGGTTAATGAGCGCAATTGTCTCTTACTAGTGTCGTAAATACTGTCGCTGTGTAAGCTTCTCCGTGGGCAGCGCAATACATGTGAATTTGTTCACTTAGCTAATGGAAACAGGGAATGCAGAACAATCCTTTGGAAACTCTTTCGCAAACAGGGGATGGGCGGGGCTGTGTGTGCCGACCTGACCACAGAACTGTGGTTGTAGCCGCTATTAGGCTGCTCAGGTAGCAACGGCAGTAGAATTTGTCCGGTTAAGAGTTGTTCAACCACTGAAATCATTTTGGAGACAATATTTAAAGGTCGAAAATTACATAGTGTTGCTTTAAAAAGCATTTGTCATATTTTCAATTGTATTGCGCTAACTAAAATACTCAAAGCCGAATTGTTACGTTTCTCTGAAACAACATTTTTGTGTTTTCAATTATGTACACAAGTCACAGCGATTCAATGAGTCACTCATAAAGAGACTTTGTTCTTGAATAAATGAGCCAAGTAAGTTGAATGATTCAGTATAAAAATGGCCGTTTTTGTTTCACTTGCATTTCAAGTATGTCCTCTCATTGAATTAATTCCCATATTAAAAATTGTGTTTTCATCTTGAAATAATTAAATCTTCTAGACACTAGTGTTTTAATCTTACCATGGTAACTATTAAAGTATAGTTATATATTAACTAAAGTTAATACTACAAAATACTGTACATTAAATAAGTGATGCTGTAATATTTAAAAGTTTACCATAGTAAATACTGTACAACATTTTATGCTTTTTGCTTCATGCCATTTGTATGATTTGTCTCAAGGTTTTCCTATAGCGAGTTATTCATTCTCATTTAAAGTGTGCAAGTCAGCCGGTACAGTATCACACGGAAACTCTTATAGTTACTACTGTAGGTAACCGATGAAAATTTTATCCTGTTTCCTCTCATTCACGGGAAACGCGTGTTTTCGCCTCCGTCACAGGCCCAGCCGGTTGCGTCGAACGGCCGACATTCTGCTAGATATAAATGACACATCACACGCAGCCAATGTGGAAGAGAGAGAGAGCGTGCGCAGGAAAGAGAAATATTAGTGGAAGAACCTTTGCTCTTTCCTGTCGTCTCTCTCTCTCTTCATATCTCTTCCAGGGTGAGCAGATTGATGACATTTCTAAAGCTCCACGCTCTCTTCTCCCTCTGGTGCGGAGGAAGTGCTCCTCTCATCTCCTGCTCTGTGAATAAATCACAACCCTTCTACAGCGATCATGCACTGGACTGTGGGAAAAGCAGCGGGTCTGATCAGAAATAGGGGTTTTGGGGAAGAAAATGATAGCAATCAGGGATGGAAGAATGGATGAATGGATGAGGTGTTGGTTGAGGGGAGGTGAGGAGTGGATCGAAGACTGTTGGCTGTAATGTTGCGTTCTAAGGTTTTGATCGGGAGGCTTTTTCCTTACATGCGATTGTGTTGTCTGAGGTTTGGAGTTGTTGTTGATCGATGCCAGTTTGAAAATGAGCATTGTGTATTCTTTATTGATCGTGAAAATACTGTCCTTTGAGAATGTGAAGAGATCGGAAGATTTTTGGGGCAATCGTGAGTAGAATGTGACGTATTAAGGCCTATTCACTTTCAGCGTATGATTTAAGATGCAGGGAAAGTGGATCCACAGTTTTCGGCCAAGAGATCAGATGAATGTATGTCTATAACCGCCACTTTAGAGTACTGAAAAATAAACGTACTTTTTTGTATCTTCGTTTTTCAGATTGCTATATTTCACGATGACAACTGTACGACTGTTCAGAGAAGACATTCAAAAGAAATGATTCTTTTGCGTTCTGTCATTCCAGGAAGAAAAACACTTATTATCAATCAAAACATGAGATGTTAGGCACGATGCGAGCATTTCAGTCACCATTCACTTTCATTCTGTGTAAAAAAGGTGCAACGAAAGTCAATTGTGACTGGTGCTGTCAGGCCATATGACAGACATACTGCCTTTTGTGGCCCACAGATGAAATACAGTCATACAAGTTAAGAACGACAGGAAAGTAAATCATGATTTTGTATAAACTGTCTCTTTAAGCCATCGAGATCTCCCCCCATCTCCCACCCTCTCGCACATTCTCACTGCGATCATTTATAAATATTACAGATGACACGTTTAGAGAAACGACAGCACTTCAATTCTTTCTCGAAACTCTCTCCGTAGCTCTTACCGGTTCATTTCTGCTCAGTTATGGCTCCATTTCTCATTCTCCCTCCTGCACGCTCTGTTTTTCCCTGAATGTCACACAGTGTATTGTTTATTTATGTGTAGCCTTCTGATGTCTCACGCTGGAAGCTTCTGGTTTTACCGATAAACTCCTCTTTCTATTCACTGCATTCACATACACACAGACCGGAGACCCCTAGAACAGTGTCAGTGACTGAATGAAGTGAGATCTGTAGGTATATAACTGTGCTGTGCTTCACAAACACACAGCTGGGTGAAGTGAAGTGAATAGATCCACCTGATACGTGTCAGCAATGCTGGGCTCTTTAGATGTCCTCTATAGCATCCTCATTCACAAGGTAATGAAGCACACAGAGTTGTTTACTGTAAATACTGTAAAAGGTGGTTCAGTTTGTTTGTATTTTTCTTCAAAAAGTCAGTTTGTTGTGACTGAAATTGCTCCTAATTCTTGATATTCTCTAATTCGCTATATTGGGTGTTTTTAGCCATTTTCTATTGTTTATCGGACGTTTAGATCTAGATCTAGCTTGTGAACCTTGTGAATGATTTTAAACGTAGCGATGTACACTCGCCGATGCTCCATTTGGCATACTGTAACCCGTGTTGGAGGACTGTCGCTTCTCGGTTTAGAGTAAGAAAAAGGATACATTGATATTATTTCAAATTCAATAATTTGTGTTAAAATAGCAAAGCAAAATGAATCCTACTTTTTTATAGATGGTTTCAACAAACGTCACTGCGCGTGCATTGTTTTGTGGTCCAAACTTAACCTCCAAGTCCCTGCAGATTATTTATCATAACAAGCAAAAACAAGTAAATGACAGCGTTATCTAGTAGAAGAACAGTTACTTGGCTAAACTTACATGCGACAAAGGTACACGACCCATTCAACTTATTTAATACTTAGAAAAATGCATATACATCAAAATTCAACTAATTATTTATTTAATACATTTATTATACTATCAAATATGAATACAAACAAATATAAGCCATTAGCCAGACCGAACATTCCTACATTTTTTCATTCAACTTTATTTATAAAGCACTTTACAACCATCACAAGCAGACCAAAATGCTGTACAATAAAATAAAATAAAACATATCATTCAACTTCATAAAAACATCATAACTTGTTAAACATGGACACGCAGCTCATAAATATGTACTTAAAAAAAGAAACAACACACGTAGCCCATACACATAGACTATTTACACAAATAGTAAAATCGGGTGACAAAGGCCAAGGAAAAAAGGGTAAGTTTGATGATGAGATTTGAATATAGGCCTGCCTAATATAAGGAGGGAGACCCGAGTTCCCCGTTCCTGATTTATAACCATCATTGCTATAACTTACACCATAGAGGATGTCTGTCTTAATCGTATCGTGATGTGTGTTTTGCAGTTGATAGCCGTGTACGAGGAACAGGAGGCCCAGCAAAGAAGCGCCGTGAGTCCAGGGAACGGCCCAGGAAGCTGCACCCCAGAACCGTACGACTCTGAACTCGCCTGCTTCCAGCCAATCAAAGGAGGAGAAATCGAAGTCAACTCCTCTGCCCTCAAATCCAGTAGGTGTTCTGAAAAACGTGTCAGAGCTCGAGTGCAGTCTTTCATACGAAGTTAGTGTTTGGAGGAAAGAGGAAAACCGTGAAGTGATGCATCAGCTTTACAGAAGGAGTCTTGCGATGTAACGCGGGCCTCTGAGTTAATGGCGAGTGAAATAATAGACTGTCGCTATGAGAGATGATATTATATGCTGCGTTTTAAGCTTGAAATGCTCCGAATCACTCGCGTGGCCGTGAACAAACCTCTGCGAAATGTCCCCGCCGCATTACAGTACTCATTCATATTAAAGATAATATCCCTTTTAATACACGCTTCACCTTAACCAACTCGTCTCTCTCGCATCTTCAAACTGTAATAAAATCTGCCTGAAGAATTTCACTGTCAGGGAAAAAATCGCTGCTGCTGAGAATTATGAAACTTTTATATTGAAACCTTCAGCATCCTTTTCTCATTTATTCAAGGAATGATGTTTTGTCTGCAGTTTTGTAGTGCTTCGAGCTTTCAGCGCTTTACTCCCTTTAACCGGGCTGTTTTTCATCCAGGCTGGTTTCACCTCTGCCTGACGTCCACTACGGAAAACACACCCCTATTTCATCCAAATGCGAGAGTGTGTGTGATTTAGAACGTGTTTACACACTGAAATGAAACCCTTCACTAAAATAAGCTGGGGAACGGTGTGTATACATGTACCTAAGCACAAGTGTCTTTGCGTCTCCTTGTAAGTCTGCCCCTTTGTGTTTAAAGTTTGCTTGTAAAAGCAGACACGGGGGCTTTTAACTTTCAACGTGGCTTATTCTTTTGCGAGCAAGACATTCCAGGAGAGGATTTCTGTGACGGTGTCAGTTGATGGAATGATCTTCTCCTCTTTCATTCTCCACAGCTGTAAATGTGCCGTTTGTCATGTTTATGGACTCTGTATGTCAATCATTTGTTTAGAAGAGAGATCACATGTAACCTCAGACTTGGACACACACACGCGTTTGAATACTGTTGGAGGACATTAGCTCGTAGAACTAACGTAGACATTATAAGCGCTCTTGCGTTTAAATACATCTAAATGAACTGCAAACAAATGGATTTTTAAAGGGACATATAAGCCAAAAATGTGTGTTACTTTATGACTTTCTTCTGTGGAACAGCGTGGGTTTGGGATGTCAAGGTCCAAAAGTGAGTAAAAGCACCCCAAAATCTCTTTGCCTTATTTAACATTCGAAAGGTTAGACCCTACCTCACTGAGCATGCGGCACAACTCCTTGTCCAGACCCTGGTCATCTCAAGGTTGGACTACTGCAATGCTCTCTTGCTGGTCTTCCAGGCAAAGGCTATCAAACCACGTCAGCTGGATCAGACGCAGCAGCACGTCTCATTTTCCAACAGCCCAAGAGGGCTCATGTGACACCCCTTTTCATTTCTCTCCACTGGTTACCGGTTGAAGCCTGTATCAGATTCAAGTCACTGATGTTTGCCTACAGGAATATCACTGGATCTGCGCCGGCATATTTTCACACAAGCTGAATTAACGTAATACAATCTTTAAAAATCATTTAGTGGGACATATTTAAAAAAATATATAAAATACAATTAGGAAATTCCTCTAAAATTAATATATATTAAAAAAAGTATTTAATTACCAATTTATATTTTATTTTTTAAATACACTTGTTGCATTCTAATATAAATATTTGAGTTACTCAATTTACCCAATCTTAACTTGCATTTTCTCAATTTAAATTCTCTATTTAATTATATTCACAGCTTTAAAATGTACTCAGTTTTTGGAGTGTGAATTGTTTCAACGTTATATCACAGTGAAACTTTTTAGGATGAGTTGTTTTGCACTGATAATCTTTACCAAAGATTTGAAATGGATAGAAAATGGCACCATGTTGTTAAGCACACATAGATCTTGCGTTTCGTTGTTACCAAACGTCGTCTTTATAAGAGCGGTAGGAAAAAAATGTGTCTGCATGAAACCTTAATATGACCTTCAAATATAGTGCATGGGTCACCACTTGTCCAGATTTGTTGTTTTGGAGGTTGTCAGCCCTATTGTCCATTATTTTTTTTTAATTGGAAACAACAATTGTGTGTAAATATATGTTTGAAATGACAAGACAAAAATTTGACGTTTTCCTTTTGAAATATTTCTTCAACACATTATGCAAACTCGAGGACAACAAGAGTTAATTGTCCTTATATCGCCCTTTCGATTGTTTCATCTCTTAAAAGGGACGCATGCTTAAAATAGTGCAGATGGAACGTGGGAACGCCCCCTAAAACTGCATTTTTGTTGCAACTCAACCCCGCAGAGATCTGTCATTATGAAGCCAACTTCTAAATCAATATGCACATAAAGACACACACCCCGGTATTTCCCAGCGTACGGCCCGACCCGCCTCTCTAAGTGGATTATTCCTCCAGTCCAAATGAATGCTGAGCGTTCAGCCATCCATGAACAGGAAGAATACACGTCTTCACAATCCAATCAGCCACCTTTCATTGAGTTATATGATGACCTGTGAAATCCCTGCTACCAGAGCAGCACTCTAATACTATTTTATGCTCTATAGCTTTGTTTTATTACTCCAATTAATTCACAAAGCAGCAAGGCAAAAAAAATCAATTTCAGCGTTTTGAATGGATTGCTCACCGTCTGTAAGACCCGGCAAGGCAGAGCCGGCAATGTAATGTAGTTTTGCTTTAAGGGCTGAGAAAACCTCTATGCACGCACGCAAAAGCTGATGCTTGTAGTTACGCAAGCTTGATTTTAATGCGTTATTTACGGAGTATGTCAGATTGCAGTTCATACATACAAGGTGCATTCTCAGTATTGCCACATGGGGCACTGGGGAGCACGTCATAAACTCTTTACTTGAAAATATTAACAAAAAGGACTTTGTGGACCAAGCATCATCTACTTTTGCATATTTGCACGTACTGTAAGATACGTTTCTGTTCTACAGGGATATGTTTCACCAGACTTTGAGGATTAATGGGAATTGGTGGGGTTTCTGGGAGCAGAAGTGACTGTTTACGTGTTCAGTCAGTTTTTATGTGAACCCATAGATCACTTTAATTTGATTCGAAGGGATGTTGTTTTGGCACTGCGAGAGTTTTACACACACATATGTTTGCGCTAGCGCCGTCTGCCTTGATAAAAAGGCCCAGAGGTCTTCTGAGACCAGCAGTGTCATCTGGAGTCTGTCAGTGAGAAGCCACACTTACAATCTTGAGGAGCGATTCCCCATGTGCTGCACTTGTGTGTAGATGTTGTATAGTGTGCTGAAATGTGTTGATCAGTGCCGTTTGGCAGAGCTGGTCGCCAGTCACCTTGGTGCACTGTGTTCCGGTCAAAATATAGATGTGTTAGAAACTTCTCCTGTTTTTCCCATAGTGACAGTAGTTGACTGACTCTTCAGCGATCATGAATACTGACAGTCAAAGCTTGTTCTACATTCTCATTACTGTAGTGCATCACATTTGTATTCGGGTTGTCATAATATATTGGTACTGAGATTAACCATGATATTAAAAACTGTGATTATTGATATTTTGTTAATTCTACACATATCGTAACTGGGGTTGGGTACCATTTGAATTTTATCGATTCCAAAATCCCAAAATACAATTGTATATGCTTTATAAACACACATGCTCGCCTTGCTCTGTTCTGCAAATCGCGTTCACCACTTCACGTAATAATGTTGAAACGGTCACGCTTGACTTAGATGAAGGTACAGAGTCAGTGTTTACAAGTTCAACTAGCAAATACGCAGTCAAACACTGTTTACAAAAAAGGGAGATAAAAGGTAAAACAACGATGTTGGGACGATTTTGAACTTTGAGGAGAAGATGAGATGGATTTTTTCGCCCTGCCCTACCAACGTCACGCGTGACCTTTTCAACATAATTACGCATTACGTGAAGTCGTGAACGCTGTTTGCAGAACAGAGCAAGGCGAGCATTTGTGTTTATAAAGCATATACAGTGGTAAAAAATAATGACCAATCCTTTTGCTAGATTAGACCCTTATTCATCGTCTGGTATCGTTTAAAGCCCTTTGAAGCCGCACTGAAACTGTCATTTTGACCTTCAACCGCTATATGAAGAATAATCCTGGAATGTTTTCATCAAAAACCTTCATTTCTTTTCGACTAACGAAATAAAATACATAAACATCTTGGATGACAACAGGGGTGAGTAAATTATCATGAAAATGTATGTTGAAAGTGCACAATTCCTTTACTATAAGTTACTATAATGAAACGGTGGTACATTTGGGGTTCCTATGCTTTACTGCAAAAACTTAAACTATGCTTACTATAGTAAAAAATATGGTTAATTGTCACAAGTTAACACGTGCATGTTTTTTGAAAATATGCACACAGTAATTTATTTGGAGAAATTGAAATGATCCTATTCCTATTATTTTCCTAGTCTTTCCCTATTCTTTCCCATTCTCTTTTCGATTCCGATCCGATGTTTGACATGAGGATGGGTAATTGATGACATCATCTGCTGTTATGTGTATATCTTAATTGCATATCTTCATCATCAAAGTGATTCTGTTGTATCACTGTAGATATTGCTGCATTTGCTTCATATCTTTTTTCTATCTCTAACGATATTTTCAAGAAAATTTGTGTGTGTGTTGGATACATTCACACTTAAACATTCAACACATTGGTTATTTGGCAGCCATATGCTTGAGTTAAAGCCCAGAGACTTTAAGCGAAAGACTTTAATTAGTCTGTCACACTGGAGCGGTCGGTAGACAGTTCTCATCACTCACGCTTCTCACTTTTAACGTTAAGTTTGAGAAACGTTAAAATTGCTCAGCGTTTTTCAGCGGGAAGTAGTTGAGATGTGAAAATTGGAAATGTTTCTCAATTTGAAAGGAGGCGATATTGTTGGCCGGTTGAATAATGGCAAGCAGAGTCCAAAGCTTATGTGCAGAACTGGCCAGATGGAAAGAAGGTTGGACTGTTTATGAATCGTCTTTCTGAACTTGTTCAATGAAACCATTCTGCAAAGGTATTTCGTATATCACTTGAATTTTGCAAGTAAAAATGTGATGCGAGTGATGGTTTGGAGTCAAACAAAGCAAAATTGGATGTATTTGTATTATCATTTACTGGGCAAGTATTGGACTGAGATGTTCAAGGGATAGTTCACCCATAAATATAATTCTATTATTTATTCATCCTCATGTCATTCAGAAGACAAATTAATATATGTTGAAAAATGTCTCCCGTGGTTTTGTGGTCATACAATGGAAGTCAATGGGGACCAATGTTGTTTGGTGGCAAATTTTCTTCAAAACATATTTTGTGTTCTGCAGGAGAATAAAAGTTGTACAGATCTTAAAGACAAGAGGGTGAGTAAATAATGGCAAAAATGTACCTGCACCTTATTATTGTTTTGTAGATTTAATGAATACATTTACAAGAAGCTCTAGCGCCCCCGTGAGCAATGGAGTCGAGTTTGTTCAATTTGTCCACACTCTTGTTGTTGTTCTTAATATTTCAAGACTTGTACCTTTGCGAGTTTTGAGACCGATGGCTCAATCCTTCTGAGCTTCTCCAGGTTTTTCCTCACTGACTCGGTCTCTAACCTCAGGGTCTCTTTGTTGGTCTTGGATTGTGGGTAACGTGTCCCTTAGGAGCTGCCGTTGTAAATTACCTTTGCCGTTCTCAACCTTTTCCGATCAGCCGCCGGTCTTTCTCTTCCATCCTGACCTTGCTTATGTGCCGACACTGATGGGCAGTGTAAACATCTCGGCAGCGATCTCCCGCCTAATCCAAACCAGGCCGAGTGACAGCGGAGTTTGTAAAGCAGCATTCGTCATGGTGTCAGGCGTGAGATGGGCCAGGGGCGAGACAGCATGAGGAGAAGGAGAAGAGCCGGCATGCTGTGGAAAGAAATAGGACAGCATGAAAGAAAAAGACAGCGGGAGAGAGCGATCGTGATTTAAGACTAGTTCAGCGAAGGAGAGAGGAAGTACATGCTTTACCTCAGTGCTCTTTTTTTTCCACTGCTGGGCATCTGGCAAGTGTCACCTGAGGCCTCGTGGTTAAGATCATCGTTCGGTCTGCGTGAGGAAGCCTGGCGGAGGGGTTATCTCTAACAGAGACAAACCTGTGCACTTTCATCACTTCTGACATGTTTATGAATTGTTTCGTGACATAACTGTAAACTCCCGTAGTTCCTGGTGCTGTTTGATAATGTGCAGAACTCCTGTTCTCTTAAACCTGTGTTGTCAGCTACACTTAAAGTGCACACAAAACATTGTCTTCAAACCAAATAACAAAATTCACATGTATTTAGAAGGTAATTTAATTTAGCATTATAGGCCAGAGGTCTTTTAGACTAGTCAGAAAGTGTTTAAAGGAATAGTTCAAGCTGAAATGAAAATTCTGTCGTCGTTTCAAGCCTTTATGACACGAAAGAAGATATTTTGAAAATCCAAACAACATCGAACCCCATTGACTTTTATTATACAGACACACAACCACCAAAACATTTCTCAAAATATCTTCTTTTGTGTTGTGAAGAAGAAAGTCATATACACGTTTTAAATTACACGAGGGTGAATCTTAATAAAATCTTTAAAAAGTTGTGAATACTGGATCTTCTCGGTGTTAAGTGCACATTGACGACTTTGTTTCATTGACTCTTTTGTCCTTTTTGTGAACACACGGTCTGCCAAGAATGCATAAAAGTTGTTTCTGCCTAAAAATGAAATGCCCGTATTAACGGGGTTGTAGATCATGAACCCTTTGTATTACAGAGAAATCTTCTCAGAAAGTAGATTTTCTCTAAGAATCAGAAGTGAAGTCAGCAAATGCACACAGAACCTTCAGAATAGCACAATGTCATATTATATTTGCAAAAATACAGATCACGCTGATTGGATTATTGTAACCCACAATTAGGGGTGGCCAGGAATGACCAAAAGTCTATTTCACGGAATGAGTCATTTTATTTCACGGTAACAATCTCCCATTATAATTCTATATCTTACATCTCCCTTTCCTTGGGTTTATTTAATTCATTAATTTATTACAGTTCTCAATGCTCACCGTAGTTAAAATATCGGCAAGTATGAACATGTACTAAAGATATCAAATTAAGTTCCGATAGTGAGATTTATTATTTATTTTTATTACACGACTAGAATGCTCGATTCTAATTGGCCAGTCGCAACATTTGCAGGTTCGTTTAATTCCAGATGACAACCTCTCAAAACTAGCAAAACACGGTTACCCGGATGCAGCAAATCATTTTGACATGTTTTTAAAAGACATATTCATACTTTGTCAAAAAACCTATTACATTATATTCACAAATGATCAAACCGAATTGCCTGTTCGTGACATATGAACGTTGTTTCTTACCCTAAATCCGAAAGTAAACGGCAATCGGTAAAAATTAGCAAATCAAATATTTCAAATTCACATTTCATGTCCAGTTTTTTTCTCTTGTGCCAAGCGGATAGTGTATAAGCAGCCGGCTGTTATCGCGTAATAAGCCCCTACAGCGTGATACAAGAGCCTCCGCTTCAATTATTTCTGCGGCCGCCTGGACATTATCCCTTACATATTTATCTTCCGGCTATATCATATGTATACAGTAGGAAGATGAATGAAATATGAATATATGAACAAACAATGAGAGTATATTACATAACTGGTGTTCACTCTGTGTCAGATGTGTACTTTTAGTGTGTCGTCTCTGTCTTTAGGTTTGTCTCTGGTGACTCCACACGCGTCTCCCAAAGTGGGGGTAAGCGACGCATCACGTGGAAGCGCATTACAACGCAAGTTTGGCCCGGGCTTGCCCGAAGTTGAACTTTTTTAAAACCATTAACAGCTTTACAAAACAACTGCTCACGCAGATCCCTGCACCCCTGCACGAGCACTGCGGGTGAGAGAGAAGGCTCAGAATCATAAAACTACAGACTGAAAGAAGGTCAAAAGGCTATTTGATTTGTTCAATTGTTAACGGGTGCATTTATTCAGTCTGGACTTGTTGCAGAAAGTCGGTGCCAGTCTGCAGATTTGATCAGATCGTGCATTTCTATCTAAAACTTTCAAAAAGCCTGGAAGTGTGTGGAAAATCTGTTCAGATTTTAAAAGTCTTGTACTGTCCAGCCACTAACCACACCTATTTATTTACATTCTGTGGACACGAAATAGAAAAATCTTTCACGGTTTACATTTTATTTCACGTTAACTGCATATTCCCTCATTATGCCCAGCCCTACCCACAATACAATATATTTGATCTTTCATTTTCGGTGCGAATTTCCAAAGAACCAATAACTTTTTTCATTTTAAAAAACATATTTGGTTTATTTCCAATAACAATATTTCAATGCCTTAGTTGGAAAGTGATGAGATCATTAAAATTCTTGCCGCATAACTAATTTTTGTACATTATTGTATTATAAAACTATTAACTTGAACACAATGTGTACTGCACAGTATTCAGTAGTGCTCCAGACGTTTTCTATTCCCGACGTAGGGCTTAAGTGCCATAAAGAATGAAATTCAACAAAATGTAATAAAAGATTTCATTAAAATTCTTTAAATTATTAAATCAGAATGAACTAGTGTAATTGGGCTTTTGATTGGATTGACACTGTTGATTGTATCCCTATCATCAAATGAAGTGATTGCAGTGATACGAGTATGAGAGCTTAGTGAAGTGATGCTGATGCAAGTACCAGCAATAGTGTCGGTGTAACTCAAGTTAAATGCCTCCATTTCATCTTCTTCTGTAAGGTGCACGCGTTAAAAGAAGAACCAGCTTGTTTAAACACCGCTGAATGTGTTTTTAGACCAAAATAGGTATTTTTCCTGTATCCAGACCTTTTATTCATAACACCCATAGGAAGCTCTCTTCTTTTCTGTCTGTTTCAACACAGCTCTCTCTGTTCACTCCCTCTACTGCTAAAACACATTTTGAACGATGAGATTGAAAGGAACATTGATTTTTTTTCATCAATAGCTCCAGATTTAAGTGCATCCAGGGTGTTCTTTTAATCAGGATCAATACTTGACCCTACAAATATTTTTGACATATGTCTATATATTTTCTTTGGGTTTGGTTAGACCCAAGGGGTTTGATATCCGATGGTCGGATCTCTTTTCTAGTGTCGCTTTAGCATTTTACTTTGTCTTCGACAGTCTGTTTGCTGTTTTACTGTGTCTTCATTGACAGGAATATCGTAATTTTAAAATTTGTCGATCGACATTGCCAGATTATGCAATCTTGGTGACATTTGGTAACATTTTAGATGCATTATTGTTTTGTACATAAATTGAGTTAAATCATTATGACAAAAATGTAATGTAATAAAATACCTGCATCTAAACTATTTCCATCATTTCTAAAACAACTCATTTGAGTTCATGACATGCACAAGGAAAACATAAATGAATTTTAGCACATGGGCTGTAATCTGCAAATCATGTGCTTTATTGCTTGTAGTTCTCTTGTGTTTGTACACATGAACAGTAAGAGAGAAGGACAGAGATGGCTCATCTTAAAGTGTCAGATAGATAAAGATAGAGACATACAGCGATGAGTAAAGACCCAGTTTTAGACCACCGGGCAGAACGTCCCCCTCGTCCCTGGTTGCGCGTCTCCATCTGTCCGATCCCCGAGTGTAAATCTACACTCATCTCCTGGTCGACAGACCATCCGTTACACCCTCCTTTAATGACCTCCGGCTCTCATCTGACCAGCGGGAATAGGGGCATCGGCATCTGAAGCAAAGTAAGACTGAGAAATAAACTCAAGCTGCCAGATCAGTCAACGCTGGAGTCTAACGCACATCCATTGAAGCCATCATGTAAGGCTAATCGCTCATGACTGAGAGTGATGGATGCTGAGGAGTTATGTGAAGGAAGGCCAGTCTTTGTAATTGTGCTTCAGGTGTTCACACGTGTTCCTTGTCATCGTGGGATGTAGCTGCTTAATTCTGATGGTTAATGGAGGTGTGCGCCACTGTTTAATATGATTCATGGAACAGCACTTAACTCGAACTGCTTTCAGATCTGAAACACAGCCGAGTTCTCCAGATGGCTTACAGAGGGCTGTTGAACAGGAAACCTTTTTGTTATCGGTTTAGAGCTCCGCAGTTTGGAGAAAAATAATTGTGATTTTTTTCTGATCTTTTTCAGATTTATTTTTAAGAGCTACTGGTTTGTTTTGGTCGTTCACAAACGATTGTAAAATATAATTAAAGCGAACAACAAAAATAAACAATGCAAATTAAATTAAAATGCAGTTTATGTGTTGCTTTTTAGTAAGTTTGCATTATTGCAAAGCAGCTTTACAGTAAATGTATATATTAAAGATCCAATGTGTCATTTTTGGAGGATCTATTGACAGAAATGCTCTATGATGTACTGTATAAAGACCTTACATAATGAAGTGTCGTGTTTTTGTTAGCTTTCACTGAGCTATTTCTATCTACATACGCCGCGGGTCCCCTTACATGGAATTCTCCATGTTGTTTCTACAGTAGCCCTAAACGGACAAACTGCTCTACAGAACGCGTTTGGTAAATGCGTCATCTCCTTCGGCAAAGAAGTGAAAACGTGATGACATCTTACCCCTGTGTCAGCCACCGTAGTGCTATGAGAGGGAGTGGGGGGGTGGAGTGAGCCTTTGGTAGAAATTCGCATCCTCACCACTAGATGACGCAACATTTCAAACACTGCCCCTTTAACGCAGGTTGTAGTGAAAGAAGAAGAAAAGAAATAGGAAATTATGAAATATTGATTTCATGTAGCAATTTTGGTTAAGAGATTGTTAATTTTGCAGCACAATCTCAGGTGCAGATATATTTGAATGCATCTTAATATATTTTAAAAGATGTTTGGATGCTGTAAACTCTGTAGAGATATATATTCATAGACAAGAAGAGTGAAAGATGGAAAAATACCATGAAACTGCAAAGATGATGATTCTTGGTTGACCACGTTACAGTAGAAAACATGTGAGGAGCATTCGATGTGAGAGAGTCTGTGTAAGTTGTAGTTTCTCACAGTCTCTCTCTCTCTCTGCTTTTTGCACACTTATAATGAGTAAAACTCAAGATGACTTTTTCATAAGGCTAACAAAACCATGTACAGTGTAGTTCAGCTTCTTTTCACACTTTCTTTGGGTAACTGCCATATGAATTTAATTCCTGCTTGATGGAGAACTTTACTCTTGTTAAAAGTGAAGAAAACACAAAAAGGCATATAAGAACAAAGATTGTATTGCACAACGGAGCAGTGATCAATATCTGTCAATAGCAGCATTAAACCATCGGTTAGCTTAATAATAGAGAACATTTCATCAAATCAAATTGTACACTTTACAAAAGCCCTGAAAGCGTATTGGTCTTTTTTGTTGAACATTATAAAAAGGATGGTTGCTGTCAATACTGTGTTCCAGCAGTGATAATATACACAATATAATAGAAATGCCTAAACAATTATGGGAATAATGGGACAAATGCATTTTGGCACAGTCATGGCTAAAGGGGTCGCAGGGGTTAACATTGCTTGTGAATGACAAACAGCTTTATATTTTTATTTATATTACTGTGCTTTTTAACCTTTGTATCTCAAAGGTCCCCCATTTGCATCATTAATATTCAAAGGACCCCCTCCACATTGTGACTTATTGTCACGATCGTCAGCTGGAGTGCCCATAAACTCCAGTAGAGGGCACTCCACTCAGAACTCCAGTTCCCATAATTCCACGCTAACCACCACCAGGTGTCTTAGATCACAGACAATCACCACCAGATGATTCCCATTGCCACCTCACTATATATACTGTGTTCAGACTCTCATTCATCGCAAAGTCTTGTTTAGCTAGTCTACATTTCTGAGCGGTTTCCGGTATTTGTCTTTTCCGTGTATTACTTTGTATTTTGATATTGACTACGATTCTCTGCTGCCTGCCCTGACCTCTGCTTGTTACTGTTTATGATTCTGGATATCCCATACATACCTTACGCTGTCGGTGATCTCTGCCTGTTTGACCATTCTGAGAATAAAATACTGCATTTGGATCCGAACGTCTCTGACTTCTCGTTACATAAGACTTCGCCACACCAGGATCCAGCAGCCCGGTACCCTCTCTTTACTGAGATGTCTGTTCCCGGTTCAAGGTCAAGATGGCAACTTCCCAGCTCTAGCATTGACCCATTAGATCAACTATTGCACCTTCGGCAAGGAGACCTATCTACTGAGGAGTATGTCCAACAATTCAGTGAGATATCCCATCAGGTACCGTTCTGTGATGAAGGGTTTTTTAAGGACTTGTTCCGTTTCGGAATCAATGACACAAATAAATCATGGTTACCTAGAGGGGAGTTTAAGGGCAGTTTAAGGGATATCATGGACTATGCACTGATATTATGTGGCTCTCCGTTCACTGTGGGAGAGGCAGAAGACAGGGTTGAAACCCCAAATAACGTTTTTGGGGGGGTAATCAGTGTCAAGCGCAGTTGGCAGCAGCGCCACTGCACGAGATGGCTGCCAACCCAGCACCACTGCACGAGAGGGCCGCCAACCCAGTACCACTGCACGAGATGGCCGCCAGTCCAGCGCCACTGCACGAGATGGCAGCCAGCCCAGCGCCACTGCACGAGATGGCCACCAGCCCAGAAGCACCGCTGACCTTCCAGAGTCAGGTCACGTCATCGTCGACCTTCCAGAGTCAAGTCACGTCTGAGTCGACCTTCCAGAGCCAAGTCACGTCCGAGTCGATCTTCCAGAGCCAAGTCACGTCCGAGTCGATCTTCCATAGTCAACTCACGTCCGAGTCGATCTTCCAGAGTCAACCCACGTCCGAGTCGATCTTCCAGAGTCAACTCACGTCCGAGTCGACCTTCCATAGTCAACTCACGTCCGAGTCGACCTTCCAGAGTCAACCTTCCAGAGTCACGTCACGTCTGAGTCGACCTTCCAGAGTCACGTCACGTCTGAGTCGACCTTCCAGAGTCACGTCACGTCTGAGTCGACCTTCCAGAGTCACGTCAAGTCTGCCCAGCCAGAGACTGCCTCCGTCACGTCTGCCCAGCCAGAGACTGCCTCCGTCACGTCTGCCCAGCCAGAGACTGCCCGCGTCACGTCTGCCCAGCCAGAGACTGCCCGCGTCACGTCTGCCCAGCCAGAGACTGCCCGCGTCACGTCTGCCCAGCCAGAGACTGCCCGCGTCACGTCTGCCCAGCCAGAGACTGCCCGCGTCACGTCTGCCCAGCCAGAGACTGCCCGCGTCACGTCTGCCCAGCCAGAGACTGCCCGCGTCACGTCTGCCCAGCCAGAGACTGCCCGCGTCACGTCTGCCCAGCCAGAGACTGCCCGCGTCACGTCTGCCCAGCCAGAGACTGCCCGCGTCACGTCTGCCCAGCCAGAGACTGCCCGCGTCACGTCTGCCCAGCCAGAGACTGCCGGCGTCACGTCTGCCCAGCCAGAGACTGCCGGCGTCACGTCTGCCCAGCCAGAGACTTCCCGCGTCACGTCTGCCCAGCCAGAGACTTCCCGCGTCACGTCTGCCCAGCCAGAGACATCCCGCGTCACGTCTGCCCAGCCAGAGACATCCCGCGTCACGTCTGCCCAGCCAGAGACTGCCCGCGTCACGTCTGCCCAGCCAGAGACTGCCCGCGTCACGTCTGCCCAGCCAGAGACTGCCCGCGTCACGTCTGCCCAGCCAGAGACTGCCCGCGTCACGTCTGCCCAGCCAGAGACTGCCCGCGTCACGTCTGCCCAGCCAGAGACTGCCCGCGTCACGTCTGCCCAGCCAGAGACTGCCCGCGTCACGTCTGCCCAGCCAGAGACTGCCCGCGTCACGTCTGCCCAGCCAGAGACTGCCCGCGTCACGTCTGCCCAGCCAGAGACTGCCCGCGTCACGTCTGCCCAGCCAGAGACTGCCCGCGTCACGTCTGCCCAGCCAGAGACTGCCCGCGTCACGTCTGCCCAGCCAGAGACTGCCCGCGTCACGTCTGCCCAGCCAGAGACTGCCGGCGTCACGTCTGCCCAGCCAGAGACTGCCGGCGTCACGTCTGCCCAGCCAGAGACTTCCCGCGTCACGTCTGCCCAGCCAGAGACTTCCCGCGTCACGTCTGCCCAGCCAGAGACTGCCCGCGTCACGTCTGCCCAGCCAGAGACTGCCCGCGTCACGTCTGCCCAGCCAGAGACTGCCCGCGTCACGTCTGCCCAGCCAGAGACTGCCCGCGTCACGTCTGCCCAGCCAGAGACTGCCCGCGTCACGTCTGCCCAGCCAGAGACTGCCCGCGTCACGTCTGCCCAGCCAGAGACTGCCCGCGTCACGTCTGCCCAGCCAGAGACTGCCCGCGTCACGTCTGCCCAGCCAGAGACTGCCCGCGTCACGTCTGCCCAGCCAGAGACTGCCCGCGTCACGTCTGCCCAGCCAGAGACTGCCCGCGTCACGTCTGCCCAGCCAGAGACTGCCCGCGTCACGTCTGCCCAGCCAGAGACTGCCGGCGTCACGTCTGCCCAGCCAGAGACTGCCGGCGTCACGTCTGCCCAGCCAGAGACTGCCGGCGTCACGTCTGCCCAGCCAGAGACTGCCGGCGTCACGTCTGCCCAGCCAGAGACTTCCCGCGTCACGTCTGCCCAGCCAGAGACTGCCCGCGTCACGTCTGCCCAGCCAGAGACTGCCGGCGTCACGTCTGCCCAGCCAGAGACTGCCGGCGTCACGTCTGCCCAGCCAGAGACTTCCCGCGTCACGTCTGCCCAGCCAGAGACTTCCCGCGTCACGTCTGCCCAGCCAGAGACTGCCCGCGTCACGTCTGCCCAGCCAGAGACTGCCCGCGTCACGTCTGCCCAGCCAGAGACTGCCCGCGTCTGCGGATATGTCAGGTCTGCCATATCTGAGCCTTGGGACAAGATGGCCAAATCCACGCCTGTGCCGGTTCCTGAACCGTCGGACCCGCGCTATACCCCTGAACCGACAGGTCTGCCCGGGTCCCTTGAAGGACATCTCGGCCCTGGAAGCTTGCTCCGCCCTGGCCGCCTGCACAGCTTGCTCCGCCCTGACCGCCTGCACAGCTTGCTCCGCCCTGGCCGCCTGCACAGCCTGCTCCGCCCTGGCCGCCTGCTCCGCCCTGGTGGGCTTCGGTTTCATATGCTCGATTGTGGTGGTCTTCTGCTCCGCCCTGGTGGGTCCCAGATCCGCCCTGGTCGCCTGCTCCACCGCAGGCTCCAGGTTCTCTTCCACTCCACGGGCCTGGCTCTCCATCCCGCCCCCAGTTCCGCCTCCGCTTCACCACCCTCCTCGACAATTCTAGGAGCGTCTGGAATCCTCTCCTTAAAGGGGGGGCTATGTCACGATCGTCAGCTGGAGTGCCCATGAACTCCAATAGAGGGCACTCCACTCAGAACTCCAGTTCCCATAATTCCATGCTAACCACCACCAGGTGTCTTAGATCACAGACAATCACCACCAGATGATTCCCATTGCCACCTCACTATATATACTGTGTTCAGACTCTCATTCATCGCAAAGTCTTGTTTAGCTAGTCTACATTTCTGAGCGGTTTCCGGTATTTGTCTTTTCCGTGTATTACTTTGTATTTTGATATTGACTACGATTCTCTGCTGCCTGCCCTGACCTCTGCTTGTTACTGTTTATGATTCTGGATATCCCATACATACCTTACGCTGTCGGTGATCTCTGCCTGTTTGACCATTCTGAGAATAAAATACTGCATTTGGATCCGAACGTCTCTGACTTCTCGTTACACTTATCCTGTACTAACTTGAATGTCTTTAAAAACATATATTTCGTTTCTGTTATTAAAATTATTTGATGTCAAGACTTAAATATATAATTTAGTTATTTATAGATTGTATATACTGTATAAGACAGAAAACTAATAAATAAATGTATGGATGCTGAATTTGTTACATTCTATGTATATCTCTTCTCACCTTGCTCAACTAGCCTATAGCTTTTACAAGCAAATTTAACTAAGAGGAATAACTCGATCTCTCAAAAACAGAATTTGCACATAAACATTTTAAAGCGGCCAAAATTTGTTGGTTTGAAAATGTTGTTTAAAACATGTGCAGAATAGTGTTCATACTTTAATACCATCTATTACATGAATTATCAGTTATAACAAAAATGATTGTGTTTTTATATGGGTGCATCTGTATTCAGTATAACATGGATCTGTGCTTAACACAATGTCCTCTCTTTCTGTTCACGTTTAACTTGTTTATCTGTATTCAGAGCCACGAGCTGTTATATTAGGGTCCTTGTGCTGCATTATAAAGGCATGGTACACTGTTGGTCCGTTGGTTAAATCTAATTGAGTGAATGAAGAGGAGCTTCACATTGGCCGTCTATGACCAGCTGGGGGTCTGGAGGGGGCCAGAGATAGGACTTTATCTCCTTATTGTCCCTCATGGGGAGAGTAAGGCCGAAAGGGAACACTTGAGGGCATTTTGTCTATACTTCCATACGAAGTGGAAATTGAGGGAACAGCCGCTAGCATTGAGCTTTAGGTTTGAAAGGGCTGGAGATAATGGTGGAATATGTTTCCCACCCCCTTTTGTAGAAGAAAAGGTTTTTTATTTCTGGAAAGGTGCCTTTATAGTGATTCGAACAAACCTTTTTCCCTCCGTTTTATATAGACATAACTTGTGTTACAGTATTTGTCCTGCAGACAAAAGCACCTTTACACACACACAAATAGTTGCGATTTGCTTTATTACCTTGCAACCACTCACATCAAAGTTTGCAGCTCAGATTTGCATTTAGATTTGTTCATTTTTTGTTGTTTATTCATGCGATCTTAGACTTCTATATCGAATTTACCAAGAAAATACACATAAAACGTGTGTTTTTGAAACCTTCTTTGTGTGACTGCCATGTAGATTCGCACGTGAAACACCCTTGGGATCACATGTGAGAAGCCATTGCATCACACATGCATTACGTGGTGATCCTTCGGATGTTAAAGGCTCTTTATGGAACCATTAAAAGCAATGTAGGCAATCCTGTCCGGAAAAGTTTTTTGTCATGCTGGTTGGAAGTCTCTTAACATCCTGATAGGAATCAATAAGTCAAGTAAAACATTGGCATTTTTATAATTATATCGTCTGTGAATGGTGTAGGGTCGGAAAACGTAGGACCAATTACTTTCCTCAGTCCGAGGGCAATGATACGTCTTTTGCACATTTTCAGTCAGCGTATTTTGCATCCCACTGCGTACACCCAGACATCATACGTCATCAGAGCGGTCATGTGCGATGTGCAGGCAGCGGGACAATTGCGGACATAGAGCAGGTACCTGGAGATGTCCATTATTGTAGTAATGTTATTTACTTTGTACTGTAATGTTTTTTCACCGTAGAATGTGACATTACTTCACTGGAACCAATCCAACAGCTCCTGGTCTGTGCGCGCACTCATGTGTTTCGGAGGAGGCGTGTCTTTGGATGGTGATTCGCGGGAGGGAGGGATCCTATGCTGCTAGCAGGCAAACTTTAACATTTCCCAAATGATCTACCCTGCCTTTAAGCCAACCCCTGTAATATCAAATGATTCAAAATCTGTTACGATTTAAAGTTAATCATGTAAAAATGTATTTTATGCAATATTGTTTTATTAATTTTCTAACAACAAAAAAGCCAGACGAGATTACAAATATAAAACATGCCTAGATAAAATTCAAATTGCACAAAGAGAGGGATTAAAATCAGAACACAAACAGACTGTAACAGATTTGCATCAATCCTTTAGTTCTGTTGTCGTGCAAATGTTGGATGAAGGGACCCTAGACCGTAGAAAAATTCTGAGACTTCACTTCCTTGAGCCATATTGTTTCAAGATTTAAAACGGAGCCATTTCTGAAACATGAAGGAACCGTTGCTTTCCAACCCCTTAGTATACTTCTCTTGGCCACCACCATGCCCAGCATTAATGCCAACTGTGAATGATAAGGCAAGGAGAAAACTTAATCAGAAAAGCCAACGATGGCTCTGGAGAAATAGTCTGATCATATGCTTCTGCATACCAAAGGAAAATATCGTACCAGTAACTCTGAAGTTTTGAACAGAACCACAAACAAAGAGATAATGTTCCCTCTGCACCCTGACATCGATCACAAATAGGAGACACCGTTGGATTAATCTTGTGTTGTCGGGTTTTGGAGTAGTGGAGCATGTGCACAATTTTTAATTGAATTAATTGGAGTCTTGCATTGATAGAACAGCTGTGTATTCTCTCCAAGATTTCTGACCAAAGGTCCTCCTTTTCCCAAGCAACCCTAATGTGATCAGAAGATGTGTTTAACTGCACAGAGAACAGGGAGACAAATTGTGAAACCATATGCCTAGAATCTGGTGCTTGTTAGGTTATAGAAACCATACTCCTCCTGCTGAATCCTATAATCAGAGAAAGCCCGTTGAACATAATGTGGAATCTGCAAATAGCGGAAAAGGTGAGAATGAGGGAATCTTCAAAAAAGCTGCTCAAAAGAAGCAGAGAAATTCCAGTCTGTGTACAAATCATTCAATCTAGAAAGACCCTTATTGTTTCATGTTTAAATGGTTTTGTCAACTTTAGCAGGTATGAAATGATGATTCTCACAGATAGGAGAATAAAGGGATGGCTGCATAATACCACGAGACTTCTTAATTTCTTTCACTGTCATAAAGGAGCTATGCACTACAACATTTTTTGTAATGTTCTTTATTAAAGGAATATTTAAATTGGATAATAGTAAAACAGGGGACCGCTCTTTTTTTAGAGAATGCGATTCCATGAAAATCCAGCTAGGAATGTCTTCCGCATTCTGATCCAAACAGGGTGAGCCATAGTTCCAATTCATCAGAGCTCTTCCATTTGCAGCCCAAACAAATATAAGAACTTAGGAAAGGCCACCATTTTGATAGCATTAGTTCGGCCAATTAGGGATAATGGTAAGAATGTTAGATTTAAGGCTCTTTATTGCAAGTTTAAATATGTATTTTGGATCTACAGCAATAACCAGTCCTTGATAGGTAAAGTGACTGTGCACAATTTTAAAGGAGAGGGACTCAACCTTAACGGTCTGTAATTGGAGGGATCTGTGCAATCTCTATCTTTTTTCAATAACAAACAAACATTTGCTTCCTCAAGCGAATCAGGGGAACACTTTATTCTTAAAGGAATGAGTTACCACTCTTAGCAGTAACAGGGCTATTATGTCTGCATAAGTTTTATCAAATTAAATACAGAACCCGTCAGAACCTGAAGCCTTACCATTTGGAATTTCAATTTCAGCAATATGTCTAAATTTTTCCTTCTTCCTACTCTGTTCATAGGCACTTTTATTACCTCGTAATACTACCTTTAACATCTCCCAAATTCAAGAAATACATCAGTGATGTAAGGTAGAAACTGAATGTAAAATATGAGAGCTCTAAATGTGGAGGAGCGGTCTAAATAAGCATCAAGATTATTTTTTACAATTATTATATTTATAGAACTGGGGTCAGGAAATAAAATGGCAAACCCCTAGACTTTGAGTAAAAAAAGGCTGGTATACTTGTGAGATCCAGTTACATCTAATAGAGTGTTCACACCAAACCTGGTAAATCGCGCTATTCGCGTGTAGTTGGACGATTGAACATTTTTTGTTTACTCGCATCATTCGCGCGTTTGGTGTGAACACACTTTAAGGCTTCTCTGTTCAATCTGGCTAATGTGGGAAAGAGAATTAAGGTGTGCAAATACTTTGTCTGTTTTAACCTGGGTAACGTACCAAGTTGCAAAAGGGTCATACAGGGCTCTAGACTAACTTTTTGCACTGGTTGCACTGGTGCGCCTAATTTTTTTTCTTGGGTGCACCAGCATAAAATTTGGGTGCACCCAAATTTTCGACCGGATCCCATTTAGGCGATATTGACTTGTTAATGATTAACTAAAAATCTGGTAAAAATTTAGTTTTTTACCAAAGAAAGGTAACTTACTGAAAAAGTATTCTTCACTGAACTGAAATACATTTCAGTTGGTTTAGATACATTTACAACATCTGTGTCTCCGTCGATTAGGAATGCCATGTACGGTGTCAGTACACGATCCGTTCCACCTGCACGATCCGTTCTGAGCATGTGCGTAATTACGTATTAGAAAACGTCATGGTTTTCCTACACTGTTGGTACCGTGACGCAGGCGATGAAACATTTGACGGCCAGGTGGCACAACTGGCAGCATATTTTTTGTTTTGTAGGCTAACGTTACGTAGTTTAACCGTTCACGGCGAGTCTGGTTTTATGTTTTTAAATGTTGCTTACGTTACCATTACGATGTGTTTATGTGGTTGCCAATCCAAAATAATAGAGTTGTTACATGAACATGGATGATTTTGGTTACATGTGGAATAAAGTATTTTTATCGACTGCAAATCTTCAGTTTCCTCCAAACTCCATTTTGCGATTCATTACTGTATGGCATGTCTATTTACCTTACAGTGTTTCTATCTGCGGTCAGTAGTATTGTCAAAGACGGTTTGTGTCAGTTTTTTTAATTAAAATCTGATAATACTAGGCTTGGACTCGATCGTATCTGGCTCATTATCGAATGCCGTCTTCGGACCAATGCTTGACATAACCTGGGAGGTTGATGGCTCCGTGTCAGAGCAATGTTTAAGATTATTGCACGGAGTCTTATCGAAAAAGTTTTCAATCGTTCTTTTCATCTTTTCTACTCACCTCTATCTCTGTCTGATTGCACCACACGCGATTTCAAATGTAAACGCACGTATAGGAATATCTGGACCACGGCCAATCAGAGGGGGGTCCGCCCTACACTATCTCCAATTGGTTTAGACCACGTAATGGGACTTATGTGTGACAGGGAGACTTGAGTCGCGGAGCCTTTTTTTCTCCATCGAACGGCTGGTCGCACCGGTGCGACCTCAGATTTTTTTAAGTCGCACCATTGAGAATTTAGGTCGCATGTGCGACCAAATTAGTCGCACTCTAGAGCCCTGTCATAGCAAATTATAAGCATTGAAATATAAAAAGTCTGGCAAACTCTGTCACAACTTAAACCCCGGAACTTAAAAGCCGTTTCCCCAATTGAAATGGCAGAATTCACTCATCACCTGGAAGGTAGAAGAGGACAGGGAGAAAAAACTATATACTTTCTCCACAAAACAGTGACGGAAAAAAAACTATGAACATACTCCCCTGCTAACAAAATCTATTACATATAAACCTGTTAAGTACAAAAAGACTCAAAGCATAACTTAACTGGAGTTCTTACTGTCTCCCCTAACCAGCCCAACGCACCAGTCCAGCAATTTAGACTTGATCAAGGTGAGTCATTTGCCAGGTAGAGAGTCTGCAAATTACTCCAAAAATAAATTATCCGGGAAGATACGCACTGGTTTCCCCATGTAAAACAACGGAGCGTTCACTGGGATCAAGTCTTTATCTCTGTCGTGGTTTAACTTCGCAATGATCGGACTTGACCTTTCACCATTTGCCGGCTTTAGTTGCAACGACCTATGAGCGTGAAACAATTTAAGGAAATTTGTCTTTGCCAAACAGCGCGGATATGAGCTCAGTCACAAATGCCCCTGCTCTGTTCCTTCTTTTATCCCCCCAAATTTCGAATTAAGCCTGCGGGAACGGACCTCCAGGTCATTCACCTTGAGCGGCTACAGTTCGTTGCCTGAAGAGTATTGCACTGGCGATAGGCGGAAGAAGGGGATATCACTTATGGCGTCGCCATCTTTGCTCTGCTGAGCGGCCTTCAAGAGCTTTTTGGGAGTCATTATTTCAATGTGCGAAATTAAAACCTTTACATTTACATTAAGTCATTTAGCAGAGGCTTTTATCCAAAGCGACTTACAAAGAGTTCGGGGAGCAATAAGCGATATGTCATGAAAGAGCAATAGTACAATAGGTGCTGATATTACACCTTTACCACACTGCTTCGATCGGCAACCATTAAACAGTGAATAGTGTACTCACATGTAGGATAAACTGATATTGACGGATATATTAAGCAAAATCACTAGGCTGCTTGAGGAGACTCAAGTTACACTTCATTTTTTTAATGTTTGGATGTATAATGCATACAAGGGCATCATTGACAGGTTTACTCAGACTGACTTAACTTGAAAATCAAGTTTTCAAATCAATCTTTTTTACGTCGAAGGAGTGGTTTTCATACATTTTTCACTGTTCCATTATTACCCATTATATCTTTTTCTAAATACAGTACCAGACAAAAGTTTGGAAACTCTTAACTGAAATGTTTTGAATGATTAAAAACAACGTTTAATTTCAAGGCGTAAGGTCAAATGTATGACATTAGTTTTGTAAACAAATATCATAGTAATAGTATAATTGTGCCACCATATCATTGAGATCGTTTTTACTTTCATATTTTGACGCATTTCCGCGTAACATTTTTCGAATGAGAACAATTGTGGGCGTGGCTTGCATTTTTCACTGAGATTTGATTGGTTGAATGAAACAACCGTTGCATTTTGAAATGGAACTGGTAGCAGACTGACAGTTGAAGGGGAGGAGTTAATGACGGAAGTGCATTTTTGAGATCTTAACTGAAGATTACAGGGGCACATTCATTTTCAAGATAATGACCCGCATTAATAAGCTAAATACAATAAACGCTGCATTATTTCATGAAAAAATGGGAATTGTGAATTTTAATTTCACTGGGAGTTTAAGAAACTGGATGATAAAATCCCAAGAGAACCATTTTGCTAATTCTAGTCAAATGGGGGCTACTTTGAATTGCTTAAATAACACGATGCAGCTTTCGATTTATTTGATATGCTTTTAGTCACAACATCATTCCCAAAGTTACAATTGTCCTACTCCATAGTTATGATTAGTTAACTGTTATGCTATAAATCGGAATAAAGAATGACTGGTACTGTCCCGTATATATTCATATATAAATATAGGTATACATATTCATACATATACGTACATACGGGTTCATCTCCTCAGACTGATCTGGATTCTTGAGCGCTGACAGCTTAGGCCCACATGCGCAGTTAAAGGCGTTTTAAACTATTGATGGAAGCCAACAAGTCTGAAAAAGTCGAATGCGGCGTGCTTGAGGGAAGCAGCCAACTGGAATGTACAAAGCGTTGTGTCAAAGCCTCTGACACGGAGACAGCCGATGTTTGCTTGCAGGAAAAGAACAAAATATTCCGTTAAAGCCTCTTGAATCGCTGTCAGATTTCTGCCGTCCTCTCTCACACAAGGTGCTTGACGGGCCTGTGCTCCAGTGAAGTGTGAATAAGTGAGATGTAAACTGTGTTTAACTCTGGGTTCAAACTCTCAGCTTCTGCTGCCGAGCTGGAGAAACGGATCTCATAACAATACAACACACGCACATGTCCAGTCACGAAATGCACTGGGTCAATTATTCAAGACGGCTCGAAATGACATTTGTAATTTAACCTACGTAATGTGAAGCATTTCTGGAAGATAGAGAATTCTACTGTTATACGGTGATTTCCCCCCGGAGGAGTCGTGTTCATCACCAGTGTTGCTTTATTTTATATCACCAGCTAAATCACTGCAGATATTTTGTGAATATGCAATAAATTGTTCAGACCTAGTGGGAACGGATTTCATCTATTTGCTCTTGATTGGATCATGGATATTAAGCTGTGATATTGCTTAATATTATCTCTGCATTTCAGGGCCAGAAAAGAAGATTTAGGTGATAGATGATGATGATTTTTTTCTAAAGAATGCATTGTTGAAGCTTGCACAATAATACTAGATGTATGAATTTAGGGGCCGTTTACACGAGACCGTTTTCAAGGGAAAGTGCAAAACAATTTATGCGATTTGGCTGTCCGTTTACACGGAAACGGCGTTTTAGGGGACTGATAACGCAAACTTTTTAAAACGGGTTAAAAATGTCTGTGTAAACCCCGAAGTACGCAAGAATGAGAAAACCACATGTGGTATGTGCATGTACACCCAAACACAACGAAGGAGAAATAAATACATAAATGGCAGATCACATGGGTTATTTTGCGTTGCGCAATAGTTTGTTAAAGCTTCTCCAGCAAAGTGTAGATTTACTACACCAGTGCTATAACCACCAGCGGAGACCTACTGCAAAAATCTTAACACTCATTCACAACGACGAGGGGTTTTTAAACTGTGCTTTTGGATCAGACCCGGGTGGACGAGTAGATGGTGGTACAACTTTGTCGATGGCGTTGTTGACGAGCTTCAATGGAAGGAAACCTTTCGGATTTCCAAACCTTTCACCATCTTGTTTGTATATGTGCGCACGCTTCTCTTCACTATGAATGAGGAGAACTGCAGCGCTCCGTATTGTATGGTCTCTTTAGCGACGGAAGTCCGTCTTTCAATAAACCGTCAATCAATCGTCAAGGACTCTTTTTCTTTACAAAGTGATGTCGTAAAACAGCGTTTTAGTCATTTTTGAGGATCTGTGTAAATGCGGATTGTTTTAATAACGGTGTCGTGTGTACGTGAAACTTCTCAAAACCACAAAAGAAAAACGTGGCATAAGATTCGATTTTGATGTTACACTTTGTAATATATACTGTAACTATTATGATTAAGGTTGTAATTCCTAAATGGTGATGGGAAAGCAGATGCAGGGGTTAAATGTCTAGTTTGTTTGTCTGCTTTTGTATTACCCCCCTGATAAGTGTGTGTGTGTGTGTTTCAGCTACACCTTTGTTGGTACGGAGCAGCAGTGATTCTGCCCTGACCCCCCCTCAGATGGAGGATCTGAACAGTAGCACAATGGTAAGATCACACACTATCAGATCTTTAGAAGTGCTGTTCTTGGATACGTTTTCTACCCTTCATGTCATTTCGTGGGGATTGAATAATCGTTTATTTAAATCACCTTCATTTCATTAATCAATATTATATCAATTTGTAATTTATGTCTCCGCAGCAACCAAATGCAATTGCAAAATTACTAAACAAATTTTTAAACGGGTCCTCCCGCCATTTTCAGAGAATCAACACACAGTTTTCTTCTACGTAGTTACACGTTGAACTAGTTCATGAGAATATCTTCGCTATGAACGTATATATAAATATTTAAATATCACGTGCGATCTCAAATATGTTTTTTAGTAGAAAAGTATTTTTTGTGAGGTTTTTATCTCAAGGTTTCTATTAAGCCTTCCGAACTAAAACCAGCACTGATGCATCGATCCACTATTTAGTTTTCTTTCATAACCGACCTCGGTCTTTTGTTGCACTTTCATTCATTTGCTCATTTCTCTTCTCCCTCAATAAAACGACCAATCTAGAATAGTCACAATGTTCAGATGAAATGGAATATGAACAGAGCGGTAGCTCTACAGTGTGTTGAATGCATTTATAGAGCTTTATGGAGTTGAAGTATAGCCATTTGTTTCTCTCTTGGCTCTCCCCCCCTCTCGGTCTGCTTAATGGACTGTCTCGCTCTCCCCCTGCCTTGCTTAATGGACTGGCTCAGAATAGATGGAGTTTTTTATGATTACCACTCTGCTCATTCAGAGCCTTTTATTGAAGCACCGTGGACTGCTTTAATGCACTTCACCTTTTTCTTTTTCTCTTCTCTCTCGCTCTGGATTTTATTTTTTGTATTTCTAATTTGTCGCTGTACTCCCTGCTGTTTCCTTTTTCACTCTCGGCGTCTAACCGAAGGTTTACTTTAATGTACTCTTAAAAAAACCTTCCCCTTAATCCTTTCCCGTGATTCAGTTTTAATGAAATAAAGATAAATGAATTAAAATGTTAAATAACGCATAGAGATGTGTACAGTAGATGAGTACAGTTTTGCATTTTCTGTCAATTATGTTTGCCACTGTGGAAATGTACTGCACATAACAAAAATGTTCATTTCTTTCCTTGCATTTTGGTCACGGTATATAAAATAAAAACAATAAAGGCATATTTTTTACTTATAAATGATAATAATAACAGCAATAACATAGTAATAACATAATAATAATAATAATAATAATTGAAGCAACAGCCATAATAATAATAATAATAACAATAATAGCATAACAATGCAACTACTTCTACTCCTAATACATAATAATAACAATTATTATTTTATAGTTTTTAAGAGAAAATAAGCAATACAATGTATCCTGACCCAAAATTATTTAGTCAGTGAGTTGAAAATAATATTTTGCTCCACGTCAATGTAAGTTTATTTACATAGCATTTTTTTCAACGTTGCATCGTTTCATAGAAGCCTTGCTTGAAAACACATATATTAAAAAAAAATACGTAATTCATTGTAGAATTGCAAAAATTCCCCCCTTCAATGTAAAGTGCTTTGAGTGCCTAGAAAAGCGCTATATACATACAATATTTGAATCCCGTTTACATAGAAATGGCAGGAAATGTACAAGTGGCAGACAGCAGGTTGATAATTCATTAGTGTTTTGTCTCCGTTTCAATGGTCTGAGTGATTCTAGGTCATATATATGATTTATAAGCATTGTTCTTCATGGTTGTTAAAAGCGGAGATCAGAGCGGAGGCCTTCCTTCAGTATCAGGTGGCATGAAGTGGGTTCAAGATAATTGATGTGTCTGAGGAAGGAGAGCAATGTTCCTTTTGTCTGCACACCCTCAGACGTGCCGGAAACCCTCATATCATGGGCCTTTGTAGCACGACACCCCTCTTCAGTCAAACGCGTCCTGTCAGGAACAACTTTAGTACAAAGATGGATGAGGTTATCTTTTTTCTCCAGAGTCCGAGACCCCGAACATCTTACACACCCCTGTTGTCGGCCCTCCCTAATGGGGGTTAAGGAATCTCCCTCTCTTCCGCACGACAAGAGAATCCTCAAGAGCATAGTGTGCTTTCATTTGAGCGTCTCCGTCAGTGTTCCGGAACGCTCCACCAACATTCCCAAACAGACACTCTTCCTCGCTGTGCAACCTGACTCCTGATCTTTGGCCCGGGTCTTAGTCTTCGAGACCTTTGTCGTCTTCCCTTTGTTGTTTTGTCAATTCTTCCTTGGATATTCATTACACATTAGGGCATTTTTTTGGCAGGCTTTCCATTTTCCTAGGCATCCTGACACCTGCGGCCACCCCTGTTTCCCTTCCCTCTTCCCTCTTGCTTCCTTCATGTCTTCCTTCATCTCCTGTGTGTCGTTTAGCAGCTGTCTGGCGACTCCTGTGTTTTCATTGTAGTTAAGAAGCTTTATTTTTCTTCAGAGCTTATAGCACCTGTGACACATCAGAGATGGTGTTTTTTTTTGCCTCTCTTTCCAATACACACAAACCCTCATAGACTTGTGCGCATACACACACACAGATAATAGGTTGTGCGGTGGAATATGGAAGATGTATTTGGGACAGATGGTGTGCTGCTGCATTTACAGTTTTGCTCGGTTTGCACTTGTTTTGATGTGGGGAAGAGAATAGACCAGACTTTAGACTCATGGCATTAAGTCCTGCACATGCTTGCACAGCTTATTATGGCTAAAATACAGGAAGAGGCTGTCTGACTGATATCAATAGGTATAGCGCTAAACCATAGATTTGAATTTTATTGGGTTTTTGTGTAGACTATACCGCAGGAATATATTTATATGATGGCACTGCAGTCTGTCTGAAAAGTTATACAGCAAAACAATGAATTAAAAAGTTCCAATCATGAGGGCTCTTTTGCACAAAGAATGATGACTTTAACTATAGACGGATTTAAAATGACAACATTAACAAAAGTTTCCACGCATACGTGTGTTCGTGGACTGCCCTTAACTGCTGGTACATTATAAAAAGAGAGTGCATGTAGATTATTTCAGATAACAAGCCAAAGAAACCCAAGAAGCTAAATTTTCTATCCAATATTTTTAATTTAAACCAAGCTCAACCGCTAGATGTCAATGTACCACACGGTTTGTTTAAATGCGACCGAAATACAGGACGCATTCAACAAATTGTTTATTTTATAAAATTAACTTGCAACCAAATTCAGTAAATAGTTTAATAATAACAACATTTTTATACAATAAAATACTAATATACATAAATTTTAACGTAAATTAAATAAAATATATAAATAGTTATATTATAAGACACTAGGGCGAGTCTGATGAAATTGTCTATAATATTTTAAAGATCGTAAAACTTTTGTTGCGTTAAAAAGGCCTGTTCATACCAAGGATGATAAAGAACTCTGAAGTTATAAAAATTGTTCTATATTTTTAGGATTGAGGAGTTCACACTACAACTATTTAAAGGCACGATAACTCTGAGATCGCTCTTAGAGCATTTTATTGCAGCTGGTCATTGATAAACATTGACAGCCAATCAAAATCTATTGAATACAAAGCACTTGCACATTTAAAAAAAGTAACAGCTCTCAATCCTCATGAAATTTACGTTATTGTCATTAATAATGTGGCAGTAATATAGTTATTGTTATTGTTTGTATAATTATTGTTATTTTGTTGTTTTGGTGTGAACCAAGACAAAAGGGCTTTTCATCCCACAACTACAACAAAAATGACACCGAATAGTGACGACTTTTAGTGTGTTTTTAACAAAACGATAACCATGAACATGACTTCACCGAAAGTTAATTTATTGATTTTGCTTGAGTAGATGACATCCAAAGTCAAAGCACCTGGTGAAGCAAATGACTTGAATTGGGCAAAACGATTGCCTCAAACGTACGATATTCACATTAATCGCGTCCTACCGTGCAAGTCTAAGGGGCCATTTACACAAGACCGTTTTCAAGTGAAAGCGCAAAACAATTTATGCGATTTGGCTGTCCGATTACACGGAAACGGGCGTTTTAGGGGTCTTCCAATAAACCGTCAATCTATGATCAAGTCCTCTGGTATTTTTTTTAACAAAGTGATGTCACACACTTCTGGCATGGCATACGTAATACAGCGTTTTAGTCATTTTTGCGGATCTGTGTAAACGCTGATTGTTATGATAAGGTTGTCGTGTGTACGTGAAACTTTTCAAAAACACAAAAGAATGATTTCGATGTTTTTCATCGTGTAAACGTGGCCTAAACAGGCTGTGCAGGGAATTCCTGCCAAGAGCTTATTGACACCTACGATTTGATACGTCCGGATGCGCGAAGACATTCCCTGTCACGCAATGTTTTTTATTTGCGCGAGTAACTTAAAAGCAAATGATCCCTCGAGTAATATAGACGGCGGAGCGCTATGCTTTGCTTTTGATGTGCAAACACCATTAGCATAAACGTGATCAATATCCTCTCATGTTAACGCATTGTCCATACATTTCAGAGTAGTGTCTATTAATGTGTGAATTTTTTTATGAATGATTAAAGTAAAGCGGAAGTTCTCTCTTTTTCATAAAGGCCAGATGAGCACATCAGATCATCATACGGTCATTGAAGAAACTGCAGGCATTTGGTCTGTTACCAAGAGTAGGGATGGTGAAAGATGAAGTCGAGGTCAGAAATGAGGGAAAGCACTGGAAAGGAGTCGGGACTTTTTGCATAGTAAGACATCTCTGCACATGGGGGTTTCGAGAGGCCGTATCCCATCCTGTTGTTTAACGCTCTTTCATGTGGTTTAGTAAGACAGCCAATGCTAATACGAAACCATCTGTATAGAGATTTTTCCATTCTGTTAAATATGGATCACAAACCATCCAGCTTCTTTTTGGATCTAAAATAAGAAGATCCTAGTTCTTATTAATAAATCAGAACTCCAGGGGAGGGAGATAACAGATAAGATTTGAAACCTTGGAAACCATCACTTGCGGGTACAGATATTTGTCACGAGAGACTGAGATTCCAGTGAGGTATATTTGTCCTCTGTGCTCCTGTCTATTTTTATGCCTTCTGAATGTTTATGCCCCTTAAGAACCAATTATGTATTGGGGTTTGTTTTTACCTGTGCTGGTTGTTATGTAAGTGGTCCGACATGAACCCGGGGACCTCACCCTGACATCCCATTGGCCAGCTTTGGGCAGGCAGGAGGGTCAGCTGACAGCAGGTTTCTCTCCTCCGGGATTAGAGAGTTCTCTTGTTGATGTATAAATCCCTTGTGACATGAAAGAAGTCCAGTGTGCTCACTGGCCAGGACTGTAATTAATGAGCTGGTTAACTCTAAGGAATAGGTGTGTACTAATATGTTTCTACGTACGTTTCGATGTCTGTAAGAGTTTATTTATCCGTCAGTAAATGATATTGGATTTTTTAAATGTTATATAATGATTAGATCATACTGTACATTGTTGCTAAATGTCTTTATCTGAACATTTATTTATTGCATACGTGAACTGTTAAAGGGATAGTTCACCCTAAATGTTAATTTTGGCATAATGTATTCCTAATGTTGTTGAAAACACTGTCAGCGGTCTTTCTTCTGTGAAAGACAAAATTAAGATATTTTGAGAGATGTCTCAGTTGTTTTGCACCCATACAATGTAAGACAATAGGGGGGGGGGGGGGGTGCTGTTTGGTTACTGATGTTCTTTAAAATATTTTTGTGTTTGAAATGACATGCCTTTTATTTTTTGTCACGTTAGCATAATTAACTATGAAAAAGTCATGGTTAAAACATGGTCACTGTGGTTTGACTACAAATAAAACCAAATACGGTGTTTATTTGAATCTCCTTAAAGCGACAATATGGAAGAAATATTATGAAATATTCAAAAATCACTTGCACGTGTGATATATATCATGCAGTTGTGTACTTTCATCATCCCGAATGTTCCCAAGAATGTGCAAATCCAGAGAAATTCCTATTTAAAATAATGGCCCCTCTCTTGTCTCCCTTGTATTTGTCGCATATCAGGGACTTAATATCCGATGCGCCGCAATACTCTCAGTTTCCGGTTGTTGAATCTATGCCAACACACAAATGCAGGAGTGGTTATACAGCATCTGGTACGCAGCATCTGTTGTTCTGTTATTATGGATCACGATTACTCTTTGGCGAAACCCAAAAAACGTAGTTTACCTTTTAAACGACGACTGTATGACTGTTTTAACTGTGTAGCATTACGCTATCAAATCAGTGACAAAGTCCAATATCATTCGCGGGCTAACGTAGCATTACATTCCACGTTTCTTTCAAGCTAATTCATTACGATGACATAAAATCATATTCATTCATTACCTCGTCCGTGATCATGATGGGCGATCTCCATACGCCTCTGGATGGTGAAAACAGCATGTCCCATAATTCCACTCTCCTACATAACATAATTTAGCTTCGCCTTTCGATGGTTGTTTCGAAAGTGCACCATCTAGCGGTCCAAATTTACATATTGTGGCTTTAAAGGGATAGTTCACGCACTCATCACTTACCTATGCGCATGTCATCTCTTTATTCTTCAATAAAAACACAAAAGAAGATATTTTGAAGAATGTCGGTAACCAAACAACGGCCATACCCATTAACTTGCATTGGTTTTGTGTCCATACAATAGAATTGAAAGGGTACCACCGTTGTTCAGTTACCAACATTCTTAAAAATATCTTGTGTGCTCCGCAGAAGTCAAACAGGTCAAACATGGAATTCCTTTCGTATTGTAAAACACCGTCTCTCCCCACCTGCATCCAGCAGGATTTGTGCTGGAGGTTCAGCTGTCTCTGCCTGGTCTGGAATGTCAGTTACGGTGCATGACCGGCAGTGTCGGACCCTTCACATCTCGACTCTTCTTTCACTGCGTTACACTAACATGGGGAATTATGGCTGTATTAGTTTCAGGTTAATCTCAGCCGTGAAATTTAATGTGTGATGTCACTGCAATGGTAGTTATGGACCACAGGTGACATTCTGACCTCGGCTCCAGTTTCCTTGGATCTCTGTACAATGCATGACAGTGGTTACATGAGCACAAAAACATGCATAAAATACACAGAGGTCAGTGTAGGGGATTTTATATCATGTATGAGTCATTTATGTTCAGTATAGCATACAGTAGTCGACTTCCTGGAAATATTTGAATGATTGTGTATAATGTAATGAATGCATTGTCCCAAAAGCAATGCGTGATAATTCAGTCAAAAATAAAGATTCAAAACATCATGCATTCATCCTCATGTCATTCGAAACTGTATGTTGCTCAGTTTGGTGAAGCACAAAAGAAGATATTTTGAAGAATGTCTCTGTGGTGTTGTGTCCGTACAATAAAAGTCAATGGGGGCCAGTGTCGTTTTTCCAAATATTGTTTCTTTGGTGTTCTGCAGAAGAAAGAAAGTTATACAGGTTTGTAATGACATTAGGGCGAGTAAATGAAGATGGCATATACATTCATTGTCCCTTTAAGATAATTTATATAAAAAATGGCATCAATTCTGATAAAAAGTACAAGCTACAAAAATATATATGTCATACCTCAAAGCTGTGCTTCCGCAAGTTTGTGGCTCACTGCATCTGTTTTTGCATTCTAGGCTGTGTCTGAATAAAGATGAGTGAGCGTGTATGCAGTTGTTAGACAGAACCCTTGTGCTTCACCTTGTGACATCATGACCCGTCCTCTGTCTGATTCATCTCTGGTTGTCTGTTACTCTACAGTCTGCAGTGTGAACTCTCAAACACACACACACACTCCGCTCTGTCATACTGATTTAAAATGACACTCAAAAAGGATACATGATCTCAAATTAAAATGGCACTGCGTCTAATCCAACAGCCTCTTATTCACAAACCCCCAATTAACATCAACTTCTCTCTCTCTCTGTCTCTCACTCGTTCTCCATCTCTCTGTCTCTCACTCGTTCTCCATCTCTCTTTCAGCCCATTGGGTGTAATTAAACTTGCACTTTTCATTGATGAAAGCTTACGTACAGCTGGAGGAGAGACATGTTTGTGTGTGACAGAAGGAAGGGAAACCTGAACAAAGGAGCCAGTCAAAAAAAATAGACTGAAACATGGCAGAAGACTTTAACAGTTACGTTCCTCTGCATCCGTTTTCGTCATTACCAAGTTATCAAACTCCAGCAACCGTGTTCATGGAGAGTAAATAGCAGCAAGATTTGAGTCAACTGAACTTGACTTGAAGGGACAGTTAAAAAAAAAAGAGAATTTACTCATCCTCAAGAGCAAGAGCAAACCTACCCAAACTAGCGTTTTATGTTTTAATGATATCTTAACACGTGACTGCCCATGGTTAAACATCAATGCCGTAATCTGTAACTTTGTCATTATAACATTATATTTTTTATATAATACAGGAATTATACATGAACGTAGAGGTAAATCAATCACACCTGATCTATTTAACTTATTAAACGTTCAGTAGCAGTACTTAGTTTCCGAAAAAGAGAATCTATCTGTCTGTCTAATCTTATTAATAATATAGACCTAATTGACTATATTTAAATCATCTATTGTTCCTCCTAATCTCTATAATCTCAAAACGAACCTTTTTTATAATAGGACCCGGTGGGTATTGTCATGCAAGTTAGTCATTGTATTCAGTTGATAGGGATGTGCATTCATTTAATTCAGCAATAGGCTTCCGAGACGTTATTCCCGATGTGACGCAAACCAAATGAACCGATATTGTATGGCCATTGTATTTGTTTCATTAGGCCAAACCTACTTATCAATGTGACAGCTCCTGGATGAACACGAGTAAGAGGAAAAGAAAAGCTTATTTCTGCGACACTCGAGTCAAAAGAGACTATTGACAGCCACAGGTGCAGTTAAGAGGGCTCTGCGGTGTGTGTGCACGTGTGTTTGTGTGAGGGGGAGATGTAAACCAGTGAGGGTTTAGAGATCACATACAATGCAGGTTTTGTAAAAGACAAATATAGGTTCTCGCTGTTTGTAAATCAGTTATCTGCCCACTTTCTGTTGGTAATACATACCGCTTCCTACATATGTGTCTACCTTACAATGCAACATCTTAAGTGGAATGGACGCTAATGTTAATGTCGGAATGGTCTACATAGGCAATGCTCCTCGCACACAACTTTAACTTAAAATTAATTTCAGTAGAGTTTAGGTTTGCATATTGCTATGGTAACGACGAGATTTCCTTCTTTGCATTTGTGCGTTTGGCAGACTCTTATGTGAAGCGTTTAAGCATTTGCATTTCTTGGGAATCAAACCCATACTGTTGCTGGCCTTCGTCATAAAGTTTATAGATAATAATCACATCATGCCATTTCAAACCAATGATCTATAGAAATAACTGGATTGCTACCTCGCCGTCATGTATGTATGCACAAACGTTCTATTCAATTAATATGGAGTTATTACATATTAATGATAAAACACTAACTTACACGTCCTTGTTTTTATTTCTAAAGTCATTATTACAACGTACTTGTCTTAAGCATGTAAATGGTTAATTATTTTTCCGTCTTAATAGATATAGAGTGAGTTACGTTCTTTTTCATTACAGTAGCGTACATATCAGATCAGCAGACTCACGAGACACCACAACATACTGTAAGACAAATATGCTTATTCTAGAATCTAAATACAGTTAAATACAGGCTGTTTATGTTCTTTGTTATGAAGCTTTATTTCTTAACATTAACACACGTGCCATTACATCAGTGTGCAATACACACTCATCTTTACATTGACTTCTATACGTTGCTATTCTGACGAAAATGAACATAAACATTCGAAAAAAAAGGGTAACAATTAATTTAAACGCACACATCCCATTAAGCTGAAACACTTGTTATACTCTTCATTTTGACTGTAGGTCAATCCTGCCGTTGGTTTAGCGTTCTAGGTCCAATACAGTAATTTATATAGATCAGTGTTTCAAACCAGTTTGACTTTCTTTCTTCTGCAGAACACTAAAGAAGATATTTTGAAGTTGTAAATAAAACAACATTGGTTCCCATCGACTTGCATTGTACGGATACAAAACCACAGAGCCATTTATCAAAATATCTTCTTTGGTGTAACACAGACGAAAGAGTCATACTGTATACATACACAGGAGGGTGACTAAAAGATGACCGAACTTTATATATTCTGATTATATATTAATTATTACTTAATAAAGCTTTTTGCATCGTTGAGGTGCAGTCTTATTTGTGTCATACAGCACAACTTTATAAAATAAATCTAAAATAAATATTGACCACATTATTGATTTTTGAAGTAAAAGCCTTCTGGGATATGAGGTGGTTACGGTGAGCGTTAAAACAAAAATATATTTAATGTTTGTTACTGAACATGTTGTATGTTTTTTATTACGAACAAGATTTAGCAGAATGTAATGCTTCATGAACTTTGAATATAAGTGAGACATCTGCATCCCTTTTGCCACCTCAAATCCAATCCAGGCATTCAAAAATCTGAATGGTACATGAAGGGTAGCTCACTTGCTTCTGGGCTGTTTTATCTTCTTGACCTACCATTCTTCTTCATGGTCTCTCACCCGTCTCCACTTCTCTCTACCTCTCTGCCAGACACGTGTGCTCAGCGTGTTCCTCCTCCTGGCTGCAGGCACACGCGGCGTGTCAGTAATAAGCAAGTGTGTCTGAGAAATGACAGGGTTAGAGCTCACTAATGCACTCTGAGTTTCGCCCTTCCATACTGCAAACCCACCAGAAAGAGACGGAGAGAGAGAAAAGAGAGAGTCCACACCACTCTATACCTGATTGAGGTAATAGGACTGTGTAATTGTTCAGATTGTCACTTGCCCTTTCCAGCAGAAGTAAGTGGTCGGAAAAGTGTGAAACGGCCCTCGGCTTTGCCCTCGCCTCCCACTGCGGAGCACGGGCTGATATTTTAAACTGGAAAGAAAAATACTCTTCCCTCTCTAAAGACAAAAGAAGCTGTGAACTAGCCCACTTTGAAGGGTCTTAAAAGCCTATTTGGTGGGTGTGAGTGATCCAGAGTTTCTTTTCCAGCTTTTACAGGCCATTATTTTAAGTGATTTTGAGATGTTATTAGTTTTTCTGTCCGGGATAATTGTATTTCAGCATTGAGGTGGTCATCTTTAACTAATGAGAGTTTAATCACCGTCACCATCTCCACTACATTAATTCAGACAGAATGCCACAGTTTGCGATCAGACTTTTTAAAACCAGTATTTTGGCAATTCCAGCGTTATGGATGTGACATTTTTAGTCAAAACTTAAAATGTACATTCTCAGAGACCAATATATTGAATCATCTGTTTATATTTGACTAAATCACTGATGATGGAGTCCAGACATCAGAACAATATCAGTCTATGGATGAGTTCATTGTTTTAAGAGAGAACAATGTGTTATGGATGCACATTTTTGAGAGACAACATACGTCGCAGGACTTCTTTGAATTGAGAAGCGATGCGTCTTTATAGAATAATTTTTTTCTTTTAATTTTCATGTGTCTATTAATGAGGAATCTGGATGGTTATGGATGTGACGATTTACTCAGTGCTTTATAACTTTGAGAGACTTCACGTGGGTATTTAAACCTCCACATTTTGACATATGATCATCACTGTGGTGAAAATCGGTTGACATTTGCATTGAATTACCCATCTATTGCTAATCACTTCCTGTGTAGGATGTTAGCAATGACATGTTTTAGTATTGCATTGATATAAAAATAAATAAAATATTTCATTAAAACATCGAAAATAGAATATTATTAAATGTATATTATTGTGTAACGTCATATGACGGTAGCTGTTATACATCTTTATTACACTGCTCGTTGGAATGCTTGATTCTTATTGGCTAGTCGTGACATTTGCAGGTACGTTATTCCCAGATAACAACCTCTCAAAACTAATAACACACGCTAAGACGGATGCAGCAAATCGTTTTGACATCTTTTGTGTCTTTTAATAACACCGATGACATTATATTTACAAATGCCTGTTGACATTTGAACGTCGTTTCTTACCTTAATACAGAAAGCAAGCGGGTTTTTCCTTGTGGAAGAAATGAGCAGATAAAACTTTTCAAATTAACATTTCATGTTTTCTTCTCAAGTTGCTGTGTAAAAAGCGGGATAATGTACATGCATGTAGCGTGTCAAAATAAAGGTACCTCATATTAATATTTAACGTGTGGCGTCAGTGCATCGATCCATATCAATGTATTGCTACACCCTTACTACAAAGCTTTATCGAATACTGCCATTGACCAATCAGTATGAAGTTTTCCATAGACATTGTCCATAGACACACCGACGTGGCTTTTACATTTATTCATTTTTCACACTCTGGTCTGTCACGTGCCGGGTTATTTGTCTGTCCTTCTATCATTAGCACGCTCTTCCTGTGGGAAGATCTCGGTATCTGCTAATTGCTCTGGGAGTATTTTTTTCGTACCCCCGAACCCTCTGGGTTTAATAGTCACCAACACAAGTAACTTTAAATGTATCACTTGTTGGCGCTGTGGTGCCTTTCTTCCTGTGGGGGCCGTGGAGTCATTGTGTGTAGATAAAGTGTGTTTGATGGTAAATAACACAGAGTTTCCTGTGAGGAATTGGTCATGTGTTGTTGACAGGAGGGTCTCAACGTCTTGGCTTGGGGTTCGCCTGAAAGAACAAGACAAAGCGAGTTAACTTCGATCCCTTGATTGTTTGACTCCGTTCATAAGGCTTAATTCTTTGTCACATTTTCTGAATGTCTCTTGTGCAGTCTGCTTGATGTACTAAATCACTGAACCCAGCAATGCTGCATTGAATGCAATGATGTTAGAAGCGACTGTGAAGCAGACTGTGTGATACCCATCCTCAGCTTGAAGGAGTTCAGGAGCAGATGTCTTCATTTAGTAAACAGGGGTGTGTGCTGTTTGCCAGATTTAAAACGATGAAACGCACCTACGGTACATAAGCAAACTGTCATAACTCTCTCAGCGTGTGATGCATATCCCATCATGCCCTTGAATGTGTTTGCTTTTCTTTCCAGACTCCGTTGCCGCTGCCGCAATCTTTTTGTTCCATTACGGCGGCACCGACCGTGTCATTCATTAGACGGGGGTCAGCGCGAGGAGATCAGGCCGCACAGGCGAATAAAACCACTGACGTGTTTATCAGATCGGCCGTCAGACGCTAGATTAATGCCTTTGTTCTTTAATTAGCAGCGGCACCAATCCGTGACTTAAACCACGCAAACCAATCATTAAAAATGAGAGGAGAATAAATCACAGGCTCACTCTTGTTTTCATTTTTCTTATTTATTTATTTTTTAAGTGGGTGTTTATGTCGCCCGTGCGTGCACATTAAAAGGATGTTCTCTGTCTGTATTAACAAGGGAACAAGCCGTCAGTTGTCACTGTTCGGTTAATTGTTTGCAGCACCTCATCTGTGAAGGTGGGCGTTTTGACGTGACTGCGTGCGTTCGCGAATCACATCTGTGCATCTTGTAGACGCTTTTTCTACACGGTGACTTACAGTGCATTCAAGGAAAGCATTTTAGTCAGTTCCCTGGGATTTGAACCCTCGGATGTACACTCAAAATCAGAATGAATTGTGGGTAAAAAAGAGGGAACCAATGTAGCCTCCTTTGTCTCGGAAAACAGCACAGGCGTTCATGTAGCTCAACTGGTAAAGCATTGCGACAGTGTGTCGACCAATGGCAATATCAATTCCACGCTTTACTTTTAAAGAAAACATATTTTGTCTTGCTTTCTTTAGGTTCCGTTTAACCTACATATGCTGTTTTTGGGGGATGTTAAACGATTAATCGCGATTAATCGCATTCAGAATAAAAGTTTGTGTTTACATAATATATGGTTGTATGATGTGCATATTTATTTTGTATTTATAAACACATTCACATACACATACATGTATATATTTATTCAATTATATTTAAATACTAGGGCTGTCTAACAATTAATCCCGATTAATTGCATCTAGAACAAAAGTTTGTTTTTACACAATATATGTCTGCGTACTCTGCATTTTAACGGAAAATTCGCCCAGAAATTTAAGTTCTGTCGCAAATTTCTCGCTCTCTAGTTGTTTCAAACATGTATAAATGTCTTTATTGGTTGTACACAGGGAATGATATTTGAACGAATGCTTGTATCATAAAAACATACACATCCATGCTTATAATATATACAAATAAAAGAATATGCAAATATAATTTAAATTATTGGTAAATATATATGAATACATCAATATATTATATAAAGTTATATAAATACTGTGTACATTTTTATATTTCAAAAATCTTCTTATATCTGTGTATGTGTACACGTTTATAAATACAAAATAAATATGCACAGTACACAAACGTTTATTCTGGATGCGTCTACAATCCCTATGGTTTTCCTTTCCCTTGTGTCCAAAACTGGATCTGTATTAGGCCTACCGTATGGTATATTAAACATCAAGATCTTTTCTTCTTTTAACCCCCGACCCTGTTCCTTAAATCACACTTTGGGCTTTCTAAAGGATAGCTTTGAGAAGCAGGAATTTGATTGACAGGTGCTAATGGGGTCAGAGGTTACAGGCAAGTACATTAGGGCTTTCTGCCCATGCTGACCCCTGCCACGCTTTCTGTCACAGCTTGAAGGGCAGCATGATGCATTTCTCCTTCTCCTATACGGCTGTTTGACTGACCCTCCCCATGGACACCGTCGCCTATAACTGCATGCTATACATTACTACTGTGGTCACTACACACGTCACGCTTCAATTAAAACACTGTTTTTACACACACACGATACAGACAGTTTTTATTAATGGTTATGTCTGTTTGCTCCGATAGGTGCACAGAATTAACTACGCTTCCCATAATATTCGCTAAGTAATGTTTTCTGTATGAACACAGCCATTGAAGTGAAGCCTAATCTGTCACATACAATTAATTATTGCATTTTATTAGACACACGCGCACACACACACACACATTAATGTGCCTTGTGCAAGTCATTATCCCTCAACAAACCACGTTTACACACACATGCTACATATTTGTAATTACTGTCACGTGCAATGCGAACACACACGCGCTGGTAAAAGCACCTAGATGACTAATGATCGTCCTCAAATCCAGACACGAGATAAATTTAGCGATTTTCTTGACAGAAATTCATCAGTTCTAGCACATCCACTCTAATGGTCTTTTAATGCTCGAATCAGAAGCCATTTTTGTCAGGGAAAATGCCTCCCTGGAGTCTCGCAACTAGTCGGGAAGTGAAATAACGTTCTTTTATGTGACTCTTTCTCGCCGGAGATGTGAAGGAGATTCGTTTTACTCGTCATTAGCTAGTTTACGTAAAAGGCTGTTTATTTTACCACTTCTTTTTCCATGTCCTTAAGTATTAGTGTTTTTCAGTTTTAGGGGACGTTCACAGTCAATCAATCCATGCTTTTCATCTGCACACATTTGAGTTTTTTACTTTCTTGTCATATGGAGTGCTTTTGCTTTTACATGTTGGTTCTAGTCACGAGGCAGCGATTTTACGCAGGTATGTTTTTATAGAAACATTAACAATAAAAGTAAGCAAAGTTAGGAAAGCGAAATAAACATATCAACAGGTTTGAAGCAGAAGATCTTCCTCCATGTATTTAGTTGACGTCAGACTGATTCTTTCAACTTTGAACAAAGGTTAACATTTTTGGACATGGGCTTACTTATTCAACAACAAAAGAATCAAGTTTATATTCGTGGTTTACATTATACAATAAAGGATGTTTATTTTAGGAAACCAGTAACAGAAAAATTGACTTTAGCAGGGTTTTCACAGACGGGGTCACGTATGGCCTGTTTGTTGGTTAGTAGATCACTGAATAAAACATTTAGTCGACCATTTTGCTATTTCGAACATTTCGCCTGCCTTGAGATCTTTGCATTGCATTTTAGGCTGAATAAATTTCACAGTTTTGTCATCGTTGTGGGACGTCTAATGGAATATCTGAACCTGTAATTGCAGGCAGCGGAGAACCTGCCTCAAATTTAAGGCCTAGCCTGGCCACCTGAAGCCTGTGTCTATTTTGTTACCTCCTCTTTACACAGACATAAGAATAATTTGCCAAAACAAACTATTTGAATTTCGCTTCGTGTTTTATACGGTTAATTTTGGAAAATGTTTGGCAAAATTTTCTAAATATATCGATATATCAGCGCTGTGCAGACCAATCGGTGTGTACCGCAGGAGAAAGCGTCTTTTTTTATTCATTGCTATCGTGTTATCGTGTTATTTTGATATCATAAGCCGATGGCTCTGCGCAACGTGTGCATGAAGTTGAAAACTAAATAAATCACAAACTTGTAGTATGTAGTGAGTGTAAACCGGATAGTAAAGTGATACTGCCATCCGTGGGAGTGGGGACAATGGCACTTGGGCATGGAAGCCCGGCTTGCATTTTAACATTGTCCTGAAAACTGACCCAAAGCCTGCATGGCCCATCAGGCTCGGACTGAAATGCAGAGCTCAAGGGGTCCGTGCAATAACGCAAGTTTTTGATATCTGTAGCACGTCTCACGGTTTGTTTGTCCTGTTTCGTAGGGAATGCGCATTCAGACAGACCCGAGCTTTTCTGGCGAGGTGTCCGGCTGCAACGATGGCAACTCGTTCAATCTCAGGTAAGCAGCCCGTGTGTTGTTCTGTGTGCTGTGCCGTTTTAACATCATATATCATATCATTATCTAACATCCCAATTTTCCTGCTCCTCATTGAGAAGATCAAGGCTTTGTGGCATTTGCATATAAAATGATTATTCATTAAGCAGTTTGGGAAAGCAGAGGGGAAGGGCTCGCACAACACAAACAAACACATGCATTAATCAAGGAGAGAGCCGACTAATGAGCCAGTCTGGGATTAAAGAGTCTCTCTCCAGCCTTCTCTGAATCCCAGAGTGCAGCTGAACGTTACAGCGCGGGCACAAACCCGGCCTTCAATATATCTGATCCACGCTTCTGATACGCTCTCTGCTCCCGTAGACCCGAGACACTCACACAAACACTGTTCCTCAGATAACATCACTGCGGTGCGAACGGCATCACGGGGTGCTGTAAGGTCTTCAAGCTATTTGCCAGACCAAATCTATTTTATTGTCTGGGTATATTTATTTTTACATCGGACCCCTGAGTGGATCATATCAACTGGGCTGGAGCGCAATACTTTGCTACATTAAACTGATGTATGGCGCTGATAGAATCATTAGAGTTAAAGAGGGAGTTCACCCAAAAAGAACAAAAATGACATCTTGTCAGCGTCTCCTCACCCTCATGTTGTTTTAAACCCGTTTGTCTTCGCCATGTCTTGAATGCTCTTTCCAATCGAAAGAGAGAGAGAGAGGCAGCACGACAGATGTAGTCAATAAAACCTGTAAGCCATTATTCAGCGTTCATTGGGTATATTTGCGTTATAAAGATTCTTAGTTGTATTAGCTCATTTTAATGCTTGTTTTGTCTTATTTCATTACTTTAAGTCATGTTAAATCCCAATTAGAAGTTTTAAAACCTTCGAAACACTGCAGTGGACAAATTGTGACATTTGTTGGCAATCTTTCACCTGGTAAAAGCCGTCATATTTGTAAATATTTCGTTCTACATCTGCTTGTGGTGAAATCGGATTATTTAAACTCAAAAGTCAGACATACATTTATGTCCTCGGTTATACCTTAATCTCACGTGGGAGAGTCAGAATTCCCATAAGCACATTCAGAGCACAGACGGTATGGAGGGTTGTCGGGGTCACATCCTCACTGCCTCACTCCTCTGACGTGCCTCACATCAGCCTCTCTCACCATAGCAACCAGCCGTGACCACGGAGCATGAAAGTCTCTTCGCCGTCACTGTGAGGAATGCTGTATGCTGTCTGCTCTCCACAAACGATCCTTGAAATTGGGAGGGAAAATGAATTATCGCTTACACTTTGAATATAGAAATTGAGAGTCATAAGTACGGACAGCACTGGGCTAACATGTATAGGTTGGAGAAAAATGTAACTGAAGCGCGATGTAAATTTAGTTTCTTCCATCAAACGTTTTATTTTATTTGCGACGAATAGGAAAATATTTAAAGGACATTTATGAAGTTGTTAGTCTGTCTTGCACCAACAAGGCCAGAGACATAAAATGTGTGAACAGGCCTTTACTGTTAGCAGTCATATTGGAGGAGAAAACGATGTGGTACCAGCACAGATGGCAGAGTGTTGATAAACCATGTGTTTTTATAGGGCACAGATATACGCTTAGACTGAAGGTGGAGATTGGGTCAGTTTGTAATGCTATATAACATGTGTTTACAGGCGTTTTGGCATCAGATTACACCCACATGTACCTATATACAGTCTCTCTCACCCCTCACATTTTCGTAAATATTTTATTATATCTTTTCATGTGAAAACACTGAAGAAATGACACTTTGCTACAATGTGAAGCGAGTGTACAGCTTGTATAACAGTGGACATTTGCTGTCCCCTCAAAATAACTCAACACACAGCCATTAATGTCTAAGCCGATGGTAACAAAGGGAGTACACCCCTAAGTGATCTCAAGACAGAAAGCATTCAGACGGCAGTCTGATTCAAACAATATGCTTTTGTATCTACATACTGTACCTACATCAACAATGTTTTGCTAATAGCAGTAATTGAATGATCATGAGAGAAAGACAGAACAGTACAGTACTTTGAGCACCGTGCAGATGAAGAAGTTTAACCAGAGGAAAATATTTATGATTTATTGGCTATAATATATCATCCTAAATTGTATTATCAGCCGATAACATTAAAAATGACCATTTATCGGCAGATACCGATATGGCCGATAATTTCTCGTGCATGCCTAGAAATATATATGCTGCAAAAGTGTTTGAAAAGTGATATTTTTTCCTTTTTCAAAATATATCATGCAATGTATTGAAAATGTAATTTGTAAATTGTAATTTGCATTCTTCTGTCATTCTAAAACGTTTAACAATAATTGTTTTGGGAGAACGTTGATAAGCAAACAATATCTGCCCCCGTTCACTTTCATTGTTTGGACACAAAACCACGGAGACATTTATCAAAATATCTTCTTTTGTGTTCCACAGACAGATGAGTCATATGCAGACTCTCAATGTCATGAAAGTCAATTATAACAGGATTTTATTTTTTTGGAGAGTTAATTATATATTTCAGAATCAATAAAATGATTGTTTTTCTGTGCATTTTTTATTTTGTAGAAAAATATATCCCTGATATAATGTCGTTTTTGTACTCTTTTGCCAAGTACTTTTGTCTAACAACTGTAACAAACGTTTTCCCACCAGAAATCACTTTCAAAAGTATTGTTTTTATAATAATTATCCTCAAAAATGGAAAATGTAGTTAAAGCATTTATGCATATTCTTTAAACTGCCTAACACTGGTTTATTCAATCCTCCACTTTTATTTTGTATCTTTTTTCACTTTTTCCATTTCCTCCAGACTGTTATTTTCGGTACGTTCGCCTCATTTGGTCTTCCTGCACCTGTGTCTGTCCGCGTGTTTCTGGCACCCCTTCATCTTCCACCACAGCGCTTTTCTTCCATAAATACTTTACTTCTCCACCCATGTTCTTTCTTCATCCCTTTCCCGGTCTGTTTTCTCTTCCGTCTCTTCTCAGTCTGAGGGGCCACCGGCTCTTATCTGCCTTGCCATTGTGCCGTGGACTCCCTGCCGTCAACCCCTCCGGCCTCCTTCAAACTGACACCCGTTTATCATCTTCTCATCCCCCTCACTGCCAATCACACGCACACCCACTGATAACCATCCGCTTTATCAGAGAGACCGCCAGCCACCAGCGACTGCATCGAACTCCGCATTTCCCCTTAACTGATCTCGGTTCAGTCTGCGGAATAACGTTTTAGATGCGCGGACGCCGGGACTTTAATTTCAGCCGCGATAAACAGCAGTATCAAAGATTTGCCGTGTATTAGTTTTCCGCCACCGGATTATACCTGTGTGTTTAAGATTTTTTAATAGAAAGCACGCAGTCGCCCTTGAATCAATTAAGTGAGAAGGGTTCTGGAGAGAAAGGTAATTGAAGTGATGAAAAGATGTGTCACTGGTAATCTGGGGCTCAGTGGTCAGTATCACAGTGGATTAAAGGCGCATTGTGCAAGCATCAGCATGTGATCGATACGGCAGTATGATGGTGGCAGTGATGGGCGGTGAGCTCAGAGTCTCATTTTGAGTTTGAGCACCTGACTGACAGCTCGGAGGAAGCCGCTTACATCCTTTCAGCAGCTCAGTCAAGAGGCTTAAACTTCTGGCAAAAAAAATGCTGCGATGCCAAGTTCCACTTTTCACGTAGCACATTTCAGAGGCGCAGTATTCTCTTCCTACAGAAATTTCAGCTAAAAGGAATTGAAAATTCTGTCATCAGTTATTCACCATTATGCAGCATCAAAGCCATATGACTTTCTTCCATTAAGAAAGAAATGGAATTTAGATGAACCAGTTGGACGTATAACGTTTTATTTCTGTGCTCGATACACTCCCCCAGTGTTCATATACGTTTCGGAAAGTTTTAATCGAACATGAAAATCCGTTTCTTAGTCAGTTATTGGACAATGCGCCTGGAAAAGCAGACTCGGCCCACTCATCAACCAAGGAAAGCGGTAGAGGGAGCATGTGCACATATCGCTTTCGCTTAAGAGAAAATGAGAGAGAAAGAGAGCACTACGTACGTGAAGTTCAGCTGTGTTGTTTGTTCTCTGCATTTGGGTGATGAATGTTTTATAAACGGTGGATATAACGCTGGATGCAGAGATCCTTTGAAACTGATAGATGGAGCGGCAGGTCCCAGCGCTAAAAGATTCTGGACATGATCCGCACGCGGTAAGTGAAACTGATGTCTGTGTTTTGTTGGCATTGTGTGCACACGTGCTTTCGCATGTTTTCGGAAATAATTGTATATACATTTTTTATAAATGCGATCAAACTACGGACTCTGCGGATATTTGAAGGGTGCGATACTATTCTCAAGAGTTACATGAGATATACAGAAACTGTCTGAGTCATGGCCTCTTTAAACTACATTTTGTGATTAAACCCCAAGAAATTGCTTGATAAAATGACAAGAAACATTTCTGCAAATTTACAATATAACTAATTTCGATTTTTTGGTCAAAACATAATCCTAAAATAAATTGCTGTAGCCTGAATCAATAGAATTAACATGAGACATCAATTCAAAAAACGTAGTTCCAGTTATTGAGTAAACAGAACCTTTACTTCTAAGTGAACTTAACTTTTTTGAAAAATTAAGTAAAATAAACTTAATTACATTTAGTGAATTCTGCTAATAGGTTTTAAAGTGCAGTTTCAGTTGTGCTGTTTTATTGCCATTTTTGAAAAAATATGGAAAAAATATGAATGAACTTTTGACAGAGCATTTAGTCAATAAAGAAATGCAATTGTGAAGGTTTGAAAAAATCTAAATGCATATACACAATTGGAGAGCTATGGCAGAAGGAACAATAAGATTTTCAGGCAAAAATGATGTTTTCTACCTCAAAGGGATGATTTTGGCAACTTTAAAGCCCAAACAGACCATCCCACAGATGTTCAATGTATTATCATACGGTAATGTGTTTGCATTCATTCATACAAAGAGAAGAGTTATTATTTGTCTGTGTTAAGCCACAGTTGATGAACATGCATATTAAGTTGAAAATACTCGGTCAACATGAAAAGCGCTCTGCATTTGTAAAGTGATGTGAAAGTACGTTTTACCAGCCTCTCTTTTCATTCAGACAGTAAACAGGTTTAACGTAAGTCATCGTTTGGTGTCGTGAGTCTGTATATTAGCTGCTGGTGGACGAGAGCGTGGTTGTGTATGTGTTGCTTTCCGCATCCCCATTGAGTCACCGGATTCCTGATTGTGAGGCCGAAAATAAAAGTCCTTCTGAAAAGAAGGATTATTTCAGCCCTGTAGGGGAGCTTTACTCCGGGTTAAACACTCGCAGGTAAACACACAGCCTCGCTCGCACCTCTTCATGTACATTTTCCATTACTCTATCCTCTCAACCTCCATCAGACATCTCCTGCGCACAATAGCAGCCGCATAAAGAAAACCGCAAACTGTATTCAAATCATTCTGCATTCAGAGCCGAAGTATCGTGTGTTTCTCCCGGAACCCTTGTGAAGCAGAGCCCACACTCGGCCGATACACAATCAAAGACAGTGTTAATCTGAACCTCTGCTTTTATTCGTTCAAAGCCGCCGGAGCTCAGCACTTTGAAGATGGAGAGTTGAAAAGACGGGAGAGCTTTCGTCATTTGCTCTCTTTTATTCCTGTCCGCTTTCAATTCCCTTTTTTCAAGCCTGTGTGTCTATGGAAGAGAGAGCAGGTAAATAAAAAGGACACCTGGTTAAGTGGCTTTTTCTGTCGTCTTCCTGTGTCACAGTCAGCCGTTCATCCTCCTGTCTTCATCTTGAGGTGATGTCGCAGGTTCTTTCCTCCATGTTCGTTCGTTTGCCTGTTGATGTCGAATGTTCGAATACAGAAGACATATTTGGAGGGACGGATGTGAGTGGCGAGGCAGCTCTCAGGAAAGGCTTTTATTCTGGATAGACTCCATGTTTAGGGTCTCTAAAATCTTGTAAACTTGTAAAGCGAGACTCTGAAATGATGAAATGCTATAGTCGTCAAATCTAACCCAAATCAAATCATCTTTACACTACCAAAACACAGAAGTGTCATGGTTGGAAAATGTTGGTTCATACTCCAGACAGTGTACTTAAAATATGCAAAATACACACAAATGCACAAACTATTTACAGTACAAGATTCAACAATAGCGTTTCCGCTATATTCATTTTTCCATTCAGTTTACCGTACACCGCACAATGAGTACAAAGTACAGCATGTCCAAAATTTGATATATAAATATGATTAAATACAAAATGTTCAGCGAGTAGAAGCAAAAGGTCATAAGTTGCAACTCAAAAATGATGCAATAAATATGTTAATGAGCACGTCATCCAGCGTCACAGTCCAGCAACATCGTAGCGGAAACGCCGAACAATATAGTGAATACACAGTTTACACATCAAAAACCCAACATAGTACATTGACTGAATTAAAAATTGCCTAAATAAGTGACCTAAATACAGAAATGGCAACATTTTTATACAAATAGGTCGTAAAAACTAAACTATGGAGAATTTCTGAAACACTGGCGGTTTAGATGGGGATGGAGAGGTGGATGGCAGTTTTTTCTTCTTCATTTAAGTCCGATGAATTTCTGGCCTTCTTGGTCCCTCCTTGAGGAGTTGTTTCTCTTTGAAATGTCTAATGTGGTTCCGCCTTGATTAGCGAAACTTTTGGTGAGTTGACGAAACCGCACTTCACAGGATTTCCCTGTGCTTTTTTCATGTTTTTTTCTTGATGTTTGTTGTTTTGTTTGCCGTTTCCATCTCATGGAGACGCGTTTAAACCCCTCTCTCTCTCTCAGACGGAGTTATCTGTGCTGGTGTAGCTTATCAGTGTTGAGTCCTGTGAGCCTTGGGCCGACAGCTCTTTCCTGCATTAGCATCTCAACAGTCTCAGTTCTGTCTGCTCTCCTTTCTTTCTCCGAACAGACTCTCGAACACATTCACGCACAATCTGCACTACACGTTTCAGAAAACAATCAAGAAATTAAAGTCAAGTGGGTGTTAAAGCAAACTAGGGAATGGTTTTATGTTTGTGTGTGTGTGTGTGTGTGTGTGTGTGTGTGGTCGGCCTGGTAAAGTCTATAAGACCACACACATGGGCAAGTGGGGCAGTCACGTTCATAACGTTTGTTTGAAAAGCATTTGGCTGGGAATGAATTGAAATAATTGGGATTTTTGCAATTACGTTTACATTAAATCATTTGGCAGATACTTTTATCTAAATTATTTGTGACCAATCGTGATCGTAGCAGAAAAAGCTGAAGTCCTGACATGTTAAGTCTTAAGTAAGAGATTGGAAGGATGCCTCTGGATACAGCACAGTTTGGGATTACTCCGATCAAATAGCTTCAATGCATTTGGTTTCTTATCAACACTGGCCGTATTGTTAAAGGAGTAGTTCTCCCTAAATATTCACCTTCAGGTTGTTTCAAACCTGTATACATTTCTTTGTTCTGTTGAACACAAAGAAATACATTTGGAAGAATGTTAGTAATTTTTAGTTCCGGGACATCATTGACTGTTATAGTAGGAAAAAGATTTTGTTCTGTTGAACACAAAATGAGATATTTGGAAGAATAGGAAAGCAAACAGTTTTGGGGCACCTTCACTGGGGTAGTCAATGCTATCCCAGAACTGAAAATTGCTAACATTCTTACAAATATCTTTCTCTGTGTTCATCCGAACAACGTAATTTATACATGCATTGAATTCAGAGCTGTAGATCTACTTCACTACTGTACTTAAGTACTGAAAGGCTGTATCTGTACTCTACTGGAGTAATCCGTTTTTTCCCACTTTTACTTCAGTACATATTATCGTAATATTTTAACTCCATTAATTTTGCTAACTCGTTACAATTATAATCATTCCAAACCCACATTATCACTGCCAGGGCGGTACATGGCTCTGTCACCAGGTTTGATGAAGCTGGCTCATCATTGAGCGAATCCAGCGGACAAGAAGACTCCTTTCGCTCTGCTGCTTGCCTGCCTGCATTGAGAACACTTTAACTCTTTTCGAGATGGAAGAAACAGAAACACGGTGGGGAAGGGGCATACTTGATCTGTTTTTGTTTACAAAGAGTTGAGCTCAGTGTTTTAAGGTGCTCTTGTACATTCCTGTCCTCGTAATGCGGATACAGCCAAAGGAATTGTGAGTGTCCTTTAGGCTAAACATTTGAAATAACACAAACAATATGATGTTCATTAATAACTACATAACACAATACTTGTACTTTTACTTTCAGTACTTGAGTAGTACATTTTAAAATAAACTACTTGCAATACTTGGGTACAAAAAATGTGGAATACTTTAGTACTTCCACTTAAGTGTGGTGCTTAAAGAGCACTTCAACTTCTGCTCAAGTCACTTTTGTGATAGAGCAGTCGTACGTCTTGGTCTTTACACATTTACACGAGGGTGAGAATATGACGATAGATTTTTGACATTTTTTGGGTGGCCAACCCCCTTTAAGAGAAAAGGACTAACTTTTGTTTGACCATGTAAATTGAGTTTTAATGACTTTGAGACCAATCCTAGAGTAAAATACATGAACTGAACTGTTAAAACCAAAAAGGCCTTTTAAATAAATCTGTGCCGTTGTTGCATCTCAAAAAGTAATATTTTTTGTGGCGTCTTTTGTAAAAACTACTTTAATGATCATCGTATTTCTTTATAATCATAATAGTCATGATAGCCCTGGCTGAAGTTTTTAGGAAAATATGGCTTCTCTCTTTTTATTCTACCAGATTCGTGAGTAAATTGCAAGATGGAAGTTCACATTTTTACCATAGTAATAGTTTACAGTGCCCTCCTCTGTTATTGGCACCCTTGATAAATATGAGCAAAGAAGGCTGTCAATTAAATCCTTCTTTTGATCTTTATCCTCTGATACACAACATTTTTGATACCCAAGAAATCTGGTATATTCCAACATTTCATTAACGTAAAAAATTTGAAGTGGGGGGGGGGGGATATCACATTATGAAAAAATTCACCCTGGACACAATTATTGCCTCGTATTCAAAACTTCCATGTGCATGAAAAACAGCTCTGAGTCTTTTCTTTTGATGTGTGACGAGGTTTGAGAATATATATGGCAAGTCATCCGAGTCCATTCCTTCATACAGAATCTCTTAAGATCCTTCAAACGTTGCGCTCTCTTATCTTCAGTTCATCCCTCTCATTTCCTATAGTGTTCAGATCAGGGAGCTGGGATGGCTGTGGCAGGATCTTCATTTTGCGTTCAGTGACACATTTTTGGGTTTATTTTGAACCAGTGTGCTGATGGAAGAGTTTTACAAAGGGTGCCGATAATAGCGGAGGGCACTGTATATGATCATTGCTGTTGCATTGTTTTGTTGTGCTATAGAGGGCCTCACTGAAACTACACAATGGTTTTGTCTTTTTGACTGTCACAGATATTCAGCATTGTTATATGTAACAGCAGGAACTATGAATAATCAAAATGAAACATTAAAATGAAACTCTCAATATCATTATAATAGTATTTTTCAGTGTGACATGATGGATTGCTGAATTGTGTTCTGCGCTCTCTGTGCTGTATTTTGACATTCACTGTTTATAATTCAGTGTTCCTCAGGCGTAATAGCAAGTGTTCTGTTGTAAGAGAAACGTTGTAGCCCCATATCATTCTTTTTATTTTGAGATTTTTTGCCATGTCCTAGTTTTCTTGACTATTCAAAGTGAGTTCAACCTCCTGAGAGTTCATTCAGTCAGAACTGATGTTAAAGTTATTTTAGAGCCAATCGACCTTGACTCAAAGGACTCAGAGATGAGGTCCTCCAGGAGAGCTTCTGTCCGGTTCATTGACATGTCTTGCGTGTAAAGGACATGTCTTTAAGTATGTTTTTATTTCAAATCAACTACAACATAAGGAATATAAAAATAGAATATCTTGAATGGGAATATATCTATGAAATACAATCACAGCAACCTCATTCTCATTCATTTCTAGAAGTCGTGTGTAAAATAGAAGTAGTTATTCTGCAACACATTTGCTAGATCATAGATTTGATCTCATTGATTTGTGTGTTTTTCTCGAACTTCTTTTTTGCTTTACTGTAATGTTAAAGTATATTTTAAGTTTAGTGTAGATAACGTGAATGTATTCATACTGTAAAGTGAAGTCAATCACCGTTTCTGCTCCATCTCTTATGTGTACGTGAATCCTTCGTCACTTAACCAAGTTTTTATTTCACGATGTCATTTTCTGTACATAAGCCGCATGCTGTGATGTAAGAAGCAAAAATATGTATTATCTATGACTGCAATGGCCTGCGTATTCCATCTTTTTCACTATTTTCTTGTTAACAAGTTATATAAGGTTAGTCAATAAAAAAAGCAAATGTTGCAGTAAATACGGAAAGATGCTTTATGACCAGCAGGGCCGGTCACACTGCTGTACACTGCGTCATTGACCATTAAGCATCCAGGACCGCCACTATTGATTTTCCTAAAACACTTCATCACACTACAGCGTTTCATGTTTGCCTAGTTTCCAATCCAGTGTCGTTCCTCTCTGCCATGTTCCTCTCTCTTTCCTTCAGCACTTCCTGTAGTGGCTCTCTATACTCACTCATGTATGACTTTGCAAATATTCCACCATGAAGAGCTATTAGTTGTGGATTAAGGGCGGATGATCGCTGCAGCCGACCGTTCCGTCCTCAGTTATCCACCAACACCACCGCTATATCATCTCGCCACATGCCGAGAACATTAACAGCTGAAAAAGTGGGAAAAAAAAGTGGAACATCTAAAATTAGTCAGAAAGGCAGACATCATGGAAACAGTTTCAGCAGGGAGTGTAGAAAAACAGGATCGCTGACTAACACAGACATGTACGACATTTCGGCGGCCACGGGCAGAGCAGATCTGAGGGGCAGGAGACAGTGAGTTTACTCGGGGTTGTGTTGACTTGCTTGACTTGTTGATAATGGGACTGATGTGTGTTTTTTTTGTGCAGAAGCCCCACAAAGACGGTGGAGATTTCAGGAGAACAAGGGCCTTTAGGAATACACGTGGTGCCGTACTGTTCGTCTCTCAGTGGAAGGTTAGTCTATACATTCAGCATTTGTCATGCTCTTACCTACACACACACACACACACAGGTCTCTCAGATGTTGCACGTCCTAGCTATGACCTGTGCTATAAAAATGTAAATCCCCTCAGAAACTCTTTGTTTGTTTGTATGCTCTTGAATTCTTTGTGCTGGGGATTCTGGGATTGAACTTTTATTCTCTACTACATTTCTTTATAAATGAGCAATATTTGTAACTTCAGCTTTTCACGGGCGCAATATTTTATACCTCGCTTTAATGCTTTTTTTATTACGTGTTTTAAAACTGTAAGGAACAGATTTCGATAACAGGAATGCCTATTTTCTGTTCCTGTCGTAGAGACCTGGGCATCCTGATGTCCAATCAGAAGTGTGGCATTTATCAGCTGATATATTTTGAGTGGGTCAGCAGTATATCAATCCACAGCTGTGTCTGTCATTTGAATGAGCGGGGCTGTAGGGGTCAGCGACGAGTGTTCATCACATTTTGTAGGGGTAAATGAGAGGGGTCATTAGTTAAGGACCTCGGTTTTGGGGGGCGGGGCTGTTCTGTGGAGCAGAATAGACTACAGTCATGATTCAGACGCAATCTTTATTTCTTCATTGTTCTGTTTCCTTGCCGTCTGTATTATTATATTAATACTTTGGCTGGTTCTGGTCCTTGGATCTGTTTGGACAAGATCCATTCCAGAACTCTTGTTTGTTTAATATTGCTTTATTGTAATTTAATAAATAGTTTGTCTATGCTTGTTTTCAGTTAATGCTAGCGTGGACATATTTATAGCAGATTGCAAGCTCACTCTTGATATCAGAAAAGAGAAAAAATCCCTTTCTCCTAAATCTGCAATGAGTGACATCATTGTTGGAGGGTGGAATGTAATGCTTTAATGATCTCCTGTCTTACTCACCGATGAGACAACATTAGAGCACAAAGCACATACCATTACAATAATAATAAATAGTCACATTACAAATCCTCAAGAAAACCTTTTATGGCTCTAAGATTTGCACAGAATCAAATGCCATGATCCTGCAATTTGGTTTAATCATTTGTAAATATAATGTCACAGATGTTATTAAAATAAATATTTATTATGAATTTTTGTGTCATATTAAACTGCAGCTGTCAAAATGATTTGCGGTAACAGGTAACAGGGTGTTATAAGTTTTGAGCGTTATTTTTATTTGAAAAATCTGGCCAATCAGAATCAAGTATTCCAGAGCGGCCGTGTAACAACGTTGAATATAATAAAATAAAATAATATAAATGATTCATATTAGCGATATACTGTATATTAATGATTATATATGGCTTACTGTAATAACTTCCTGTTACTTCTGACTGATGCCGATATCATTACCTAAAGAATGGATTGACCAATACAATGCAATTGAGATCGTCACATTATTTTACACAATTCTTTCTTCCGACGATCTGGAAACTGAAAGTCGCCCTTTTTGATGAAGCTGATGGTTAATCTATCTGGGTGATCTCACAATGAATATTGATTTGATATCGACCAATCACTTTTACTTTACCCACCTACATCCTGCACTTCCCAGAATTGATCCGTCAGTCTTGAAGTTTTTCCCTCCCCTTGTCTGTTGATTTACTAAATACATTGAATAATTTAAGACACTAGTAACACCGACTTCCGTAGCAATCTTTATTGTGCTTTAAATACAATTACGTTGGAAAAATAACTTGTAAAGCCAATTTGATTCTACTAAAAAGCAAAACTTATTTCACGAGTAGACGGCAAAGAAAACACAAAACAACCTTAACCTTTATATATATACACCTCTGTTTTGACATTGTAAAGCAAAGAACGGTCAAAAACTTAGATTTGGTCTCCAGAAGACCGTTGGTGGTCACCTCACGTGAACTTCCGTCGAATGACTCAATTAATGAACAGATGGTTTCACGGCCGAGCGCTCTCACTGTCTGACGTGAACTAAATCTTTTTTTTTTTTTAAAGTGAGTCAACAGACAGTGTCATAAGGGACTTATGTCTTAATAAAGAGAGAACCCTCCCTGTAGGATAAAACCTCTCTCGCTGTTTCCACTCCTGCTGTATGTTGCTTTCTTCCCCCTAACCCAGATCTCCCAAAGCCCGTAACCTCCATCTGTTTTCTTTTGACGCGCGCTGTGGCCATGTCAAAGGTCACCCCATCTTAAGACCTCCGTAATCTTCCCCAAAAGCGAGCCGAGCGCTAATGTAAACAGGCCTGTTAGCGAATGCCGAGTGACTTCATGTTGAGGGCCTTTAGCACGTCTAATGGAGGGGTGAAGAGATCCTAGCGGGTCAAACACTCACCCCTTACACCAACACAAGGCTAATGTGCTCCAGATCGTACCTTGCTCTCTTCACACGGAGGCCAGAGCGCTATAATCTGACCTCTATCCTGTTATTGAGAATTCTTCCTCATGCTTGCTTTTCTTCTTGATTGTTTAGTTTAGTCTGAATGTGATAATAGGAGGCCTGCTTAGTCACGGAGACTTATTTTTGTGGTGGTCATAGCGGACGAGAAACAAGCAACAGCCGCACACACTGCGATTTATCATTTTGTTAACATTATAAATCGTCATACATTATGGAGGAGGCAAAAGAATATCAGTCCTTTGGGTTAAAATATGAGCAGTCTGTTTTCAGGCAAGCACGAAATATATTATCAGATCCATCATGCTGTACATACAGAGTACAAGCGGTTCCCTCTGGTCAATGGTCTGTTTCAATCAAAATGCTAAATAAGAATGTGCGGAGGTAACATGGAAAAATATATATATCTCTGCTTGCTTCACACGCTTATCTACTGTAGGTGTTATGATGGGCTTGCATAATATTTTCTTGAGTTGTGTTTTTCATTTACGTTTTAATAGCGGTATTTTGAAATTGCTGATATAACCACCAGATTGTTGGAGTTACACTTTGTTGAGAAATGTCTGCTCTCACTTCTGTCATGATACCAACTACCTTGTCGATTACACTTTTTTTTTATTTTGAGTAAATCATTTGTAAAATTATATGTATGTATATTTTTATATATACTGTATATATGTATAAACATATGCATGTTATACACATGTACAGTATATATACATATATTTATACATACACACGCATATGTATATATACCTAGGTAAAAAGCTAGCTTGCTAATGCTAGCGTCTCCAAAACTGCCTATCCCTTTAAAATATAAGTTTATCAAAATAAGCTTTTCTGTGTCTTATGTTGCTGGATAACCAAAATATATTTCTCTTGTCCTTTCTTTTCTCTTTCTTTCCGAATTTGTCTCAGCAGTGATTTAACTCAAAAATAAAAAGTCTATGTCCATTGACTCACCCTCAAGTCGTTGCAAATCTGTATAAATGTATTTGTTCTGATGAACACCGAGAAAGATATTTGGAAGAATGCTTGTAACCATACAGTTCTTGGCCACCATTAACTACCATAGTAGGAAATTTCTTTATACTTTCTTTCTTTCTCTTGAACACAAAAGAAGACACTTTGAAGAATGCGGGAAAGTATATCTGGGGCACTTTTGACTACCATTGTCATTTCTCCTGCTATGGTTAGCAATGGTGACCAAGAACTGTTTGATTACAAGCATTCTTCCAAATATCTTTCTAGGCGTTCATCAGAACTGAGACATTTATACAGATTTGGAACAACTCGAGGGTGAGTAAATGATGAAATATTGTTTGGAGGGTTGAACTGTTCCTTTCACATGCATTGTGAGTGGTTTCCATATTACTCCGACATAAGATTTATTTCGGATAGGTTTCAAAATCAAAAGTTCACCAAAATGAAATTTTTCAAATACACCTGCAAGAATGATACAATTGTGACAGCCTCAGCGGTCCCCATTACAGCCGTGTGCAAGCTTTTAGCATTGTTTAGATTAACAAACATGCTGATTATTACACTACAGCTCTTGCTGTGAGCTGGCTGTCAGTGTCGGCACAGACTGTCATACACGTATCCAAAGCTCAAGCAGCGTTCCTCAGATGGGTTATCGCCTCTCTAACTGCACCACTGCTGTCAGTTCAGTGCGACACAATAACCCTTTGTCCATCCATCTGAATTCGATCGGACGCCCCTCCCATCATTTGTTCATGTCTTGATGTGGGCCGCAGTAAATTCTGCAGCGTTGTAATGCATGAATGTGTAATACAGCGCAAATGGGCTCGTGTTTGACGCTGGCAGATGAAGGCTGAGGGATTAATACTCTCGGCTGCCATTCCGGCTCCGGCTTTATGAGTGTCTTCAGCCTGAAAGCCTTTATCAATGCCAGCCAGAGTGCCACTGTCTTGTGCTTTGCCAAGCGCTTTGTGGGTGCGCGTCAGGTTTTGAAAAGGTGGTGGGGAGGTCAAAGCGACCATATTTTACATCCGTTGTCACGTCGGTTTGGAATGGTTTTATCCAAATGCATTAAATCATGTTTTTTTTATAGAAAGTTCTTAGAATAATTCATGGCAAAATAACGCAAGAAACGTGGCAAATGAGATTAAAGGATCCGTCAAAAGTTGAATATAAATAACAAATATTCGTTGATACAGATGTGCAATTATGTTTCTTATTGGTTTTATTATAATGGATGTTTATTTGGTTTGCTCTCTCTCTCTCTCTCTC